>NW_026088185.1:16557059-18957059 GCF_022539395.1 Myiozetetes cayanensis | reverse complement strand
GCTCAGAACCTGCCTATGTTAACAAGTAGCCCAGGTATGAAAATACCTAATATGCTGTCAAAGCATTTGGGAATGGACCTTACTGCATTCAGTGAGAACATTTTACTATCAGAGCCACTGCTTTGGGACCATTAATTTGAAGTGAGGATATTAACAACAGTAACTCTAGTCATCAGAGAGGTTGTGTGTCAAACACTAGAAGCCTAATGAGTTGAAGGGAAAAAAAAAAAAGAGAATAGATGTATGCACAAATAAAGCTTCCAGCTCTCAGTCTTTTTGACTACACTCAAATTTAACTTTATCTTTCAAGTTTGTAAAGTATTTTTAGATTGATTGCACTTTAAAATAAATCTAATTTCAGTTTTTCACTAAAAAATATTACTAATTTCAACCTGTATACATAGCAGTGAAGAATCTAGGTTCTTGCTTTCCAATTGTCCCTCTTAAATAATTACCTCAATTGATTGTGTCCCTGGGTTACTGTAATACAGGTTTGCAGATATCCAGTCCAGTGCCAGACCAAGAGGAGAACCAATAACAGCTGCCGGAGCAAAAACTGACCTGTTGGTTCCATCTGACCTCACTCTGTGAATTTCACCCTTAGAAAAAAAGACAACAAAAGTAAAAAAATGTCAAGAGCAGAAAACCACTGTTCTATTCCAACTACATGAGTATTTAGTTTATATTGCAACCTTTTCTAACACTAGCCCAGTTCAAGGAGGGAGGAGGTAGAGGCAGAAATAGAGCAGGTCCAGGCAGTAAAAAAAGGACAACAGGTTGCAGTTGCCACCTCAGAGCAGGAACAAGATAGAAACAACTTTAGGAAAAGGACTCATTGATCATATGGTCCATGCATAATCTTAATTGCTTTGTTACCATGATATCAGTATACTGTCTAAATATCTCAGTGCAGATTGAAAAAGGTACTTCAGAAAGGAATCAGCATCTCAGATGGCAAAAAACTGAGCTCCAGGCCAAATTCACTGCTGACTTAAATACCTAAAATTTCTTAGACACCAGTAGAGTGCTGCTGGCTGACTCCAAACAACGTAGTGCTATTTGCAAATTATCCTGTCCTTGAATCCCTAGGCCTTCAGAAAAAAAGTAGGAAAACAGGATAATTTTTGGTACTCTATAAACCCTACTGTGAGAGCCTGATGGACGTTGGATGTTTATGACAGTGACTAATATGACAGGTACCTTAAAGACAATTATCCTGCCTACCATTGACATTTACAATTAACAACCTGTGGAACATGATGGCTAAAGACAAAACTTCAGAAGTGTTTACAAGTAGAATAGGGGAGTACTCTTATTTTCATCTCTGTTTCCTGAGTTTGCTTCAGAAAGAGCGAACAAGCTGGTGGATGTTCACTTGAGCTCTAACTACAGCTTCAAACGCTGCCAACACTGGTCCTGAAATTACAGCAACAAATTATGCAAGTGTAGACAAACCCCAGGAAAAGCCAAACATGTAATGGATGGAGGCAAAATGTGGTGTTAAGAAAGAGGCCCTGTGGTGATGGACCATTAAGAAAGTAGGCAAATATGCTTCTGTCATTAGAAAATAAAGAAACAACTTTTTCTCAGAGTGAGCCCTGACAGACACAGGTGTCTCAGCTCTGTTTGGGAGCTACAGAAGCCTGAGGTCTGCAGGTCAGGGATACAGTCACACATTTGTCAGGCTTTGTCAAGACCTAACTAAAACAGAGCACATACCCACACTCAGCCTGCAAAGGCACCTGGCATTTCACTTGTCAGGGCTGTTAATGGGTGGATCAGCCCTTGACCTCCTACAGAACTGAAAAGGTTTTTGTATATGTCAGCTGTATCTGCTGGCTGAGGTCTGTCAGGAACATTTTTTCAGATGCAGATAGAATAAAATACATTCCTGAGTATTTATCTAGTTTCTTGGGCAAAAGTTTGCTTAAATAGGTCTATTCAAATACTTAATTGGAACTAAACATTCTTGCTTTAAAAGAATAAATAATTAAATAAATTGTAGTTTCTTTTTGAGTGACACGGAAAGGCTTTATAATTAGAAGGTTTTAAAATTTTATTTACTTCAAAGATACAAAATGTAAAGAAAACAAGTTGAGGAAAAAAACCCAAAAATCTTGTGTGGATGAAACATAACAGGTTTGTGTGGATTACATAATTACAGAAATCTCCTTATCTACCATCATACTTCTCCAGGACCTAAGCACTGATTTTCTTGAAAAAAAGAACTGCTTTTACATTTACATTTCCAAGACTTAACACATATTGCTGAATCAGTAGTGTCCTATCTCATCTGTTTCCCAGATTACCACAGATTTTTTTCTTTTTAAGTGTCCATCCTGCCAAAATTGGGATTTTTTTTTTTTTTTTTAAAGTTGCAAACTAGGCTTAGGGAACACATTTAATTTCTTTGTTCAGGACGAGCAATAAAAGCACTTCATCAAACAATTATAATCAACTATTAAAAATTAGTTTAAATTATTTTTTAGATCTGATCAGATTACATTCATGTACATTCATTCTAATGTTAAATGCCACCATGTCCAATGTACTGCTTCTGGGGAGCAGTGCTGTGGCTGTGTTTGCAGCATTCAGTCTTAAGAGAGAGGAGAGTGAGTGGACTGTAGCACAGCAGAGGTGAGAGTATGGGTCTGTCAGTGCTTTCCAATATTTCATGTTCACGTCTCTGAGCCAGAAAAAACATTAATCAAATGTTTCTGCTGCCAAAGACAAGAACTACTTTACGAGATGAAGTTTCTTTACTTTTTCCTAGTGGGATAAACAAACAAACAAGCACCCACCATTGCATTCTTTTCTATTATTTTTATCAAAATTCTTACCAGCAATGCTAATATATTTCGGTCCAAAACACATTTTAAAAATAAAAAGTCTTAATTTAATGCACACTTTGAACCCAAATACTGACTTACCGGATTTTCAACCCAATAAATCATCTGTTCAGAGTCATCAAAGTCAACATCGACGCCATTTTGAACTCCTGCTATTGGAACCATAGCATCATTTGTCTTCTCCTCAGGGTTCATAGAAATTCCGTAAATTATATTATCTCTTACAGCAATAAGGAAAGGGTGTTCAACTGTGAAAACATACAGTGTTACTCAGAGTTGCTTCTGCTCAAGAAAATGTCATCACAATATGCTTTCCTGCTCCCACACAGAAGTTCCCTGATGCTGAGAATAGGCTGAATGTTACCAGTGGTGCTTTGAAAACACTTACTAGTGCTTTCACTAGTGATCACTAGTTTGATCCCTCACTAGGAGCAAGGTTATCAGTTATTGAAATTGTTGTAACATTTAAAGTTTCAGCACTGGACAATCACAATGCAAATTCTGAGAAGAAGGAAGTAAATAAAACAGGATCACTCATTGCTGGCCAAGGGAAGAAGGACACTGATGGAGCTGCTCTAAGCAGCTTTTACAAATCTCTGAGATTGGGAACCATCAGGACAAAGCTCTGAGGAATCTGCATGACCTGATGGGAACCAGCAGGGCAAAGCTCTGAGATTCTGCAGGACCTGCCTGTGATGGGTTCTAAGCAGGACTCACCAACATAGAACAATGCCACCGCAGTAACTGCTGATCTTTATTATTAACTACAACTGCAGTACTGTGTTTTCATGTTTTATCTCTAAGGGAGTAGACATACTCCCTTATAGTATATTTACCTTCTGGTAAACTTGTACTGTTATGCTTAAATCTTATTAACAACAGGCAGCTGGTCAGGTCATCTGAGAAAATGCACTGGAGAGCTGTAGAGTGAGAGTCAGCAACTGCATTTCTTATCTGCTATGGAGTAGGGGAAGAGAATGGCCTGAACACTGATTCCCCTCTTCCTTGTCCTTTTGTCTTTAGAGAAAAAACTCTAGCCTCTTCTCCCCATAGGCACAAGCTACCATTTAATGGCAATAACCCATTTCCTCTTTTATAATAGATCAAAGACTTGTTTGTTTAGATTTGCAGTGAACATTTTGAAATGAAAACCCACAAATCGCAGTATCACTCTACATCTCAAAAATTATTCTCCATATTTCTCTTTGGCTGCTGGAAGTATTTGTCAAATTTGATTTACTGCTTTGAGTTTTACACCTATGTAAATCTCTACAATCTGATTATTCCTCATTCTTAAGATGGACAACAGAGCAAATTTGCTGTCCTATAGAGATTTAAAAACCTGTGTAGATGGACATTAATATAACTTCTGCAATTTTTAAACAATTTACATGACAGATTATAATCTATATAAAATTCGTGTGTTGTTATATTAAATATGCACATGTACCATTGTAATACAATATTTTAATATACACAAAGTCACTTCTTTGTTTCCAAGGTAGCTTGTTACATTACCATCTTTAATATCAACCTAAAATACTGCTTGAAATAAATGCAAAGGCAAGATTTCTTCACCTTAAATAAAGCTAAAAAATGGTGCAATCCTAGAATCAATGCCTTTCCATCCACATGAAGTTAGTAGCATTTAATATGCAAACTAAGTAGGTAGAGACCAGCAATATCATTGTTTGTAGAGACACTGGGCAATCAAATGCATGCAGTGCAGTTTAACCTTTCCTCTGAAAGACTGACAGCAAGGATAAGGACAATAATAAATATTAGAAAAGAAATAAAAAATGCCTACTCCCATGTAATCATGAAATGGCCTGGGTTGGAAGCAACCTTAAAAAAGATCATCTTGTTCCAAGCCTCCTGCCATCAGCAGGGACATTAGTCAGTAGCAATGATTAAAATACTTTACCATTAAAAAAATCAATATCTTTTTTAACTTTTGCTGATGTACTGACCTTCAGCAAATACCTTTTTTTTTTAATTCCCCACACCTGTAGATGATTTCTACATACTTTTTTAACTGTATAAATTCCATCTAAAAAGAATAAAATAATCTCACATACTTTAAAAGAATTGTGCTTCACAGAAGGATACTTCTCTTTCTTACACAGTTTATATTGAACAATTATGTAATTTCTAAAAGGGACACAACTGTACCTAAGCAGACAAAGGGAAATTTTCAACATGCAAGAAATAAGCAACTGTCAATAGTTCAATTCAGTGGTGGATCTGGGTCAACCTTTACATGTGCTTCATCCCTGTCATGTTCCATTTCTTTCATTATGATCCCTCTATAAATCTGCACATAACAAAACAAGGGAGATTTCTAAAAGAAACCCTCTTCAAATTTGCACTTCATTCCAGATTATATAAATTGGTAATTCCCTTGCTGCTGTTAAGAAAAATGTGAATGCAATACAACCCTTTAAAGAACACACTGCTAAGTATCGAGCAGGAAAAGAGCACAATAGGGCCTTTAACATTTAGACAGTTTTAAAAGAAAAGCATTTTTTGATGGATGGAGGTTTCTAATGTTAGCTTATCCCAAAGATAATTTCTACTTAAACTTCAATGATTTGAAGCTTCCTTATATAGGAAGACACCAAAGTACACTTGATATCTGTACAATGATGAAAGAATTAATAATGAATGCTTCATCTGACAACAGCAATGTGGTCAAATTTCCAGTCACAATTTGCCCGCCAGTGCTTTGAATTTTCTTTTTAAATGAACAGGCTAAATAATTTTTACAAATCATTGTAGACTATTCAAAGCAAGTTCAGTAGTACTTTTTGACACCACATTTTGTTTGTAAATGTTAGTTCTGTTACAGCTGCATCACATGTATGCACATGTAATTTTAGGTTGTGTTTCTAGACCTTCTGCATTTGGCACACTAATATTTTACACAGGGGAGGGAAAAAGCCCAAGATGAGAAATTCTGATATGAATTTCAAAATACATTGGTTCAGATAGGCTAAAGAGGGTCATAAGGAACAGGGAGAACATCTCTCCTGAGTGCAGGAGACCAAAAGATCATAATTTACTTCTTAGCAAAATAAGGCTGAGGAAAAATAGGACAGCCACTTTAAATATACACAACAAAACATATACCAATGCTAAAGGAGAACTACTAATCTATTTATCCTAAAGGACAAAAATGGCATCAGAAATGGGCATAAACTGGGAAAAGATTACATTTGAACAAAAAATCACGTCTCCAAATACCAAATCGTGAAGTTCAGTGAATTTCTGGCAAGAACCCAGATTAATCTAAAACTACAGCTTGACTGGTGAAAGAGGACATATGATAAGAGATCAAGGGCAAGAAGGAAACAAATTTGAATAATCTAGTCCCTTCTAGTTCTACATCTCAACATTCTTACAACTACAACTCCTAAAAGCATGTTTCTGAGCTCAATACTTATAATGAACACAACAATCTGCCAGAGTATGTTTTCATTTTTAATTAATAATAAATTCCTTCCAGATGTATTTCAACAGCAAAACATTCAATGTGGTGAGAAATTTTAAAATGTGGCTTCTTTAAAGTGCTTATAAGAAAATTGAGTTCATCCATTTTCCCCAAAAGAAGCATCTGAATCTCTGAGTCAGTTCTTTTCCAAACCTGTCTCCAAACCTTTAGGCTGAGTACATTCCATGTGTCCTAAATGAAGTCTGCCTGAAGTGGCCCCAAACTTTGTTTTCATGAGCAGCAGCTCACTGAAATATAATTTTTGCGATGGATTTGACAGCATTGGGTCTTTCTTATCATCTCATTATTACTGCCCTACCTCTCATGCAGTTCCTGTTATCAGGAGAAAGGATCCATCCTGAAGGGCAAGCACAGGAAAAAAAAAGCGGTCCGGATGAAGAAAGCAAGCAGAGGTGGCTACAGGGGGACGATGCACAGGAATTAATACCTAAAATTTAAAAAGGAACTATTAGCAACTGTAACAGTATGAGTGACTGGAAAGAATATTCTATCTCATTGCTCCTGGTAATATCAACCCAGCATTAAGTCAGTTTTGCTATTTTTTAAAATTAAAAAATTGAAATAATTTCGAAGAACCACAAGCTATAAAATACACTCATAACAGGATACAATTTTCCATGTAAAACAAGGACTATTATCATAGTGTTCTTTTCAAATTTTATGCATCACAGAAAATCTTTCAAACTCCATTTCAGACTTTTCTTAACTGTACCAGAGGTCTATGGGATTTTCAGTCCTTGATTATTAAATTATTTACTGAGACTTCCTGGTGAAACCAAAGAGAAAACAGTCGATATGTCTTGTTCAAAGACAGTGGGAGTTCAATGTCAGATTTCTTGGATTGCTTTGAAACTGTCAGTTTAAAGTTGTAAAATGCTAAAAAAAAGAGATCAAAAGGGGTCTCTCCTGATTGCTATTATTACTACACACTAAAATTCAATCTAGATCACTTCCATCAGCTAGCTGCTAAAGAGGACTTTTCCTCTTTGATGGGATGAGCCGTCTTCATAAGAAAACAAAAATCAGATTTTGAGTATGACCTTAGCAATTGCAGCAGACCTTATTGTAAGAAGCTTGGAAGTTCTAGGAAATTGTGCAATTGTTCCTAAAATATAAAACTAACAAGAACAGGAACACAAATTAACATGACAATAAAACAATAGCATAAACTCAGAAATCAAACTGTAAGAAAATTATTAATCTCATCAGTATTATGAAGCTAAACTCTGGTTTGTGTAAGATCTAATGATTTACAAAAAAAGGAAAGTGGATGACAGTTTTAATACTGCATCTGGAATTTCAATCTGCAAATAATTATTTCTTCATTTGTCAACATCAGCATGTTTTGCTATTCTGCAAGTGATTTATTCCCTTCTCTATCTGGTCACATAAAGTAAAATAGAACAATTTAAAATGAAAAATCATAAAATGTATTAACTTAATACAATGAAGAAAAAGAAAGAAACTTCTCCACCAGTGATAGAAGGTTTTTTAAACCTTGAGTTGTAAAATAAAACCTCTTAAATCATAGTTATGATCCATAAATTAATGGTACCCTCTGGTAAATCAGCAATTTGCAGTGAGAATGCTCAGTGGCTTTAGGTTTAAACATGACTGAGGAAGGTTTTGTTCCAAAAGAAATACAGCACTGAAATTGTTAGTGCCTTACTCAAATGCAAGTCTCTACCCTCCCTGTTATGGGGGTGTTTTTTAAGGAAAAAAAAAAGTAAGCTATTGTAATATTTATTAATTGGAAACACTCCAAACACAAGAAATATAACAAAAGCTGAAGGATAATATTCATATCAATATATTTCCCAGACTTCAAGTCATGCCATGAAATAAGGAAAAGTCTGATTTGAAAGATACCTCTACCTAACAGAAGGAAAAATTATTTTTTTACAGTCTTTCAGCTGCAAAAGATCACCTGCATAAGGCCTTAGAAGGACGATTCAATGCAATGAAGGGGTTTATTTACGATTATTATTTTTTCATTGAGTAAAATAATGCAGAACTTCTTTCAGAGAAGGTCGATGACAGTCATCTTCTCAAAAATAATTGTACTATTAACACACAAGAAATTGAGTCTGGTATGCCAAACAGAGAAATTTTTACAATTAAAATACTTTCCAAAAATGCTCCAATTGTCTTACAAAAACATTCAGAACAAAGTGCAACAAAATGACACATACTACTTCCCTATTATTCTTTTTCGGTTAGTCGTTATCCTTAGATGCTGCCTAGGTGGTTACTTCCCCTAATACCAGTTTGGCCAGTTGCAAGCCAATAGTTTGAATTATTTGCTTGTCTTAGCCCAGCCCATTTGCTGACAAGGCTGATTCTCAGTGTGCCAATGCAGGATGTACCAAAGTTGTTTTGATGAACTCACCATTCGGCTGCTTTACAGGATGGACTGCCACAAGCCCCAAAGGCTGGTGAATGTTATAAATCATAACTGTCTGGTTTCCTCCATGCCATTTATTGGCTCGAATTACTCGATTAGTATAGCGGTCACTCCAGTACACAAAATCTTCGAAGACAGTTAGAGCATGTGGATGTTGCAGTATCTAAAGAGACAATGTTGTTTATCAATTTAATTCTGGAGATTTGCATATGTAAAGCTTGCAATGAAGTAATAACAGAGCTGAGCATGGTTTTTAAATAAATAAATAATGAAGTAGCAGCATCTAAACTATTTTTCAGCAAAAGAATATGAACTACATTCTATTGTCTGAAAACAAGATATTAATTATGTGGATAATAAATTTTTTTAAAAAAATTAAAATGTTATTAGACCCTTTGAGATTAACAGAATGAGGAATTAACACAGCAGTCTAACTACAGGGCAGAACACAGGGAATCAACTGGTAAAGACCATATTGTAGATTTTCAGGAGCACAATAGGAAATGTCTAGTGAGAGTTACAGACCTGTCAAGAACTTGCATCCCTGATATGCTCCCCTAAAATTTACCAGAGGGTAAAAGAAGGTGGCTTATCTAAATTTCAGCTAACTAGGAGTGGAAAGATTGCCTTGGCTTCCAGTTTACACAAATTTTCTCTCCAGTGAACAGTAAAAGCCCCAAGGGTCAATTCTTGAAAACATCCATGTGGTTATTTATACAAGTTTCTGTGTACCAACTGAACATCTGAACTATTGTGTTGGTACAGACAGGGCTGCAAGCTTCCAGCAGCACTTCATTGAGAGATAGCCTGGAAGAGGGATGGTCTTCACGAAGTTGCTGCACACAGCAAGTCCTGGTAGCACAAAATCCTTCACTGCTGTCAAGAACAGTAGCAATAATCACTGACAAAAAGTGACTGCGGAAAGTTCTTTCAGGCTTTTTGTACTACACTTGCCTACAGCAAATGCACCACCCGGTAGCAGGAGTGTCATATGTCACCTTCAGACTTCATGCATGCAGACAGAACAGACAAGAATGATCTAAAGCACTAAGTCTACACACAGGTTCCAGGTTCTGCTGAAGATCTCTGGTGAGATGGAACAGGATGTGCAATTCCTCTTCTTCCAGCAGCAGGAAGCAGATAAAATACTTCACATCTGCTTCACCCAAGTATTTTGAAGTAAAATACATCCAAATCTACAACTGTGAAAATACATTTTTTAAGTACTATCAGCAGGGCCATGGGAAAACATCAGTTTCTCATTAATGTCTTACCAGATCACTTGCAACCACCTGTCGTCTGTTGTTTCCATTGTAATCACAAAAATCAATATAATCAAGATAAGCATCAGCAAAATAGAGAAGCCTGTTTGGGTAATCAATGGTAAGTCCATTGGGCCAGTAGATTTTATTATTAATAATCACTGTGCGCATTTTGCCATCCATGCTGGCTTTTTCAATCCGAGGGTTTTGGCCCCAGTCAGTCCAGAACATGACATGAGCACTGAAAAAAGTAACGTGTGGTTACCAATCTGGGAAAAACTTAGTTGCCTATTGAGAGATGTTACATGAAGACTCTCTAGGCCAAAAATAGAAACAACCATTTTAAGAACAGTCCTACACAATGATACTGAAATTATTTATTTCAGCAATATGCTTATTTGAGATACTACCATAATTCCTGTTGTAAAAATTCTTTTAACACTTCTACTGCTGTTTCCATTTGTCAGTAATAGCAGTATATAGAAGCCACTGGTGTCATTGTTTTTCAGTGTTGTTTATAATCTGATTCTCTGGTTGCTATATAAAAACTTTGTACTTTTGTAATGTTGTGATAATGTTAACAGCACTAAAACTGAAGAGCCCCATGTGGCTGGCAGTAAACAGAGTTCAAGGCACTGAAGACCACAAAAAAAAGTAAAAGTTTGTACATGGACTGTTCAAATCATCACATTTCATTTACTCTATGCCACCTGCTGTCTGAAATGGGAAGGTGCGTTTGTGGTAACATTGATACAGTAAAGATAATTATTTTAGACTTGGGGCTATGAAGGAAGGCATATGACATTAAATCACATATAAGTTTGCGGTATACCACTAACCGAAATGATACATTATAATTTTGAATTAACACTTCTTAACTAGGAAGAAAATGTAGGAAAATCTTTTATAGAAAAAAGCCATCTTGTCACAGTGAAACAGAGCACCAGATCACTAATAATTACCTCACAACTTTAAATATTAAATCAACTCTGCAAACACACTATTTCTAAAAATAAAGTTTTCTCTTCCACTTGTAATTTAAAATTACAATACAATTTGGGTAGATCTGAAATTTTAATAGTTACATCATAAAATATTGATGTTTTCAAAACAAAACATTAAAAAAAAAATCTTACTCAGTTCTGGGATCTAACACTAGTCCCCTTGGGTTGGTTATATTTTCACTGAGCAGCACAGTCCTGTGGCTCCCATCCAGTTTAGAGACTTCAATTGTTTCCAGAACAAAGTCTGTCCAGTAAAGGTTACGACCTATCCAATCTACTGCTATACTTTCAGTCACGGTGACACCACTGTCAAACACCTGTTTAATAACAAAAAAAAGGGGGAGAGGGGGAAGTTGATAATAAATTTTTACCCTTCACAGTTCTATAGATACAGAAAATGGGGAGCCAAATTTCCAACATTTTCTAGGTCTAATATGCAGAATGAGTCATGATGTACACACTCAAAGTGCTGGCAAAGCATAAAGCCAAACACTCTTACTAACTTCCTGAGGTCTATTGAAAAATCAGCTTATAGTTTGATGTTAAAAAGCACTTCTTGAAAGCATTCAGGTTTCTTTTTCAAAAAGCTACACGAAATGTTGGCTTAGCATCTACAAAGTTGTTTCACTTCGGCCATGCTACCTCTCTTCTTACTATGTTTGGATTTTCCTCTTCCTCTTTGTTAACTGAAGATACATTGTTTTCATTTTCTCTACAAAACACAAGAAAAACTCAGCAAAACTTACTATTTTTCTGTCAGTCCCATTTTGATAAGCACTCCAAATTTTATCCTGTGTTGTATCAGACCAAAAAATACGATCTGTGATTGAATCAAAATCAATAGCCACAATATTGGTCCCATCCCGAACCAGAGAATAAATGCTGTGTGACTGAGAAGTGATGTTATCCACAACGATTTGGTTACGACTTGCCACCAGCAAAAGAAGATTCCCAGACTCTGTCAAAGGAGTAAAATTAAAATAAACCAATAAGCTATTCGACAGTAATTCTGTGAGAAAAAGAAACACTGAATAATTTTACATGACTTCATAGAATCAATATATACATGTTGAAAGGAAAAATTCAAATCAATTCAGAGGCCAAGATATATCATCACACCCAGCCTGACTTCTTAATCTACCTTGGCTTTTCTCCATCCTTTCTCCACCACTCTTTCTACAGACTTCCTTTCTAGGCTCATATCTGGACCTCAGGTCTTCTTCCCCATTGTCTGAGTCTGCTGCTGACATCCACCACTCATTCCTCCATAAACCTCTCTTATGTCCCACTCCTGATGCAACCCCTAAAGTTTTCTGTATCACCAGTTAATCTATGCAGCCTGGCTCTTCCTCCTTTGTAACCTGCCTGCTCTTTTTCCCCTTCCTTTAGACTGCATGGGAACAAGGGAGAAGAAACAGATTACAGGAAAGCCATAGGCTGCTGTGCAGCTGCTTACACTGATAACATGCTGAAAAACAGCTGAAGAGTAGCAACCTTAAAGACTGCAAATGATGAGAAACTCTCTATTAGTAAGGGTCAAACTTATATGCAGGTAAAATGCAAATGTCTTCCAAGACCTGACTATATCCCTAAACCAGGAAACCTGTGGTGACAAATTCCACTGGGTATACAACTCCTACATACTGCCATCATACTACATAAGAGATAGAGAACAACTGGGAGCAAGGCTGTATCAGTGATGTTTGCTCCTTAAAAATGAGTGAAGTGCAGCATAGGCACTAGGTAAGTTGTGTGAAAGGCTGGGATTTAAACACTTTGTGAGCATCAAACTTTATAGAGAGCAAATTTTAACCTATGGCTTAAAGATGTCTGACATAAATTTTCTCCAGAACATCATTTTTGATGATTCTAGGGTTAAAAGTTACAGTGTTAATTTAAATATATTATTTCATGGAAATAACAGTTTCCATTTAACTCCTCAGCTGACAGTTTTAATACTCAAGATCATCTGCCAAGAACAACTCTAAGTGGTTGTTTACAACAGCTCTTTTAAAAGAAAACAACCTTTAAATGGCAAAGCTGGACAGTTTACAGACCCTGTTGATCATTTTTTAAATTGACCTAAATGTTCCTCACCTGCTGCTTTACAAGTCCTCCCATTGGTTTCTAAAATGTATCCTTCATCACAGTAACACCTAAAAGATCCTCTCTCATTGTAACAGTGCTGACTACAAAAGCCTGGAGGGTCACATTCATCAATATCTTCACAGGTCTTGGAGTCATTTGCAAGCTGGTATCCAATAGGACAGGTACACTGAGCTCCAAAGGGTCCTTGAATACATTCATGAGTGCAGCCAGCATTATTGTCAGAGCAGCTCTCCTGATCTAAAATTGGGTTGGGAAACAAAATAAGCAGAGAGTCAACAAAAGCTTCTTATGCTAAATTTAGTTCTTTACAATTGCATTACTGGCCTAAGACTGCTGCTAAAACACGACTGCAGAATTATCAGTTATGCAGTGTGAGACTGGATTGCCACCCTTACGCAAAATATAACACACACAATGCACATAAAAGCAGGTAACAACAAAGCATGTGCTACCAAATCCCATCAAATGAATGCTGTCCAACCATTTCAACAAGTTTTGCAAAAATAGATAGAAATATACAAAAAGTTACTGTGCCACTCCAAACCTAAAACTGTATAAATAAATAATAATTTAAAATCATTTATAATCATACCTGGCTGGGGTTCATCTGAGAATGTGCATTGATTAAAGAGAAAGAAGAAAGAAGGAAAGAAAGAAAAAGATTATGTTTAAATCAACTCATAATCAACATAAATACAAATTCTGGCTACACTTGAGCTTCTAGATTTTTTTCCATGATTCTTGAAGTTAGAAATTTAAAAGAGAATTTTAAGGACTGAATCACATTTCATCTTCATTTAAAGCATATTATGCTTTAGTGAATGTGTTCAGGAACACAAAGCTCATTCGCATGTAGTTGTATAAAAACCTATACTTAAAGTCAGTAGAAGTCACGCTGGAATTCAGAGCACATGATTGGACATAGCTCAGGAATTCATCAGTCATCATTGTGGTCTCCTTTCACTGCCAGCAAGTTCCACTGACTGATCTGAGCTCTAATTACAGCATGCTTACACTTCTGATAGAAACACTGCAACACTAAATAAAGCATGCTGAATATTCCATTTCTTTCTGAAGCCATAACACATGGTAGACTACAGTATATGCTTGAACAGTAACTTACTGCACAGTGGGGATTCATCAGCTCCATTGGGACAATCAGCAGAATTATCACATACTTTGCTCAGATTCACACAGATACTGTGACCTGGACATTGCCACTGCCAGCTGGGGCACCGGAAAGGCTGAGTAGGACAATCTCTCTCGTCGCTCATATCCCTGCAGTCATTATCACCATCACAGATCCACGCCCGATAGACACAGTTGCCATTATCACAGCGGAAAAGAGATGGAGGACATGTTCTGGCAGGACATCTGTGGTGTTCATCTGAGCCATCTGCACAATCAAGATGGCCATCACATTCCCAGTTATCAGGAATGCAATTGCCATCTGACTGGCATTGGAATTCATGCTGGTGGCACATCCCTGGTGGTCTTGTAGCTAAAATAGGGACATTCAACAGTTCAGAAGCTGTTCCCATTTTTGACAAAGAAGCAAAATCACTATGTTCAGGTAATTTCTTATATAACTACTTACAATACTATTAAGAACTGTATTGCTTTTAGATCAGGCCACAGAGTCACAGCCATTTAATCTACATGACGTTTCAAAATCTGACCAATTTAACTCCTACTTTATAATGTGGCAAACAAGACAATTTAACTATTGTTATATTTTGAACAAGCATATATGTGCTCTGACAGAAAGTGTGTTTATATTAGATATTGGGAATAAATTCTTTACTGTGAGAGTGGTGAGGCACTGTAAGAGGTTGCCCAGAGAAGCTGGGGATGCCCCATCCGTGGAGGTGTTCAAGGCCAGGCTGGGTGGGGTTTTGAGTAACCTGGTCTAGTGGTGGGTGTCCCTGCCCACAGAAGGGGAGTTGGAACTAGATGATCTTTAAGGTCTCTTCCAACCCAAGCAATCTATGATTCTATGATACTCTTGAGCTGGAACCTACTGTGTTTGAAATTTCTGCTCAGAAAAATGATTTATAGACAGGTTTCCCTAAAAAGAATATTGAGGTTTTAAGGACAGTATTCAACATAGCAGATAAAGGAAATTTCCAGAAGCATCACCTTATAACTGAAGTCTGTCTTTCAGCATCAATATACTTACGGCAATCAGTCTCATCTGAGTGATCATTACAGTCAAAAACACCATCACACTGGTAGTAGGTGCTGATACATTGGTCTCCACTTAGACATTTAAATTCTGTGGCACTGCAGTTATATACTGCAAAATTAAAGAATATTCATGTTATTTATTTATTTCACAGAGCTAGATTGCACTGAATTTACCTATAGGTGCCCAAGTCTGATATGGTATCAGTTCCACTGAGGACCATAATTTCCCTGAGACACAGAAAATGCAGTGACTTTGGTATTTACAGAAAACAGAGGAAACAGATTTCAACCCTCCACAACCAGCCTAGAGATCAAAGGGCTTTCTAAAACATTAAAACAAGCATCACAAACAGGGTTAATTTATGGATAGGCTTATTATGTATTCTGCTATCTTGGAGTTGGTAATGTGAGGTCATCATCAGACTCCTCAGGGGGCAAGAGTGAGGAAACAATAAAGAGGCATTCAACAAATAAAGTTACACTTACTGCAGTCATGCTCATCAGCACCATCTATACAATCTTTGTCTCCATCACAGACATAGTATGGGTCAATACAGCGATGGTCTGGACACTGAAATTGCCTGGGTTCACAAGTACCTGCAAAAGCTGTTAATAATGACAATACATGCAGATGTGTTTTATTTCACTTTTGAGATCAGAACAATACTGAAACAGGAGAAAAACTTTATCACTAACTTGTAGCATATAATGCAGCACCTAGCAATCATATAAATTACAAGCACTAGTATATTAATATCAGGTAACTGTCCATTCATATGTAGGCTCAGACTCATGGAAAATAAACAGAAGATTCCACTTAAAGGTAAATAATGAAAAAGGAAGCATATGAAAAAACTAAAATCCTACTGCTGGTAAAAACTTCCAGCCTAGATTAGCTGACTGCACCATAAGTCATTACTGAGATCATCCGTGAAGATCACTTAGAACATCTAAGCTTTAGTTGCTTTTTCTGCAAATTACAGTGGATGATATGATGCAGCACCACGATTATGACTATCACATTTGAATCTTTCTGTTTTTCTTAATTATCTTTCTGCAATCTACTTGGCTCTGGTAGTTCAAATTAGACAAGTTTTCCACATCTTATGGACTACAAAATATTAGTCTAATTTAAATATTATAAATAATTATAAATATAATTATAAATAATTATTCCCAATTTCACTTATCATCCTCACACCAACAGACATATGTATGCCAATATACACAGCTGTTTATAAAACAAGAGTCAGTCACAATACTCACTGCAGTTTTTTTCATCTGAGCCATCACCACAGTCATTATCAGTATCACAAAGCCAGATTCTTGGAATACATCTTTTATTATCACAGGTGAACTGTGTTCCAGGGCATGAAGAGGGTTCTTGTGTAGGACAGTGCAATTCATCACTGCCATCGAAGCAGTCATTATGTTTATCGCAATGCCAGCGACCTGGAATACACTGTCCACTGGCACAGGTAAAAGCTGATGAAGCACAAGTATTGTCTAAAAAAAAGAAAAAAACACAACACAAAAAAAACAAAACAAAACAAAAAAACAAACAAAACAAACAAACAAACAAAAAACCACAGAGAGACATATTTATAAAGATCTCCAAAACTTGCCATTACTGACAGAGCAGTCAGGACATTCAGTATACTTACAGAATGTCTAAAACATGCATCAAATTCTAAAATGCACAGTGCTTAGAATTAAAATGTCTGTTATGCAACATGATGCAGAACTGAACAGAATACTTACAAACTTTTTATAAACTGCAAGAAGCAATAAAAGAATTAAAATGTTAAGACCTTGAAAACAATCTAAAGAACAAGAAAAGTAAATTCTTCAAGGAGCCATTGGTTGTGTACTTTACTTTTCCCCAAAAGACATTCTAGTTATTCTGAATAGCCCACTAATGAGAAAAAGTTTATACCTTAGTCATACTAGCTAGTCCTTTGCATTAAGGAGCACATTTTATTAATGTGTCCTACTTTCTTGTTTGTGATTTAAAAGAATTAACACTCTGAAGTAAGAAACACCAGGTATGTCATAAAAGGCTCATAAATATCTTCAGTATCTTATCAACTCTAACTATCCCATTTTTCTCTCAATTTACTCGATCAACAAAATATTTTGTGTGAGACACTTTACAGTAAAACCAGGAAATGAACCAATGTGCATTTAATTCACTTCACTATAAAAATTCAGATTTAACAAATAGTTCAGTAGTGCCCAAATATAAAGAAAAACATAACACTTCTATTCAGATGTTAAGTGAAATTAAAGGTGCCACTTTAATCTTAGAGGAAGGTTAGGCAATGCATATGGTTTTGTTATATTCCTTATGGTGTTATTTTTTAAGTCTCTTCACCTTCTGAAGACGGTTTGTTTCTCCCCATGCATCACAATAAGGTAAGCAAGTGATGTTCCAATATCTTTCAAAATTTACAAAAAACTAAAGACTAAAGACAACTTTTTTCTTTAGAAGATAAACTTTTGTTACTCTGTATATTGAATTTTGAGAACTAGTGAAATATGAGTATTTTCATGCATTGTTTAGGTAGCTAGTATTGAATCCTGTAATACTGTGATATGATTTCCAAAGAACTAATTAATCCAAATAATTTCGAAATTAACTAATCTCCCAGGTAGATTTCAGGATTCGTTCACAGACATAACCCTAAAAAACTGGGGTTTATTCCAACAAAGCCATACCCTCTCAAAGTTCCTGAACTGCAAACAATGAACACTAACTGCACATTACAGGGATTACTTACTTGAAGAACCACAGTTTTGTTCATCACTGTTATCATGGCAGTCATCAACGCCATCACACTGATAGTACTGTGGCACACATCTTCCATTACCACAGGAAAACGAGTAGGAGCCACATTGCAAAGTGGGTGGCTCATTGGATGGATCTTCAACACATGTCAGCTGATTTGAAGCCAGCTTCATGCCATAGGGACAACCACAAACTCTCTGAAAATTTGGTACTGGGAAGCAGAAATGGCTGCAGTCTCCATTGGGATTTGTTCCTCTGTTACAGTAGTTAGAGCCTTAAAAAGTGGTAGAGAAGATCAATGTACACACTAATGGTGACAGCCTGGGAACAATTAAAAGTGCATAGTAGCTGTAAAAAAAGATGCTGTAGCAAATCCTGGCTTTGCATACACCACAAACCAGGGTCAAGTTCATGGACAGTGGTAAAAATAGTAGTAATAACAAATAAGAAGTCTCCCATTCTGTATAATCTTCATTGACACAAATGTTTATGGAAACTAAGAACACGCTATGAAATTTCATCCAATTTTCTGACAATTTTGAGCAACTGTCTGGAAACAAGCAGACTACCACAAATGAGAAGCTCTGTCTGACCAAGGCTGGGAGACCTGACCCAGTCTTTGGATACCAAATAGTCAGTGAGCCTTACTATATGGCATGTTTGATGAGGGCATTGGGTGCTTTACTAAATTAACTACAATACCAAATCTTTGGTTTAGATCATGGCCTTGCATTGATTTCAGCAGTGAAAAGAAAAAAAAAAAATAGATATTTATGCATAGTAATCGCTTGAACAATAGTCATTTGATTAATAAACATGTACCAAATTCCTCAAAATAAATAGATTAGTTTAACTAAAACTTCTACCAGAAAAAAAATGCAGAGTTGCAATTGGTGATACAATTACACAAAACACAACAGAATCATAATTTCGTTTTACAAGGTTATTAAGTAAAGTAACAGAAGCGGTGGAGAAAAACAGCATACAGTCACAAAACAGTGAAATATCCAACATGTGCTTGCAAATGCCTACGCTGCCTCCCCTGTATGTCCCTTACAATTCAGTAAAGCCATTCCTAGAATTGAAAGTGGAAATCTGCTGTCCTGATATTCTGTCTCATTCCCTATTTCAGGTCTTTCATCTGTACAACAAAAGCGCTCACCTATTTGGGAATGAGCATCGTAGGCTTTAACATGCATGATGTTACTAATGCCCCTTCTAATAATAGTCATTTCACCTCCATCTGACTTCCTCACTCGAACTATTCCACCAAGTCTCCAATCACTGAAATAGGCATAACCTGTTTTGAGAAACATTCAACATATTATAGAGCAATATAACATAAAAGATCAAACATAATGAGAAAAACCCTGGAAGACTCTTCATGTAAATATAACCATTTTTCATAACTTTTTCATGAAAAACACAAAATGACTTTTATCACTCTAATGCAATCAAAGTGAGCCCTTCAGTCATAGGCAGACATAAAAATCAAACCTTCTCAGATTTCACTGAAATTGAAATACAACAAACTCAATTGACATTTCAAATTCCAAAACAATTTTAAAAGTATTCATCAAGACTAGTTTCCAGAAAATTTTAGAGTATTTTTGAAGATATTTTTATACACAATTAAAAGGGGTCATATATTGACATCTGTCTTCACACACAACATAAATTCAGTGATAAACTCTACATACAATTATTAAAATCGTGAAATTGCTGACCATCTCTAGACTTGTGATTTACTTTGTCTGTCTAGCATGAGTAGCCCACCTTGGAAGTATAATTAGCACAGCATATCTGACTTGTTGCACTAAGAGTTAACTGACCTGCCTCAAATTATTTCTAGACATGTACATAAAACCAGTTGTAAAAAGAAGCAAGAAGTACTAAATATATAATTTTAATAGAAACTTTAACCGGTGCATCTTTTGGAATAACAATATTGCAAAGGCTATGTTATTTTATCTCACATACTCATAGATCACCATATGAAAACAAAGTCTGTCATAGTAATAGATAATATTTTTCAGTCCTAGGCTTACCTCCAAAAATAGTAAGACCAAATGGGTGAGTCATCTGAGTAATATGGTCAAGAGTCCGTCTGTCCAGCCCATCAAAGGTGCTGTGCTCAATTTTATCAAAAAAAGCATCCACCCAGTACAGCCTTAGAGAGCTAAAAATAATGAAAATGTCATATTTCTTCAAATGGCATTACGTCAATTAGGAATCTCTAACGTTTTCTCAAATAATAATATTAAACCTGACAAGAAGCTATTGGGGTGTTTGGGGAGGGATTCTGAGAAAACCTTACATTTTAAGGCTTTTCAACCTAGGGAAAGTTAAGGTCTTCAATACAAAAGTGCCAGTGCATGCAACCGGACACAATTCCTTTATTTTGAATCACTAACAGTTTAAGGGAAGAAACACGTTTGCTCCAAAAGCTCCTCTGCCCCCTGTGCTGCCCTTACCTCCAGTCAATGGCCAGGCCATTAGGCCAGCCTAGCGTTGTATTCACAATTGGCAAGGCATGGGATCCATCACTCCAGGCCCTCATGATTTTTGCAGGACGGAACCAATCTGTCCAGAATATATACCTGAAAGTACATATGTCAAAAGACACACAAAACTAATTACGTAATGTGATTAAACAGAGAAAACATCTGAACAGCTTTAACATTCTGCTTTGTACTATATCTTTCATGTATCTAAAAAAAGTGCAATTGTAGACCCTCTCCTCAACTGGCAGTGGTACCAACAATTAATATTTATCCTGATTATAAAACTTCCAGAATCTTTGGAAGTGGTTTGTCCCTTTAGATATTAACTATCCATAACTTTGTTAAAATTGTTAAGGTTCTCATTTAAGTACAGATAGGGAAAAAGAATCAAGCAAAAACGCATCTTCGAAATAAAAATTAGAAGTATGAATGAATATTACAAAGAATTTTCTCCTGATCCATTTGCCTTAAGCCTATAGCCAGGGACTTGAAGCTAGTGTTAAATAACTTCACAAAGCTGCACACAAAAAATGTTGGGATATCCAAGGATTTAGGTTCAACACTATTTTTATGAGATTACTTCCAAAATAGTGTATTTGGTTACTCATCAAAAATCAATATCCAAGAATTAGGAAATTCAGTAGTATGGCATTAGGAAGCGAAACAATGCTGTGAAAGAAACACTGTTTCAGCACTGGCAAATAACACAGAGTATAGAATTTGAAGGTAAGCATTTCCATCAAAGAAAAACAGGGCTTCATTTTTTGTATGGAATCATATATTGAAACACTTGTATCAAATACAGCCAGTAGTATTTCATATGTTTCAAATAAAGAAATTCAGGTAGATAAAGTTACAGTACCAATATTAGCAGTACATGGGAATTGAAAATATGTTAAAAACAATTCAGAAAACTTTATCTTTCAATCATGAGAAATAGCTTTCTAATCTGAGTGATACAAAGAAGCAAAGTTCTTTTGCCTGTTTATCAATAAACAGAAGAATAAGGAAAAAAACAATGGTGCTTTTGAGTGCTTCTGTCTTGTGGAATCTGCCTCACCTTGCCCCTTTCTCTGGGTGTTGAATCCTAGGCTGGAATAAAACAAACAAAAAAAGACAACACAACTGAAAAGAGATGTTTTTTTGAAAAGAACAGAATCCAGACTCAGATGTAAATCTAATCTCACCTATTCTGCTTAAACCTTAAATTTGTACATATAGTTTGAGAATCAAAGCTAAACTTACCCAACAACAGGATGAACCACTATTGATCGAGGATTATTTAAATTCTGAACAATAGCTCTCCTAGATTTATCTGCCAGCCTCATAACACTAATGCTCCTGTATCGAGGGTCTGTCCAATATAGATTCTTAGAGATCCAGTCAAAGGCCAAATCTTCAACACTTTCCACTCTATTAGCAGTTAAGATCTCTCTTCCTAGAATTTTTAACACACATAATGATTGTAAATGTTTGGGAACAGAGGAAATAACATGGCTGCAGTATTCTATTGACAAAACTTGTGGTTTCCTTTTGTAAAAATGCCTCTGTGCTATTCAGTATAAAGACCAATAACAAAGGGTAGGGAGGGGTGCCCTTTGTTCTAGACAAAGAAGGTGTATGTTCAGGAGCACAAAAGAGGGGAAATACGGACTAGCCAAAGATAAGAGAAAAATCTGTCACTAAGTTTACACCAAGAGGAGCTTAATGAATGAAGGTCAGAGGTCAGTAAGGTCCATGCAGTAAGGACATCTTGCTCAACAGCCAGACTTTACTCTTTGTATAGGAACCCAAAGGTCAGCTGCAGTGAACCATTACCCTGACCCAAGGCAGGAAGCAAGCTCAGAAGACTATATGCTGATTTAATGTATATTTGATCAGCATTATAAACAGAAGAGAAACACTAGCACAAATAGGATTTCCAGAAGTCTCACAAACATAATGTTCTTTTACTATATTACAACGTCATAACAAACATCCTGCTCTCCAGACAGGGGAATGAAAATAGAAACTGAGTTTCATACTACTGGAAGGCATACTTGTCTGCATAAACAGTGTGGTGAGGGTAAAAATTAGTTGCGAGAAGTGTCACAAATAGTTAATTTCCAAACACATTCAGCAAGTTTGTCAAAGAACAGAAGACTTCAACAAGCTTAATATGAGTTGTACAAACATTTTGGAGAAACATATTCCAGGTTAGTGGGATGGCACTGAGATTTATCTGTATATCTCACAATGTGACTTTTCACGCTTCTCTTTAGAAAGATATATTTTCTACTCTTCCTATCACAATTACTCTACAATTTCCAAGCATGTTTCTCACCTGAACCATCAATTTTCTGTTTATAGATCATGTCTTTACTTGTGTCGGAAAAAAAAATGGTGTCATCCTGAGCACAGAAGTCGATTCCAACAAAGTACGAAGGGCTCCCCGTTACAGGTATGATCACGTCTTCCTGGGTGGAGAGATTGAACGGGATCCCCCGCACTGCCATCTGGGATGAAAACAGCAGAAACTGCCGCACAGCTGCAAAAGAACAGATCAGACACGGTCTTTACTTTTTCACAAGCTTTATTTTCCATGCTAATAGCCTGGAAGCAGAAGAAAAAGAAGAATCAGAAAATAGGGATTAAATACTCACAGACCTAAAAATTGAAGAAAACCAAAATCCAACCCAGAATATTACGTGATGTGGTCAAGTATTCCTCTTGCACTGTTACTGTGGTCCTAATACACTTTTACAGCAAATACTACCCTTACGGAAGCAGAAATCATCTTCTGTGCTCGCCTCTTTACAATTACCTTTAAAAAAGTAACTCACAGGCTTTGTGGAGCCTCCAAACAAACAGACCATACCTGGGCTAGCCAGATAAACACATGGTCAAATAGTAAAACTACAGACAACATATTTGGATAATTTGCCAATAGATAGTCACAGTAAGCCTCCATCTGCACTCAAATAGGAAGCAAAACACCACTGATGGATACCCACAGCTCCAAAACTAAATCTCTTATTCTTGCCATGTGTGTTCAAAGGCAGAAGACCAACCTCATCTGCACATTACTGCACAGGAAAGCAGACTTATAATGAAAAAGCTACATATTAGCAAGCATTCATGCTTGATTTCAGGATTAAGAGTTTAATCATACAGCTGCCTACACATATTCTGTATCTCACTCTCTTAAAATAGTCATTAAAGGTGGTGAGTTAAGTTGTTGTGGCTTGAAATGATCCTCAGCAGAAACGATTACATTTAATGCTGTCAAAAAGAGTTGTGGTGAAAAACCATGAAGTCCTCAGGATACTGAACCCACAAAGCTGCTGAAGAAAAGAAAGATATTCTAGACATAATTCTAGAGCCAACAGAATAGTGCTATTTCCAATAATTACAAGACATTTTCTTACCAACACAGTGTCGTCCATCTACATGCAGATCAAAGCCCAGAATACACCTACAGCGATAACCTAGTCCATCATTATCTGTTTTGTGGCTGAGAACGCAGATCTGTTCACATCCCCCATTATTACTTCCACAAGGATTTCTTGCTGGAAAATAATACAGCAAGATAGGTTTATAACTTCCTATATTTACCTAATTGCATTATTATCTTGATTTTTCAGGATTTTTTTCAAAATCCACAATTAGTTATGTGGATCATATGAGAGTTACATTACAAGGAAAACACACCTCACCATTTCTACCCTGGAATGCACCAAATCATGTGAGAGCTAACCACCATTCAAGGTATTCAGCTCAGTACAGAGACAATACACAACATTAAGGTCATAATTTGGGCTACAGTTTTCTGCATATAGACCTACTTCAGAATTATATCTCACAGAATTCCTTGAATACTGGCAGCCTTTCCCACTGCATTCATTGCAGTGTTGAGGAAAATAGTCCCAAACATCAGGATCACTCCAAACCGCAAGTTTGACTCCACCGAATATCACTCCAAGCTCGCCCTGCTCCTGTGTTGTATCTGACAGTTCATTAGCTACAGGAGCTGGATGAAACCACTGTGTAATAAAAATCAGTCCAGTTTTACAATAGAAATTTATGTACTGTAATTATTAGTTCTTTACACCAAAATAATAGTCTCATAATTTTTACCAACTTAGTAACATAGTTCCTAAATCTCCCTTGGCAATCTACTTTTGGTCTTACCGTATGGCTGCCTGGCAGCATGGTAAACTGTCACTCCATAAGGTCTCAGTGAAGACTGGTAGATCACTTGAGGGTTAGACTCGGAAAATTTGTTAGCTTTCACCACTGCCATTTTGGTCCAATCAGTGAAATAAACATTGTGTTCAAATAAAGTGATTCCATATGGATGAGGAATCAGTGAGCCTCCATGAGCTACTGTTTTCCTGTTACAAAGTTAATTTGAAAATTATTTACAAAATATTAACTACAAAAAAAATTATGAACAGAACAAAGGATACAATATTTTTAATTCATTCACTGGCTTTTGTTTCAACAGAGAAGTTACCAAAGTACAAATGAAAAATACCAAATGAACTGAAGAGATGAAGATAAACATACAGGAGTCATAAACATAAAGGATACAGCAGTGACAATAGAGCAGAAGTAGTAGCAAATTCCAAGAAAGCACAGTTAGTAAAAATGACGACTCACAAATGCAGAAAAAGATCCGTGAGAGAAAACTGGAGAAAGAGGCCAAACAGAGGAAATCAAAGACATCCGTAGCAATTTGAAATATTCAAGAAACCCTGAATGTAAAAAATGTATGGCCCCAACAGCCACTGGCCAAAAATAAAATCCTATGTATGCAACAAAAAAACCCAAGCAACCAGCTAAAATCAACAACAACAAACCCATAAACAAACAGAACAACTTCCTCTGGATTTAATTACTCACCTATGCAAAACCAATGAAAACCAAATGCTAATGAATTGTATTTATTCTATGAACGATATTGTGACATATTTTTCTGGACAAATATTAGGAGATAAAAATAGACATGTAAGTCCTCACACAATACATAAAAATGACAGCACATTATTATTTTCATAGAGTCGTGAAGGAAGCCCTATGAAATCAGACCAACACTACAGCACTACTCTAACAGTTTCCTGGGTGATTTAAGTTCATGCTGTAGGCATGCAAGATGTGACACAAGTGGACAGTAAGATCTATTTTAATATTTTTCACAGACTATGCCATTGCCTCTTGCCCACAAGCACAACATCTACACAATTTTTGGTATTGCTGTGAGAGATAAGTTTTTAATCGCCAAAACCCAGAGATTTTACTAAACACGTCTTACCTATTTTACTGAATACGTCTTACAAACCCTAACTAAGGTGACAAGATAACATTATAATTTTGTAAGTGAAAAAACTACATTGAACAACAAACCTGTCCAATGAGCAGGTAGCTGTGTTTCAAGTCAGTACACAGAAGGTATGCAAAAGGGGACATTTTTTTTCTTCCATTTGAGTAACTGACACTAATCACAGATGCAGACGTAAGCAGGCTTCTCAACACTATACTGTAAGACACAGTCCCATAGAAGTTCAAGCACTCCTTTCTTGCATGCTGTGATTTAGTCTCCCCAGCATCACAATAGGAGAGCAATGACTTAATTTTTGACAGTAAAGATTTATAAAATGTAAGACAAGCATTTAATAGCTATAAATTGGTGTTTTGGTGTGGAATATTTCAGATAAATTCATTCATGAAAAAATACAAATAAATTATGCTGGAAGACAATGATTATAATTGAAAAAATAATAAAAGGCAAATGCTCTAAAAATGTATACTGCAGTGGTGGACTGTAAATGTACATTATAAAATAAATGCAAGGGTATTCAAGGTAGAAAAGGGCATAGAGTGATGAATTAAGGACTGTCTAGAAGTAGCATAACACCATAGAGATGAAGGTGCATCACATTTATTATGTTGTAAATTTCATCCTTTGTGTATATCATTTTGTTAGACAAATCTTTCTTTGAACTGGATACAAAATGATCAGTATATCTGTAACCTCCAAGAAATAATATTTCTCCTACCTTTGAAGTCCATCATAAGTTACAGTCTCAATGTAATCAAACCGGCTGTCAACCCAGTAAAGTCTCTTTGACACAATATCCAAGGTTATTCCAGCAGGCCAGCCTAATTTTGTTTTTATCAAATCCTGACGATTTGTGCCATCCATGAAGGCCCTCTCCACTTTAGGATCACCAGAAAGACTGTCCCAGTCTGAGAAAAACAGGTAACTATAGAAAGAAAGGGGAAAAAAGAAAAAAAAAGTGTCACATATTTCCTGAAGATTTTCAAAGAAACCCCAACATTTCACATGGAATTCAAAACCAGCACCCTTTCAGGACAGAGCTGGGATACTATGAAAACATACTTTGTACCTTCTACACAAGAAGGTAATTTGCATTTTCTTTTACAGAATATATCCAGAAATAAACATGCTTTCACCCCAAAGACCTCAGAAATACTGTTTGTTTCCTTATTAAATTACATACTTCAGTTTACTGCCAGAAATGAACCAAATAGATGTATTATGAAAGCAGCAGCCCAGACTACAAGTCACATGAAATTCCTCTTCCCATTCTCTGAGGATCCACGTTTTCATGGCTCACATACACTTTTGAAGTGCATGGGTTAGGAGACTCTAACTTTCCTGGCTTCATTGCACCTCTTTATTTCAGATAGTTGGAGGTCTATGGATGGTATTACAATAGAAATCTCGGAGGATAATTCCTGCTCCTCTGCAGGGCAATTCCACAGTTCCCATTTTCAGCGCTGCTTGGGCACATACGACTCCAGCCATGAAACAGATTCCACACACTGGCAATAAAAGCAGTGCAGAGCTCTCTCATAACTTAAGATGCAGAATAGGTTAGGATGCAATACAAATGTTTAAAATATTCTATATCTGATTCTAAAAAGATCATTTTGCTGTTTCTTAGTTGTCCTCCTTTTGCATGGGTAATAAAGGAATTTCTGACATTCTTCACCGTTACCTGGTAAGTAATCACTTACCCAACAGTTGGATCAAGTGCTATTCCTCTCGGATTTCCAAGATTTTCAGCAATAAGAGTCACACGGTTTGTTCCATCCAAGTTAACCATATCTATTCTGTTCACGCTGGTCTCAACCACGTATAGTTTATTGTTAACCCAATCCACTGCTAGGTTTTCAGGTGTGTCAACCGAAACATTTAATACTTCTTGGAAATCAGAGCCATCAATATTAATAGAAAAAACCTGAAAACAATACAAATATTGTCAGTGCCCGCATGACATTTTGCTGAAGACAAGGCACATGGTACTTGTCCTTTATCATCACATTGAGCACAGATCCACAACTGGCCACCACCTACAACCAAGTTACCCACTAAGCTACCCTTTAGCTTAGAGTTTTTTGCAAAAATTTGGAAAACAATGCAAGAATTACAGGAAACTTGCCTTCAACTAGCATTTCTGCAAAATGGACAAGGTAACAGACTAAAGCAGCCTTGTGCTTTAGCAAACGTGACTTAATTACTGGATTTAAAACAAAACCAAAAAACAAACCACCAAAAAAAAAAAACTATGAGGAAAGTGCATCTTACTTTCGTGGAACCAAGAAAAACACAGTATTTTCACTGACTGACAACAAATGATCATGCTTTAGCAAAACTCTCAGCAGTGACTAGCAACAAGAGGGGGAGCTCTTACTACACTGACCATTAAGGGGAAATTGCAAAATGCAGAAAGAAAGGGAAAACTCTCTGTCCTGACAGGAAGGAGAAGTCTCAGCTTGTGGTCTCCTTTCCCTAAGGCTAATTTTAACAGCATCACGCTCAAGAAGAAATAGTGTTGTTATTTTACCAGCAAGCTAAGAGATACATGAAGCAAACAGTCCAAACACAGTGTTACAAATCCAGTAATCATGTGATTATAACACTGGGTAATATGAAAAGCTAGAAATCATTATTTTTTTGAAACAACAGTATGAGGTTTGGAATGTATTTAAATAAAAACACAGATTACCACAAGTAAATATATGCACGGAAAATAAGAGCTGAAATAGTATCATTTAAAATATTCTTCAGATCCAGGTAACAATAATCTAGACAGCCACTTGACAGTCTATTCTGTTCTTTGGAAACCCTGTTGATGAAAGAGCTTATGGGCACTAGGTTATCAGGCAGTACACTAAATGAGATAAAGATGACACAAAACATAACCCACAATTTTCTGGCTTAGTTTACATCTTAATCTTACAAAAGGGCAACCAAAAACGCCCTAATAATGTTATTATTTTAAGACACTAGGTGGAAATATTCACCATTTAAGAAAATTCTAAATGTCATTGTTTTCATCTGGATATACTAGCTTGGACTTAATTAAATTAATTAATCATAATTAATTAATTAGGATTAAACTATTTTGGGGCAGACAAAAGGCAGTCCTGGCCATCTGGGGTGTACAGTGAGAAACCCCAAATTATCTTCTCTTTATACCTTTTAACAGAGAGACAGTATAAATCTCCTGTCTCATAAAAATGCAGATTTGACCCTGACTTAATTCAGCCACTGACAACATAACTGCAGCAATGGGAACCTACAACAGTGAAAATAAAAATGCCAAAATTGTGAACAAGTCAAAAATTGTGCATACAAATCTTGTCCTACTTGAGAGCCGTGGAGTTTGTGTGCCTTCCAACAGAACCAGCATGGCACTGTAGTAGAAACCATAGTTTTTACTACACTTCTTATGCATGGATTCAGAATAATGACAGTGACACCAAATTGATCCACTAATAATGTCAGCATGAGCTAGGTCATGAATCCTCCTTCACTCTGCATGACAATCAACATGGAGAGGAAAATTGTGGAGTTTCAGCATTTGACCTAGGACTTCTTGGGTTTCCATAAGTTATGTATAGAGAAAAAGAACAAGGGTGACAACCAACTTCCACAGGACTCTCCAGATTGTTTTTTTTCAAGTTGCTCTGCTCTACTATTGTTTTAGCTCTTGAAGCTAAAATAATTTCTCTTAAAAAAAAAAAAAAAGGTAACACAATATTGGCTCATTACCCAAAATACTGTCAATATTTGTTATCTAAGCTCAATTACAGTGCCATTTGAAGTATATGAAGAAATCTGATTTTTATCATCTTGGAAGGCACACAGGTTTTACATTTTAAATGATCATGTTTCAAAAAATTACCAAGAAAAATTTGTTCAGTTTTGAAAGAATGTCTACTATTTCTCTTAATTAGTTTTTTGGACTCTGTCTCCAGTAAAATTAAAAGTTGCTCAAGACATTCCCATATAATAGGATTCTTTGTTTAATATGTCACATGTAATAGTATAGTTGAAAAAATGCAGTCATTAACATAAAACATTTGAAGGAGCTTTTTTGTTAGAAAACAAAAATACAGCCAGCTTTGGCTCTCAAAAATGAGGGCCTATCAACACATTCTGCCTCTTGCAGCTCTCTATTTCCAGATACACAGAAATATATCCTTCTTGAAATTTCTACCTACCTTATTTTGCACCGTATCAGTCCAAAAGATTCTGCGCAGGTAAAAGTGAAAGTCCACTCCAACTGCAACTCCACGGTTCTGTGACTGCACCAAAGTACGAAAATTTCTTCCATGAAGATCTCCAATCAGTAAATCACGGCCATTGGAAAAAATAATGGATGCAACACCAGCTGAAAGCAAGGGTGACAAATATATGACTATTCTGCAGCCATGGTACTTTGCAAAGGGGCATTGAAATATACACATACTGGTTCATACACACTGGACACAAAGGTCTAAATGGATGCTCAGACTACCATCAGTATAAATGTTTCTATGTGAGTGCTAGCTTCCTGTGATTTGCCTTTGGTTTCTACACTTGGAGAAAATCAGGCTGGAACATGTATTCAAAGCCCTACAAGGTAAAACTTTTATAAAACCCTTGTGCATCTAAATGCTAAAAGACCATTTCTATCTACTAAAGCTAAAATGAATCCAGTGAAACTGATTTAGAGCAAGTATGAAATTCTCCCATTAATAAGATAGAAACTCAACACACTGGCCCAAAAGACACTAATTTGAATGGAAAGCTTTTTGTGAAACATACTGGATTTTTCTGCAAGTAGAACAATCATTCCAGATCCAGGCATATGCATGTTTTAACACAGACATAATTCATTACCTCAAAAAGCTCATTTTTCTTTGAGGACAATCGTAGTAAGAAAATTGTGAGATGATTGCTCTGCAGATGCGGCTGAAGTAAAAAGGAGGAGGGAACTGAGCAGTTCATGGTTTTCTAAGAAGCAAGACTGCTAATCAGCTCTGCCAATCAGAGACTCAGCTTCCCACTGATTTCCTGCAGGCAGGAACACCTGCCTCACACAAAAGCCTGTTAGGACATTACATCTCCAAAAGGAAGGGTTTCCCAGGGCCTGCTTTCAGAGCAGAGTAGGAGGTCAGGAGCAGCTGCTTACAGCTGATGAGGAACCACACTCTGAGAGGCAAAAGTTCTTGCCAAGTTCAGACTCTGGAACACTTGAAGCCAAGAGCATGGCTTCTCTCACAGGCAAGTGCTTTATCTCACCATTCAGCAAAACCACCTTCTGGCACAGTTCTATTAAAAGCAAGGTTTCCTGATTTCTTGATCACACTAAGTTCCATAGGGAGCATGTCAGCAAACTGTCTCCACAGGAACAAGATTTTCTTAGTTCAGGTGGGCTCTGGCAATGATTTCCCGACTCTGCAGAAGTCAGGAGTGTTGAGAAAGCAATGGAGCCTAGAAGACATTTGTTGATCTGGGGAGAAGCAGCCCTGATGAGGCAGTCAGCTCCACAAAACTGCAGATGCCACTATATGCAGAGTTTTGATATTTGCTGATATTCGGAATGCTGCCCTGACTGTAAGTCCTTAAGGGCAGAGTTAAGTTAAAATCAAACACAGTTGTATGGCAAAGCCATGGAAACTGCCACATTTTACCTATCTATTTCTCTATCTATCTATTGGCTCAACAACATCAAGAGACTTGAAGTGCTCTGCACTAACCTGAAGTGTTTGCCCGACAATGCCGATGATGCTCTAGGAAATAACCTTCCACACAGTGACACTGGTGATGTCCAACACGATCTTCACACAGCTGGTCACAGACACCCCACATTTTACAGTCATCAAAATCTGCCAAGTGAATAAGGCATATTTATAAACAATGCTTTGTATAAAACAGATGTCATAATTAGGAAGCTGCAAGTTTGTCCTCTCTGCTTGCTTTATATCTGTTTGCAGAACAATAGCACGGAAGAAGATATTTTGTACGTTTTCCCACAATGTTTTAATGTTTTTATTTCTGGATTAAAAAACCCTGATGTTTTCTGCCTGAGAACCTACCTGCACCCTTGCCCTTCTGAAAAAAAAACAAACCACCAACCAACCAACCCCAAACCACACCTGTCAGGAGAAGAGGAAAAACCATTGGAAGGGAAATCATTGTCTACTTTTCAGAATACAAAACATGTCTATGCAGTACTCTTCCTGCAACAGATCTCTACACTTTGCACACACACACACACTTGGTAGGATTTAAGCCCACTCTGAAGGTGAGTAACTACCATGTTAGTGCAGTGCTCAGGCCAGTAAGTCCTGCTAGAAGGCAGTGTTTATTAGCTCAGGTACCATGCTAGCAGGTGTCTGATTTACAATTAAAAGCTGGCTGTGGACCAGAATCAGACAGCAAAAAGTACAAAGAAGTTAATTTTGACATGCAAAATACCATATGGGTAGAGTGCACAGCTAAGATGACCCAGTAAGAACTTACAGATGTGCTCTACAAGGAATTTACAGGGTTGCTGCAGAATCTTTTACATTTAAAGTTGTGAAATATTCAGCTAGTCATTTTTTCAAAGCAAGGATTTTTAAATGTAAATTACTTTCATAAAGAAAAAAAAAAGGTTTTCCGATGTGAGCACTGTCTAGTGTTTCATCCTAAGAGTGGTTATTTAAACCCAGATTTCTGAAAATACTTAACACGTGGTTTTGACATTAAAAGTCTGACCTCCTTCACTTGAAAATCTGAATAGAATCACTATGTAACATTGCTGGAAACTGGTAATTCTACTGTTAAGCCAAAAAAAGGTGAAAATGAGATCTTTAATGTGCTTCCTATTTGAACTTCTGGTTTTAAATACTAATTAACACATAAGTGAAAATTAAATATTTCCTGGATAGTACTTTTTGATACTGAAAAAATGTTGTCCTCCATAGCTTTCCAGCTTCCACGTGTTAAAAACCTTCAATCTATAGTGATCCAGAACCAAATGAAGACAAATTGAAAAGATTATGGTTTCAAAAAGTAATACTCTTCATTAACACTATAGTTTCATTCTTCTGGCTTTAAACTGATAATTTTGATTTAAATTACGATCTGGAATTATACACTACTGATCATCAGCCATTCCTCCATGCCAAGTTTTGCTGCGAATACAAATACATGCCTAGATCTCAGCAAACCAAAATACATTGACTGAGATTCACAAGCCAGAATCAGATAGCTGAGTGTACATAGCAGTAAAAGAAAAACAGAAGACTCCCTGAGACTGCACCTGCTTTGGGAATGTGTCTCTCATATACTTCCCACATAAGAGTGAAAGAATGGAGGAAATTTTATGCCTTACTACTTTGTCTCTATAAAGAGCAACTATTCTACCACTGCAGCTTATACAGCCCTAGGTCACTCAGTATTCCCCAAAATACAAAAATCTCATTAGAGGCTGAGCATCTGGAATACTTTTAAGAGCACAAACACCATAGCTCGGGTTGCAAAGCCATAAGAGGTATTTACCCCATTTCTTTTATTAGGCAGTGCTAACCTTCATGATTCTGAAGTTACCCTATTTCCAGCTATTGAGAGAAATCATTTGTACTACCAAGTTACAGCAGCTACAGAATAGAAACGCAAGACCAAAATACCTGACTTACCTTTACACTCTTGTAAATAGTCTTCATTTTCATGTAAATCATGTATATACTGAAATCCCATAGAAGATACAGCCTTTCCAAAGGAAAAGCACCCTTTTCATTTTCAAATATAATATTCTACTGTCTTCTCATGCAGCCACTTTTCAAAAGTATCAAACAATTAACTGTTTCTTCAGGCATACAAGACACATGAGTGAGGCAGAAACAAACTCTTCCTATCCAACCACTAAAAGACTGGTAAAAAATGTTGATAATAAAACACCCATCCAATAGTAAATCTTTTTAAATCTAATCATGCTGTCACTATGTCTTTAAGGTCTAAGTGAAAGAGATCTTTATGATATCTCTCTGGGTTGTTTCTGTGTCACCATGCTGCCATTATACTACTAAGATTTTTATTGTTTTTGCTGACTCCTGAAATTTTTTATTTGCCAGTACATCCACCCATTTAGAATTTACCCATCTTCCTGGAATCCAAACTTGCCCAGTGAGCTGTGAGATGGTACAAGATATCTGTAATCACTGTAAGATACCTGTAATCACTGTGCTTCACTTACCAATACAAGTGCGACTGTCATTGCCACTTATTGTATATCCTGCAGGGCAATAACACGTCCCTCCTGAGGGAGAAGAGTGACAGCGATACTGGCAACTCAGAGCAGCGCAGCGGGAGATATCTAAAGAGGAAATGAAAGATTTCAGAAACACACACATTGCCAGTAGAACAGCTTTCTGCCTTGCTAACAGTTACAAAGATGCAGTGAGCTTATAATTTTAAGAACAGCTTCTTAAAACAAATCTGCACAGAAAACTGTGTCTAAAGTTCCATAAAATCACACATGCTTACATACATGAAGGCAAGGACATGGAAGACAGAAGTTCAGGTACTGTTTTTAGTAGGTTTTAGAACAGAGTTAAAGCGTAAGCATCAATCTTATATGAACAATCCCTGGTAAGGGCTGAGTAAAAAAGGTGCACAGAGGAAGCCATCTGCAACGCACCATACCCTGTTCCACAAGACCTTCTTGTGAACAACATATTTTTGAACTCCATGTATTGGCACATAACCTCATCATTTACTCTTTTATACTGAAGAAAACCTACTATGTTATATTAAGAACAATATCTATATTATTCCAATATACTAGAATATACTGGTTGGATTGTGTACATGGAGAAACGCTTCTTTATCCTTTCCTTCTCTCTCTCTCCATTCTTTTTTCCTTCGCTACTTCTGCCTTCCCTTGTACTACTATTTAATAAACAATTCAGTGAGAGGTGAACAAGTTATGATTATAAAACAATTGCTGACTGACTCCCACCTCCTTCTTTCTCAACTTCCTTTTCCTCAATTTTTTCTGTTAAATACCTTGCTTTGCAGTCCATATCTGCTGTTACTAATAAATCACTGGGCAAAACAGGAGTGCTTTTTTACAATAAGGTTTAATTTTCTATTATTTTTTCAACACTCCTATTCCAAAAAGCATGATTTTGTTAATAAGAATTTCCATCTTCTTAGAAATTAAAAACATAAAATACCCTGGTCCTTATTCCCAGTGGGATTCAATGTTGATAAGAATTTAACAGGAACTATGCATGCTCATTGCCTCCAACAGAGAAAACCCACTGTACCGCTAATTGGAGAACCAGGCATCCCAGGTGAAGATATTTTTGAAAACTCTAATCTTTAAAGTGAATTAGCCAAAGCTCAGGATACACTGATTCAATCCTGTGTTCTGATCAGTACAAAATATTCCTTCTCACTTACAGGAAGAGAAAAACACAGATATTTAAACAAAACGGTATGGCGAGTGAGTTAAAATCCTTATTTGTGACACTTGTTTTACAAAAGGAATGGGGTTTTTTGCAGGATATATGCCTCTTTCAGATCATCCAGTCAGAACAGTGCCAATGAAAACAGCAAGCTTCCAAAATTTCAGTATTGTTTAGGAGACAAAAGGTGACTATAAAAAGATATAAATACAGGTGTTTCTGCTATTCTGTGTATGTTTTTGATTCTAACACATACTGCAATGTCTGCCTGCAGTGATGTTAGTTTCATCTTCTCCTTCAGGGCAGTCTGCAGTCCCATCACACACTTTTCCAATTGGAATGCAATGCCCTGACCCAGGGCAGGCCCACTCTCCTGGGTAGCACTCATGACGACCACTTTCTATGGAAAAGAACAGGAATCATTGAAGATTATGTTTCAAATATTACTTAGATCTTCTTCTCTAATAACTTCCCTAAACTTCTCTATTCCTTGATATTCAGTTTCTGTTTGTTGCACACAGCTGGGAAAGACTATAAAGAAACATCATCTATACTTCCTTGTTATACTTTCTTTGGCCTTCAAAGTACAATGCAAACAATAGTTGTGAAGACAGCACATGCATGAATCCTTTTAATTTTCTGGTTTTTCTAGAAACAGTAACAGCTTTTGACTTTAAACTAACTGCTGCACCAGAAATGGAACTATAGTTTTATAGTTTCAAAACACACAAATGCTGTTTGGATACAGAGAATAATGCTCATCATAGAAAAAGCCAATGAAAAAAGAACATTCACTCATTAAAAAGTTTCTGTTTCTCACACAACAAATCTTGGCAGGAACTGAGTTACTTTCATTTTCAATCAGTTGCTTTTGGTTATTAGAAGCCTCATGTCCCCTTAGAGATGACCTGAAAAATCTCCACAGGTAGGAAAACCAAAACAAAATATAAAAGCCAATACATAAAAGTAAAAAAAGAGATATTGCTATATGTTAAACTTAGTTGGCATCATATTCAGTATCACAACAATAATGCTCACACACACAACAGTAAAAAAACTGCATAAGTAAAAAAAAGAAGAAAAAACTAAAATGTAATTCTAAGGTTTTAACACAAATAAAGTGTATTCAGAACATCTTGACTGGTCAAAATTATGCAGATGTAACTTAGTGTGGTCTTCCTCTGAAAATACCATTAGAAGTTAATAATAGTATGTACCACATCCTCTTTCATCTTCATTATCTTCACAGTCATCATCTCCATCACATATCCAGCTCTGATGAATGCAGCGGCCACTCGGGCAAGTGAAAAAGTTGCCTCTGCAAGTTGCATAAGCTAAGGAAAGAAACATGAGAAAATCTAACTGTTCTAAGTGGCTAAAAGGTTAAAAATAGCAATACTGTCTCAGCAATGAACAGTCATTTATAATATCTCCTGAAAAACTGAGGTAGTTCCATATCTTGTATGTATTGCAAACACTGTTGTTTTGTTCTACTTGTAGGTGTGAACTTTATTTTGCTCTAGCTCTTTACAGTAATTAGAGGGAAGGTTAAATTTATCAATTAATTGTGCAACTAGATGCAGAACACCTTATTAGCAAGGTTCCTGAAAGTAGACATGAGGATACTCAAGACATCAGGAGGTAAAATATTTGTATGCCTTCAGAGTTAAAAAAAAAAAGAGCATTTATGTCAAAGCCTTCTATACTAAGAGTTCAGAAACATTTATGGGTACTCCAAAAGACAGGCTTTACCAAAGACATAAAAGAGAAATATTTGGGGTGGAGTGTGGGAGTGGGGGTGGTGGCACGGAGTTATAGTGGTGTGATGTCCTTGGTAGGACAGAGCAACTAAATGATAACATGTGGCCTTCTTGCAACACAAAACAGAAAACTAACTTAGATCCTATAAGCAGGGAGGGACCTTTCTATATAGCTCACACAAGTGATAACTCTACAGCCATGATTCTGGCTGGAGATGCAGTTCTTTAGGACATCCCGATCGTGACAAAAAGAATGAGCAAGAAATTTCCAGAAATGGTGAGGTTAAAGACCTCACACGAAGATCTCAAGGACAACTATCTGTACAGTTATCGGTCTGCAAAGTTGTACATTATAGTCACCAGGAATAATTCTAGAATATTCATTCTATCTATCAGAAAATAAAAATGTGAGAGGAGTCAAATCAATCTGGACAAAAAACAACAGGATGCTGTATCTAATTGAGATTTCAGAGCAAAGGAATTATCTCTGGGTCATGCTGAAATTAAGAAAATGACAAAGTGAAGAATGAAACTTCACAAATGAAGAAGTGAAACTATATGTATTAAGAAGCAAAATGTAACTGAATCCAGAAAATTCAAATAGTAACCACACACCCAGGGACTTAACAGCAAAGAAAATCTGAAAGAAGTATATCAAAGTAGCACTGCAATTTTGATCTTTCTATACAAAAAGTCACTGTAGAACAGTGACTAGCTTTTGATGGCTGTGTAGCCAAGCAATCTACTTCCTGCTATTTCCTTGAACCAGTTCTTAGCAGAACAGTTAAAGAAAGTGAAGAAAAAAAAAAAATCATACTGCAAGAGTTTTCATCGCTCCTGTCTCCACAGTCATCATCATGGTCACAGATGAAGGCTCGAGGGATGCATTCTCCGTTAGCACACTGAAACTGCGTGCTGCTACAGCCACGTGCTGAAAGAGATTTTATCACAGAAAGACATAAAGAAAATCTGTCAGAAAACTACAGTCTTTAACTCTAAAAGGAGGTCTATTTGTTTGGGATCACTCTGCATATGGTACTTACTGCAATTAGCTTCATCAGAAGAATCTCGGCAATCAACTTTGCCATCACATCGCTGGCTTGCATTAAAACATGCTCCATTTGCACATGATAACTGTTCGCATCTTGGGTAGTCTACAACAAAAATCCTGTAGTGTCAGTATGAATTTTAGACTCTAACGGGTTATGCACATCCAGTGTCAACAGAATATCTTGATTTAAAGGAAAACAAAAAGGTAATACAAAACTTCCTGTACTAGTACTGACTGACAATCCGTTTACTGTCTTCCTCAACAGATATTCAAAAATATCCTCTAGGCAGGTGCTACAAAACCTTACAAACAACAAGGAAAAAATTAGATGCCTTCCCACATCCCAAAAAGATTTGAAACCCTTACAGTTTACAATATGATAAAAAACGATGCAACACAAAAAGAGAGCAAGCAGTGAATATTTGTTTAATTTATTTATACCTCAGTTTTACACTTCCTTGATCTTAATAGAAGTGTTTAGATAGCAAAGGAATTCCTGAAATTTACAGTTCCTAGGTCCTCTTAGACTGTCATGAGTTCTCAAACTCAGAGATTTCAGGGTTTTAATGGGTCTTGTTCTAAATAAGCCAAGGATATTAAACTTCCAGCTCCATGGTCAATGTTAGGACCTCTTTTTTTATTACTTGCTTTCCCCTTCAGAAAAAAAACAGATTCTGCAGAAATAATGATTTTTCTGGTTTTTTTATGTAGATGACCTACAGGCCAATACAAGGGATTATTTGAAACAAAACCAATTCTGAAAACACTTCTTTTTACAAGCAGTCAGTGAGTTCAGTGCAACTATCTAACAAATTAAGCATAGGCACATGGTAGAGCTGGGTGGGAGAACATGAGCTCACAGTTTTGCTCATTGCCATATACACAAAACTTAATTATTTCAGCCAAATGGCAAGTATGAAAGCAAATAATTGCTAGGTTTAGAAGTGAGTTTTATTGAGCCTTTGTCCCTACATAGAAGATAAATGAACTCAAGACACGAAAGAGCCAAATTACATTTTGTACCTTTTAGATTTTCAGTTTGAATTCTTATCCCATTTTACTTCCCTGGGAGTTAATAAAGCAGATGGAGCAGGTTCTTACTTAGACACATTTCATTCACACTCTTGGAATTCAAAACATTCTACCTGTGGCCTTCTGATGTTAGTTCCCAGAGGAGATAGCTGTGGCAGTACAAGAGTACTGTAAGTATTACAGGGCATATGGAAGAAAAAGAAGAATACAAGGTATGTGCTCGTAACTGCACTGAAGCAGAAAAGCTTCTAACGGATTTATATTGGACAGTTTTGTGATTTTCTCCATTTTTCTTTGTATGCCACAGAAATACCTCCAGTGATGTTCCAAGCTGTTTCTGATGGACTAAATGTCAAGCAAATAGACAGCTGAACCCATTGCCTTGAACTGCCTGCTTCTTCAAGAGTGCCCAGGCAAACTAAGGATCTAGTCAGTAATAAGATTTTCTCAAGATTATATTAAACTCCCTTAGAAGAAGGAAAACTTTGTCAAAGTCTTCACTCCAGCAGCAAGCCTGGCAATGTCCTCAGCCTGGAAAAATCTTTATTATATTATATAATCTAGTGTATTGTATAAATGCAAATTACCATAAAAATACCAAATAGAACAGTAAATAAAGATGTTTTGAAGACACTTGAAAACATACACCCTGACTAAATCGGTGGCTTACTAAAATGTAAACAAATGGGTTTTTTACTAAAATGTGAACAAATTATTCTTTTCAAATCCGCTTGGCATACAGATTCTTTATTTTAATTGTACTTGCCCAAGCAAGAGCATTCTTTGGAAAGCCCAATGGAGATTATTTTAATTTTTAAATTCTGTACAGGTAATCCCATTCCCAATCCTCTATCAAAAGACCAAGCTTAGTAAATTATAGTTCTGATCACAGCCTGCTCACTGATCTGAAAGATATTTTTCACTGCATTATGCATTGTACATTGTACTCTTTGTACCTTATAGGATATTATTTTAATAAAATGGTTTTAATTATTTTGGGCATTAAGAACTAATCCTCATGAATAATGGCAAAGTTGTGAGCTACACCAAAGGCTGTAGCCAATGCACTGCAGGTTTCAGGAGCATCTGTGCCATCAGGCCAGTTCCACAGTAGCTGGGTTATTTTTATGTGAGAAGTAGCAAAGGTGAAAGAATTAAGCAAGAAAGGCTGGCTTCTGTGAGGGTGAACCACTTTCCAACGATGTCCTGCTAAGGCCCCTATGGAAATCACACACAAGATGCACCTACGGCACTGTGTTTGTGGTGTCGATTCTGAGAGACTGAAGGAAGCTGAAACAGAACTTCATAGCACTACTAGGATATCTGAAAACAAAAGAATGCCTGTCCTTCAGCTGCAAAAAAACCTGAACTCAAACTCCCTCTCTTTCTCTCCAAAATTTCGAAAATATCGGCAATGAATGAGCTTAGTTCTTCTACTCCTATCACTAAATGGAAACTTCTTAAAAGAAGAATCTGAACCTTAGCAGTGAGGAGGGTAGGAATGGGATGAACTCCCTAAACCGGAAGACCTTTACAATCTAGCTTAATGAAAAGCTCTTTAGCAAACAAAATCTGGAAACTGATTATCATGACATTTTGAATTTAAGTGGGAAGGTCTTACATCAGGCATTGCATTTAGAGCTTGCACAATAAACATTTCCTAGGTTTTATTTGACTTTTTATTTAAGCTACAGTTTCTCAGCATGCACCCAATTTAAGATCAATGCATTTGAATGTAAAAACCCACTGCTATGCAAGAACTGACACCAATCACAGAAATTGATGATACTGTCTCTCTTGTAGGGGGAACATGGAAAAAGTCGCTATGCTTTGAGTGACCTCAAAGGGTTCTCTTCCAGGGAACTGAACTTCTTTTTTTTCTAGGTTGGTGACAATTGAATTAGAAAGAGCTAAAAAGGAAGGATAAGGTTCTGAATTAGAAGGACAACAAGGTAGGTGCTTTGCACCCAAGGAGGTCTGAGAATACAGCTGTACAAGAGGAGACAGTGAAAGGAGACAGTGTAAGACTGAATATGGCATTAAGAGAAAAGTGAAGGGACAGAAAAAATATAAACACTGTTTTCTTTCACCTTGCTTTTAATGGTCAAGAGCCTCCAACATGAAATTGTTTCCTTTATCTTTTCCTCCCAAGAACCTATGGATAATTCTAAAGAAAACTAAAAAGAAAAGATGTTTCCCTAGTCATTGTAATTCCTAGAAGATAATATGTGAAAATAGGAGGAAATGATTTTCCCCTATGTTCATTCCAATACTCAGGAAGAAAGGGAGCTCTTTTTTCTCTCCCCTTCTCTCAGGCATCTCTTTCTTAGCCAAAATATTTCTACACAATCTGTCTCCCCAGGCATGCCAGCACTTCAGTGGCAGAACAAAAACTGGCAAATACCAGCACAAGTGACAGATGAGTCACCTTGTTCCTTGTAACTGTTTTGGGGCAACAGCTGCAAACCCCTTTGAAATGGCATATTTCCATGGACACGTGGAAGATGCTTGAACCCTATGTCACAGGACTTGCTAAACCTACATTATTTTGCTCTCTGTCTAATACTTTTGTTCTGCAAGCTGGAAATAAATCCATACGAAAACAGCAACAGGAAGCAGTTGCAAATGGTTTTTGATTCAGCAGAAGCTGGTTTTTGTCACATAGTCAGAAAGTGTAACCTTCTGTAATCCTAATCCATATTACAAGTAGGACAAATTAAAAAATAACAATAAATGGCAATTTCCTACTTATAAGTGCTTTTTATTGTAGCAACACTCCAAAACGTTTTACAAAATAAAATTACTTAAATCCCTTTGACTCACTGCCATGAGTCCCCACCTCACAGGGGGCAAAATACTGCCCAGACAGGTCACGGCCAATTGGAGACACCAGGAGAAGGGCTTACTCCAAGCCCAAGAATCCTGTGAGCTACGTGATAAGAGGCAGTGTTCATAGCGGAGATGCTTTCAGAGCTGGCAGACTGACTAGACCCCTTATTCCTGGCCCTAGTTCCTGATTTTGAGCCCTGACACTCCAGTCTTTGGTCGCCTTTCTTACCATGCTCCAGTTTTGCTACTTCCCTGTAGGAAAAAGGCCATGGCCTTTTTCTTCTTTCTTGGACTACATCCTCTATGACCTCTTCAGTTCTTGATCTTCCTTCACTTTCACCCTGATCTCCGCAAATTAATCCCAGAGCTGGCTGCCCACTTCCTGACCACAACAGCTATTTAGCACAGCAAACAAGACGCAAAAATTAACAGGATAGACAATTGACCTGTGGTAGCAACTCCACATGAAAATTAGAATCAAGAATACAGAGTCTCTGGGCTCACACTCAGCCCATCAGCCTCAAACAACAAGTGCCTTTAACCTACTTCCCCTTCCTCCCTCAGAGCCTCAGAGCAGTGCTCAGCTGCCAGAGCTGTATCCAGGAAGGATACATTATTCTGTCAGTCACAGCAAAATAAAATGGACAGGACTGGGATTGTCATTTTTCAACTACGAAGCTGAGGTAGGAGAGAGAATTCAACCTTAAATTGAGAGAAATAAAGCATGTAACACAGATAAATGACACCAGTATTGACTACTTACTCGTAAAAAGTATTTGCTACCCCAAACAGTCTGCCATTTCATGTTTCTAAAGTTTTAAAATTAAAATATTTTCTAACTGTTGATTATTTAAAAAGCTAGAAAAACAGCCTGATATGTGTATTTAAAGAAAAATAAACCCCAAAATTTTATGAAATTAAACCAGCTTCAATGCACTAATTAAATGACCTGTAGCTGAAACATTGTTCTGATATTTATCTTAGCCTCTGCATGGGCAGTTTTCCCTTGCTGTTAATCCCATTAGCAGTAAAATGGACTAAGGCTCTGAATTCCTTTGTTCTATTTTTTACACGTTTAATTGCAGATTTTCTTTATATTGGTGACATTTTGCATTTGACTACTTTCTTAAATAGTGTAACCTATTCGGCAACAAAACTTTATCTTCTTTACAATCTAAATCTGCTTCCAGACAGATCAGGGAGTGCAAGGCATAAGTAAATAGACATATGTTTGCATTTTATTGTGCTTCATGAAATAACAGAATCAATTATAAATAGTGTTTTCTTTTGTTTTTCAAGGATGTCTCATTTGTATTTATGAAACCTTTTAGTACTTATTAAATAAGGAAAAACTAATGACAAATGAAAAAGCTAAAATAATAATATTCCTCTTATATTTGTTTATATCAGATTGTGTGGAAAAGGAAATGGACTAAACAGTAGGGAAAATAATATTCAAAGCAAGTATTAGAATCTGCTGCAAAAATCGAACACTTGCACTAATCTCTATTGTACACTTCATCATAAAATCACAAAACTGTTAATCTTATGTTATGGTTTCTGTTTAAAGTTCCAGGCCTTGCAAAGGCAAAAAGGCAATAAAATTAACCAGCCTTCCTCAAGGGTCTTGTCATTGCATTCTTCTTGATCCTCTTGTCTTCAGCACTGTCACATTTCTTTAAACTAGTCCAACACGGCTACTTTCAGTGTTCCAAGTCACAGCCATTCTTCTGTCTTAGAGGGACTGTCAACACATAGCCTAATAAACCAGAGTAGAGGCTGTTGAATGATAGGAGGCAGTCCCTCTGCCTGGGGCTAAATATGCTGCCTTCACAACAGTCACGGGGCCAACTGGCTGATGCAGCAATGACTGGGTTTCCACACAGCAGTAGAGTGCTACTGTTAATGTATTTAGAGGGTCCCTTCCTAACTGCCTTTTTAATTTACTTAGATGAGAGTTCCTCTTTTTAAAATCACAGATAGAGCATTTTTTAAACAAATATTTTTTCTTCAGGATTTTTTTTAATGTGTCATAGATTTATTAAACTAAGTTACCAATCTCTTCTCTTCCTCTAAACTGTGAGAGAAAAAATACCAGCCTAGAGAAGATATTCTTCCAGCAATTATATGGGGTACTTGGAATCTTGGCTTTTAGCCATTTGTGTTGGTGACTTCAGAACTGACTGTGGGTCTACCATAAATTCCAAACTGGATGACTCAGCAACATTTTATTCCAGACTACCATATAGTTCTAAATCACTTTTCAATCTACATAGTGTACCTTTTAGTCACTTGTGAGTCAGGGATAAAACACATTAGCAGTTGGCTGACCATGTAATACTCTAGTTTTCCTTTACACAGCATGTGCATATGCCCTTTTTTCCTCTAGGCTAAGCCATTAACAACACTTTATTTCTTGCTCCCTTATCCATCCCTTAGCATCCTATCCTCTTTTCCTCCCCTCCCACCCTGGGTCTGGTTCTGAGTGAAGTTTACAGTTATGTCTTTTTTCCCAAAGGCACACTAAGTTCTAACAGCTGAAATAGCAGCTTACGTTTTAGATGTCACTCAGGGTGTGTGAAGCTTTTCCTTAGCACTAACAACGAGCAGACGTGTTGTTACACACTGTTGTGTACATATTAGACAAAAACATTTCTGGTCTCTATTCTGGGGCCAGCTTTCCTTTCCATCAGTATTCAGCCTAGGCCAGAATCTAGGGAAACTGTTACCAGTCAGGCAGACTCAACTGGGGAAATTAGATTGAAAAAAACTACTTGTCCATCTGTATGCTGTTGGCACAATATAAACGACTTGTCTGAATACAATATGACCAAATCATCTCCACAGGAAGCTGCAGTCTAGAATACAAATGCCTTTGAAAGGGTGAAAGTTCCTCAAAGAAGTGATTTGGAGTCAAATTCTGATTTTCTAAACAGGTTATTACTACTACTGATGTCATAAGGAGCATGAAAAAAGAATATGAAAAAATCTGGCAAAGTGAGTTCTGAGTATCCCAAAGCTATAAGCCAATTAAATATGGTTACTTTTTCCCAATGCAGTAATAATTATCTTTCAGATGATAAGAAACAAGAAGTCCTGATCCTGTGGTGGCAGTCTGCATTTGAGTTCTGCGATAAAGGATCTGTATCACTACACCAGTTCCAATACACAAGAGAATCTGAAATGAAACTCTTGTAACAAGAAGCATATTGTGGTCATCCTGTCTATCAACAAGCCCTTTAATCTTACAAATTTATTAAAATGCCACAGAGAGATGAGATGAAACCAGATCTTGTGCTAAGAGTTAAGACTCACGGCAGGCTCTTTCATCTGTTCCGTCAGTGCAGTCCTCTACTCGATCGCACCAGTACGTGCTCGGGATACACTGTCCGTTTGAGCACGTGAACTGCTCACTTGAGCACGTCCTTCCCGCTGCAACAAAGAGGCACCCCATCAGTCTTTTCCATCAACCAAGACTTTTTATGAAGACAAATATTTTCCTTCTTCCTATTTAACTACTTCGCCTTTCTCATAAATATCAGCACTTTCATGTACTGATATTTCAGGGAGATTGAAGAACATTTGACAAGCACATGGCAGATAGGATAGCTCTGTGAGGCCTTCTGTAGTCTGCAAGTTCACTGCTTTTCTCACTTGAAGGGGTTGCCCTCTAGCTCAAAAATTACCTCCCTACAATTGTTCTGCCTAAAACATTAAATCAGCAATTCTCACTGATTTAAAGTTTTCTCAATTATTTTATTTACTAGGTCAAAATCTGTCAGTAACTAAGTAATTTGGTCAATCAGAATGTCACAATGTAAACACAGAAGACTTGGAGTTAAGGCACTTCCTAATACAGCCAGGGCCTCAACAGTCAGAAATAGTTTACATTCACAAGTAACAGAGGATCAAGAATGATTACGACAGTCTTATCATGACATGTCAGTGAAAAGCAATCACGTAAAACTGTTCAATTCCACCTTGATTCCACTACAGTTATATTAAACTTTCAGGTTCTTTTTAGGCAAACTAATTTAATCTGTGAAGGGAAAACTTACTGCAAACTTTTCCTTCCTTCTGCTACCTGAATGTTTCCTTCAAACTCATGCTATATCTCAACATCATCTCAGTCTATACACTGGCATCGGGGCATCTGCTGCTCTACAGGGGCTCTCTATGCCTTCTGCCAGCAGTGTTCTCAAAGTAAGATCAGCTGCTGGGATGTTAGGGTCATGAGGTAAAACAAGAGCAAGGCAGTAAAGTAAAACACGTCATTTTAATTCTGCACATATAACTTCCAGAGCTGTCAGTTAGTTTTCTCAGGAACAATTCTGAACATTTCAAGGAGGAAAAGTTCCTCTAGGTTTCCTAAACACAGAGATAAAAAGTCCCTTTGGAAAACAAGGACAAATACAAGGAGATTACTCAAAAATGGCAGCAGCACAGTGCCACTGTGTAGTTACTAACACTCATGATTAACTAGTACATGGAGAACAATCTTACAGTGACCTAGTTCAAAAGTCAAACTCAGAGTTGTTGCTCATTTTGCATTTTGTATCTACAGATTCCTTAGTTAAAACATAACCAACAGTTGTGCTGACACCTTCTCAGAGAAACAGAGGAGCAAAAGGCAGTTAACTTTCATTCAAATTTTTCCATCTTCAGTGGGAACAAGTATCAAGATATAAAAGAACAAACCAAGTCTGTGAGCAAAATCCTTCCAGACTTAAAACTTTGAACCTCCCCAGGGGTTGGTGAGTTGTTCCAGAGCTGTTCAGTTTAAAGAAGTTATAAAAAAATTATACACAGAATCAAAATGAAAATAAATTAATCTTATCCTCACTGCTTAAAGTAACTTCTAATACTAGAAGTAGCAGGAAACCAGTTCTTCAGAACACTCTGTCTTATGCAATAATGCAGACAATATAATTTGGTGCAATAATCATTCTCAGGTTTTTTTATATACAGTTCTCAGATGTCAGTGTGAATTTTGTTAGGCAATGCATAGAGCAGACATCATAGTATTATGTCTATTTCACTGTTTTTAAAACTACTAAATTTTGTATCAAGTGTAAATCTAATATACACTATAAATTTTTCTTTTTTTAATTAACTGAAACATCAGTAATTTTCAGATTTCAACACCTGGAGGTGTCTTTTTGGACATATTTTCTGTATTTTACTTACTTCAGACTTCAGTTTATTTAATTTCTAGAAACACTTTAGAGAGACTCTTCTGTACTTACAGCAGGCTTGTTTGTGTATGTTCTCAATATGGTGCTATGTAAATGACCTTATTTCACAAAGCTAGTACAACATTAAACTTAAAATACTTACGACATTGTTGATGCTCATCTGAGCCATCTTCACAGTCTTCCTCATCATCACAAACCCATGACTGTGGAATACATTCACCATCAGTCTGACACTGAAACTGATTTCCCTCACAGGTAGGTTGGGCTAGTGTAAGCAAAGAAAAAAATTGTCATTTCACAGACACCTGGGAAAGCACTTTCAGAGAAAATAATCACATAACAGAAAAGAAGGCTTAAGGTTCAAGTGTTGATGAACTTCCACAAAACACATGAAGCATTTAACAGATCAAAGAAAACAGACAGACCCAAGAGGGGAAAGGGGACCAGCAAAAGGGTGCTCAAAGGCAAAACTCAGCTTAGTGAACTCCTGCACAGGAATTCAGCTGTATATCCTCTCCTGGAGACCAAGGCTCCTCTAGAATGCAGGAGTTCAGTCTCAGCTTCTGAACTGCCCTCTAGCAGAGCCCCTTTTTTTCACTTATCCATGGAGCCACGGTAGCCTCCCTAATCTCACAGCTGTCTGCTCAGCTGCTCTCACTCCACCTCAGGTGCTCTACCCCTGGTGAGAAGAAGGCCTTTCAAGACAAGCTTGTGATTCTTCCCTGTGAATTCATGAGGAAAGAGTGAGGGCCAGGTCAGAACAATCTGAATTATTGTCCCAGCTCCACCCTGTTCTTTTCAAATTGACAAAGAACAGAGAACCCGTCAAAGAAAAAGATCAAAATAAATGTTTGAAATTGTGTTACAGCTTACTCTGTCCCTAGTTAATATTCCTGGGAAGAATCATTAGCACAACACAGTCCAATAGACAGGACCCTGCCTTAACCATGTTTTTTTCTCAGGATCATGTTTTTGCAGTTGTGCAAGGTCAACTAGAAACACTTTGTGCTCATGGGATCATGTGTAAGCACAACTTCCAATGTAACCAAAGCATCAACAGAAAAAATTTGTAGATTTAGAGTTGCAAAGAACAAAATAACATTAGAGGTAAACTAATTAGAGGGATAAAATAGATCCCATACTAGACATATACTTCTTACATACTTTTTTAATTCCTGCTTTGAGAACCAAGGAATAATCTTTTAATATGATTTTAACCTCAGAGCAGTTTAAACAGTTTAAAACTATCTTGCTAGACCGGATGTGCTTTACTACCTGTGGCACATTAACATACTGTTTTTAGAAGTACAATTAACTGAAAAAAATTGAAAAGTTTAATCTTTATCTTCCTAATTTATCACATGTATTAAAATGAGAACAACTTCATGTTTATAACCATGATAAATGTAGTAAGAGTCTAGATTTTTGTTGGGTTTTTTTTTTGGGGGGGGGGTTATTTATTTTATTTTATTTTATTTATTTATTTTTCACAAAGTCAAGATGAATTTTACCCACTCCTTTTTCAAACTTTTCAGTTGCAGTTCAGAACTAAGTTGAAACATATCATGTCTAGGTGAAACAGTTAGAAAGAAAAAAAAAAACTATAGAACAACACCATTTTGTTTTGCTATTTAAAGGCATTCTTCACCCAGAACTGCACTGCTTTTTAAGAGCTAACTAAAATGCTGTGCAACAAATGAGACTGCCAAGCCATGTCAATGATCTCCAATTATTACATGGGTCAAGCAGCAAAAAAATAATACAGTGTGAAAAGAACTGACATAAATTAGTCTTTCTTACTCCCCATCAGCTGAGGGGCAAAAAGTGGCCTAACCTGTAAGTGGGCTGATAACTGCACCAACCCACAAGACCTCAAAAAACACTGAATCCAAGAAGGTAAAATGCAGGTGAGTTCCCGAAAACAGACTGTGGAAGGAAATTCTTCATCTTCACAGCTTTTCCATTTAGAGAGAATCTTTGTGTATGGATATTACGGTCCATACAGAATACAATTGTCCCTGAGCTGCTGGTGCAGCACAGCCAACTCTAGCCAGCTAAGCACAACTCTGCTTTAGGTGCAGTAGGTAGAATTTGCTTTCCAGGGCTTGAAAAATCCAAAGATTTGGAGCACAAGTGATGCTGGTATAGCTGTGTACACATGCAATATTCAGGATTACTGCAGTAATAGAATACATTTCTACATCTACTTAGAACATTACTCACAAAACGAAACCGCATTATTGGACAGTCAGATTTTTAAGAAAAGATTAAGTCATGTTAGAAGCTGAGCATTACTTGATTTTCTGACTACCAAAGCAAATAAACTCATGAAATATGACTCAAAGAGGTTCTGCAGTATCTCAAGACAATGAGGAGTTTTCTCCCTCTTCAGTATTCATTCTCGTACCCCAACTGGGATCTTATTAATCATATTACAAAAAAGTTGCTCTGTATTTGTTTCACTTACGGCAACCAGCTTCATCTGTGTCATCCGAGCAGTCTCTGGCCCCATCACACCTCCAATCTGCAGGGATACAGCGACCATTCCCACAGCGAAACTGCCCCCGCTCACAGCCTGTGGTAAAGCAGAGTAAGGAGCAGCTTAGCAGTACAAGTACATAAACACAGACTGTGAAGTTCATTCCTGTTAAACAACTGTAATCTATTCATTGCCTTGTGGCACACAAAGGAGAGAAAATGATATTACAATAATACAAAAAATATTGAAGAGTACATAGATAAAAATATCTCTATACACCCAGTCAAACAAAAAAAGTAAGTAACCATCCCTAAACATTACAGGACATTCCCAGCTAAATTGTTCAAAAATTCCAATAATTTTTATATTTGTATATTATACAAATGAAACAAAAACAGTTTTAAAAGAGGAAAATGAACCTAAACAACTCTCAGAGGAGCACCTACACTATAAAAACCTATTTAGCAGGAGTGTATCAATTTTAAATTCCCAAGCAGTATAGACTTTAAGTAAAGGAAGGGTATCATTTTGCACATTATTTCTAAGGGCTAAACATGTTAAACATTAGTGGTCTCCAAAGTTTGTGAGGATTTTAAAAAATAATAATAATCCCTTTAGCTGATGTGGAAATCTTGTTTCAGCAATAAATGCTTGAAAGTGTAGAAAGATCTCAGTTTTGTTTTGTTTTTTATTCATGTCCACATATTTAAAATCTTTTCTCTAAAGTACAAGAAAACTTGTCTTCAGTCAAGATTTGAATAACAAATAATTTTAAATAAATTAAGCTTTCAGCCATTTATGGCTGATCAAAAGCTGTCCTGCTGTCATTCCCTCCTTCTTCACCTACTAAGCATTAAGACCTGATAAAGAAGCATTCATTCCCAGGTGTAAATGCAGCTGGATCAGGCCTTTATTAGTCAACTAATGAAATCTCCAGTCCCATAGGAAAGAGAAAAGGCACTGTTTATGGCCTTTCATTGTGACTACGGCCTCATAAAAAGGGAGTGAACAGTTTTATAGTTCCCAAAACAATGAGCTATAACATAATTAGGTTCAACAGCGCTCTGTTTCATGTTAATCTGTTGTCAGCACCTCAGAGAAGGGAACACTGAAAAAAACTGAGGTAGTAGCAAAGTCCAACTTTGAAGAAAAAAAGTCCTGTTTCCTGATTTAATTAATAGCCATAAGATAAAACTACATCTTTCAATCATTCTGAGTGATTTGTCCAGAGAAGATAACCTCAGTATATATAAAGCACAACCACCTACTTCATGAATTCATGATGACATAAATAACACGCTACCCTAACTTTCATGTAAAACCAGGCATATCAACACTGTCACATAAACACAGTTAAGTGATGTATTCCTTAGGGATATAGGCAAGCTACTTTATGCAAGGAATGTTCAAATCTGATTGTCTGGTAGTGACATCCTGATTTATAATGTATCCTGCAAATGGTCAAAAATTTCACTTGGATAAATGGTGGTACGGAGTGGTACAGAAGTATGTTCACCCAAATACCTTCTATAGACTAATGCATGATGGTGGTTGGTGGTGCAGGTCTGGGGTTGGTGGTGCAGGTCTCTTATCAACTACCTTTAAAACACAACAACCTCCCTTGCAAAAATGCCCTGAAGGAATGTACAAGTTCACTCTGGAATCCCAGGCCCTCTCCCTGAATTTTGCCCTACAAAGCAATATTTTCATATGAGATTAGCAGTTAAAGCTCTAATAAACACAACACATAAACCACCATTTATCAATTGCAATTACTAAGCAAAGCAAACACTAAATCTGTTTGTATATTTAATATATTGTTGTTTTCAAAAGTACTGGAATATTCGTAGTCACTTACTTAAGAAGAAGTTACAACAAAGAATTAAATCTGCATCCACATGATTAGATTTTTTAATTAAACAGATGCCTATAAGCATTCAATGTGTAATTTGTACATTATTTCTAAATAATAATTAGCTAAAAAAATTTCAAGCACCATGTACAATATTAGCAATTTATTTTGCCTATCTTTTATCAAGTTCCTATAGTTAAACATACCTTTCTAGTGATTAAAATGAGAAGATAACACTGATAAACTTTTTAAAAAGCATTATAAACACAGCACTCTTTGTACAGTATGAGAAATGATAAGTGAATGTTAACACAAAACCTGAGAATCACACAGTTCTGCTACATTCTGTAATACTTTGCAGAATCATAGTTGAAGTTGCTCCTACATACAGTAAGCACTGTATCAATGTCCACTTATACAATTCTTCAGCAGAACTGTTATAACTCACTTAATTATGGCATCAGGCTTTACTATGTTATCTTCTATGCTTACTTATAACTGAAGGCAAAGAGCTCTGAAACACCTATAAAAATATGAAAGACTGATACTTCACTTACCACTGTTCTATATTATCTTTAGAACAAAGAAAATGACATAGCAGACAATTGTGTAAATTCATTAAAGAGACAATCTTTGAAAACAAAGAATATGAAAGAAGTAAAAATATCCAGGGCACTTCTTACAAAGGTTCTAAAAAGCTTGTGTTTCAACTGTGATCAAAAACAATCCCAACTTTGATAAAGGAGAAAGTAATCAGGGGAAGAATGCATGATTACAAAATCACTCCTACAAATACCCAGGAGAAATACCCAGAATGAAAGAAAAATAACCATGTCAGCAATAAGCAGGTTTGGTATATGCTGTGCAATGTGAGCCTGCAGCACCTGGGTTTCAGCAAGAGTGGGGACTGTCAGAAGACAAGGGATATTGCTTTGTGTATTGACATTATTTGAAACCTCAATTCACTCAAGATTTAGTCATTAGTAATTTTTTTGAAAGATTTCCTTTTAATAAGAATTTTTGTGGGGTTTTTTTTAATGGTAAGACAGCTCATTAATCAGTCAGATATAGACAAAAATTAATACTAATGATCTAATTTACATAGAAATTCAGATTTACTCTGACAAATGCTGATAAAACCAGACACTTTCAAAAAAGGCAAACAATCCTGTTAGCAAGATTGCTGGAGGAAATAACCCTTAAGTTTAGAAACAAGAAATAAAATAATCAGTCTTCACTGTCATGCTTAAAATTTGGTAATAGAAAAGATTTTGAGTGACTTTTGAAAGTTTGAATTTCAGAAATGATTGAATTTTTGATGTTGCTCTACTATTACCATAATTCAGTTTTAGTCTGACTGTGATTAAAGCACTAGTAAAATACAGGCTAAAATGCATGGCAGACTTCAGGAATCACACCAGAAGATATATATGAAAAAGAATCTCTGGTCATTAACAAAAATAATTTGGAAAGGTAAGATCTGTTTCAACTGCTCAATATTCAGGAAGACACCAAGGCTATTAAAAATATATGATATAATCTTTTATATAAACCAGTCAAATACTGAAAAATGCAAACCAAAGATCAGATGCATCAGTGGAAAAGTATAGCCCAAAGCCCTATTTCTGAACTTTTTCCTACACTTACTTTCTTTGGGCTTTATGCTAACTTCGTTACTAGACTTTCCATTGTTCTCTGTGTCTGGGATTCTCCTGTAAGAGATTCGGAGTGGATGTTTAAGATTCAGAAGTTGCTCAGGTAAAATAAGAAGTCTTACATTACTGGCTCTGGGAAAGCTGTTTGAACAAAAATTATGTCAGGTATTCATTTTTCACTGGAATAAAGTAACACGATAGCAATTTTGCCAGAGCAAAGATTGAACAAAACACAAACTAAATAAAATTCCTTTTATTAAAAGTAAATGCATCTTTTACCAAAGGAAATAATGCAATACAAGCATTATTCACCTTCTGTTCTACAACAATTGCTGCTCGCATATGAATGAAGTATCCTATGGCAAACCACTGCCTAAGACAAACCCCCCTGCCATTGGAGGACGACATCAACCTTTACAACACTAATCAATGTTACTCAATGTCAGGGGGAACTCCAAGTCACAGGGAACTCCAGCATAAGAGAGAGGTTAATAGCTTCACACATTTCACAGCACAATGCTCTAACCCATAGGGTGACAGTCTTCGATAGGAAGGCAGTCCACTGTACCCTCTCAGCCTTCACTGGGCTTCATTTGTACCAATGTTTCTGTAGAAATATTTAGTTTGAGAATTAAATCTTAAATTCAATCATCTTGAATCAAACCCAGAATGTTATGTTTGACTTATAGTAGAAACCAATACAGCCTTATTCTCTGCCAATCTGCATTACTTTAGACTCTTTGCAGTTCCTTCCTGAACAGTTCTAGTCCTTTCCATTCTTTTCACACTTTTTCTACCTGCCCATTCAACCCTAAAGTCCCTCACACTTTTAACTCTGACTACAAATCTCTTGAATTACATTTGTCATCCACAGATTAAGGGTCATGACTGTTCATTCTGACTACACAGAATAGGCTAAACCCCCTCATTCCTGCTCCCTTCCCTGTACTCACAATACCTTTGAGAACTTCTAACACTTCTTTAACAGTTAAGCCTGAATGAAGAATTTAAAGTAATGAGGAATGTATTAAGCCCAGGGTAGATTGTACCACTCTCAAACTGTCCGCTCAAAAATCAAACTTACACTGCTGCAATTACTTTACACTTCAGGAATCAACTCCCTCAACAGATTTTTTTTTTTTTTTTTTTTAATTTAAAAGAGTAATGTTCTTCAAGGCAGTATTTTTTCAACTGAACAGTTCCACTTTTAATACATCTTCAGGTTTTCAATAAGTAAATGCAAACGAACTGTGCATTACAAACCTCTTCCATATAAAATTCACAAAAATAAAAGCAAAGTGAGAAAAATAAGTGACAAGCTCTCTTCTCTCCCTTTCTGTCTTCCAGCTGAGGGTATTCTCTGTTCCCATTCGGCCCCCAAACAGAGCAGCCCATTCCAGTGGCCTCGCAGGTAAAAGAATCCTGGAGAATCACCCTCCATACTCTTTCATATCAGATTTTTGCCTTGCTTAATTACATGCCAAACAGCACAAGTGTTTGGAATGCTCAGGGAGGGGAAGCTGAATCTCTGTAAATTCCACCTCTGTTCCCCCACACTATTGAAGAAAGAAGTAAAACCCATAGTTTAGGAAAAACTTTAGCTTATTATTATATAATATCCTATGATACTGAAAAGCAGTATTCTGCTAGCAATTACAATAGGCAAATGAACAAGTATTATTTAAAATGTAAGGAAAAATAGTCTGATAAAATTATGCTAAATTTCTTATACCTTGAGACAATATTTAACTTTCAGTCTTTCTACACTCTTCAAACTTCATTATATTTAATATACAAACTATTCAGATTTACAAAAAACAGACCACATAAGCACTTATAGCTATTACAAAAAGCAGTAGAATATTTATCTGCAGTCTTCAAGACCTTGCAACACAAAATGTCTTTTGTATTATGTGTCTCTAAACTAGATTATACTAGAGAAACAATTTTAACTGACAATATCAATAGAAAGGCAGTACAAATGTGTGTCTGCACCCACTTCACATGCCTGCAAGATCTTTGTATACAGATCAATAGGCAGACAGGAGACTAGTCAAGGGAAAATCTATAGCAGAATACCTGCAGTGGCAGAGAGAAAGAAATACAATATTAATAGGGAAGTGTAGGATTTATTTTATTGAATTATTATCCAATTACATATAACGAGATTATTAGTAGTAAAAGAGTATCTGCAGGCTCAGCAGTTGATCAAGAACTCTTTGTGCCTTGCGTGCTGTACAATGATGTCACAAAAAGCAGGGCCATACCCAGACATTTTGCAGCATAAAGACGACAGACTCTTGAACTCACCTGAGTGACCTGATGCCAAGGGGCCAAAGGGCCCTGTTCTTCCTCTCACCAACACACAGTCGTGTTCTATTGTCCCTCCCTTAGCACTCAGGAAGGCACAGTACATGAGAGGCACGCTCCATTTTGCTGGTGCTATTATTAGATAGCACAAGAAACAGGGCACATTTCAGATTATTTGGGGGTGGGAGTCAGGGGGCAGTGGCGGAAATGACGAAGGACAGAACTTGGAACAACAGATCCAGTTCTTCACTGACATTAGCTAGACTTAGTTTAGAGTAAACCACATTCTGTGCTCAGCAGAATGACAGGTATCAGAAGCTGTAATAGACAGGTTCTACTCTGATAGGCAAGATGCAATACCTACATTTAAAATTTTTACTCACTGATTTATAATAAAAAGCACCTTAAAATTCAAGACCGAAAGTGAAAATGTTGTCTTTCAATATGGACTTAGAAATAACACGTTTCATTGCAGCATCAGCAGATTTATATGGTTTCCCTTTACTTGCCAAGCAGCAAAAAAACCCAGCAAAATCTACATTTTAATCTATGCTTTGTGTCTGCATATTGCACATACAGACACTTGTCAATTAAAGCCATTGTTAAAACTAAAGCATCAAGTCTCATTTTAGTAATGCTCACATGCAAAATCTTTCATAAAAATACTTAAAATTAGTGTACTCTAAGTGAAACTATTTGGTTTTAGTTAATACAGTTATAAAAGGCCTATAGATTAATTTCTGCTAATGCCTCAACATAAATCCAAGAATTAAAGAAATTCAGGATTTTAATCTACTGAAACTAAGCAGGAAAGCTTTCCTGCAAAGAAAAGAGTCCAAGTCTCCTGTAGACAACAAGTTCAAAGGAATGACACTGTAAATGCCTCCTAGCAACGTTAAAGATATCCATAATCCTCATACTCTCTACCTTACTTCAGCTTTATTAATTGAAAAAGCAACAACTGCAAACAGCCTGATAAAAATAGATACGGTTTATTAATTATTTTTTTTTTAAATCTACTCAATTTTTTTTCAAGTATAAGCCTGAACTAATAATAAAGAGAAAATGCTTCTAATTTTTTAGAAGATCTCTTAGGGGAAAAAAAATCTCTGTTTTACTTTTTTTTTCTTAAAACTCTGGTCCTCTGATCAAAATAAGTGTGGTTTCTACATTATCTCTTTAAAACCAATCATTCTGTAAAAAGTAAAAGATATTTAATATTTTAAATTATTTACACTGATCATAGAAGTAAAAACAACAAACTTCCTAAATTTAAAACCATTAGAGTTTATTTATCATACATGCTCACAAACAGCACATATTCATACTACGTATCTTTTACATCACACAGTACTATAAGCAAGTTAATAAAAAATAAGGTTCTTTATAATCATGCTTCAATTCACACACTTTTTTAAAGCAAAAACTAAACTATTACTATCTCCTTAGTCCTAGAACAAGGCAGGAATGAGAAATAATCCCTTTAAGCAAGGGCTAATTCTAATAGACAGGAGGTGATACTCCTTTCTACTGATAAAGTAAACATTCCTTATATAGAAGAGACCAGGTTCCTTCTTCCATTTAACTCACTGTCAAATTTCTTGTACTTCAGTGATAACTCAGGATCAGGTATTAATTTTTGTTGGACACTTTCTTTAATCTCAACTTTATATAAGTATTTTCCAGGATGAGACTAACAAAAACTACTTGTACTCCCTTCTTAGAGAATTTAGTAAAAGCATGTATGGCCAAATTCAAGAGAACCGGTACCTGCAGCAGCCTTCTCAATACAAAAATGTACTTCAGACACATTACGTGTAAAGAACACGTTCTGCACTAAATTGGATAACCTCAGCCAGTTGTCTTGGCATTAGGTGTCTTAATCCACAGAAATCAGTTGTGATTGTGTTGGCTGCATAAGTGAAGCCAGCCCTGTGATCTCTAGGGAAGCATACACTGTAGGAGATCTCCTAAATCTCAGAAGCTCCTTTTTCATGAATGGCACATTAAATATGCAAAAATCTGTTCTAATTGATGAAATGACATAAAAAGGAAGAAGAACAAGCAAACACAGTAGAAATAAAGACACCCTCAGTCACTCACAGAAGGAAGCATCCCAAGCATTTTCATAAGAATGAATCTTGCTAATGGCCCCAAGGCTGCTGTAGAATAACAATTGGGCAACAGAAGGCGGGGGAATATGACCAAACAAGGAAAATCTTCAAGACTAGGAAGTATTTACAACTACAGTGCGTGGAAATAGGGAAAAAAGTGCTTAAACAACTTAAAGAGAATATGTACAGTGCATATCACTAAGAAAGTCCAAAAGAGGCACACATAACAAGCTTCTCAGGAAGCTCTACTCATTTTGAGAGCTGTACTGGTTTTAAGTAAATTTTCCAACCAGTTTGCTGTTTTTTCTCAAAATTAGACCCCATGCTGTGATGAGGACCTGCATTCAATTCAGTCATGCACTCCTGAAATCTGATGAGTCATTGTAGCACTAGGAATTCGCCTCAGTAAGAACCTTCCAATGCAGTTTATGACAGCAAAATTGTGTAGTTTTTTGTATTTCTTTTATTTACCATTGCTAGAATGAAAACTGCTATGCAACATATAACACTTTGCCAAATCATAAGCCTTACTGTAATATTATATCACGAGTTATTCGATGAAAAATGAAACTTGTCATGCAAAAAATAAACCACCTTCCTTTACAGACAATAAACCACAGTAAGCACATAAAATGAAAGCTATTTCTGTTTCCCCACCACAGAACACATCCACAACAAAATTCTTTACCATCATATTAGTAGGATTCTAGATTTAAAAAAAAAAAGACAATTTAAGCTGTGTCCCAAAGCTTTACAGGGCACTAGTCATTATTTTGCACTTCAAAAATTGCGACTGTTACTTGTTGCAAACTAAACATGTGAGAACATTTTCAATAAAGCAGAACTGATGTTTCAGTACAGTAAACAGATAAACTACATGCCACAAGAATCTAGTGTGCCTAGACAGACATTCTAATGCTGCTTACTACTGCCCATGACATTGGGAACTACACATATTTCTTTGGATGCATTGTCACTTCACATTCTCCCTTATACAGCAGTGACTCTGTTTCAGCTCACAGCTAATGGCTGATCACTCCTTATCAAGCTTCCTAAAAAGGAAATTCCATATGCTAAGGCAGGCCTGAGTAAATGAGCAATCACAGAATTACAGAATGGTTTGGGTTGGAAGGGACATTAAAGATCATCTAGTTCCAAACCCCCTGTCAGGATCACCTGAACTGAAACAACACTCCTGTCCAATATGCTCACATAAAATGCAGCTTTATCTTAATGGACCTGAAAATGAACAGCAATAATTAAACAATCCTTTGCCTATTTAATTTCTAAGTGTAGTATATTTTCTTGATAGTTTTCTATTTAAAAATAAAAATCCTTTTACACAAATAGTAATACTAATGAGTGTGTCACATCAAAAAGACAAAATCCTAGCATTCATCAGAGCAGGATAGATGCAAGAAATACCATCTCCCACTGAAACATTAGTCTTCCTGTCAACCCCAATAGAAGCATTTTAGTTAGATCTTCCCTAACCATCCAAACTCTCTGTCAGATTTACTCATCCATTTGGATTTTTTTAAGGATGCTTGATTCTGCTGTTACTTCCCTTCATTGGTGGCTGCTAGGCATAATACTTTCAAGTAATTGCCTTAATTATATTAGCTAGCTATGCTAAGCAGCGTTCCAGGCACAGAGGTGAATAGTAGGGAAGAACTGCTCTAGCTTGTGTAGTTCCATAAGCCCTACTCTTGCCACGTCCCTGGAAACACAAGAACATCCAAATACTGCACACTGTGTACTGCCCACTATGTCCTTACATCCAGAAGGAAGCACACAAAACAACAGGAAAGGTTGTCTCCCAAGTATGGCAGTGGTAGCACACAACGTTTAAAAAACATTGCTCAAAGAACTGCAGGCATTTGCCTACAGGCCTGCAGACTTGAAATTGTGATCCCTTCCTCATAGCAATAGTTTTCCACCAGTCTTTCACAACTCCTGCTAGAAGACTGCAACCACACCTGTTATATTCCTGGCCAGAGAGTCAGTGTCTCCATACAGAATGTTTAATGATGAGATTTTTCGTTTATCAGGGTGATCATTTGGGTCTCTCTCTTCCTCTACAGCCTTATGGCATTTCTTAGGATTAAGTCTCCTATTAATAATAATGGCCAGTCTTCGCGAGCGAAGATCCGGGGAAGGTCTTTCCACCTTCCAGCCTGCGCATTGGATTTTTTAGGTGAGACACAGTGTGCGCGGAACTGAGCCCACCCTTTAATCCTAAGGTTCATCTGCCGGGGCCAAGCGAGCTTGGACGGTGGCAGCGAGGTCCTTAGGACGTAGGTGGGTTGCCTTTAAGGGCTAACGAGCCCCACCTGCCCGGGAGTGGCCCTGACCGGGAATCGAACCCGGGTCTCCACGGTGATAGCGCGGCGCCTTTACCATTAGACCACCAGGGGCTCCCAAGTCTCCTGTTAGAAGAAGTTAAATAGGCCAACAAGTTTAAAAGTACTGCACTCACTTTCAACAAGGCTTTTATGTGTGTTCTGTGGGTGTCTTCATACAGAAAAGTAAAAACTGCGAAGATAATACAAACAGCTCAAATATTCTTATGGATGACACCACAGACTTTGTCACTCATTTCAGACATAAACTAGAGGTTGTTACTTCATATGAAATGGTTTAAAAAACTACCAGGCCTTGCAGTAGTAAAAGTTATTTTTAATAACACAGCTATAAAAGGCCAACAAAAACTGCAGCAGTATTCCATGTGCTTGATTATTGTCCAGTTCATTTATTGCATTGCAGGTTGAGAACAGCCCTACAATCCTGCTCAAAAGGGAACACGTGAGCAGTCCCACTCAAGTCAAGCCACCTGTTTACACCAGACAACTTCACGAAAGGGTTTCTGGCAGCACTAACACTGGTTCATTACAGCTCTGATGGACCACTCTTGTTACCAGCACGCCAGCCAAGCATTGCCTTTAAGCTTTTAGCAGTAGCATTAGGCAGTGGTTGCATGGCCACTGACTTAGCACAGGAAACCAGAGTGTCTCCTTCTCTTCCTCTTTCCAACATCTCTCTTTCTTGCACTTGCATTCTCCTTCTTACTCTTTCTTTTCCAAACTCCAGAAACTACCCTCCTACTACTACCTGCATGTTGCTCAAAATCACTAAGCCAGCAGGAAAGCATCTAATTCCCTAGGCTTGGTTTTAGTTTTCTAAGTGAAAACCTCAGAGAAGCTCTGATGAGCAGTGGCATGCTAGCACAAAGCACACACCAACAACTCTAGGCTGGCAGCAACCTGGGCACGGGACATTGGACAAGAGAGGGAAGGAGAGTGGAGCATCCTACTTCCATCAGCACTGAACTGTTCACTTGGCTTATCATCTTCTCAGAACTGTGCCCTTAGATGGCAAGGTATGACAAGGGTTTGATCAGATCTAAATGGGGTCTCCCACTGCTATTGAATGAAAGGAAGTTTATGTAGCAAATTTTGCCCCCATTCTATGGGGCAAATCTGAGGAGCATTACTGAAGTATGTCTCTACTCCAGTTCTGCAGGTCTTATACATCCTCAAAATAAACTAAACCTCCTATGGTACCTTTATCTGAGTTGATAAATGTGCACCATGGTTTATAAAGATAAAAACCATTACCTAGATTCTAAATACATCAATGAATGTATCAGTTCCTAGGATATCTTATGGACTATGCCTTTCTTTTTTAGAGAGATGACACAGAAGACAACGAAACCCCCAGTCGTCTTGCTCCACAAAAGAATGACCCTGCAATCCCCATCAAAGGCAGTCCCAGTTGGAATGGACCCCCATTCTCTGACTCAGCTCAGCAGGGTGTAGTATCATGACCTGCTTGTGCAAGAAAATAATTGGGCAGACACACTGCTGCTGTAAACAGTGCCCTTTTGCTGAAGATCTGACTTCTTGATTGTAAAACAAAGGCAACTTATTCATGTTAAAAATATAAAATAGAACAGGTCATAGAAGTAGGACCATTTCAGTCAACTCTTATATGTCATTTCATTAATCCAAAACAAAACTTGTAACAGTGATCCTTGATCTCTAATCCACTTTAAGCATTGCAAAACAAAGAAAACATTAAAAGCCTTGAAACCAACAGTAAAAGCTTAAGGAATCCACTAAAGGCTATCCATTCCATTAGACATTTCTATGCATACTCATAAAACTTCATTTTCTTAAACCGTTCTAAAAGTGTACTGAGACAAGGAAGCAAAAAGCAGTTAATAAAATTAACATTATCATAACAAAGTGGACTTCAAAATTGATCTAAAACAATACCAAGCTTTTAAAAGAGAAGTTTAGTCTTCCTGAATCCTATTTTCTATGTCTTAGACCAGTACAAGGTAGGGTAGTTTCTTTGAAATTAAAGGAGTCACACTGAGTTGACTCACAAGAAACCTTATTATTCCTTCAACTAGAAACAACTCAAGTAATTTTAAGAATAACGTATTGTTATGAAATTATATAAAGAAGCACTTTAATTTGAAATAATTTCAAAAGCATTTTTGTCCTTTATCTGCCACATTCAGTATAAGCTACTAAAAAGAAACTGACAAATTGTCTGATTATCATCACTGATTAGCCACAGTGGAATAAAAACATCCACTTCTCTTTAAATAGATGTCAACCTGTCAATCATTAATTAGAAGGGAGCTTTAGCATCAACAATGACAACTTCTAGAAAGTGTAATTTCTTTTGAAGTATCCAAACTCCTATATGGTTCCAGTACATTTTAAGTAGAGCTCTGGAAAAGGAGATATAACTCCAGCTTAAAAAAGTGATAGTACAATATGATTCAAGTTACATATTTGTCTATCTGAAAAGTTATCACAACCTCTCAGATCTAAAAATAAGTATTGTAGGAAGACTAAACAGATTTTGATCCAATATTCCTAAAGATAAATTGAACTTCCTCTACAAGGTACCTGCTTACAGCTCAATTAAAAATAAGAGTATTCAGATTTTTAAAAAATATATATATTAATAGAAAAACCTCCAGGTTCAGTGCTAAAGAACGAGAAGCTAAAAAAAACCAAATACCACTAGATTTTGATCTGGCAATAACCTAAGAGTGCAAAAAGGTATATGGAAGGGAAAGGCTCCAAATAGTGACCAATTTCATGTCAATCCAGGAAGCCCAAAAGGAAAAGAATTAAAAGGCTATAATGAAAGTGCATTCTACCTTTCCCCCAAATGAATCTTTGCTCATTTCCTGCAAAACACATGGCAAGTAAATCTGGATTAAAGTAGGATTTCATTGCTCAAATTTCCAATCAGCTCAATATATGAAAGGAGGTTTTGGTTTGTCTTACAGTGAAATAGAAGCATCATACACATCATACATTTATCTTAGTTAAAATCTCCTTAGAAGTTCTGTATCTATTTGTCTTCACTCCTGTAAGCTTAATTATTTACTGTAATCCTAGCATTTGGCATAGAACCTAAATCTAACCAGGTGTCATCCAATTACTGCTTTCAATTTTTAACTAAAATTCTGTGGTTTGCTCCATTCTTTGCTTTAGCTGATTACTTCGCAAATACCTGATATGCTTCACTGAACAGAATACAGAAAAAGGGTAAATTATTAAGAAAATTCAAGAGATGTACTACAAGTGAGCTATTCATTAAAAGGAATCAAAAAAAAACCACCCCAAACCTGTTAGTACAGAGAAATACTCATGAATTAAAATGTGATAAGACTATAACATGTTTCACTGGTAGGTACTTTTAAACTGTCAGACCTCAAGAAATAAACCAGTTTAGAACCAGGTAGATGGACACTCAGTGGGATTTTTGATTTTGTGTGAGAACATCTCTGAGGCAAACCAAGAAAATTGCACTAGTGCAGGATTATGAACACTGCAGCCCTCAGGTCATGCACAATACCCATTCAAGTGTATGATTGCATTGCTATATTCATTTTTCTTGCCATCTTTTCTCCCTGCTCATTATTTCCAAATCCTCAGTCCCCAAGGAAAGTCTCACTCAAGGTCTTCAAACACTAGGTCTTGGCAGGGATGGAATCTTACAGACAGGCTTCTCTGTCATGTAAACGTGCTCAGTGCTGTAAAAGGAAGTATGAATGCTGACTCTGGCTTGTCGCCTACAGCAACGTCACTGTACATCATCCTACAGACAATTTAAATAGATTTGAGAGAAGGCAATGTCTAAAAACCACTGAATTATTAATTTGGAGATTGAACTATTACAATTCCTGATGGAAAAGTATGTTTCTTCATGCCATTCTAGAAAGAGCTGCTGTATCTCTTCTCTGCTCGGTCTTATCATACCTATTCCTTTCTGGCCTGTCCAACTTCGTGCAAACATTCACTGTGTGAGACATCACATCATGTGCATTCATTCTCAGAATAGCCTTCATTCTCAGACTAACAGAGACCTTATAACGGTAACAAATTTTACTTATATTGGCCTGGGATGCATTAAGCTGATGATTTATCATTGCAGAGACTTAGGATGCAAATCAAATTTGATGCACTAGCTTTTATGTTACAGCAAAGTTTCTGGACAAATCACATTTTGCCAGGATGCAAACAGAACAGCTAATCAGCTTTCCTAAAATAAAAGAAAACAAGCAAACAAACAAACAAACAAGAAAAAATCTACAACAGTAACCTTAAAAAAAAAATCAGTAAATATGAGTTATTGAAAAGAGAAGTTAAAAAATAAGTACTAGAAGTCAACCTAGCTGCGATCTTCCAGCCTATTAATAGAGAATGTACAATTCAAAAAAATTTGCATATATGTAGTGAGAAAGACCTTTAATGGAAATGCTTGCACTTCCAATTGCATTTTCCAGAATTTGAAAGTTTCCATGATTATGATTATGAGCATGGAAAATCCACAGCATGGCTAAGCAATCACTGATCTCACACAATTCAAAGCAAAGTGAATTTGTCATCTATGATTCTGTACATGAAGTGTGCTAAAGAAATAAAAAGATCCTCAGAAGTATCCACCAGAAAGAGAGGAGATGCAAACAGCAATCTAAAGACTGTAAACTACACAATAAAGTGGAATCCTGGCCTTTACATAGCAAGTTGGTGTTTTGCAATAAATTACAGCAATGCCAGAATTTCAGTGTAAGTACATGCAGGTCTGGAAAAGCACTAATTTAACAGAATTTGTGACAAAAATTAATACCAATGTCATTGATTAAATAATTCATATTATTATAATTCTAATACATTTATTTTCTGGAAGATTTACATCATCTCAGTTGAAAGCAGGTCATCAGGACCTAAGGGACACCAAAAAGCAATGAACAAAATTTAAGTAATCTGAATTATATAGGTTATAGAAATACTAACTATATTAATTTGTGAAGAATGCTATTCATACTTTGTGTCTAGAAAGAAAGCTTTTAATAGAGAAAAGCAGATTTCTATTAATGAATTAGATATTATTATATATATATTAATGATTTTATAAAGAAATTAAAATAATAGCTCCTCTGATCTTCAACCATTAAGAACAACAACAAAAAAATTCAAACACAGGTACTAAATCCTCATCAAAAAAAAGTACAGCAGGCCTTCCATGTTAGACAAGGCGAGCCCAGTAACAGACCCTATGTAGAATATTGCATGAGTATGGAGATCTGACATGCTTTGCAGTAACATTAAAGAACTCATTGTTCAAATGTGAAGTTGCCCTAATGATCTCATTTGCTCTCTGCAAATCTGCTGAGCTACAACATCCATCTATTTTCTGTAATTTATGACTATGAGTGTGAAGCACTTTGATATTCCTCAAAACAAACAATAACCATAGTCCTGTGATGCTCCTGCTTGACACTACCTCCACTTAACCAGTTTTTGAGATTCCAGAAGTCATTTTTTCTGAGAACAATTACCCCACAGGCAACAAGACTTCTAAAGGTTGCAGAACCAGACCCTGCACTACTAGCAATTATGAGAAGCAGCATTTTTATTCAGTTTATAAGCTGTATGTTCAATTCCAGTAAAACCAGAATTAGATAAATCAAGAAAAAGTACTGTAATTTATACTGCTTCATTTGAACAGTTATTCTACTGTGACGGTAGGGGGAGGGGACGGAGGAACAGGGAGACACCACGAAAGTAAAAAACTTCTGTACTTCCACTACCTACGGATACTAGTTCAAATCTTCTCTCTACTTATTCTGTCATATCATTTACCAGACACGTCCTGAACAATCACAAGGAACTGTAGAGAAAAGAAATAAAGTTCTAATCTGCACTGCAGCTTCCATTCTATCCAATGTAAAATAATAGCGCATAGGATTAACTCTGCCCAGTGTGACCTCCTTGGCCAGAGTTTTTGCAGGTCTCCTGCTGCACATTAGCTATCTCTTATTTCCCTGCTCATAAGTGGGAGCTGCTAGCAGCAGTTGCAGAATAATTACTTAGTTGATTCTGTCTAAGGAGCTTAAACTAAGAGTTGAGCAAAGAAAGCAGATTAACAATTTGAACACACACGTAACACACAGAGACACAGAGAACTAGCAGGACTGCAGGTCAATACACGGGGTGGAGGAAATGCACTTCAGCCACTCTTGCTCCAACAAGACAGGCTTGATTTGCACTGCAAGGCAATTAAACTGCGGGAAGAAGGGGAAGGTAGGAAGATAGGCTGCAGTCACAGGCCGGAGAGAGGACTTGGGGACACAGCTACTCCATCCCTAGCAGCCAGATTAGTACCAGAGGAGCAGCACTCAGCCTGCTCTGCCCGTCACATGCTCCTCGATGTCGCCTAGCAACAGTAAAGCCCAGAGAAAAAGTTCTCCCTCTCTCAACTTCAAATCTGCGTCTGAGACCGACTGAGGGGAGCTTATTGTGCTCCAGACTAAGCATCTGTTTCTTTCTTACAGCCTTCTGTAAATGACTGCATATACCACACGTACACAAGCGTGTCCATGCATAACCCGCCCCCCATCCCCCGGCCCAACCTGTCTACGTGCAAGTGCCGCAGCCTGTGCACTCATCAAAAACAACTCTAGGTACAACTTCAGTGGTCACCAAACCAGCTCTTGGAATGCAGGTGAACTCTGCTCTGCAAAATCACCCATACTCCACTAGCAAGAAGGGCACAAAGATCACAAGGAAAAAATGCAAGAAGTCTGGGGTGGGGGTTTTTTGTCTTATCCACAGCCAGTAAACAGTACTCGCTACAGGAAAAGCTGCCCGCTTGCATCTCTGTAAAACTGTGAGTTTAGACAGCGGAGTTGCAATGTCTGAGCTGTTCCTCCAAACTTAGCCACATTTGTGTGTTGCTGTCTAGTATAATAAGAAAAAAAAAAAAAAAAAGTTTGTACAAACCAGAAAAACCTTCAGAGAAAGCATCCTGGGATAATTTAAAATCAAGATGAAGTGAAGGTAAAGACCCGGTGGTGTTTGTGGTATTCTTAAGGTGCTGCTTCCTTTTCCACAACAGAAACCGACTCCATCAAATGACTCTTGGAAAGAGCCAGCTGTCTCCCCTAGCTATTAGAAAGAACTCCTTGAATCAGCGCCCATTAACCCTCTATTTTCAGGCACGGTTTTTTTTCTCATAGAAGTCCCCAGAGAGGAATGTGCTCTTGCGGTGCAAGTCCCATTCCGGAGAATCTGGAGCACAGCGCTTACCTTGGCAACTGCCCCGCATTATGCATGCAGCGAACAGTATGAGCAGTTTGCAAGCAGTTGCTGCTCTTCCATCCATCCGATGGCGAGGTCCCATCTGGGCTGGGATGCTCCAGCTTCCTCAGAAGCTGGCTCCTCGACTCCGGGGTGCTGATGTGCACAGCAGCAGCACAAGGAGCCTGGTGTCTTTTTCTTATCCCGCTAGTTCCAGGAGAAAGGCGTGTTCGCCTGTTGAGACATCGCGTTTTCTATAAACTCCCACCCTCCAGACATTGGATAAAGCTCTTTATACCCGGCGGCCCCGGAACTAGCATGAGGGAATCAGGCACTGCTCCAGGCCCTGCAGCTACAGGCTGCCTCTGCCCCTCCTTCCACACTTTGCAGGATAGGCAAGATGCTTCCAAGTCCCTGCACTTTGCGGACTTTGTATCAGAGTCCATTGGTGCTACACTGTATTTTGAGTACTCAGGTAGTTTGAGTAGATCGGGGAATTGCAGATGGCAAGTAAAATACGTCCCAGGTTTTAGTGTCCCAAAGACGTGCTCCAAATAAGAAAAGTAGTTTTGATAACTATGAAAAACATCACAACATCTACTTATCAATGCAGGGAGCTAAGAATTTAATACTCCTCACATAAATATTGTGAAAGGAAAACTGCAGGGATGAAACTTACTTCTGCATTTTCTTTGCTGATGAAATCAGTTTGCTAAAGTACTTTGACTGTGAATTCTTAAGATATCAGCTGGAGACACCCTACTCTAGTTCAAACTCTCCAACAGTGTGTGCAGCACACATGAAATGTCTGCCTGTGTTTTACTGCTGCCATTTCAGGAACCATATACCCTCTTAACAAGGGTAGAGCAGTGTGTAGGATCACAGGGGAAACATAAAGATATCCTAATACCTCAGGCTGGAATGCAGCCTTGGTAAAAGGACAAACATTTTGGAGACTTTGCTTGTGGGATCAGAAGCATCATATATAAACTGTGTGAAGTTAAATCATTATTTTGTTTTATATTTGTCAGAAATAATTTTCCATGTAGAACGTGTAATTATGCCAAGCTATTCCCTTCTCTGCATGTGTGCACACATACACGTGCATGTCAACAATGACTGCTGTGCATACATACATACCATGGGAGAAGGATGGGTCTACTTGTCTTGCAAGAGGCTTTGTCAGATTAATTTCAGTAACACCACCATTATAGAAACCATGTATTATTTGCACGAGCATTATATCATGCTCATTATACTGCAATGGCTATTCGCTGATGCTGCAATAGAACTTAAGCAATATTTCAAAGCTTAACTCTTCTTCTTTTTGCCATGGACTGAAGTTTCAATTGAGGGGTAGAGGTGCCTGTATTATTTGTGCAAAAGTTGCAAAGGACATGTTGCTGTTTATTAGCAGACTGTGATTTTTCTCCAGGTCCTGTAGGACGCTAATCCCTCTAAACCTTTCGGTAAAGGTTTTCTATCTATCAAGATGGAAAAGGGGGGAGAGAAGATGTGGAGCATAGGCTTTTGCAAAGTTGTGATTTATGCAGGTTCAGGGCTGTTTGGTGTAGTGGTACGACACAGCACCGGGGTCAAGCCACAAGAAACACTGGGGGCAGATCAGAATATTCAATTAGCTTCCTGGCACCTCTGAATCACAAAGAGAGGATAAGATCTCTCCATCACAAGATCCAGAGCTGCCGGGGGAGGGGGAGACATGCCCTCTTCAAATCTCTCTCCTCCCTCCCACCCTCTCTCCTTTCACTGTAGGGGAACAGTGCTTGAAACATTCCTTTCTGCACAGAAGGACTTTTCCTATTGTTGTTTTCTTTGTGTTTCAGTGTTGCCAACTTACTGGAATTCTTGTCGTGGTTTCACAGCAAGGCTCAGGCTGACCAAACGGAACCAGCTGCGTTTGTGTATGGGGCCGCTGCTGCTTTAATCCCCCAACAAGGCCGATGGGGAGGGAAGGAAGGGATCCTCTGAGGGGAGCCCTCTGAGATCTGCTCTGTACAGATGGGTGCCTGTAAAGCCAACACAGAGATTGACCGTTCTTAATTATAAGAGGAATTGTTTAAATCAGTTCACACCCCAGCAACACACAGAGAGGGCAAACAGCACTTGGGAGCTGCAGCCCCAGATTGGGAGCTGTGTGCAGTCTTCCGCCATTGTATGTTCGAGGTGACCTGGATACAAGCTTTGGGAGGCACCTACCTATGTTTCACTCCAAAACAATTGGCAGCCAGAAGGTTTGCTCCTGCCCCATTCACTATCACCATTTCTACTCATCTGTACTTCCCACGGGATGGTAGGCAAGAGGGATTCTCCAAAAGGAATGCTGGAGATGCTGTTGACCGTGAGGGGAAGCCCTGTACTGAGACAGTGGATCAAGCCCTTCCCACCTATTATTCTTTGCACTCAGAAGACAAAATTCGCGTTCAGAAACAAACAAATGGATCAGCCCAGATGCTTCACTGCTGAGGAATGACAGTAACAAAGGAGCCAGCACAAAGTGTTCTCTGTTTACTTCATCTAAAATTTTCTCCACTCGCTTTACCACGGCACCTTGTTATTCAACTAAAGGGACTCTGTCCTGCTGGATACCATTAAATAAGACTTCACCAAGACTAGAGCTGCAAGATCAGAATCAAAACTCCTCAAAGCTTTCCCACAACTACATCCAAAATTGCCTATGTGGGTAATGCACCTCTCCCTCTCAGCTTCCTGTTGACTAAAATGGCAGCTGATTGTTTCTGAGTGAACTAGACTTAGGGATGTTTAGTTGATTATTGCATGTTTAAGAGTACCTCTCTTAGGAAGTTAGAGGGAGAAAACACAAGCAACGCAATTGTTCACTGAACTCCACTCTTAATTCAAAATACAGTTTGGGATGTCTTTGCTTGCCTGGTTTTTGCTGTAAGCAAGCACTCAGAAAAGCAGTTAAAGGTGTAATTTAGAACTAACAACTGCGCTGCTTAAATATTAAAGACACACACTAAGCAAGAAAGTTAAAATTTAAAAGGCTTCATTTTTGACCAAAGTTCAGTTCAAGTCAGTGTCAAAACTCATGCAATTCTTACCAGACAGACAGAAACATGAGGGTTGATGTATGACTAGGTAAAGATACAAAGCTGATAGTTAAAAAAGAAAAAAAATATATACACTCAGTTAAAGAAACTGGGGGGTCAGATTTGCACCTGTAAATTTGTCTCCTCTGAACTTCTTGGGACAGTTTATAGAGGTTAAGGATCTGCCCAGTGAATTATCCAATAAAGCTGTAATTGTCATTGCCTTTCAGTAATCTTGTGGTCAATCTGTCCTTGGATAAACCCAGGTGTTTCCACAAAGAAAATATTTTAAGTTACAAGCTGTGTTTCCAATTTAACATTTAAGTTTAATCATTAAATCCTATGCCTTTATCATTATGATCTTTTTTTGTTACTTTTGTGTAATTATACTAAAGCAAGGCTACATTTTAAACATACTAAAGCCATGCTCATTTTTTGAGAGAACACTGGTAATGGCAAGTCATACAAATTGAAACCAAGGATGGTCTCTCTGCCTGGGTAATAATATAAGTACAGAACTGCAGCAATTATTCAGATTTCATCCTCTTTGCTAGTCTACAATCTAAAGTGTCCTATTTCTTTAACTGAACCTTAGTTTTACAGAAAGCAATGATGTGTGTGTGTGTGTGTGTGTGTTAGAGGCTTCCACTAGTAAGAGGCTGTTAGGGGCAGGAGGGTCTCTTTAGAGGTACTACTCCTGAGACGTTTCCTTCACCTAAGGCTCACTTCAGTTTGCATCAAAGCCATCAGACTTCAGACAGAACAGACTTAGTTGTTTTCATGGGTATCCACAGTAGCAATGTGTATTTGCACTTCACCACTTAATCTTTCCAAATACATACGTTGTGAGCAGAAGTTTCCATAAACAGGAAAATCACATTTTCGGGGACTGAGTTACATCTTGCACAATGAATCAGTACTAACTTCAACTCTACAACACAACAAAGAAAAGCAGACAATAGTGCCGAGTTCACCAAGTTTCACAGTATCTAAAACAATGGAAATTATTTGCCAGGGAGGTCATTTCTTCCAAGGATTTAAAGAACAAACTAAACCCACCTAATCTCAAACTGAGAAAAGAGAGCCTTAGTTGATACAGTTGCAAACATCTAATACCTATTCATAACTAGAGCACAGATTTCCAAAAGACTGGATCAAAGGTGGATCCCCAGATCACATGAATGTGAGAAACATTAAACTGAGGAGATGTGAATCGGTCCAGAACAGAAATCACAGACTCAGGATTGCACAATGTAGCTGACACTGTGGCCAAAAGTTTCCTCAAGGTCTTCTGGTTAGTGGTGCATTACGACTTCTCTCTTTCAACCTGGAATTCTATTAGTGCGTCCTGGAACAAGAAGCAATGCATGGGAACCACGTGCTTTTTTGGTAACTGCCACTGAACAAGTACAGACAAGTAGAGAGACAGTTAAAGACACTTGCAAACAACCCCCAGGTGTATTTCGCCTGCAGAAATGGGCCTGTGATGGAGTTTAACAGTTACCTGGAAGGCAGAAGAAAGTGAAGAAATATTAAACAGCTTCCAGTTGTCCTCTCCACCCTTTGGTCAGTGCTGTCTGGTCCAGCCTCGAAATCCCTGTGCCCCATTCTGACACAGTCACAAAGTAGGGGAAAGTATGCTTTACCCCAGCTATATCTCTAATTAGCCAAGATCTTGGTACTTGCCTTAATGCAAACAGTTTTCTTAGGCACTTTGAGGAACAAAGGTCCTCACTTTTGCCAGTTCACTGGCCCTCCAGTGCCTTTTCTGCCCTGCAAGGAAGCAACAGAGGGAATTTGTGCTTGAAAAGGAATTGGAGGTAAAGAGACATTTCCAAATGACTTCTCTTCTAAAAACTTTTTAGGGTACTAACAAGGGAAATAGGCCAGGCTGGTAATAACTCTGAGTCCCCTTTACTATTTTCATTTATATACTTTCCTATTAATAACATATCAGCTCTGTTTAGGACAAACACTTCCATGAGTTGGACTCTTAGGTACTAAAAACTGTTGGGTTTCATTCCTCCAACAGCCATGATGAAACACTTGAGAGATCACGAAAGCAGTCAGTCAAAGCACCTGAGGAAAGCTAAATAATAAGCTTTCATATCAGTATATGAAAGTTCATATCAGTATATGAATTAAATAGAATTCCAGGCCAAATCCAGGGTAATAAGACTAAACAAATGAGAACATGGTTTAGCAGTATAGGTGACAGATTCTCAGTTTTGATATGTATTACAGAACATCAATGATTAAACACTGTCCAAAACTGAAAATATGGTCTAACTCTGAATTTTGTGAACAAGCCTCAATGCTCATTGGACAGGAGGACTAGACATCAATAGACCTGTGAAACACAACCTTTCTAAGAACAAAGTTACACAGTGTATTGATTTGTATAGTATAAATGTGTTTTTAATGTTAAATTAAATGGAAAAATATGAAGAAAATGATAGCTCAAGATAAGCCACACTTTGGCAATTCTTGCCAGATTGCTAAGGAACAATACTCAAAATATCTGCTTTGAAAATAGTACCTGATTCAGCCAACCTGCAAAACTACTTTGACAAGAAGAGACCAAACTAATGAATGCATGAGGTCAAAAGGATTACAATAATTAAAAAAACCCAACCTCTCTCCTCCTTGGGGAACTTGTTCACAGGAATGAGATATAGGACAGTTCAGTGAGCACAAACTTTGCAAGCAGAGCGACTGGCTTGAGTAGTCCACCCTTCCCCCTTTATCCACTTTCCCTCAGAGCTGCAGCATTGCCATTCACAGTCCCTTTTGTCCCCTGGGGAGAGCGCTGGCCGTGCCGGCTTCACAGCACAGTCCCACAGCCAAAGAGCTGCAAACGGCAGTGGGGGCACAACACCCTCTCGCTGACTGTACTGCTCCTACCAACATCTCAACAGATTGCACCTTACTGCCCTGGAGGAATAGGATAGCACGCCTGGAGAAGTTAGATCCGCCTGAGCTACCATGAGGAGAGGATATAATGTTATTTTTATAGTCACTTCACAGAATACAAAATTGTAAGGTAGAAGTTTGCCATCAAAAAGCAGCTTCAGTGTCATGACTTGTGTTTTGCAAGATGGCTAACTGAATTCCTCCTTCCTCTATGCATTCCTGTTTGCATTCGGAAGTTCCAAAATTTAAGATTTTTCCTGATTAGTGTGCTTCTAAAGACCCTTAGTGAAGGGTACCTCCTGCAGTTTTACTGAATACATGGTGATCAGCATCATGCAGGACGAGATCTCAAATTAAAAGCAACATGAAAGTTACTTTTCTTGTAAGAAAAGTGACTTTAAAAAATTTCAGATATGCAACACTTGTCTAGTGCAGCTGCATAGTACTGTAAAATGAAGGGCATATTCAAGAAACTGGAACACATTCTGTACTCATTTTGCCTAAATTTTCACTGAACAGTAGTTTGCAAGTTTGAAAAATATGCATGAGAACAGCTAAGCAATATACCCATCATAATTACTGGTGTCTTAAAAGGCTTTGGAGGGGTTGTTCATTGCTTTTTTTTTTTCTTCGTTAGGATAAACAATTGTGCTTAGGTGTCATTGTAAGCCAGAGCCACAAGCTATTAAAATAAATAGGAAATTACATACCATATCCCCTAGATATTAAAATTTATTTTGTTCCTTAAGAATGACTGTTTAATGCTTAGCCTTCTTGGAAAACTGGAGCTATGTCACTTTGTGTCAGGCACTTTAGGAGATACTAATGAAAGTGCCCCAGGTCCCCATAATCCTCTGTGGCTGATTAGGTACAGTAGAAGAAGTTGTTTCATTAATTTGAAGGCCATTAGCTTGAAACCTCATACTGACCTGAAAGTAATGTTTTATTCATATTGTAGTGTTGTAACAGTCAAAACTCCAGAAATAATTAAAAGGACAAGCCTCAAATTTTAGACCTTTGATTTATGAAGCTGGATACGCAGTTAATTATTGCATGATGGAAAAAGGGGAGTAGGGACTCAGCAGTCCTGATTTATTACTATTGCCATCTACTTGTGAAAAGCTGATGGGTGATCAAATAAATATGAGTATGTCTTCAGTTCCCAAAGTGTTCAGATTATTTCCACAGGTCACAGCTGATAAGCTTTCTTCTAGATTTTTTTTAAAATTAGACATGAAGTTAAACTGAGGCTCCATTAGACTTTAGAGGCAAAAGTCCAAAGTTCAGTAGTTTCAGCTAAGATTCATCAGCAGTTAGTGAACAGCTACCCATAACCAAGTGAAACACAAGATGCCTGAATCTACTGCAGGAAGAAAAGAAGGTTTTCTTCAATAAAAGATGACAAAAACTTACGCCTGACTTTACAAATTAGGTTTCTAGTTGTCCTAGATACAAGCAGGAACTTATTGTAGTTAACAGTCAGTTTTTTCAGTCAACCTTTCAGACAATCAGTCCCCTGAATTTTTATTAGCTGCTCTTGCTGAGTGGTCTTCAAGGTTTGTTACCTTTTGAGCATAATGAAGTGATTGAACACAAAGAGGAAAGGCACATATATATGAATGGTGAAGTTCTCATTTAAAAAGCTGCCATCATCCAACAGTCAGAAAGTGATACTAAGAGATACCAAACTAAAGACTATTGAATAGAAAGTGTGCCAATCCATGTTTACCTTTTCCAGCAGAAGTATATGTCTCTCTTTATATCCAGCAATCAAAGAAACCTAGTGAAAATTCAAGGCAAAGATTTACATCTTCTGTAATCAACAAAGGCATCCCACACCATCCTTGTTATATGGTTTAGTCATATCAGTTTCTTTAGGCACCTCATTGCCAGTAGGCACTGTTGATTCCATCTTGCCTGGGCTTTGACAGCTCTCATGAGTGTAGTAATATGGTATCTTTAGAGGAGCTTTTTCATATTTTAAATCAACCCAGATAAGTGAACTTCAATAAAACTTACAGAACACATTCAAAGCTACATGAAACTCTTCTCATGTTTTACTGTCATCCAACTTTTCCAAATGTCATCACACTCCAACTGTTTCAAATATTGAAGCACTGACTACAATCAGTAGAGATTCAAATTTTATATAACGTAAGTGCCAGCACTCTTCCATTTCTGCTCAAAAGTATTTTTGATGAAAGAGAACATTAACCCCAAATCTTGTTTTTCCATTTGTTTATTTCTGTTCCTATACCAGCACTTACCCTAGTATGGATCACATATTCTTCTACATGACCAGTTCCTTTCCCTTCCTTGCTAGTATATTCTGATCTTCCTAATATTTACTTGCAGGCATTAATCTGATTCTTTAAATATTAAATTACAAGAGAGAGCAAAGAGGAATGCAAACAAAACTAATGTAATAATCATAAGCAGTAGTTCTTACTATTCTTCTTATAGCAAAACAATTACTTCTTATGAAAGCTGACATAGTGATCAAGATGCAGTATGAGACGCAAGGTCAGATTTACAGCTGTGAAGCTGCTGGTTTGAACTAACTTATCAGTATAAAAAACCCCACACAAACTGAATATGGTTTAGGGTCAGCAGAGCAGATCTTACTCAGGCACACAACTAGAGTGCATACCAGGAAGAGATGAAGGTAGAACAGTACACCCTCTATATTTTCCTAGTTCACAGTGATCCCAGGAAAACTATGCATGAGATAGAGCAGTTCATTGACTACTTACTATGCCTGTGATGTTTAAATCCCCATAAACCAGGATTAGGAAAGGACAAAAGGTACTTTAAAGCCACCTGTCATCATCTCACGCTCATCCCGAGTTAAACACAGTGAAAGACCAGGGATTTGTGGGCAGTTTTCCATTTTAGCTTGACCCTTAGGTTTTAACAGTATAAGGTTACATTAGAAGAAAGCTATGCAAAATATCATTCTCTCTGGGTTTCAGTTAAGGGTTAGAATGTAAGAATACAGGATTTTCCATAGTCTAGAATACCAAAGAGAATCATTATTGTTTTTGAGATTACAAAACCTGTCACAATTGACCAGTTTCCATAGGGACACAATTGCACTTTATGCCCTCAATCATATGCTGCAGAATATGCCTTTTTTTTTCCATAGCAAAAGTCAGTTTCTCATGGGTCACATTCCCAAAATCAGGCTAAAGAATCTATCATCCCTGCTCATGTTTCACTGTTTCTAAATATAGAGGACATAAGGATATTTCAACCAATACTTTTCATTAAAACTTACTATCTAGGAGCCTAATCATATTTTTACACTGTTCCATCCAATTAATTCTTCATTCTAATTGAACCTTTGGGTGCCACTATCAAATGAGCATGTAAAGCTACTCTCATAATTTTTTTATTACTGAAGTCTGAAGAATAACTGCACTGGAACCCAGTATTTCCATTATTTTTATGTAGTCTAGATATAATTTAAACTTCGTTTATGTGTGGACATGCAAACTCTAAATACAAAATGTAAATGCTATCTCCTGATGTGGAACACAGAGTAATATATGAACTGATGCTTGCAACCCACTTATGCAGATTTATGATAAAACCATTCTGCTGTCATAGCAATTGCTTGCTCGCTAAGTTCCATCTATTGCTTTCAAAATTTCAAAAGCCAATACTACATTTTAAAGAATTATTACCGGTGTCTAAAAACCAGATAAGCATTTGCAGGGAGGAAAATCCAGTCCACACACTAAGATTTGATTTTAGTATCAAATCACTAATAGAAAACTAGGCTCCAAGATACAAGGTAATTGGTACGATTTACAGGGACTATGGGAGTCAGAGACCCTTTTCCCCTTCCTTCCACTTGCTACCTCTCTTCCTTGGCATTTCTCTGCCCCGCTGCTGAGCAGGGCTGAGCTGTAAGCAGACTTTACTATGTGTATTATGGCTACAAACAATCCAGGAACACACCTATACTTCATGCAGTTTAATTGAAAATAGCTTTGTTGGGTTGGATTTATTTTGTATTTGTGAAGAACAAGAGTAGACAAATACGATGTTGACTCAGCATACAAGTTCAATTTTAACAGTTAATTCTACAGAAAAGAGCATAAAACTAATCCAGTGTTATTGTAGATTACTGGAGGAGAGAAGTGAGGACGAAAAATGTGGGTGCATCTTCCAGTGCCTCCACCACAGTCTACTGTCCCAGTGCTCAGTCTGAACATACTACATACTGCACAGAGACTCTCATGTCAGATGCCCAAACAGCAGCTTTGCCCGTGATTTACACACCTACAGGAACAGTGCCTTGTTAGGTTTTTGATACACTGCTGGTGCATACATGCCTGCAGAAGCACCAAATCAGTAGACAGTAGGTATTGAGATTTCTGTATAAAAGAGTTCGATATTTTTGGGGACTTCATCACACGCTATTGCTCTTGTAGCATCCATGGAACTCATCGCTCAATTTAGAATCCAGTCACAGAAGGGATAGGCCAAAAATAAACACAAATACCCATAAACAATTTTAATACACTAAACATTGGTTTAGCAGGTTTGCCCTACAAGATAATAAAATATTCTGGGGAACATTCTAGTTTACATTTTTGGACTACTTAAGTTCACAGCTCTAAAAAAAAAAATAATCTGCTGAATTTAGTTTTGGTTTATTTAAACTATCTGGAAGAATCCTCTCATATTTTGGTTTGCAGCTCTTTTAATATTTGGTTTACACAATTTTCCACAGAGAATAAATGACAAAAAGGAGTCAACAGATTTTTTTCTATCAATTCAAATGCAACATCAAAAAAAGTGCTCAATTTCACACATACATTTGCAGAAATGAGCCCTATTCCCCTTGAATTTGCATCTGTGTTGTGATATGTTAGAATTACTCAAATTCTGCAGCTAGAGTCTGCTCCTTTTCGCAGCAAGTTTCTTCAGGTGAAAAAGTGGGAGGTGGTTGGTAGGAAGCCTGGTTCTTTTAATCTTATCTAAGCACTCCTGAAAGGAATTGCAGCTGAAGATAAGGGATGTCAAGTCACATGATTTTTCTGCCTTAGAGCTCTTACTGCGTATGGGGAATGATCCCATTTCTATAACACCAATTTTTTTAACCTACTGCAATTCCAGCATCTTTACAAGAGATGTTCCTGATAGGCACAAAAATGAAAAGGTCCAGGCATAGTCATAACATTTAACTGTGACAGTAAAATTAGGGCTACTATCTACTGCCACTGCAAGCCAAGTAAAAAAAAAAAAAAAAAAGCAAGCCAAGCTTTGCCTTTGAAGTGATCTTTACTTGAGCTGCCCCTAGCTAAAAGAGTTTAAGGGGGGGAAGAAATTTTTCCTCATCTCTGAGGTGACATTTAACAGACCTGGGAAACAGATATCAGCTGTGATGGTCTATTCAGGAGGGTCTATGGCACAAATGACTTCTAAAAGCAAATAAAATAATAATGCATTCAGTACACTTAACATCTCATTCTTTGAAAAAGGACTTCTTCATTCTTGACTTTATCTTCCTCTTGATAGTAACCATTACCAGCAGGGCTGAGATGGACCAAATACCTGATACAGTGAAGACTGCAGCAAAGAAACACACAATACTCAAAGAATCCTGCATCAAAATCCTCGTAAACTCTGCAAATTCCTCCTGCTTATATTAACTAACTCTGAACTATGCCACAGCATGCTTCATAATATACAAGAATCAGAACCAGGAGCAAGCATTTACATTTCAGGAAATCTCCCTTTTTTTTGTCAAATTATTTTAAAATCCTTCCACTAGAATTTCATCTATTTAGAGTGGGGTAAGAAGTTGAACTCCAGACCAAAGTACTCAAGAGGTTCTCAAGCCAAGAAGGCTAAAAGGTCTAAGGTCCACTGTTTTGCACCACACTACAAGTAACAGGCAGGTTGGTTGTGTAAGTGGCTGCTGCTTTGTCTAGGTCAGGCTTCATGAGCATGCAGAAAAAAAAGTACTGCTGTTTTCTTCAACCAAACCTTACTGCATCATCCATCATATCCCAGTTCCCAGTTACAGTTTAGAACTGTCATCCCAGAACTCAGCAGCCTCTACAGGCATGTGGTAGTTGTCATTATATAACTCATGCAAGCGAGTTTTGAACCGTATTTGGAGTAGTTTTGTCACACAGTGTTGCCCAGCACATCTACAAACCAGTGTGAAGCAATTAGAGATGCTCCACAAAAGAAAAGCCACTAATCTGTAAAATACATATCTTCAGTTGGCATGTCCACCTAAAAAACTGCCCAGTTAGAACATAGAAGACACGATGAAGATGCTTCAGGATCCTGCTCACAGATGGTATGTACTTCAATGTTCTAGTATTCAGCTAGCACGCATTTGAGGTTACCTCAGTTCAACATCCAATCTCAAGAATATAAGAAATATGGCCCTAGGAAGTTTTTTAACCAAAAGGACAATTCTTTCCCAGTTATGTCAGCTTTGTCAGCACTACCACCTCACTCTTGAAAAGCAAATTCATTAGGGAAAAAATATTTCTGAAAATACAAGCAATAAATGTAGGTAATCAGAAGAAGTGGAGGAAGGAGCAGACTGTTAGGGTACTTTCTGATCTCAAAAAAGACAAAAAAGATGAGCTTGTAATTTGCTCACTTTGAAAAGCTTCTTAAATGAATTTTGTTTAACTAGTATATTACATCCGTACACATTTCCTTGAATTTGTTTACTGCTTTCTGAGAGTCTTCATACTCTGAGATGATCCCAAACCGAATTAATTTTAACAATGAAAGCACTGCAAAATATTTTGAATCAGCATTTTCATTTTAGCTGAATCACTAAGAGCCCATTCACAAACAGAGTTTGGCAAAACTGATTTACTACTATTTGATGTTCCCTAGGTAATTTCTGTATTTCCATGTCTGTCAGGTTAGGATATGGCTAACATAAGGAAATGTAATATAGCCTTAGACATTTATTGTGTGTGCAGTATCCAAAGCTCAGTTAAAGTATCTTTGTGAAGAGAGTGTAGAAATGCCATCATTAAAAAAAACCCACTTTATTTTCTTCAGTGAAGACCAACTGAACCTTTTGAAGTAGTTTTTGGAAAAGAAGGCTGAAGGCCTGTCACATGACAATAACTCTAAAAAGGACTAAGTTCTTATACAAAGGAAAAGTGCAGCAATATACTAAGCAGGCTAGGTTAACTAACAAACTCTGTATCTCAGTCATTCCAACAGGCAAGGCTATTCACACAAGAAATCTTACTCGAGCTCTCTTTTTCTCTACTTCAGGGACACCTCCAGTAGCCCACACTTCATTACAGGCCAGGAAGGAGGATAAATCAGCTATTCCCATCTTTATATTTCTGATCCACAAGTAATGTGCAATGCCCAAACAGAACGCTCAACAGAAAAAGAAAGCTATAAACCCACCAGATTTTATGTTTTGGTTTCTTTTTGAACCAAAGTGGCTATAGTGATAGCACTGTTACTCCTACATGACCTCAGTTTCCTGAAGTTTTAAAGAAGGCTGTTAGCCATAGTACTGATATTATAATAGCCTTGTTTTATCAGTCATGTCTCAGCAAACCTCTGCGGTCAGCAATGCCCACTCAGCATTCACACTTGAGTCAAGGCTGACACCCCGTGGCCATATCTTGTAACAGATTATTTGGGGGGGGTATGCCAATCTTATTTTTTAAGGACTGAGATTCCACTCCAGACCTTCTCTTCTGAAAAACACATGAAAAGCCTCAAGTTGCTCAATAGCACACATAAGACTAAAGTAATTCAGCTGAAAACTCACACTATATATAAACTTACTTGTTGTCTTAAGAGCCCCTAATAAGTCAGATGTTCTGTAGCACAATGCACAAGCATTTAACAAGTTTAGAATACTGTAAGCTTTAAAAAATTTAGAGAATCCAGTCCCACCTCTGTAATCATTTTGGTTAATAGATGATAATACCAGAAGAAGAGGAGAAAGATGTTTTGATATTAAAACAGTATGCTAGGTTAACTACCTCAGAAATGGACATCTATTTTCTGTATTTTCACATAATCCTTTTTACCAGGATTACAAACTTAAGTATGGCATTAGATTCAAGTACTAGTGATTATGTAGTAACTGCAGTATTAATACACAGGTTCTAGTCATTGAATTTCAATCTAACACCAAGAGAAGTAAATTTTTTGTGGAAGTAGTCTAATGCATATTATAAGCAGTTGAAAAATCCATAGGTCAAAAGATGAAAATTCTAATGTTTATGCAAGTTTAGAGTTATACTGACAACAATGCTTGTAATATAAATGCCTTTTTATAAAGCTATAAATAATCACGTCTCCGAAAGACAAAACTTATTCCCAGTACGAAAAGGATTACGATTTTAAAATTACATGGAACATGACTTTTTCTACCAAACTTCTGTCATTTGCAAAATGCTGTGTACTACATACAGCAACATGCTTTGACTTGCTAATTATATTTTCAGTAGAGTAATTCCTCCTATAGTTCTCAGACAATATCTTATCAAAATGTGCTAGGTTCTTTACTGCAACTTCCTCAAAGTATATGAGCTTCCACTCCTGAAAAATGTAATTACTGTGTTTAAAGAGGAATAGTGGGAAAGAGTTTTGTATTGCTAATTACAGTTATCATCATGAAAATCAGGCAAGTGGAAGTAAATTGTTATGCAAAGTAAACTGTACAGTAAGAAGTAACTTCAAGCAAATTCAAAATAAAATGTACTTGTCAAAGTAGGTTTTCGTTGGCACTAATGTAGCAAATCAAAAAGCTTTTGTTTAGTTTTAATTTTCAGAGTATTTGTGATCCAGTTAAATGTTTAATACCATCAAGTGTTAAGTCAGATATTTGGTATGTTAAAACTGTAGCTGTACTATTTTTTGTATGCTTTCATTCCCTTGTTAATCTGAATGCTACGAATACTTTTGAAAATAACTGTTACTCATGTATAGAGGTGTTTACATACTTAGGCTGTAAAGTGGAAAATACCTCCTAGTGAGGGAAACTGAAAATGAAAGGAGAACTATTAGAATAAAAGCAGAAGTAAGCAAATATCTTAAAAACAAACCAAGAGCTTTGATATTATTTGCTGTTGTGTGCATATTATGAGTATTTACTTACCACCAAAATGCTCAGAGTGAGGTTTTGGCTGTATTGTCTAGAGTTAAAATAGGAAAGTACTGAAGACAGCCTGCTCTCTTTTATGTTTTGTTTCTTCTTGTTGCACCTCCTGAAAAATGTTGCAGAAGAGCAGTATGAAAAAACAGAGAAATGGAAAGCCATGTTCACACCAGCTGCAAAAAAAAAGAGACAAGTTTATACTCCAAAATTCAAGAATCTTTCAAATCTGTTGGGAGCTACACAAAGAGTAAGTCTTTGCCATCAAAGCCCTTGCTACAGCATTTTCTGTGACAGTGACTTTAGATGAAAACACAATAAACCTGATCTGCTTTGATCAGCTCTTTCAGACTACATGCTCAAGGTTTGTACCAAAAAGCAAAAGACAAAATTCTTCACTGGAATCAATAGTTCCACACCTACTGTCACATACACCAGGATTTCATCATAGGTTTTTATAAGGTTGTGCCATTAAGGGATAAATTTTCATATAGAACAATCAGGTTTTGTGGAAGAACGTATGTCTATATTAAAACAATTTTTAAACTGTAGCCTCAACAGTTGACAAACAGAAGTCACCTTGCCAGAACTTACCATCCTTAGTGAACTCTCCGACCTGAATCCTGTCAAATTCACTAGATGACATTTTGCAATAAAAAGGTGAAATATAGGTTTTATTTTATTTTATCCTTCTTCAGATACAACCTTGAGTGAATTCAAGTTTTGATGGGTTAAAATTTTCTTGTTCAATTACTCTGAGTATTTGAACTTTTGAACTGTTTTTTCTAAAATTCACATATGTGATACAACTTACATGTGAACCACATTCTTTATAACATTGCTCATTAATATCAGGATTCAAAATACTGTAAATGGTGTGCTTTCATTATTTTATGAGTTCGAGTCAGGTAGGCTTTTGTTTCTTCTGGGCACTTTGGTCATGTACTGACATGTATGGTATAATGAAATAAATACTACTGAAATACCATTACACCACGATGCAGTCGGGTTAAATGGTCAAGACTATCTTGAGGCCATGAAACACTAGAAGAAGACTGTGTGAAATGTGCATATTTTTAACAGTTCACAGCAGACTTGATATGTGAATTATTCACATTGAGGTGACAAAAAAAAGCAAATACTTTTCAGGAGCACCATGTCATGCTATTTGGTACCAAAAAATTACCATCAGAGCAGAGGAAAATCAAAGGCATGGTCTGTCTGTGCAATGTTGTTCCCACAAACCGGTCTCCTTGGTGGTTCTGTATTGCTTTAGCATGTAGAAATATTCAGATGGTATTTTGCCAGCTATGCAAAATGTGATTACTCCATCTCTAGTGCTGTTGCAGGCTTGTTGGACAGCTGAAGGACTAGTCAGGGCTCTCTCACATTCTAGTGACATGCTATCATGCTAGAAGACACTAGTTAATTCTGCTTAAGAGAAATTACTCAAGGCTTCTCAATAATATACTGAATTTTGCTAAGCAGTCGATGAAGTGGTCACAGTTGAGCCAGACAAGGCTGTAAGAGAGATACCCATACACAGAGGGGAAGGACAGGCAAAGAAGACAGCACAAGGAAAGAAGTTTGGAACAGTCAGGCTTGCTGCTACATCTGCCCATTGGGAAGTAATAGGGAGGGCTATTGCTGACACAACAGGTCATGCTACACCACAGCAACTGGCATCTAAGCCCCACTTCTTCATTCACTCCCTTCAAAGTGACCTTGCAACCTCCTGTAGCTCTGAAGCTGTCACCACCTATGTAATGGTAATGGCATTGACAAAGTGTAAATACTACTTTTGTTTCCTTTCTTAGTAGTGCTTAAACACACTCACTTGCAAAAAGATCTTGCAGATCTTTCTTGTGATACCTCTCCTCATGATTCTAAAATGATAAGCAATTCCCTCTGACTGAGTATAACGTATTTACATGTGGTTTTAAACATGTCTCATATACTCTTTTATTCTCTGAAAAGAACACTAGACCTGATTTCTCAGACTGAAATACTGAGATCAGACAGCTGAGAACTCCTGGATTTCAAACAGTGATGGAAAAAATCCAAAGATCTGAATATGCAGCAATATCTGTGACCTCAGCTTCAGTTGGGGCAATTGTAACACAGCCTTTATATTCATTTCAGTCTTTGATTCCTGCAAAGATTACCAGTCTTAATGCCAACTACTGTTGTGTTGGAAGCATGTATGAGCTAGAGTAGCTGGGCCCAACTCAGTCAACTAACTACAGAAACTTGTAGTACCATCTCCCAGAGGTATCAAAGATACTTAAGTATGTTTAAATATTAGTTGAATGGAAATGTAAATTGTGTGCTGAAGTATCCGATGTCTAGATTCCTTAAGATAAAATACTTTTTTAATCCTTTACAAAAAAATCGAATTCCAGCAGTAAATTTGTTACATTTAAACTACAACATGAATGTTAACGTGAATCATACCTTTTAAGGTATTTATTCTATGTTAAAAATGCAGTGTAAAGCCATTAAAAGATTAAATAAGCACTTGGTAAATCTTGAAGTAAATGAGGCAAGAAGGTTTGCTGTTAATTTTTCTTTTTAAGAGTTATCTCAGATGCATCAATGCATATATATTTTACATTGGTATCATCTAGGTTTTGATAAACTGTCACTATAAGAATAGTGCAGTTATTGAGAACATTACAACTTCAGAAGACTGCAAGTCTAGAAGTGTACTGTATGTTATGTCACATACCTGGAATTCTGGTTAGAATAACACTGTGCATCCCACGCAAACAGGTATAAAAATGTGGAGGCCTCACTAAGCTTTTAAAGTTGCACCTGGCCAAAAAAAAAAAAAAAGAGAAAAAATTGTCCTGAAGGTAAACATTACTCATGAATAAGAAGAAATATCCTGAAGCCAAGATCTTGCTACTAAACATGCAAGCAGAATATTACTTAAATAAGAAGTTATTTGCCAGCTATGTTTTAAGGTAGGAATTAGCAGTGAAAATGAGAGAATGACAATGTTTTGCTTTTTGGAAGCATACAATCCCAGCCAGAGATAACATGCTTTTTCTTGCTGAAATCAGATTTTTTTCTCTCAGTAAGATTTAGGGGCTATGGGAGATTTATTATACCTATTTCAGTTAAACACCATATTATTTGTATTCCCTAAAGGGCAAGAAATTGCCTTTTCATTCCTTGCCTTAATCAAAATCTGAATATGGCAGTGTAAGGACAGAAAAATAAAAGTGGCTCAACAGAATAAACATCAATTCTTTCCAGCCTTGAAAGAAGATTCTTTCTTAGCTGAGCTGTAACTGTAGCACAAGTAGCTGTAGCTGAGCTAGTTTGAGCTTAGGTAAGGATGAGCAGTCATACAATATGTAGGGTTGCATTCAGCCATCCTAGTTCACCAATTTAGCACTAATTGCTGGCAAAGATGGAAAATAGAAAACAGGGTTAGAATCACAGCAAATGGCTTCAGCATCCAGCTGCATTGTCCTACCAGTCCCTCTCACCTATCTAAATTGGAACCAAAGCTGCACCCTTTCCCCACAATCCCCTCAGCTACCTTTGCTGTGACTGTGATAAGTGGGCTGAGCTGGTGTACACTTAAGATGGAAAGAAGGACCCAGTTAGCACTAGGTCCTCTTTGTGTGCCTGTAGATTGAAAATGATGAGTCCACAGGAAAAGAAAAAAGGCATTTATGTGAAATAGAGCTACATGTTTAATACATTATTTCATTATATAAAGCTTTCTGAGGATATTTGAAGAATTAGGTGACAAGATGCAACTACTGCTAAAAGAGATAGGCTTCAGGATCCTTACCCACCCAGCTTAAGTTTTGAAGGCATCATACTATGTCTCAGTCTTTGTTCTCTATTACAGTCTTTGAAAGGATAGGTGTGACAGACAAACCTGGAGAAAATGTAGTCTGAAACTGGCTTTCAGACTGGTCTGCCTTTTTTGACCATATCATGCTGGGCAATTTCACCAGGAACTGAAATTTCAGTTTGCTAAGTCCATGGGACAGTAAATAACTTTTTACTACAGCAGTTAACAGGAATCCCTCATTATGAGGATATTCATTCAGGCTTGAAAGGGATCCTACAGACACAAACTGCTAAGATGATGTTGAAAACATGATGCCCAGTTGAACGAAAAGCTGCCTTGCCAAGACATAGCAGATGTGCAGAGGTATGAGGGTGAAAGGTGTGTGGCAGTGATGGGAGAGGAGAGTGAACACAACTGTGCTGGTGTGCAGGCAAGTGTGTTAGGGTGAGAACAGTCCTGTTCCGTTCATGTTCCTGTGGAAATGACTGTGGGAGAATAAATCTCGGATGCATATGCAAAGCCTGGGGAGGAGGAGAGGAGTGGGTGGGTGTGGAGAAGGGGGAGCCAGGATTACTCTTCTTTGCCTTTCTCTTTGCCTTTGTCTGCTGGCACCTCCGGACATATGACACGGATTCTCACAGGAGCTTGCAGCCCAACTTCTCCCTCCTTTCCTCACTGAGCATCCAGCAAGGGGAGGACAACGCAGCTGCCAGCGAGCCAGGGCAGCATCCTGCATCTCTGCAGAGCCTTTTGCTTAGGAACGTTGAGGTAAGGACCCCTGTCCTCTCTGTGTCTGTGAGCACAAGAATTCCTGCCCTAAACTATCAGGAGCCAAAGAAATCCTGCAGACATGGCTGTGTTAGGAATTTATGTGAGAAGCTCAGTCCTGGCAGGTTCATTCTTGCCTCTGAGCTGCCCTTTGGGTATGCGTTGTGGCTACGTGGGGGGAGTTTGCAGGGAGGTGACAATGAAACCGAAGTGGGGCAGGACTGACTCGTCAGTCCCTGAGCAGACTGTGAGCTGCTCCAGGTGTCTCTGTGGTTCCAGGACAAACAGCTCTGGTCCCTGCAGAAGGAAGAAATGCCTTTACAGATCCTCAGGCCATGACTGTTCCTCTGTAGGACTGGGGAAGCCAAGGGGGCTGTGACAGCAAGAAGTATGCATGACCCTCAGTTCTTAAAAAAGAGAACAGGGGAAAACTCAGCTTTGCCTTTGTACCTCCTTCTCTCCACATCAGCTCTAGAAAAAGCAGGTTTATAAAAAACACCCTGTGAATTACACTTTGTGTTTATAGTGCATCCACACGGGTACAGCCACAACTAAGGTTTCTGAGAACTTCTGGTTGTACAAACACTACCAGGCAGTGTGAGAGAACTGAAGTGTGCTGATAAAATGTCTGTCTTCAGTTTGTTGTGTGCCAGAACTATATGTACTATGCTTGAAAATCACTGCAGTATGTCTCTATTATTTATTACATGCTTTTGAGAAGATTTTACCCAAGGAAAGTAAAATCAGCTTGGCCTTAGGGACTATAGTTTAAAATACAGAGTACTAAGCAACCTGTTGAATCAAAATTTAATAATGTTTTATTGTCCTTGTACTGCTGTACTTCTGTATTATTATTTGTGTTGTTTAGGAAACAGAAACCAAACAAATGATGTTCCTCAGATTCTCGTGGCTTTTGTGGATACTTGAACACCATGAGTCTTTAGCAGAAAATCTCAGGGAAGAAAGAAGATATGGATTGAAAAGATCAAAACCTGAACACATTATGTCAAATACTGTAGAGAAATATCCCAGTCCAAGTGATCAAGGTGAATATTGTAATTCTAAAACAGTTGTGGGGTTTTTACCCTGATTTATTTGCATTCTGGACTATATGGCTAATTTGCCATCTATGGTACTGCTTATAATCAGCCAGGTTTGCCTCATCCTACATTTGCACAGGCCTTATTTTTGCACTTCTATCTTTTTACTCCCATCTTTTCCCTTGCCTTTTGTTTATTTCAGAAAAGGAGATTACTTCTGTGGTTTTTATGATATGGCTGATAGCCTCTTACTGTCACAAGAATAATAGCCATGTAACTGTAATTTTATAGAAGTAATGTCATCAGTAGTTCAGAAAATTAATACTCTGCAGTTCCTGTTTTTGGAAATTTTTAATGTCACTGAATGTGTGTCAGTACCAGGGACAAAATCCAGCTCTGTCAAATCACATTCCAGTGACTTATTCAGTATTATTTTCCTGTACACAACTCCCACCTTCCCAGTCCTCATGCTGGTAGGATATTCAATGAAATACCAGGCAAGAGGACAGAATGAAAGTGAAAAACCACTACAACATTCCTCATTTCATACTACATGACATCAACTCACCTTCAGTTTTTTATTCCTTGGGACATCTGTTCTGAAACAAATTCCTCAGCCTCTATATGCTCTATTCTCATGAAGGGCTCACACTTGTGATGACAGATATTGTCAAAAATGTCTTTAATTGCACTCTCACTTTTGAAACCTAAAATACATGTAAGGGTAGATGAGATTTAGTATGAAGTCACTCCACTCACCTACATACCTATTTATTCTAGATGAAGACTGCATTCTGGAAATTGCTTTTTTACTGGACAGCTCTGAAAGTGCTAAGGACTATAACCATGAACAGCAGAAAAAATTTGTACTGCAAACAGTAGACAGAATGAAAAGTCTACAGCTTAGTTCTGGACGTACTCTTAGCTGGAGAATGGCCTTACTTCAGTACAGCAGCACTGTTTCCATAGAGCAAACTTTTCATGACTGGAAAGGTCCTGAAGCTTTCAAATCCCACATTGCTCCCATCACCTACATCGGTCATGGCACCTACACAACTTACGCTGTAACCAACCTTACACAGCTCTACATGGCTGAAGGCACTTCAGGCAGTGTGAAAGTAGCCGTGCTTTTCACCGACGGAGTGGACCATCCAAGAAACCCAGATATTTTTGCAGCTACAGCTGATGCTAAACACCAAGGAATTATATTCTTCATAATGGGAATGACCAGAATGGCTGAGGAAATCAGCAATGCTGCCAAGCTCCGGCTCCTGGCCAGTGTCCCAGCATCCAGGTTTGTTTTCAACCTCCAGGAGAAAGAAACTGTGGAGAAGGTTCTCAAAGAAATGGTATGTATGAGAAAGAATTTGGAATAGTTTTAGGAACATGTGCAAAAATTGTCTTATTTCCGGTATTTTGTAATGCTCACACTACTGAAACAAACTGTACTTTTTACATGTTAAAGTGGCCCACTTATTAATAAGATCACTGTGCCAAAGCACAGGTTTTGTTTCTCTCCCCACCATTCAGACCTTGTCAGCCAAAATACTTCATGTTGGAAATTGAATTAGATTTAAAGAGAAGTGTTGTGACATTATTTTTATCTCTGTTTTCTTCCTAAGAAAGGTATTTCAAACCTCCTTCCTTAAAAAAAGTAGTCAAGTTTTTTACATCCTAGAGCTTTCTTCTGTAGCAAGCAAGTAGAAAAATAACATTGCCTTTTGTATCAGAAAAAGATACAGCTCTTGCAGAAGTGAAAATAAATTTGTAGACCATGAAGATAGCTCAATTTAGGTAACATCTGAACTTGGTGATAGCCATCTTTAAATTTCCATGGAAAACTTACCACATAATCAAGAGGAGATGAGTAAGTTGAGCTTGAAGTTTTGTTTGTATGCCTTTCTTCTCTATTTAGACTTCATTTATAAGAAACATTCCCTGCCAAGTACGGAGAACAGAGCCATACTCTAGCCAATAACCCTGGGGATGGAGTCCTGTTCTGAGCATGCACAAAGATATAAACTAGAAATAGGAATAACAACCAGGAGCCTCCTGCAGTGACACAGACACCTGAGTGCTCTCACAGAGGCCTAGCAGCAGGCAGCTAAGCTGGCTGTCCTGGCTGCCTGTCCTTCCCTTTGCCAGCCTGAGTCTTTGCATTGGTTTCCCTGCACATCACCCTTCCCATCTTCTCTGGCACTACCACTGCTTTCTGTGTCACAGCAACCATGTCTCAAGTGACTAAATGCATTTTATGTTAGCTCTTTCAAACAGGCAGGCATCCTCAGGTGTCTTCTTTTGAGGTTTGGTTTAAATAATGGCTTTGTCATAATTACACGTGCGTGCATGAGAATTTCTGAGACCTGTATTCCACTGCTGCACATCAACACATTTATATTCTCTCAAGAGACTACATTAGTTGTGAAAAGTGGGAGGAATGGGTGTTTCTCCGGAGATCTTCTAAAAAATAACAGCTAATCCAATGATGATACCTTAATGTGATCACTGTCAAAGTCAAATCTTTTCTAAGGTGTTCTTACTGTTCTCCTGTTGTATGTGGCTAAGAATATCAATGGAAGATCTGCTGATTTTCTCAAGTAGAGTCTGTATCCTCCACTCCCACTAGAGAGCTGCTGCTCTTCAGCACTTTGGAAACAATGTAGTTTGTGGGTGCAGTGTTCCCATATAACTAGCTAACCTGTTTATCTTTGTAATTTTAGTAAATTATGGCTGGACAAAGAGAGTCAATGATCTTAGTCAACAATCTATAACAAGAATTGAAAATATTGAAATTATTTTTTAGAATAGAGAGATTGCTAGAATGTTTCCCAGAAATTAAAGTTTAATTAATGTTAGTCATTATGTAATTGAATAATTTAATTAACTAATTGCTGAAGCAATTTGTTTTCCTATCTTTCAGTGTACTTTCTGTAAAGCTGAATTATGACTCTAAATTTCTAGTGTTGTTTTCAATATCTGTCTTTTACAGAAGGACCTGTCTGAGGAAGGGGTAAGTACTTTTTCTCTTCCCACACAGAACTACTGCTTAATATAGATAATCACAATTATATGGTAACATAATTCAAGAAAACTGATAGCTCAGGAAGTTGGTTAAGTATTAAGTCTAATGGGATTGCCTTCAAGTTAAATGTTTTTTGTATTTGCAGGACAAAAATTTAATTTGCTACCCTAATGTAATTTACTAATGTATTTACTAATCACTAATTTACACATCACTAATGTAATTTGCTATCCTAACGTATTTTCCAAGTTAAAAAAGAACAATATGTTAGTACTCAGGTTAACAAGAATTTGCTGATACATCTTGGCATTTCATCTAACAGACTCAGTGGAAAAGAAAACATGAGACACAGCTGAATGTAGTGCCCTTCTAGCCCTCAATCCTCCTCCTATGTAACAGAGTTTAAAATAGGGGAAGAACTCAAAGCTCCACCTCTGCATTTTTCCAGTTTGTCCACACTGTGTCACCCTGACTGCAGGCATTGGTAGGTCTGGCTGGCATTTTGAGGGGAATAAAGTTAGCTTTCCTTTTAAAGAAGCCAGTGCTATTTAAGGTACAGTTAGCTCAGACAAAAACTCTTCTCGTGAGCAGCTCAAGAAAACTGCTAAATATTATGAGTGTTGTCTTGAAAAGTTTTATTTTTCACTCATTTCCTCTGATGCCTTGATTTCTCTCTATCAGTATAGAAGTAAAAAGGCATTCAGTGTTAGCTTTGGAAAACATTTTGTTTGGGATATTCAGACAAGAATGGTATTTAAACTCTTCACTTCTAGACATCTCCAAGATGAGTGGAGATTTAATAAATAACTAAACCAAAAACAAAACAACGTTTTTTATCCCTCCTTCAAAAATAACTCCAGTATCTGTAATAATGCTACATCATGTAATGGTTTCAAAGTTTAAAAAAGATCTTAAAAATCACACGAATACACACCATAACGATGTTTGACTGGGATACATGATGGTAGAGATGACTGAAGAGAAAGATTAGAAAATGTTATAATGAATAGCATTACCTAAATAAAAGTATACATCCATAAATGTTTTGTTTATAGAGCTAAACTATAGTCTATTCTAGTTTAGTGGAGTTCAGTAGAAAAGGGATGTAAGATGTTTTCTTACCCCATTGTCTTGGCTATCTCTACAGTCCCCAGTAATGAAAACAAATCAAAGCAGACACAGATTACTTAAGAACTGACCTTGTGAAGAGTTTGGAGGTAAAGCCATTATCGAGATGACTGAAATTTCAGGAATGGGAATGATACAAATTTTTGGATGGAATGTAGGAGGCCACAGTTCAGATCAGCGTTAACAGTTAAAAGATTTCTGTAAAACATGTAAATATAATTTCTGGTCATTACTGGTGTACTCAGACTAGCCATACAGTAATTTAAGGGAGATGCTCATGTGTTTTCTATCTCTTCTGTTAAAATGTGGTGATTTGTACTATTTTCATTCAAAGTGTCCCCAGGTTGCCACATGTAACTGTGAGAAGGGAGAAAGAGGCCTTCCTGGCCCTGCTGTAAGTAGCTGTCATTTCTCAAATAACTGATATACAGTATAAATCAAGATTTCACTAATTGTTGGAATTTTTAAAAGAAATTAAATGAACCCAAATCCTGAGACAGCAAAAGTTCAAGGTTTGATATGTAGTCCTCCGTAGTTAAATTGCATGGAAACATCACACTAGTAGGAAATGTAGGGAGAGACCTGAGAATGCCATGGGACACTCCCTCTGAAAAAAGAACAGTGTGGTGTGGTGAGGCTCTGCTTTCATCCTCAGCAGCTTAAAGGGCAGAAAGGAATGACTTTCCTGTGTGGAACAATAATTCACCTGTTGCTATCAGAGAAGAGCAGCTGGATCTAACTAGCCCCAAATCAAACATTAATATCCAAAAACTCTCTGAAAGCAAGAGAGAGAGCAAGATACTAAAGCATTAGGAACAAAGCAGAGAATCACAGAATCACAGAATATTCTGAGTTGGAAGGGACCCACAAGAAACATCAAGTCCAACTCTTAAGTGAATGGTAATTCCAAGACAAGAGACTTGTAAAAAGGGTAAGATGAGCTAGATTTCTTTCACAATAGTCTTACAAATAGAACCCCTAAGCAAATCTAGGGGATTGCTTCATACAAGGTTTGGTGATCTAAACTGCAGGGTTTGTATTTCAAAAATAACTGAATGATCTGATATTATATCCCTAACATTGAACTAAAGCACCCCAGTACCTTCTAGACCTTGCTCAAGGTGAAGGGACAGTGTCAGAGTTTGAAAAGGACTCTAGATTTGCCCACTCTCATCCTTTTGACTTGAACGTCCTGTACATACATGAACAGAAATACACACTAGTTTTATGCTGCAGGGTAAAGCACATTTAAATTGAAAATGTAGCCTCTGCTATGTGCAAACAGTTTTGTTTGGGTTATTATTTGCTTTCTTTAGTTGGAGAGTGCAGGTACCTCTTATACAGAAGCCCACAGCTCAAAGGCTTCAGAAGAAAATAAAACACCCACTTAGCAAGCTGGGTAGCTACAAAAACATCTAATCCCCTCTTTTCTTCTGAGGAGATCTGAACAACTTTTGTTTATAACAAAGACAAAAGAGAAAAATGGCTGCCTAATGAGTTGGTCCTGCTGTTCACAGAAATTAAATTTCAAGGTTATGGAAAATGCAGAGATTTTAAAAAATGAATCTATAGAAAGCAAATATCCTAAATATAAAAAAATAGCATATATTTTATAAAACAAAAGTATTTTACCAACATATAATATAAGAACCTTATTTTGTTGTTTCCAGGGTAAAAAGGGTCGCACTGGGGATGACGGAGCTCCAGGCCTGAAAGGAGCAAAGGTGATGTGATTTTTCAGATTTAGGAGAAAGATTTGGTCCTTTATTAATATGGAAAGTTTATCCTAACATTGTCTTTGTCCTTTCCACCTGTAAATTTCTCAAACTTCATCTACCCCCTTTTGCTGTAGTAAAGATGAGTATTCTTTACAACTTAAAAGCTTGTATCTAACACATAAATGCTGATGTGCTCTCTCTATTGCATCTCTTTAGATGCTGAGATATCTACTCAGATAATCAGGACAATCTTATCTTGTCCTGATTATACTGATCCTGATTTTGGATTATTCATAGGGGGAGCCAGGTCTTAAAGGAATCCCAGGACGAGATGGGACAGAGGTAAAAAGTTTTTTTCCCTTTTTCTCCAATGAGCAGTGCAATAAGCAGTGTTCCTTGAGGGCAAAACATCACTTTTATTTTGTATTGTTTTTGTAATTATAACAACAAATTTCAATTCTAGTTTACCAACCAAAGATTCATTAGTAGTAGAAGAACTGAAAACATTCTCATTGTTTAATGAAAAGGAATAATTTCTTCTTGTAAGTGTGATTTAGAAAATACTCTCTGATAATCCACAGTCCCTCCTAAAAAGTGTGAAATGCTCTGATACAATAATCTAAAAACATTACAGAAATTGACACTCTGCCTGCATCATTCTGGGTTAGTTTAAATTTCTCATATTATAATAATATGATATAGATATATAAATATATATAATAAATATATATAAAATATATATTATATATTTATAAATATATATATAGATATATATAAATAAAGATATATAACAGCAATGTGTATAATAGCAATGAAAAAGTTGAATGAAATATGCATAGAAAGTAACTGTAGGACCAGTCTTTTTTTTAGTGCTTAATACAGAATTCATTCACATGTGAATCACTCTGCTTTGTGTTTTCTTATTTATTCAGTACATCCTTTTTAACTGGTGACTTTTTTCTTGCTTTCTTATTTTATCATGTTTCTAAGATGGAAATATGAGCTCTACTTGATCTGCTTTTACATGACCAAAATGACCCTTTCATAAGATTTGTTCACTCCTACAACAGCCTCTACCATGATCAGTAGCACACTATTTCAAAACGTATTGCCATGTTTATCAGAGATCATCTTTTCTACTGGAAATGTTTTTCTGGAGAGAGTAGAATGTTAATGGAGCCAATACTCACACTACAACATTTAGATTACATATCCTCATAACCTGCTTTGCTTTTTTGTTTTTCCAGGGCAAATCTGGATATAAAGGAGAGAAGGTACTTCTTTTAGTCAGATCTTATACTTACATATTTGATGTTATAACTATTTATTCTGGATAGTGCCATATTTGCTATAAATACTAGTAACGAACAATAACATCATCTCCACAGTTGCTGCACAAGCTGTAACAGAAGATGGGACTCTTCCCCAATGAAATTAAAACACAATTGCTATAGTATGTCATTAATAGAAAAACAGCTAGGTTTTCAACTAAAGCACCCAGAGAATAAGGATGATCTGCCAATATACCTCATAAATATTTATTCCTATTCCTTTCCAGGGTGAAAGAGGTGAATGTGGAATCCCAGGAATAAAAGGAGACAGAGTGAGTAGCCACAAAGTTGTTATACTTTCAGAAAACACAATTAAACCACAAAACAACTACAATTCTCTGAATAACAACCATGGTGAGAGATTTAAGGCATATATTAATTCTAAGGCTGAGGGAAATTAACAGCTGTCAGTTTTAAAATATGAAGTGAGCAAGGACACCGTTTTCAGCTCTTCCTACAGTTTCATGTTTCTAACAATGGTAAAACTCCCCTCTAACAGAGGCAGAAGGCTTGAAGTAGTGAGCAAAAGGAAAGAGAGGTAAAAATAAAATTAAGGTTTCAAACTCCAGTCTTTAAGACTCGGTGTGTAATTGCTGTCAGTATTTTAAAGGAAACAAACATAGTTTAATCCTGGATTACTGGTCCCTGATAATAAACTCCGTTCACCGTTACTTTCTATTTTGATTACTGGTCCATTTAAAAAAATACTTATTTAATACCTTCTGGCTACTGAGCTTCTCTTGAATTTAGTTTTTATTTTAATGTAAAGCTATCTAAATAAGTCAGCTCAGCTTAGTAAAAAGTTATCTAAAAGTGGTTTTGATGAAATCTATATATACATAAATATATCGGTTTTTTCACTTATCTTTCAGGGTCCTGAAGGTCCAGTAGGCCCCAGAGGAATAAGAGGCCTACAGGTAAAAAAAAACCCACAAACATTTACACAGACATAAACCTCTCCAAACAAACAAAAAAAGAAACTATTCCTGGTTCCCTGGATTCAAAGCTCTGAAATAATACCATACCACAATTGTCATGGAATATTTGAGTTGCTGAGTTCAAGGCACCCAAAATCTATCTTCTTAAATAGCAAAATTTACAAGAATTTGGAAAAGCAGTCTAGACAAATACATCATCCTTATAATTCATTGTCTCAAAGATTACAGCAAATACAGTCCTATAAGAAACCAAAATCACTCATTTCCTGTTCATTGTCTTAACTATTTCATTATCTCAAGAAGTACATGGAAACTCTTTTGTCTCTTGTCATCCCAAAACTCTTGGACTGAAGGCCACAAAGCTTAGCCCACCATAGATGTTTCAGTAAATCCTGACTGCAGATTCCTTTAACTGTATTCAAATCAAGGGAGAGCCAAATCCTCACCCTTGATTACCAGACCCAGCTCCATCTGAGCTAAGTGCTCAACCTATATGTGCATCAGAAAGCAAAGCTTCAGTTCTGAAATGTTTGAAACTCTTATTTTCATGCAGACTACAGAAAATTACAGATTGTTTTTCAAGCTGCCATTGTTATGAAAGCATGAAAAATCTCATTAAAACCACTCCTGTTTCAACAGGGTCCACAAGGACAACCTGGAGATCAAGGGCCTGAAGGCCTGCAAGGATCAAAGGCAAGAACTGCATTATTTCTTCTCTTTATTAATGCTAAAAGGTATTAATATAGCCTCAACAGTAATGATTTTATCTTTATACCCTTCTTGTAGTAGATGCAATTTAATGTGACACCGATAGCAAATCATATATTTTTTATATTCTACAAGGTTCCTAAGAAGGGTATTAATTTGCTCTTTGTATTGAATTCAGGTCCAAATCACACTCCAAATCACACTTATGAACAGTTAAAATATGGTAGCATCACAGAATATTACTCAGCATTGCATTTCTTCAGATTTTAAATTAATACTTTTTTCCCCCTAAATGGAAAAATCAAGTCTTCCCTTGAAACTGTACATTCTCAAGAAGAATTCTGTAGCTAAAAAGGAATATTTTTGTAGAGGAAAACTTGAAAATAAGTATATAAAAGACATTATTTGTTATATCTCTTGATATCGTCTTCACACTATATGTAGAGCACTTGCTGGCCAACAGTGCTGTATAGAACAGTTGGGGGTCAAAACTTATATGTCCCACATGAAATTAAACTTTCTACCTTTTATTTAATCTGTTATCACTTTGTACAGGATAAGTTATGCTCTTAATTAAGGGAATTTTTAAGCATTGAAAGAGTGAACAGATGAAGTCTTGTGGAATAGAATTCCCAGTGTGGGCTGAAATTCAGGATACACAAAAATTAACCTACCAACTGAGTTAAACTGATTTTCCTGGACACAAATTTGTAAGCAGAATTGTTTCTTTTCCATTCTTCAAAAGGGTGAAAGAGGTCTCCCTGGGCCACCTGGCTTGCCTGGAGAGACTGGAATAGGACTGCCAGGCCCAAAGGTACAAGCATCTCTCATCTTCTGTGTTGCATGTATTGTGGGATAAGAACACAGACCAAGACAGCTGAGATAATAGACTTGGTGACACATGAGAAACTTCAAAACACTAAATGCTCTTTTTGTGATACTGGAAAGGTGTTTCGTATGTTGATCAAAACTGTTTGGAACAAAAGAAGTAAATTTTAAGTATGTATTTTAAAGGACTTCGTTACAGTAGTTGTTATGCTTGATATAACTCAATCCAAGCAGAGTATGGCTGAGTAAAAACACATTCATAGTCTTAACTGGAAGTTATTCTCTGCAAAACAGGCTTGTTGGTTAAGATGACTGGCATAAAGAGAAAAAACCTCTATGATAGAAATACTGATTTATTGACTGGGAATATGACAAAAATAATTAATTGTTTAGATTCAACACTGTCTTCTCTTAAATGCATAGAAATGCATGCTGTGAAACTACACTAGTTCAGTGTCTGTCTGGCCTTGCATGTTGTATGACTCTGAGGACACCGAGATTTTCTCTGCCCTTCCTGTATTCTACTACATCTAGTATTTCAAGCACAGAATGTCTGATGAGTTTTTATATGCTGCACACATAAAAGTGCCTCAATCAGGCAAATTCAAAGTACATCTTTGTTTGAAGGGTGACATCGGTTTGACAGGAAGACCGGGCCCCGTTGGGCCACCTGGAGTTGGTGAGCCAGGATTTATGGTACGTCTGTCTTTTATTTGGTGAGAAGAAAGCAGGACAGAAAGGGAAAATTCTCCATGCTTCCCTGTAAAAATATGTGTTAAGTGATACCACCTCTTTTCCTTCTTCTACTGTTTCTCACTGTCATACACACTATGTTGTCTGACTCTCATTTTCCTCAATAAACTGGAAATGTTTCCAATTTATTAACTTTTCTAATTATCTCTGTCTCTAAAACAGCTATGAAAAAACATCTTATGCAAAATCACATAAATATTTAAATAAATCTGTCACCTAATAGATTCAAATCACTAAGTGGTAACTTCTAAGTTGACTGCTTTTCAGTACCACTAGAATGTTAACACCAGCATGGCTTTCAGGGGGAGAATTTCAGAATTTATAGTAGGTTTGGCTCTGAAGTCTCTTCCCTCTTTTCCTCCCCTTCCTCCTGCTGGTAGTTATAAACTCAACCTCTTTGTGGCAATTCAGAAAATCAATGTCTTTTTTTTTCTAAACGTCAGGCAGTGCATTTTACTGAGTTAAATACAGTACAGCATTGCCCATCACCCGGATGAAAGACTTCTAGTGCAACCAGGAGGGAAAGTTTGTCCAGTTTTTTTTCACAAGTAGCTTTTCCCCTCTGAAAAGGAAAGATCTGTAATAATAATTTCAAAAGAGGTGCTGCCATGAAAAAGAGAAAGATTGTTTGGTAGCTGAACTGACTGATGTCAAACCTGCTCTGAAAATACACTACTGGAAAGGAGCAAGTTGTCGCTGAAGAGCCCAAGGAAAAGAGCAGGGAAAAGAAAAAATCAGGCCAGTGGTGACGAGTCGAAGTGCTTGCAAAGTCTCTTCAATAACACCATAGAGCGAAGAACCACTTCATGGGAGAAGAGGTGCCTGTGATGTGAATCTTTGCTAACCACAGAAAGTTGTACTGCTATAACAAGAGATTCTGGTTTTAAAAGAATATCCTAAGGATGTTACTTTAATTTACTTTAAAGTTTATTTGCTTCAAAAGAAGTTTCTTCTTATGGCTGAATGCAATGTAATTATCTTTTCCTAAGAACTAGGAGTAATTCTAAAGCTCTGTGCAGAAGTATATTTAGGCTATTCAAAGCCAAATCTACCAGCATTCTGTGGTGTGTGTGTCACCACAAGAAATAAATCAGAGAAAAACCACACAGAAAACAGATGCTGGAAAACACAGTGAAGCAGGCTTAATATGCACAGATTTTGGACTTGCATTTAGTGAAATGTTTTGGTTGTTGTATTTGCCTCTTGTGCCCTTATCAGATCTGCTTTCAAAAAGAGAAGGGCATCCTATTACTCTCTCTGGCAATTACCATTAAATAACTCTACAGCCTTGTCTCCCTCAGCACTACTCTGTGCTTTAATCTATTTCTCCCAGTCTCTCATGATTATACTGATACATTAATAAGGATCAGTAAGAATTTGTAAAATAGAAGTTTAGGGAGTAAAGATCTCAAAAGTATAAGCAATAGGAATTTCAGCTACATAACCTGTGATTCACTGGTAACCAGAAAAAATGTTACTGCTGCAGGTCTGAATGCTCATCACTTATTCACTGGGAATAAAGTATTACTGTATTATTTTTAACAGGTTATCCCTACAACATTTGAACACGTGCTTATAATTGACAATGACATAGAACACACTGCTGTTCATTTGAGTGATTAATAGGTATCCTAGGTCATTTTAAATATCTGTTAACAGGGGCCTCAAGGACCACAAGGTGTTCAAGGAGAAAGAGGTTCACCAGGAGAAGGGCTTCCAGGAGCGAAGGTACAGCAGTCAAAGGGTTTTAAGACAGAGCAGCACAATTCAATGAGTGCATGCCAAAACAAGTCCATAGCAGGCACAGGGATCTGAGAAAAGTACCTTGTAAATAATATTAAAATTTGGCATCAAACAACCCAATATATTTCCATGGAATTCACTTGGTCCAAACATGACCTGTAGGCACATTTAGCCTTTGGGGCCTGTAAAGCTGATATTTAATACCCCTGATGCTTGATTTGTGGGATCTAAGCGTGGAATGAGTTCCAGCTATAATTTTAAAACAGCCTTGAGCATAAATAAAATACTGTAAAATTGTTTCTACATGAAAAATTTAGCATTTTGTTATTGCTTTTTTCTAAATCCTTATATAGAGAGATCTTTGCTATCACTAAAGACAGGTTTCTAAGCTTCTTACATACCTCAGCCATCAGCTTATGCATTTCAGCAGAAGTCTGAATTCAGTTTGTGGGAAAAGAAAGCTGCTCTTACTAATTTTCAGATGCAGTGGAAGTAATGGCAGTAGTAGTTGTACCTGCATGGATGGACTCACTAGAAGATCCTTTTGCTGCTCACTGAAAACCAGTTCCCAGGCTGAGTTTGTCACTTTGGCCTTTGGTTACAACAACGAAGCGACACACTTGTACACAAGCTAAATAAGCAACTAAACAGTTTGCTCATTTTTATGCATGCACCAAGGCAATTCTGGTTCAGAAAACAACAAAAAATTGTTTCACAGATGCAGAGCCCAACTGTCCCTGTACAAAAATCTTAGAATTTCTGCTTAGCTCAACACTGTAGTCAGCTAGGTTTAAATTTAACTGCTGCTAGCAACATAATATCTTCAAACATCCACTGTGTATTTTATGATGAATTACCTAAATTATTTAACCTCATTGTTGGTGGCTTATATTTGCTTAGCAGATCTCATGAATGAAAACAAACAAAAAAACAATTTGAAGAAAATGCACTTAAAAATCACTCCACTGCCACTGAAATACCAATTTATGTGGGAAGAAACACTACAGCCAGTAAGTAAAGCACAGCAGCAAGGCACAGTGGGAACAAGTACAGACAAATGCATAATCTAACCAAAACTATTAAGCAATTGAGATAGATAGACAGAATAAAATAATCAAAGTGGAATTCTGTCAGCGCTATTGAAACTCCTGGTTCTATTAAAAATGCACTAGTTTTTACTGCCAAGTCTGACCTGGAGCCAAGCATGTATCAACAGAGTCTGTATCTCCAGTCCTATTTATGGCTGCAAAGCATGTCAGCTTTCTGGTTTTAAACACATTTTAAACAGGTGATTTGTTAATCTAAGCACATTTACAGTTGCTTTCTTCACAATGTCTTTACTACAAGCCCACAGTTCAGTAAGAAGGATAATGAAGGCAGATGTTCTAAAGCATCAGCAGTAAAGAATTTAAAACAGAAATCCACATAATGTATTTTAGTCAAAGTTACAAAGATGGAATTGGTTACTGGGGAAAGAAAAGACCAACCTGGAGCGTAAATTTGATGTCTGGGTGATTCTGTGACAATTTATACAAGCTAACATCTGCCTCTACATGTTTTATTAACATAGGTACAAGAAAGCACAATATTTGCATCCTTATTAGTAACCTGCACTTTCCCAAGCCCACTGCTTTGTAAACAAACATTTAGGAAGACAATGCCATTTACAAATAGACTTCTACAACAATACAGTTGGCCTGGTCTTCAGTAGGGCAAAATGCTTCGTGAGAGCAAGATCCTCCTTACCACATGTTAATGAGCTTAACCCGTGAGACAAATAAGCAGAATTCAGTTTTCAGTTAGTCTCAATACTCAGCCCTGTAAACATTTAAATCAGTTCTGGTTTTGCCCTTGATTTGAGAGGAAGCAAAACAGGACCTTAAGCAATTGAGATGGGCAGAAACATAAAAAGAAGCTTGTTCAGCTCTTTCATCAGCCATTTCAAACTGCAGAGCAAGCTCATTTGAAAAGATCACCTCTGGAACACAGATTCAGGAGCTGCTTTCTGGTTCTCAGTTTGGTTTTCATGATAACAGAGTAAACACAGTCTCTAGTTACACAGTTAACAAGATAATATTTTTTCATGTAGGGAGACCGTGGTTTTGATGGACCAAAAGGCCCTCGTGGACTTCCAGGCATCAGCATAAAAGGTGAAAAGGTGAGCAAGGAATACACCAGGGGATTAAGGAAGTGCCAATAAATCTACATAATACAGGGAGTATGGGACTGATATTCACTACAAAAGCTGAAATGAGGCAAGGAACCCCCAAAAGACCCTGGATAATATGGTATTTTCTTGAGATTTATGCCCAGTAAATTCTCTGAACTTATTTTAATATTTCTTCATATTAAAAAAGATGTTAGAAAAAGCATCTGATTCTGTGGGAAAAAATAGGTTTAAAAAGGAAAAAGAGACTACCGGTTGTTTGTAACTGAAACAGAATAAATGCATATATGAAAAATAAAAGATCAGATTTCCCAGCTTCACTGACTTCAAGAGAGGTTAAGTCAACATGTACTAGCATGGGAGTTGTCCCAGATTGTTCCTGTATCTTTACACAACTAAGCAATTGTACCTTTTTGCCAGGGTGAATTAGGTCCTCCTGGTTTACCTGGACCAGTTGGATTACCTGGAATTGGAATTCAAGGAGAGAAGGTGCAATTTTCACTTCCCCCTCACCTCATACTTAAATGTATAGTAACAGATACTATTTTATTTTGAATAATTACTTAACTAATCTTCTCAGGGAGTGGAGGGCCCAAAAGGACCACCTGGTTCTAGAGGGCTACCAGGACAGGGACTACCTGGACCAAAGGTGAGGGAAATTTTGAAGTAAAAGCTACTGTGCTGTTTTTACTGTTCTGTTTCATGATTAAGAAATGGTCTGTCTCTATCCTTGTCCATGTTAAAGTGCTGAAGAGCAATCTAAGTATTGACGTAGATGCAGAAATCTGATTTCTTTATTAATATTATAAAATTGTACAGCAGATACAACTCCAGTGAAAAGCCTTTGTAAACTGATGCCACAGCTATCTATTTTGGTTTGGGCTTGACTCTACACAGAACCTTTGAGGTACCACCTACCAGACAGTGAGCTGCACTTTGTCCAATACATTTCCATTTAGAGCGTTGTCTGCCTTGAACTTGCAGTTTCATCATATCACATCCAGGTGCAGTGAAACAGTTCCAAAAAGTAATTGCACTCAACTGAGAGGAACACCAAAATTTCAATATCATCTTTTATCCCCACTGTACTGTTTTCATGCCAGAAAAATACATACATAGATACCTTAGAGGCTGGCTGCCTTCCTTGTTGCTTCTGCTGACTATTATCTCTCCTGACTTTGTGTATTTACTGTATCTAGATGTTAAAAATGGTCCAAGGTGCAATGAAGATAACCTTTTCTGAAGGAAAAGTGTTAGAATAATTTAGCCTTGACAGATTTGCAAAATACAGAACTGTTAACGAAAGACATCACCCTAAAGGTGTTTGGAATTGAGATATAAAGGGATTTCCTGAAAGAGGTGACAAATAAAGCTCTGAATGACTGAAGGCTATTAAAGCATGATACAAAGGAAGCAGAGGTTAAGTTGGTCAAGTGTCCAAGACAGGTAAAGAATTTTGCAGCATCAGATGTCACCTCTTACATTTTAAGTGATTGTGTAGGGATATGCTTTATCCCTGGTAAAAAGAAAGAGAAGAATAAATTATCTGTAGATGTCAGATATGCTCCTGAAATATCAGCTACTTTGGGAGGAAAGATTCCCAGTGACATACAACTATAGATCTACAGCTTTTATAATTTCCAACAACAACTCTTTGGTGACAGCTCAAAATATGTGGCAGATTCCCAGTCTTTGTGAGCAAGGGTTTAACACATCATGTTAAAGACAATATCATACAAATCTTCCTTTAAATGTAAGCAAATAAGTGTATGCTTTGATACTTTTCCATAATAATGCTGTTAAAAACTAATATCTACTTAAGGGTGAACAAGGCTTGCCTGGAGAGACTGGAGTGCCAGGAGAAAGAGGTATTGGAGAACCTGGTTCTAAGGTACGTTGTTAATAGAGGAATTATTTTATCTATTTATTTATTCAGATTATAAATTTTTGTTTCCTGAGTATCCTTTCTGTAGACACTAAAAATAGGTTTTGAAATAAAATTTACATTCTACATCCTCACACCTTCATACTAGAAACAAGCTGTGCTAATGGAGAGAAAGCACAGTTGCTAAGAAGAGAAGAAGCTGTAACCAGATTATCTTAGTGCTGAAGTGACCAAGACAGTAACCAGTCCCTATGCCATTAACAGCCAGATTAACATAAAATATGGCAATAGATGAAAAAGTACTTTCGTGATAGTAGAAAGGCACAGGGCTGTCGTGGTTTTGCTCTTGTTTGTTACAGATTTGGAACAGGAGTTGGAAAAGAAAAGAAATTATTTAACTTCTTTCTTTAGTTTTACAAAATACAGTAATGCTGATTGAACTCATTTGACCCCAAATGATCCCATTTCATCTAAAGCCAGGTCAGGCTCTTCAATCTTAGTGAAATAGGCCCAAAACAACTCCACTGCCATCAACAGATTTGCACTGATATTCACCAATATCAGTGTCAAGATGTCAATCATCATGTCACAGTCAGTTCTATCTGATAAATGCTGCCAGTTAATGATATGATGGCATTATGTTTTAAGAATGAGCTGGAGCATTAACAGCTAATAATTTTAATTGCACAGATAAAGTGCACTGTTCAAACAATCAGATAGTAGGAAAGCACCAGGTAATGAGAGTTGTCTTTATAAAAAAGTCAAGATTTGGGGTCATATGCATAAATATTTGCTATAAATGTATTTACAGTTTAGGAAAAAATATTAAATAGATTTCCTCAAGTCAGAGAAAGATTAGAACTGAGTTTGCATTTAATAGAAGGATTTACTTTTTATCGATGTTAGGGTGAGCCAGGGCCTTCAGGACTGGCAGGTCTGCCTGGTCTTCCAGGAGAAGATGGAGCCCCTGGACAAAAGGTTGGTTCATCTCTGTCTGCAGTCTGCCTCCTTCCCTCCAAGCATTCCTACTGCTCTCCCTGTGCTGATACCCAGACCTAGAAGAGAGAGTGGAAAAGCACCACACTTTTCAGTGAAAAGAATTCTCTTTCAAATATACTTTTTTAAGGAAAACTTTTACTTTTTCTACTTTTTTAGGGTGGGGCATTGACTCATACTGTTTACAGTTTTCAGCTATTCAAAATCCACTAAATGCCCTGCAACTCAGAAGGAAAACCACTAAAAAGTCTATGGGAAACCTTTCTGGCCTTCTGATCACCTTATTTTCCTAGAATCAGAAACCCCAATATTTAAGATTATATAATCAAAGTGTTCAGCCATCACTAAGGCTACTTCATGCATCCCACCTGGAGTTTTATACTGCATGCTTCGGAATGTGGGAAGAAAATCCTGAACCCATCTCACATCAGTGGGAGTTTTGTCATTGACTCTAAAAGGTCTGTGATTTTAATGAACTTATTCAAGGGAATACAGAGTTGATCTTGCACCATGTCTATGCAATGCTGTGAAATGCCCCTTTGATTTTTCTGTTCAAGGGTGAACCAGGGTTACCTGGTCTTAGAGGTCCTGAAGGTGCTCCAGGGATTGGAATACAGGGGGAAAAGGTGAGAATTTCTTACTAAAGTTGTCACTCAAAATCGTAATGTTCTAGGAATAGGTTTGTCGAAGCCCTGGCTTTTTTTTGTAAGTAACAAAAATTATTATTCTGGACTCACAGTTTTATTTTTGGTATAATTATTACAGCCTAATAATCTGCTTGAATACCAGCTTTCCCTTTACAAACTCTACGCTATTCTCATCTTTTTCTTCCTGGAAGTGTAATCTGGTCAATCAGACAGGGCATTGTGATCAACTGATTGGCCCTATTTGCCTTAGAATCAAAAAAAAAAGTACTACCAAGTGAATTCTATTTTCCTGGTTTTATTATTTTTCTTACGTAGTATCTTTTTAATATAATGACTTACTTTTCAGCTGCAAAGATTCAATCTTTAAAATTCCTTTTGGGTTGTTTTTTTTCCCACAGTATTCACTGGCAAGTCAATTAATTTCATTTTGGATTAGATCTACGTAGTTGTAACTGTACAAATCCAAAACTGGACAATTACTGAGCAGAATTAACTGACTTGCCAGTGAAGACAATAGGAACAGCTCATGTGCACCACTTACAAGATAGATCTTTGCTATCTTTCACTGACATTTACACTTAACTTCAGTTAGCACATTCTTAGAATAATAATAATTCTTAATATTATTTGGTATGTGTGAAATGCCTTCTCCATTTTTGTAGGGAGATCAAGGTCAGAGAGGAATACGTGGATTAACAGGACCAACAGGAGTGCCTGGACCTCCTGGAGCTAAAGTGAGTTTATTACTATGTTATGTGTGTAAAATAGCCTCCCAAAGCTGTGCTTTGTTCCAGATCTCAAAAAAAACCCGTTCCAGGATTAATGTGCTTCATTAAATAACTATAAAAAAAACAAACAAAAAATCAAAACAAAACCAACAACAAAACCACAAACAAACAAACAAAAACAAAAAAACCCCTTCAGCTAACACTTTTCTTAGCAAGACATACCATGATCCCTATAAACAGCTAGAACCATTTTTTAAAAAACTTTGCCTTTACCACATTGCTTCCCTGATGGTTTACAAAAACTTAAGGTATCTACTGGTATTGAAATATTTGGGAAGATAGTATTGTGTATGGAATATACAGATGTGACAGGACTTTATTTTCCCTTACAATTACTCATGGCTGATATTCTTTTATGAATTTGGAGTTTCCCTTAAAACACTCAATACTCACTGAAAGTGAGAGCAGAGCTACTCTAGGTTTCATCTCCAGTTTCTTAGTAAGTCTTTTGCTATTCATTCACACAAGAGTATTTCCACATAAACTGAAAAAGAGGTAAAAAAGTACACTGAAAGGACTATTTTCAAAAAATGTAATCTAACAGAAAAGTGTACATGTTTTCAGTATGCCTATAGAACTGGGCAGGAAGTCTTGAGTGCTGTATGACTAAGTCACAAATACACTCAGAAAGGGACCACTAATAGCATCTGTTTGTGCAGTGACTGAGAAGGATCTCATTTCCATTGAGAGAACTTGTTATCAGTTCTTCAAATAGATAGATATTCCACATAGAATTGCATATTAGAAATTCTAGTAGAATTTTAATGGAATATTGTAAATTGTGGTATAAATGTTTTCTATGTGAGATGGTCATGCTCACTTTCAGAAAAATCCGATGATTTTTCTCTCCTTCCTTCACTGCAGGGAGAGCCTGGTGCACCAGGACGTCCTGGAATGCCAGGCCCTCCTGGAAGAGCCGTGCCTGGGCCAAAGGTAACATCCAGATTGCAGGTCCTGGGCCTATAAACGCAGGGTGAAAAGTGAAGTAGGCTATGCTAATACTTGTTTAAACTATTTCAGCCTTATAAGGTCAACTAAAAACTTCTTCTTTGCTTTGAATAGAGTTATGGATTATATCCAATCTAGTTACCACAGTGCCCTCCTATTAACTGTATGGCAGCTTGAGGTGTGGCCTACCTTTGTTGATTGCTTTATTTTGAATAACCTTGGATATCAAAATACTTTTCTTTATTCTGCTTTTGGGTTTTAATGCTTGCAGTAGCAATAAATAAAATTAGTTACTATGTTTGATATATATACATTTGTATAACAGAAAACTATCCTGTGATTAGAGTTTAATAAAATACATAACAGGAGTATTTATTTTCTTCATTGCAGGGTGACATTGGGTTACCTGGTCTTGCTGGACCAGCTGGAGAACCAGGCTTTGGACTTCCTGGGGCAAAGGTAGCTTCTAAATTGCTAAACTAATTTCTGATAGAACTGTAAAATAAGGCAGGAGGATTTCAGTAAAGCAACAAAAATCTCCTAGGATGGCCAAGTGTTTCACAGTTCTTAACAAATGTGTCCTACAACTCTGTCAGAGTATAAAGATTTGCAGAGGCAGAAAACCATGGATGGTCCATCTTCCAGATTCTGTGAACCATAAGCTGATGGCAGAGAACCAGGAGAAGAATGACTGTTTCTAACTGATTAGAAGTGAATTGAGAGAAGACACCTGATTAACTGTGCTTACAACAGCCTACATCTCAAGTACAGTTACTTTTTCTCATCCAGGCTCCTTTGCTTCGTTCCTAATTTTGACACATGGTAATCTATAGACTCCAAAAAGGTCTCAGGACATGGGCCACGCTGGCACTGTGAGAAGAAATGCCTTAAGTAGTGCCAGAAGAACATGAACAAGTAGCTAAGGATTTCCCTCTAGCACTTTTCTAGTATCACCTCAGTGGTACCCAGATTCAGCTTTCATAATCTACTCTTCATTCCAGGAATGATTTTGTCTGAACACCAAGAAACTCAGGCCGTATAAACCTGTGTTTCTCAAAATACACTGGATCCTGCTTGCCCCTCTCCCCTTTTCTTTTTTTAGTGAATTTGACAGTGCTTTTGTTCTTCGAGTGAGCTGAAGGTAGTAAGAGAAGCATGAGAAACATGTAACAATCTCTATCCCTTTTTGATCAGTTGGCAGTTTTCAGGACCCTTATATTTATTTTCATCAGGAGGAGATTATGATGATGGAATCATGTATTTTTCTGGTATAGTCCAGTTAATTCAGAGAACTGCATGTTGTCCCATTTCTGGGGATCCAACGGGAATCAATCACCAGGAAGAAAGCCCTTTCCTCAGAGTTGCAAGTCTCTCTCCCTCAGCCTTGAGTCCCCAGAGCTCTTTCAGCTGGGTGACGCTGCCTGTTTCTGTGACTACGTTCTTCACTTTTTGCTGTCTTTGTCAGCATTAGTGGTTCTGTTGTCGCTTCATTCTCAGACACACATCTGCACTAAGCTGTACAGGGAAAGCCTCTTATAATCTCATTTTTTAAAATTATTTTTGCGTTATTTCTGCATGCCCACATTTTGCGTAGCTACAGGGACAAACACAGTCTTGATCCTCCATTCAACTGTAACTCTGAGCATTTCACTGCACCATCCAGTGTGGTTGGGAGGGTTAAAGTCCTTTTAGTTTTCTTGGTAAATCTGTTCCTGAATAATCCAGCTGTCTGCATCCATGAAAGAAGCTTAATTATACATCTCCTATAGGAAGCTCCTATTAGAAGCTTTAATGAGGTTCCACAGCATTATAGGAAATTACAATTCTAGAACAAATTATTATAAAATTATGATAAAAATATGGAGAATGCAACTAACAGAATTTCTTCTTATATGTAGGCCACAAATGACAACAGACAGAGCTCTTGAAAAATATTAAAATTAGTGACTTAAAAGTAAATGGTCCTGTAAATCCTGAGCTGTTACTGTTATAATCCAGGATTAAATAAACCCAAAATAATAATTTACATAGTAAAATACATTAGCAGATAAACAGACAGAAAAAATCAATTTACAGTATATTTGCCACAGAAATTTCACTTTCCTGGAAAATTTCCTGCTAACAACTGTACTGGTTTTTCCTGCCTTCATCAGGGCGACCGAGGCCTTCCAGGACCCCCCGGGCCCTTTGGCCCAAAAGGAGATGGTTATCCTGGTCCACCTGTAAGTTTATAGACTTTTTTTTTATGTGAATTGGGAACAAATAAGGGCTACATGTAAGTGATTTACCTCTGTGTCTGACATTCTAGGAAAGATTTCTTGGTCTAAAAGCCTAAAAAGACTCCTCAACTGTGGAAATGCATTTCGGCACAGAAGGAAAATCTCTCTCTGAAATAGTCCAAGACCTTCCCTGTCACCACTTTCCTTAATTATGCAATGCAGAACAGCTTTGGCAACTGCCTGTCCAGATTAGACTCCTCTGTCTTCAAACACTTGCAAGCCCCCTGCATGGCATCAACACAGATGAAAACACCACTGACACCACTTCTGGCTTAGCAGAGTAAAATTTACCCAATTGTAGACTAAAGTGATCCCACTAAGAGACAATATATTAAAGGCACTACCATAGAAATATTAACAAAAGCACATAGTCAATATAACTGTAAATTAAATTTATGTTGTCTGTGTATATAATTTCAGGGCTTGCCAGGCCTCCCTGGTATTCCTGGTGAACAAGGCCCAGATGGAGTTGGACTACCAGGACCTAAGGTACAGACCTTAACTTCTAGAAAAGCAAATGCATATGTATATGTATATACATATGTATATATATATGTATATGTATATGCTACTTTGTAGAGATCTAATTCCTACTCATATGTCACAGTCAGAATACCTATTTAGTCCAGCTTTAAGTACTTGGTCAATATATAAAAGATAGATCCCACAGAAGCCTTTCAGGTTTCACTTCAGAACTCATCCTAATGCAGATTGCAGGATTACTGGCATTATACAGGCAATTGAAGAATTGACTGCAACTATTTAAACATGCTTAATGTCTCTTAAAAGGACATGCATCTCTTTTCCACTGACTTCAAACCCCTAGCTGTCTGCAGACACTGATAGGAAAAAGCTAGAACAGTGTCAATTTGAACACGGAGTGTGATTCAGCTGACAGCAAGTAAAATCTTTGTGGGTTTTTTATTTTGTTTTCAACATGGGAATTGTAACTCCTGTGTAACTCTGCATAACTGGCTGTACATGTTTTGAATATGTTTAGACCACTAGCTGTTTATCCCCAATAACTTCCTTGTCCTGCCTGCCTCATTCATGAGTTAGCATTGTTTGGACTTGCACCCTGTTATTCAGTAGTTCTCTTCTCTTTGTCCCATTTGAGTATAAGCAGTGCTGGGAATTCTAGAGATAAATTAAGCTTTTGTATTCACTACTTATTTATTAAAGTATCGACTTTCAGGGTGATCCCGGTATTAGAGGACCAGTTGGCCTCCCCGGTCCACCAGGAGAAGGTTTGCCAGGACCAAAAGTAAGAGATTTAACAATTATGCCTCCCTTTGTCTTTTTTCTAAAAAACAAACAAACAAAGTACACTAAATGCACAGATGTGCATAGACATCCACATGTTTTCTGTCTTCACTCTTCACTAGAAACAATTAATTCAACCAATAATCTTTATTTTGTAGAAAATCAAAAATGTTTCTGGTGACTAGCCATAAACCATAGCCTTCTTCCAGTTGCATATGATAAAGTGATAACCTTGCAGTGAAGATCAGTGGCAAAACATTTAGGTCCTGCAGACATTAGCTGCAACTGAGTAGCAAAAGTTTCTTCAAACCTGGCATTGGTCAAAATTAATGGCCTGGCAAGCACTTGGTGTGTCTTGCCCATGCTACTGTTATAGCTATTGACATACTGTTGAGTTCCTCCGGAACTAATTCTTCTTTTTTACTGTACAAATCTAATAAACATATAATGACCAATATAATGATCAACCCCTACAAAATAAGGATTATTTTTGTAGTTATAATATACACCATGACAAAGGCCTGAAAATAATTGTAATAAAGAGCAGTTTTCACAATGAAACTTCCCAAACTAGAAACTTATGCTTCTATAGCTCAGTTTTAAAAGTCTACTAATCCAAAAGAAATGGTTTAGAATGTAAATGTAAAGGAACTCAGCAAAGTCAAATGCAAGGATTATGCAACATATTAATGTGTTACCTGGACAATGTGGCTTTTTGGTCCCAGAGATTCAGTTCACATTGGCATGAAGACCACGTCCAGAGCAAAGCAGTGGTGAAGCACTTCCCTAGCCAGTACTAGTCCCAAGGACTGGCATGTGCACAGTATCCTTACAAATGAGGAAAGAGAGAATTTCTTGCAGGGATACTGGAAAAGTAATAAAGGCATAAAATTAATATTGTGCTATGTGGATTTTGATTGCTTCCTATAAATAACATATGGAATGGAAACATTTTCTCTAGTTTTTCTTTTGAAAACTAGCTTATGAATTAGCAACAAGTATTTATGTTCAGTGCCATATTAGTATGTATGCCCATAGGTCTTACTGTGTATTGGTGATGAAAGATAACAAAACTATAATAATCCTCTCTTAAATCTTAATTCAGTCCCCAAGGTCCCTCAAATACAATCCATCCTTCAACACAATGTATATTTCTCTCAGCAAGGTTATTCATGTTCAGTAAGCATTAAACCAAGTGACTCCTTTGAAGTATAAACTGGATTTTAATAATAAAGGCTGAAAATAGTCTTTGTCAGATAGAGCAATCTTATCTTCACTACTTATGAAAATAAATGTCTGGTAGAAGATGGACAAGAAATTACATGGTGGTATAACAATTTATTGTGTGTTTTTATTATGACTGTTCTCTAGGGAACCATAGGACGCCCAGGGCCACCTGGTTCTCTGGGACCTCCTGGTGAAGGTATTCAAGGAACTAAGGTAAAAAGGCTCCATGTCTTCAATATTTTACCTGTGCTGAGTGGTCAATCTGACCATCACAGCATTAAGGAGATTTCACATAGTTTCTTATATGAGGAGAGCCTCAGGCTAAAAAATGAGAAGGATAATGGGAGCACGTACAAAGTATGTTCTGTTCCTACTGCTGTGAACAAGCCCAAGCATGTGTGTGTTGAGGGAGAAGGAAGGAACTTTTATCAGTTAAAGATCCCTTTATGAAATCAAAAATACCATTTCCTCTTCCTCAGCTCTCATGCCCATGGAGACAGCCCGAAGTAGATAAATTAATACCATCTATGGTAGAGAAAGAGTCTCATCCTGAATCTATGTGTACTATTAATTTTTCCCTTAACATGCACTTTTACCCAAAGCATCAGTCAGATGAGACACACTCAAAAGATAAAAATAAGAAAAGGGGAATGAGAAGGAATAAAATGGGATAGAAAGAGGGAACAAATTAAAATTAAAATCAATAATGTGGTTTTTCAATATTATGTATCTTTATACTGAAGAAATATTTGAGAAATATAAGCTAGCTACTACATTGTCTCAAGTGCCTCATACTTGTTAAAATGCAGTTTGAAACACTTTCTCTTTGAACATTTAAACTTAAAGCATGATGAATGATTACAAAGGGTTAATATCACTACTTGGATTATCATTAGGGGGAACAAGGAATTCAAGGAATGCCAGGACCACGAGGCCCCCCTGGAGATGGGCTTTTAGGACAGAAGGTATGATATGTAAATCAGAGATAAGGCCCTAGATAGAAAACAACATAAGGAAAATACTCATTACAGTCAGCTCTCCTTGAAGGCTTATAAATTCTGTGTAAAGGGAATGGGCATTTGGGAAAACTCCAGATATTAAAAGATTATATTATTATTAGAAGTTATATTCTTTTATTATTAGATTTAATATTACTGCCTTTCTTTCACCTGCTATGTAAAATTTAGGGACTACATCAGTGTTAAGAAACAGAGAACTTTAGGTTGGTATCAGTTTTTAAATGTGATCACACTGGCTCAGGAAGGCTGTACAAAATACCATAGTTTACTAAAATTCAAACCAGGACACACGAATTCATGTGTTTGCAATTCCAAACACTTTTCTGGGCCAAAAGGTTTCTCAGAGTGATATTCTTATTATTCATTCCAGTGACACCCTTGGATTTCTTTTCTATTTCCCTACTGTTATCTTATTTTCTAAGACACAGATAATAATTTCCATCATGTAATATCACATGAAACCTCTCTATAGCATGCATACAGTTGTTTGAGATGGCTCACTGTTCAAACTGCTCCACTTATTTTTTCCCATAAGGATGATTAGCCAATACTATGTTATTAATGAAATGCACAAAATACTAATTTATTTAAATGATGTCTAATGAAGATTTCTGTCATATCAGAAGCTGAAAGTGAATGCAACAAAGGCAACTAGAGAGACATTTGAAAAGTGTAATAAAAACTGACTTATGCTTTCTGTCTGCTTATCAACATGGTTTTAAAGGGAGATCGAGGAGCTACAGGTGACAAGGGGAAAAAAGGAGAAAAAGGTGATGTGGGTGACCCTGGTTTATCTGGAGAACCTGTGAGTAACTCAGGTTTATCATGGCTGTTTTCTTAAACCATGTAAAAACAACATCCAAAACATCAGTGTGCTGTCAACCTGATTCCCACGGTAAATCCAAAACACAGCACTGAACCAGCTACTACGAAGAAAATGAACTCTGTCCCAGCTGAAACCAGGAGAGCAGTGAAGGACAACTGCCATGTTTCAAGACAAAACTATGCAATTCTATTCTATGCCTAGCAAATAACTATAGCTCAGACTTTCCCTCAAAGCTGATGAACAATGAGGGGAGTCAAAATGAAAATTTCTGCTGATGGGCATGTCCCCAAAAGCACAAAAGAAAAATGTGGCGCTCTTCTGCTCTGAAATTTGCATACTATTAAGTCAGAATATATAAACCCCATTGCTGTTCTTGCCCTGCTACTGGCCCCATTAAAAACATGATGAATCAGAATTGTCTTCGTTCCAGGTGTCAGGCAGGTACACAGTCTGCTCAGAGAGCAAATCAACACAACATGGTAGACAAGAAGCTTTGCACAGATTCTCCCTTCCTAATGTAAACTGACAATCGGTGATCGAGTGGGAGACTTGAGGTCATCCAATTCCCTTAAAATACCACCACTTTAGGAGGCTGCAGATACTGAATGCACAAGGTAGTATCATACAAATACCACTTTTTCTAGCCAAAGTTCCCATTAGCCAAATATTGTTCAAATAATGGTATTGATGAAGTCATATTCTGAATTACAATGTTACTAATTAATTGCAATGCTTAATTAACAATCACTGTTACAGGGCAAAACTGGACCAAAGGGAGAGCAAGGCCTAACAGTAAGCAAATTCCATTATTTAAATCCCCTCATGGCAAGATACAAACAATACTAGATCCTATCAGATGAAACATATTCTGTTCATTATTTTGGAAGGAGCTCTCTGAAAAGAAGTGGTGTCAGTAATAACATAGAATGAAACAACTCAAAGATTTCTGATTTTTTCTCATCTACTTTATAAGGAAATGGTGATTTTAGGCATTGTCCTGCTATGTGTTCTTTTACAGTTAGCATTAGATGACCCAGGTGTGCACTTACTGCAGGAAGGATTTTTTACAAGTATTTAAGAGTATAAAGAGCAAGGACCTTCAAACTTGTCATGGTCTGTCATGCTATGAACTTAATGATATTTCTGCTAAGTCTGAACTGCACTTAACCCAAATTCAGTAAAAGTATGTCAGTGACTACTACTAAGTTTTAAGGAAACTGAGCAGCAATGGCAAAAGGTTGTATTAGAAAGACTGACTCAATGCCAACTGAGTCCTGTCATGCACTTAAAAAAATATAACAAAGGATTGTTCTAATAACAACAAACACTTTGTTCACTTCACAGAAGGTCTCACTTTTCTGAACAGACATCTCTGAAGGCAGCAACTGTTTTTATTTTTTTCTGATGAAAGCTGGGTAATAGAGTGGGCCAGATACACCAGGGCTCCCAAGTCCCAATTCCATTCTGTGTTGGTGCTCTGTCATACATCACCTCACTACAAGCACTACAATTCCTAAAGCTGAGTCTGTTTCTCCACACCCAAGACATTTAAAATGGATATAGTATTATTCAGATACTAAAGTATGAATGATTTTCAGTTTTAATGAGAATCAGTTAATCACAAAACTTTTTTACAATACCAGTAGTTAATTGTTTTAGATAGAGATCCTTCTGTGTTGTCAAATTAATGATTGTCATTTGCATATGAAATAGTTTAGTGTAAAATGTGGGACTCATTCCCTGTTTGGAAGGTCAGGTTTGAAAGTTAAACAGTAAGATTTTTCTAAGTTCCTGTAGGACACAAATATTAATTATAAACAAAATCTTTGTTAGTGTCAATATTATGCATTATTTGAAAGAGGCAAAGTTGTAAAATAATTTCATATTTAATTATTTTCATATCCAGAGAGAAGATATAATTAAATTAATTAAAGAAATATGTGGTAAGTACTCAGGAAATCTTTACATTCAGTTTCTATATTTTCTTCATTACATTTACATTCTTCTCCTTTCCAAAAGGACACCAAGTCAAGTCATTGTGATCTGGTTTTTTTTCATTTTTCCTTTTCAGGTTGCGGTATTAAATGTAAGGAAATTCCTATGGAGCTTGTATTTGTGATTGACAGCTCTGAGAGTGTGGGACCAGAAAATTTTGAGATTATCAAAGACTTTGTAACTGCTTTAGTAGACAGAGTAACTGTAGGCAGAAATGCTACCAGAATTGGCCTTGTGTTATACAGTTTAGAAGTTCAACTGGAATTTGGTCTCAACAAATACACAACTCGAGAGGATGTTAAGCAAGCGATTAGAAAAATGCAATACATGGGAGAAGGCACTTACACAGGAACTGCTATCCGTAAAGCAACCCAGGAAGGATTTCTCGGTGCTCGAGCAGGAGTGCGGAAAGTTGCTCTTGTGCTGACTGATGGCCAAGCAGACAAGAGAGAAGCTGTAAAACTGGACATGGTCGTTCGAGAGGCTCACGCAGCAAACATCGAAATGTACGCAATAGGAATTGTAAACACTTCAGATCCAACACAGGCCGAGTTTGTGCGTGAGCTAAATCTGATCGCTTCAGATCCAGACACAGAACACATGTTTCTCATTGATGACTTTAACACCCTTCCAGGTGTGTTCATTGAAGGTTTATTCTGCACTGTATCTGATGCTTCTCAGAACGGGGCACGGTGGGGGAAAAGCGCTATCTTTGTGGATATGTTATGTTTTGATGCTGATCAGGATTAGTTACAAGGTGCAAAGTAATAGGAACCTAGAGACAGAAATACCCTCCTTTTAAGGTGTCACATTTACAGGGCAATGATTCAACATGCCAATGGGGAGATGCTACCCAGTCTAGGAAAACAGCTGCTTAAACTTGTTTTCTAAGCTGAATAAACACTCATGCACTGCACATTTGCTGGACTATAAGTCAGAATTAAATGCATTGTCATAAATTCTACTTGTTCACTTCCCTTTTTCATTGCATTGTTCACATCAGTAAGGTAAGCAGTTATTTTCCCATTACCAGCTAGTAGTTGTTATTAAGCTTAGATGAACACCTTAAAGTAAGTTCATTGTATTTTGTACCATGTAGAGGACTTACATGCTGCCAAATCCGTGACCAAAAAAAGCTACAGCACAGAGAGTCTGGAATAATCTTCTTAGAGACATATAAACAATCCAGAGGAGTACTGGATTGCATGTGTATTACTGATGTACATAAATAGTCTATATTTTAAAAATTCATTGAATATCTCAGTATGATGTTTTTTACTTTCTTTTTTTTAAACAGCTCTGGAGTCCAAATTAGTAAACCAATTTTGTGAAGATGAACATGGTACCTTAATATACAACCGTAATGGAAATGGTGCAAGTATAAGTGGTTCATATTTCCATGCAGTATCTCCAAGTTCTTTATACTACACACTTCAGAACCACAATGTTAATAGACAACCACTTTCAGCACAGACACCTGGAGTGTCTACAGTAGAAAGTCCTCTGAGTCTTGGTGATCTTCCTCATCCATTAGCTCCGGTATGAAAGTTCAGCAGACTTTATTGAGCAGAAGTTTAAAATATATATCCCTCTGTGCTACCTGATGTAGTATGTAACCTTCCCCTTACTTTTCTACCTGACAGGTACTGTAATAGCTCCTTTAACTTGGTATGCTCAGAGCTGGTTGTTCTGAGTAAGAGTTCTGATGTTGCATGCAGGCTATAATTTATAATAATTTATAATATATAATTTATAATTGCTATAATTTATTCCTGATACTGTTACAAGAATTATCATTCCTTTGTTTAATGCAGGAATATTTGTGCCACAGTGTGAAACATAACATTATTACACTGTTATAATTAAGTCTAAGAGCTGAACTCAATTGTAGACTATAATTTTAAGTTTATAAACAAAATTCTGTAAAGTTCAACTAAAAAAAAAATATAGCTTATATTTAGGTATGACAACTTTCCTGGTAAACCAATCAGGTGAAATTAAAATTCTGGTTCTTAACACTGAAGTCAGAGTAAATGGAAAGGAATAACGTTAGAAAATCTCTAGGTCATGGAGAGCTTGTTAATTTTTAAACACTTCACAGTATCTGGAAAACAAAGAAATTCAACTGCTTATTTCAGACCAAAGTACCTCCTGTGGTAGTATATGAAGCATATGAAGAGGAAGAAGAGGAGAAACAATCACCCTTCCTAACAGCAGACACTAGAGGTATTTTTATCATCATTCATTTCTTCACCTTCATTTTTGGCTGATCAAAAATCAGCATCTTATTGTGTTTCTTTTCACCTGCAGCTGTGGTACCATTATTGCCATCTAAACAATCACCATCCAATAAAGTGATGACATCACCTCTTTCAACTGCAGGACTCACGCCAAGACCAGGTTATAGATCATAACTAGTTTCTCATTTTGTTCCCTCTTATCCTGATACTTCTAATAAGGCTTTAAATCAGAGTAATTTTGTTCTACTCTCTGAAGACTTTGTGAGTCCGTGATGTGGAAGAGAATCCATTGCAGGGTTTTATAACAGATCTAGTTGCTGTTCTTTGTCTTCCCAACTTCCAAATCCCACTGCTCCACTTACGGCAAAAGCAAGGTTATCTGTAACCTGAGAGGAGCTCACGAATGGCATCAGAAAGAGAACATAATGCTCACTGAGGTGAGCCAGGGAGCAGGTTATTTGTCAGCCAGGAAGGGGCAGTCTATGGAGATGGGAGGCTTCATTAAAGACAAAGACAATGATTTCAGCACTGGACAGAAAAAATAGCTTTCTCCTTCAGAGAAGAGGAGAAATAGGAAAAAACAGTGTTTAGTCATTTGAAGAAAAGTATAATTAGCTGACTGCTCAAAGGATTGATTCTTTTCATTGATTCTTTGGACACGAAACGCCCAAATGTATTTTGTTCATCATTTGGGGGATTTTGAGTTCCAGTAATAGTGTATTATGATGGGAGCAGCAGAAAAGAGCAATAGAAACATGTTCCCATGCTTCCTGGGAACACTGGCATGGCTTTTCTGGTCCCTGGCAATGTCGCGGGTTTTTTGGTTTTTTGGTTTTTTTCCCCAAAAAGTGACAAGGTACGAGTTGCCAAAGACAAAATATTGGTGTCACAACACTAAACTTAACAGAAAATTGTTTTCTAATGGTATTATTAAAGTGAGTGAGACTAGATTAGTATGTCACAGTCCTCTTATGCACATCTGTAGGAGTCACTAGACCAATAGGCCTTACATTCAAACTTATGTACATAACTACTACCATTGTATTAGGTAAGTAACACAAATATCTTACAAAAGCAAGACTAAAGTTTTATATTCTTCTCACTATTTTAATGTCTCTTCTTCCAGCCACAAAGAGAACTAACATGCAGCAGAAGGACAATGATACTTATAATTTGAAAACAGCATATGCAACTACCTTACAGCTCTTGGGCTTACAGTTTCAGGTTGCTCACAAGACTGGTTGCACTTAATTAGATTTCAAAAAATAGATTTCAAAATTATCATATTCATGTTGTTTGCTCTTTTGGTATATAGAGCCACAATACAATTATTTCTGGAATTACTAGAACCATGCCAGTAAAGGAATAGTTTAATCAACCTACTAAAATGCACTTGTAACTTGCCTTCAATACTAACATCTTTACAACTAAAAGTGAGTCTTAAACTGTTGTATAACATTACCAGGAAAGAAAAAACCAACAAACTCAGAGTTTAAAAGGTAAAACCTATGCAATACAACTGACTTTTACAAACGGAATTGTTTCTATTCTTCTTTTTTCTTTATTTTAGACAGTATCCTGGGCCTCCGGTGCAAGTTAAGGTTGGATCAAGGGCCATGCCGTGTTTATATGATAAAATGGTATTACGATAAACACGCCAATGCTTGTGCTCAGTTTTGGTACGGTGGCTGTGATGGGAATGCAAACCGCTTTGAGAGTGAAGAGGAATGTAGAGAGGCTTGTGTATATTCTTCTGGAGGTAGGAATTCATTTCTTCATTAAAAATGAGCAGGTTGAAGCTATTGATTGTTTGATTTTGTTATTATTTATCCAGCCTGGTATGTAAAATCAAAACAACTAATTTAAAGAATGTTAACTTTATGAACTCATACGTGCACTAACTGAAAAAATGTCTACATATGCAAGCATTCTTTAGTTCTTTTTGCATATAGCATATGATGCAGTGCTTACGTAACAAAATAGCAAATTTTCTGCAGTATCAAGAGTACAAAAATTCTTTTTTACTACTTTATATTAAGACCAGTATAGCATTTGCCATAGCAATTGCCCTTCTTTCACCTAGGTCTTTAAATACTAACATTGTATACTTCATTTTAAATTACATATATGGCTTTGGAAAGCAATCCTTGGTCATTAAAATTATGTCATTTCTTTTCTCTCTGTTACAGAAATCTGATATTTGCCAAGGACTGTGCAATGAAGACTTCACTTCTTTTAAGTGAAACTATTCTAACAAATAATATTTTATTATTTCAAGCATATTTCCAAATTATATGCAGAGTACTACTCAGTACAGATAAATACAGCAAATGCATCAACTTATGGCCTACATGCTCTGTGGGTCACAAGACAGGGAGGTGGCTAAATTACCCACCTTTCCTAAGCATATCACATTTAATCCTTTTTCCAGTAAACTCTCCTCAGCTTTTGTTAGCTAGCCAAGATCCATGACAACTACAGTTAAAACACACCCACACTTTTCTATGAGTGAATATCCCAATATCTGGCATCACTAAATTGGGTTAGTTCATGTCTAAGGTGGTCCTTGTTATGTGTTTCTCTTCTGAAAGTCCACCCTAATTTTTAAATGCATTTTAATATTTTCATCTTCCTTAATTAACTATTTAAACTTATGTTCAAAACATTAAATGCAGCATAGTTTATTGGCTGCCACTGTGATATTGCTTTTTACATTTACATCTGCATATATATGTTGCATTTTCTTAATTAAAATACTTGAAAGCTTGTTTCTAATAAAACATTTCTGGTTTTACTGCCAGCACAGAAAATGGATAATGTTATGTTTACAGGACTAAAAACTTAAAGCTAAATTAAATTACACTTAGTGTCTCACGTGCTTGTGATGATGGATTTCTGCCACAGCCCCTAACAAGCCCCAACACCTCAGATTAGGCACTCCTTCATATGAAACTCAGGGATCATTTTAGGTTGGGTTTGTGTTTTTTTCCCTGAGCAAATGGTAACGTCAAGCATATCAACAAAAATGGAGCTTGGCTTCAAGCCAAGCGCTCTCCATCCCTTATGGTTCCGGAGAGCCCGGTGCGCATCCCGCCAGGGCCACAGCCCAGGCACGGGCACTTCCCGCCTGCTACTCCCTTTACTCCATCCAGCTCGTGTCAGCTTCCAGATGGGTGCAATGGGCTCCTCGCCAACCCAGGGACCACCTCCAGGGAAAGAACTGTCAAAAGGACGAGCTTCTTCCCACGATAAGTACTTATTTTGAGTAATTTGTTTATTTTAAAGTGGTAGGGTACTGCAATTAAAATTGGCTAGATACAATTTTCACATTTAATTTTCCAAATTAAAAGCGACGCATCCCCTCTGTTTTAAAATAAATCCAAACCCACCAAACTTTGCCGACATGCGAGGATTTCACACGGTTTAAATTTTAGCGCCTCAGGCGAGTCGGGGGCGGGGCCGGGGGCGGGGCCGGGAGGGGGCGCGCGCTGCCCACGTGCGGCGCCGCAGCCAATCCCGGCCGCCGCGGGGGCGCGAGACACACGCCCCGTACGCCCCCCCGCCCCGTTGCCGGGGCAGCGCGCGGGCTCGGCGGGGCGGGCGGCAGCCATGAGCGGGGTGCTGGACGTGCTGTGGGAGGACAGGGATGTCCGCTTCGACATCTCCCCGCAGTGAGTGGCCCGGCCCGGCCCATCCCGGTCCGGCCCTGCCCGCAGCGCGGCTCTCGGGCCCGCCCGGCGCCGGTGATCGCCGAGTCTCCCCGGGTAGAGGCCGGCCGCGATCAGGGGCGCGGTGCACGCCGGGAGCGCCCCCGTGTGGCGGCGCGGCAGGGGCGCAGTGGGGCGAGGGGGCGGAAGGGGCGGCCGCGGAGTGCGGGGGGGAGTGGTCACCGATCCCGTTCTGTACAAAATCAAACAACCCGAAAGTTTGGAGTCAGGGAAGGGTGTGCTTTTCCCAACTGAGCTTTTCTGGCACTGGGAAGTGGACCCGAAGCGAATGTGTGTGTCTGAGGGGACGGTGGCGCTCGCTGGTCACCAGGATTCGGTATCCCTGCCGTGGCGTTGGCATCCTGAACTCAGGGAACGGGGCGCTGGCTCTGCAGTATCTCACAAATCCCCCTCCTAATAATGCATTTCGTTTCTGCCCTGCTGTGAAACTGAAGTTTTGGCTATTTTTCACAATACTATGAAAATACAGAAGAATTTCACACTACATCTGTTATTATGTAATTAAGTGGTTAGACCAGTTAAATAAAGCAAAATAATAATAATATAAACAACAAACAAAATAACTCACAAAAAAGCATATGTGGAAGATTTTGAGCATTTCACACATCCTTATATATCTTTCTTTTGCTGACATATATTCTTTCCTGAGCCTAGTTCCACTCCTTATGACCTAAAAGTACATAAAGAGGTAACAAGCTCTATCTTCTAAAAGTTCTGTCAATGCAAGTTTTTTTTTTGCTTTCCCATTTCCACACACCATGCTATTTTAGGGCTTGGTCACACTTGCTATGTAATTATTTATTTACTGTTATAATTTAATAGTAGAGGTATTACTATTTTTAATCTGTGAGATGTAGTGATAATTTCAGGTATATATTGTTGATTTGTGTGTATGTGTGCATATCTGGATTTTTCACTGCATGATGGACTGAGCAGAAAACAGAAAAAGTGAAGGAGGAAAATAGCCTTATAAAAATAAGGAGGATTATTTTTCGTAGGGTAATTTTTTTTTCTCTTTTAGACAAATGAAAATGAGACCTGGAGAGGTCCTCATAGATTGCTTAGAGTCTGTTGAAGATACCAAAGGAAACAATGGAGACAGAGGTAACTGCATACTCTGGGAAATTGTAAACTTTCTACTATTTAACCTATGCAGGTTCATGGAAAGCTGTCAGGTTTCCATTGAACTCAGCATCAATGTTCTGTTGCACAGAATAGATCCTGCTTATTTCACAGATCTGTCTTGGAGTGTTTTTAGATGGAATTTCTTGTTCAGAGTTACAGGAAGATGATAGTCTTGTCTCAGAATTTGCTTAGAATGGAAAGGCTTGTAAGAATAATCCATTTATAAACAGTATGGTGATCTTCTGCTGTAATCCTCTTTAAGGTTTAATTTTCCCCTCACAGAGTTAAAGTGAATCATTAAGGAATATGTAGTGGGCAAGGGCACAAAGCTGCCAGCGTGCTGAGGTGACCCTTCCTGTGTTGGATGTGCTGCTCCACAGGGTGCAGAATGGAGTAAATTTACATATGACATAAAGGGGTGAGGTTACCCATGAAGACAGCTGTGATAGTTAACTCACTGCCTTCCCCTTCTCCTCCCCAGAGCCATTCTGCACTGCCTGTGCCTGCATTTTTACTATAAGTGTGTGGATTGATATCAGTAACTGTTCTTGGGTTGGTTTTGAGGAACACTGGTATATATTATAGGTTGTTTCATTTGTTCCTTGATGGATTTTCTCTCCTAGCTTTTGGAAAAAAAAAATTGTTTAGTGAGTTTTCTGTTGGGTTGTCCTGTGCTTTTCTTCTTTTTCCTGTCAAGGAGAAGGAGTATTCTGGTGTTTCAAAGCTAGAGGTGCAACAGAACAGAACATTTAATTTAATGGAAGTTATTCAGGTTAAAAATATCTCCACTCTTTATCTCCAGGTAAACTGCTTGTGACAAATTTGCGGATCATATGGCGCTCCTTGTCCTTGCCCAGAGTCAATCTCTGTAAGTATCATCTCTGGTTTCCTTTGTGGTGGCATGCTATTCCTTCACAAAATATTGATTCCAGTACAGAATAGTAAAGTATAGCTCTGTTGCTCTGTAAAGTCTGAAATAAACTGTTACTAACTAATTTATTTATAACATAGGAACTGAGATAATAATTCAAAGCAAGATAGTAATATTCAGTATTCAATATTAATTTCACAGAACAGACATTGAAGAGTAATTCAGACATATTTTTCATTTGGTCTATATGGGATTCACTTGTTTTTCTAGAAAGAACCAGAAGTTGGAGTTTCTTCACACGTTGCTTTACTTGTACCTCTTGTTTCCACCTGTTTATTCACATTCTGAATTTTCTTATTCCTTCCCCACAAGTACCAGCCTTTCCAATGTTACTGCTGTAAGCTCTGAATTTTAATTGTATGAATAGCTAGTGGGTCTACTTGTATTAAATTAATGTGCAGAAACAGGAATAGGATGCAGTTACTTTGTACTCAAATTATTTCCAGTGCTCAATGTGGAATCCCCTTCTTTGGAAATATTCAAAACTTGATTAGACAGTACCATAAGCAGCCAGATGGAGTTGGTCCTGCTTTTGACTGGGCAACCTCCCCAAACTCCTTTCCAGCTTAAATTAGTCTTCAGTTTTGTAATAAGGGCCCAGACCATCAACCACAAGGTGTAATTCTCACAAATAGCATCCAAAGCTGTTCTACAAAATTCAATATTGTAATTCATAATTTTGACTATTATTTTTCTTGTTCTCAAAACAGTTGTTTTTTTCTCCCCTAACTTTTAAGCTGTCGGTTACAACTGCGTTATAAATATAACTACAAGAACTGCCAACTCAGTAAGTTTCAAAAAATACTTTTTAAAAAAATAAAAGAAACTGTAATTAGTTGTTTATATTTACTGCACTATATCAACAATAATCTGAAAATTTATTTGCACTAACAGTAGTAGAATAGTAATGAAAGTTGACTTCTAAAAGTTGAGTGTTTCACATTTCTATAGGAGGGTGGTTTAGTTTTCTAAGGGAGTAAAACTCATGTAATCACACTGTCTGGTGATTCTTCATCCCTTTAGGTAAGTCAAGCACATGGTTTTTTTTGTCTAAATTTAACAAAGGTCAATAGTGGCACTAATTTTGTGCAAGAAAGCTCTCAAATACACAGCCTGTGAAACTATTTGTTCGGCTTGCTGCAAAGACCAGCAGGGAGCTTATGTTGATTCCCTGGGCAGCCACAGGATAACAAACCCAAAAATACTGTTTCAGTCATGATATTGCAAATGCATAGCCAGACTTCATTAGTCCTAGCATCGATGAAACTGCTAGTTTCCAAAAAAAAACCTGAGTTCTGTTGAAGACAGCAGTAGATCAGTGGTAGAATCAGGATTAGACCTGAATATGCACTATTTAGAACAATAATTTAGAAAATATCTGAGGATTATTTATTAATTGTACAGTTGAGCTACTGCATTGACAAAATGTAAAATTTTATTTTTTCCTTACAGAAATTACGAGGGCAGACAGAAGCTCTGTATATATTGACTAAATGTAACAACACCCGGTTTGAGTTCATATTCACCAATGTTGTTCCCGGGAGTCCCAGACTCTTCACTTCAGTCATTGCTGTACACAGGTAGCAAACTCACAATAGTGTTTGATCAATGAATCAGATATGGGGGATTACAGCTGCTGATGGACACAGTATGTAACTGCCCCTATTTAACATTCAGAAAACTTTCCCAAAAGAGAACAATCTCTGGAAGGAAGGGAGAGAATGATTGCAGATTTTAGTAGGTAACCGTACATAATGAAAATTGATGTGTATTCGTACCAGTTATTGATCACAGTTTATACACCTTGTGTGTGTATAAACCATCTGAACAAATAAAAGTACAAAGGAGCTAATTTCAGGGTGCATTTTCTACCTACAGTTTCTGTCTGTAATAATTTCCCATAATTTTGGACCACGTAGTGGAAATGAAGAGTTAAATCCTGATCAGAACTCTAATTGACCACAAAACAGTGTACACTTCCTACCTAGAGATAAGTCATCTGAATGAATGTGTGCATAATACATTACCATAGGTTTCTATTTATGAGCTACGGAATACTGACATATGTATATTGGATGTCTGTGACTTAACTGGCACTGAAAAATAAAGGATTCTTAATGACTGTGTGATGCATAGCACGGGACCCAGAGGATATACTTTGCAGTAGAGCTTGGGAGATGACTATCTTAAGGAAGAGGAAGAAACAGGATAGACATGAACAATACAGGAGATCAAAACAATTGTTAAAGCCCCCTTTAATTTCATTAAGGAAAGCTGAAAAATAATGGATTATGTTGAAGAAGTTTTACTAGTACTCTCACCTTTGTGCAATGTGGGGATAAGAAAAGTTTAAAATATACAACATTTCATATCTGTGCTAAAACAAAGTGTAAAGATAATAGAAAACACTGAATTGTAATGTGTATTTTTGCAGAGCTTATGAAACTTCTAAAATGTATCGTGATCTGAAGCTGAGAAGTGCATTGATTCAAAACAAGCAACTGAGATTGTTACCACAAGAACAAATATATGATAAAGTCAATGGAGTTTGGAATTTGTCAAGTGACCAGGTATAGTGAAAAATCAGGCTACATTGACTACAGACAAGTTAAAATGTTTCAGCTTTATCTAGCAATTGTAGTTTTGTAACCTCAAAGGAATTACCCTTAATTCAGTTCATCAGCTGATGCATGCAAAGAAACTGATCCCATTATATTTGCTACTCAGTACAACCAAGTCTCTTTTTGGCAACTTGAATTCTACATGACTTGGCTAATATGCATGGAACTAGATATAAAGTTCCTGTTCAAAAGGAGCTTGAGTCTAATGCTGTGTATGATCCTGAAAGAAAATAATGTTTCCTAAGTGCTTTGCTGAATATCTGTATGTTTACATGCAGCTTGGACTGAACAGTATCAAGACTATATTTTCTTTGGATTACAAAAATATTGGAATAGGATTCTTTGTCTTAAACCAAGAAAAAATAAAGACTCTTAAGATAAAAATAGAAAACATTATTTTACAGGGCATCAGTTGCAAGTATTTCCCAGAGCCATGAAACAAAACAGGAGCTGGTATTTCTGTCTGTGCAGTTTTAGTCCAGAATAGAAATACGATCCATCCTGACAAGCTAAAAAGTTCTTTCCTCTACATTCTGTTGGCACAGATCTCCTCAGTTCCCGAAGTGTAACCCACATGCCATTATACTTACGCTATACACCAGTTCCAGATCTGTACAGTTAAGAATGCTCTCAGATGTTTCATGTATTCCCATGAGGTTGGCTGTGCTGTGATTTGATCCTGCTTTGCTGCAGTAGTAGGTACTCCCAGCTATTTTCACTACTCAGGTTCTGTATCCTTTAAAGATTGGATCTTGTTTCCTTGGAATCAATAGAAACGTTTTCACTGGTTTTGGTAGGAAAGAATCAGGCTTTCCTTGAATTAAATATGAAGTTGTACCTTGCTTGTGTTTGAATGGATAGCAATAATCATCATGTTTGGAAAAAAAGGCTCTATACTTAAATCAGTTCTAACGTACCTTTTCTTTAATAGGGAAATTTGGGAACATTTTTTATTACTAATGTGAGAATAGTTTGGCATGCAAGTATGAATGACAGCTTTAATGTCAGCATACCATATCTACAAATTGTGAGTATCTTAAACCAACCATGTTCATAATTCAGTGGTATCTGTTCAAGTCTTCAGTTAAAACTCCCTGTTCACCAAAAATTAATATTTCATATCCCACATTTAGGGAGTATTTTAGTCTTACCAGCGTCAACCGCAGGGTAGATTTTCTTTTCTGTCCAGATTAGTTGGGGGCTTTCGTGGGCAGGCAAAGATGTTGAAAATGGCTTGTATTCCAAATTTTTGAAGTATTTACTATGATGCTTCATGTCACCTACATACACTGGGATTAATGATCTGTGAACCTGATCTTCAGAAATGTACTGTTACCTCTTCTGATAAAACACTTTTCCCTGAGGTTTCAGGGGTTCAGATTTGTAATGGTAAATGGGAGGAAATGCTGGTAGCCAAGCTTCCAGAACCAGTAATTGTAGCTAGTACAGTGTGAAAAAAAACAAATCAAAACAGAAGAGATATGTATCAAGTAATTACAGAATTTTTTAACAGAAAGTTTTTTACCTCTTTACCATTAGCGTTCAATAAAAATGAGAGACTCAAAGTTTGGCTTGGCACTTGTGATAGAGAGTTCTCAGCAGGTAAGAAGCTTTAATAGCCTTTTTTATTGATGACATTTTTATATACAATATTTCTCTAATTCTGAAATGTTATGGGACTACTTTTAAGGTACTTAGAATGTTCCTTCTGTGGGGTCTTTTGAAAACTTTAAAAAAGTTCTCTTTTCACTGCTTAAAATGTCTGTATGTTAGGGTCAGTATGGCTATTGTGAGTAATGGTTTCTCTAAGCAAAACACTAACAGGCCAGCATGACCAGTTAATAACTGTAAAATACACCATCTGCTGAAAGATTATCTTTGGGATCTAATTCATTCTATATTTAATTAAGACCACTCTTTTAAATATTTTTTCATTGTATCTGTGTATCTGGAAGCTTCTTTAATAACAACATCAAGATGTAATAGACTAAATATCTGCTGACTAGCATTATTATTATCACTTCTGAATTTGTCTCACCCTGGTTTGCTTGTGTTTTTCTGTATAAGTTTGTTTCCCTTTTATATAATTGGCTAAGAGTTAAAAGCTAATTTACTTCATAGCAACATTGTAATTTCTTTTATTTCATTCATGATTGAAATGGCAGAATGAAAAAAAGATAAAACAAAAATAATGTATTTTCAGCAGGCTGAAAATTGCTATCATTAAACTGGAAATCACTATCAAAGGGAAAAGTTCCTTAAATAATAAGCAACACTAATAAACAGATGTTGTCTTTTTTCTCTGTTATATAGAGTGGAGGATATGTTCTTGGTTTTAAAATAGACCCTGTGGAGAAACTGCAGGAGGCAGTGAAAGAGATTAATTCACTTCACAAAGTTTATTCAGCTAACCCTATATTTGGAGTGGATTATGAAATGGAAGAAAAGGTACTCAATTTATTTAAAATTAGTTACTACTTTGTTAATAGTAATAAAAATATATTAAACATATTAGATATGTGGATTTACTTACTACAGTGTTTTAATTTGTAGCCTCAACCTCTTGAAGACCTAACAGTGGAGCAGGTTCAAGATGATGTGGAAATAGAAGCTGATGAACATACAGATGCTTTTGTGGTAAGTGGCTCCACAGAAAACAAAAAAATAAATTAATTCTTCCTTGGTTATTCAAATTTAAGCAATGTACAGCTGTGTGATCCTCTGTTAAACATACGCTGCAATGGTAATTTCTATATTTAAACACATATACATGCCTTTTATTAAATATCCCTATTATTACAGGAATTTTTTCTCTGTATGAATTTTTAACTTAAGAACAAACTATTTTTCAAAATAAATATTAGTAGATATTTAAAGGAATAGTTTTATGTAGTTTCTCAACACATTAAAATCAGGAATAGCTTGAAAATCAGCAGTGTAGTATAATCAGATACATTATATGAAAACAAGTGCTCCTCTTGGAGCAGATTAATAGATGGTGATATCTATACGCTCAACATTCATCCAAAATTCAAACTTGAAAGTTTTTTACAAGGGCAGCAATAATTTTGTATTACTATATATCCCAGTATTTAAGAATTTCCAAATTTACTGTGCAACCCAATTAACACCTGACTGCATGACTGACTAGACAGGTAGACTGCACATATTTTCAAGTATTAGTCTCGACACATTGACAATTGACATGTTTTCTTACTAATCTCTGAAATTTGGTAAATTAGCAGGGCTGGCACCAATCTTATTTCCACTGTTTTTAATTTTGCTGTCATTTACTAATGCAGATAAGTGCTTGTCTTTTCCTTTCCCTCTTTCATCACTTCTTGCCTTTTTTTTTAATTTTTGCACATTTTTATTCAGTCTTCAACACATTTGAAGGCATACCTTTTCCTTAAGTGAAGATCTGTTTGCTCTACTGGTGCCTTTGTCACCTGGATCAAATAATTGTGCTTTGTATATTCTCAAACAAAAACTAGAGGCTGTAAATGATTAGAAAGTGGTTGCTGTAGGAGACACAGGTCATCCAGGACCCAAGGAGTGGCTACACTTGATGCTGTTCTGTAGGGTCTTGTGTAGCTGGGAGCCAGCTGAGCAGGAAAACTCTTTGCTGTCCCTCACCATCCACAGGGGCAACTGAAGCAAGGTTGGGCTCCTTTTGGTAAATAAGATCTAGAACCTGCTAGTCTAGAGATTTCTAGAGCTGTGGATATTTTCAGAGATCTGATATCCTGAACAGTTTGAGTGTTAATTTCCACACACACGTAATGGGAAAGATGGTTTCTCTCCCACATCTCTTGAGTAAAAAATTGGTTAATTATTCAGTTATACTGTATTCATTTCTTAGACTGAGTATGATGTTAACTAATTTTCCTATACATTTAAAGCCACTTTTTGAAATTGAATAATGGACCCTGCTGCACATGAAGGAGAAAATACCAGGTTGCTGTCAGTTTGTCTTCATATATACACTTTTCCCCTATAAAGTGTTTGTCACTGTAACAAATGTAGTATGAAAATGTTACCAATTAGAAATCTTTGCTTATTATGATGGAAAATTCAAGGATTGGTATTTAATGAAAAACGACATAATCACCAACTCCTGTTAGCACCGTTCTGTAAATTATTTCAACATAGGAAAAAGTGTGACCTTGTTTACAAAACAAAAGTTAAAGCTGTAAAACTGGGTTGTTGCAGAAGACTTACTAAATACAATTTTGACCCCAAGGAATTATTAGCAGATTTGGTTTTTAGACTTCTTTTTTTTTTTTTTTCGAAGTTGCAAGTTCTTTTTTGCTTTCTTCTTTGCAGGCTTATTTTGCTGATGAAAACAAGGTAAGAACATCTTTCTTCATAAGGTCAAATTTATGTTGTTAAAATGGGATGATGAAATTAAAAAGCACCTTCTGCTTTATTTTATTTTCTCTCATATCTCTTGCATTCAAAAAAGCAACATGATCGGGAGCCTGTTTTTTCCGAAGAACTGGGACTTGCAATAGAGAAACTAAAGGATGGATTCACACTCCAAGGACTCTGGGAAGTAATGACCTGATTTAGATTGGCACGTGTTTGGTTCCTAAGCAGGAAAAGACTCTCAGTTCTGCTGGGCTTATGAGATCTGTAGAAGATAATTTAGAAATACTAGAGTAGCAGAGAAAGAGTATGCCAAAGCTAAAGAGCAGGTGACTATTACATAATAAGCCCTCAGGATATGTAATAAAATATATATTATGATATATAGTAAAAGAAAGATTATTCAACCCCCTTGTTTATGTAACAGCTTTGCATTTAGGGGTTGGAGGGGAGGACGAGCTCCCTCTGGCACCAGGGGCGGGCCCAGCAGCTGCAGAAGTGCTGTCCCCTGCAGGCCCCCCTGCTCCACCAGCCCCAGAGCCCTGTGCCTCTGTCACAGCTGTGAGGACCTGGGGAGTCCCTCTGTCAGGCTGTCAGCACCTGGAGCCCTTCCCCACTGCGGGCATGGCAGCTGCCATTGTATTCCAGCTGCCAGGATGTAAAATGCCATGCAGCATGTTTTCAGACTGCTTTGTGACTGGCTGACTGCGAAATTTGACACACTGGTAACCCCAGGTGTTTTTGGGATTGTGGTTGGCAGGACCAGCCATCCCATCCTGTTTCTCCCCTCCCCTCACAACACAGTCCTCCATGGTGTTTCAGCCACCATTTTATGGCCAGTAGCCACCATTTTTTTTACAACTCCATGGCCCCTGTGTTTATGTACTGCCCTACGATGGGCTGCCAGGACAGCCACTGCTTGCCATTTTACCCAGAAATGTGTCAGAAAAGGAAGCCTCCCCTTCCTCCATCCATGGAGATACCCTTTGAGACAAGGCAGTGCAAGGTGTGCAGTTTGAGGCTGTATTTCAGGTATTTGGGTATTTATACAGAGTGATGTACCTTCCCATAAAAATTATGTCTAAATCAAATGTCCATAGCTTGTTTAATGTTGTGCAACATAGAAATATCCTCATCCACTGAACATTTTGTATCTAGGCATGTTGGCTGTGTCATTGCAGCAGTGCTGTGTTACTGATAGCTTTAAGAAAAAGCAACACTGTTTCAAATAATGGCTTTCATGTCTCATAATTTCGCTAAATGTTCAGCACGTATCATTCCAAGTACTTAGCTGTAATCCAGATATCCTCATACAGTTGTTGTGTTTTTGCTAAATTACCTTTTAAAAGAATGATCCAGAAAAAAGCGCACACACGAATAGCTGCTGTGTGTGAGTCATTAGACCTTTCATGTTATGTGTTATAGAGAAATGAGTCATTTATAGTTTAAAGGAAGACACAGCTGTTATGTTTTCTAGTGAGATAAGACCTCTGTGCTGTTTTCTATAAATGGAAAAAGGCAAATGAGCTCTCCTCTCAGCTGTTGTTTTAGCAGCTGACTGTTATAGTAAAGTAACTGTAGTGTGAATGTAATTGTGGTGTTTGTAGAAAATCTTTCAAGGTATATATTTTGATGGAATACTATCTATATTGAAAAGCAGTCATTATTTCAATAAACTTTGATAATGTTATACCTTGTTGGAGATCTTATATTCAAATAGTTGTATTTTGATCCTATTTCCATTACATTCAAAGAACATTTTACCATATGGGTGGAGACTTCAATTTGAATTATTTTGGAAAGCAAAACTTTACCTGAATAACATATATTTTATGTTTAAAGAGGAGGGTTTGGTTTACAAATAAATACAACCAAATGGATATTAAGAAGGAGCTCATAATTATTTCAACATCTTATTATCGATATCTGAAGAAATTGAATATGAGATATGGTTATGTAAAAAAATAATCTTAGAGCATAGGCAATTCATGGTAAGTTCTGGAGTATTTTAGTATCTTTATGACTGCAGCAATGATGTGTTAAGCAACTCTGAAGAAGTGAACAGTAGCTACAACTGACAACTTGATTAATATTTCTATTTCAGAATATTTAGTAACATGTATATGTACAGTCTTGCTCATAGCTGTGTCACTGAGGGTCAGATTCTGCTGTCCTTACTCACGTCAAATAATTTATTACATTGCACATAATCTAATTGATTCAATGTGGAGAATGATGGCAAAACCTGACCATAGTGACTAAGAGCAACAGTTGCTTCTTTCAGTCTTTGACAGCTGCAAGAGCAGCTCTGTTTTTCCAAACCATCCATCCTAAATTCCGACCTGTAAGGGTATGGACCTATATTTAGCTACTGAGATTAAGTTGCAGAGGCTTCAGGCAGGGCAAAAAGCACATTGGCCTGCCTTTTTTACAGACAGACCTTTGGGCAGGCAACAGCTAAAGCTTTCTACTCCCTCCCCTTTCCTAAGTGTTTGTGAAATGGATTCCCAAAGGGAACTCACTGAAGAGCTCAGACTTTACCAATCCACCCTCCTTCAAGATGGCCTCAAGGAGCTCCTCGAAGAGAAAAAGTTTGTAGATTGCTCTCTAAAAGCTGGTGACAGAAGCCTGCCTTGCCACAGATTGATTCTGTCGGCATGTAGCCCTTACTTTCGTGAGTATTTCTTATCTGAGCAAAGTGAAGAGAAAAAGAAGGAGGTGGTTCTAGATAACGTTGACCCCAACGTCCTGGATATGATTGTCAAATACCTTTATTCAGCAAGTATTGATCTTAACGATTCGAACGTACAAGATATTTTTGCTTTGGCCAGCCGCTTTCAGATCCCTTCTGTGTTCACTGTGTGCGTCTCCTACCTTCAGAAGAGGCTTGCTGTTGGTAACTGCCTGGCCATCCTTCGATTAGGTGTTCTGCTTGATTGCCCAAGACTCGCATTTTCTGCCCGTGATTTTGTTTCAGATCATTTTGTGCAGATCTGCAAAGAAGAGGACTTCATGCAGCTTGCCCCACATGAACTTATCTCGATTATTTCACCTGACAGCTTAAATGTAGAGAAGGAAGAACTGGTATTCGAGGCAGTAATGAGATGGGTCCGAACAGACAAGGAGAACAGAGTAAAGAGCCTGGGGGAAATTTTTGATTGCATACGTTTTCGTCTTATGCCAGAAAAATATTTCAAAGAACAGGTTGAGAAGGATGATATCATTAAAAGCAACTCAGACCTTCAGAAAAAAGTAAAGATCATTAAGGATGCTTTTGCTGGAAAACTGCCTGACTCTAGCAAAAGCACAGACAAGTCAAGCAAAGGGGAGGTGAATGGCGATGTAGGAGATGAAGATTTACTGCCTGGCTACCTAAATGACCTTCCCAGGCACGGCATGTTTGTCAAAGACCTAATTCTTCTGGTTAATGACACTGCTGCAGTAGCTTATGATCCTCTTGAAAACGAGTGCTACCTTGCAGCCCTGGCAGAACAGATTCCCAGAAATCATTCCAGTATAGTCACCAAACAAAATCAGGTCTACATTGTCGGAGGACTGTATGTGGAAGAGGAGAACAAGGATCAGCCTTTCCAGTCATATTTCTTCCAGGTACAAGCTTTATAATTGTTGGTGCAATAGCAGGTGTTTATAAGGGTGACTGAAAAGTATTCTGAGTCTATCCCAGTGAGCTGTCTAGTCTCTTTGTATGGTGATGGAGACAAGTATCTAGAGAGAGCTATTCCTGTCTCAGAGAAATAAAACCAAGGGACTTGCATCTTCTTTTTAAAGATCAACCCCTGGTGACATCTCAGATATTAAAAGGATTAATATATTCTATCTAAGCACTGGCTTTCACTGTTTTAAGGCCCAGATTTTTCATGGTACAAATGCCTAAATATAAGTCCAGTAATATTTTTGTAAAATACCTTTTGTGTATTTCTGTTAACTTCCATGAAATTTGGAGTGCTTTAGCAGATTTAGATCTAATGGGATGTCTTTCTTGCACCTGAAATACTTGTATGACAGCAGTAATGTGTGTATTTTAAGTGCAACTTCTGTCACTAAAGCAGCAGAAGTCCTTTTGTCATGTCTACATTTGAAAGCCTGAGGGCATTCTCAAATACATACTTTAGAGACTGAAGGCTTTTTTCTTGGCAAACTGTCAGTGTCAGTACACTAAATACCATGTTTCAGCTGAGTGTGATTTTATGTCTTTGTAAATCTGAATAAATATAAGCCTGATTAAACCAACTGTAACTCCACAATATATATTCCAGGAAAATTAGCAAATATACGGTTTGGCATGCTTACACCATAAACTAAGTCTGTCGTGGGTTTAATGATATGTTTTGGGGGATATTTGAACTATTTTATGATGAATTCTGCAATAAGCTGCTTAGGTACATCCTTACATCCTTAGGTACATTGGCCTAAAAGAGTGAAAGTCATATTTCAATATGAAGTAAAGCACAGTAACAAGCAGTGATAGAATTTTAAAGCCTTCAGATATTAAAAAATGTAAATATTGCTTAGAGGAGCATGGCTCACTGTGACTTCACACACAATGAAATAGTTGGTTTCAGACAGTTGTTACATCAATGAGAGGGAAATCTTAGTTTGCTGGGGAGCGGTTAACACTGTTTCATTTCCTTATGTATTTATAAAACACTAATCACTGAAGTGCAAAACTAGTTACAGAAATATTCTTCTAATATAAATGATATGTTGATGTCAGAATGTATTTATAGCCCAGAACTGAATAGTTGAAGTCTCAGGCTGCTAGAAAGGATCCTCTGCAAAACTAACCCTCAAGACTGATACCAAAAATCAATGAAGTTTTCAGAACCCTACTTTATATATTGACATCCATTTCTTGAAATCCTCTTCATTTTCTTGTCATCCTTCTGCTTGCTGCTTTAAGCAGCTTGCTGCTGTTCTCTTTTAGTTAAAATACTTGTCAGCATTAGTCGTGGCTGTTGATCTCTCTAAAATTCTAATGTGCCAAAACAGTTTTTACTTGCTGATGTTCCTTTCTCCAGCAGTGAAGTGTTGCATTTGGTAGCTCATAACTCAGGAGGAAGTAAGGCTGCCAGCTGCCACTGGCTCAAAAATGTGTGACTAGTTGATGGCCTATCAGCAGTAGAGATGTCATCTTCAAGGGGGATGCACTAAGCAAGCTGTAATCTATGAGGAGAACCTCTCATTACTGCAGCCACATCCAGCTACTGGAGAAATCCATGTCCATGAACTGCATTTCACTGTTGCAGTAAAACTTTCTGTCCAATAGTGGTGGTCTATCAAATTTGGGAGATGCATTTTAGCATGGAAACCTTGACTGTGGACTACACTTCTGGATGTTACTGAGCTAAACCCAGGCTTTCTGTCAAATGCCTTTACACGTGTGCAAGCTCACATCTTACTTACCCTGCCTTCCTGTACAGCAACAAGCATGTCTATATGCAGTAGAGGTGAGAAAATGCTCTTTTTGAATGTTAGAGATCATTCAGGTTCAATTGCAAGTTTGCAGATCAGAAAAAAAAAACAAAAAACAAGGCACCACAGTTCTTGTGGTTTTTTTTTTCTTCTTGTTCTCCTTCTGCTGCTTTTCCTTAGGTGTTTTCAGCATATCAGATGTGAATCAAGACAACCATGAGAGTACTTTAGTAGGGATGAAATCAATATTATTGCCAAGGGAGCTGCAGTGCCTACCTATTTTGCTTAAGAGTGAAGTCTTTATTCATTGTGTCTTCAGAGACCTTGTGAGTTTTGTGATGAAACATCACCGCTGTTGCTCTAGGGATTGCAGAAGAAACATCTGTGCCATTTGTCACATGATATATCCCTGAAGAACTGTGCAAGCACGTCTGGCATCTCATTGTAGCGATGAGCACAACCAGCTAAACGTATAGGTGTGGAATGGCAGGAGTGTCTGCTCCCTTGGGCAACAAGAACCACTTCTTCTCTCCAAAATGTGATAGGGAACTGAGAGTGAGGGACCTTTAAATAAGGAAGAAGAGCTTAATAAAGAGGCCAAGAAACTCTGAGGGTGAGCAGACACAGAGAGCTGTGTGGCACTGGCTGCTACATGTCAGCACAGTGAAGCAGGGGTCATCACTCATTGGCTGCACGGGGGAAGGGCAGGTTGTTCAGGCAAGCACATTTGCTGTTGAGAGACACCGAGTGCAATTAGATAAATTCTGTGCAACAACAGTCATTGTGTGGATTTTTACTCTTAGCCTTTCCTAACCCTCCCTGTTCTGATGGTCTTTCAGCTGGACAGCATCGCTGGTGAGTGGGTTGCCCTTCCTCCACTGCCATCAGCCAGGTGTCTCTTCGGGCTGGGAGAGTCCGACGACAAGATCTATGTGATAGCAGGCAAGGACCTTCGCACGGAGGAGTCGCTGGATTCAGTGCTGTGCTATGACCCCGTGTATGTTTAACATTTGGTTCTGCCCACTGAGGGCACGTAGATGGCCCATTGTTACTTGAAAGAGCCTAACAGTGATCTTTTTGTTCCAGGGCAATGAAGTGGGGGGAGATCAAAAAACTACCCATCAAAGTATACGGCCATGCTACTATCTCAAACAATGGATTGATATATTGTCTTGGTGGAAAAACTGATGATAAGTGAGTCTTTCATGACAATTTATAACATTATTTGTTTGGTCCTCAACAGATTGTATGTCCTCACACTCAGAAATCAGGGTTTCCCTTTTTTGCATCTCTTGATTAAGGTTGCTGACAGTCTGGCAAAGGGGAACATGTTATGGTTTGGAGGATATCTTTTTGGTGATAAGTTAAATTGCATACTAATTGTAATCCCAACTTGTTATTTTAATGATCATACTTATTTCTAAGGCAAATTTTACTTACACTGCAGATACAGTAGTTGGTTGTCTAAGCTATGAGGATCCCCACTGAAAGTATTTTTCCTCTCAGATAGAAATACCTAGGTGCCATGGAATTACTGTCTCAGTTTGTCCAGTTTTCTGACCTGTGATACCTGTTATACCTTAATGGGTATAACATTAAGAAAATAAAAGTTTTCACTCACACTGAACATGTGATAATTTTTAAGTGTTTGTATAGGGGATATTTAAGATACAAATTTGTCAAATAAGCCAAAACACCAGCATAATCTTTCCTCTATAACCTTTCTCGTGTATTCCTCCACAAATCCACCTGAATTGAATGTGCTGGGAAAGGATGTTGTCTTTTTCCTCTAATGTACAGTGAAGTTGCTGTCCTATGCAATGTAAACAGCATTTAACATTTGGTTTAGTTCTATGGATGTGATTAGTGCTTTGCAGACATTGCAAGGATTTACAGATTAGATATAAGAAAGGATCTGCACAAGAGGAATGAAGTGTTATCCATAAACCCACACAATCTACCTCAACTAGGTCTCACTTGGAACAAGCCAAAATTTCATGAGACATGATCACAGGTTTTCTTTTTCCTCCCCAGGAAATGCACTAATAGACTATTTGTGTACAATCCCAAGAAAGGAGACTGGAGAGACCTGGCTCCCATGAAAGTGCCTCGCTCAATGTTTGGAACGGCGATCCATAAGGGCAAGATTGTCATTGCAGGTGGTGTCACTGAGGAAGGCCTTACTGCATCTGTTGAAGCTTTTGATCTGACCACCAATAAGTGAGTGCAATATTCAAGCTATTTTAAGGTGTTCAGGTCCCTGTACTCCCACTGAGATATTTGGTCTACAATCACATCTTTAGCAACAACAGCAGCAGCTTACAGAGCCCATCTCTGGCCATTTTTCCTGCCCCACATGCATTTGCCAGGACAGCAACATTGCAAACATGCTCACCACCCTCTTTTTTTTTTTTTATAAGTCTGATTACTTTCCCAATTTAGTTGACCCCACAGCACATAAACAGGTGTGGTGCCATAATAGGGAAGAAGTGGGAGAATGAGCAAGGGCGGTGCAGTCTAGTTGAAATAGCACTGGCAATAAATGTGAAACCCCAGCAAGAGAAATCGGGTGCTTGAAGAGGACCAGCTCAATGTCCTTCAGGTACACGGCCTCGTGATGTTTTGCTGTTCACTTACCTTGTCACAGCAAATGCCATTTACCACTGATTAGTGACAGACAGGTAATTCTGCTTATTTAATATGAAAACTCCAGAAAGACTTCAAACATATGTGCATGCTCTGAAATACTATATAGAAAGAGTAATGACAGAAGAGAGTAAGTCATATCTGAAATTAGCTCACTTATTTGGTCTATATACTTTCCAATACTCTCCTACACAGCCAGAATCTTTTGCAGTCAGCATCCATCAAATGTTTTTGATTTTCTAGGAGTTTATACCCTCTGCATATGTGTCTTTCTAATCTTAATTTTCTTTGTTTTTGTTACTTTCATTACTTTTCCTTCCTATCACCTCCTCGTCTTGGTTTATTCTGTTACAGTCAAGTCACACAAGCAAGAAAGAAAAATTGGCCTATTAATTTTAATGTTGAGATTATCCAGAAGTAGGATGTTTGTGTGTTTCATATGTTCATAGGTGTGAATTGGCAGAAAAATTGAAATTATACTAATGAGCTCCAGTGACTATTTTTTAGCTCAAATTATTATGCCAATGCCACTTGAAATGAATATGCATTTTGGAAACTATAGGGAAAAATGAGAATAACTGGGGAACAATACATCTGTATGAAGTATATTACTGATAATGGTACCAGGGAACCTGTAAGAAGTGGTCTCTGGGAATAGATGTCATCACAGTGTAATTGTGTCATTTAAGACCTGCAGAAGTCCCTGTGGGGATGGAGACACTGATACTTACTGCTGATAAATCTCAGAAATTTTTCCTTTTACTAAACTATTCACTCAAGTGGCCTTGGTTCCTGAATTTGTGTCACTCATAGGAGTATCTTAGTGCATTCAGTTTACAATACTTCTCACATGTTTAAATTTGAGTTTTTCTTTTCACCTTTAGGTGGGAGGTTATGCCTGAATTTCCACAAGAGAGAAGTTCCATCAGTTTAGTCACCTTAAGCGGAGCTTTGTATGCTATTGGAGGCTTTGCAATGATTCAGCTTGAATCTAAAGAATTTGCACCTAGTGAAGTCACTGACATATGGAAGTAAGTTTAATTTTAGTCACACTTTCCTGGTGGAAACTGAGGTTTGTAGACACTGGAGATTAACATTATTTTTCTGTTTAACTCTGAAAACAATCCCTAGCACAGGTTGTAAAGCTCTTGGTGACAGATAAAAACGTTTGCTAGAAAGTAACAAATAAACATGAGACTTGGATCAGATGACTACTTCCACCTACTAATCATTTGACCAATATGAGTCATGATCTTCAGTTTCTTTAAAAGAGTAAGTTGCCATATCATTTGGCAGGTTTTAGCCTTGCCAATAAAAACATTCTCACGATATTCTTATGCAGAAAAGCATGTATACACAGTGGCCTGTACATACTGGTGTGTTAACAGTCCAATGAGTAACTGTTCCAAGAGAATCCGAATTCCCTATCTCCTAGATTTTTGCAATCTAATCACAGTATCAGTGATAAAACATCATGTCTCTGCTGAGACTCTTCAGTTGCTAATGTAAATTCAGTTTTAATTTGCAGTAGGAAGGATTCCCAAAAAAAACAACTTTATATGCAAGAATCTGAAGAAATTGAGAAGGGATACTTAAGACAAAGAGGAAGCTCTATACAAGCAATTAAAGCGTGACAGAGCCAGCAACAAGCTTTAGGGACCAGGAAAAGGACAACTCGTGCACAGGAACATCTTTCTGTTCTGTTCTAGAGGACAAAGCAGCCTTCTGTGCCACCCTTTAGCAGATGGCTGCTACGAGCCTTTGCAACAGGTGCACTGTCCTCCTTTTCGTGGATGTGTGCTGAAGCAGGGAACTAAGGAGCTATTTTCTAACCTTATTTTTTTAAATGCAGGTACGATGATGAAAAGAAGGAATGGATTGGCATCCTGAAAGAGATCCGATACGCTACCGGAGCCTCCTGCCTGGCTACACGCTTAAACCTCTTCAAGTTATCAAAACTGTAAACAACATGTTGGAAGATATGATATGGTGAGGGAGTTTCAATAGGCTCTTCTGGTTTTGTTGCATGAAAATGTCCCCAGATTGTACAGAGTTCTATAGCAGCGTGCTAATTATACTGGGAACTGTTAAACAGTTCATTTGTCTGTCCACATCTTAAGATATTTACTAGTTAACCAGCAACCACTGAATTTTTGCCAGCGTTTAAAATCCTGAAGAGCTCTAATTAACGTTGATTAGAATAAATTAAGATTTCAGCAAGGACTCCATTTTTCACACTGTGAAATTGCAAATAAAAACAGTTAGACTTCCTTGCACTCCTACAATCCAGGATATTGGTGGCTTACCCTCCAAACAATGCCCATGAATTAATTATTGTTAAATACAACTTATAGGTAGCTATTTTTATTCTAACTGGTTGGTTGTATAGCCAGATTTCCCCTTTCAGCAGCATATGTAAATCCTGCATTCTTCAGTGATATCTTGGAGATATTTTCATCACAGCCCTCAAAAAAATAATTTAGCCTGGAACTGAAATGCATGTTAAAAACAAAAGTGGCTTAATACTATGTGCCTAACAAGTGCCAGTCTCAGCCAAAGCTGTACTAGTAGCCAGACATGAGGGAGGAGAGAGAAGTTCACAAGGTTAATAGCTCTAATGTTTCACCTACTATGTTTAGGCTTCTGGTAACAAGGATTTTCCACTTTTTTTATGCTTTTATATTTATTTCCAAAGCAAATATTTTATGGAAGTTTTTCTCAGAGATCTGAGGCCAATAACAAGCATTCATAAAAAAGTCCAAGACGAGTTGATAATCAGTAAATACCTACCTATGACAGAGAGGACTTTTTCATCTAATAAAGTGTTGATGCATTTTGACATTGAAAACTTTTAACAATTAAACTTTGTTTTTAAAATTATACAAAGTATCACTTGATGCTGTCTTTTTTAATGATCAGCTTATCATCACTACCATATTGACAGGACAGATTTCTTAGCACAGCCTTTGCCCAAAACAGAGCACTCAGTTTTCTAAAAGTAGTATCTCCTCAAAGGATTTCTCCATTGAATAAAGAGGGTGTCATAATCTAAAGAATGTGAGGGTTGCCTCAGGAGGAAAGTACCAATCAGTTCTGTTGGTTTTTCCTGAATTTCCATTCCTGTCCTGATTTGTATTTAGTAAATAAAAATATTTTCTTCTGCTACTGAATAGTAAAACCAAAAAAAGTGACAGCAGATGCATAATTGCCAATTCAGAAATGCAGTTGCTTACCTCTGCCAGGTTTCAAAGGAAGTGGTAAAAGAATGTCTACTGCTTCACTAAATAAGCAAGAAAACACACCCACATTGTGTATGTGAAGGACAGGCACAGCAAGCAGTCATGAGATGATGGCAGCCGTGGGCACAATGCGGCTGCCTCTGGAAAAAGGGTCATCTGTCAAGTATGACCACCCTACAGTTTGCTCTACAATGAACATTCTGCTGCCTATTCCATTTTTTCCTTCTACATCTCAGTGTCTTGTGCCTGCTGCAGAAACCCTGGCAGGGTTTTTAGGTACGTGAAGGTGTTCCAGAAGGCTCAGCCATACTTTTGTATGCGCCACATCACAGGGTAGGAGAAGCAGCTGGAGGTTCCTCCCCACGCAACACCCTCCCCCAGCACAGTCCCCCACAGTACCTCTGTTCTGGGAGATGGAAACGGAACGGCTCTAAAAGCAGCCCTATGCTTAGTAAATTTGCATTTCAGTTTCTTGGTTTCAGAGTACAGATACTGTTGATTCCCAGCTATTCATTCTGTCACATGCTGGAGGACAGACATAGTTTCCAATAGATTGCTGACACTTCTCTCACAGTCAAGAGTATTTCCAACTTTTTTTTTGGAGAGTTTTATGTCTGGCTAAGCTTCTGTACTATTAATTTAGGAGATGATATTGTAATTTTACAGCAACACTGCCAGAGCTTTATGTGATTAAATAATAGCTTCCAGATAATGGGAAATTTTAAGCATCCTTATCTCATCTTCATGCCCCACTGTGACCTACCTTTTGCAATCCCTTTACACTTGATGCCCATGGCAAGCCTTGGTCCAGCTGACTCACAGATAAAGAGATTTTTGAAACTATATATTCCAGGATTACGAAACGCTTGGTGGTACAGGAAGTGTTTTTATGGAAATACTATAGACTGCATGTCTGACATCACTGTATTCCATACAGCTGCTGTCTCAGGTATTCTAGCTGTTCACCTTTTGTTGACAGAACCATAGAATTCCATTCAAAGTGAGGAATCTGTAGAACAGAATCATACAAACTGAGTGTTAACACTGGTATAAGCCACATACCATTCACAGCAAAGGCTCTCTGATATCTCTTGTTTTCCACTTGAAGATATTTGACCACCTGTGTCCCTCCAAAAGCTAGGCTTGCTCTAATGTGGGAATGAGTTAAGCCAGCAGCACCTGCATTCCATTAACTGGAATCAAAAGAGAGCGTTTCAGCCTTGGCGCTGAGGAGTGTGTGAATCAAACACTGAGTTTGCAAAAAGTCCTGGGAATTCTGGTTAACTGAATGACAACTCCAGGTGCTTTGGTGTTTACCAAAGAACCCTAATGACAGGGAAACTCAGAGAGAGCTCTGGGGAGAATCCCAACAACTGAATCATGGTGTGTGTGCAGCCTCATTTCTTCATCGTCTCTATTTGGTGACCCCGACACGATGCGCCTTACGGGAGTTTTGGACGACCATGACCCCAAGGGGGTAACGGAGTTAGTTCTGCCTGGGAAAAGTCTGTCTCCACTTGAATTCATTGGCTGCACTCTAATACTGGCAAGATCCATTTCTCAGTGTAAGATTCTTTATGTAAGTATAGTCAGTTGCAGAAATGTAAAACAGATGCCCACACAATATAGGCTGTGATAACTCCTTTACACCATCTCCCACCTTTGAAAACCCAAATTGAGAGGAAAATCCCAGGCCACTGTAGTTTGTAATGTTAATCTATTAGACTGGAATAGTGTAGCAGTAGTATAACATGAGAAAAGATGATTATTCTGTTTAAAAGAAAAAGAAAACCAACCAAATTTAAGCTAAAAGAAGGATTCCAGCTAAAATTAGGGCAATTAAATATACAGGAGCCTCTGAATTCATGAGCCTCCATTACCAAAATGTTTCATTGCCGATGGCTGTGAATTATCACTGGCCACTAGTGTTCCCTGTCATACACCATCACTGCAGGAGACAAACAGCATCCCTATCCCACCTGGCAGCTGCCAAAACTTGGCACTCCAAACCACTCAAGGGTATGTTCAATCATCTTCTACTGTAGAAATCTTTAGTGAATTGAACTGAAACTCTCATTTCACTTGTTCTCCTTTACTCAATAACATAAGACTGAGACCTTTCGACTTCAGTTTTGCTTCAGCCTCTTTCAGAGAAGGTGCAAGTTCTATGAAGTCCTTAAATAATTTTGAGAACAGCTTGGAATTTTCTCCCTAAATACAAAAATTGCTCTTACCCAGTAAATGCTTTTAATTATAAAAACTGTCTCTGAACGTGTTGCATGGAAAATGGATCATTTTGCACTATGGATACAACTCAGAAAGGACAAAGGATTGCTGACTGCTCACCTGAACTACACGGTATCCCAGCATTTCCAGGTGCCGTTTTTTCACTGCAAGTTCTCCTTTCAGATGACGTGAATAATCTTTGCTAAAAGCTCTTGAATCAAGAAATTCCAAAGCAATTCTGCAAACAGCAAAGATGTGCATTTACTTTCAGGTCCTACCCAAATAGCAAGAAGTGATTTCTCTAGTTCAGTATTGATAGCTGCAGCAAGACTAGATAAACCTGACAATTCACAGAAAAAGAAAATTAAACAACTCCCTGAAAACAGACAAAACATTTTCCTCTTATTCATCTAGAGATACTTCAATTTTACATGATTTAGAAAAAGCATTTTTTTCCCTGCATCTGTCTTTGCTCAAATGGTAAAAACAGCTAACTAGCATTTTCAAGGCTAACATTTGAAGAGGTGAAAGGGAAAGAGTATTCCAATCTCATGAAACACATTTCAAGAACATGTACTGGGTCTGGCTGGGATGAAGGTACTTTTCTTCATGGCAGTTTGTCTGGTGCTGTGTTTTGAACTTGTGACCAGAACAGTGTTAATGACACACCAATATTTTGGCTATTGCTGAAGAGCTATTGCTTGCACAGCATCAGGACTTTCTGTTTGTCACCCTGCACCCACAGTGCAGACATGGACAAGAGGTCTAGGCTGCAGGGACAAGAGGTCAGGAAGGGAATGAGTGTGCAACTGTTTGGGAGCAGATGTGGCCGACCCGCCACACCCTGGAAAGGTAAACTTCATTAGACTAAGGAAAAAGCAACTCAAAGATAAATAGCATAAAGGTTGCAACAAACATTTAGGACATAAGCATCAAAAACGTGGCCTAAACTGGATGTTAACTTGGAAGCTTGGGAGAGCTAACGTGCAAGAATTCGATGTACTAACCTCTGAGCTCCTGGGGGCAGAGCCTTTCTCCCTTCGTCCTTGATGTCACATCTCAAGTGTATTCCCCCCCCATCATCCAAAGGTATATTCTGAGCCATATAGGAAAGAGGCTTTTTATTTTCATCCAGGACACACTCAAAATCTATCAGAAAACACAGCAAACCTGTTTACTGACAAAAGTGAAAGAATTTGATCTGTCACAGTGTTTATTTCTAGAAAAACTAAGTGATAGACAAAATTAAAGATATCAAACATTATTTGATATTACGCAGATCTTTTTAGAAACTGTATTTTACACAACAATTTCTTCTTTGCAATAACTTGTGGCCACATGAAAACGGGCTTCCTAATCTTGTAAACAATCCTTAGAGTATTAACTTCTCACCTATTTCATAGTAGTATGGTGTGAGAACAGATATCCTGGAGTACTGGCTCCCTCCTAAGATCTCTGTCAGCATTCTGTGAACGTGCTGTCGCACTGGATTTATTCGGCTCATACCTACAAAGACAAAACAAAGAATTCATACATCAAAACTTCCACAGCCAAAACTCTGAACAGAGCACTTTGAGATGTTGCATTTTTGACAGTCAGGCTATTGAATTACATCTTTTCCACAGATGCCTGGTGTTATTCCATCATAATTCAGAGACCAAGTGATCACATTTTAGATGGAAAGTAGCAGGTGTGTGCTATTAAGCATAAATTTCAAATCCAGACTTTCCATTCGAGGATTTTTCTGATTCACATGCTACAAAACCTTTAGTTACAGGTTTCACCTGTTGGATTGTTTGCTTTTAATTGCATTTGGACACTTAAGATTTACTCGTCTTTATTACAGGCACACCACACTATACGTCACTTCTCTGTCTGTTGCAGAATAACACTTTGCTCCAAAACATCTTCAGTCTCTGAGAGACAAAGTAGCTGAGTTCTGTGGACAGTAAAGCAGATCTCCCCATGTGAATTAGTGGAGGATAGATACTCTTTGCATTAGCTGGATTTTCTGAATTCATCACTCTTCTGAAAGATCTCAGCTGCTACACTGATCGCTAGCCTACTTCTCTGTCTCTCACCCCTGATGGATCTTGATTCTTTAGAGGAAGAAGATAGGAGCAATTTCAAAAGCAAGAAGTAAAAATGTTCACATTGAAAAATTTAAGTCAAGCTCAGCCTTGTAGGTGAAGTAGGGAACAAAGTGACCCATCTCCTCCAGCAGACAACTCTAATTCTTCCTCCTGCATTTCCATCCTTCATGCCATATACACTGTTTCTGTTTATTTAAATTTTATTTCTTAAAAAGAAAAATCCCATCTCTATTACATTAATTATCACAAGGAAAACTGCTTTGCTCTCTGTTGCACTACTAAGAGGTTGCACTTTCCAAGACACGCTCAGCAAAGAGTGGGTGGCACCTTCCTGATCTTCTATGGTTGTGGTAGTGTCAACCTGACAGTTTTAGAAGAAACATGTAGTAGACTGCCGAAAATAGACTATTATTAGAAACAAGGGCAGGTTTTCTACTCTTAGGTTGCTTACTGTTATGAAAGACACGTTGACAGTACTGCTCATGAAACCAAGGGATGTGAAACTCCGGGCATTCCAGACAGACTGCTCGGTTCAATTTCATGAGGCGAGAGCAGACCCTCTGCTTTACGGTATCAGGCAGGACTGATTAAAAAAAAAAAAAAAAACAGACATAGAAAGGTGTAAACTGCAATGTGAAAAATCCAACATATTGACCTAAATGGCTACCTCTGAATTCTTTACTAAAAGTGCAAGTGTCAGTATACTATGGCATTTATAAAATCCATGCTGCAAAATTTTAGAAAGATGCTCAAAAGGCCTGAGGAAAAAATGAAAAGAAACAGTTCTGCTCAATGTTAAGCATGACAGCAAGACAGAAGACAGAAATTGCTTCTATCATTCAACTTTTAATGAAGTACTTGAAGGAAAAATGGCAACAATACATTGATAGGGAACAACGTGCAGGTAGAGAGAGACAAAATAAACACTCAGTCTCTTATTTAGAGAGAAGAGTCTGGTAGGACTCTTGCAGGCAAGAATCCCACATGATTTCTTGAGCTTTGTGACTATTTCTGGTAATAAACGCCAGAGTCAGGTAATTTCATTTCCAGTAAAACTGAAGAATTATTATATACTGAGTACAATAAGTTGACTATAAAATTTGCTTTATATGACCTTTTCTCACCTGCAATATAAGTCTGTACTTTCAAAATAAAGCATACATTTTTGTTCATTCTTTCCCTTTTAGCACTCAAATCATGACTAGATTATATAGAGGGGGTCTTTCTAGAAAATGGAATAATTTAAAGAGTAATTCTACTTCTCAAGTCATATGTAGGTCCACAGTTGCATTTTATGCCAAATACTACACAATCAAATTCCTCAGAGAGCAAGATATCTACCTTTAAGTTGAGCATCCAGTTTGCTTAGGAAAGAAACATTAAATATCGTTGTTATCAGAACAGGAGGAAAATACCCAGCCACTGCCAAAACGTGACCAAGGAGCACCAAGTGATAAACTTCAAAACAACCTTTAAAAAACAGAAATCTATATTAACACATGACAAAGTTGAAAGGATTTGCAGTGCCCTTCTCCTGGCCCCCCAAATTGTCTAATTTTCTGTCTTAATGTACTACACAAGTTTCTACACATTTCCTCTACAACTTTAACCATTTATTTGTGATGAATCACAAAATGTATCCTGTTCACAAAGGACAATTCCTTGGGGAACACCACAACAATTCTGTGCAACAGCAGCACAGTGAATTAACCAGAATTTTCACTTGCTTTTTACTACACTAAAAATTCTTTGCTAGTCCCTTATTAACAGTAATTTTTAAAGGGTGAAATGAAACCCAGCATTGAATCTTTGTAATGGTTTAACCCAGTAAGCAGAGTATTAGTAGTAACATACATACTTTTTCTTTGCTTAACAGAAGTGCCATTCTATTCCTATTTTCATTCTGTAAAAATAACTTTCAGCGACATTTATTTGGTGTCAGAATATCTTTGTCTAATGCACTTACTCAAGTTAGAAGTAAGATGTTGGATACAACTCTTAAAGAACTCTTCATTGTCATAATTCAAAGTAGAGAAAAGGAAGAGAATAAAATAGATTTCGGAGGGGTGGATCTGGAAAAAAAGACATCCAAAATCAAGTCATTGCAAAATATCATAATATTGCTTTACAATAAAGAAGAGTTTTATACTTCATTCAGAATTGGGAGATTTAAAACTAGATGAGCTGTTTTCTAATTTTTTTGTCAACTATTCCTGGAGGAAACAATAAAAAAATAAAATGCAGAAATAATTGAATTTGCAGCAACAACTAAAACTTCAGATGTATTTCATGTAGATGATCCAAGTGTTTCTATATACTTAAAGAACCTTTCAAAAAGATTTTGCATTAAATGCTCTTAAAGATACTAAACTGCAATAGAATAAAATCAAAGATTTATATGAACTCCAGACTGAGAATGAGGAGGAAAAAAAGACATTAAGAAAAAAAAGAGTAATTTTACCCAAAAAGACGGGCTACTGGGGAAACCCCCACAACAATGAGTAACGTTAAAATATACAGCAGGTGATGTGGCTATTTATAAAGAAGTTTTGAAAAAAAAATTAAGATGGTCAAATGTAAAGTTGAATGCAATGGATTATGGCTGACCTATACTGACTGAACAGTAAGAAATAAAAACTAATGAGAAGTAAGTGCAAAGTTATATAAACAGAAGCAAAACAGTTTTGAGTGAACACAAAAAAAGATGAGCTCCAAATCAGATACATTGAATAAAACTCTTAGAAACACAGTGGATTGTGCTCTGAAACGCATCAACACATGAACCTCTCCTTTTTTACCCAATAACTCACACAGTAGACAGAAAAGCTCTAATACCTTGTCTATATTTTCAACAGTCACAGAAGCTATTCTGTCAAATAAGGCAGGACAACGGTGGTTTGTTTTTTGGAGGAAAAAAGACAGTGGTAATACATTTGCCCATGTTATTTGGTCTATCAAGCGCTGACACATGGCCATGGTTTCCTCATTCAGGACTTCTTCAAACCACTCTCCATTCACATGTGTAAGTTCTTCCAACAGACGATTTAAGCTGTTGGTTTTCTGAAGCCTCTCAAATCCACAGTCATTTAGTTTTTGCAGAAGCTTTGCACATAGCTCAGAACTGTTTTGCCAGTGCAACTGGTCATGATGATTCCATTTGACAAGAGCTGTAGCAATGCAATTCAAATGATGGAGACTGCATTGAGGCAGAACTGCTGCTGCTTTGTTTATAATCATCTCCTCCACTTGAAAAGAAGGCAGCATGGCCAGAACACGAATTATGGCTGCAGTATCAGCAGGTATCACACTAGATTTTAAATAACTGGAAGAAACGTGGAAATAAAAACAGTTCATCAATAATGACAAAGCGCAAGTGTTAAAAAACCCAAATAAATTACATGCATGAAAATTTTAATTTAGAAGTCAAAAGCTGCATAACAAATATAAAATAAGTAGAATATTAATACTGTGGTAGAAATCCATACCTTTAGGAACTACCATGTTTTTTTAATTAACTTCTTCCTTCTAATTTATTCAAAACTGAAAAAAGGGAAGAAGACAGGGAGCAGCTCAGTCAGCTGGAGAGGCTTTAAATATTAAACACAGAAGTCATTATTAAGGCCAGAAGGTCCACATTTGTTAAGGGTGTCTGGGTTTCTGGGCCTGGTTCATTTCTCTGATTTCTGTCCTAGGGAGCACCAGGTTCTGAGGTGCCTGAGGAACATAAAGGAATCATCAGCAAAAAAATAGCACAGCCAAGGCACTACATTCCTATAGAAGCTGAGCAATGGAAGCAAGATCTCTTCTCCAGCAATTCCAGAAACTGTTTCCCTCTCTGCTGCAACTGCACAAGCCTAAGAATTAACTGGACAGTTCTTCAATCAAACAAAAAGTACTTCTGCTTCACGCTTTCACTTGTCCCAACCAAGGCATCCTTACTGCCTGTTTTTCATTACTTCTTCCATCAGACATCAAAGGTGACATTAGTACCTGCTCTTCCTATAAATAACCAATCAAAATTTCCTGCCATTTCAATATTGCAGTGACCAAAGGAATAAAGGGCAAAAAATACTTTTGAAAGGCATTATATCCATTAGCATATACTGTTGGGTCTATAAACAAGACAACATCCACTTCCTATCCTCTGATTTAGGTGTTTAAAAGAATCAAATATTGTAACAGTTTGTTACTTTCTTCATATTTTATGGAAACAAAACACTTGAACATCTTAGCTTGTAATTTGAAATCTTCAGTAGAGAATTGTTTACTACTTAAATAGCTACAGTTCCAAGAATACACACTTACCCTAACAGTAAAATTTTCAGTTTGGCAAACAGCTCCAAATTGCGGCATCGCAACCCCATCAAGTACTGCGTTAACTTCACCAGCTGTAATACATGGTAGCTATCCAAGTGCTTGTGCAGAACAGAAGCCATTCTGAACACAAAGAGAAAAAGATGATGTGATATTAAGCTAATACAAAAGATACTGCAAACCCCAACATCCCACATGAAGAAAGGGTGTCCTGTGGTGCACAGTACGTGTATATGGAGGGTTTCACACACCTGCACTCCTCTCCACACCAGTTTTGACACTGTTCCCCAAAGACACAGCAGCCTCTCTACATTTAGTGAACTGCAAAATTAAAACCCTCATCACAGCAAATCAGCTACTTCACACTAATAACTTCTGGTTCAGATTTCACAATCAGTTAAATTCAGAGTGGATCAAGAATAGAATAAACTAGAACAGCAACACCAGCTTCAGCATGACTGCACTCACTGTTGGTCTAAGGCTGCAAAGAGGGGGACAGATCTGCAGGGAAAGATAACACCTTAAGATCTTCTTCGGCCAGTGAGATTCCAGGAGAAAAGGCATGAATTCACCTTTAGTATTCCTTGGATCCACAGCACACAAGTATGTCCTTTTTCTTCCAAGGATCTGTTTGGTTCATACAACTACCTTCAATCCAGTTATTGCTCACAATCTGTATGTAACTCTGCTGCATCTCTGATGTACATCTTCTGTGCCCAAAACATCAGCTGCTTTCCCCTTCATTGTATGATAGGTACTACCTCTCCCTATAAACAGTGTTCAGTTTACAACTGCAGAAAACGTGGACACGTTCTCTTTTATCTCCTGAGTTTACAGTAACTGGCAGGGGCTAAGTTTACTGCAATGAGATCACATATTTGCAAATAAGCCAGATATAATATGGCATTAACTTGGAAGGGTTGAAATGCTTTTCTATGAGATTCCTAAATTTCTTCAATTACTTCTGGGTCAAGCTGCAATATTCTAAAATCTGCATAAGCTAATTATTTGTAGTGTTGATGCATTTGTGTGCAAGTGACACACCCTCCACGCCTCACTTACTGGATATTACACAGTTTTCCACACTAAATGGAAGTAGTTTACCTAGGCAATACACCTTCTTAGTAGTATCAAAAAAATTACTTTTCAAGTAGATGAGAATGTCTGCATTTCATTTTCTGCATTGTCTTCAGTATCACCAATACCTGGTGACCGCTAAATTCTTCAGCCATGTGTGCTGCAGTTACCAGCAACCTAAAGGGGAAAAGACATATTTTCCAATGAAAAACAGATGAAAATCTCCACCAAAGATTGCAGCGATTTTCTTTGTTTATGAGGGAAAGAACCAAAAGACTGCTTCAGGAAATACAGGAAAACAAATTCCAGATACTTTTGTTCTCTAGACTTTTCTTCTAAACAGCAGACCTGTATAGCACAAGTAAAGGGGTGTGTGTTGGATCAGTGCATATTGTTCTAGATGCTAGAAACCAGTGAGTCCAACAATTCTAAAAGTAGACAAGAAGTAGGGAAGATATTTAAAGACTCTACACAATTCATAATCAATCAGGAAGCTACAGATAACAGAATCAAACATGAACTGAAGTGGTCTTGGGGCAGTTAAAAAGTCAGTGTGTACCACAAATTAAATAAATAAATAATATAGGAAAAGTTTTTGGAACTAAGTCAGCTATGGCAAAACCAACACAGGCTTGCAGTATATCCACATCTCTGAATAGAGGTAGATGTTCATGAAGGAAACTATGAAAATATGACTCATTGTAATAAATAAGGTAAATTCTGCCTAAAACTTGAGAGACCCATGAGCAACACCACTCCAAGTAGGATTTTGTGGCACAAGAGAAAAAATCTATCACACAATACCCTGATTGCTAAATAAATGCCAAAGCGGTCCCTGCTGACAACCTTTCATGAAGAACAGGATGTCAGCAATCTGGTATAGGACAAGACTCAGGCTGCTGAGTTACTGCCAGTCTTAAAAAGGAAAAAGCAACACATACCACTGCACATACTTCTCAGGGGAAAGACAGAAAGCTTTTTACTACCATCCCCTGTGAAAGGAAGGCTGTAGTCTAAGAGACAGAGCTACAAGATGGCCTTGCATAACAGCATTCACATACCACTTGATTGCTAGATCCAGCTTTCTATGCAACTGTCTCAAAACAAACTGCTTTGACAATGTTTCCAAAATTAAATCATGAATGGCTAAAAAGTTACACCAGGAAACATAAGGCTCAGCTCACAGGTGGGCTCAGAAATTCCTCCAAACATTAATACATTTTTAATTTCTGTGCAAGAAAATGCGTATCATAAATAAGACAAAATCATTAATAAACTTACCTTTCTCTTACCTTGGATTCTGCCATAGGTCCAAGAGCAAAAAATAATTTTGCAAAGGTTTCAGGATTGTAACAATCATCTATAGTTTCAGACAGCAGCTGGTTAGCAACCAAGCGGAATTCAGCATTGTCAAAACCCAGCTGCTCGTACAGTCCAAAAATATTACTAATACTGTGGATATCAAGATGGGAGGCACTTTTCAGGAAAACCCTGTTGCATTTTTCTAGCAACGGATGATATTTCAGTTTAACATTTTGAAGAAACTGTAGCAATCTTTTGGCATAGTTGAAGTGGCCTTCATTCTCTTCTTCCAAGAGCTCTTCAGCCTTGTGTAGTAATCGATCTCGAAAACTCTGTGAGATAACATCAGATATGCTGACCATCAAAACTGACAAGATCCTAAAAAATTCAAAAGATTTTACACTTACACATTGAACATAACAAGCAGTAAATTTTAGACTTCCTAAATAAACCACACAAAGAAAGGAACAGTAGTCAAGGTGCTGCTGGCTTCTGGGCAAAAAGGAATTTTAAATCCAATGCAGAAAAAAACAGATGAGCAAAAACCATTTATCCTTCTACAGTAAAAATTCTGCTTTTGTTGAACTTCTGAAACGATTGGGATTTTTCAGCCATCTCTAACAAAGTTGTATGTGATAAAAGCATTTGCCTAAAGCGTGAGTCTGATTTGCCCGATTCAGATTTGCAAAAAGATCTTTAATGCTCAATAGACACCAAAGAAACAAACAATTCTCAAGTCACAGAATGGGGAGAAGAGTCATCGTCACTCCTAAAGAAAGAATCCCTTCCTGAGGGAATAAAACTTATGACCACAGGGAGAGTCACTTCTGTAAAGAAATGGAGTCCCATTCAATGAGTTTCATGTGCAAGCTCCTCACATCTGCAAAAATAAGTGTTGGCACTGCTAATGCTGTATAGAGCAGAAAAAACAAAGAGAAGCCTTCACTATAATGGCCCAGGGGGAACTGAGGCAAGAAAAAAGAAGCTTGGACTTTGGCTAGGGCTGTCTTTAAGTAGTTTTAATATTAGGGTAATGTGTGGGACATGCTAGCAAGAGAATTCATTAATTCAATGTGACCCAAAAAAAAAAATACTCTGAAGAGAAATAAACACAACATTTCTTTTAAACTTCTTATTGCTATTCACAATAGCTAACTAAATCCATAGTTAAGTCATAGTAGAGAAACTACCAATGTCAGGGAAGAAAAACACCTTCTGGTGAGTCAATAGCCTCTAAATTATCAAAAAGTCCACATTAAATTTAGAATCAGGATAAAGCTGATTCTAAATGTCTGCTATATTGTTCTACTGTAAGTAGAACAGTGGAAACTAATTAAATCTTTATAACCAATCTAAACAGTCAAACACTAGTTTTAGTTGTTTAGATTGCTTATAAAGAAATCCTTCGTAAAATCATTGGAAAAACGCATTCACCTGTCAAACAACACATGAACACAGAACACTTCTTTCCCACAAACTCCAAATTGAAGAAAAGCAACCTCCAATTGAGAAAAAAGGAAAGTGTTCAGGAAAGGCAGCACAGTAATTGTGACATAAGACTTCTCCTGCTCCTCAGCTTCATTCTGACACTTACCTTACATCCTGTATAGAATCCAGTTTCATGTCCACAATATGAGCTACTTGGCCAATTATGGGACTGAAATGCCTGCGTTGTTTGTATAAGCACAGTGTGAATTTAGACAGAGCTGGCAAAGTAAGCCTATCAAGACATCAAAGACAAACAGAAAGAATATTTACCTTTTATTTCTAATGAATAACTAAAGACAAAAATCTACTTCAACAATCACATAAAAAGAAAGTGTATATTCAAATTACAAAACAAGGAAACAAAATACCTAAGCAAAACATCTAAGTGTTTAATATTAAAGTATGTTGTGCATGTGGAACTCTACAAAAATCAGTTGTTCTTCACTTAGCCAGACCAGCCTAATAAAGATTATAGTCTCAAGCAATGATGTGAAATACATAAAATGAATGTGAGCAATTTATTACCTGAATATCACTTCGTGTTCAAGCTACACTGTATTAATTTACCTGTCAAGATGCCCCACGTGTTAAGCTGAAAGAGGCAATTCTGTGGTGCTGGTGCCAAGACTGACACTAACTTCTGCCATTACCCTAAATTACAGAATGAAAACTACAATGTCCAGAAAAAAGATATCAAAGCAAGCCAACAAAAACAACAACAAAATGCACAATAGGAAAATATTGCTGCTTTAAGATGTTTTTACTAAATTGAGATGAGCAGGCTTCTAACAACCATGTATGAGCTGAACAGCAAGCACCAAGATAAAACTGTAAATATTAAAACCTGCAATTTCCTTCAAACACAGAAATCTCCACAGACATTATATTTCAAAACTTTAAATGTTGGTCTCTGTTTTTGCAGCATCTGAATCTCTCATGTATTTGTATACCAAAGTCTGTATGTATAATTTCCAAAACCTTCAAAAATACAACTGACATTTACAATACTCAGATTATGTTTTAAACATACGTACGCTTTGAGAACTCTTGTGTAACCTCACATGCGGCAAATCATGCTTGCACCGTACACCTTTCAAAAAGCACAGCAACCCAGTACTTGCCTTTCTAATCTTTTCCATGCTTCTATAACAAGTGCTTGTGCTAGAGAATCATGGTCTTCAACATTAAGCCTTCAAAAGAAAGACATAATAGTTTGAAGTTTGCTCCCATAGTTATAAAGAAATAAGACATATGTCCATTCATTATTTATCATGTTTTACTTTTCCATCGCTCCCTCCATTCAAACAGATTATAAACATTTAATCATAAAACATATTTATCAGGAGTGCAAAACAGACCTGTTCTGCCTGCATCTCAAAAACTGAAGCACAGGACACTACACCATCTGTGTCACACAGAGTACAGAAACTGTGACAGGGCAGCCTCCCAGTCTCCCTGGGATCACTATAGGCATCCTCCCTATAAGGATAGGATGGCTAAATAGTCAAAATTCCCTCTCTTTTTATTACCAAATACAAAATATATATACATGGAATTCAATTTAATGCTCTTTACCTCAGAATACTATATAAGATGTCCACTACGACCTCATCTTCCATGTGTTTCACCTTGTTTTCTGCCAAAGCACAAAGGGTAAGAAACTGGGAGTGATTTTTCACATAGTCAGTAGTCCTTAAGAGAAGCGGCCTCTCCTTTTGCAATTGCCACAGTACGTTGAATGCAATTCCCAGATGCTTCTCAGAAAGTCCGGCCTTGTTCCTTCCAACAAGGCTGAACACTTCATCTTCATGGGTGCAGCTATTTATCTGGCTCAAAAGCAGATCACTACACAGAGTCCGAGCTTGGCAACGCCTCAGTGTAAACAAGCAAACCTGCCTCAAACAAAGCATTTTGCTATGCCTACCAGCTGTCTTTAAAGTGTCCAGAAAGATTATTCTTCCAGTTTTCACAGTAACAACAAACTCAAGTATTTGAAAAACAGTAGACCATTTTTCTTTGATCCCATATGGTCACTGTATTAAGAAGAATTCAATTCTGAGGTACCTGTAATGAGACCACATTAAAGCAGTTAAGTACAGTCACAACAACTAGGTAAAAATCAGTATCTCTACATTATAATGTTCTGAGTAAGGTAAGCTTGAGAATAACCTGCAGCCTGGTATCTTCTCATAGAAAAGCTCCCAACAATGAACACTGACATGCTTACAAATACTGTGAAGTTAGTCCACTTGGTAAGCTTTCAAATTTAGAAACCTGCCTTTAAAAGCCACGTGTGCTATCCATGCTACTACTGGGAAGGTAAAACAGAGCTTTTTAACATACCAGCACTGCATGAGTGAGGCTTGCTCATACTAAGCCATGATCCCAAACTTGGGTCCAAGAACTGCCAGAAAATTCAGGTATTGGTGGTAAAAGGAAGTAAGATGGCTTCTAGTTGGGAAGGCTGACCACCGTTGTAATACAGACTATTGAACAGTCACACGCATCAGCTGAAATCACCTGTTGTGCAAAAGAAAGGCAACCTAATTCCCCAAATTATGGTGGAAGCTACAGCCTTATCTCTTAAAATTTGCTATTAATTGGTTTCCTTAGAATATACGCCAGTTTGTACCAAGTGCTAACAACTACGTACTCTACAACCTACAACACTGGTTCCAAGCTGGGGAACACAAACCACTGGTGATAAATGTTGTGGTACACCAAAAAAGACTCATCAAATTCCCTCAACTCAGAGAGCATGGTAAAGTCTTGAAGTCTTGTTTTAGGAGGTATAATCATTAACAACAAAAATTATCAATACCTTTGGCAAACTTGAATGTTCTTCAACTGTTCACATGATTCCATCAGTGTAATGTTATTAAGGTGGTGGCAGCAGCACACAACTGAGAAAGAAAAAACCTTATTTGAGCAGTCTATGTAAGGTACTGAAATCATTCTAGGAAGTTGGATATAGGTGAATTTCTTTTGATGTCTGTAAAACAGACATCAGAGAATAAAAATCATTTAACATACTGAACTACACTGCTGTTGCTGGCACTGGGGCAGATTCAAGGAAAGCTAAAATGAAGGAATTGTAATTTATGATCGGTTATAATATGAAATGTTTTCTTCCCTATGCAAAATGAAAGCATACAAAAATAAAAGCTACAAATTTTCCAGATATTATATATTAAGTATCTTTTAAAATAATGATTTGCTTTATAGTCCCTTTTCAGATATTGCTTTTATTGCTTCTATTTGTTCCATATGGTAGTTGCCTTTACAAATAATTGACTTCCCACAGTGCTGGCAAGCTAAGCTGCAAGAAGTCAGGATAAAGTAAGTCCCTATGTAAGACGTCCTTTTCCGTTCTAGAGCTGCAATGGACCTTACATCCTCTATCCTATTGATGGGCAACGAGGATCTCTATCTAAAACAGTCCACAGGAATTTTCCAAATCTTTCTCTTTCTGGAAGTTATTGAGCAGATGCAAGTGATTTAGCCCAAACTTGTACACAATTTTAAATTGTAGTTAATTCTAATATCCTTTTAAAAGTACATCAGTAGAAAACATTGGATGTTTTCAAATTTGTAAATACATAGATTAAATGCAGGAAATTTGATCTACTTAAAGAACTATTTCTAAGGTGTTCCACTTACCGTGCAGTGTAATACACTTGAAGGACAAGAAAGTCCTTAAAATAATCTTCTACCAGTTGAAACACAATAAGCACTTTCAAGGCCGTATTACAATACACAGTAAGCCAGGAAGTCTTCCACAAATGGCAAAATGCGGACACCCGCCACTCCCCAAGCATAAGAACTATTAGAGATTTAAGTAACTAAGCCTTTAGAGAGATGCCTGTGCAGCCCAACCCCGCAGAGCCCCGGGGCCAGCGCCGGCCCCTCCGTCCTGTGCCGGGCACTGCCCGCTGCCACCTGCGCGCCGCCTTCTCCCTTCCCGCGGGGAATTCTGACCCAGAAGCGCTCAGGAAGAGCGCGGGAAATGGCTGAGCCGCCGCGCGGGCCTCAGGCCGGCGCTGGCCGGGGCGAGGGCGCCCATGGCCCCACTGCCCCCGCAGGCGGGGCGCGACCCGCGACATTGAACCCGGGTCCCGCCTCCGACACCGCCCTCACGGCGCCCGCCTCCGGGAGGCCGCTGAGGGTCGGCCCGCGAACCCCTGCGCGCCTGCGGCACCGGGCGGCACCGGGCGGGCAGGCGCGGGGCGGCAGCGGCTGTCAGCGCCGGCTCTAGCGAGGGCTGCGGACACGGCAAGGTCCAGCTCCCCCGGGCTTAAACAAGAAAGCAAAGGAGTCAGGGTCACCGGCGCAACGTTTGAGACGTGCCCGCCCCCGGAGAGCACACTCCGAGGGGCTCTCAGCTTACCCTTCCCCGGCCCTTCCCGCACTGGGGCCGCTCACCCAGCACACTCCGGCGCTCCACGTGCCTCTGCACCGCCACCCTCCGCGCGCATGCGCCAGCACGGAGCGCTGCCCGGAGCCGATGCCGGGAACCGCAGGGAGAAAGGGGAAAGTCCAGCCAGTCAGACTTCCCAAGGGAAATAAACATAACAGCTGAAAAGGTCCAAGGTCGTATTGATTATCGAGGTCGTATTTATAAAACCAGCGTTACAACGGTTTTATAACACGTTCTGAGTGGGGGAAAAAAGTCTTCCCTGCCTAGAAAAAGCACAAAGGGACTGAAGTTCAGGAAGGGTGAAGTTGAAGAGTTTGGCTTCGTTGTACTGGAATTAACGTTACTTTATCTTGCAATATAATTTTTTTATGCTTTGCAACAAAGATTAATTTAAAATGTATGAGTTCTAGAACACAAACATGTTGCAACAAGTTGTTGTATACACATAGCTCCAGATCATCTTTCTGGACCTTTTCTCACTGCCATTGATATTAACACAGACATCAAGAACGAATGACAACAATCTCAGATTGCTCTAAAATTTTATCTAAAATCACAACCAGGACTGTTACCATGACCAATTCTGACCAGCTGGTTTACAGCTGTCTATATTACAGCTTTGGGTTTTCTACTTTGTCTGTTGCTGATTTTGTATATACCTCCTCATATATTGGATGCTTATGAACATGGAACTTACTCAAACTAATAAAATACCCTCTATTTTATGTATTACAAGGTCTGTGGCATTTTAGAAAAACAGCATGTACATTTTTGACTGGATTTGTAACTGCAGAATTTGTAACTGGAACAGGTCCTGTATCCTTCTGCTAACAAATCCAGATCATCTCAGTTACAGTCTACAGACCCAAACCCTGTCAGGTGATCTCAAAAGGTGGCATTTATCTCTTTCAAGAATCTCAGGCCTTCTGCAAACTCACATAAGAATTCCAAGGCATCTGACCCCTCAGCTGCATAGGAAAACAATTCCACATTCATATATGAAGGGGATTTCTGCAAATCATATGGATTTTTCATTTACAAGATGCTGAACTCTTGACTTTTGACTTGTCAAAAGTGGGTAAAATAAAACAATGCCTAAACCAAATAAAAAAGGCTAGATAAAATTACATTAAATTTTAAGTTGGACACATAGGGAAGAAAGCAAGACTTCTGCAAGCATGCTGTGCTGAAGCCAGTGTTCATTCACTGAACAGAAGTTCACTCACCAGCTTCTTCAGGACTTCAGAACTCTTAGGGGTCAATTTCTCAATTTTATTTTTTTTTTCCAGATGTCCATAAGGGGAACATTTGTTTTTCCGGTTTCAAGAGTTTTCTCAACAGCCAGTCAAGTAACTTCCATTACTTCCCATATGTCTATGACCCAATTACCCGCTGGTTTGCATTAAAACCTAGCAAAGGAGGTCCATACTTCTATGCAAGTCTTTGTTAATCTTGAAGGTGCTTGCAACTTTATGCATTGTTGTAAACTTTCATGCCTCTATTTTTACAATATATTAACTTTGAATGGCAATACAGACATACGAGGTAATATTATCAGTAACTTCTTTTTTTCCCCCACAGTTGGCCTAAATTCCCATTTTAATTCTTTACAATCCCTAGCGAGGTGCACTGCTGGAGGAACCCGGAGCGCTTCCAGCGCCGTGCCGGGCGGTTCATTCACCAGCCGTGGCCATCTCCCGGGCTGCTCGCTGAGGCGCCGGCGGGGACGGCCAGCACCGCTCACCAGCACGTTTGGCTGGAAAGGCCTCGCATAGCTACAGCCGCTCCAGCCCCACCGGCCCTTCCCGCCCCGAGCCCGGCCGGGCCGCGGGCGGCGGGAGGGGCGGAGCGCCGCTGACGAGCCCGAGGAGGCGGGCGTCCTGTCCGTCCGCCGCTCCCGCTCCTTCCGAGCGGCCCCCGCCGCCTCCGGGCAGCGCTGTGCTGTCACCGCGACCCCCGCTCCGTCCCGGGGCCGTGGCGCTGCCGCCGCCGCTCCCGCCCGCCCCCGCCGTTCCGCCCCGGCCGCCGCTCCCGCCCTGCCCGCCACTGACGCAGCCGTGCCGCACCAGCTCAACATGGCGGCGGCGCGGCGCTGAGCGGCGCGGGGTGACGAGGGCCGCCAGGGGTGAGTGCCGCCGGGGCCACAGGCAGGGCCGGCGCGCCCGAGGGGGGGACCGCGGCTCCGGCCGCGCCGGGGGCCGGGCGGGCGGGAGAGGAGGAGGAGGAGGAGGAGGAGGAAGGAGAAGGAGAAGGAGAAGGAGAAGGTGGTCGTAGCGCCGCGGGGCCTGAGCCTCGATGTCGGCACGGGTGGGAGCCCCGGCCCCTCCCGGTCCGGCCGCCGCTCGGGGCGGGCGAGGGGCCGCCGCGGCCGCCCGCGCTCGCTCCGCGCACACTCCCCTCGTGGGGCCCCGCCACCCGGGTCCGAGGGGCGGGAGGGCCGCGGCGCATCTCGGGGGAGGCGGCCCGTGGGAGGGAAGGGGTGTGAGGAGCTGTGAGTGGGCCCCAGGCAGGCGGGAGCGGGAGCGGCGGACGAGGCCTGGCGCGCAGCGCCGGCGGTCGGGTCCGCCAGGCCAGCTGTGCCTCCCCGCTGCCTGGCGAGCCGCGGGTCTGTGCCTGCTGCGAGCGCCCTGCTCGGCCTCGGGTGCTGCTGGGGAGTTTGAATGAGTCGTCCCTCCTCCCCTAGACCGAAGAGGAACCGACCGGGCTGTCTGCGCGCCACATGTTCTCCTCCCCTCTGCAGGCCTCTCCCAGCGAAGGGGAGCCTCCAGGAGCTACCCTGGCTGGCAGGAGAGTCCTCTGCCTCTCTCTGTCTTTCGGGGGCTTCCTAAGGCGCTCTAGAGACTTCTATGAATATTGAGTTTCAGGCTCATTTTGTTTGCAGCCGTGACCAAATTAAAGTACTGTGTATATATGATTGTATTTAGAGGCACTGAGGAGGCTTTGAAAGAGGCTTAGGAGAAAAAGAAATAGTTCACTGAAACTATGGACAGAATATCTATTGTAATGCTAAACATTGCCTTTCAGTTCAGTCACAATTAGAAAATTTATCAGTAATGATAAAAAAGTAACTTTGGCCAGTAGTTGCCTAATGTTTGACTGCTTAAGCTAATTATATTTTAGTAATCATCTGAGAGCTGTCTTAAGAGAAACATGAGACCATTTTCTTTGCATAAAGTCTATTTTCTAAGATGTATCTTTTCTTCTGAGTGAATAGTTTGTGTTTTTTCATGGTTTTGTTTTATATTGCTTGCAGAAGAGGCTGTTCTTTGGACAGTGATAAATGTTTCTACATTGACTGTTCTGTAGAAAGTGTTGGGTTTTTTCCCCCACTATTTTGTTTCACTATTACCATTTGTTAATGCATTGGGGTCCAGTATGACTCAAATTTTTAGGTGCTACCATGATAAAAATATGATAACAATATGGAAATTACACATGCTTTATGAACCATTAGTTTATCTAAACTCACAGAGCTTGATTTATCAGGTTTTAAAAATGATTTCTAAATATTTCAGAAATACTGTGGTTTCTGTACACAAAGTAGATCTGAAGGCAAACATAAAAAGGATACCACCATCAGTAGTTCTCTGAGAGCACCCTTTGGGACTATATTTCTTATTAAAACTTCCTGTTTTTCCAGTCCTCTTCTGTGAAACAAATATTTTTTTAATTAGCTAGCACTCCTCAAGCTGTTATCAAAAGAATTTTTTCTTTCCCCTTGGAGCATCTCAGAAAATCTGTAGATTATGAGGGAATTTGGAGTGAAGAGTATGTACTGCAGTGGAGGATTTTCCTGTGCTGTAACATGCTTTCTCCACTACCAGTTCACTCCTCATGCTCTGTGCATTTGGGAGCCATCTTCCATTTAGGAGCAGAGTCAGTGAGTGCCAGGGAGAAAATCTGGCCATCTAATGCACTGAGGTTTAGGTAGGAGGCTGGGATGAGGCCTAGAAGGGATTTAGAGCTACAGAAGTAGAGAAGGGAGGAGAACATGAGAATAAAAGATGATAGAACGAGCTTTTTGTGGTTATGGTTGACAAATACGGGACAGCATTCAGAACCATCTCCTACGGTTGCATGGTTGTCTTGCCTTATTCGTGTCTTCAGTAGTGGGTAGGAAGGGATTCCACTGCTGAAATTAGTTTGGGATTTATGTGGCTTGAAGATTACACCCTGTGGAATACTTTTTTCCCCTTTGATACAATGCAAAAATTTACCTTTTCTTAGCACTTTATAAGTTGGAAAAAAAAAAAAAAAAAAAAAAAGGTACTTTTTTGTGCACAGACCTGACGGAAACACCATTATTTTTTCACAAATCATAACAGAAAAAAACAATACCTCCTGCATAAATCAGATAATGTAAAATTACTGCTAAGACTTGACAACTAAGATTTTTACTTGCTAGTGATAAGAGTGTGGTTAGATATTTTAACATTTTTTATCGCAGTTATCTCTTTCCTAGAAAAATAAAGGGGATGTTCTGGTAGGAACCTGTATTTCTCTTTCAATAGTTTAAGAGAATGTTACTGCCTTCTCAGCTGAATCTTACCCTCTCCCAGCTGAGGTGTTATAACTGACCGTTCATTCCTTATACCTTAGTACAAGAAGACTAAATTCCTGTTTGTAATTGTAAAAAATCATACTGAATGTGATATAAATGAGCTACCAGTGTGGAAGTGTTAGGGGTATGGACTGCATGTTTATTCAGGACCTATCTGTTTTCTTAAGTCTCCCTAAAAGGATGGCTGGCTATTGCCTCATGTTCATGGAAGACAGTGTTTCATATTGCCAGTATCTCTTAATTTGACTTCTTTTTTAGAGGGAAACAAATATTATGTCAGTTGCCCAAAAAAGACTTGTAGCATTATTCTAGAGAAGGAGACCTGATGGAAAGTGGTGTCAGTCACTTTTTGCCTGCAAGAATGTTGAAAACCACAACCATTTTGTGGTTGGCTTTTCTTGGAAGGGGCAGTCAGGTTGAAACCTATAGTGTGTGATTTCTAATGATGAGTAGAAAGTCTTCCTGCATAAATTTCATGGAGCTGTGTAGAAAGCAGATGTTATCTTCTTTTCCCATTGATATGTTACATTCATGTGATTGCAAAGACAGCATCCTAAATCTGAAATGTGTTCAAGTGTAGTAACTTATTCCTAAATATACTGACAACAAAAATCCTGTGCTGCTGATTAGTACAATGAAGCAAACCCCTTAATTTCCTTCAGTGTCATTGCTGCTAATATAGAGGTTTTGGATCTTGAAGTACAGAGGAAAAGATGGTGGTGTTTGGAGAAAAATGCTGAGGAAATTATGCAGTTTGAGAGTTGGGCTGGTTGGGTTTTTGTTGTTCATGTCTTCAGTATCATCCTAATAGAGCTGAATGCTGTCCCAGGAATGGAACCGTGAACAAATTTTCATGTCTCCCATTTTGTAATCATAATTTCATTGCCAGTTGAATCCATACTGAAATGAACATATAACATTTTCAGTCTGGGGCATCACTTTAAGCTGATATGTGCTGCTGCCGGATTTTTCCTTGGAATGGGGAAGAAAGGGTAGTTTTTATGCAGCCACAAGTAGCAAGGTAGCTACTTGTATGAAAGCTAAACACATGGGTGTAGGAGCCCTCTGTTCTCATTTCAGCCCACATTTATATTGTCTTCAAGAGACTGCAAGCACATCCTTAAAGAATGTGATATATTTTCAGTATTCATGCATTTGCATTTTCTGAACTCAAAGTTTTACTTAAAAATATATATCTGGAGATTCTACATTCTACTTTGGAAATATATATCAATGTAGTTTTATCTTCCTGCATTTGTAGATCATCTGAAACAAAATGCTAGGAATGTGAATTTATGCACTTTATTGTTCACTTCATTTGGACACTGAATGAAGAGCAGTGCAGAAGATAATTGTAAGTTGTTCTGTCCTGTCCTGGGACTGAAACAAATAAGTAGTCCCATGACCTGTTCAGCATAGTTACAAATAAAGTTGTTTTTTTCCCCTTATAAAACTAGGAAATACTCATGTTTTACTGCTTGCTGTCAGCTCTTGTGGGATGCATAACACATTGATACTTCACTTGATGTGCATCTGTGAGTGCTTTCTAGCCTGTTCAGTCAAAAGGTTCTAGTATATATTAAACTGTATCATTACTGGATCCTTGCTAGCACAGGTGATTTTGGGAAAAAAAAAATCCCCAAGATGTTTTTTGGTTTGTTTTTTTAAGCATGTCAATGCATATCAGTGATAATCCCTGGCAGAAAGATGCTTATGAACAGTTTGGGATAGTTATGTTTTTCCACTGACATAGATAATTTTGAAGGAGAACAGCTGCTGGCAGCCTGGCCTTGAGTTGGCCAGCTTTATCCTGCAAATATTTAAATAAAATAGTGAAGCTGATGGAGGTGTGAAGGGATATGAACCCTGAGGGACACAGTTGGTGAAACATTGGCTGTGGATGCAGCTGAAGTATTTTTGGTGTATTTGTCAACAAATACCAATATACTCTAAGCTGAACTGTAATTGTACTTTCAGAAGTAAAAAAAACAGGCTTGTTTTGGTAGATATACTGAAATGGTGTTCTGGTTGTTTGGTTGGTTTTGGGGATTTTTTGGTCATAGATTCCACTTAGACGAAGTAAGAGGCTTCTCAAACAGAAGGTGGTTGAGAATGATGAATGGATTGAAAATTTCAGGATAGTACTTGGGCTGTTACATTATCCTTTCTTACAGAGTTTTGAAGGAAGAAGCTGGCTGATCAAGATTGTCCTTCTGCATAGCACGTTTTTGAATGTACGTATAGTGAGCATCTTGGGGGTTGATTTCAAGTTCATATTCCCTTCGCTGGTAAAATTCCACCAAGTTCACAATTAAAAAACACAACGTATTGAGGTTAAGAGTATCCATGTTCTAACTGAAAGTAAGTTTTTAGTGATAAATAGCAAAATTCATTTAAACCCTATTGTTATCAGACATATAGCACTACTGAGCTTTACTTACAATTTTCTGACTTCATTCTTGGTATTTTCTTGGTGTTTTTCTTTGTTGGTATTTAACATTCCCCTGTACTTGCTTTTAGTACAGACAAGTTTTAAATGATCAGTATGTAGATGATGGTGTTTGGTGTTCAATACTGAAATATGAAGAAATGAATAGAAACTAAATTCCCTGTAATGCATCAGAAGGTCTGGCTGACAGTGCAAAGGATACTTTAGTGTATTGGAGAGGAAATGCTCACTTGGCTTGTAAAGTAGGTAGGATGAATGTCACTGGTATCTCAGCCTGGTTTGTAGGCAACATCAGCTCGAGAGTGAGGTGTGTTTGCTTGGCCTGGTGTTTGTTCATTCTGGGAGTTCATACTGACCCATTGACATACCTGTCATTTAGAATCAAGTGCAACCAGTATTTAGGGGATATTACTGGAGGATTTAGGGAAAGTGCAGGGAAAATTGGAGGTAATGGATAGAACATTGGCTAACTTAATTTGTTCCACTGTTCATGAGACAATGTAGAAGTAGAAAAATATCAAAATGAGAAAAGTTGGTGGGAATAAGGGCTTGGGTAGAATTCTTTATTTCTGATTTCTCTCTCTTATCCTGTTCTCTACAAAACCAAGTTAAAAATTGACTGACATAGGTATATTTATGTTTATTTTACAGTTTAGCTTTAGTCATTATCAGTGTTTGAAATAAAAGTTGTCATATATTAAGATAGTTGGCATTTATTTTGGCTACAGTACTGCATATAAACATTAAGGCATACCTGAATGTTTCTCAAGCAAATTGCTCATAAACCAGGAATTAAATCACTTCTTAGTCAAGCACTAGAGTTTGGGTACAGGCAGTCAATCAGTTGTGATATTGCTGGTCCTTAGATGTCTCAGTTCAGTTAAAACTGTCAGTTCTACCACCAAACAATATTTATTGTAGCATTTATTCTGAAGGGCATCCTTGAAAAAAGTATCCCCATGCAACTGTTTAGTCTGTTCTGCTGCTGACAGCGAGTTGATGGCTGTCCTTTGGACTGGTCTCTGTTCTCAAAGCTGTCTGTCTACTGCCACCTGTCTCATCCCTTCCCTTGCCCACACTGCCACCTTCCTTGCCCTGCCTCAGAGCTCGTGCAGCAGTGTGGGGACCTGGTCAGCCTCCTGCTAACTGAGGTCATCCAAGGGCTCAGCTACAGGCGTCGTCTCACTGTTTCTCTGCCAGGTTACAAAATTGGTTGTAATGGGAGAGAAGTCCTAATTCAGGGACGGGACCAAGCAGACTGAGATAAGCCTGCTGCTTTTGACAAGTGTCTGGCTTGTGTGAATGAATGTGTTGGTTACACACCTAGAGGGTATCGAGTGAGATTCTGCATTTTTTGAAGTCTTCCCTTGCTAAAAATCACATGAATAATTAATTACTGAGTGGTGTTTAATTTAAACTAGTCCTGCATTGTTCTTGTGATGTTTACTGTGTAATCTTGGCAAAATGTTAGGAATAACAGCATAATTAGAGAGAATATAGACTAGCACGATTGCACTGCTGTCTTGATTTCTTACAACCTCTTGTTCATAACCTGAGAGTTGACAGATGGTGACAATTGAATTTTTCAAGGCTGTTCTGTGGTACAGCTATGAGTGAAGCTTCAGGAGAGATGGGTACAGTGTGTCAGCTAGACTTGAACCATGTTTTCTGGCAATAAAAAATAACTAGAACTGAAAATCTATGGATTATATTCCAAATTCTGGAAAGGGTTCGCCAGTCTTACAGATCCTTTTGCTGTCTTTGTTTTTTTTTTCCACTCTGAAATAACTCAGAGGATAGAGATTTAGAAAAGGAAAAGAATATACATGTAAATAATGTTGGAAAGCCAGAGATGCAAATGGAATGAAGACATAGCTTGTTACACAAAAATAAAGGAATTTATATACTCAAAGATAAGGGAAAAATTGCATTAAAATTCTTGGTAAAAAATCATACAATCATTTAGGTTGGAAAAGACCCCTGAGACCGTTGAGTCAAACAGTAAACCCAGCAGAACCAAATGCACCATTAAACCAGGTCCTTAAGCAGCACATCTGCACATCTTTTAAGTATCACCATTGATGGTGTCTCAAAAGAGATAAACAGTGACATAAAAGGGAAAGAAACAAGGAAAAACCAAAATAATTTTACTTAACAGCAGTTCCAGAAGAACTACACCTTTAGTTTTTTTCATCTAGAATGGTTTGGGTCCTAACTGGAGCCTGATAACTGCAGTGACAGGAATCCAGATAATATATTCCTAAAAAATGGAATACTTAAGTCTTATCCATACCTTACAGTATCTTTTCCTTTTGTGTTTCCCCATCTGAACTATGGCAATCATGTTTAAATTTAACATTATTGCAGCAAACGTGAATAAAATTGCTCATTTGGGTCTACAAAATATGAAAATTACCTAAAATATTTTGCATTCTTAAAAATGCTTACCTTTACTGGTTTTTTGGTGGGTTTTTTTTGAGGGTTTGGGGTTTTTTTTTGCTTTTCTGCAGATTTTGTTGTCTTTGTAAAGTCTTCTGCATTGACTTACTTACACATAATTTCACTCCACAGAAGGAAAAACTAAATTTTATTTTTATTATTTACAGTATTTAAATTTCTGAAGCCATGGGAGTAAAGGTCCAGAGACCTCGTTGCTTTTTTGACATAGCCATCAACAATGTACCTGGTAAGAAAATGAAAACACCCATTTAGTAGCATAATATTCATATAAGATATATATAAGAATAATTCAAATACCATTTAACTTCATAATAAATATGGTGTGCTTTTTTTTTCTAGCTGGAAGAGTGGTCTTTGAATTGTTTTCAGATGTGTGTCCAAAGACATGTGAAAATTTTCGCTGCCTTTGCACAGGTTTGTAGACTTTACAATTTATTCTGTAATTTTTAATGTAATATCTTGTTAGCTAGTTTGATGGTTGTTATTTTTCCTGTTATTATACCTGACATTTCCTTTCAGATAAAAAGAAGTGAGTTAAGCATTGGTTCTTGCCATCTCCAGAGATTTAACTGATTTGTCATACACATATAATGTGGAATCCAAGCCAGTTGTAGCTTTGGCTTAGTGCGTTGCAGGGAGTATATTCTAACCAACTTTAAATACAGACACAGTAAGCTGATTTTCTGTTACTAGCACAGATATCACTGTTCACATTATATAACATCATCCAGTCTTGAAAGGTAGCCATAAGAGGTCAACCATGCAGACTTACTTTTCAGTCTTATGTTCCTTTGAGGTATTTGAAAAGTATTGCTGGTATTTGTTAGTTGTTTTTTTCCTTTATTTTAATTTCTTTATGGAGAGTGGGGATTTCCACTCCTATGGAAATTCAGTTTATTTCTTGAAGAAACTACTGAGAAGATTCTCTCCTGGAAGCATTTCCAAACAAATTATTTTCTTGTAGACTGCATACTTTTGTTGCAAATACTGACAGTTTAGGAAAACTTAAAGCTATTATCACAAGAATAATTTTATGAATACGTAAATAGCATATCTTGTTTCTGTCTTCAGCTTTTTCTGCTTCATTTCCTTCCAGCTCTGTTATTTTTCAGGTCAAGGTCTGTTAATAGTGAATAACTCAGCAGTACTAATATGATCTGAATCAGATGTGGATGCATAATTACATTCATGTCAAGTTTACTAAAACCTGTAGTGCACCATTCATGATGTCTGCAGGAATGCAAGTGTTATCTGATCTGACATAGGCTTACTGGCACAAAATCAGATTTTCAAAATTTGTTAACAAATCAGAACTTTAACGTGATGATTTTAATGGCTGTGACTATGTTAGCACGTGACTATGGCATTCCTGATCTGCTCTCAATTGGCCAAAAGTCAGATTATTGCATAAAGGTGTTATTTCCTGCTACTGCCTTAAGTACTACTGAGTTCATACTTTGTTACTGCCATCCATAATCAAAATCAGATCCTGAACTATTTTGCTACTTTAACACATAAGAATAGTGAGAAAAATATATGGGCAGAATATTTGTGATACTGATCATCAGCAAATTAATTCAAATTTTTTATTTTATTAGTTTTCCTTACTCATCTTTTATTTTGGCAACTTTGAAAAGTGTATGCTCTCTTTGTAAAACAGGGTCCGAGAGCTCCATGTTTACCTGGCATACCCGTGTCAGGCATATGCCAAGTTAGTGGAACATACACAACTTCACATTTATCAGAGTTCCTATCAAAAGTGGTTTTTTCCTAGCTATACAAATCCATATGGAGGCTCCAGTCTGTTACAGTAAGTTCAGAGGCAGCTGCCCTTGACAAAAGCTGCCAATTTAGTAGCTCAAGATACGGTTATAGGAATATACAGTCTAATGGTTTGCCAGCACTGAGAGGAAGAGCTCTTCCCGGAGAAGAGATCTCCCACTGACTGCTGTTACCTTGAGGTTGGCTGTACCATTCACAGGACCCACCAGGAGCCACTCACCTTGCTAACTCGGCAGAGACTTTGTCTGTTTGAGGGTAGCAGGGAAGGGGGATAGTGTTGTAGCTGAAGCAGAGAGTCTGTTTAAGCACAGAGCTGATGTGAGGGAGGAAGATAGCAGTTTGTAATCAACGAGCAGGGGAGGGAACCAGAGTCCTCCTCCTTCCCACACCTCTGTTTTTGTTACGAGCCTTTATGTTACCTTAACCTTACCGTGTTGTAACTGAAGATCCGAGTGTTTCATGCATGTTCCTGAGTAATACCAGTTACCATAAACCTCAACTGGATGTTTAATTTCAGTCAATTTGCATGGAAGAGAGTAGAGTTGTATACTAATGTCAGTAAGGAGTTCTGATATAACTGTGGAGATAAAAAGTAGTTTCTGCTTTGCTTTCTTAAATGCCAGTTTCTTACAGGTATTACAGGCAAGTGTCTACCTCACAAACCAGTTTGTCATAGCTTAGTAGGTGATTTTGATTAAGTTGCTTATGTAGCACTTTTTTGTAGGAGATTCTACAGACATAGACAGTAATTTTTGGTTTTGTTCATTCTCTTCTCCTTTAGGTGAAAAGGGTACAGGAAAGTCCACCCAAAAGCCATTGCATTACAAAAGTTGTCTGTTTCACAGGGTTGTGAAGGACTTTATGATCCAAGGAGGTGACTTCAGTGAAGGTATGATGTGAATCTTTGAAGAAAACTTGAATGCTTATGGAATAAAACATTTGCAGAAGTTCGGTGTAGTGTCATTTACTTATATTAATTATTCTGTGATATCACTACTTTTTTCCCTTTCTTCTGCATAAGTCCAAGTTTACTCTTTGGACAACAAAGATGCATCTTGATTTTGCATATCTTGAAGAATAATGTCAGTGACTTGGATGCAGTTGCATCAACATTTTGTATTATAATGCACCTTTCACATAACATGACTCTTTAATCACTACTTTGTTTTAACTGTCACTTTTCCTCTTCCAAGGAAATGGCAGGGGAGGAGAATCCATTTATGGTGGCTTTTTTGAAGGTAAGAGTTTTATCAGTCTGCTCTATTTTGGTGTTATGATAATCAACCACCTTTTACATTCTGTAGTCTCTGTTCTGTAAACCTGAACTCTGTTGTTGGGGATTTTTTTAAGCTTTTATCTGACCTTAGAGGCCTTTGACTGTCCAGTTTCTGTTATTTTGTTTTACTTTTTAATGAATGAAAAATTAAAACAGAACTCCTTTGTATTTGTCTCTTTTACCAGATTTCCTTTTTAATTGCTGTTCTTAAACGTTTACTTTTGACTTGACCCACTAGCTAAAAGTTGGGGATTGTCTTCTTTTCAAGTGAAAAGGAGAAAGGTGTGATGCAAATACTTATTTAAAAGAATGCCTAAAACCCTGCTTTCCTAAGCCCAAGATGAATTAATGATAGAGCCATCTGTTTTCTCACAGTCCTGCTTCTTTTCCTGCCAGTGTTGCAGAAGTTGCAGTTGCTGTGTTTCTCAGCCTGTATCTGTCCAGAATATAGTGAAACATCTCTGTTCTTGGAGCAGTTTTTGTGTTTCACCTGGGCCCACGTGATGGGCAGCTGCTACCAGCAGGCGAGGTTATGCTCCTCTCTCCTCCCAGACAACACTTCCTTTAACACTGGTTCTTGTCCAAGCTTGCAGCACACAATTCAAAGAATTATTCACTGCTGTAGTAGGGCCAGGTGGAATTTTATATTAGACCTTGAGCATAATCAACAGTTTGCCACTGCCTAAAGAGGGAGGAGGCCTTACCTTGCACTGACTGTCCAACAAAACTTTCGACTGATTCAGCTTGCTAAAATGCCTAAAGATTATTGCAGAAAAAAATTGTCCATATTATTGAATGGATCCAGTGAAATAATTTGGCAAGCATCAGAACAAACACAAAGGAGTAGCAGGGTTTGAGGAAATGTACGACTGGGGGAGATGGAAGAAGGAGCTCAACCTTCACTTACATTCTGGCAGTTGCAGGTTGGTTGTTCAACTCAGCCACCATGTGAAACTGAATTCAGGGGAAGTTTGGCTTTTGTGCATCACTTAAGCAAGTCACCATAGGATTAGACTGGAATTTGATGCTGTGCCAGTTAACCTTTGTACGGTGACTGGGGAGTGGATGGGACTGTCCCTTTCATGGCCAGTGACAGTGTGATGTAAAAACATAGCATTAGAAATGTTGTATATTTTTCTTGCTCGTTCCTGCCACATCTATCCAAATAGTATTGAACAAATGTCCTCTCTCTGAAGAGTGTGCATCCTCCAACAGCCTTTTTGCTGTTTTGAGAAAGGAGGGAAACAACTGTCTCTTGCAGGTGTCCTAAATGAAGAGGAATGATTACATTTCGAACTTCTTAAATTTCAGTATCACTGGGATTTAGTTTGAACTGTTGACAATTATTTGCTCATAAGAAGTAGGATTCATTCAAGTTAAACTGATTTTCTTCCTGGCCAACTTGATAAATTCGTCTCTGTGTCTGAGAGACAACAGAAGATGTTTGGGATTGCTGTCAAACTGGACATCTGTGTGTATTAAAAAAATAATAAAATAACAAAATGCCTGAAATTGAGGGGTTTCTTAAGAGTTAATGCACAGCCAAGAAACAACTTCTCCAAAGAAAGTGTGCAGTATGTGCCAAATAGAAAGAGCAACAACTTAAAATTATAAGGTCTAAGAAGACAAATCTTTTGAACAAGAATACTAAAATTTTTTTCCCCTCAGGCTATAAACCATCGATTCATATTTTTTGATCTATTTTTAATACATTATCTCACTCACATGACTAGCAGATATATTTAATAAGGGTGAATTTACTTAGATGATAGCATTTACCTAAGCATATATAGTATATTTAAAGTAACTGAAAACTCTTTCTTTAGATGAAAGTTTTGCTGTAAAGCACAACAAAGAATTTCTCCTTTCAATGGCCAACCGGGGGAAAGATACAAATGGTTCACAGTTCTTTATGTAAGTATTGAAATGTGTGTGTGGTTTGCTATTTGTAAGCTGTAAAGGTGATCCTTCTAAATATTGAGGACTAGCTGCTGTGCAAAGCCAAAGTTGATGGTGTTTCACAAAGTTGTATGAAAGTAATCATTTTCCTAATGTGCTGTTTAGGGATCCTGACTATTTTTATCCCTTTTGTGTTTAGTGCTTATTGTCTGTGCAAAAGGGCTCTTGGTGGTTCTCAGTAGCTGTGTTCTAACTTGGCCAATAAAGCAAACCTGTTAGTTCCCTGTAGAACTCTTATAACTTTATCTAATAACTGCTGTCTGGAAGGAAGCAAAACAGCTCTGGAGGCTTTCAAAAGTAGTAGAGGGCTTTTTTTAGTCATGAAATAATTTTCCAATATGGTCTCATTTATAGTTAAAACTTAAATCTTAAAATATATTGCAGTGGACTCTTCTTTAAATATAAATTATTTACAGAAAACATTCTCAAAATACATCACTCTCTACCCATGTTTCATGGCTTTAGTTAATGTAATGAGTTAAGGATGTCACCTACCATGAAACCCTTATTTTGGGATTTCTGTGTGATCATAACTGCAGTCATCCCAGTTTTCTACTCTGCCATGACTGACATCTGTATGCCTTAGTAACTCTAGCAGAGGGGAAAGCTGAGGGAGAGTCCATTCTACTTCTGTGTCAAATAATCTGTAGATACAAATATTTTTTTCTTCCGGTGTTTTGTGATTATTTTCAAACGTGTAGAAGATTATTTGCAGTTTTCTTGCTGTGAGATGGGATTTTTGTATCTGTTCTTGGTATCTTCATATGTGTAGATGACATGACTTCAAATGCTGACTGCTTTTCACTAACACTGACTTTGTTTTTCTCTTTTAAATTAAAATCTGGAAACAACAGAACAACTAAACCTACACCTCATTTAGATGGGTAAATATCTCTTTCCTTCTTCTTACATTTGTTTGGGAACTGCCTCAAGAAAATTAAGTACTAAGAATTCTTATTTTTATTTAAATTCCTCAGACATCATGTTGTTTTTGGACAAGTCATCTCAGGTCAGGAGGTTGTGAGAGAAATAGAAAACCAGAAAACAGATGCATCTAGTAAACCATATGCTGAAGTACGCATACTGAGTTGTGGAGAGTTAATTCCAAAATCCAAAGGTAAAGTTAAACTCTACGTTTTTATAGATGCAAACTGAGAGGTAATTTTGTTTGTTTTCTTCTGTGTTGGTTGCTTACAAAAATATTTAGACACTTATTTGTGATGGATGATGGGGCAATTGGTGAAAAGGTGAATAACATTGCAGAGCGGTTTGTCCTCTAAAGACCTTAAAAGTTGTTGATGCAAAAGACACTAAAGAGCAATCACATCTGCTTTCTTCGAAGCTTCTTCTGTCTTGGCTTTTCTTATATTAGCTAAATTTTAGTCCAAAGTTGGCAAGCAAGTCACAGCAAGTAGAGTGCTTTGTTAAACATAACACTTTTTGGAAGGTAGTGAACTTGGAATTGGCTCTTTGGCTCCTACGCTTTGATTTACCATAAACTATATTCTTAAAGAGGAATATGGCAGAACCTGTCCTTCTTTCTGGAAGGGATGCTCTGCTCTACTGTTTTAGAACTGAACATGGTATGAGAGCTTGGATTGAGCCTTATTTTGTAAGAGAAGCAGAATCTAAGATGTTGCTGTCACAATGGAGAATCTCCCAGGATGCTTGTTTTGTAGGAACTATCATGGGGATCACCATGCTATTTCATTTGTTGGTCCTGTGAAGAGTTGCACCAAGGATATTGAAGCACAACACAAGAATAATTGCTTGTTTGGCCTAAGGAACATGCAAACATTCAAACTGGAGCTCCTTGGGTTTTCCCCTTCTTTTTGATACAGTTCTGTGATCACACATTGTGGTATCTCACACAAAGGCTTTGGAGTCTGAAGTTACTTCATCAATACCTCAGAATTCCAAGCGAAGTTGTGTTATGGCTCCTGACTTCTCAAAGGTTCTAAGTCAGCCTGTGTGTGAGGACACAATTGTGTTTTTTCTGGACAGTACTCAGGAGCATAGTGTCTCTTGGGAAATGCACAGGTGTTGTAATTAGAAAATAAAACAGTGCAGATATGGGATGAATGAAGCTGGTGGATGACATACATACCATATATGTCTTAACTGGGTTGCCACACTCCCTTTTTAGGCCAGTTTAGAACACTTGAATGACTAAATGGCGCTGAGCAGTCTGATGACTTAAAGCCATTAAGCAGGGCTTTAAAGTACTTTTCATCGAAAGAGCGAATGAAATAAATACAAAAAAATGGGGTTTTCTCTTTTACTTCTTCTAAAATAGAGTGGGCTTCTGGAAAGACGTGACAGTCTTACCCTACCCATTTGTCTGTGTCCTTTTTTCTCTTGACTCAGTCCTGCTGCGTTCCTGGCAACTGGTGTGCCATGGAGGGAAATTGATGCCAAGGTGATGGGATAGCCCACTCCATAAGGCTCAGTGTTAGGTAATGGTGGGCAGTAGGAGTGTTTGGAGAACAAGAAGCCTTAGGCACCAGGGTCAGGCTGTTGGAGGGCAGAGCTGAGTGTGGGGGAGACAAAGGCCCTGATGGGCACTAATGCAGAGCCAGCCTGGTGAAGATGCTGCCTGACAGACTGTGGTGGAAATCCTAGTGAGTGGAGAATCCTGCTTTTGAAAGGGAAAGGCTGTGTGTGTGTAGGACCTGCAGAGGGAAATGAGCCACTACTGTGAGAGATGGAGCTGTTGGTTGAGTGCACAGCATGGAACCACTGATGAGCTATGCTGACCTGGGGCAGTGGAAATAGGAGGAACAGTTTGACTACACATCAGCTGAAGTAAATTTGCCAAGCTGCTGTCCAAAGGTCACAAGTGGAAGAGGAGAGGCCCTTGGACTTGTCAGTGAATGGAGGTAGGCCAGGGAATCTAGATAGAAGGAGCTGTTTCTGGGACACAGTCAGTGTCATGGAAGATGATCAACAGAGAGTCATCTAACAGTGGACTGTTTTTAGTACAGTACTATGGGAGGCAAAAGGGAACAGATTCTGTGAAATACAAAGCAGTTACCAGGGGAGACTGCTTCTAAAAATTTGCTGTTAAGACAAAGGAATAAGGAGGTTGCCTGTGAGGGAACTACAACGATGAAATTTCTGTGGGAGGGTACATTAGGATAGCAAGGGAGTCATAAATATTTATTGCTTGAACTTGTCTGGCAGGCAACACAAAGAAAGGAATTAGATGGTCTTTATGGAGTGAAAATAGAACTGGTACTTGAGTTTAACAGGAAAGCCAAGGTAGCACTAGTAGAAGGAATCACAATAGAAGTTAGGTGCTTGGTATGAATGTTTTTCTCTTAGATAAAGTTGAGGAAGGTGGTCTGATTTTTGGTGTCACGATGAATAGCCAGGTGAAGTGCTTTATGAATGATGCAAATCATCTCCTTGTGTACAAGAACTGGATTTATTTAGGGATGAGTGTATGATGACTGAGCTACCTTACTGGATGCCATGAACTGAATAGTACAGCAGTCACAACTACATATTGCAGAGGCCTATACGAAGTTTTTACTTGGGATTTGAGAGGATAGAAAAGTAAAATGTTTGTTGTATTTTCCTTTGTTTTTCTTTTTTTTTTTTTTTATCTTTAAAGTTGGAAGAATTAGTGAAAATGAATGAGAGAAGTTAAATTATAAAGGAAGAATCTCTCTGGCCAAGTGGTATCATTTTTAGAAGATCTTCAAGTTCCAGGGAAAATCCTGAGATCTGATTAGAAAAAAAAAAAAAATGGGAAGAAAACCAAGTATTAACCTAGTATTTAGAAAGGTCATTATGGACTAACTAAGCTAATATATTTCACAGGAAAAACTGTGGAACAAAAAATGTAATTTTAATTTTCTTAAGGACAGGTGGGATTTTGATACTAGCTGACAAAGTTTTGCAGAAGAGGACCTAGTTAACAAGCCTGACTGTACTGTTTGAGGTCATGACTTTTGCTTCATCAAAGGTATTTCTGAGATGTTTTTAGGAATGTAAGGCACTGCCATTCCAATCCAAAACTGAAAAAAACCCAAGTGGCTTTGTGAGTGGACAGTTTTTAACAAGAGCCTCTAATGAAGATTTGTCACAAGAAGTGATTTTTTTTAAGGGAGTCTGCACAGGGCAGTGCAAGGCTTGATTCACGATCTTGGCTGATGTCATAGAATTAGTGCTTGTAGGAGTGTGGTTTTTGCAACTAAGGCAGATTATGGCTGCATCCATAATTCATCAAGGAACAGTACTGTAATTAGGTAATTCTGTCAGTACAAAAGAAAGTATCAGTACAAATTATCAACCACTGATATAGAGTACAAAGTTACTCATTTAGGAATTACGAAATATCTCTGAAATAAGAGCAGTCATGGCAAGTGGTGATCCTGGCAAGTCATGTCTTACCTGGACTTCTGATTTGCATATCCTCCATTTCTCTTTACTTATGCATTCAAACCCTTGAGCACTCATTTTGTCTGCAGGCTTGTCAGACACCACTGTTAGCCCCCTTTGCATAGGCTGGTTGCTGTGAACAGTTGTTTCAGGTTTCTCTGTTTCAGATTTTTTTTTCCCTAGTGAACTGACCACTAGGTACAAACTGTGTTGACTGTTCCAAGTGAAGCTGGAGGTGGCTTTTTTTTGTCTTTTTTTTTATTTCCCCTTCCTCTGCTGTTGCAGTGTGGTAGATTGTTTGTCTGCAAAAACATCTATTCCAGAGGCACTGGGGATACAGGATTCCTCACGGTGACAATGTCATCTGATCAGCAAGAATCAAGTGTGGTGGTGTCCCCTAATGCACACCTCTGAGGACTTGACTAATGTGTATGATTTTCATTGTGAGAAACAGTCGGTTCTTGAACAAGCAGTGAGAGATATAACAGGAATTCATGGCAAATAATGGAGGCAAAATAGAAAAAAAGAGCTGATGCTCTGAACAGCAGGCAACCAAACACTGGAAAAAATTATCTGAGAAAATAACTATCTAAATCTCCTGAATTAAAGGCACCCTTTTTCTGGAGATTGCTGTGGTCCAGCACAGGTTATTTGATTTGATATAAGGTAACTAACTATTTGGTTGTCACTGCTGTGAATTACAAGATGACATGATTTGTTCTGACTTTTGTGTTTACTGGCTAGGTAATTTCTTAATTTCAAGTCACGGGGTTAACGTAAGACTTGCTACAGTCCCCAACAAGCTGAGACGCAGAGAAGACTTGGCTGTGTCATGCGGCATGATCATGTAATTCCCGAAGTCTGGCAAATGCTGTACGTGACAGGGAATGGAGTAGGAAGTGATATATCTATTTCAGATGTGGTCATAAGTTGAAACCTGATCCTGAAGTTAATGAGCTGGAACAGTTGGACTGTAAATAGAAGTCTGTTTCTCAATGACCTTCATGCTGCAGGATTGGTCTCATTTGTTGCGATCTGTAATTGGCCAGCACCAGGTTGGTTCAGTAGTCAAAACAGCATTTGCTGCTGGACCAGATAGTTAGATGTCTCCAGAAAGTATATCCAAACTGTCTTGCTGGATACTCTCTGTGCTGTGTAAATAGTTCTGGGCCTTTTACTTTTGTTTGAGGTTTGGGGTTGTTTTTTGTTATTTGCTGCATGTTAAGAAACACATTATATTTGTTGAGGTAGTTGCTCACTAACATCATAGCCTCCATTTTTATGTATTACCTACTCATTTTAAAATAGTAACTTTAACTACCTGAACTTGTTACAAGAATGCAGGTAAAACTGTCACATAGTTTTTGACACATGAAGGAGGGAGAAAATGTGGGAAATCACTGCATTTATTAATGCCTTATTCAGACATTTCTGAAATTGATCTTGGAGACATCTTGTTTAACCTGAAGGCATGTAGGAAACAATGTAACTTTCCTTTGACTGGGCCAAAACTGGAAGTTTTGAATAGATAAGAAACATTTGACTTTTTTAACAATTTTTGGTTTTTTTAGTGTTTGGAGGTCAGGTGAGGTTTTTCATTTTGTTGTCACCCAGCCTGTGTGACATTTGTCCTCGTTGATTGAAATTAATTTGAAAAATACTCAGTTTTCTTTTATAAATATGTACTTGTTACATTCTCTGAATTTATATGTATTTACACAATCTAAAACTGATATAAAATATTAAAGATACTTTCTATTAAATATAGTGCTTTAATAAGGATGTTGAGCAAAAGTTTGAGAAAAGAACAGCAGTTATCTTGGTCTGGACCTACAAGAGAAGTAAGAAATATAATTAGATCTGTCTTTTGGAAGCGTTTTGCAAGAAGCCCTAAAAAACATCTGATGAGGACCAGCTGATTTCAGTCAGCAGGCTGTCCTAAACTGATAATACTACTTGCTAGTTGATGCTGCACTCAGAAATGACCTGGAAGACTCATGTACTCTATGCAGTACAGAGGTTGTTTTTCAGTCGGTTGTCAGGCTTTTGTTGGTCTGTAACAAATGAGACTTGGGAACAAACACATAGAAAACACTGTGTATAAGTCATGCAGGTATGACCTGTCTGTGGTGCTGACCTGAAAACTGAATGACATTTAGAGCAATGGAATTGAACTTCATCCACTCTACCAGTGTGGGGATTCAGTAACATTAGAACGTGGGGAAAAAAGTATCCCTAAAACGTATGACCATAAAAAGAGAGTTTGAGCTTGTTTCTGTTGAGATATGTCCCACTGTTTGATGCAGTTACGTGAATTAAGCCCGTTGTTGTAATCCAGATGTTTTATCTCAGCCAGTTCTTTTGGAAGTGGGTGTTCTGCATCACTGTGAAGAGGAAATCTGTCACCACTGTATGTATCACTGCATTTTGAATGTGAGACCCGACAGAATAAGACACTGAGCTCAATTCCATGAATACTCAGTTTAGTCTGTACCACTTATCTTCTATTTCAGAATTTCTCATTAGTGATTTGAATAGATTTTATATGAAGTCAGATTAAATGTGAAGCCAAAGAAACTTTTTTATAAACACTTTGTACATTAATTTTAAATAATTTCTTGTATATAGCTTATGTTGTATCATTAGAAAACTTACATGGTTCGACATATCCTTGGCAGTACAAATTTTATGCTTAAATTTTCATAAATACAATTTTTTGAAATTTGTTACATATTCTAGACATACCCTTTACTGTACTCGGACAAACAGTGTTTTCTCCGAAATTTCAGTTTAAGTAATTTGATGAAGTAGTGTCATGGCACAATTCTAAGAAGCTGAGACAAATACTCGGTAAGTTGATTTTTCTGAGATGAATTTCTTTGCTATTCTGATTTAAAGCCAAGAAAGAAGAAAAGAAGAGGCACAAGTCGTCTTCCTCATCCAGTGACTCTGAAAGTTCAAGTGATTCAGAATCATCTTCTGATTCCTCATCGGATTCTGAGAGTGCTTCGGAAGAGAAATCTAAAAAGCGAAAAAAGAAACACAAAAAAAATTCCAAGAAACATAAGAAAGAAAAGAAAAAGAGAAAGAAAAGCAAGAAAAGGTCAATATTGAGATTTTTTGTTTTGTTACATGTACACCACACAGTACCCTTTTTTTATAACTACAGAATAGTATTCTGTAAACAACATAGGTTTGGAAGTTCAGGAGACAGTTTCCGTATACAAGCATAAATTTTCTGCTGTGATGGTAAAGGGTAGTTTTCCTTTGTATGTGTGCTGCAGCTTGTAATGCAGTGAAGGAATGGACTAGACTTACTTGGTTTGAAAAGTTGCAAGAATGCTTGGTTTGAAATTAATGGTGATAGCTTGTTTCCCTAAATTCACTTCTGTACAATTCAATTTAAATTATATGCAGTGGAACTTAAGAGACTGCAGTATGGAGCAATAAAAGCAAAATTAAATGTAAAATCAATAAATTAACATTCTTAAATTTTTTTCTGTTTGATATGCCAAAACTCTTGCAGTTTTGCTGGAAGATAATGAACCTTAGAAAGCACTCTTGTTTCCCAGAACGTTCTTTTTAATCTGATAGTTTTGTTATAGTTCAGTGTGAAATACAAGTTGTGTTGGTGCAAGTCGCATTTTTCTAAGCTAGCGGTAAAATTTAAGAAATGGTCACTTAGAGCAGTGCTGCCTAAACACTGTTTCTTTGGGCCTAAGCTCATTTCACTTACATTTGTAAACTGCTTGGAGTTACAATGGTCTGTAGACAGTTATATATGCTAGTGTAAAATCTGAATTTTACTCTTCTGATTGTGTTTTTAAAAGAAAAAAATCGAACAAAACCACTGTGTCTCAATAGTAAAGGTATATTCAGTGTTGCACCATTGAAATTCATAGATAAAAGGTGTTAGAAATCTACTGCAGTTGTATATTTTGGAGCAAAGATATTATAGGGGAAAAAAAAGTTGCTTCTGAAATAGCTTTTTTTCTGAGATTCTCGTGGTATCCTTGTGTATTGAATTAAGAGAATTTCTGACTTATTTAAATAGATTAAAAGGTCTTCCCTCATCCAAATAACTCAAATTATTACATGCTTTTTATACAAAAATAAAGCTCTTCCAGTGAAAGTGAAGATGAAAACACTGAAGCACAGCCATTATCTACTGTCCGTCCTGAAGAAATTCCTCCTGTACCTGAAAACCGGTTCCTGATGAGGAAAAGTCCTCCTAAAGTAGATGACAAAGAAAAAGAGAGGAAAAGCAGAGAAAAGGAAAGAGAAAGGTAATATATCTGTTTTAAGTCCGACTATGTGCTGACAGTGGTCTGGTCACATTACTATTTTAGAACTCTAATGTTGAATCTTTTCCCTGTTAAGCAGTTCCATGTTGTGAGCAATGCTGGATGAAAAATGGATTTCTCCCTTTACTGGCAACTATTGTCTTTGTCCTGGAACAAAGGCTTAGTCTTTGAACATGGTTTTAGTGAATAAAAAATTTATAATGACTGACTCAAGAAAAGCAAAGTAAAATGTACTGCAATTTCATTTAGAATTTGTTGGAACTGTCCAATCTGAATTTATAATTTATTCTTCTTTAAAAATGGAAAAACCTGGATATTTCCTAAAATATTCTGTGGTCACAAAATCTGAAGTTTTACTGTGTGTTTATCGCTGTCTGCAGTAACAAAATTGTGTGTTTTCATTTAGTTTCATTTTCTGAAGAGGTTTTAAAATTTTTCTCTTTCCTTCTTTCTTACTGTTATAAATAATCCCTCTTTTTTAATTGTTTTTAGTAATCTGTCGAATTCACAGTCAATGTACCAGAGGAGACTGTTAGTGACCAGATCTGGAAGGAAAATAAAAGGAAGAGGACCAAGGGTAAATGTTTACGAATATGTTCTCCAGAATTTCGAAGGTGGTAGCACAGCCTCACTGCTGGTGTTACTAACCCTTTTCATTAGGATAGTTGATTTTAAAAAAGGGCAGCATAATTGATTTGGGGACTGAGGCTTGAAGGAAGACAGGAAGGAAAATTAGATTAATTACCTGTTTGCATACTGAGTCTTTTTGAAGGAGGGGGTGAGAGAAAAACTTAAAAATGCTTTATTTGTTTTTCTGTTTATTCTTACAATTAGGTCAAAAAGGGTTCTAGTAAACACAGAACCAGTACATCATAAGTGCCAGGAATGTGGGAAAGACTTCTCTTCTTTTTGGCAGGGGGTAGCTGTCAGATTAAGTCTTCTGATATTCTGAAACCATATGTTATGTGCTGCTTGTATTAAATGTTTTTAGTAACTGAAGTCTCTATCCCTCAAATTATTAGTAAAATCCATAGAAAATTTGAAGTATTGTTTTTGTGTTTCTTGTCAAAGATAAGAAGAATTCTAATTGTTGGAAAAGAGAGTTGCGTTTGTGGTAATTAAAAGCAACAGAAAACCTCTCATCAAACTACAAAAATCCTGAAGCTGAAGTTAAAAACAGTTACTTACTGAAGTTAAAAACAGTTGTTTGATCAGACATTTTGTATTCCTGCTCTAGCTGAACATGAGATTTATTTGTCAGTAAGTTAGTGACTTGTCCATGTAAACTTGGGATATACACCTGAAGTGTCATGGCAGGTGTGATGTGGAACCGACTGCCAGGGATAACAGTCTTGCTTAGGTATCCCAACATGTGAAATCCAAACTCACACACAATTTCCTCTCTTTGCCTCCAAGCGTTACCGGACGCCTTCCAGATCCAGGTCAAGAGACCGTTTCCGACGCAGTGAAACTCCTCCACATTGGAGGCAAGAAATGCAAAGAGCTCAGCGAATGAGAGTGTCTAGTGGAGAAAGATGGATAAAAGGGGACAAGTAAGATTATTTCTTTCTGGAATATATGCACTGAATTTTTTTATTTATATTTAAAAGTAATACCTGTCATCTTAGATTTTCAATTACAGTTACTTTCAAAAAAAAAGAGAGTGCTGACTTGGTTATCCCATTACTTAACTGTGCCTGATTTTACTGATGCTACTATAAATACATAGTTAGACCTGATGTGATTTAAGTTGTGAGGCTGTCTCACTTCTGACTTATTTTTTTCAGAATGGAGGGGATTTAAAAAGTTTAAAAAACTTTATCTTTCTCTCTCCAAGGAGTGAAATAAATGAAACCAAGAAAGATAATCAAAAGAGCCCAGGAAGAGGAAGAGAGAGAAAAGTATCAGACCACAGACAAGTTTCTGAAAGTCCAAGCCGAAGAGGGGAAAAAGAGAAGAAAAAAGATCACAAATCCAGCAGTAGAGACAGGGAGACAAGAAGGAATTCAGATAAAGATGATAAGCATAACAGAAGCAAGGCCAAGAAGAGAGCTAAATCTAGAAGCCATAGTAAAAGCCGAGAGAAATCAAAAAGTAAAGAAAGAGACTCCAAGCACAGTAGACATGATGAAAAGAGAATAAGATCAAGAAGCAAAGAGAGAGACCATGAGAAAGGCAGAGAAAAAGAAAAGCGTTATGATTCTAGAGGGAGAGATAAAGAAAGAAGTAGGAGCAAGGAGAGAAGTAAAAGGGCAGGCTCAAGAAGTAATGAACAAGAGCATAGGAAGAGCAAAGACAGGGAGAAACGAAAGTCAAGAAGCAAAGAGCGTGAGCATGGCAGAGGAAAACACAGTTCCAGCAGCAGAACGAGGGATCGAAGCAAAAGCCGAGACAGGGGTAGGAGGGGAAGATCAAGAAGCAGGGACAGGGATCGTAGTAGAAGTAAAGACTATTCAAGGAATAGAGATAGAGAAACAAGACGAAGAGGAAGATCAAGAAGCAGAGAAAGGAGAGGTACACCAGATAGATACAGAGGAAGAGAAAACAGGAGAAGGAGAGACTCAAGGAGTTCAGAGAGGGATGAAAGTCAAAGCAGAAACAGAGATAGGTATTCAAATAGGGAAAGTAGAAGCTCATATAAGAGGAATGATAGTGAAAGCCAAAGGAAGAGGCGTTCAAAAAGCCGTGACAGTAGTAGTCCTGAGTCTAGCAAAGAGAAGAAGTCTAGTAGAGATCAGGATAGAAGTCCAGATTCAAAAAAGAGACCAAGTAGCAAAGAGAGAGAATCAAAAAAGTCATATTCACGCAGCAGTAAAGAAAAGGAAAAGACCAGATCCTCAGCAGAAAAAGAAATAAACCAAAAATCAAAGAGTCAGGAAAGAGATCATGCCCCTAGTAAGGATAAAAAGTCTGATCATGAAACAAGTCCTGGAACAGATGACGACAGGCATGGATGAGTTTGTGGACTTAATGTTTCCATTGTCTCAAAGTTTTAGAGACGTTTTGGGGAACGCCTTTTTTAAAGATGCGGACTTCAGTTTGGTCTTTTGATAATCTAAACCTGGATCATTTGTACTGCTAAAGTTTTAATAAACTTGAAATGAAAAACAAATTATATGTGTAATACAGTGTGCTGTGTTTTAAGTACTTCATTGGATTATGTATCCTTCCTGTGTGTTGTCAGCTAGAAAGGTAACTTCTCTGCCACAGTTGTTTTTTACCTGATGAACGTAGTTCAGTGGCTGCCTGTGAAGACGCTTGTTCCGTATGTGAAGAAGAAAGCTGCAGATATACTTCATGTCATCTTAAAGCTAGGAGAATATTGCAAGGTGTCCAGTACTCCAGTGTTGCTGCATCTGTATTTCAGTAGGTATAAATCGTAAGGAAATTTATTTATAGAGGTAAATTACGCTATTTTTGTTTTAACCACAAAGTGAATTAATTTAAGTAAATCTTAATTGTTTGTATTTCTTTCACTGCCAACACTAGAATTCCTTCATGTTGTAAGGCAGTCATCTGTTTGGGAGTTAAATCCTTGTCCTAAAAAATATTTTTAAGTGCTCATCAGTGTAACTTTCTTCCCGTAACCTTTTTCTGTTCCATGCTTTCATGTTTGTCTACTGCAGAAAATTCAGCTTGGATGCTTCAGACTGCCCTGTGTCAGTTGCTGATTAGTGGATGCACAGAGAGGAAACAGATTACCAGAATTTACAGTGGGTGTTAGAGTAAGGAATCAGGAAATCCTTTCAACTCTTGCTCCTTAAGTCTAAGACAAAACTATTGCTATTCTCCAGCACTGGTTTTTGGAGTAGTTGAAACAGAATTTCAAATAATGTTCTAAGACAGGCTCTTAATATTAGTTTTGTTTTTAAACTGAAATTTGCTTTCCTCCATTTCCCCTCATTCTAAAGACTGTACTTGTGAATTCCTTCTCATTCTCTACTATGTGTGTGTCCCTCAAACCAATTCCCTCCCTTTTCTGCTTTCCTCTCCTGCCTCTAGGTCCCACCCCAGTTTCTATTTCACCACCAGGCCTTCATGTCAAAGAGAAAGAGTTTGGCTTGTGTTGCTGCAGGAGTGTCCCAGTATGTGCCTCCCCAAAGAGCAGCTGGTATGTGGTGACTTAACACAGTGGGCCAACAGGAGGAGAGATTTGGTACAAACACCAACACTCCTTCCAGTCCTTTGAACTATTCACACCAAGGGCTGGCAAATCTTTAAAGTCCTGAAGAGAAGGGACAAGCATTGATGTTAAACTGTGTCAAAGCAAACCAATATTGTAATAGTTGAAATTTTTGCCAAATCTTTCGCTGTGTGACATAACTTGTTTTTACTGTCTTTTTTATGAGCTTGTCAATATTTTTACTCTATAACCCACTTTATGATCAGTGTGTAAACAGTGTATGTTTACAGCAGATTGGCAGAATTGCTGAAACTTGACTTTACACTGTGATCCAGCAGTTGTTACTCTAAAGGAAAAAAGTTACGTCCTGAAAGAAAAATAAAACAGAGGATTATGAACAACTTAAGCAGCATTTTTAAAGGAAGACAACTAGAAATGTGCAGTTACTTTCTAGCGGAATAGTAAGTGGAGCTGCTTTAGCTATCAAGTGCTTTTTCCCTATGTTTTAGTATGAATTTTGCATAGAAGTGTCCATTTTATGCAGAATGTTTAAAAATGTTCCCAAGTCCACATGTGGTTGGACGATACAGATGTTACTTAAGAGAACTTAGGAATGAACCAAAGATTGTAGAGTGGACCTGTTCTGTCTGGACTTTGGAGGACTTTGGAGAAGTTGTCCTATTTTGGGGGACTGTAGTAAGAAAAAGGTAGGAAGTTAGGCTTCAGAAATTGTGTGGCAGCCTAAACGAAGCCTTCCTTGGTGCATTTGTACTGTGCTGTGCAGGCCATGTGCTTCAGAGTCTCATTTAAAAACTGTTTGCAATGTTCTTTCATTATTTTTAATGCAGTTGAGACACAAGCTGTTGCTGAAAAATTACGTTTGCACTACTGAGAATATTCGTGCCAGTACCACTAAAGCTTGTATAAGCATGCAAACAAAACAGTCTACAACTATAATGACTGCTGTAGAAGGGAGGAAATGCGAGCAGTCAGCAATACAGCAGTACATAGAAATTGTTAAAAAAACCCAAAACAACAAGTCTTTAATATAAAATCTCAAAATGGAGATTATGTCTAGTTATAGTTTGCAGTTGTAACTAGTTATTTCAAAAGATGCAGTTCTGTACCCTTTCATGTGGACTTTTTTCTTTGTTACAGTTCAGAAAATTATTTATGTAAATTAAGTGAACTAATTCTTCCATAGCGCTTCAAAAATTGCTGGCACAAAGCTAATTTTCTTGGTTTTAATGTATGGGGTTTTTTTAAAGCTAGTTACATTAAATTGCACAGGGTGAGATACACTTGATCTTTTGATGAGTGCATCCCTTGCCTGTATCATATTTGATGGTAAATTGGTGTAGTGCTGATCGCTCTGTTTAAACTGAAACACAACTGCAGTCTTGTGCAAGGGACAAGACTGTCCCTTGCTTTGCCAGGTTTGTGCATTTCTTTATCAAACTGGAAACTGAGAATGTCAGTTAAAAATTCGGTGGGACTGAAGCACAATCCCAGGGACAGCAAGATGTCCCCAAGCACCAGTCAGTTCCTGCTGCTGTGTGAGGAGGCACTGACTGCTGCTCCTGCAGTCCGTGAGCTGTTTCCTCCCTCAGAGCCAGAGCTTTCCTGTTCTCAGCCTCACAGTAACCACCTTGTGCTGTAGTCACGGCGTATGTAGCTCAGTGCCTCAGAGAACTGATCTGAAGTGTGTTTGAAAGCAATATGTAAGTGTACCAGAGGGGGGAAAATAGCTCATGGTCTTCCCTTGTGAATGCAGAAAAAAGTAGTACTTGCAGAACACAGCTTTTCCTGCTCTACCCCAGAACTCATCCTCCTCCAGGGAATTTGTGAACCCTAAGACACAAGGTAAAATGAGGGCACGGATTACTGGACTAGCTTTGTGAGCGTGTGTTTAAGTGTACATACAGGCTTGAAATAACTTCTAAAGGCTCATGCATTCTCTTGTATTGACAATAGATACTGACATTTTACTGATACCGTACAGCCTATATATACATGGAATGCTGAAATTAGTATTGGCAGTAGCTTTACAGACTTTATCAAAAAGAGACTGTTATTTGATGCTGGAATTTCTGGGTACTGCCATCAACTCAGAGGCAGAAATTCGTACTGAGGAGGGTAGATGGAATTTAAGGTGGTGTAGACACTATTACCTGTAAAAAGATGTGTTGCTGTTTGCTAATTTCTTAACACAGACACCGTGTTTCAGTTGTTGCCCTGTTGGGTTGGTTGTTATTTAGAAAGAAAAAAAGGCAATGGTTACATTTTAACCCTTTGTTCTATCTGGTGGTTGGAATTTTAGCCTGAAACTTTGCACTTTGTACATGAAATCCCACACTACAGGCTTTTATTGCAGTGTTCTTTGTCAAATGCCCTGAAGAATTTGCAGTGGTCCCCTAACAATGTCTGATTTGTAATAGTGTCAGTCTAGCAAGTGGATTTTAGATTAATGTAAACACAAACAAAAGCAGTCCTTTAGCTGCCTTTTCTGGAACTGTTGATTTATTGAAACAAATAAAGTATTTTTGGACACACCTCTAGGGGCATAGTAGACTCATTGCTTTTCTGATAGACAAAAATGTCTATTCCTGCTTTTAGGACTTTGCTTCTAATAGAAAATCTAAAGATATACGTACTATACTTTATCAAAGCAGCAGCCATGAAAGGCTTTTTTTGGGGTTGTTTGTTTCATTTGGGGTTTTTTGTTTTTGTGGTTTTGGGGTGTTTTATGTGTTTTGGTTTTGTTGTTTTTTCTTTTTGTTTGTTGTGGGGGGTTTTGTTGTTGTGGTTGTTGTTGTTCAACTTGAACTGAAGGATACCAGTGACAAAATTAAACTTCACACTTTGAGAGTCAATGTAATGGAAATGTAAAGAATTGTTACATGTACTTCTTTTGCTGAAAATAGTAATTTTCCTACTGCAGTATTTATCTAAATTATTAAAATGCATATCCAGACGTCTGTGAACTCAGCATTTTGCGAAATTTGAATTTGGTACAGTTCTGTAGTCACCTAGCATAAAACTAGCCTTCCATTTTGATGGTGTATGTACTTTTAGTATAATTCTTCTTACCCTTGAAAAATTCATGTCATTAGCAACACTGTTCTAACAAAACTTTGCTGCACAAAACCCAAAAGTAATCTTCACCTGCCTTTTTTTTTTTTTTTTAAGATATGTGAAAATGTTTTCTAGTTTTAGTATGAAATTTCACAAAAGTAATAGCAGTAATAAAATAAAATAAAAGTGATGAGTTTAGATAGCAAAACTACATAAAGGTACATTTTGTTAAAAATTGAATTAGTGTCTTTCCTTAATCATAAAGTCATTGTTCAAATAAAACTAATAGGGTAGTTAACATGAGTATGTTCAGAAGAGAGATCTTGAACTGCTATATATGCATGTGATTAGTTTAAAATTTATATTTGTATTCATAGAAGTGCTAACACATTAAAAAGACTAAATAAACTGAATTAATGCAGCACCCTAACTTCGAATTTAAATTCTGCAACACGTCAAGCACTTAAGGAAACTTGCTATTTTTGGCAGAAGGTTAGACATTGCTACATATATCCCCATTATAAAAAGTAGTTTGTATGTGGCTTTAGCCATAGCTGCTAATGAAAAGAATGGTTGGAAGGATTGGAAAACTTACAAATGTTAATTTATGAACAGTGGTAGGAGGAACTTGCTCATAGCTGTGTTCTTTCAGATAAAATAATTGTTGATTATACTGGCAGTATTGTGCATGTAGCATTTATCAGAGTATTTTGTAATTATTCTCAGTCTTTCAGACATTTTGTAATTTATACTTCTTAACAGGGAAGATGATCCAGTTGTCAGCTGGAAGAATGAGTTCTTGATACAAAATGTACAGCTTGTGCACTAAAGTACTTCTCAGAAATAAATACTTTTTTGCATATCTGTTAGTGTACTCCATGTCTGCCACATGTACTTTTTGCAGCATTAGCATCTTCTGCATTTTGAGAAATACTCACTTCTAAGTCAAAGGGTGCAACCTGTGCATGCAAATTCAAAATTGGAAGGGACCCATAAGGATCATCAGCCCAAGAGGGGATCAAACCATGACCTTGTCGTTATTAGCACCGTGTTGTAACCAGCTGAGCTGATCTCAGGGTCAGTGTGCTTCTGAGAGTCCAATCTCCAGCCTTTTGAAGTGGCAGTACTGTTAGTACAGATTTACAGGGCATTGTGATTTGATGTCAGGACCTCTTCAGTTAAACCAAGATCTGTACGTTTTTACTGAAGGTGTGAAGTTTCGATTTTTATTCCACGTTGCACGGGATGACCGTGTTAACAGTAGATGCAGTTAAGAGTTTCTACTACAGAATGGCAATGACAGCCTATTCACTATCTCTATATTCTAACATATAAAAATGCAGCCACGCAATGAAGCTGACCTCATGTCTGAATTGCAGACTCTGCCTGTTGCACAAATACAAGTCTGTCTGTGTGTGTGTGAAGCAGAATAGTTTTCACCAGTTACAGAAGAACTACTAGTTCAATATGAATGTAAATGGAATGGTAGGACAGCTTACAGTCGGTTTAGAACTGAGTGGAAGAACAATCTTTGATCAAAAAGTCACCTGCAGCAGTATGGCAGCCTAGCTGAGCTTAGAGCAGAGTGAGCACTTAGAAGAAAGCAGGAAAGAGTTTTTCCCATGGCCTACAGTTAGGTTAGCTGGAGTGCTAGATACACAGCCTTACTGCAGACAGTTCTTTCCCATAAAGGATTAAAGACTCAGCCAGTGCCACAACTTCTCAAGATAGTATTTCTACCTTCCATTACGTTCTCCTGTGTAAAAGTAAGTAGAAAACTGTCACAAATAAAAGACACAGTCAACATGGATGTTTAAAACACAGATGTTTTAAACAGCTTTCTCAATTTTATTATATCCTATCTATATTATTATATAGATTTTTTTTTAAAGCCAAAATGTAAGATTTGAATTAAGGCTGCAGGCCCAGCAGTACTCAAGGAGTACAGTACTGATAGTTTACCTGTGGCTGTTACCTCTTGATTTCCTAAAAAGTGAATCTACTGCTTTGTTCCATAATAAAATCAGACTAGTTACAGTACAGTTGTGAGCTGTGGCACTTGTTTCTTGAGCTGAAGTTGAATATAGGCAGGTTTTGGCAAACAGCAGGTTTTGTAACTTGCTCCAGAGTTAGCTTCAGCTGTTGGGCACTGATAGGTTTTGCAGGCACATAGAACTTGGAAGGAGAGAATGGCAAGCTTCCTTTTCCTTTGTAGATTCTTAGATAGTGGTCACATGTGTTTCTGAAGAAAAAAGAAACTGTTTATAATTAGTATATAATTAGTAGCTACTAGTAATTGTATGCAGTGATTGATTGTAACTGAAAGTAATCAGAAATACTTATCCTGTAAGCTTTACCAAAGATAGTCCAGTTTTGCCCTTGTCGACTGTGCCAGTTGCTGGATTTCTACTGGTCTGCTCAGTAATGCTTGCTTCTTCCAGTACATGGTGCTTTTTTGTGACTTTTACCTATTTTTCCTTTACATAGAAAAGGAGTGAGACCAGATGCTACTCATTTGAGGGGGGCAATTACTGTTATGTTAACAGAGATGCAGTGTTGAATTTTGCTGGACCTGTGGTGCTGATGTTCAAGCCCTTCAGTACCTGACAGAACTGTGCATTTCTCTGTAATGGATTGGAGCTGAGGCAACCCACAGAAAAACAAAGTGCTATGTTGGCTTATGCAAAACAGTGCCAACAGCTACAAACAGCTGTGCTTTAGGACTGCTTAGTAGAGATTGGTTTAACAGATCAGAGAGCAGGTTTGAATCATTTACATATCTAGTTCTTGACGTCAAAGGCCATGATATACCAAAACAAAAAGAAGCTTAGTTTGTAGTGATGGCAGTGCAATAGTGTAAAACTTCACACATTATAAGCTTAACAAAGCCTATGCCACAATTTCACTTGTTTTAAACAGGAAGGAATTAAGATAATTCCAAAGAAGACGTCTCATATGGTCTTCTCACACCTCTGGCCTTCACTCCCTCTGAAGTCTTAGCCATCAGTGATGAGGGGTTTTTTGAGTGCTATTTATAACTAGTGAATTTTCCTTCTCTCAAAAATGCACTCCCAGAACAAGAAGGAAGATTTAGCATCAGAGATCAGGATGCACTGCCAGAACAAGGAGAAAGATTACAGACTAGTTATAGCACTCGTCCATTCAAGAGATACCAGAAAGGCCTAAGTTAATAAGGCACATGAAAGAATTTAACTATTGAAACAAAGGAAATTATTTGACCTAATATGACCAGGGAGCTTTGAAAAGATTTTTTTTTCTTTTTCAGAAGTATACAGTAAGTCTGTATTGGGACATGAAGATGTTCATCCTTAACAGTCCCATGGTGCCAGCTCTTCTGTTCACGAGCAATTTATTTTCAGGTACATGTTCTCTTCAAAGTTCCCCAGAGCTGAGCAGGAGCAAAGACTGCAACGTTAAAAGAATTTGCACAGATCTAGTAACTCCAGTCTCTAACGCTACTTAACAGCAAAGAGCTGCATAGTCAGTTAACTCAGATTATCTTAGGATATAAGGCATTTTAGAAAGCTGTTCTCTTCCATTCCCTAGGTAGGAGTTGTTTCAGATCCATGACAACAGTACTGTCTTACTTGTGTACCAGAGCCACACAGGTACCAGTTGTGATACTGTTGGGAGAATACCGTGTTGGACACTGGAGGCCCACATGTTCAAACTAAAGTTGCTGTTCTACTTCCAGAGTTGGGTCAAGGCGTGGAAAAAATGCAGTTTGATTTAAGGTCTCTGTTTCAGTCCCTCTGTGGGTTGTACCTTGGATCTCTAAGGTCTTGGCCTTCAAATAAGGCCAATACCTGTTATGGTTCTCACCTGCTACAATGTCCTCAAGCAGCCATCTGAGAGGGTGCTTTGTTGATCAAACCCGGTAGTTAAAGTTTACTAGTCAAATTATTTCTCAAAGCATGTTCTGATTTGTTAGCTATTCATTAAATCTTTATAGAATTATTTAGGTTGAAAAAGGTCAAGTCCAACTGTTAACCTAGTACTGAAGTCCACCACTAATCCACGTTCCTAGGCACCATGTTCTGCATGTCTCCTAAACACCCTCAGGAATGGTGACTCAACTTCAGTTAATAACTAATACAAGTAGTGGCACTAGGCATTAAATGAGAGGTACCTCTCAATTAATTGTAGATCCTTCCAGGTCAGCGATTCCCTTCTTATCAGCTGCAGTTGATCTCCCTATATTTTGTTGTCATCTTTAAGTGGCAGCTTAAGAAAAGAACCTGTGGTGAGCAGCTAGACCAGCCTCCTGCCTTACCTGGGACATCTTTAAACCTTCACTGATTCCACCACCTCTGGCCCTTCTGATCTAGTGTCATCATAGAATGCTTTATAGAAGTTTTGTAGAAAATTACTAACTAGAATTAGTCACTTAAGGCAAGCAAACGATGCATGTGCATCTCAGAATCATTAAAGTAACATGATTCCTGGTTCGATTTTTCCATGCTGAATTTGGGTAAATATATTTATATTTAGCTGATGTATTTTAAAAGTTACGCAGGATTCCCGCTTCACTCTACATGTACCAAAATGAAGAGTTGTTTTCTGGTACTTGAGTTTGATGTTTCTGTAGATGTTCAAAGTTAAAGGAGTACAAGCCCCATGGAAGCAGGCTGTAGACTTCACAAGCAGACCCACGTCATGTGCAGAACAGGGCATTTCTGGAAGCTGAGTAGGAAATGAGGCTGCAATCCACCTTGTTTCTTGCTGCTGTGGAGGCTGCCTAAAACACACTTAACTCACCAATTGCAGGGTACTGAGTGTGTGCAAATATGCAGTTAGAGATGCATTTGGAGCATTATCGAGCTCTGTAGATTTCAGCACCACTCCTGCTGTAGTCAGTACTTCTTAAAGGCTCCAGCTTCTGCCATCAAAAGGCTTTATTAAAACTTTCCATTCTTTCTGCTTGCTGAAAAAAAGCTTGATGGAGTAAAAGGAGCACTAGCTCAGAGAGAAGGGAAATAAATTTTTCATTAGTGAACTAAGCAAAAAAGTATTTAGAGACAATGTCACAAGCTAATTTTCATGTCTCTTTTTTAATATAGAATTTCCAAAATTAATTACTGCAAGATAAATGGAGAGAACTCCTTGTGTCTTCTAGTTGAAAGTGCAGTTTCTTGATTATTCCTACTTACTATGCTTTGGTTCACATTACAGAATAATGGGCCATGCTAATTGACATGGGCAGTCAGTGAGCATCACCCAGCCACGTTCTGCTGTCCTAAAAGAGTGCAGCAGCCCAGACCACAGCAGGACTGACCAAGACAATAACTGGGTCTGTGCTGGCTCTGAGGAGGTTCTTGGCCCGCCCTCGGGCAGGGCTGTGAGGGGCAAAGCAGGCTCTAATATTCCTGCATAATGCCAAGTGTTTGCTCAGTCTGGAGCAAGTGGGGGCTTATGGACGTGTGGCAGGAAGAAAATGGACAGCGTTACATCAAGCATCTTTCCCCGCTCCCTGCATTGCTTTTTTTAATGCTGCATATATATCCATTCCACTACTGCTGCAGTTGTCCTAGTTAGGGCATATCTTGTTCCTTCCTTAGATGCTTGGAGAGAATAAAAATTACATCAAGTAATGGCATTGATTCAGTTACTCACTCTCTTTATCTCCGAAATGCTTGATCCTGACGAAAAGCAGTTTCTCTCTGAGCATCATAGTCCAAGTCTGCTTGCTTTTCCTGCTGTTTTTTTGCCTGCTTTTCAGCCTGATGAAGAGACGGGAATAAAAAAACTTAGTATTTTGTTCTCAACATCACTATCATGCAAAGCTTAGAGAGGGTAAAAGCTTACAGGAGATCTACAATCCTGTTAGTTGATACTTGGCCAGTATCATCCTCCCTCCCCCTTCTCTCCCCTAGTGTACTCCCCACAAAAAGGGTACATTAAACAGATGAGTGAACGTCTGCATTAGCTGCTCCTCTTTGGTGACCTGCCCAGAAGATATGAGAGGACAGCAGTGCATGGTTGAAAAAATGGTATAATGGCACAGGCAGGACAGGATGTGGTCTGTCATTGTTGATCTCTTATTACCAGCTCTGCCAGCTAATAATCCTCTCTGACCAGCAGGGCCAAGTCAGCCTGGAAGAGGCTTCTGTTCTGCTGCTCTAAGGAGGCTCATAAACCTCTGAAACAGGTGCATCATTGTTGTCAAGTTCTGAGCAGCAGCTTCCTCACTGCACAAACAAGCCCCTTGTGGGCCATGCTAACTGCATGGGTACAGAGTCAGTCATCTCCAACATGAGCAGCTGCAGTGCATACAGGTAAAAACCAAACATGCATGTCACACCCACACCAAGCTTCCTCTCTCTCTCCCACCCAAGAGATCTAGTACTATGGGTTTAGAAGAGTGTTTCTTTCTGAAAAGGTTGACAGGGTACAGCTCTTCTATTTACCATTTGCTGGATCTGAAATTTCTGTACTTCCATGTTTGCATCACGTTGTCTTTGTTTCTTGGCTTTTTCCATTTCCTGGTAGATGCCATCTTCTGTTATCCACTGATTACGATCCTTCTCATCCTCTTCTTTTTCCTGTCTCTCCTTTTCCTCTTTCATCTTCATCTGTTGTTTACAAAACACACACAAAAAGTTATCCAAGGAGTGTCCTGCTAAGCTGAAAGCCGTATCTCTCAGCAGTAGCAGCCCTGTATCAGCACTCCAAGAAGTGCTGTCATTGTGGCTGGCCGGTCTCCAAGCCCAGGGTTTTCAGCAGCCCTGGCAGATGTGCACCCAATATGGAAGTGGAAAAGGGAGAGGGGACCCCAGGAAAGTTATCAGTGGACTTGATGAAGGCTGCTGATGCATGGCACCAGAGCCAGCTGTGATCTGGGCCAGGCTCCTCGGCTGGAGTAAGCAGCAGTAAGATCAGCCCAGGTTTCTTACCACAGTGGCTCTGTGTTCAGCAATAGATTCAATGGCAGCCTTTTGTCTTGCTTCTTTCTCTTTGTTTTTCACTTGGTATTCAGCTTCTACCTCTGCAGCTCCTCTAGCAAGACGATCATCTTCGATCTTAAATGCCTCGTTCATCTGTGCAGATAGTTTTTCAAAAGCTTTGTCCTTATCCTTCTGCATCAGCCTGTGGGAGAACACGAGCTGCTGTAACACACCAGGATACCTGAGGCACTGCTCCTAACACCACCAGCAATCCCACCTCCACCCCCAACAGCACCAATTCCTGCTGAAACCGGTAGGCATTTTTTCTGCACTTTCTACTTCAAATTTTAATTACAGAAAAATTGCTTGCATTGAACTTCTGATTTTGTGATATAACAACTGAGAGTAATGTTCTTCACATAAATTGCAAGTTTGAATCTTAACACTGAAACCCATATCCCTAGACCCACCTGTTAGTCTCTGCATCTTTTTCTCTTGCCAGAACAGCCATCATTTCTTTACCTTTAATATAAGCCTTAATCCGATCATCATCTTTGTCTTCTTTTTGTTTCTCTTCAGCTTTAATTACTTTCTGTTCAGCTACATATTCCTGTTTAAATGGAAAACTACTTTAATTTTCATGTAGAATAAGATTTTGGAAACATGAACTGAAAAAAATTGTAACAAAGATTTCAGGCCTCTCTATAATGACGAGTTCTTTGTATCAGTGAAGAAGCTATAGAAGATAGAAACACAGAGATGGAAGAAAATTCTCATTACCTACTTTTGACAAATTACAACAAAAGTAAAATTAGTGTGTGGTTGCAGCCTCAACCACAGTATCTTTATATTCTTTCCTCTACTTCCCCAGCAGTTCCAACTGTATTATTTCCACCCCATTCACACAGTGCAGATTCTGAAGGGCTCAAAGAGTACAAGTCCATAGAACCATCCAAATGTAAAGCATAGGGCATTTTGTAATGGCAGTTGTATAGCTTGGCAGTATGTATAGCTTTTATTGCATACACAAAGTTTGGGGAAACGGGATAAAAGTTATATATTTGGTGTGAGGAGTATGAGGGGATAAAAAGCAAGTAGGGTTTTAGCAAGAATTCTCTCCTCTTGCACTCTCTTATGGCAGTGAATCATCACAGTACCTCCACTTTAGTCTCCCTGCTCAAGCAGGCACAGGCAGGGAGGGAAACAGTAGGCATGGTAAGTAGGTCATCACCAATCATAAATGGAAAGACAAGTTTAAAAGATACTGTCATAGTCAGGCTATTCCCTCTTCTTAACAAGCAGAAGTGGGCTTAAAACAGAGCAATTACATCCATTTCTCAAGTCAAGGATGATCTCCTTGCTGTCTCTAGCAGACTTTTTTCATTGTAGACCAGTCAAAGCTCAGGTGCCACATAAAATCTTTCAGGAGGCCTTTCTCAAAAGCACAGAGTAAAGACATGGCCTCCAACTGGCAGGGGAGGCATTTGATCCCACGCTGCTGAAGGTGCCAGCACAGCCCCTGTTGCCTGCAGGCCGCTTGATTCGTGGGCTGAGTGCAACCATCACAGCCAAGGTGAAACAAGCATTTTGGACTGTCTGCTTTCCTGTTACTTACGTGATGCTGCCTCTGGCGTTCAACCTTTTCCTCCTGATCCTTTTCTCTTCCTCTCTGAATTTCCAGTTGGTACAATTGTGTTGATCTCTGTATTTGTTCCCCTTCTCTTTTGTTTTCTAGCTTGGCCAGATCTGCTTGATCCTTGTGCTCCTTTATTCTAAATTGGAAACGGGAAGTGAATAAACGAGCTACAGGCTGTGTGAAGTAATGATGAACAGATACAGATTCTGCACATCTACAGGTACTTTAATATTAAAAAAATGGTACTTTGAAGTGAAAGTAGAATGTCAGAGATCAAAACTAGAATCACAGTTTTTATAAGCTAGCTCTAAATTCTTTGGCCAAAGCTCAGTCCTAATCTGAGGGTGCTGGTCTATAGTAGCAAAAGCAAACATGACCAGCACATAGACTCAAATATTATATTGAATTTGATTAGCCTGTTTAATTGTTAGCCCACTCTCTGCACAAGGTGGGCCGTTGCCATCTAGCTGTGTTCCAAGCAGTGTCACAGCACTGTGCAAGACATGGCCATGATGCCTATGCTAGCTAGATGTGTGAAGGCTTCTGGGCTGGGGGAAGCAGCAATAACAAAGGATTTTGCCGCTTGCTTACAGTGCCAGAATTTAGAGTCTTGTTTAATTTATAAGAATAGACATAGCCCCTGACATCAAGAGACATTTCTGAAGCTGGAGAACAGTTACGGAGGAACCAGAGGGTGAGGAGAGGTGATGAATTTCAGTCTGACCACGGGGCGAGGGTGATGCGAAAGCATTGTTTGAAGGCAGTGAGTCACGCAGCCCCGAGCACGGCATCGGTGGGCGCGGCCGGGCAGCTCTGCCGACCCGGGTTAGCGCCAGGCAGCCCCCGGTCCCGCCGCGCCGGGCTGGCCGCGGGAAGGTTTCTAACCCAAACCCGCCCCACTCCCCGGGCCCCGCCGCCGGACTCACTGCGCCAGCTGCTCCTGGGCCACGGCCCGGCGGCTCAAGTAGCGGCCGCGCTCCTGCTCTGCCTGCCCGCGGGCGACGTCCGGCCCATCGAGGTCCATCGTCGGCCCTTCCTCACCGCCCCTCCGAGAAACTGCCGAGGGAGAACGAGGGATCCTCACCAGTGTCCCGGGGAGTCTGGGCTCCTTCTCCCGCCCCGCACAAAGGCTGCGACCGCCGCCCTCCCCGCGTTCCAGGCGGGCGGGAGCCTCAGGCGCCGGAGCAGCGTGGGGCGGTGCGTGAGGGGAGCGGGAGCGGGAGCGGGAGCTGGAGCTGGAGCTGGAGCTGGAGCTGGAGCTGGAGCGGCACCGCGCCCCGCCCCGCCCAGCCCCGCCCCGGGACCTGTCGGCGAGGGCGGGAGGGAGGAAGGAAGCAAGGAGGAGCTGCTCGTCGGACTTTTCTCCGCAGCCGGTTCCTGAGTTACTCGTTTGCCCTCGGTAAGAGGCTGAAACGCTCCCCTCACCCCCCGTCTCTGTCCCTCTGCTCTGGCCGCGCGGGCCCCGCTCCCCGCAGGGCTGCGGCGATGGGGCCCGGCCGGGCTCTGGGCTCTGCCGCGCCTCGCACCACCTTCACCCCGCCAGGCCTGCCTGCAGCGCGGGTGGGAGCCCTGGGCGGGCCTGGGAGCTGGGTGAGCAGGTCGGTCCTCCCTCTCCTTCCAAAGTTCCTCCCTTGCTCTGCCTGGAAGAGACTCCTCAAGGAGGTGACTGCTGCACCCGGGGAGTAGGACACTCACCTTAGGCCGGGCATTTTTACACTCCAGGGGGAGGTAAAACCACTTCTGCGTGGTCCTCAAGCCTGCAGGAAGGACCTCACCTCCCGGGTGGCCCCACATCTTTCCCAAAGTCCCGTGCTTTCTGCAGGGCCTGTTGCTTTCTGAAGCCAGACTCTGAAACTCGAGGACACGTAACAGACACATTTTCCAAACTAAAATATTGGCAAGCGTCCTCTGTATAAAAGTCTTCTAATTTGGGTTTAGTTTTTTTTTTTAGGATTTGTATAATTTTCTAGTCTGGCCAACAGACTCTCTGCTGTGGGGCTGGAGCACAAGGTTGTGTGCAACACAGCAAAGCTTCAAGTTTCTTGGACTTTGTTTCCAGTAGACACGGGGATAGGGGGATACCCTGTTTAAAGCCTAGGGTACTTGTGGAGGAAGTCATTACGGGAAACCCTAACTGTCCAAGGCAAAAAAATGATGTTAACATTTCAGCAAAGAAACGAAGCTTAAGGAGGGAGATGTGTCAGTGGCTTGGGTGTTAGAGAGAAATCTGTTGAGGAATCTGAAAAACAAATTTACATTGGATCTATTTACCATAGATTGAATCATTGTTAGGCTTTTTGAAAGACCAGCCCAACTATGTTGTCTCCTGTTGACGTGCTCTTTTTGTAGTCACTATTTACAGCTATATTGGGATCTATTTTCCTCCTATATGACCTTTTAAGGGCTGTGAACAAAGCATATTAATATTTTCATGCCATAAAACCAATTTATAGCATGACATTTGTTTTATAGAGGTAGTTGCAAAATCCTACAAAACCTGCATACCATAGCTATTCTAACTTTCACATATGTTCTCTTTTTTCTTCCCCTGTAGTTGTGTTGGTTTGGTCTTTTCTGTTATGTGGAATACTTCACTGGAAGTAGGTTAGAGAAAAATGTGACCTTTTACACTAGGAATTCATATCACAGACCTGAAAAACCTGGGACAGTGAATTTTTAGAACAATGAATATTAAAAATATAGCAGTAATAGTGAGCTTTTGACTGGAATGTGTTACAGTGACAGTCAATTATATAGCATGCATTCTTGTCTCAAGTTTGTGAACTAACGTTCATGAAATACAAGCCGGGGATTTTTGAGAATATAGACAGTTATATGGCAGGTTTTTTTCCCCAGATGGACTTAGAGGTTCATAGTTGAATTTGATACAAATCATTTACAGTTTAACTCTGCCCATACAGTACAAAAAGGGGTTTTTTTAACTTGAAAACAGCTTCTGCCTTTTCTTGCTGGATAGTTCAAATGTTATTTCATGTTTTCAACTTCTCGAGGGGTATTACACCTACAACAAGGTAACTGGGTCCCAGCAACATCATATGCTTGGAAAGCAGTATTTATTTCTTCTCTTCTCAGAAAAATGGCCCCTGTCCCAGTCCTCTTCCATCTTTGCATGCTTTCAGAAGAGGGTAAAGATGATGTGTAGTCTTGGACTCTGATTCAATCACTTGCTTTGCATAGCTCTGAAATTCACGCTCTTTACCAAGTGCAATAGCTTCTTTCTCAGCTTCGTAGTCCAATTCTGCTTGTTTTTCCTGCTGTCGTTTCGCCTGCTTTTCAGCCTGATGAAGAAAAGGGAATAACAAAGATTAGTATTTTGTTTTCAATATCACTATCTTGTAAAGCTTAGGGAGGGTAAAAGCTTATAGGAGATCTGTGGCACTGTTAGTTGATACTTGGCACTTGTCATCCCTCCCCACTTCTCTCCCCTGGTGTATCCCCCCAAAAGGGTACATTAAATAGCTGGGTGAACATCAGCTCTTTGGTGACCTGCCCAGAAGACACAGGAGAGTAGCAGTAGAACATCATGGTGCAGAACAGGATGTGATCTGTCATTGCAAACCACCCTTGACTTGCACCAATGCTCTGAGGAGGCTGCTCCCCAACACCAGCATATGCAGAGCACACATGATTTAAAGAAAAACAACACCCAACAAACAAAAAAGTCCAAAAAACCCAGCAAGCTTCATTTCTTCCTCTCAGCATGAACTAGTGCTGTTTGTTTAGATGAGTGTTTCTTTCTGAAAAGATTGACAGGGTACAGCTCTTCTGTTTACCATTTGCTGGATCTGAAATTTCTTTACTTCCACGTTTGTGCCATGTCGTCCTTCTTTCTTGGCTTTTTCCATTTCCTGGTAGACACGGGCATTTTCCACTAACACATCACGCTCTTTTTCAGCCTCTTCTTTTTCCTGTCTCTCCTTTTCCTCTTTCATCTTCATCTGTTGTTTACAGAACACACACAAAAAGTTATCCAAGGAGTGTCCTGCTAAGCTGAAAGCCGTATCTCTCAGCAGTAGCAGCCCTGTATCAGCACTCCAAGAAGCGCTGTCATTGTGGCTGGCCAGTCTCCAAGCCCAGGGTTTTCAGCAGCCCTGGCAGATGTGCACCCAACATGGAAGTGGAAAAGGGAGAGGGGACCCCAGGAAAGTTATCAGTGGACTTGATGAAGGCTGCTGATGCGTGGCACCAGAGCCAGCTGTGATCTGGGCCAGGCTCCTCGGCTGGAGTAAGCAGCAGTAAGATCAGCCCAGGTTTCTTACCACAGTGGCTCTGTGTTCAGCAATAGATTCAATGGCAGCCTTTTGTCTTGCTTCTTTCTCTTTGCGTTTATTTTCTTCTGCAGCCTCTATTTTTGCAACATCTCTAGCAAGTCGATCGTCTTCCATCTTTAATCCCTCACTCAGTTGTTTAGCTAATTGATTAACGATTCTGTCCTGATGTTCCTGTATTTTTCTGCAGAAGAACATGAGCTACCATAACTCACCAGGGTAACATACCTGGGTCTACCTGAACCTACCAAACTCAGCAATCCTGCTTCTAGTCTTCTCTTGCCACAGAGGTTGGTCCACCCACCCAACTCATTGATCAACTTGTGTTCCTCCTGTTTGTTCTTTTTTATATTATCTTATTTAGCAAATAAACATTCCCTGTATTCATGGAACACCGGCTTTCTGTTGCAATAATGGGCTCAGTGAGGAATCCACTTAGCGCCTTACCATCAAAAGAGAAATTTTGGGAGTATTGGACAAAAGCAGGAAGAGAATGAAACTCTTAGATTGACTCAGTGGTATCATCATGTTGTACGTTCAGTGTTAAATTGATAAACTATCTCCCTGTAATAAGAACCCAGTGTAATTGATTAATTACAGTCAAATCATTTTTCTTGATCTGACTCAGAGAAATTTAGCTTATACTCAAAAATATTTTCGTCAAGGATCTTAATTGTCTTTAATTGTTGAGGAGGTTGGAGGCTTGGCAGGCCATAGGAAAAGACTGTTCCCAACACACTGGTGTAAAGCTTTGTATTTCCCTAAGCCTTTGTACTTTGGAGGGTGGAGAGATTGCTCCCTAGCACACTTAGTACTAAGGAACCTATGAAAGAATTTCCTTTTTTCTCCTGAATTCCTTAGTCTCTCTACCAATAGACTGTTGATTGTGTTACGTCTTTGGTCTGAAAGCTCTGACTACAGTATAATTTTTAGTTTATTTACAGTTTATCCTCTAGCTTTGTACTCACCTACGCATTTCAGCTTCTTTCTTTTTTCTCATCCGGTCAATAGCTTGCTTTGCTTTAAAATGAGCATTGATCCGATCATCTTCTTCCATTTGTTTTTGTTCCTCTATTGCTTTGATTATTTTCTGGTCAGCTATGTATTCCTGTATGGGCAAAACAGTCCTGATGTAACAGATAAAGTCTGGAATATCTGGGCCTAGGGTAGCAACTTAACAAGGATCACTCCCTGTTCTCTCTTCTCATGTTTTTTTCAAAGGGAGAAGAGGGGAAAGGCTTTTCAGAACTTCCACTTATGCCCTATTCAAACATGCGTGAAGAGGAGATGGCAGATGTGAGGCAGCAGAAGGGGAACTGAGCATCAAACAGCTGCTTCTCCAGCATATTGCACAGACACTTTGCTGTGCAGTACAGACAGCATTATCCCATGTTCTCATTCACAGACATGGGAAAGTGGGACAGTGGGAAGCATGAGACTGTCCAAAGCCCACCAGCAGCCACACAGACCATACTGCTCCTGGCCCACCTCTTCCAAAACTCTCCCAGTCTAAGAGCTTAATCCAAAACATAGCTGAAAAGGAGTTTTCTATACTTTTATGTAAAAAAACAACTGTCTTTTGCATCCTGTCCAGAACTGTTCTAAGGCACTTCTAGTTTGTACTTAGCAAGATGCTGTTAAAGATGAAATGAGAAGGCAGCAGGTTTTCACTAAATTTCTAAATGTCTCCAATCATAAGCAGAAAGTCTAATTAAAAAGATATGTTCAGTCTCAGGCTATTCCCTCTTTCTAACAACAAAAAATGGGCTTAAAACAGCAGGGATGTGAAACTTAAATCCAGTTCTCAAGTCAAGAAGAATATTCTTCATATCTACAGCCAAATCCTTAATCATAGACAAGTCAAAACATCAGGTGCCAACGTTCCTTCAGACGAGGGAAAAGAAAAGCCTCCAAGAGGCCTTTCTCAAAAGCAAAGAGAAAACTGGCAGGGGAGGTATTTCATCCCCTGCTTCTGAAGCTGTTGGCAAACTGTTGCCAGGAGGCCCATTTCTTTGTGGGCTGAGTGCAGCCATCACAGCCGAGGTGAAACAAGCATTTTGAAGTGTCTGCTTTCCTGTTACTTACATGATACAGCCTCCGGCGTTCAGCTCTTTGCTCCTGTTCCTTTTCCTTTCTTCTCTGAATTTCCAGTTGGTGCAGCTGATTCAATCTCTCTATTTCTTCTGCTTCTCTTTTGACTTCTAGCCTGGCCAGATCTGCCTGATGCTCGTGCTCCTTTATTCTGAATTGGAAAAAGGTGAAAAAAAACTCGTAGAATGTATTTATTCTAAGAGTTTAAGTAAATAATAAAGTAGGGTTGCTTTTAATTATTACTTACTGTTCCAGCTGATATTTGCGTAGTACCTGCTCTTTCATATAATGCTGCTGTTCCTTTTCTTGCTCTCTGAGAACGTATTCTTTGAATTGACGTTCCTCTTCTTCACGTTCCTTCTTTTTGTTAACAACTGACTTCAACTTTTGAAATTCAACTTGAGCATCTCTTTCTTTTAGGACCTCAGTAAGTAGAAGTGCACTCTGCAAGAGAACATTTAAAGTGATTTGTGTGTTCAGAAGTCCTTAAAGACATTCAGTACAATTTGAATTTAAAAACTGTAAGTTGTCAACAAACGTGGAACTGTTTCATTCTGTCGTTCTGATAGGATAGGTAGGTTTTTGCATGATCAATAATCTCCTTTCGTTTTGCTGCTCGGAACTTTGCTTCTTCCAAATCAATTAACCTTCTTTCTTCCTCTTCCTTTTCTTCACGTAATTTTTTGGCTTTAAGTTTCTCTTGTGCTAGGCTCTGTAGTGCAGACAAAATCAGAAATCACATTTAAATTTTGGGTAATGTTTGGGGGTTTTTTTGTTTAATTTTGGATTTTAGCTTTAATTTTAAAAATACAAATGTTTATGTTAGGTATTAAATGTATTTAAATAGAGTTTTGTTAATATACATATTCAAAAGTAAATGTTAAACAGAGTACAGCTAGAAATTAGTGTTTTGATATATATATATATGAAAATGACTACCCTTGTTTACAAATGTATCTTGTACTTACTACAGTGGCATTGGGTTGGTCTTTTACAGCAGCTTTGGAGCCTAAGTGCATTTCTTCCTGTTCTTTCTTCTCATCGAGGTTGTCTGCTTCTTCTTTGCTGCTGTCCTGAATCCTTTTCCATTCTGCTTTTGGCAATATAATTACCTGACGAAGATCTGCATCATTTGAAAGGAAATACTCATCTGGAACATTATTTTCTTCCAAATGATGTGGTGCTGTGCAGAGGGAAGAAAAAATACTGAGGTTACTTGATATCAGAAAATCCAATATTCAGATGTGTATCAGGATTTGAATTTTCACATAATAGCCATACTAAGTTATGCTTAGTATTAGTTACTCTCTTCATCCCCATATCCCAAAGCTAAGACAGGATACCTCTGTCTATAGTCTGACTATGGCCAGTGCATGTACTTGGATTGTGGCACTGACTGACTGAACTGTCTGTATGTCCCTTTGCCTGTCTGTGTGTATGTACAGGTTTGGCTTGTAGCAACTCACATTTTCCAGGCAGTACTTGGGCATGATTCTGAGAACAGCAGGGACTAGAGACCATTCCCAAAAGGAAAGGGAGAATATTGGTAAAGCCATTCCCCTGGCTGGATGAGGCAGCAGTTTGGGCACAGGCTGTCTACCCTTGTCCTGCACACTCATCATATTTACTGAAATAGATCAGTTGTAGAACGTTTTCTTGATTTGTTGGCAAGATTAGCATTTCTCCATTGCACTAGGCTTACATATATGAATGTATGTTTTCTAGATGATCATTAGATCAGCTAGACACTCTTTCAAGTGTCACCACCATTTTTGGAGGCAGTGGCACTCTGCACGGAGTGGTGTCCAGTAGAAATTCTATGTTTGCCACAGACTGACACGCAGTGTCCGAGGTGTGAGGAGGCTTTCTCTTATACTGACACTGATGTCAAAGGCTTTTTCCCAGATGCTGTGTTGCTAATCTGTTTGTCTCACGATAGGGACCAGATGTGGTCCTCTCCTCCCGTCCCGGGTGAAGGCAGCCTTGCCAAAAGTAAAGGTGCACTGAGGTGGCTGCGCCCTGCAAGCAGGGAACAGCCAAGCACCTCGTTCTTCCCCAGCTGCTGCCGTGGGAGCTCACGGGACCTGCGCTGGGGTCAGGCAGTTCTTGGGGCAGAACTGCCCGTCCTGCCGTGTGCAGCGGGGGGAGCTTTGGGGACAGTCATGATGCGCACCCCCCCAGCCCCCCGGAGCCGTGCGCTGCCCCCTCGCCGGTGCCGGTGCCCGCGGGGGAGCCGCACTCACGGCCGCTCGCCCGCCGCCATCGCCGCCGCCGCCCCGCCGCCATCGCCGCGGGCCGCGCCGCCATCTTCCGGCACGCGCCGCCGTTGCCGGGCGACCCGGCCCGCGCGGTGACGTCGGGGGGCGGTGCCGGCCCCGGGCCTGCAGCGCTGCCCCCTCCCCGCACGGCTCTGCCCCCTCCCCGCACGGAGCTACCCCTTCCCCGCACGGCTCTGCCCCCTTCCCCGCACGGCTCTGCCCCTCCCCGCACGGCTCTGCCCCTCCCCGCACGGCTCTACCCCTCCCCGCACGGCTCTGCCCCTCCCGCACGGAGCTACCCTTTCCCCGCACGGCTCTGCCCCCTCCCCGCACGGAGCTACCCCCTCCCCGCACGGCTCTGCCCCCTCCCCGCGCGGCTCTGCCCCCTTCCCCGCACGGCTCTGCCCCCTCCCCGCGCGGCTCTGCCCCCTTCCCCGCACGGCTCTGCCCCCTTCCCCGCACGGCTCTGTCCACCTCGCCCAGCCCCTCGGGCGCCCTCTGTGCCCCGGCCGGCGAGGCTGCTCTGCTTTAGCTCCGGGAGGGGGCGGCCCGGGTCCTGCACGGGGCACGGGCTGCGCGGCGGGCCCGGGGACCTGCCCGTGAGGGGCGGCAGATTCAGCTTCACGAAGGGCTGTGTTTCTTTTCGTGGGCTGCTTTGATTTGGTGCGTCCTCGTTGAAGGCACTGGTTCCAGATCCTGAGTAGACGCTTCCTTTTGAAATCCCTCTTGAGGCGTTTTGCCAGGAGAATCCCGGTGTGTTTGCGTTGGCAAATGCTGATGGAGAAATTTAGAACCTGTGGTCGAACTGGTGGTGCGTGAGTACAGGAAAATTGACTCTGTTAGCAAGTATTAGTAATTGCAGCACGAGTTCAGATCCTGTCACAGCAGCTATTTTAAACAGAAGTTGGACACTGAACTTTGACCTTTACAGACTGCATTTTTAGCTTCAGCACAACTTCCCATAGCTGTAGTGGCCATAAATAGTTTACTTTGTTTAGATATTTTCCTGCAGAATTTTTCTCATCTGAGCACAAGATCGGAGTAGGAATACAGTACTTGTGTTTATATAAATAATTTTCTTTTTTGTTTGTTTTGGAAACTTGTTTTCTCACAGCTATGAAATTTCTGTTGGTTTTTGATTTTGACCATACAATCATAGATGAAAATAGTGATACCTGGATTGTGAAATGTGCTCCAGAGAGAAAACTTCCTAATGGATTAAGAAACTCCTACCAACCAGGACGTTGGACAGAATATATGGGCAGAGTCTTTGCCTACTTGGGAGACAATGGTGTCAAAGAAGATGAGATGAAAAGAACTATGACAACAATTCCTTTCACTACGGGAATGGTAGATCTCCTGGGGTTTATTGGCGAGAACAAAGAGTTGTTTGATTGCATAATTGTTTCAGATTCTAATACAGTATTTATTGACTGGATTTTGAAAGCTGCTGACTTCCATGAGGTTTTTGATGAAGTATTTACAAACCCCGCAGCATTCAGCAGTACTGGCTATCTTACTGTACAGAACTTCCATGCTCACCATTGTGCAAAGTGCCCAAAAAACCTTTGCAAAAGGAAAGTTTTAAAAGAATTTCTAGATAAACAGTTGGAGCGAGGAGTTAGTTATACACAAATTGTGTATATAGGTGATGGTGGAAATGACTTATGTCCAGTAATGTTTTTGAAGAAGAATGATATTGCTATGCCCAGGCAGGGGTATACCTTGGAGAAAAAGCTTTCTCAACTGGCTCAAGATCTCAGTCCTGTACAGTGTTCTGTTCTGGTTTGGTCATCTGCTACTGACATTATGTCTTACCTGAAACTCCTTATAAAGGAATAATTCAAATGATAAAAGTAAACTGATATATTAACTTCCTGGGAGAGAAAAACTACATGTATATAGAAGCACAAAATTGGAAATTTGGACTCATATCTGAATTGACTTTTTTTAAACACAATATAAAACTGTTTATGTTCAATCTTGGCAATATTAGGAAAGTGGAGTAAAAAAGGCCTTCTAACATAGTACACATTCCAACCTAAATGGAGGAGGGGGATTTCGAGAGGACTTGTCATTATTCTTAGTCTACTCCCTCCTCCCCAAGCCTTTACCTACTACATAATTGACTTTTGCTGTCCCACACACTTGGGGAAGGAGTAGGATTAGTGCAAAAAAGAATGAATTTCTTTCCTTACAAAACATTAGGTGACAGGAACATGGTTCTGGAACTGTTGGCTTTTATACTTCTTTAATCTGATTGTAAATTATTTGGTATGCTTGTGATCTTGTTTCATCTGAAGATTCATCTATATTTTCAATCTACTTTTACCGAACAAAATGACTTTTTAATAGTTTGTATTATCTTGTATTGTAAAGACAATAAAAGTTGCTGTCACTGACATACACAATTTGTGTCATGTGTCCTGCTGGTCTGCGTGTCCTCAGGCACTTGTTCTTGTCAGGGCCTGGAGAGAGTGAGCACAGGTGTAGGTGTCAGCCTTTGGCTAACACCTTCATTTATTTTGTCAGCAGACCCTTTCTCTTCTGGCAGGCAGTAAGGATGTTGCTGGTTTTTTAAAGAAAAGTCTCTCTCCCATTCTGATACTGCCCCGACTGTGGCTGCTGCCACTCTGTGGAGAGCTAACATGGGTTTGACAATCCATGCTGGCAGCTCCGAGTCAGCCTTTCCCTTGCCTGGTTTCTACTGCAATGCCTAGGCCCACAGAATGGTGTGTATATATACATGTTTACACTGATTTTACTTATTCACTCTCATCCATATCTATAGTACAGTCCTCTTTTACAGGCTGGAAGGGAACATCTATGTCCATTTTAACTTTTAAACAGACTTGTTCTGTCTTCAAATAGTTTAAGGAATCATTTGTGAACGTTCAGTCTTTCTCTTCACCACTGACAGTGGGATGAGTCTCAAGAGTTTGGCTATGCTTATAAAGATATTAAAAATAAATCTCATTAAAATTAAATAATGCATTTCTATGCCAAATGTTTTTCTTCTTGTAGTACCACAAAAGGTCCAAAAGGATGATGTCGTCTGCTATTAAACTGAAGTCAATTTTAGCTTAAGTGCTTTAATAGCTTATAAATTAGTCTAACTTTCACAGCACCTCAGTTGCAGATGGCTGAGGTGTAGCTCAGCAGCTTGCAGTTGCCATATTTGTCTTCGTTTTCTGTGCAGCATTGTTCTCATTTTCTTACAGACATTTGATGTTGTCACTACCTTCTTTTTCATTAATTGAAGATTTTTCGGAGTGGTCTTGCCTGTTTTCAGGCTGATAGTGTATATAAGAAAAGATTTGTGTTGCAGAGTTCCTTCCTTGCTTCACCTATTTTAATGAATTGTAGAAGGTTGATTTGAACAATCTATTGTCTAAGATGTCCAGAGTAATATACTTGAGTTCTCAGGAGCTTTGCTTTATTTATGGATATTTGATAGGTATCTGAGGTGTTCATATTCAAGATCTTGCCATATTGTCTTGCACAGGGGCATGAAGAGCACGTCTGAAGAACTGTTGTGTCTCAAGTTTTGGTGGGTTTAAATTGTCTGATTTACAGGTCATACAAAAGAATGGTAATGGCTGTTGCATAGGACAACTTTGTATGTTACTTTGGGGTTTAAGTTGTTGCTATTGTTTAACCCCAGCTGGCAACTAAGTATCACACAGCCGCTTACTCACTTCGTTCCCCCCCTCACTGGGGAGAAGAATTGGGGAAAAAATTAAACCTCGTGGTTTAATAATTGAAACAAAATACAATGCAGTAGTACTAAATGATTATGATAATTGTAATGAAAAGGAGAGAGAAAGGAAAGAAGTCCAGGAGAAACAAGTGATGCCCATTACAGTTGCTCACCACTTGCTGACCAATGCCCAGCCCACCCCCTAACACTGATCGGCCCCTCCCAGCCAACTTCCCCCAGTTTGTGTACTGAGACTGCCGTCCTATGCTATGGAATATCCCTTTGGCCACTTCAGGTCAGCTGTCCTGGCCATGTTCCCTGCAGTTCCTTGTGCAGCTCCCCACTGACAGAGCATGGGAAACTAAATTTAAAGTCCTTGATTTAGGGTAAGCACCACTTAGCAACATCCAAAACATCAGTGTGCTGTCAACACGATTCCCATAGTAAATCCAAAATACAGCCCTGAACCAGCTACTAAGAAGAAAATTAACTCTATCCCGGCTGAAACCAGGACAGTTGTGTGTCTGTCTAATTCTAGATGTACTGCTGAATGTTCCATGTCCTGTGCTGGTCTCTTTTGTGATTTTAGAACTTAGTTGTGGGATAGCTTGCTTTCAGCTTGTCCACAGATCTCAGATACTGCTTACTTAAAAAAAACCCAAAACAAAACAAAACAAAAAAAGTAGTATGTCAATAATTACTCAGCTTTTTTTTTTGCCAGTTACATTAATTATTGTTCTTTTGACCTTAAGGAACCTACCTCACAGTTTGCTTTGAGAGTGAGATATTGGGTGAGAAATTATTGTTCATGCTCAAAAAGGGTTTTTTTGTGGTTTTGATCAAAGTACTGAAGCAGGAGTTGAGAACAGATTAAGCAAAGTAGACTACTTGAAATATTAGCAATTATGACCTAATCTCTTCAAGCAGAGGGTAGACCTAATTTGCTAGACAAAGTGCATGTTGGAGACAGGAGAAATTTTTGAATTCCAGTAGGCAGACCATTAGTCAGGTCTTGTTTGGGATTTTTTTTTCCCACTCTTAATAAATGAGAAGAGAGGACTTTTCTGAAGCACGGCAATTACCAAATTTTTCCACATTTGGAGGGAAAATGAGTATTTCCAAAGGGCGAAGGTGGTTTGAGCTGGTAGTCCAGACAAAAGAGAAAGGGAGAAGCTCCTTGAAGGGGATATATGTTCAGTACGAGGTGTTTGCTGACCTCCAGACTTGCTGGCAGTTTAAATCTATATACTGTCTGGGAGGGAGATGGCTTAGATAAAATGTTATTTAAAGAAATGCATAATGGAAGCCATATGGGTATGGGAAACTCTACGGTGATAGATCTGCCACCATACACCAGCTGCTATGGAGAGTACTTAGCCTCAGTATTGTAGGATGGCCAAGACTACAAGGAAGAAGTTCCTGCTTGCCCTTAGGAAGCTGATGAAATGGAAAATGCAAAACCACAGCAAAACAAATCTCTTGACATGGGGATGTATAAACAGACTCAGGGCTTACAAGGGAATGCTCCAGAGAAAGAAATGGAGTAATGTAGCTGAGGAACAGTCTCATGTCAGAGACAGCAGGGCTATTGCTAATTCCTGCAAAACTTAATTCTCTGGGCTAGCAATGCATCAAGAGAGTTTGAAGAAACAGAAGGCAGAGATGTGTGAAGGCGTACTTTTTGGTTTTATGGGGTTTTTTTGTTTGTTTGGATGAGTTTATTTTTGTATCATGTTAGTATGTAAAGGTCAAGGGCAAGTTTGAGTCTTGTTGCATGGTTAGTACGGGAAGAAGGATGGCAGAGGGGTATGTCCATGTACATGTTCCTGTTTGGATTCCTTTAGTTCATGCTTCTCGTGGGCATTGTGGAGGAAGTAACACCGGTGTAGAGCAGAGTAACACTCTGTGTAGAGCAGGAGCTCTCCTAATTTCTCCTTTTGAGTATTGCTATCACAATAATAAATATCCACCTCCTTTTAGTATGAGAAACCATTGCCTGTTCCCTTCAATCCAGCAGAGCCTGGCTGCTGGATCCAAAGGATCCCAACTCTTCTGCAGATGAGGGAGAACCACAGCTGCTTGAACCCAGAGGATGCTGTGTTTCAAAGAAGGGTGTCCATTGCAGAAAATGTTTTGCTAGCAGAGAAGAGAAAAACTTCTTAAGTTGTGAAGCACATTTTCAGAAGTTGTAAAAGCCAATACTGCCTTCTTCCTGAGTGATTGCTTCTAGTTGGAGTTTATCGGCAAAATTTGTGACTGTCCTTTGCACCCTGCAAGGTTCGGGTGTATGGGGAGAGCTCTGGCCGCCTCCTTTCGACTCCTGCCGAGGCAGTGGGAGAGCCCCTGGCTCTTGCTGCCCTTCCCAGTGTCGCTCTTGGGAGCGAGGGGCGCCTCCGCCAGAGGCGGCTTCAGGTCGCTGTCAGCGGCAGCCGAGGCCCCTCGCTTTGTTGTGTGGCTGAGTGACACCGAGCTGGTGACACTCCCCAGGCATCTGCTCCTGTCCCTAATACGGCCGGGCCGTCTGTCACCGCCGCGGACAGCCTTTAACCCCTGCCCCGGGGTGGGAGCTCCGGGGCGGCGGCGGCAGCAGCGGTTCGGGCCGGACCTTCCCGAGGCGAGCGGGCGGGAGCGCCCGGGCGGGGCGCCGGGGCCGCGACCTCGCGGAGGGGTGCGGAGGGGTGCGGAGGGTGGGTGGGGGCGGCCGGGGCACCAAAATAGGAGCTGGTGCTGCTGCTGCTGCGGCCGCGCCGCTCCCGCCGGCAGCTGCTCTTCCAAAGGCGGTCCCGGGGCCACCGCGGGCTGCGAGCGCCCCTGGCCGCGGCCGCGCTCCGCACGGGGGTAAGCGCCGGGCCGGGCGGGCCGGGGCGGCTGGGCTGTGCTGAGCAACGCGGACAAAGCGGCGGGAGCTGCGGGGTACGGCGATGGCCACGACCGCGCAGGAGGACTACGCCTACCTGTATAAGGACTCCGCGCATCCCGCCGGCTTCCTGGAGGCGTTCCGGGCGTTCTACCTGGACGGGCTATTCACCGACATCACCCTGCAGTGCGCTTCGGGGGTCATCTTCCACTGCCACAGAGCCGCCCTGGCAGCCTGCAGCAGTTATTTCAAAGCCATGTTCACAGCCGATATGAAAGAGAAGTCCAAAAACCAGATCAGCCTTCCCGGGCTCAGCCATGGGGTACTGGAAGCCCTTGTGAATTATGCATACACATCACAGATCCAGATAACAAAGAGAAATGTCCAAAGCCTACTCCAAGCTGCAGACCTGCTCCAGTTTGTGTCCGTAAAGAAAGCCTGTGAGCAGTTTCTGGTGAGGCATTTAGATACTGACAACTGCATAGGTATGCACTCCTTTGCCGAATATCATGATTGCTCAGAACTAGAGAAGGAGTCCAGGAGGATATTGTTATGGCAGTTTGAAGAAGTGTGGAAGCAGGAAGAGTTTCTGGACATTGGCAAGGAGAAGCTCTCTTATATTCTTTCCAGAGAGAATCTCAATGTTCGGAAAGAAGAGGCTGCCATTGAAGCTGTCGTTAACTGGGTTGCTCACAATGTGGAAGAAAGAATTGAAGACGTCTATGAACTGCTGAACTGCATCAAAGCAGACTTAGATAACATGTATTTGAGGTCAGCTTTAAGTCTACAAAAAAAATGCCGACTCAATGGCCGTAAGATAAGGTCACTCATATACAAGGCCCTCAGCCTCAAGCCCAAAAGTCTTTCCAGAAGACCTACAGCAGTCATGTACGTGATTGGAGGATATTATTGGCACCCCTTATCAGAAGTGCATGTTTGGGATCCTTTAACCAACGCATGGGTCCAGGGAACAGAGATGCCAGATCACACCAGAGAGAGCTATGGGGTCACTAGCTTGGGAGCAGACATATACGTGACAGGAGGTTACAGAACAGAGAGCATTGAAGCCCTTGACACCGTGTGGATATATAACAGTGAGAGGGATGAGTGGACAGAAGGCTGCCCCATGCTCGATGCAAGGTATTACCACTGTGCAGTTTCCTTGAGTGGCTGTGTCTACGCGTTGGGGGGATATCGAAAGGGAGCTCCTGTGCAAGAAGCTGAGTTCTATGATCCTTTAATACAGAAATGGCTTCCCATTGCAAACATGATCAAAGGTAGGTAAACTTTTATGTGGTGTCTGCCTCCAATGTCAACCCTTTTGTATTTGTCACTTTTAAGTGCCATGGGCACATTTAGGGCCTGATCCAAGTTCTAGAGAAGTCAACAGGAATCTCCTTTTAGTGTTGGTGGGCTTTGGTTCAGTTCTTCACCAGCCAAAAGACTACAAACATCCAAACACTATGCTGAACTGTGCTATGGAACACTAGGGTAGGAAAGCAAGTGGTAGTCTTGTTTTATTTTGCCTTCTTTCAGAGTAGAATTTCTGTCAAAATACAAAGAAATCAGAAAACTACCTGGGATTAGAGTCAATTCAGTAGATGGTCAAAGAGCAAGCTCTAATTAGGGGTGGTATTATTTCAGTAAAAGGCCAGATTACCAAGATTTTCTGAGCAATCATTTATAAAGGTGTCATCATTTAAAACTTCTTGCATCAGTTTCCTTCTTTTTCTGTGTATCATCTGTTTAGGATCCTTAGTTTAATCGTTAGTGTGAGGATAACGAAAAGCACTAATACTTGAGTGATCTATTAAAAAGATATGAATCATAGCCAAACTAAAGCGTATAATTTTGTTATGAAATTTATAAGCACTTATAAATTTCATAGTAAATTTTTATAAATCAATGCAAATATTTACAATTAATTATAATAATTTAGTGTAAGTTGATGCAACATAGTATTTTACTACATACATAGAATTTTTGGAGGTGTCTATAACAGGAAAAAAACATGCTTCTATAACTTTTTCCATTGTTTGTATATTTTCCTCAAATATTGCTGCTATTCTCTTTTATTTCCTTCAAAAATAGAAATGCTATGCTAATATTATGAGCAGTTGCATATTCTATGCAGTTGTTTTGTCCAGTTTTCTGTGTCGAAAATCTTATGTGCTCAACTCCCCCCTTGTTTGATTTCATTTTGTTGTCCTAGAGACGGATTTAACATGGCTCCATTCTATTTGTGTCCTTGTTTATACAATACCATAATTAGTAATACCATGAGAACAACTAAAAGTATTAGAAAAGACATTGAACAATCTCAACTCCCATTGTTTTTGTCTTTGCCATATAAGTGATTTTTTAACATCTCTTTAACTTGGTGAAATATTGAATCTAATTCCCTCCTCCAAAACCAGTGTGACAGTGTGACTTTAATTACTGCCTAAAAATGCTTTGAACTCTCATATGCCTGTATTATATGCAATATGTATTGGTTACGGCAGTTTTATTTAGTTGTTCTTGACTTGCACTGATAAAGTGTCTTGACTAGTCTGTTTTACTCACATTCAGTCTGAACTTGCTTACTGTGTACAGGGGTTGGAAATGCCACTGCCTGTGTCCTGCACGAAGTCATCTACGTAACTGGAGGTCACTATGGGTACAGGGGAAGCTGTACCTACGATAAAATCCAGAGATACCATTCAGGTAGCAATGAGTGGAGTATAGTCACCACAAGTCCACATCCAGGTAAATAATAATTTCTGTAAAAAATATAGAGCTTAATTTGATGACTTGTACCTGGGAGTCCTTAAGCCCAGTTAAGAGTTTCTGGCATATTCCTAATAAAAAAAGAGAAATACCTGTAGGGCAGCAAGGACCATTTCCAGACTCTGAGAGGGAAAGGGAAGACCTTCTTCAAGCATCTGTCATATAGAAATTGCTATATAAATACTGAATTAAGGAATGTCCACATTCTATTAAATAATATAACTTTCTATATAAAATCTATCTATTTATAGACATTTGGCAAAAATAATTTATGTTAATTTTAGAAGGGTTTTCTCTGTGTTCTATGCCTGGTAACAGTAAGTTTTTTAAGCAATTCTCACTAAGTACTGCTTCTCAAGTCTTTACCTTCTGTAATGCCTTCAGCTTTCTTTTACCAAGTGTAGCAGAAACTTGAGGTGTCTCCTAAGCTCAGTGAAGAAACTCAGCCGCCCTCAGTGGTGCCCAGTGTTTGTAATGCAGTTGCACTTTAAGTGAAGGTTACCATGCTGAGTTGTGCTGTATTCCTTTCTTTCCAAAGAGTATGGATTGTGTTCAATTACATTACAAAACAAGATCTATTTTGTGGGTGGACAGACCACGATCACGGACTGCTATGACCCAGAGCAAAACGAGTGGAAGCAGATGGCTCACATGATGGAGAGAAGGATGGAGTGTGGCACAGTGGTCATGAACGGATGCATCTACGTAACAGGAGGATATTCCTATTCGAAAGGAACGTATCTGCAGAGTATTGAGAAATATGACCCTGAACTGAATACATGGGAAGCAGTAGGAAATCTTCCCAGCGCTATGCGGTCACATGGCTGTGTCTGTGTGTATAATGTGTAAACATTTAATTATCTTCTTGCTGTTACAGCAAACAGCAGATGCAGCATTCATAAAGTACTGATTACCTCATGACTGAGTTGTCCAATACAATCTCTTAGCACACATTGTTGAAAACCAGGTATAATTTTTCTCATTTTAAACAACTCAGAAATATAGACGTGGTAACAAGATTTCCATATATTTTTCAGTCCAATCATTTTTTTTCATTAAAGTTCTCAAATGACTCTCTTACAATACTTTATGCAGCTACATAGAAACTACTGTGAAAATCAGATTTGTTTTTGTTAATCACTGTGGGAAACTATGATCTGGTGCTAAGATGACTAAAGCCAAACCAAATACTTTACATTTCTAAGGGCTATTGGGCTTCAGAGGAAATCTTTGCATTCTTAAGGTAGCTACAGAAATGGATCGTTGCCCCAAGATAAGTGTATGGTACATACAGAGCAATATCATTTGGATAACTAGGTTATCACATTCAGAAATGGGCTTTTATAGGATGCCTCCAATTCTACCTTCCAGTGCCAGAGCAAAGAAGAGCTGGGACTAGGAATGAGGGAAGAAATGTCAGGCAGTACCCTGGGAGCATAAGCCAAAAGTACTGCAGTGCTCTGCAGTACAAGGGCATTTGAGAAAAGTAGCCTCTTTGCCATTCTTACACTCACTTTGACATTGCCCATGAGAAATGAAAAATGACTCTGCAAGGCTTTGCAATGGGCTCTTTGGCTGATGCACAGATAGTCATGGGTTTTTTTTTTTGGTTGGTTGGTTGGTTGGTTTTTTTCCTGAAAAAAGCCTTAATATGGTAACTCGTTTTTAATATCCAATTCAAGATAGGTGTCTGTGTGGAATGGAAGGATGAAATGAGAGAGACTGGAAAGTTGTTCACATCCCCTTGCAATACAAAGTTCTCTATTTTGTTTAATACCATTTGATCTTTGCTAAAAGTGCCAAATTGTGACTTGAGCAAAGGTGACAACTGAAGAAACTTGTCAAAATATGTTATGCATGGAGAGATTGAATGCTAAGTGGTCTACAGGATTAGTTTATTTATTATTTCTCTCAAAATGTAATACGAGATCTTCAAATTCTGTGTAGAAAGGAGATTTTTGTAAAGTGCTTTATAGACAAATGGATCAAATTCTGAGTGGCCCTGATAGCAGTGATTCAAATAAAAAAATGCCTTGGGGAGCAGAGACTTGTTTAGCACTGATCAGTTCTCCAATCCAGCTTATAAAATGGCTGCAAAAAGAGCTGTTAGACATTGGTGAGAGAGGCAGGACAACACAGGGATGCTGAAAGGTGTAGTGGGAACTTCCCACACCAGCACTGTCACCTAAAATGGAATTTTGGTTTTATTGGATTTATCAGATACAATGAAAGGAGCTTTCCAAGCAGGTAAGCCCTGAGTTTATAGTATTTCCTTTTCTTGATCATAAGCATTTTCGACATTTTTTTGTTGTTCTTTCCCATTTTTATGCTACTTCTGACTTGCATTTGAATGCTGGTAGCAGGCAGCACTCAACTCTGAGCTTTGATGTGAAGTTCTGTGTGTATATATAGTTCTTGTTTTGACGTCTTTGTATGTCACCTGACTGTGTCAGAAGCTCATGTGTGTGTGGGTTCAGTGTTTTGATTCATTACACATCCCACTGGGAGCTATTTAAGGATCCAATGTAATTTGTGTAAAGACTCTAAACTGTAAAGAGGTGTGAGGAATTGAACTCTAATGCTATTTGAAATGTGTTAGCCAGGCAGGTGGGCAAAAGAAATAACATGAATTTGTTTCTCCTGGAAATCTCCACAGCTGAGAAATTGTTCAAAGAGGTGGAGCAGTAAAGGACATCGCAAAAGCATGAAGGTGATCTTTGTATTGAACGAGACCACAGTGAACTCAATGTGTGTATGCAATTTTTCAGTGCAAATTATGTACCTGTGAAGCTTCATGTTTGTTGAAAAAGGGGAGCATAGAAAGCTGCTTATGGCTGGCCCTGAGGGTCACTTTGGCCTATATCCTGTCACCCACAGGCATGGGTCGAGGAAATGATCTAAGAACAAGGTGAGGACTAACAAAACAAAATCCCTCAGTGTCCACTTGGCCACTGCTTCTAAACTAAGTGCTTAGTGTTTGTGAAAGACAGTGCTGTTCCAGGGCAGGAGCACAGGCATTGGAAGCTGGATCTGCTTTGCCCCCTGGGCACCCTGCAGGGGAGCAATTTGCTGCTTTTTGGCCTCAGTGCTAAGTGGGAAAAAACCTTTAGTTGTCCCATGCCAGGAGAGCGTGTGCTGGTCTGGCACCAACAAAAATCAATGAGATTACTGCCTAGGATGTCTGGTAAATCCTAATATTTCAGAGGTTTTGACTGCATTAGAATAAATGGAGATCAGAAATTCAGACTCGTGGTTAAATTTCAAGTGGTGCTATTTTTCACAATAACCTACAGTGCTCTTTTGAATTAGCTTATGTCTGTAGAATATCCAAATGTGTGCTGCCAGCAGGTCTTGGCTACAGCCAGGAATATGAAATCAGCAAGAGAAAAAGGGATTCTGCCTTCTGGTCAGCGACCTGCAGGAGGTGCGAGGCTCAGAACGGATCTTTTAGCCATCTGTGTGGTACGTTTTTAATAATAGTTGAATGTAAACACTGGATTATTGTCCTATCAGACCTGTATTACGGTAGACAGTTTTATTGTTTTACTTGTAAACTAGAAAATTAACTAACACAGAAATCAAATAACTTCTAAAGCCAATACTGTTTTTTAAAATTTTGACTTGTGCAGTCCCCGTGTTTGTAGCGCCATAGATGTCCACAATATATCTTCAGTACTTCAGTGAATGTTTGCAGTATTTAATAAATGTAAAAATACCACTGGACAAATACAAGCTTTTAAGTTACTTTTTCCCTTCAGTGCGCAGAACTAGGACCCTGGCGCGCGCGGAGGGGTGGCCGTGGCGGGCGCTGAGGGCTGTCCGCGCAGCCCTGGGCATCCCCTGGGCATTCCCTGGGCATTCCCCCTGGGCATTCCCTGGGCATCCCCTGGGCATTCCCTGGGCATTCCCTGGGCATTCCCTGGACATCCCCTTGGCATTCCCTGGGCATCCTCTGGACGTTCCCGGCCCTGCCCACCCCGCTCCCCTCGCGCTCGGGCGCTCGCGGCGGGGCCGGAGCAGCGCCGACCCCGCCCCGGAAGTGACGGCGCGCGCGGGGCGGGCGGGCCGCGGGGGCTGCTGGGCCGCGGCAGCGATCGCGGCCTGTGGAGCGGCGCAGCGGGACCGGGACCGGGATCGGGACCGGGAGCGGAGCCGGAGCGGGCCGGACGTGCAGGTTCGTGCGGGGCCCCGGCCCCGCCGGGCTCGGCCCCGCTGAGGAGCTACGGGGCTGGCGGCGGGCCCGGCGGCCGGGCCGGGCGGGAGGGAGGCAGGCAGGGCGGGTTGCCGGCCTGGGGAGCACGTGCCGCCCGTGCCCGGCGGAGTCGCGAGTGGGCCCGGCCGTGCCGGCGGGGCGGGAGGCCCCGGGCCCTCCCCGCGGGCAGCGCGTCCCGCGGGGCTGCGGCACTGCGGGTGAGGCGGCCCCGCTCCCGCCGCTGCCGGGCCCGGGCGTCTGCAGGCGGCGTGCGGCGCTGCGGGCGTGTGAAAGCGCCATCGAACAAACGGATGGTATCCTGGCACGGGTTAGGGGGCCACGTTTCAATTCCTTAATTACTTCTTATAAGAAAATTCTTCTTAAAAACCCCCCTGCAAGTCAAAGTATCGTCTGTGAAAATGTGTGGTAGCAGTTAACCCTTACTGTGAATAAAAAACTATATTTTGAGGTAAGAATCCTGTCAGAAGGCTCCAACTTCTGACACAGGGGTTCCTGAACAAGGCAGAGTACGAATAACAGCTCCATGTTATTTTTTTGGGAAAACTTTCCTATTTAGAAAAGCCTTTCCCTCTGTTACAGTAATGGTAGAACCAGCCTGCAACTTAGCTTTGTCCAGACCTTGACACTAAATGGCTGGTAAGATGAAAATCCACTTGAGAGTTCTTTCAGGATGCTCTAGCTAATACAGTGTGGGATCTAACTTGTTCTTCTTAAAGGGCTTGACTGTCATTTTCCATTTGTAATTTAAATCTAATGACTGCTTGCACTACTTGTTTTCATTTTGTGTGGTACTGATGCAGACTGTTGGCACACAGAAGGAACAAGTGTGGTTTGCTAAGAAAGCTCTTACAATAAAACGTTGTAGAATTTTGCATGCAGTTCATGCTGTGATTGCTGTTCAGTGCAGCTTTTTATGAGTCTTAACTGCTGCACAGCACCTGAAAACTATTGATCTGGAGGTCATCTTGTGCCAAATGACTGAGCTAAAGAGTCTGAAGCGAGCATATGCAGACAAGACTAGAATTTCTCTTAAATTAGGCTGCTTCTGCTTTTGTTCTAAATAGGTTAGAGCTCAATCACTGTCTGAACTGAATTTTACGCATGGCAAGCTTGAATCTTAATTTTGTCCACAGTTTGTTGTTACTCACAGCTGCAGGGATGCTTTACAGAAAAACTTCTCCAGGTGTTAGACTTAATCTAAAGGACCTGTGCCAGGTCTTGTGTTGTTTTACACTTTATGGTATTGACTTTAAAAATACTGCTAAGGAAGTAGGCTTAGTTTTGTTCTCTTTTTAGCAGTGGAACTGAGCCTTAAGTGGAAATTGAATTGCTGCTTCTGGGTATTTTGGTACCTGGGCTGAGGCAGGTTGGGATAGTGGTCAATTAGTTGATATCTCAGAAAAAGCTGTGACTGCTCCATAGGCTGCCATTAAATTGCCCCAAATTAGGTGTAATGTAAAAAAGAACACCAGTTTCTTTATAAGTTGGGTGTGGGGGACAACAGCAAGGGGTTGTGTTAAGACAGTACCAACACCTGAATGTGGTGGTGAACTGTCAGCCTCCTGTAGTCAGGGTGGCTCGTGTGAGACATCTCTGACGGAACTGCAGTTGTCAGCTTGGGCACTCTGGCCTGGGTTCTGTAAAGTGCTTTACAGACAAATGGACCACACTCTGAACACAGCTGCCAACTAATGCTGAAATCATGCTTTAAAGAGCGCTAGAGTGTTAGGTACAGGTGGAAGCACAGTAGTAGAGACTGGGATGCATATTTTAAGGCTGTAAGTGCCAAAGAACTACAAGTAAGTCCAAGGATGCAATGCAGTTTTGAGATCAGGAAGATGAGGAAACGGGAATACTGCAGATTGCAGTAGGATGAACAATGACTGGGGAATTAAACTACTGGAATAAGAAGATGAGGCTGCCAGGTGGGTGTTCAGATGAAGAACATAATTTTCCATGACAAATGTGTCTTCTCATTTTATATCCTTATCTTAAGAACAACTAGACAGACATTTTTGGATCCCAGTTAATTTTCTGGTCAGTAGCTGCTTTCTTAGTGACTGCATCTGATGTACTGGGATTGTACATTTGCTGCCAGTTAAATGAATAAGTTGCTTCCAAGGTAAAACACCTGTTATCAAAGATACTTGATTCAGTACTCAAACAGAACTGCACTGAAGACAGATTTGTGAAGGAGAGAAGTAGACATTTTTAGCATGTATTAATAAATGCAGATATTTTTCCTTTCTCCAGTAAATTCCATGAGCTTTCAAAGATTAAACAAGAGACAAACTTCAGAAATGTTTGTCATTCTACCTATGTAGGAATTAAACAATTTTTGTTATTAATGTTTTGCCTAGTGGCGAGAGGTTGGATTTGACTTAAAGAACAAATGTTGTTGGCTCTCAGCTTTGTTGCTGCTCTTAGTCACAAACTGAGGATCTGTGCCTAGAAAAAGGTAAATAACAAATAAGACTGCAAAGTGCCAGCATTTTTAAATTTATCTTGAATACAGAATGCCAAATACTGCCTTAACAGCCCAAGTATTTTACTTGTGGGGTTTTTTCCCCATTTGTTTCATACTTTTCCTTTGGAGTTTGCAGTGATGTTTAAAGTTGCTTCACAGGCATAAGTGTATGGCTCAAGAACTTGGCTGTTATTGTGTTTAGATGAGGCTGCAGTGAAATGCAATGCTCTAGGAATATAAGTCTGCAGAAAGTACTACTGAGTAAGTGCTTCTGCTCTGTATTCTCTTCAACACAGCTAGTGAAAATGGCTGAAAATGGAAATGGTGAAAACATGTCTATCTTGGAAAGCAAAATCTGTCAGCAAATTGAGGTAAGTTCAGTTTATAGTTTGGGATCTGGACTGAGGTGTGGTTTTGGAGGCATTCATTGGCAGGGACTTGGCTAATGGGAATTTAACTTAATGGGGAGTTAGACTTGAATCTTCAGCTCGTTAAAAAATGTCTGTCACAGGTCTATGACAGATATTTAATACTTTACTAATACTTTAATACTATTACAACTACCTTACTATTACAACTAAGGTAGTTGTAATAGTAGTTTAAGTTGGAAGTTACACTTGTCTACAGTTGCTTCTAAGAGCACAATTTAAAAACAAACATTTGCTAGCATTTTAGTTACTGTAGCAATTGAATGTATCATTAAACAGTTTATTACCCTGTTGCTGGGGTTATTCTATCTATGCAAATAGCAGAAGGTTGAATTTTAATTCTATATACCTTAATTTTTTGGGGGAAAATCCTTCTATTTGAGAATCTGTGCTGCTCAAAATACTCACACATTGCATAACTTGCTATTGTGATTTACTGCTTTGTAATTTAATGCTAAAAATTACAACTAAACTTTCGTGCCTGCTTTGGATTAACTATTTATCTCTCTCTAGAGGCTTGAAGGGTTACCCTACAACAAAAAAAAAAAATGAGCCCATCATTTAAAACAAAACTGTTTTCCTGAAGGATAAAAGTATAGCTACACGTGAATGCCTAATACTCTATGGAACCATTATATAAAACAAACAAAACAAAGAGATTGAGAAACAATAGTTGACAAAACTAGACTTTTGGTAACGTGAATTTGAGATATACTAGAGGGAGAGGTATTGTTGTAAAACTTGCCCTGACTTTTTAAGGCACCATGACATTGGTGGAAACATTCCAACTTATCCTATGGCTTCAGGTATTTGATACTAGTTAGATGACTGCTAGTTAGCAGAAGAATGTGATTAGCCTGTCTGCCTTGAACTGCCCATGTTGGACAAGATCAAAATAAGGACACAGTAACTAAATAAAATTAAAAATAAAGATTAAATTTAAAATAACAATTTTTTTTATCTTTTGGTCTTTTGTTGAATGAGACCTAAAAATTCCAGTTTATGTATATGATTTTCCAGTGTGCAAATACCATATTCTTGCTTATACATTCCTGAAATAAGGAGTAAAACCTGAATCTGTTGGTGACAAATTTGACTTTTGACTCTGCAGAGCTTGATCTGGGTGATAGATGCTTATGATGTTAACAGAATAAGCTTTGCTCCTTTCCTAAACAAAACTGCAGTCTGTCTTTGCCTCGTTAGTCTCACTGGATGAAGCACTGGCTTGCTGTGGCATTTGTTTGTTTGTTTCTGGCGGGGGTTGTGTGTTTGTTTCTTTTTACAGCTTACATGTTGCACCTCACTTTTGGCAAAGTATCACATTAAAGCATGAAGTAATAATTTCAGAATTTCTAATTATTCAGAGTAATTACTTTTGATATGTGTCAATCTACTGCAGTAAGCTGTCAGATGAAAATGAGCTTTTAAGGCCAAAAATTTCAGGACAAATCTCTCTTCCCTCCTCCCCTCCCTTCTTTTTTGCAGTATTATTTTGGCAATCACAATCTACCAAGAGACAAGTTCCTAAAAGAACAGATCAAACTAGATGATGGCTGGGTACCTTTAGACGTAATGATCAAATTCAACAGGTAAAACAAAGTACAACTAATGTGGGTAGAAAAGTTACTTTTAGCTACTTATCTCTATTTGTAGCCAAGTGTTCCCGGTGTGCATGCACAATTCCCGTTGCTGTTTTAACATCTGGCTTTGCCTGTATATTTGTAATAACTTGTGTCTGCTTACTCAATAGGTTAAGTCGCCTTTCAAAAGATTTTAGTGTTATTGTAGAAGCACTAAGAAAATCCAAGACTGGTTTAATGGAAATAAATGAAGACAAAACTAAAATCAGAAGATCTCCAAATAAACCCCTTCCTGAATTAAATGACCAGTATAAGGCTGCAATTAAAAACAGATCTGTATATGTTGTAAGTAAATTTCTTCCTTTACTCTATGCTGTTCTGCATGACTTAGACTGAAAGCCGTCTGAGTAAAGCTTGAATTAACTCATACCAAATAGGTTGTAATTTCTGAGTCAGTTTGGTGAATATAATTGAAGCTCATTGCTATCTTGCAGAAAGGCTTTCCACTAGATGCTACTCTTGATGATATCAAAGAATGGCTTGAAGATAAAGGTCCAGTTGAAAACATTCAAATGAGGAGAACATTGCAGAGAACATTTAAGGTAACTCTTGCAATGAACATTTAAACCTGGGGCAGGGATCCTCCCCGGACAGCATTCTGTTCAATTACTCTAACATTCAATGTTTCTTGCCATTTAACAGGGCTCAATATTTGCAGTTTTTGATAGTGTTGAATCTGCTAAGAAGTTCACAGAGATACCAAATCAAAAGTACAAAGACACAGAGCTGATAGTACTTTTCAAGTAAGTCCTCTTAACTGATACATGAACTAATAATGGTAAAGGGTGGATTTAGACAAGAGCCTGGCTTGACCTGAGAAGTGTAGGTTTCTAAACCGTTGTACAGGTATTGATAGCTGTACCTTTTGGAGAGTAGCACCTCAACGTGGAAAAGTAATTTCAATGGCTTCTTGTCTACTGATGTATTACAAAATAATTATAACAGAATATTTTAAATTATATTAACTTAGCTTATATTCAATTGAAGGGAGGAGTATTGTATAAAGAAGAATGAAGAAAGGAAACAAAACAAAGTAGAAGCAAAAGCAAGAGCTAAGCAGTAAGTCATTATCAACTGAAGTGCCTGATTTTGCTTGCTTGACTACACTTGAACTGACTCAAAACTAATTAAACTTTTCTGCAGGGAAAAAGAAGAGAAACAGAAACAAGCAGCAGATGCTGAAATGGTATGGGTTTCTTTTCTTAAATCTCTATACTTGGAAACTATGCAATGCTTGCTTTTGTGTGTATTTTCAATCCACGCACAACATGGTCCTGCCCCTACATTTTGTAAAACTAATATGGGATATTCAGTTTGAAATTCTATAATATAGAGCACTTTCTAGAAAGTCACTTCAGCTTTTCCAACTAACCTACAGTAAGACTGTTTTTTATGATGTTTAATCTTTTTCAATAGATTTATTTTTTTTTGAGGGCTCATGTCCTGAATTTAAATTATTAGCCTTGTTTACCTCTTCAGATATGATCCTGAAAGCACCACTGAGATGATTGTTCTCTTGTGGTATTTAAAGGATCCATTAAGAATTTAATTAGTATTATATTGTTTCTATCTGAGGTATCAGCCTTCAGCAAACTGTTTGGTAGAATTTAAAGAGTGTAACTCTCTTATGGAAAAGAAGTCCTAAGTTCCACATAAGTGTATCATAGTAAGCAAAGAAAATTGAAAAAAGGAGGGGAGACACACTGTGCAAGACTTGGACATCAGTATAACTAAATTACATATCAAAAAAGCTAGAGTTACTGTAATTTCAATTGCTTATTTATCATCATATTTAATAGTCTTAGGATTGAGGAGGAAAACACAAATATTCAAGCTTGACTATTCAGTGAAAATGTGGGATGTGTTTTATTTCATTTAGAAGTCTCTGGAAGAAAAGATAGGATGTCTTTTGAAGTTTTCTGGTGATCTGGATGACCAAACGTGCAGAGAAGACCTCCATGCTGTATTTTCTGGTCATGGAGAAATCAAGTGGATACACTTCGTCAGAGGTGCAAAGGAGGTCAGTAGACTCTTAGACAAGGGCTTAAGATCTTTGTCTTGAACTCGAAAATCAATGATTAAATGTTTGTTCTCCTATGTAATCAAGTAAACTATTGTCTTGTGAAATTTCAGAATATTTAGAGAATTATTTCCTTAAATTCTTCCAAAAGAACAGATAAAGGTTCCAGCCTTGTTAGTTGATAAGGTGAAAAGTGAGAATGTTTGTTACAACGGCTTAAGGGCTTTGATCAGTCTAGACATGTTTTACATTGTGCAAGAGTAATGAATTTGCTGAGGTACTTAACTGGGTGTATATTGTTCATCATTCTAGCTGAATGTTTTTGCAGTAAGATTCAAATGCAGACGCCACTCTTCTTTTTAAGGGAATTATCCTGTTTAAAAATACTGCCAAAGATGCTCTGGAAAAAGCCAAAACAGCACATAATGGAAACTTACAGCTTCGGAACAAGGATGTTGCATGGGAAGTGCTAGAAGGAGATGCTGAGAAAGAAGCTCTGAAAAAAATACTGGAAGATCAGCAAGAATTATTGAAACAGAAAACAAAAGGTCCTCCCTTCTTTTATTCATTTAAGCCTTTATAATGTCCTACAATTGGCACTCCAAATAGTGAATATATACTACACACTGACCTAACTGTAAAGTGTTCCTTTGAGCTTGCCAGTTTAAAGACAAATGATACAAAGTTCCTGATCTTGTATCTCTCCACAGGGCGCAAAATTAAAGGAAAAGGGAGAGGAGGAAAAATACCTCAGGGTGCACAAAAAGGAAAAATACAGTTTCAGGGCAAGAAAATTAAGTTTGATAATGAAGAAGATGGTGGTGAAGATGATACTAAAACAGGTATGTCATTCTGTTTAGCCATCAGCGTGCTTGTAGCAAGTGTGGGTAGAGCCCTTCTCAAATCTTCGTTCGCGAAGCCTAGCCATGGTGATGATGTCATTCTGTGCACTTGATGCAGGTTCTTTAGTACACAGAGCTACTTTCTGGAGAAGTATTCATGTTTCTTACAAGTGTTTCAGATTTGTCTCTGCATTGTAGTATTTCTGCCCTCTTGTCAGTATCAGTGAAGTAACTTTAAGAGTCTTGTGCTTGATTCCTTCCAAGACTGTCCAAAAAGCATACTTAGATAATTATTAGATAGGTAAGGCTGTACTGCAGGCTTTCCAGAGCATTCTGCATTGAAAGATGGTGGTTATCGGCTACTTTACACAGCTGTACAGACTCAGTCTCTTGAGGGGTGGGGTTTTTTTTCCCTTGAGGATATGTGAAGACTGATAGTGCAACCTGTCAGTATTTAGCTTGGAGAAGATCAAGAGCTAAGCTTCTGTTCATTGTATATGGCACCTGCTTAACTAAAATCCAGTGAAACCTCCTGGTAGATTGTATTCCTTTATTTTCTAACCTGCCTTCCTGCTACGGAGTTATATAGGGATTAAGCTCTTCAAAGGTGGTATTTTAGAACATCTAAAACCTTAGTCACAGTAATAAGTAAGCCCTCTAGTACAGCAGCAGCTGTAGAGAACTAGGACTCATCTTTGAACTTACATGGTAGGGTTTGTTTGGTTTTTTTCAGATTTCAGGTAATGCTTTCCTTTACCCTAAATGACCACATATTCAATCTTGCAGAACCAGCAAGTCCCAAGAAGAGACCACTAGAGGAAACAGAAAAAGAAGAACCTGCACCAAAACAACTGAAAACAGAAAATGGAGATGACAATCAGTAATACTAAATTAAATAAAATTTTAAAAAATTAGCGGTTTTAATGTTCCATTTTCAATAGGTTTTAAAGACATGCCTCAGTTCAGGAATTTCTTGGCAGAAAATCTAATGAAATCCACTTCAACGTCAACCTACAAGTAGAGAAAAGCTTCATTTTGTTGGGTTACAGCTTTCTTTTGTTCAAGAAGCATGCTTACTCCTAACATACAACCCTGGAAAACTTTTATATTTATAGTTTTGTTTATACTGTCAGATCCTCTGATTTTTTTCTGGCATCTCATTCAAATGTAAAAGGTTTTGGACTTTGTAATGTTGTGGTTATGTTGAACAGCAGCTGGCAATAAATTCACAACTTAAAACTGCTTACTACTGAAGTCTGGTTAATGTAGTATAACACTGTAACTGTCAAGTAGCAAAGATACAGGACAGACTTAACTATTTTAAGTTCAAGTCACCAAGTGCATAGGTACAGCTGAATAAAGCTTCTAGTCTTTGCACAGAACACTGAAACAACGCTACAGCTGTAACGGTTCTGGCCTTCAGCATTTAGTTCAGTCTAATTACCAGCTGCAGATAGGATCAAGCAAATGGCTATTAGGAGCTGAGTCAAGGAGGCTGCCCTTAGCTTATCACCTGTAGTTGCAGGGTTGGCTTTAATCTTTCTGTATAGCTTTGACTGGCATAATGATTCCTTTCATTGTTCAGCTACAAAATGTAGTAACAGCAATGGAACCTGATGCTTGAGAGTGCTGTGAGCATTCCTCATCCAGTACATATGGTCCTAAAACTTGAATTTTCGTAAGGAGAATTTATTTACAGCGGCATTTTCTCGGTTATGTTTTTATACTTACTGATTTCTTCTTATGGAACTTGTATGATGCTGGTAGGTCAAATCTAAGTTCTGTGAACAGGACAAAGAATACTTGTTAGACTAGGATGATTATTGGTCACTTAAACCCTACATCCATGTACTTCTGTTTCTAATGCCCACCTCTGTTGTGGCCTGTCGTGATAACTTTGGATCTCTGGACTAGATGATGACTGAACATTTAAACTGTCCACATCAGACAGTTAAGTGGATGGCTGAAATGCAGTTGTGCTTCAAGCACTTTTGCAACTTCATGGCTTAAATTCCATGACTGCATAAGGCCTCCAGCTAGGGGTATTTAAGAATAAGGAAGATACCTGCACAACTGCCAGAAATATTTAGGTGACTAAGGACAGGATGCGTTTAGTGTGAGAACTGACCTGTGCTTTGCTTTTGTTTTTTTGCAACCGTCTCCTTTTGAAGCAGGAAGGGAGGCAACTTCCCCTTGAAGATAAAATCTAGTCCAGGAAGAAACCTATTTCTGCACAGAGTATGTATTCCTCAGAGCTTTAAGTGCCTGCTTGTATTCTAGGCAGGTAGCAAGATATGAAAAACAAAAAGTCTTTTTAAAAAAGACCTGTGTCATCTCAGTGTTAAATCACAAGTAAATTCACCTCAAGCTGTTATGATTGGCTAGTAGTGTTATAGGTATTAACCCCAAACAAAAGGTTGGGGTTTTTTCCATTAATAACAAATTAATATTACCTGCTATGACTTCCATCTTCACTTCCCATTCATCTGCTTTCTTTTGAATGTGCTAGAATATTAAATAGATACAGGTAAATTTAAAAGCTCACTTCTACACTGTCTTATAAACATCTACACCCCTGTACTTCTTTAAGAATTAGTTTCCTGTGCTTTTGATTTTCAAGATAAAGCATTAGATCACATTCTTATCTAGATGTATATGAGATTGCAGTTATTTGACATTTACTGCAAACATACCCCATAAAGGTGTGAACCGGTGAATCTACAGACATCATCATTAAATGCCAGCTATCTTGTTGCTTGGTTAATGCTTGCTGTAGTAAAATGAAGGACTTACCTGCCGTGTTGAAGTTTTGTGAAGGGAATATACAGCTGTTTTTGCCATTTGTAGAGCAGTTTTCAGAAAAATCATATCAATTCCTAAAAGAATGATGGAATTATTAGCATTGTTAAATGGAAACTTAAAGATCTGCTTCATTTTTTCTGGAATAATATGTATTTGAGAAACAGCATTGAATACATTAGGGTATGGAAAGAATTTCTAAATCTTGCCCAATTGCTTCTGGTAAAAGAAAAATGCTAGGGATATGAAATAACTAGTATTGTTTATTTCAAATCTAGTGACTCTTAGCTGCAATGTTGAAGCTGTTAATCTGTACTTAGGAAGCTGATTCCAGATCAACAACATGCTAGGTAACTAGAATAGCTAACTAATAAAAAGGGAGATGTTTCATTAAAAGCATTTCCCTTGCTAGTTTGTTCACAATAATTTCTAACTGATTCTAAGAATTACTAACCTTTATTATGCTTGGTACCAAAAGGAGGGTTCATAATAACTGTGTCAAAAGCATCTGACATGCTACCAGACAAAGAACAGATATCACACTGAACCATGTCGACATTTGTGAGCTCAAAGTCTTCAATATTGCTATTAAATATTTCCAGTGCATCTGCATCTATGTCAAATCCCACACAGAATCTATTAAAAAAAAAAAAGTATCACATATTAGTCTCCTACAAACTACAGCTTTGAAAGGGATCCAGGTACACAACTTGTTTTATCTAGGAAATGTAACAAGCATACACTATAAATTCAGTGCTGATAAAAATTCAAGTAGTTCTGTTGCCATTTCTCAAATATAATTCTGATTTTGTTAAGGAAGTTTCATGAGTTCATTTAATGCTTCAAGGGAAAGAAAATATTATGACTTTAAAATTCATGACAGCTGTCCATCACTTTCACAGTAGGAATGGTTATTGACAGTCAGAACTTATTAAATAGCCTGATTATGCACCAGATTATATACTTTATGTGAGTCTAGTTCAGCATTGCTGTTTTAATCTTACTTTCTACTGTTCTATGCCAGAAAAAAACATAAGCAGAACATAGCATTAAATACTTACCCTGCTCCCAACATTGCACTTCCAATGCTGAGCATGCCACAACCACATCCTAAATCTGCAATTGTTTTGTTTTCAATATCATCAAAAGTATTGTGAATTGTATAAAGCATACATGCTGGGGAAAAAAAACAACACAGGTGAATAATACCAAATATGCACCTAATTAATCAAGAAAAGCTTCACCTGCCTTCAGAAAACTCTTAACTAAAGGTTTCTTGTAATGCAAAATTAACCTGATATTCTCACTGCCTGTAATTCTCTTTCCTTTATATGTGAAGAGTCAAAAACATTCTGATGAGTTGTACAACTCTCAGTTTTTGTTGGAGAGATTACATATAGAGCTTTGAGTGTTGTTTGTGGAAAAAGTATGCCTCTAAATTTGTTTGAAGAAAAATGATAGGACATAAAATATTTTAAAAAATCACAATTAAGGTATGAAGGAGTATCTCTATATACACTTTTATTGGTTTTGTGTGTCATGAAGTAAGTCCAAGCCAGCTTTTGCAGTTAGACATTAAGATGCTTCTATCACATTATTTTTTAAATCAGTTTATTTGATTTTTGGATTGTACATTACCAGTACACTTCTAAATAATTATATTCCTGTTGGAAACAATTTCTTAACTACTTTTAGTGTAAAGTCTTCAAAGGAGATAATGCAGTAGAAAAAACCTTTTTTAATTAAAAGTGCTGATGAAGAACTAGCAAAAGAGACAACAGTGCTGTGGGTCACCTCTACCTGCGATATGAGGTCTTGTTGGATACTGTTCAAGGAGTAGTTTTGGACTGTCAAAAGTATCAACTTCTTGAAGACAGCTTTCCAGTTCTTTAAGCTTTAATTTCTTCATGTTTATGGTTTAACTAGAGAAAATAGTGCATAATCAGTTACAATAATATAAAAAAGTACATATTATCTTAAACTATTTTATATTTATTATCCCCCAGGATTCCTCAGCATCTCCCGGGTGTTTCCAGGCAGCTGTTTCCCGGGATGCAGCCGGCGGCGCACCGATGACGGGCAATGAGCGCCAGATCACGGCAGCGCCGCTCCCCACTGGCCCCCGGCGTTCCGCAGCTACCGCCCGCCGCCCAGCCCAATGCGAGGCAGGGGTCGAGCCCCAGCGACCGCCACCAACCCCCGGTTCGCCCGGCCCACAGGGCCGTTCCCGCGGCCGCTGCCCCTCACCGCAGCCCCGCTCACAGCCCCGCTCTCCGCAGCCCCGCCGGGCCGGGCCCGCCGCGACACTTCCGCCGGCCCGCCCCCGGCCCGCCCCTTCCCGGGCTGACGGGCATCTGCGGGGATGAAACGCAGCGGGACTTCTCCCTCGGTTCAGTTAACAAGTGGGAGCTGTGGTGTCGTGTATTGTAAGCACGGGACGTTTTATTGCAAGCTCACGTGTCAGCGCTGCTCGGTGCCTGCCATGGCCCGGTCTGCTGGTGTGTCCCCCGGCGGCCCCGCTGCCGAGCGCCCTTTAGGGACAGAGCAAGGAACAGGAGTTCTGCCCGGCCGGTGGGAAGGGCGGTCGTTGAGGAGAGTAACAGATTTACCTACTTTTCCCGCATTTTCCTTCCTACGATCCTGGTGGGAGAAGCTGCACACACCACGTGCCCCACACTGCCTGCCCTTAAGGAACCGCAACACATCACAAGCTGCCGGCAGGGAGCAGCGGCAAAGCCAGAAGATAGGCAGCTGCCTTGGGGCCCGTTGCTGTCGCCTAGAAGGTTACTCTCCTTTAGGGACAGATTTTTCTTCTTAAGTTTTCCATTGCACAGTTGAAAATCTGTTTACCGAGATTTGAAACCGCCGATGGGTTTGTGAGGCACGGTCATTCGCGCTCTCTCCCGGTGGGAGTGCGCAGGCAGCCGCACGCCGGTCCCCGGGTGCCGGTCTGCGGATAGCCCGGGGTACAGGGCTGCTGCCAGAGCCCGGCGCTGCTCTGCGCTCCCCGCGGGGCCGCCTGATGGCAGCGAGCGCGGAACCCCGGCCCGAAGCCTGAGAGGTGCCTCCTGCAGCCCCCGCAGCGCCCCGGCCCGCGAAGCCGCCACCGCTCAGGCCGGCGGGACCCTGCTGCCCAGACACGGCGGCGCCGCCTCACGGCACCCGCTCCGCGGGAGGCGCGGCTCGGTAACAAACGGGTTCCGCTGCCGTCGGGGCCACCGGCCGGCCGAGCTGCGCCCTCCGCGCTCTGCGGGGCTGTCGAGACCCCCGGCCGGACACCCTGTCGGGAGCCGGCGGGCACCCACGGGCCGTGCGTGGGCGGCGCGGGGCGCGCACCTGCGCGCTGGGAGGGCGGCGGGAGGGCAGGGGCGGGGGAAGAGGAGGGTGGTGTCAGGGGAGGGGAGAGGCGGTGTCGGGGGGAGGGCGCGGGCGGCGGGCAGGGCGCCGGTGCCGCGGCTATCGCGAGAGGGCGGCGCCGCGGGGCGGGGAGCGGAGCGAAGGCGGCGGGGGGAGCGCGGAGCCGGAGCCCGGCGCGGCCGTAACGGCCCCTCGGTGTCCCGTCATGGCGGGGGCCGGCGCCGGCAGCCGGGACAAGCGGGCGACGGCGGCGCGGCTGAAGGCGGCGCTGGGCGGCGAGGGCGGCGCGGCGGCGGCGGCGGAGCTGCGGGCGGTGCTGGAGCGGGTGCTGGCCCCGGCGGCGGGCCCGGGCGGCGGCGAGGCGGCGGGTGAGGCGCTGGAGTGGTGCCGCTGCCTGCTGTCGGGCGGGGAGCCCTGGGACAGCTTCGTACAAGCCGTGCGGGCCTACGACCCGGCCACGCTGTGCGGCCTGGTGTGGACCGCCAACTTCGTGGCCTACCGGTGCCGGACGTGCGGCATCTCGCCCTGCATGAGCCTGTGCGCCGAGTGCTTCCACCAGGGCGAGCACGCCGGGCACGACTACAACATGTTCCGGAGCCAGGCGGGGGGCGCCTGCGACTGCGGCGACAGCAACGTCATGCGGGAGGCCGGGTGAGCGCCGGGCGGCCGCGGCGGGGCGGGCGGGCACCTGCCGGCGGGGGCGGCCCCACGGGCGGCGGAGCCGTGCCCGGAGACGCCCGGCGGGAGGGCGCGAAGGGGGGCACCTGCTGCGTCCTGGGCTGCCTCTCTCTCTCCTGGCTGCAGGTCGGACCGCGGCGGGCAGAGCCGGGGGGCAGCCCCGCCTTCCCTCCCGCCGGCCCTGGCCGCGGTCCGGCGAGGTGGCCTTGTTGATGTGTGTGCGCCGTTTATTGGGACGCTCAGGCGAATCTCGTTGCCCTTGCACCGAGTGCCTGCTTCCAGGAAAGTTGATAAGGCGGAGTGCATAGGAGGCAGTACCTGTCAGCTTCCAGCTAGCAACCTTGGCCTAGCACGGCCAGCCGTGAAGCGTGTCAAAATACTTTGGGACGTCATGTGAGCAGATAAGCCAAAGTGAACAGATTGAGTAACAGGGAGCCAGTTTTGTCTGATTTCCCAGTCTACAGTTCATCTTGCCACCTTAGCTTTAAATGGAGAAATTCGGTAATGCTTGGTTGAGTACAACAAAGGCAGGATTTTGTGGAAGTCAAAGGTCTTTCGTATTCTCTAAGCACGCAGACCTACTGGAGGCAAGACTGAAGTGCCTGGTCAGAAGAAGAGGAATGTGGTACCTCATTAAACTGTCCTTTGTTTGCTTTGTACTCAATGGTAAAAGGAAAGATCAACCAACTAGTTACTGTGTGAAGGTAATACCTAGCCAGTTAACTTCAAATTTCACAACTGAGTGTCTTTTTGGAGCTCCTTGTGTTCATGTTCATTCACTACAGAGTGAAACACTTCACCATATGACCCTTTGGAGTGCTTGACTGAGGCCTCTCTTCTGACTAGCTTTCTAGAATAGTCTGTCTCGACTGTCTTAGCTGGAGTGAGATGGCATGCTGTTGAATCCTGAGTTGTGGTATACCTGGCACTAAACTTCAGGAACATTAAAACATTCTCCTTGGTTTTTTTTGAATTTACAGTATATAATTCTGTGTCACTCAGTCAGCATCTTAAGATTCCTTCTATTTTTGCATTTATTCTTAGAAGTTTCATTAATTCTTTTTTTTGTTCCTTGAATATTTTTGTCTTGGCTCCAATTCTTTGTGTCTGTAGTCACCATTCTCCTGCTCTAGGCCTTGAGATGGCTTCATTCTTTGTTTCTTATGTTTTTTCCCTTTTTTTTCTTCATAGTGTCTACCTTCATCATTTATTCATTCTTCCTTGTTGGTGGAATCTTTTCTTATTGATAGACTTCCTCCAGTGGAAGAATTTTTTTTCCTCCTTTTGTTTTCATTAATCTTTGGTGGTTTCAAGTGGCTACTGCTGAAATTATTCTTTCTTTATTGATTCTTTTTCAACTTCTGGTGATTCTGTTTTCCTCAGTATCACTGAAAAGACAGTTCCCCTTGATCTTGAGAAGTAGGAAAAAAAATTAATGTCACTTCTTCACTGTTCATTGTGGAATAGACTTAGGGCTCCACTTAGTGGCAGGATTTTAATAGAGTACAAACAAATTGAACTACTTTAGGGTGAATATTAAGAATAACTTCTGATACTGCTTTCATCCTGGAGTTCATAGCTTTCAGAGTTGACCTTTCTTATTTTAAAATTTTCTTCTTGAAGAAAGATAGTTTAATAACGAAGAAATAAAAAATGCTTACACTTGCAGTGTAAACAGATGCAAACCCTGAAGAAGTATGAATATTCTCCTTGTTTCTATTTACCCTACTTATTACCTTTGGTGGTAGAATTTGGGAGTAAATTGTCTGTGTGTGAGGTAGGTCTCTTCAGGAGTTTTGATCATTAGAAATAAAGAATTACATAATATTTGTTCAGAAACAACAGTTGGCATTGAACAGTAGATTTTCCAGTCCTCATGGATCATATAAGGAGGACAATACAGGACAGCATATGGGGTGTCTGCATTTAACATAAGGTCACTTCTGCTTATGATAATAAGAATTGATGTTATTGCAATTAAGTCAACTAGAAACTTTGTTTGCTGTGCAAGACAAAGTAAATTAAACTTAAACCAATGTAAAAACATTGTGTGCAAACACACTTGGAGTTTTACGTATTGACTTGAATTGCTGTAATGTGGCATGTTTAGATAAAGTGATTTAACTTTGTGTATACAAATCAACTGCACAATTACAAAGGTAATGCTTTACCTCTTAAAGTTAGGAGGCCTTCATGATAGACTTAGGAAAACTGCAGTGTGTCTAGCCCGATATAACCTTGGCCACTGCAGCCTAGGCTTCTATTAATAGCAAGGGAATCAAATGTGGAGCCTACTTATGAACTTTATCTACCATCTGTCTGCTCAGATAAAATTTTGTGTAGATACTGCATATGAATATTATAGTAACATGTTTTGTTTCTCTTGGTTCTTAGTATCTGGTTTCCATGTTCAGAGTTCATTTATTTGGTGCATCTCAAAAAACACTTCTGAGGAAGTCTTAGTTAACTGCTCTGCTATAGAGGACATCTCTCCAGTTTAGAATCTGAAATATCATTTTCCTTAGTGCGGCCACTGTACATTGAGAGATGTGCTACTAATTAAATATTTAATTGGCTTTTTAGAGATAACTGTTAGTTTTTTGTTTCTGATGGTTTTATAAAAAGAAGCTGGAATATAGTGTAATAGATGGATGTTGACTTGCTTTAGGTACCTTGTGTGATACTCATTTGACTTAGAAAAATCAGATTGTCACACTTTTGAACCTTTGGATTTTCATGCAGATTTCAGTGTTTTTGATGATTAAGTTAATTGTAGTTGGTCTGATCTCCTAGGATGTAATGTAGACATTAGAAAAATATCCAAGTTTGTAAATGTGACTGCTTCTTAAAGTATTAAATGCTCTAGCTATGGCAAAGTTGAGTAGATTTTAAGATCCATTGATATGTCAGTAGGTGAAAATAGTTTGTAGTTGTCTCCCATATGGTATCCAGCTATTTGCAAATGAAATTTAGCAGCTCCTTCAGAGATAATTAATAATGTTCTGAAGACATATAGTAGACATATGTTCATAGTTCAAGTGAGTTCATATGTTGGAGAAAGAAAACCCCATGTGGTTGGACAGGGGAAAATTCAGACTGCAGTGGTTTTGGTTGGTAGATGGTCTCGTGTTATAATGAAACGTGATAGATCATGAAATAAACTTGAGGAAAGCCCTATGCTATATGGTTATAATAAGGGTATAACTAGTCAGTGATCTGTCACTGATGAGTACCATCCTGTTTCTGTGGCTGTCTTGTTCTGATTCCCCTTTAAATCTGGAGGCAATAACTTGATAAACTAGAGAGCCTCTACACTTGGGCTATTGCATTCCCCCGTGTCCTGTTTCAGAGTATGCCTCGCTGTGTGTTGACTTATTTGTTAAATTAATCATGTGGGAAGCAGATGTTTTAGTGCTGCATTACAGTGCAACAAGAATAATATCTCCATCAAGGGTTGCATATCCTGAAGGCCAAAAAGCCAGGTTAAGAATTTCATTAACCAGGCTTTTGCATTGATGTTTGCTGTGTATTTCATGGTAGTTATGGCAACCGATGGCTCCATCGACATAGTGTTGCCTTCTCTTATGACTTATAGCAACGGGGCTAAGGCATTACCAATTTCCACTTGCAACAGTGGGCTGTTTCTTTATCAAGTGAAAAGTCCTATCATTATAAGAAAGGTTAATTGTTATAGATCGATGGTATGTGTCATGTGGTCAAAAGCATTTTCGTGTAGTCAGCTCTAAACTTTCTGCAGTCCTGTCTCTAATGGTCCTTACTTATCTTTCAGTTTAGCTCTGTATCTTAAGAGTATGAATGAATCACTGTAGGTTTCTTGGAGATCTGTTAGAGCTACACACTAGATCAGACTGCTTTCTCAGTTTTTTTTCTTCAGTTTATCTCCCTTGGTGACTGATGTATCTGTTGGGTCTACCACAGTCCCTTGTGAAAAAGCTGGACAATTCTCTTTGCCTCCTCTTGCTGCCAAAAATGAGAAGTATATTCTTAGTTTCTAAGATGCTTGGTTTCTTTCTGCTTTAATTTGTTTAGAATTGACTCTATTTTTTCAGTGCATTAAAATGTTTGCACCTAAAAAGTAAAACTTAACAGTTTTACTTAATTTTACATTTTGGATGGTAGATACCTAAATTGATGACCTTTGCCACTCTGTCCCTGTATAATTTTTTCCCTCCTTCTGACTTGATTCCTTATCCCTTTTCAGAGGTACTTTATGGCCTTGGCCTTGTTGTGATGATAGGGAGCTATGGGAGATTATGTTCTATTTCTTTTACTTTCTAAGTAAGGGTAAAGGAACATTTTCATCTTCTAGACCTGTGAAAACTTTAACAAATAGAGTGACAATAAATGCAGACTTGTTGTTGAGAAAGCTATTATGACTAGTTACTTCTGGATGCATTCTGTGCACGTTCATCAGGAAAAGCTTCTTTTATCATCTTGGATTGTATCAGTGTGATCCACTTAAGATCAAAGTAGTTAGATCTGCTTGTGGCTGAGTTCAGGGACATGCAGGTAACTTTACTGGCATGAAGTGGATTATGTGCTTATTTTGGAGTGTCTTGCAAGAGTGAATCACCTGTTTAGCATACATATAGCATGCTGCTGCTTCAGCTTGTCCCTTCCAGTGTGACTCTGTCAAATTGTGGTGTTTAGCAACAGACAGGAAGGTTTCAGTTCTCCAGGACCTAGACTAGGTTTGGTGTTGCAGCCGCCAAGAGGGAAGGGTGCTCTTTTGGAACTTTCTTCAAGAAGTTCCTGAAACAGTTGCTTTATCAACAGGCTGAGACCATATAGGTAGCCAAGGAGTTTAGCCTCTGAGCTTTATGAAACTACATAAAAATATCTGTGTTTGGGATTGCTGATCTGGTACGAATGGCATTTTTTAGGATCTCTATCAACCCCATGCAGCTTTTCAGCCTTTGAAGTCTTTTGGGCTACCAAGGAAGGACTGAGGAGAAATTTGAGCTGTACTGGCTGTTAGCTTGGCATGAGAGTCTGGATAAATCCATGGTCATATAACTTCTAGTGGATGTGATCTTCAAAACAAAAACTCCGCCACGATCATCCACATGCAAAGTACAGGAATTCATACTGGGATTCTCACTGACCAAAGCATTTCAAGTTACCAGGCATTTATAGATAATTGATTCCCTCTGTCCTCCTTTATGCCTCCCCTACACATAAGGGTCAATATTTTGTATTGCTGCTGAGGATGCCACAGTAACATTCAGTAGTTTTTGTAGTGCTTCATGTTAGGTCTTATCCTTGGAAAGCAAAAGAGATTTCAGGTCAACGTGTAGATTAAGTCCATCATGTTACACACTCAGCTCACAAACCTGCCTGACTTGATTTCTTTTAAGAATGTCTAATTAGGACTACATCAACCTCTACATTAGTTGCTGTATTCCAGATGGTTAACAGCCAAGTGCTAATTTTGTATTACTGCCTTTAGAGCTGTGGCCTGACTAGATGATGTGCACTTTATGCGTACTTCTGGAATAATGTGCAGTTGTTTCAAAGTCATCAATAAGATGCTCAAATGTATCAATATACCTAATTGTAAATATTTAGAAGCCCGAACTATTGCTGAGTTAGTTACTGAACAAACTTGAAGTAAACGATGGTTTTACCCCAAAGGTTTTGCTGATAGGACCAGTCTGATTTGAAAAACACAACAGTATGTGAAGGCTGAGCTCACACAATAGGACAACTGTGTATCTTGCCTAGTCCAAAACTGACTTATTTACTGTGGGACTTGTCTATCGCTTTCTTATTTGCCTTGGTAAATGTTTAGTTTAAGAAGACATGGTGTTTTAGAGGTCTCTGAAACAGGGTTGTTTAGATTTGGGCTAACCAGTGTTGATTTTCAGTTCCTTTGCTCTGATCCCACCAAGTTCTAAAGCTCCTTGCATACCTTTTGTGGACCTATCAGCTAAGTTTGCTATGTCAGGGTGGAGTTATTTGTCTGGTACATATCTGACCTATATAGGGCTGTCAATGGATTTGTTGGCAATGAAAAAAATGCGATTTTGGGTGTATGGTTAGGGAACACATTCCGAAAGAACTATTGTCTTTTAGATCTTTCTTAATGACAATGTAGGTTGATTTAGATTTCAGGCCATGCTTCCTTATAACTTGTAGAATATCAGGAATTTTATATTAGAAAAATTCTGGAATGGTACCTGACAACTGCAGGTTATTTTAAATAACAGTAATTTTGTGCCCTCCTCTGTAGAGGGTTCTGGTAGTAAACTTTGACAGCAATAAGATGAATTTTCTTTACATTGAGTTACTAGCTATTACAGTAACAAGGACTAAATAATAAATTCAGTTGTCTTCATCAGGAGGCACCTCTTTGTTTCTGCATAGTGCCTGCACTGATAATAGCTCTGGCCTGAAAAACAGGGACATTTAACTTTCTAAGAAAACTGCTGATTATTTTATATGCACACTGTCTGTTGGAGGCATGACCAAAGTGTTATCTTCAGCTTAAATTGATAGCTTTTATTAAAATTCACAACTCTCAGTCAAATCCTGAAGAAATTAAGTTTGTTTTTACATTTGTCTAGCACTGTGCAGTCACTTAGAACTTTATCAGATGAAGTATTTGGGTCAAGATACTACATGCCATATGTTTGACCTGTTTAAATTTTCTTGGGGAAAATTTTCTTGGCCAGAAAGTATTTTTGTTAAATCTATTTTGAAAACTCGATTTTTGTTCTTTAAATAGAAGATGTCTGTGTACTTTAAGGTCGATAAGTGGTGGGACTCTGAAAGCAACTGGTCAGAGAGACTGTATGTCAACATTTAATGGTTTGGGAAGATTGAGGGCCAAGCAAACATAACCCTAATGAGGACTCTGGACCAAATATTCTATTTGCTGATCTGCTTGTCTCTCAGACCTACTTCTGGAGTCAGCTGGGAATTCTGCTTTGTGAATGCTGCGTAAGACTAAGAACTCTGCAAAATCAGATCCTAAAAATATTTAAGTTAAGCATCCAGAATTAGAATGCAGATTGTATCATAATTCTTCTGTCTTTATATCCATGTTTGGGGGGGTGTGTGTGTGGGGGAGACGATACCTTTAGGCTTCATGTTGCAAAAGAATTTTAAATGTAAATATTTTTCTTGTGTGCTTTTTTTAATGTTAACCTTTATAAAGATTACTTTCTAAAGTTGAGTTTGAAGAGTGTTCTTGTCAATGCCTCTTTCAATACAGTGAAATACTAAATTTAACGGGTCCTTTAAGAAGTACTGTTTTTTTCTCAACTGAAAAGGCTGAAGTTCCTGTTGAAAACTGTATTCTTACATGCAAATGGGTTGAATTAAGGTAATTTAAAGAATCTTAATATTGCCATTAACAGGATAACTGAGGCCCTTTTAACTTGTAAGGGCTTCACTTTACAATCGTTGTGATGTTTGAAAAACCTGTACCAAAGAGACTGGGTATTATATTTGTAAAGTTAATTAACTGTGTGTCTGTTACTGTACAAATATATTTCAAATTGTGTGTAGATTGAGGCTTTTCAATCAGACTAGGTAAATGTAAGCTGTACTTAGATGCAATTATGGTGCAGTAATTATATTCCAAAGCATTCACCCTTTCTCTAAAGATATTTTTGCAGAAGAAGGTTGTGTTACTCTCTTGAATTGTTCTGTTGTCTATCAAAATGCTCAAATTCAACAATTTTGTGGGTCCATTCAAATACAGGCTCAGCTTCAGCTCTCAGAAGTCCATTCCTTCTCATTCGCACTCTGTTTTTCCTTAAAAAAAGGCCTTATGACTGAAACTGCCACATCTGCTGTTTCTGATTGATAGTGGGTACTTACATACTAATGAACTCGGTGTAGTTTTATCCACTATACAAGATGTTTACATCTGAGGGCTAGCAGACAATAATAGAAATGCTCTTCTGCTGAGCAGCTTTGCCTGCTTTTCCTTTGCACTGGAGTGCTTGCTTTGCTCAGTGTAGCCCTGAGCACCAAGGGAGCTTCTGGTGACTCACTGCCTCTTCCTGCTGTTCTGTGAGGATTGGAATACCTTCTAAGAGTCTAATCTGTGATTTCTAGCCTCCTATCCTGGCTAACCAGCTTTGCCATGAAGGCTTAAAGCCTTGAGAGATGTCCTTTAAAGGTGTTTTTGTTTGTCTTTTCTAGAGATGCCATTAATTCTTCTACTGTGTTTTGTTGTCCTCTGCCACTGACTCTAGTGTCTCTGCTTTGGAGATTTTCTCGTTGGAAGGATTAGTGTGATGTCTTTTCAGTTGGCTTTGCTTCTTGTCATTGTCCCTGATAGCAGAAATGCAAGTATTCAGCTTTGTCTATGAACTCTTCCGTAGCTTGCAGCTTTCATTTAGAGTGGAAGAGCTGTCATTCCTTGGGCCTTGAAGTCAGTACCACATTGATTCTGGCCATTACTTACTTACATTGATTCACTTTTGGAAGCCTGTTTGGCTGCTGAAAGGAATTTAACCAATGAAATTTAATTACTAGGGTGTGTGTGGGAAACATGCTAAACTTAATAGGAGCAATAGGTTAATTTCTCTGCATTTCTTTAGAGCTACCATTGTGTTTGCTGTTGTTAGGGACAGTGGATTCACGTAAAGCATATCAAAGCCTTTTTTCACTAAGGTAGTTTTTTAATCCTGTTTATTCAAGTTTTATGTTGAATTAATTTCTGAATTAAGATTTGTTTCAATATGTGAACTGCAAAAGCAGAGAAAACCATTTAAAAACTCTGCCATTATGTAAAGAATTAAAAAATCAGTTCATAAGAACTCTGAGAGGCAATTGTAGCACTCAAAAAATATTTTGCATCTTGCATCTATATTGTAGATTCAGAGTATGTAAGAATAGTATTTGCTTGTTAGTTTTACAGTGGGGACAGAATCTTTTTTTAAAGTGTGTGTTAAATCTTTGCAAAATTTCTCTCCTTTGAATGCTTTGTGGAACATTCTGTGCCGACAGTCACGTGGTATACAGTATGCAAAACGATCTATTATATCTTAAGTAAAAGCTCAGTTTGAGTATGACTTATTGTTCCTGAAGTGAAGAATCAAGTAGAGCATTACATTCTTTGCTTAGGAATTGATTTCCAGGAGTTTTCATTTGAGTCCTGTCATTGGGTCCCAGATCCTTGTCCCTAAAAGCTTCTGTCAGGAGTGAGATACTCCTAGCGCTGTAGCACTATAAGATTGGTGAAAAAGGGATGCTTTCAATTGATAGTCTTATAATTTAGTTTAAAACAAATGACTTTTAAACATGAGGAGGCAGGGGACAAAATAGCAAGAGAAAAGTGAGGGTAAAAATAGTCCCTCTATGTGTGCATGAACTTACGTCAAGTTTCTGGAATGCAACTGAAACTTGAGACACTGTGGGATGTAGTGGGTGAAGGACTGATCAAATGTTCAAAAGCTGTAAAGGTGTGGCCTGGCTGGCACTGAAGACATTTATCAGCTGTTGTGATAACTGGGGAAGTTTAAAAACTCTCCTTTGAAGCAGAGGAGTTGGCTTCATAGTCAGCCTTGTATCCAGCTGATGTGCTGGTTGGCCAGGATGGCATTTTCCTGCTCTGCCGTGTTTGGGGTTTTGGCTTATTTTGTTCTGTGTTTTGCTCCCTTGTCAGGTGAACAAGGAAAGGGGGTGATGGCACAATGATTCGGGCGTTTCAGTGTGATTTTCAAGGAGACGGGTCTTTGAGTGGTAGTGGATTTAATCTGGCCCAGTGAATTTATTTATATATTTTTAAATGTAAATAACTTCTGCTAGCTTAGCTTCTGAGCTGGTTTAACACAGGATCAGTCAAGTGCCAGTGCTGGAACAAATAAGAGGGCTGACGACAGAATGGTGGCAGGACTGACCTAGTTTGACTAGGTTGTGCAACTGTAGCCTAAAGGGAAGGAGTTATTTTACCTGAAGATACTTCTAAAATACATTTTAGAAATTTACAGTAGAATTATTAAAGATGGAAACAGTAGGAAAGAACATAATGGATCTGGAAAGTCTGACTTGAAGGTTATTCAGAAAATATTAATGCTGCTTATGTTAATAATAAATTGTACTCTAAATTTTACAAATAAGATATTAATGCAGCGTAAGAAATCTCAGAATTATATTTGAAGTCATGTGGACAACATTCTTTGTTAAAACTCAGTTTTTATTTAATTGGAAGTTACTGTTTATTCTTTCCTTTTGCTAAAATTAGCCTTATCTTTTTGTGAAAAAGTGATTTATAGGTTAGGATGACACATAGAAAACCAAAACCAGAATATACCTTTGAATCTGTGAAGAGAATAACAGAAAAAGATTGTGATTTTTGTGTTCATGTAGACCTATATTTTAGTACTTCCACATTAGATCTTTGGTGAGATAGGGCTTGAATATCTCTGGCTGATGAATTTGCATTCTCACTGAGATACTCCTATTCTTAAACTTCATTGTAGTATAATAGTAAAAATATTTACAGGGAAGAGTATTTAACACGAGAAACATGAACTATTAAAAGATTAAATAAGAGTGACAGGCTTATTGGAAGAAGTGTTTCACGATGTTGAAATCAAGTCAGAAAGCTTAGATCAAGGTGATCTGTCAGTTAACTAGTCAGTCTTCTTCAGTGTTGTTTTTATTTTTGAGCTTCAGAAAAAAATGTATTTCTTATCTAGATTATATCCACTTTTCATTACATTTTCGCCTGCTCCAAGTGTTGGATTTCTGAGGCTTAATGATACCAGGAGAGATTTGGAAAACGTTCCTTTTTGTTGCCTCCTAAAGTCCTATTTTGATAGTCTCGAAGCGTTTTGAAATGTACATTTATGTCGATTTACAATTCTTTAACTGATACCGTGATAAGGGAGTTCTTTTAGAAGTACAAGGAACTGTTTATGGAATAGCTTTGTCCAGTGATCATCTAACCCACTGAAAAGTTTGTCACAGGTGTCTCTTTTGGCCTGTATAAGAAGTCTCAGATTTTTTCTTCCTTCACACAGCTTGGCGTTCTGTCTCTTTTTTGGTTAAAACACCTGTTGTCCTAACTCTGAAGACTTTCCAGTCATTGTCTGGCATTTTGGTTAATAACACTCTGTAAAGCAATAGAGCTTTGAGTACGTTATTAGTGCAGCCTTTGAACCATAAAAACAGAATATGGTTCTTCCTGTAAAATGGTGTTTGTATCCCTGCTTTAAGGTTTAGGACCTGTTATCTAGAAATGGTTCCCTGTTTGGACCTACTGTAGTTTGTGCATGTGACAGTGAAAGAACTTTTCCTTACTGGGAATTGAATTTGGGTTCTTTCTTGATTTTTACAGAAACTGTATTAATAGAACAGTAATAGCACACTTTATAATTTGATAGTGCTTTCTTGGGAATCTCAAGAGAAGACATATTCATAACTTTCAGTTTCAGGATATGTAACAGTTGAGAGAATTCATGGACTGATTCAGAACTGGCATGTTTGTGTTGACTTCCTGGAGAGCAGAGCTGCTTGTTTTCTGTGGAGGGAAGCCTTGTGCTTAGCAGAAACTGGGATTCAAAATGACTTTACCTGTGTTTTGTTACAGTGGCTCCCTTAGCTTGCAACTGTAACCAGTGAAAACATCTTTTGACAATGTAAAATATGTGGGGGAGATGGTGGGCTGTAAAAAATTATAGAACACACAGCATAGTAATTCCTTCCTGTATGTCTTTTAAGCAGTTATTTACTTTTGATCTCTTCTTATAAGGAGAGTGGTGAAAGGGAAACCAATAATTTTTAAGATACAAAGTACCGTATTGCAATGTAGGTCAAGCCATGGTAGCAATTTATAGCAGTGCAGGGTTCTGTATGTTGATGAGACAAAAATGAATGAGCAAGGTGAAAAAGTAAATACTTTTTGTAACTTCTGTGAATGTAGTTTGAAAAGTGGAAGACAAAAGCGAACACCATCCATTTGGGTATTAATTAACAGAAAGTTCTCAGTCGTCACTGAGCTCTGCCAGGCCCTTTGCCCCCCAGGGATGTAAACATACCACAGATCAACTGGCTAGTAATGTCCTTCTGTACCTTTTCTTAATAAAAGTGTAGTTTCTAATGTGAAAGAGCAAAGGAGAAGCTCTTGATCTTTAGTTTTGGGAATTTGCTAGCCATTCTTGTGAATTGCCATCTTAATTGCGGAACTTGTTTCCTTTTTTTTTGTTTTATTTGCTTGCATCATAAGTTCAGATCCTTACTTTGTGGCTTTCTTCTATTTCCTTCTTCTCTTGAAGGTGATTCTTCAGTGGTTCTCAAAGAAGAAAGGCTTATGTTATAGAAAGTAGCAGGGTGGAAATTACAGAAAATATGACATAGCAAATATAGTGGAAGACATGAATAGTTCTAGGAAACAGTTTTCATATTCAAACAAAACTGTATTAATTTCTGAATTTTTGTGTTGAAAAAGTAGTGGTAAAATTTAGTGAATCTTTTCAGTAAAGTTTACTCTTGCATGATGTATTTTTAGACTATTCTTTGTTAGCATCTTCTTTGACATGGGTAAATAACTCTTTGATGGTGGTAAATGTCCTTACTAAAAATAGCTTGGGAGCTGAAAAGTATTCAGTCTCTTGAGTCAGGCTCATGTTAAGTCAGTGGGAAATCATTCTGTCTGCTCTGGTGGAGTTTGGCTCAACATCATGTCATTGTGCATTAGCCAAGCCTCGGCTACTACCATGCAGGAATCCTCCAAACAGTAAATGGTTTCTTTACAAACGAAACAATTTGCAGTATGCTTCCATCACCCTTTGATAAGCAAATCTTAGTTACCAACCCTGACAAGTCTTATGCCTTTGGAAGTTGTTTTTATAATGTAAAAAGACAGTAAAAAAGGTCGTTATCTGAATGAGGACTTGAAGAATTGGTTCAGGCCCTAACTATTACACAGAAAGGGAAGTCAGTGTTGTTTTGATTGCTCAATGAAGATGCTTCTAACACGTATAGGAAAAAACTGGGATGTTAGATATGTGAATTTTTAGAAGGGGAGAAAAAGCTGGCACCTTTATAATTCACTGGCCTCCGTAGTTGGAATTTCAGAATACCATTTCCACACCACCTCTAATGTAAAAGCATATATGCTCTGAAAAATGGAAAAAGTAATGGTGTTCTTAGTATGTATTAACACTGCTGAGCTGTGCTTGGCTAACATTTTTCTCATCTGTTTTATAGGTTTTGTAAAAGACACCGGATTAAATCAAATTCAAATGTTCCATGTGTCCCGAAAGACTTGTTGATGATGTCAGAATTAGTTCTTCCACAGTTCATCTTTAGTCTTATTCAGCACTTAAGAGAGGGATATAATGAGCCTGGTATGTTTTAAATTTGCATGTATCTAACATATTTTACCACGCTGTTATCTGTTGCTTTGCAGTCTGTGAAGACACAGTACGTGAATGGTATCTACAGTTTATGTATTTTGTACTTCTCTTCCCAACAAAATTACTGCTTGGCTATGCAATTTGGTTTTATTGTCTGCTGGAGAGCTTAAGTATGTGTTAAGGGATACCTAGCGTTGTGTTGAGCTCTTCCAGAAAACGAAATCAGGTATAAACTGAAACTTGTATGTATGAATTCTAGAGCATTATGAACATAGAAATTATTTCCATTTGTGGTGGTCATGACTGTTCTGCTTGTGAAGATCTTGTCCAAATTATATTGCACCTACACCAAAAGTTCTTGTTATGTGGTTTTCAGCTCTTGATCTGCCATCAGAGAAAGACCTTCATAAAATCCTCCAGGTTTTGGAGCCTCATGTTTCCTTTCTAGAAGACTTGACCAAAATGGGAGGAGCAATGAGATCAGTTCTTACCCAGGTTTTGACTAGCCAACAGTTCTACAAAGATCTTAGCTCTGGTATGTTTGTGTTATTTCTAATAATTAAATTTTCAAACTGTGAAGAATTGAGGGCATAAATTTTGTTTGTCACTGCAGTTTCTGTGTTCTTATTTGACTTCTCAAGACACAGAAGAACATGTTTTTAAGGATATTTTGTTGTTGATAGGAGGGTGGGCTTCAGGAGAGACTAGGAACATTTGTTATTAGGATCTGTAGGAGCAAACCTCTGATTTTCTGTGTCCCAAATAAATGTATAAAGAAATACCCTTACAAAAAAGTTTTTGTAAGAAATCCATTCTCTTCAAAATGAAGATGGTATCTTAGTACTTCCAGAGTAGGCATATCATGGCTATTCAAAGTGGAATATGTCTAACTTATTGTGGGATCTGCTCTCACAGAGGCTGCTGGAGGAGACCTGAATGGCAAAAGGCAATTGTCTGTCCTGCACTTCTGTGCAAAGCCTTTTCCATCTTGTTTTTGAAACATCATCCCCCTCTTCGTTATTTATTCCATCCTGTACCAAATCACAATGAATCTGAAAATGCTGGGCAGTCACTGTTGACCCCAAACCACCCGGTATAAATTACCTCCATGTTACTTTCTTGTGACTAGGAAGTGTATTTTAAGACTGCTTTGCATAGATATGGAACAAATAATAATTACTGTAGTTTTAAGTTGCCATAACTGGCTTGGGCAGCAGCAAGTTGAAGAACAGGCAATCTCCAAATCTTTATGTGAAAGGAGAAACACTTAGTAAAGCTGCCTCAGGTGTAGTTCTTTATTCTTCCTTCCTCTTATTCTCTCCTGTTGAATAATATTTGAATGGGAGTAATTTAGTGACTTTTCTTTTCCTATATGTGATGGATTTCCTGATATAGGAAGGTGGAAAGGGAAGGGAAAGTAAGGCATTCTTATCTGGATTCTTGGAATGGAGGTACAGTTTCGGGGTGGGGAAAGCAAGGAAAGGGATTTTAAAGCAAAACCTGTGCTTCTGACTTTGAAAGCATAAGGTGCACAGCTACAAAGTTGCTCTTGTCTTTTTCGTGTTCTTTTTTCCTTAAACCCTTAAAGAATAGAATTTACTTCTTCAAAGTTTGTTTTTTCCTTATATAGTAAATGTGTTAGGTTTTTGTAGTCCGTTACTTTGTGGAAAATTTTATCTCCTGAGTATGGAGTGTGATTTTGCTTCATCAAACAGTTGTAATTACAACATCTTTATGAATAGTCTCCATTTATTGCAGCTGTCAAAACTTGAACTTTGAAGAAAAATTTAAAATATTAGAAATTATACATGCTATATTACCATTACCGCATTATTTTGCTGTTGTTGTTGCGGGTTTTTTCCATGGGAAATTGTAGGTCCCTGTCATTTCTGTCCAAAACCAACTTTTTTGAAATATCAAAAGACATACTTTTTTTTCTGTAGTGTTAATGGTGGGAGTGCTGGTAAAATACAAATGGAGTACATAATTTAGAAGACAACAGCGTTTTGAAGGGGAGAAACTAAGAGTTACCCACCTTTTGGCCTTCATCAGTTGGAAAAACTTTGTAACTTCTATATTGCATAATTGTACAGCTTATTAAAACATTGTGGACTGTTTTTAAGATTGCTGATGTAGAATATGAAGTATATGAACCAGGTATCTGCTGCTATGCTTTAATGGTCTTTTATGTGTGTATTCAAGGTGTTGGAGAGAATGCATGTACAAAGAAAAGTCATGAAAAGTACCTCATTGCTTTGAAAGGCTCTGGACTGGCATTTCCCGAGGATAAAATTGCCTGTGGTATGCAGGAACAAGGAGCTGGAACTAGTACACTAGCTGTTCAAGGTTTGTGTACAGATATGTTCTAAGAGAAGACTTGATTGTTGATGGTTTTAATATAAACTCTTCTTTAGGTTTATTTTTAAAAACACCAAATCTTAATGAAACTTAAGGAATCACCTGTTATTTGCACTACCAAATTACAGGACTCATTTTGTTTCTACCAACAAAGCTAAACATGTTAACTTTTTGTTCCTAATACACTAAGACCCATTATTACAGCCATAGCATTAGTGGAATTTGAGTAGGCAAGATGAAATTGCTCGTAGTGGAATTTTGTCATTGCATTTAACTAAGTTAAACCACCTATTCTTATAAGGGTGCTGTGGATTTTTTTAAATTTTTTTTTGATCACCGATGGCCATTTTCTTTTCAATTTCTGAAAGAACGTGTCTCCATTAACACGGTACGTTGAAGTTCTGCAATGGAATGTATTTGGAAGTGTTACTCCAACTTCTCAGTCCACTGCTATGTATCTTTTGAAAAAAATTCATGTAGTTTTTTATTTCATACTGGCTCATGAAATGTCATAAAGTACTGTCTTTTCAGTATAAGATTTATGAAAGGAATCTCTGAATTTTTTATCTCAAAAGGTTTAGCAGGTGCTACGGCAGCATCAGGACAAGGGGATTCTTCAGATGAGGTGAGACTGTTTTTAAAGACTATAATGAACTGCAACAGAATATTAAATGGAGAGAATGCTTGCAGCCAAATCCCACAAACCTTAACTCTTCTATCTGCCATATATATTATCCCCATTTTAATAATTAGGAAGAATGCAGATATAAAGGAATAGATCTCATGCCTTTGATATACTAAGGACCAATCCTTATTTTTGCTAACACTGTTTCAGTTTAATTTATGTATGTAATGTAGAAGAAACCTGTGTAGATATTTGAAAAGTCACTACCAAGTAAATTGGGCTTGATTAAAGCAAACTTAGAGCATGTAATGCTGTGAATGGTGTTAGCAGTTTTGGCACTTGAGAATCCAGCTGAACTGGAGATAGCAACAGGGAGAATTTCGCTGTAGATAAATTCCCAAGTGTAGACTTGACCTTACTTACCAAACATTGAGTGGGAGTAAAAAGGAGAAAATCTCATTTTAGGTTGAGTTGTAATAAATAAGGGGAATTTAAGGAAGAAAGTTAAATTCTCTTGGAGTTACTTTATCAATTTATTCTCATCTTTTTTTCTAAACTATTTAAAACCTAATTTCAACCAGTCAGCCTTAGCAGCCATTTTGGTAGGGTAACATAAACTTTAAATAATGTAAAGAGATATCTAATATAAGAATATTTATTCCTCAGTGTGATAAAAGCAGTCGTGTTTTATTTGGTTCCTTGGAACACAGCATCTTAAATAGGAGGACAGGTTTAGACAGAGCCCTTTTTCTCCTTTTGCACAAAGGAAAACATGAGAAATAACAGCCATCCTTCAGATTAATTTTTAGTTTAGAACTGTACTATTGTAGAAGTGAAACTGAGCTATTAAAAACTTTTCAAGGTGTTTAGTTCCCTGCAGAAGTGCTGCTCTAATTTGTAGTCTATGTAAATTTTCTAATCTAGCATTCTATCTGTGAAACAATGCTACCATAAGGTGAGAACATTATTTACCTTTATGGATTCCTCTTAAATACCAGAGGAAGAAAATGCAGTTAAGTGTACTCCTACCATGTTTCTTAATTATAACATAGTTTTATTCTGCTCTAAGAAGACCAAGGCATTAAAAAAACCTGTAAATACCTTTTGTCACTCACATAGGAGTAACAGAGGAGAGCAAGTCACAAAGCAAGACCATTTTTCCTCGTTTCTCTAGTAACATCATTTTTCTAATAAGCATTTCAGCCTTCCACCTGCACAGTCTGTTTTGACTTTTGGATTAAAGGACTGGACTTTCTTTTTTTAGCGATTCATATTTGTCAAGCAGAACACAATTAAGATTATAAAATAAAAAAATGAACTTTTTTCACTGATGCTTTTTTCAGGGTGGGCAAAAAGTTTTACAGCTTGAATTGCAGAGTTCTGAAGTTCATAGTAACATCCCAGCAAGTCTGACTTTTTTTTCTTGAGAGTACTTGGCCCCTCTGATGGGGGAGTGGGCAGTGCCAGCATCCCGAGAGCTGGCTGTCTCGTTCCCCATTGAAGTACCAAAGTAGCCTGTGTTCACAAGAACCACAGTCTCGTGGTCTAAGTCTTCAAATGTGTGTCCATCTTAAAATGACTTTTCAGATGGAGATAATGAAAAGATAGGAAAATTCAGACCTTTTATTTACCCCATACTTCTGGTCAGTCCTTAGATATAAAATATGAATAATCTTTCTCCCCAAGAAAGGATAGTAACTTCCTCAGGTTTGGGTTCCTTATAATTTAGATGAAGTTTGGAAATAAAAATGGCATTTCCCATATCCTTGGAGAAGGATATTGATTACTTACTTGTAACAGTAGATATCTGTATTAATTATGTCTCATTAGCTCCAGTAAGGACTACCATTGTTAGTAAAGACCCATGCAGCATTTAATATAGTTCTGTAATGTTACATGCTTTTTTAACACCCAGTGTTAGATTTTATGAAGTGGGGATGGAGTTGTTTTTAACTTGCATTACATTTTTGAACTTTTGTTATTTTGTTTGTGGAGTGCCTTGGAAGCTTCAGATGACAAGTGCCTGTGTAAAGTGTTTGCGCTATTCTGTAGGGAGAAAGCAATTAGAATTGGCCTCCTAAAGGTGTCAAAAGTACTATATTCTTAAGTCAGAAATTTACATTGATTAGAAAATGCCTAGGTAATTGTGTTGTCAACTTAGATATACAATATGTTGACTGATGTATTTTTTAGGAAACAAAACCCCACAAATGCTACAGGTGGATAAGGGGAAACCTTGGATGTGCAAGTTAGAAATTTTGTAGTGTTAAACATTTTTCTAGCAATCAGTTTCAGAAATCAAAGCAAGTAACCTCACAGAATTAATGCAAGACATGAATATGTCTGAACTTGTAGATGATTATGTTGCCTGGAGGGGGGAAAAAGGCAAATGAAATGTGTTTTTCTAAATAGTTGCACACAGCCCATGGCTCCTGTAAACAGTAAAGCATTTTTCTAGTAAGATAGTATATTCAGGGCTTCTTTGTTTTAGCTTGGTAGTTAAACCAGAGTTTTGAAAGCATAGCCACCTCTTGGCAATAAGATTCTAAGTATAAGATCATGAATTTTTTAAACTCTTCCCCTCCCCCAGGAGGACCAGGATGGTAGCCAAGGTGTGGGAAAGCGCAAGAGGGTGAAACTAAGCAGCACCACCAAAGGTATTTATACAGTACTGATCTCAGTTTATCATATTTGCTTTATGTCTGTCTTGAAAATTATCTAGGGATACTCATTCACTTCCCAAGCACTACAGTGCTGCATGTGACAAGTATTAACCATAGCAAAGTCCAAAGAAGATAGCAAGTGAAAATGTGGTAATTGGCAATTTTGATTTCCCTTGTGTGAGTACCACTGTCTGGGACTCTGACATTTTGTCACCTCTGTGTTCTGAGGTGACCTCCAAAAATTCATCCAGTTTCAGCTGTGTGGCTGTCAAGGCTACAATATGGCTTTACAAGGAAGTGTTTGGTGTATTTGTTCTTAACATTTTTTTTATTGTGCCATTGTACAGTATGATTGTGTTCTCAGCCAGACAAGAATGGTTATCTCTGGTCCTGGTTGGTCCTTCTGTATTGTTCTAGTAATGTTAAGATAAGATACTTGAACAGAGTCTCCCTTGAAACAACTTAATCATTTTGAAATCAGTCCTGTCTGCAATTTGTAATCCAACATGAGTAGCACTCACATTCAGGTCAGCGCAAGTTTTGATTCAAGAATGACCATAGGCTAGAGACACGGTAGTCCTATCCTGTTCTTGACATGTTTTTATGCTAAAAAGTGTTTAAATAATAATATTGAAATACTATTATTAGGTAAAGAAGGCTTTTTTGTTTGTTTGTTTTTTAATATGAGGAGACAGACATAGGAAGCACAAAGAATTGCAAACCTTGAGAAAAGAACATTTGAGTGAAAAAAACTGGTGAAAGTTGGAATAAAATTTCTGGAAGATCTCTGGAGTGAATGTTTGGAACTTGAGTTTGAAACACAAAGGTTCATGAATTAATAGAATGGTATGAAGGTGTGAAGAGCATGGGAAAGTAAGATTGGTTGTTTCTGGTGTTTTCAGACTGAAGGAAAAAGAGATTAGGAAGCTGGAAAAGCAGAGAACTAAATGTTTTGGCAATGCTGTTGTTAAGAGAGAATCTTAAAAATGGCGTGTGAGAGACTGTGGTAGGGAATAATGATGTGGGAGAGGTGGTGGTTTTGGAGAAATGCAGGAAATGTAGAGACATCCAAGGAAAACTCTCTTAAGTTACAGAGGCTGCTAGCTTGTCTAAAAGATGAGTTAGTCAGGTAACACAAGAAAAGTGTTGTTGTTCTGGTGCATAATAAGTAATTATGGGAAATAGGCAGGGAGGAAGTTCAGGTTTAGAAGCTGCCTGATCAGGATACCAGGATCAGCAGTGGCATTTCAGGAAAAGTGATACTTGAATTCAACATTTCATTTCCCCCCAGGATTGTAGTCTTCCTCCTCTGAGGCATCCCAACATGGATTGTGCTCTTGATGTTGATAGCTCCTAATATCTGCCCCAGAGGAGGGAGTCTGCCAGTGGGGGAAGGGTAAGTATCTGTTTTTATTAAATATCAAAGAGTTTTCTGAAGTTTTCAGTATTCATATTTTATGTCCAATAGGGTATAAAATAAGAGTATGAAAAGAAAATTTTAGAAAACTGAGTATTGAATAAAAACAGATTTACCTTTTCCTTATAAGCAGACTCCCTGTCCCATCCTAGGTCTTCAGTGGTTTATTGTCTTCATAGAGGGTTATTTATATACTGGGGACATCTTGAAATGCCAAGTCTCATATTCTAGAGAGGTACTTACAACACTGTGAGGTCTTTTGTGGCACCAGGAAAGAAAGTTTTCTTGAAAGAAAATGCAGTTTTTATGCTGAGGTTGACTGATACAGGTATGGGACTGAGTATTGAGAGAATTTTTATTTTACTCTTTTTAAAACCTGCATCCTGCATCCATCTGAACTACCAGACATTTAAGACAAATGTAAACCCACAGGCACTATTTTTTTATTATTTGTTTAAAGAAATTTAAAATCATGTCGTATTTTTCACAGGAGTGGGAACATTAGTCCCAGTGTTCTTGACAAATTTTCCAAGTTGGGTAAGAGCATTCTGCCTACTTAAATTCTATAGCAGGTGTAAGTGGATAGTATTTTCTGTCCTTGCCTGAAACTGCTACATAAAGTATTTGATATGCACTGTTCAGCATTTCAGAGAAAGCTGCACATGAGTGACAGGTGAGGTGTTTGTCACTTGTCTCCATGCCTGGTGTTCGCACTCAGGAGCATTTGGCATGTCCCTAAACTTGTGCTGTCTGTCCTGTGGACACAGGACATCAGTCTGCACAGCTCCCAAGCTGTCATGGCCACTCAGATCACACACACTATTTCTTAACGAGAGAGAGGAACAGAATGTAAATGATCATCACGTGTTTGTTGCAGTAGGTGATGTCTAATGCTTTACAAAATATTTTAATATTAAAATACCTTTCATGACTCTGTGAAGGTAATGTTTTTATATCGATGCTTGTAGAATATATTGAATAAAACATATTCTTGCCCTTTTGTGGCTTACTGGAGTCTTTAGGAGAACACTAACATTTAAATTTGGACTAATTGGTCACTTGACTGAGGAACTCTGACCTTTGATAATGATGGAAAATGGAGGTAATTCCTGCTTAGGAAAAGCACAAATGCCTATCCTGCTTAGAACAGGCACAGAGCTATCCAGTGCAGTCTCTAAAGCTGTCATACTTCAGTGAAGACACGAGTCTTTAAGGCCAGATGATTTTCAGCTTAAGTGTTTTTGGATGTGTGCTGGTGGGGGCACTTCATACGGTCCTGTTGGAATATGGGATTTTCTGTGTGGGGTTATGTATCTTCAGGTGTAGTTGATTTCTAGATATAGAGGAGTGTTATTATTGTTTTCGTTTTTTAGTCCTCATATGTTACTGGACTGAACAATACCTGTTGTGGTTTTAAATAATAAATAATCAACCTCTTGAAAAAATCAGTCTTAATATTGTAGTATTTCAAAAAATGATTTAATATGGTTTATGCCCTGTCAAACAGTAATTTCACAAACAGTTTATTCCAGCAAAGGTCAGTTTGCAGCTTTGCAATCAGGAAACTGATCTGCTTGAAAACACAGCTGACAGAACGGAAAGATCCTGGACTTGATTCCTACGTAGGTCCCCCACAGGGATCCGCTGTCAGCATGAGTAAGGGGGCAGAGTGAATGGCCAGGAATTGAATGGGGAAAGATGAGAAAGGAATTAGTACCTGATTATGGTAATTTTACCTAATTATGGTAATTTTTCTATAAAAAACTCCAACCAACAACTTTGTGGTTGGCCAGTAACTACTTTGGAAAATAAGAATAATGGATACATTATTGCTTCTATTTAGTTTGTTTAGAGCTTTGTAAAGTTTTCTTAGGTGATAGAACTTGTCACTTAATCATAAATGTATTTTGTTGTTTTGCTATTTTATCTTCAGTCAAGCAGTAGTCTGCATTCCTTCCCTCGATTCAGTGGCCATGTTAATACTGTGCAGTTTGCTGTGGTGCATTACAATCAGTGCAGCTATTACAGTAAGGTGATGTGGTTCAATGCAATCATTGAAGATTGGATTCTGTGGTAGAATTGTAGTGAAAACTTTCATTGGCTTCTCTGGGAGGTCCTTTTTATCTGGCACTGTGCAGTGTTGGTCACGTTCATTTTCCCAGTGTATAAAAAAAAATAAAATTATTTACAGAATGCACTAAGATGTTCTTAAATTTTTGTTCTTGAATTTTTTTGAGTGAAACTGCACTATCATTGTTTTAATACATTATACATACCCTGCTTCAACCTTTTATGCAGATCAATCTATCATGGATGTTTTGAAGCATAAATGTTTTCTAGAAGAATTATTATTTTGGACAATAAAATACGAGTTTCCACAGAAGATGGTGACTTTCTTACTCAACATGCTACCAGATCAAGATTATAAGGTACTTGCCTTACTTCATTCAAACCTAAATATGTTTTCTTATTCACATTCTCAGTGTGCATAATGCCTTGCATGAGACCATGTATGTTTATATTTGAATAATAAGCAGTAAAATAATGCAGATCTTTTACCTTGTTTTGAGTATTTTGTTAGAAGGTCTGAAGTGTTTAGTATTTGAAGAGCGATGTGGACAAAATAAGATGGGTAATTCTGGAGCAGCAGAATTAATTTTCATCTCATGCTTTGTTATTTTCCTTTTTGGCTGTTAAGTGCATATTTGCATGTGTTGGGTTTTGTTTTGTTTTATTTTACTTTGCAAAATAAGGTTTAATCACTTAAAATGTGTGGATCAGCACTGTATGATTCTGTGGTGTGGTATGGCTGGTGAATAATTGCAGTGGCTTCATTCCTGTTTCAAGTGTTGTAGCAGGCAGTGGTTTCTCCATGCGGGCCGTTACAGTGTGAGTGTTCTTGCTGCAGCTATGTCCTAGGTGACTTTGGCAGCCTTCCAGGTGCTTCCTTACAGAGTTTTGCAGTTGTCCATCCCAAGTATCTCCTGGCCTGGAGTTGTGGAGACTGGATGTCATCTTCCTGTTTTAAATCTTGGTGTGCAGCCAGGTTTGGTTGTTTGCTCCACATGTTCCTAAGACCTAGTATACATAGCAATAAGGCTTAACATTTTGCTCTGATCATGTCATACTCTTGGGCCATGCAAATATTTTGGACCTTCTCAGTCCCTGCTGGGAGACAAACATCAAGAAATCCGGAAGTTTGGACATGCAGATTTCTTCAAAAATGTCTGTTTATAGTGGAACAGCCCTGTATTTGTGTCCCCTAAAACCTTGCTGTATCAAAACAAAGGACATGAAGATAACTTACAAGGAAGAAAAAGATCTGGGCTTTCAGCAATACTATGTCCGTGTCAAGACACCGCTTTAATTTGGGATACCGGCATAGATTCGTCTTGGTCTTGGATTCAGCTAATACAGGAGGAGAGATTAGGACTTCTTAACTGATGAACCTTTACCATGAAACTTGCATTCTTCTTGATAATTTGGGGACTCACATGGACATCCAGTTCTCCTGATCCGTTGCCAGCTAAATTCCTGCCCGTAGAAACAACCAGCTGCTAGCAGCGCATGGAAGAATCTGGTAAGTGTTGCTGTGTTTCCCTTTTTATATACCATGTAATAACAACAGCTTTTAATGATCATGGGATCTTTCTTCCTTTGACAACAAGCCAGTCTTCAGTGACTTACTTCGTTGTGTTCATCACCTTTCTTCACTCAGAATGGAGACCAGGGTATATTTGGTCTATACTGACTACCATCTCTATCTGGAAATAGTCCGTCTTCTACCCACAAATAACTGCATGCTCAGATTGAAAGATTTTAAACATTTATGTGTGTTTGAGGGGTTTTTTTGTTACCAGTTTCATACTGTGTTTCATTAAACAGCTAATTCCTATGTAAAGACTTTATTAGAAGCACAAATCCCAAGTATCGGAAGTCTTTTAAGATCTGTGTTTATTTTATTGCTGTGTTTGTCTCAAAGGCATTTTTAAGTAGTAAGGAAACTTGGAGCAGGAAATGTATCACACGGCAATACTAGGGAGGCAGTAACACTGTTTTTTCCCAAGATAACCTGTGCTTTGTTGCAAAACTGTGTCAATGCTGCATGAATTTTAAATATTTCTGTGAGGACTGTGCCTATTTAACAAAGAGTGGCCCTGCCTTTTATGTGTAAAGAGAGAGAACATAGCATTTTGGGATGAATTAGAAGAATGTTTTATGTTACAGGCTCCCATTTAGCTTTTTGGAAAAAAAGGGCTTGGGTGCTGATTAATCATACTGCATTCTCAAACAGCAGGAATACCTGGAGGGATATAAACTGTTCCAAGTGATCTTTCAGCTTTCTGTTACTTTCTCTCATCCCAATCTATGCCACATGTACTTTGCTAATTTTTTCTGTGTCTGCTCTTGCTCTTGTGCAATTGAGCTGATTCTTTCTGAGGTGATTTAGCTCATTAAATCAGCAGAATTCTTCTCAGTTGGTTTTCTGATACACTGAGGGAGCTGACCAGACACAGAGCACAGAGCTGGCTATCTGTGCATGCTTTGAAATTGTTGAAATCTCTGACCTCCAGCATGAGCATATCAGAGCTGACTGATCCACCATTGCCCTGGGCAGCAGCCACTGAGCCACCAGCAATCTCAGTTGCACAGATTTATTTTGAAATAAGAAAACAAACTTCACTTTTAGGATTCCCAGTATTGAAAAGAGATGTTGAAAGGGGTGGGCTAAAACCCTGGGTTAACTAGCTGTTCCCTCTCTCCCCGCTTTGGCACATGAGAGAGACAACCCAACAAAAAGTGTGGTCTTTGCCTTACAGATTTGTGCTTGAGGCAGCCCTTCCAGCACTCTCTGACATTTGAAGCTTGGAAGACTTACAAGTGAAGAAAAAGAAAACTGAAGAGAAATTTTCCAAAACTTCCAGGAAGTTAAAGGTGTTATGGCGTGGACAAGAGGAAAAACAAAAGACCAGAGAAACAGACCTTCATGTGACCAAGGAGAAGGCAAAGAATGCGTTGGCAGTAAACAGGAAGCTGATGGAAGAGTTTAAATCATCCAAGGACGGAGCCTTGCTGAAATCTGGAATACTGGAAGTAGAAAAATGCAAAAGCATCTGGTAGAGATAATGAATCAACAGTCATAATTACCAAAAATGCTAACCCTTGTTAGGCACCTCCCATAGAGACTGTTGAGGCAGCTATTACAGCAATAACCCCTGGATATGCTGTTCTTCAAATTCTGTAGAACAGTTTTTCTATTGGAATCTTAAGTGTTCAGCTGGCAGAAATATCTTCTTCTTAGGAGTGAGAATATAAACATGGGAGATGTAAGTTCTAACTGAAACATGGGGTTGATGTTAGTCACCTGGAAGTTCTGGGATTGTTGAGTGGCCACCAAGAGGAAAGGCCAGTTGAAAAAATTAACTTTGTTTTTCAATAGGCTAGAAATTTAGAAGCTGCACAAGATCACAGAGAGTAAGTCAGTGAAGGTAATTAAATATACAGAAACCATGTGTGTCTTAGGAAACTACTTTCTACAGAAGATTGGAAGCTGAGTATTTGGAAGGATGTGTTACATCAAAATCTCCATTTTTGCTCAGATCTGTAATTTCCCTTAGTTGTGTATATAGCTTTGGCCACTGAAAGAAAGGATTCTGAGGTGGATGGACTGATTACCATGGCTGTTCTTACATATGGACTGCAGTTTACCCCAGTATTTCAGCTTTTTAACTTCTGGATTTGAGTTTAGCTTCTTCCTCTCAAAACTGGAAAGAGTTTTATTTGTTTATTTTACTTCCACGTGAATGCAGGAGAAAAGCTTCTGTCTTTCCTTTACTTAAGTGTATTACAGAGTCTTTACCATTACACTGTATTGAAAGCAAATTTACTCTCAGTTCGTTACTGTATATGAGCGAGGCACAAAAATTTTGATGCATGTTGATTTAAAATAAAGAAACAAAAAATCCAACATTTGTCCTTAGAGAAGGACAGTGTATTTGCAGTCAACTTAAATTGAGAGGGCTGTGTAAAAGAAGTAATACATAGTTCCTACATCTCAGAACCCAAAAATCCTATCTAAACACAATACAGTGCAAAAAAATAATATGTAAAAAAATATACTTTTTTTATTAGCAGCATTAATATAACTTCTTAAAATATCTGATGCGTCATTTGCATCTGAGGCTTAACATTAATAGTGTGAATGTCTTGATGATAAGTGTTACTGCCAGTGATTAAAATCGTTTAAAGCTTTCATTTAAAGGAAATTATATGACAGGAATATCTGGAATACCAGAGTGATATGTATTAACTTTGCTGAAGTATTGCAAATACCTTGTTCCAAAAAGTCTTTAACTGAAAGTGGTTCCCATTGTGCTGGGGGCTGTATGGAGAACACACTGTCACTTACTATACACGTTTCCATCACTGTGGACCAGATAAAGGAAGGCACTTTAAGTAGTCTTGCAGTGTTTCCTGTAGTGACATCCCCATCCTCACCTTGGTCTTTTTTTTTTGAGGATATTTGCTGGAAGAGACAGTTTTTGAACTCAACAGCAGCATTATGTCATATTTTTGGAAGTATTTTCTAAATGAGAAGAAACATGGTAGTATTTATAATAATAAAAGTATGGGAGCACTGAGTCTAAGGCAGGTGAAAGTAGTGATTTGTGTATGGTCTGGTAAAAACACAGCTGCCTGAGTGTGGCTTTAAAAATTCTAATTCTATGTTTATGAAAGGTTAATACTTAAGAAGGAATAGGCAAGGGATTTTTAGACTTTGATCTGAACATTTTTATCACTACACAGCTTGTCTTCTTACTAAGCCAAGCAAGTCCAGATGGTGTTAATTCAGAACCTAAAGTACTAAGTGAGAAGTGATTTCAAAGCTGGCAGATATGCCCACATGTACACGGAGTGCAAAAGTTTGGTTTACAATGCAGTTTGAGGCTAATGGAGGACACAAAACTGTACTGTGTATGTATTATATAGTGCAGTACATATTGTATGTATATGTATTGATACATTTAAATACTATCTCCTTTAAAAAAACCCCAAACAGTTGTGTCATTGTTCATAGTGTATCATTTTAGGACATTAGTTCCTGTTGTAGGATGTAAAAATTTAGGATAAATTAATTATTAGAACTGTTACTACTTTCAGGTGTATGCTGAGACCATCTTTTCATTGTTTGAATGTTTCTGACACTTTTTAGTGTAGGAAGTGTAGAATGAGAAGATTAGATTTTGTGAAAAGGTAATAAAATTAGAGACTTGAGTTACCCCTCTCTATAAATCAAGTCTTTTCATGTGGACTGTATCTAGAAACTAAACATGGAATACTTACACCATCAGCTTTGGTTTGTCATAGCAACCGGTGTTTCCCAGGAAATGTTGATTGTGCTTTTGTAAAGGAATATTTCACAATGAAATAAAGCTATAATCTTTTTATGATATTTGTTAACATCAACATTTCTTTATAATTTGCAGATTGCTTTTACAAAAACTTTTGTTCAGCATTATGCTTTTATTATGAAAACACTGAAGAAAAGCCATGAATCAGACACAATGTCTAACAGAATTGTGCATATCAGCGTTCAGTTGTTCAGCAATGAAGAACTAGCACGCCAAGTAACAGAAGAATGCCAGCTGCTGGATATTATGGTCACTGTTCTGTTGTACATGATGGAAAGTTGCCTTATTAAAAGTGAATTGCAAGGTAGGTTGATATGTTTGTTTGCTTCATTCTGTGGATAATAAATTGATTATAGAGAACTTAATTTTTCTTGAGTAGCCATCCACCCCCCCAATCCCTTTTCCAAAAATGCACAGGATCTAGCAATACATGGTAGAGGCTGAGTATCAAAATTTCCTAGAAATATAAAGGTAGTTACCAAGAGTGATACCGATGTTTTATCCTTTGATTTGTAGGGTTGTTTTGGGTTTTGTTTTTTTTTGTAGGAATGTTAAATAGTTCAGAATACAGAATATTACCTTGCAGGTGCTTAATTTGTTGGGTAAAGTGCATAAACAGCTATTTGAATGAGGAATTATATACAGAAATTGAGACATTTATGAATTTTAAAAATATTTTCAAAGTATTTCACAAACTATTTGGAGTATTCAAAATTGGTTTAATTTTTCTCTCCTGTGATTGCCTTAATAAAACTTGATATAAAATTAGAGAATAATTTAGTACTTTGTAAATACAGTAATTTGATCAAGCTTTTGTTTGACAGAATAGCAATTTGAATTTGAACTAGTGTACGTTGTGTAACTTTTTTAGTGAAAGCAACTGTCCTATTTCCACCCTCCTTGTTCTACCTGTCCTAATCTGAAAATGGTGTCACAATGAATCTTGCTGACTTTTCATGCTTTGAAGTGCCTAACAGACTGCAGGCCTCTCAGCCCTCTTTATCCTAGTTTGAATCTGAAAACACTCTCTAGACAGAGTGCTGCTGCTAAATAAGTGTCATCAACTTCTGCATGAAATTGTATTTTTTGTTGCCTGAAGTATCCTTTGTCTCAGAGTCCTCTCTGTGTATAGCCTAAAACTGTGTATAACCTAAACCAGTGACTGTACTGAAATGGGAAATCCTCGCTCATCTGGCTCTCGTGTGCCCTCATTCAGCTGCACTTCAACATGAGAAGTTTTCCTGTTGCCCTACATAGATTGCTTTACAGTATTAAGAATGTTGAGTATTTAACAGTTTGTGTATCAAGTGATTTTTGCTATATCAGTGCCATGTTGGTGGAATGTAATTTAAAAATTACTTCTAAGCATCTTCTGAATGTTACTTGTTGGTCAGTATGGGATGGTGGTGGTGGTAATGTTCTGTAATGGATCACAATTGCGGCCAAAAAGGCTGTGGCTGTGATTAGGCATTCTCTGAAGAAGCTTCCTGGTACTTAATGATGTAAAACGAAGCTGGTAAGTTAAATAACATCAGATATATATATGATAAATGTGTGAGAAAAGACCTAGCTCTGGAGCAGCTACCCTATTGTTTTCTTTTCCTAGCACCAGTGATTTCTCTTAGCTAAGATACCATCATAGAATTATAGAATCCCTTATGTTGGTCATTGGGTCCAACAGTAAACCTAATACTGCCAAGTCCACCACTGGGATGTGTCTGGTGCTTTTCAGTGTTTCCACATTTCCTTCTCACGGCTTCAGGTATGAGGGCTTGGGCATACTGTAAATTGGCAGGAAAAAAAAAATCATAAAATACTCTATTGAGTTTTTTCCCTTTCATATTCTCGGTGACCTTCTTTTGCAGTTCTGTGGGCTTGTGTCTTGCATTTATTTCAAGTTATCACTTAGGATGCTGGAAATAGTGAGAAGTCTTTTAAAAGTCTGTGCTGGTGAGATAAATTGAGAAGACTTCTCTTTGTGCAGCAACTGCAAACAATACGTTGTTTAGTATCTGAATGAGACAAAGTTTACAAATCCAGCCAATGGATAGATGGAAAAGCATGTTGGAGAGGAGCAAGGAGAAAGTGGAGCAGGAATTGTGTCTGCTACGGCATGTTTAGTTTGCATTGCTTACAGATCCTAATTGTTTTTGAACAGCTGACACCTGTTAAAAGTATACAGTTCACTGAGGGCATTTGTGGACACTGCCACAAACTGTTTTCATGAAACAGAATTAACGTAGGAGTTGTGTTGATACCAACTCTGTAAATGTTACTAGTTCACCTTACCTCTCTCACATGTGGTGTGAAAGGATGAGGGGGAGAAATATGGATGCAGATGATATAACTGACTCTCTAGGAAGATTTATGTCCCTATGTTCTTGGAGACTTTTTTCCTCTCTATCAGCACACTCCTCCTAATGAACTTTTCATGGGAGAGGAATTTATACCCCCAAAGGAAAAGTTTTGGTGATGGTTCATCCTTTGAAAAACCATCCTCTTTAAATTGACATTAACCCTGGCTTGTAGAGTACTCTGAGTAAGAAGCAATGCCACTGTGCATTTGAAGTAACTTGGGATTTGTCTGATCTAAAGTAGATTAGGACAGAGAATCAGCAACATGTGACTGACATGGAACTCTTTGCAAAGTCCTTGAGCCTGTTCAGGCAGAGGTGTTACCCTGCTCTTGGACAGGCCAGAGGGAACCACTGTACATACATAGAGATGGACCTCGTCAGCCAGAGACTGGAGTCCCATAAGAACAGTGTTTCTTTTTGGCTGTGGCTGTGCTGTGCTGCTTATGGATGTTTCACTGTGTAAAGGGTATTTACAGGTGTCCTTCAGTGCGTTTTTACTGGAATAGAGCCATCCCAAGGCAAGTCATCTGATGCAACCTTCTCTTTCCTAGTCTTTGATAGGCTGCATAAAAACTCTTTGTGTCCCAAATTCAATGCTTTTCTCTGCTTTTTTTTAGAATCACTATGCCAGTGTAGGTTTTGGTCACCAGATTTCTTTTTGAATGCTGTAAGGTAGCTTGCTTACTGGGAGCATGTCAAATTCAAAGTAGTTTTCAGGTGTTGGTAATAGGAATTGTAATGTTTGGTCTTTTTATACTTCCTGAGAGTATTCTGAGAGGCACAACTGCGATGGTTTTACTAATGCAGTGCTTTTCAAAGGTTGCAATACTGTTAAAAGTATGAGTGGGATCCCACTGAATGGGATCTATATTGGTGAGTCCATGATGAAAAAACAGCCTCAGGTACCAGAGAAGAACTGTTCTTCTTTTCTGCAATTTTCTGTGTGTATGTCTGATCACAGCATTACAGTACACACTAATTGTTATTTTTACATTATTTATAACTTCAATTATAAATTACAGCAAGAGGGAAAAAATTAACTTTTCTTCTTTTGTGGTTTTTTTTTTCTTTTCTTTTTTAAATGTAGATGAAGAAAATAGTTTACATGTTGTGGTGAATTGTGGGGAAGCACTACTGAAGAATAATACCTACTGGCCCCTGGTTAGTGATTTTATAAACATACTTTCACACCAAAGTGTGGCAAAGAAATTTTTGGAAGATCATGGTCTTTTGGTAACATGGATGAATTTTGTATCATTTTTTCAAGGTATGTGACACTTATAATCAGTACTAATACAAGGATGTTTACTCAGCTTAATGTTTACAGTAGCAGAATCCTTACAATGCTGTATGTAAATATTTAATTCATTAGTATTCTCATAAGTTTGTATTCTTGGAAGAGAACAGTATATTCTAGAAAACAAGTAGATGAAAAAAATTATCTGATGGATCTTTGCTCTTCAACTACTTCACACAAGACAGTCGCATCACACTTAGTCGACTGAGATTCATGGTGCAAGAATTCTGAGGTTGTACTTGAAGTACAGATCATAACTTGTGCTAGAAATGTTTTACTGGAGAAGTTCTAAATTTAAATATTGAGGAAATGAATCTGATAAATCTAGTTCTTTTTCTAAGTGTTGCTATGGAGAATTATTTTTATTACTTAAAAGAAATATATAAAAATGGTGAGCTTCTCAGTGTTGAGAAATGTTCTGAGGACCAGCACCCAGATGTTCTCATTGACTAAGTTGACATTCAAAGTCGAAGTTAACGTCACCGCAAGGACTGCAGTTATTAACCAGTCTAGAACTATTGTTCTTTTCTGGTTTATTTTGCTGCTAGGTAAAATAGATTCTTACACTTTGTGGAGGTTTTTTTTATCTTTATAGCTGTAAATGCATAACACTAAAAATACTGCATTCTGTTTAGCCCTAGTTAAATATTGGGTTGTATAACTCTGCTTAAATCTTTGAAGGTATGAATTTAAATAAACGAGAATTAAATGAGCATGTGGAGTTTGAATCACAGACATACTATGCTGCCTTTGCTGCTGAGCTGGAAGCCTGTGCCCAGCCAATGTGGGGTCTTCTGTCACACTGCAAAGTTAGGGTAAGGCTAATGTTTCTTTGTCATAATTCTTGGTTTTATTCATGACTTATTCTAGAATTCTCAGACTTGAAAGGTTTTGTGTTTGAAAAGGCCTGGGTTATGCTGTTCTTGTCTATCAAATAACATAAAACTTCGATCAGTTTGGATTCTGTGTATAATTCATGCTTTTACCTATTTTATTGTCTCCAGTACTTGGACTACAAGTTCAGGATGTGTACAAGTCATTCCTTATGACTGTACATATGGAATAACTTTGATCTGATGAAGAACTTGATAACATGTCTCTGAGTCATTCTGCCTTCAGTGGGAAAGGAGATACACAAGTTGTCCTAATGGGATTATAATGTTGTGTCTGCAAACAGACAGTTCATTATGATGGGGCATGGAGTCATTTATGGGTTTGTGTAGTTTTACTATCAGTCTGATGTGAAAACCTCTTAGGTTCTGACATCTTATGGTCTCCAGACTAGAGCAAAGACTTGTTAGTATTTACTAGACTGTAAGTTATAGCAAAAATTGAGTCCATCAGCTTTTAGGGATAATTAACATATAAACCCCATTTTTTACATTTTTTAATGAAATACTTATATTTGAAAATAGCTTATTGAGATGCGTGGTGGTGTCCATGAGACAGTAATACATGAATTGAACTGTGCAGTAAAAAATGTGTCCAAGTCTACCATGTGATTTTAAAAATTTAAACAGGGCCTTTCTGTGAGGTAGTTTATACTGATACATTGTGAATGTATCAATTTGAGTCTACATTAGCTCTTGAAAACTGAATCACAACTTCTGGCTTTTTGAAGTATTCCTTTCTATTTTGCTTTGGGATGGGATAGTCTGCCTTTCTTTTTTAAGACCTGTAAGATACCTTACTCCACCTCTTGTGTTGTCAGTCATGTTCTCAGCCATGTTTGAATATTTTGATTGTTCTCAAAAAAATCTCAAAGTGTTCTAGAAATTTCATAGCTTAATTGTTGTACATACTTAGTGAAACCTGATGGATGGGAAGAGATTACAGCTCGTATCTCACAGGATAGGAAAATCCTGCAGGGCCTGACCCCCCTGCAGAGGGTGGGGCAACAGGATGGGAGCATGGCTGTATTTCCTGGTGAGAAAAGGTGTCTGACTGAGCCAGTCGGCATTTGCTCAGCTTCTGACTGGCCTAAACACTGCTGGCTTTAGCATAAGAAGCATGTCACAGACACCCTGAGAGCGTGAGGCAAGTCTGGAGTCTGTGTTTAGGGGGAAGGGAAGATTAAAGGAAAAATCTGTTAAGAGATGAAGCTTTACAAGTTCTGCTGATCACAGAACAGTTTGGTTTAGCTCCCCTTCTGCCTTCCCTTTTTGCACATTGCTGATTCTCTCTTAGAGGCCAGTGTACAGCTCTAGTCTTGAAATACATGATTTAACCTGAAATATAGTATAGTTTTATGGCATTTTTATAGAGTTACATCATGCAGTCATAACAAGGTTTGCTTACTGATAAAATCTATGCAGTATTGTGGTATTGTAGCATTTTGGGTTGGACTCAATGATCTTGGAGGTCTTTCCCAACCTTAATGTTTCTGTAAAAATATTCTTGAAATAATCATATATATTTGTAGTAGGAAAACAGTGATACTTTCTTAAAGCTGTTTTGGCTCATGTAGCATGCTGGTTTCTCTTAACTGCAGGAAACACAGGAATACACACGGAATGTTGTCAGATACTGCCTCGAAGCGCTTCAGGACTGGTTTGATGCTATCAACTTTGTAGATGAGGTAAATATCCTTAGTGAATCTAAGCAAATTACTGTGAAAATCTGGTTAAATTTCAAAGGTGATACACTTCCTGCCCCCCCTACTCTCCCCTTAAATTAAATCATTACTCAAGGTGGTGATCAAAAAAGGATTGCCTTGCTGAAATTAGTTTGTACTTAATAGTTGCAATGTTGTATCCTAGGATCCTGTATTTGTAGAGTCTTGGTGACTTAGATTTGCTAGTGCAGTCTTAAGCTGTGTGAGTTTTAAAAGGAGTGCTATTGATAGACTGCTGTTGTGCTGAATGAAGAGCTGAAGCAATGGCCAAACAGAAGTCCTGTTGTGCTGTGGTAGTGGGGAGCAGCTTTGCCAGTTACCAGGCAATACTCTCAAACACCTCAGAGTGCCAGTGGCTACTGGGGACTTAAGAGAGAAACTACAGCTGTCTAAGGGGAACTTGAATAATCAGAAAGGCAGGGAAATGAAGTAATAGTTAGTGAAAAGTAAGTCAATCAAATGAAGACATGCCAAGATACTGTCCTTGGTGGATGTGACAAAGACATTTGTAGGTTTGTTTTTTTCAATATATTATATTAAAATACCTTTATTTTACTTTCAGCCAGCTCCTAACCAGGTTACTTTCCATTTGCCATTGCACCGTTACTTTGCCATGTTTTTAAGTAAGGTAAGCCCATGTTGTTGTAGTTACACAGATGGAGATTCCCTGTCAGATGTGATCATTCAGTGCACTGTGTGCTTTTGTTTCTAGGCTGTCAAATGCCAAGAACTAGATCTGGATACTATCTTGCCAGATCAGGAGATGCTGATGAAACTAATGATTCACCCACTTCAGATTCAGGTTTGGACAAACTTCTGACTTTGCAGATGTAGAAATACACTCAGCAAAAATAGTTGCTGTCTTATTTTTTTAACCTCAGTTATTTAAGTGTATTTAGAAGTATTTAGCAATAGGAAGCATGTCTTAATTGTGGAATATCAAAGTAAAGTATATGTGGCAATATTAACTAGAAAATATTGAGTATAGGATAAACTTTTTTTTCTCCTTCGTATTTCCAAAATTAAATATGTGGCATTAGTTATCATATTCTGAGAGGTACATAATAATATTCACTATAGCACTTCCAAAAGGGTAGGAAGAACCAATCCTTTGAAAACATGGAACTGTTATGTGAATAGAATGGAATGCAAGTAGGAAAGAAATACGAATCTAAAAATTTCTGATTTCAAACTGAGAGTTCAAGAATGGATGCACCCTGCAATATTTTTTTTTACTTAAGAATTTGGATTTATTTGTATGTAAGTGGCAGTGAGCAGTATTTGTAATCACTGCTTTTAGATCTAACCTCTTTACAACCACAATACCTTCATTTTTTGAGTACTTCTCATATATAAATCACTTCATTTGGCTTTGATTACTTTTGTTGTCTGAAATGTGCTCTGATATGAAAGTGTGGTATCTGTCAGATGTCCCTGATCATTGCAGGGGGTTGGACAAGATGACCTTTAAAGGTCACTTCCAACCCAAACTATTCTATGATTCTACAAGGAAGCTGCAGAGAGATTTTTTACAAGGACATGTAGTGACAGGACAGGGACCAATGGCTTTAAACTGAGAGAGAGTAGTTTAGATTAGGTGTCACAGAGAAATTCTGTTACTGTGAGGTGGTGAGGCACTAGAATAGGTTGCCTGTAGAAGCTGTGGCTGCCCCATCCCTGGGAAGTGGTCAAGGTCAGGTTGGATGGGGCTTTGAGCAACCTGGTGTAGTGGAAGGTGTCTCTGCCCATGGCAATGGGGTTGGAACCAAGTGATCTCCAAAGTCCCTTCCAACCCAAACCTTTCTATGATTTTCATGTTTCTGTACTCATATTGATGATCTATTAACATTGAATTGAATAGCTGAATATCCCTGATATATTTATAACTTTTATTTTCCCTGAACAGGCAAGTCTCTCTGAAATTCACAGCAACATGTGGGTTAGGAATGGTCTCCAAATTAAAGGACAGGCCATGACTTACGTGCAGTCCCATTTCTGCAATTCCATGATTGATCCTGACATTTACTTGCTGCAAGTAAGTTTCTGAGAAGCCAAGCTAATACTGTTTGCTAACAAATTATTGAATTAAATTAATTAAATAAAATTAATTTATTCTCTTTCCACAGGTCTGTGCCTCTAGACTGGACCCAGATTATTTTATTTCATCTGTTTTTGAAAGGTAAGGTTAAAAGGAGAATGGTCTTGTTCAGTGTTGTGGTAGCTGTTGCCTAATTTATACCACGTGATAGAAAAGTGCATGTCTGATCCACATCTTCAGTGGTACAACTCTGCCTAGCCAAAATTAACACTTACCTAAGGGCTCTACTGAAAGAACTATCTCTTGATTTTAAACAGGATTGGCTTTTGATTTCCAGTGCAGTAGTGAAGTTTCAGACATTTGTTTTAGGGTTTTTTAAGTTTTACAGATGTTCATATGCTGTGATATTCCAGCCCAAAGAAGTACATAAATAGAGCTGCAATAGTGAGAGTCACAGAAAAGATGTCTGCTTTTTGGGGAAAAAAAAATAAATCAGAGTTTGAAGACAGATTATTTTCATTAACTTCTGTTAATGAAACATAAATGTAAGGTGTTTTCTTAAGGAGTGAATATCATTATAGCATATTCCATAGATAAATAAAAATCTAAATTTAAAAAGAAGATTTTCATGTGGTTTGTTTGCATATATTTAGTTTTGTATTCGTTCAAGTTGTTGTGAATGCTATCCTGAGTTTATTATTACATTTCACATTCATGTTTTCATGTTGGAGAATGATGTTTCTGACTTTACTGTTCACTGTGTAGATTTAAGGTGGTAGATTTATTGACGATGGCATCACAGCATCAAAATACAGTTCTGGACTCAGAGCACGAAAGGTCCATGCTGGAAGGAGCCTTAACATTTTTGGTCCTTCTGTTAAGTCTGCGTTTACATTTAGGTAAGAATCACTGCCTTAGGAATACTGGTATGTAAATAACATTAAAACATGCTCATTTATATGCAGCACTTAGTAGCTGCCTTAAAGCTGATCAACCATATAGTAACTTAGAGCGTTCAACATTTGGTTTCTTCTTTACCAGTTACTTAATTTTAATCACTTATGGATTAGAAATAGATATAATATAATGGAGAAAAATGCCTTTAATGGAAGTGGGTGGTTTGTGTAGGTGATCACATGAAGATTCTCTATCTTTTACAGAAAGATAGCAGTTTAAGTTTGTACCTGTCTGTTCTGACTGAGATTGTCTTTCATAACATTTGCACTCCCCCTTTTTTATCCTGTATTTTTATAGCACTGTATCATTACTTAATATTAGTTTGTATCAAGTTTGACATGCTTTTAATGTCAAATGAAAACTGAATGTGTTTTAAAATTGTGCTATTTTAATGGCTTTTTGAATGTTATTGTTCTAGGAATGACAGATGACGAGATCCTCAGAGCGGAGATGGTAGCCCAACTCTGTATGAATGACAGGACACACAGTTCATTATTGGATCTCATATCCTTGGAATACATTAACTAATGTGCATGAATGATAATGACAGGTGCCTGGATAATAGTAGGATTTTGGAGCTTGAACAGCATGTTTTTACCTTACGTAATTGTGTAAAGGTGTGTTTGCACATAGTTGTTAGCAAAGGCATTTGATTCAATTTTTTTTTCTTACAAAATATGCTATACTTTTTAATAGTTTAAGTTGGTTTTGATACAAAATGCTGTACTACTCTTTTTGTTCTGTTTTTAACACTGCAGAAGTCTTCTAGGTGTGAAATAAGAAATCTGTTTTCCAATGACCTTGTAGAAAGTTTAGCCAAGTGTCACCTTTTATCTGGGTTTTAGCCTTTCATTATTACTACTTTTATGCCAGTATAAAAAGCAGCCAGTCTACACTATATTTGCTTTTGCTGTCAGTAGCCGAAAATTCAAATAATAGCAATCCTGCATGTTGCTTTAACATTGGAGTGAAGTGCATGTGTTATGGGGGAAAGGGTAGCAAACTCCAGGGGCTCTTCCTGCACAGGGATACTGTTCATGCTCCCAGGCAGCTCACTACAGATGTGCAGGTTTCACTGCTATTTAGTGTCTTAGGTTCTGTAGGCAAATGGAACAGCTTGCCATGACTGCATGAAAGAGCTTGCAATCCAGGGATAGGCATTGAGCAAAATATTAGGAATATAAAGGTAGGAGAGGAGGAGATCAAGAGTTACAAATCTGTAATAAGATTTATTAATTGTTATGATATGCCCTAGTAACTCAAATATTTAAATGTGTAAAATAAGTGATTACGTAGAATGATTCACTTAAGTGAATCACTTAACTATGTAAACTAAGTGAATCATTTATACAAGCAATCCCTTTTCACTAAGCAGAAGTTCACCTATTTGTAAGTGCTGCTTGTGTTTTGGAGTAATGTCAGTAGGTTTATATTGCTACCAAAAATGAGAACTATCCAATCCAAGATGCAGAATTGCTTATTGTGTTCATGGATCCTGAGCTATTTACTTGCTTTTTTTGCACTTAGCTGTAAATGCCAAATATTCTTCCTATGAAGAGAGACAAAATGTTTGTAAATAAAGGCTAGTGCAAAAACTTTGTATACACTAAAGTTAGTGGGGTTAATTTCTCATTAGGTACTTAATGTCTTGAGCCAAGCATATAGCAGTTTTCTTGCTTTAAAAAGTTTACTGTGCTAGGCAGGAGGCTTTGATTCTCTTCAGTCACAGTTATGGTTCCTGGCAGCTGGAGCATACAGACCTCTTGTGGTAAGCACAGAGCACTGCTGAAACGTGGTGTGAGAGGAGTGACTGAAAATGTCAAGAGAGGAGTAAAATGGCTGTGACCTGCCATGAAGTTAGTTTTGCTTTCCTTAACACAGATGTTACATTCCAGAAAACCCCAATCCCAAAAGTGGTATTATTCCAGGAAGTTTAAGCTTTGAATCAGTCCTGTCAGCTGTTGCTGACTTTAAAGCTCCTGTTTTTGAACCTGGAGGTTCCATGCAACAAGGAATGTATACACCTAAAGGTATGGTAACCGGTGTTCCCTTACAGCATGCTCAGGGGTAAGATGCTTAATCAGTGTTTGTTTGGTTTTGTTGTTGTGAGCTTTTTTCATTAAAAATAACCCAAACCCAACCTACCAAATGATGTTAAAACCCCCACTCCATCCTCCCAATAAAAGAGCAAAACCCGCTACCACCACTAAAACCCTACAAAACTTGTTTGAGTTTTTTGTTATTGTCTGTTTCCTAAATTTAAGAGCATTGCTAAAGACCAGCAATAGTCCTTAGTAAATTCATTTTCATCTAGGCTGAAAATGAGCTTTTGCATTACTCAGGTATCCTCAGAAAACAAGGGAAAATGGGGAACTGAAGAATTCTTTTATTTTACTGATCTGCATACTTAATCGTTCATATGATGTAAAGAAAATCTGATCTTCAGTAGAGTTTAGAACTGTTGGCACCAGTGAGATGTCAGTCGCAAAAATACGTTCTTTGAAGTTCTTCACATTTTGATTAATAAAGATACCATGATTTACTGTCCTGTAACATTTTTCATGGTCAGTAGTGAGGGTCTAGAACAAAGTTCAGGCTAAGCTGGTTATAGAATACTCTTCTATAATTCTACAAAGGATACAGTGCAGAAATGACAAGTGTCTTCCCCTGACCAGCTTGTCATCTAAATTGGACTCAACACAGCATTGGTATATCAAAGGAGTGAAAGAATTTAAGGACTTAGCTCTCCGTTACTGTTTGCTGTCACTGAGCAGATAAGCCTGTAGGGATCTGAAATGCTCCATGTGCTCTGGTTGTGCTTCAGCTAATGGCAATGCTGAACAGGGTTTAACTCCTTCCTCCCCTGTGTACCTCCCTTGAAAATCACAAAGGTTGGGGTTTTACCAATTTGAAACCATTTGGTTTGTAATCTTTTGTGGACTTTGTTTTTTTTTTCAGGGCGTGGTGGGGGTGGGCAGATGAGTTAATGTGGGAACTAGTACTGTAGTAACTTGTTTGCCAGCTTTTATACTGTGAGATTAGTCAGTAAAACCCTTTTATACAAATTAACAACCAGTGAAATAATTTTGTGAAACTAAAGTTTTGAGAATTGATTCATCCTGGTTCCTTGATGTGTAATTAGGCAGCCTAACACCTATGTATTTAAAATAATTTCGTTTTAATGTTATGTAAACTGCATTTCTTTATGTCATATCCCTTTTCTGGAGCTTGTGAAATGCTGGTATTTTTCATAACAGAGTGTGAAGGAAAAAATGGATTATGATATTTTTAATTATAGAACTTTATATTTACGGAATCTAATGCTAGATTACAGTATTTGGGGATTTTTTTGTATTTGGATTTCTTTAAACTTTCAGTAAACAATTTATTCCAGAGGAAAACTGTGTTAAGTATCTCATTTATAGCAGTAAATACTGAAGTAATTTGTAATACTATACAAAATATCATCTTCTTAGAGTAATAAAAAACCTAAGATGCTTCAGGAATAAAAGCTGGCATGGTTTTCTTTATTATTCCCTCTTAAGTGTTCATATTCTCTGTAAGACTACATAGATTCTCAAAACCTTGGCTTTTAAGAATCGTAGTTTGTGGCCTGTCACAGTTAAAGCAAGTCATGTTGAGATCCATTCCCTCTAATCCTCTAATCTCATTTCCCTAAATTTGGGGGGGGTGAAATCTACTTTATATTTGCAGATCCCTAGATTTTGCCTCCATTAACTATCATTAAAAAAACCCTAAACCAACCATTCAAACTGAACAAACCAAATTCCAAAAGCAGGTTCTTCCTATTCTCTGTAGATTTGTGTGCTGAAGGTGAGTTGTGTGTGTGTTTCCAATATTCCCTATGTGGCTCCCTCGCCGAGTTCTTTCTTCTCATTGTGCATTAGCAGCCCAAACAAGCTTGGTGTGTGTGTCAGACTGCAACAGTTAACTCTGTCCAGAAAAAATGGATGTTTTGGAAGCTAAATTTGGTCATATTTCATATGTAATGGAAACTATGCTAAGTGTTCTCTCTCAGCAGCACATGAGATATCTGGAGAGCTGTAGCCTTAGCAGGGGTTAATATATAGAGTATAGACCATTATATAGGAGTATAGGCCCCTTGTCTTACTGCCTGGGGAAAATTAATCTCAGAAGTGTGGCAAAGCTGCTTATTTTTGCCTGTGAAAAGTTGGAAGAGTGTTGTAAGCACTTGTGTTCTATTATTCCTGCTGGTGGAGCTAAAATTCTGTGTCTGCTGGGTTTGTTCCTCCATTTGGGGTCATTGAATCTTGCCTTCATATTGCTGTGTTATGAGAGCTAAACACTTCAAAACAATTAATAGAATGAATATCTTTTTTTTACTCTAGGTTGGAAACCTAGTTTTGTTTTTTAATAACTTGTACATAGAAAAAAAAGGTAGTTAAAATGGATCTCTTTATAGACTGTTCTGTGTTTACCCTGATCTCTTTTCTGTGGTTGCTCTGAAAAGCCACTCCTGATGTCACTTTCAAGCTACTAAATTGAACAGATGTAACCTGGATTTTAATGCCAAAATAATGCATAGGTATTAGTTAGAAAACAAAGGCATATTTGTGAAAGATTGATCACAGATACCATTTGATACGAAACTTGATCATTTTCAAGACTGAACAGAAACTGGTGTTGTTGAGGTCATTTGGTTCACTACGTTTAATGGTAAAATATCTACCTGCTAACTGCTCTGCAGGCTGTACTTCCTGTTTTCAAGAGGGCTTGTGCCTATCATGTACCAAGTGAAAAATAATTTAAACCTTTTCTTACATATACTTGGAAATGAAAAAAAGCAGAACAAGAAGTGCACAGAAATAGTGTTTTGAGGGTTGTTTTGGGGAACTTGTTCGTAGAAAAGAAGTATTGCCTTAGTAGAGTGGGGTTTTTTGGTGTTTTGAAACAAATCAAAATTTCACAAGAAATATTTTTTATATCAATAGTGATAATAATATAGTAAGTATTACTAGAGTTATTAAAAATTGCTGTTGTTTGCTGAAATAATTATATAATAGAAACCCCATATAATTATAGCTAGTTAAGAATAGACTCTTAGAATAAGATGTAAGGTCTTTAAAGAGAATGTTAACATAAATTTCTTTTAAATAACAGCTGAAGTTTGGGATAAGGAGTTTGACCCTGTCATGGTAATCCTTCGAACAGTTTACCGGAGAGATGTGCAGTCTGCCATGGACAGATATACAGCATTGTAAGTTGAATCATTTTTAGAAATGTAACGTCATATTGTTGCTCATCGCACAACCCATTTTTTGTTTTCACTGTCTGGTAATGCTAATCATTTTATCAGTGTTTTCGGGACCCCCAGATTTGTCCTGGAGTAAATAGTCTACAAATTTACAGGCAGTATCAGGGTTTTGGTTATTTTAGTCTGTTATTCTTCCATAAATGTTTAAAAATACATCTGAAGTGCCACAGAGAAAGCAGTGAATGTTGTCACAGCTAAAATACTTAACCAAAGGTAGTGTTTAAAAATCAGTTACAAATTATTGAAAGCAGCATTATCTGTTTTTATTTATTTTACACTTAGGTACATGAAGTGCAATATTTCAGTGTTCTGTGTTTTGAAATTGTATTGAAGACAATCTGTTTTTTTCCTATGTATTCACTCATGACAGAAACCATAGGTGAATTAATTCTGATGTACAGGAAAAAACACTGGTGAAACTCTTTCAGTTCTGACAAGCAAGATGATATGGTCTTAATTCTGTTCCTTAACATTCCATCCCTTACAGCTGTGTACTCTTACAGAGTCGTATTTCAGCTGATTTGTCTTTTATTTCACACCTTGGGAGTAAAAATCAATATTAAAACCCCCTTACAATAAATGTAATGAAGTAATCCTCTGCCCCTGTGGTGACTGAGGTAGTATTCTCCTAAATAATTGCATCATCTATTGCACTGGATTCCCCTTATTAGAAATATTGGTCCATGTTGAACTTAAAATTTAATTTTAAAATGCACAGATACAATAGCACTGATTCTGTCAACTGTAGCTCATTATGGCTAGCATTTCTTGGTATAGCCTGTAATCCATTCCTCCCTGTGAGAGGTTTCTTTACTGCATGACCAACGTGGTTTTGGGTGCAGTGAAGTTTTCTCTCTCCTCTGTGTGCCTCTTAGAATGAAAATGGAATGCCTAAATTCCTAGCAGTAGCTAAAAAATCTTTTAACTTTATAAATAGAGGTCATTTACATCAGTGGTAATGCACAGAAAAATAACACTGGAGTCAGTTTAATCTTTTTGGAATGCTACTTAAATATATTAAATGGCTTAGAAACACTTATCATCATAAAGTCAGTCTGAACAATAAGAATGCAGGATAATTATGTGTACCGATGGCAGTCGTCTACATTATTGCAGTGTAGATTTGCCATATTGCAAGTATAGAAACATAATTTTCAACATTTAACATTTGTTTCAACAGTTTAAAGCAAAGTGGTAAATTCCCTGGAAACCCATGGCCTCCATACAAGAAGAGAACACCACTACACCCAAGTTACAAAGGTCTCATAAAGCTTTTGCACTGTAAAACCCTGCACATCGTGCTCTTCACACTTCTTTACAAGGTACAGTTGTGATTCTCATGTCCTGTGTTTTACTTCCACGTTTTTTACTAAAGTCCTTAGAAGAATGATTTTTAAAGTTTATGTAGAGTAATGAAGTTCAATTTTTGGTTTATTTGCTATGTCCAGTATGAGTTTTTTCCTTCCACTTCCATTATTTCATGAATGATTAATTCATATATGCACACACTGAGTTAGGAACCCAAGTGGATGAACAGTCCTCCTCTACTTTGAGTAACACTGTCTTAGCCATCAGAGTTGTGATTTGAATTGTTGTTCCGTGACGGTCTCAGGGAGCACAGGGGCATGAGTGGTGTTCCTTTGGCCCCCCTTGCAGAGTTTTAAGGCATCAGCAGCTTGTTCAAATATAAACAATCTTTGTGATTTATATCCTCAAGAGCAAATAGGACTCATAAGTGCAGTTGGTTCTAACATCACTGCCTGGGCACATTCCGGCTTTTGATAATGTTATAGCACTTGTTTTTTAGGGCTAATTGATGTCTTTAAGTCTCTGTACTTAGGAAGTGCTTTCAAAGCGTTGTGCTGCAGAGCCAGATGAGGGACTCTAAAAAGGGCTTTGACTGAGCTGTGCCTTTGCTGGGCAGACCTGCCTTTTGTGCTCTAAGTGCTCTCAGCGTCCCTAAAACTATTTTGCTTCCCTGTTAAGCTTCTCTTGAATAGAAAATATCTGTTGTAATACAAGAATGCTGCTGAAGGAAAGAAGAGCTTGGGATTATGTAGAAGATAAATATTTTGATATGGAACAAAAATGGAGACTGTAGGAAAGGAGTGCATTATCTTTTACTGTCTTGCTCATTGGTTCTTTTTTGGCTACTTTTTCTCTTATTCCATTAGGAACCATCAAGGGCTTAAATCTTGAGAATCTTAACATTTCTGAGTTACTATTTTAGCTTAAATGTCAAATACTTTTCTACCAGATTTATGGATGGTAGAAAATACATAGTGATTTATCCTGTGGGGATGGCTTAAATGATGTCTGGTGTATTTGTGAAATTTTGCCAATTTGTGACAACCTTTATTGTATCTCTTGACTTCTGAGACTTCCTACAGAAGAACAGTAAACTACATTTGATGAGTTTATTTTTCAGAAGTGTTGGTCAACATGACTTTTGATTCTGACTGGTACAGTTGCACATGCTCTTCATATTAAGATAACACTGAGTCCCCTTTTTAATTAAATAACCTCCATAATCACAGATTTGTTTGAGTTTGATTAAATGAGCTGCTCAAACTCTTTTTAGAAAAACTATTGTAAAACAATGTATTTTTTAAAAGATTTTATCTCTCTGGTGTTTCTAATAGGTTTATCTTCTTAGGAAATTCGTCCTATTCAATATGAAGTCATGTCTAAAACTTTGTTAGGTTACACTCTAAAACTATTTATTTTTATAGTAGCTGTCTACAGTGAAATTTTAAATGTATTTTCTCATGCACTTCTTTTTGGTCACTTGCAAGATTTTACCGTTTTTTTTTCCTTTAAATCAGAATATTCTCAAGAGGAAAGCTGTCCTGGTTTTTAATTTCAGCAGCACTGGTTCTTCCTCTCAGTGCATTAAGAGCTGTGTTAGAAGAAAGATACGGGCATTTATTAATACAAAGATAAGGTTGTTTATTATTTGTAACTAAAAAAGGTGATGTGCAGGTTGTTGTGAACTGAGTTCATGTTGACCCTCTGGCATTCCCAGTTATTCAGGCATGGCTTACAGAACTGGGGCCTTGTGAGGCCTTGTGGTGATGGATCCCATGGAACAGGGAGGGGAGGCACGGAGCTCACAGTGGTGGTGTCTGTGCTGCTCCACCTGCCACTCTAGAGTTAAAGTAAATCGCAGCTTGAACTGCTCATAACTTACAAGCTTTTTCTGACTGGAAAGATGTACAACTACATTTGGCATTTTTGGTGATGATCAAAGGTTAGGCTTTTTTCTAAAACGCAGAATTAATTTTTAAACAACTTTAAAAAAAAAAAAAAACAACACCTCACCCAAAAACCAACCAAACATAAAACCCCTGAAGAGTCCAAAATGTATTATTCAGAATACTTTTTTTAAGTTGAGATATATTGAAGCCTTAATCTTCTAACATGTGAATGTTTTTCTCCCTAGATATTAATGGATCATCAGAATTTATCAGAGCATGTGCTTTGCATGGTTTTGTATTTGATTGAGCTGGGGTTGGAAAATTCTCCAGAACAAGAATCAGATGAAGAGGTGAGAATAAATACCATATTTTTCATTAAAATATAAAGGTACTGTCTAACGATTCATTATTTTAAAAAAATATTTTACCATAGGAGTTAGAATAAAATATCTGTATGTAGTTATATGGAGAACAACTTAAAAAAAAAACCACACCCCTCCCCCTCAAAAAACCAACATAAAAACAAAACAAAACAAAAAAAACCAACCCAACAAACCAAAACCAAAAAAGCAAGCCCAAACAAACAAACAAAAATACCCCCCAAAACCTCCATATTGTTGTGAAGAATATGATATCTTGTTACATATTTCAACAGTTTCTGTGTATATTTATAGCCTGACAACACAGATTGATTAGATGGTTACTATTCTTTAAATTAGTACTTGAAATTGTGTACAAAAAAAAAATTGAGTTTAAAAATCACTTTAATTTTTAGATTTTCAGCTGAAACCTTTATTGCTAAAGGTCTGTATCTTCTAAAATATGTGAATTAGCCAAAATTCTAACTCTGCTTTTGATGAGAATTTGAATATAAAGAGCCATTTTTGTGATTGCAGATTCCCTTATGTTATCTGACTTCCATAATTTTTTTATGTTTAATCTTGCTTTTATGTCTAAGGATTTGCCACATTTTTTTTCAGAGATTGACTTCTATATAGTTCAGATTTTTTTGTAATTATCTTAGATTGTACAGCTTTGGATTACTCTCCAGAGCTCCTTCTAATTCTGCTACCTAGCACTAATGGCTGTATTTGATTATATTCAAATAAAGTATTTAAATTTATATATTTATCAGCCCTGTGGTCCTCACGGTAAGCATCAGTCATCATAATTTTTAAGAGATATATTGGCTTCATTGAGTTACATGATGTTCAACATACTGTTCCTAGCTCATGGAGAGATGATGGCCTCTGTAATACAGTTATAAAAGCAACACAAATTATTTTAAAACAGAAGTATATTAGGGGGTTTTTTAATCGTTTTAGGAATCTGCAGGTGGACAAGAGCGTTGCCACGATAGTTGGTTTCCAGGTAGCAACTTGGTTTCTAACATGCGTCACTTCATTAACTATGTCCGAGTAAGAGTACCAGAAACTGCTCCAGAGGTGAAGAGGGAACCACCTGCAAGTACGAGTTCCGATGGTTTGGCTTCCTCACAGGTAAGTAACATGCAAATGCTAGTCCTTTCCCTACATTAGATTAAGTTATTGCCTGTTTAGGCTTTTTTTTTTTTTTAGCATTTTTGTTACCGTTTTTGATTAATTTCTTGGGATATTCTTTTTCCTTCAGTAATTTTTCCTAAGATAACAGGAAGTAGAAATTATTTCAAATGATACCTCTTTCCAGATGATATATTTAATGACTTTTTTTGTCCTCAATCTACCAGAGTTCAAGGCGGAAGAGCCTCCAGAGAGAGGTAGATCTGTGTGCAGTTTGTTCTCCTAAGCAATTAACTAGCAATGTGGCTTTTATTGTGCTCATCTTAACATTCAGTGGAATTTGCTAATTTTCCTGAATTTCCTTTAAATTCATATTGCAAGAACTCATGCTTTTTTCATGTTCTTGATGGTAATATTACGTAGTAGATTTTAAGCAACAAAACAACATTACATTTTTAATATGTATTTTGAAATAAAAGCTTTCTATCAAATATAAGATGTCATTGATGGCATACTGCTTGAGCTCCGTGTTTAGGCCTGCTTTGTCTCACCAACGTATTACTAACATTCGATAATGTAAAATAGTCTTAGCTTTCTTGAATCTAGGTAAGTTTACCTTACACTGAAAGTGCATTTGAAATGATTAGTAGCTTTTTTTTGTTGTTGGGAAAACAAATGAATACGTAAATGGTGGGATTCTGAAAGATTTATAGCCAGTAGTGATACAATTCTGTGTCAGGATTGTATGCTAGATGTAGGGAAATACAGTGTATTTTTCTTTTGCGTGTTAATGTCAGAAAAATAGACAAAATCTAAAGTAGGGAGGTGATATGAAATAGATTAAAATATAAAGGTGGGTGTGGGAATTGTCAGAATCCCATTTTTATATTTGATGTCTGAAGTATTTGATATCTCTTAACTGCCTGGCCTTCTGAGAGGGAGAGAGTAAGATGTCTGTCTGCTGTGGATTCAGTATATGTATCCTTAATTTAGTACTGAAAGCAAGAGCAGTACGAGATAGAGAGATCTGAACAGACTCTGTCGTTAATGTAGCTGCAATCATCACAGCAAGTTCTGCTTGCCAGTATTGGTATGTGGCTCCTACATCTCAGCTAAGAAATCCGCAGAAAATGTGGCATTAAGAGTTGTGTTGTGCAACGGTGCTCAGTAGACTTGAATAAAGGTGTTTAAATGACATAAAGATACTGAAATTAATATTCTAGAAAAGCTAGGAAATATTGCTTGGAGAACAGATTTATAAGTTAGATTAGGACAAAACCAGTTGTTTTGGTATGGATATTTCCATTTTGTACTTGGCTTTTTATGCAGCTGCATATAACAGACTTGTATCAAAATATGATATGCAAGCTTAGTATTTTGCTGTCCTAATTTTCAATACATTTTGGGAGGGGAGAGGAATCTTTAAGTTTTGTGCTTTTCCTCCTGGCTTAAAATATTTTCTAAGGTTTTGTAAATGTATGCAGTTATACTTGTACTTTTGCAAATTAATCATTATGATTTTTTTCTCAAGAACTCGGGGACAGCTCAAGTGTTCAGTTTGGTCGCAGAACGTCGGAAGAAATTTCAGGAGATCATCAATCGGAACACCAGTGAGGCAAATCAGGTGGTTCGACCCAAAACATCCATGAAATGGTCAGCACCTGGTGCAACTCCACAGCTAACCACAGCCATTCTAGAAGTCAAGGAAAGCATACTGTCCTTGCTGATTAAACTGCATCACAAACTCTCAGGAAAACAAAACTCTTACTATCCTCCATGGTTGGATGATGTGGATGTTTTAATCCACCCAGAAATTCCAAGATACTCTCATGGTGATGGAATGACGGCAGTAGAAAGAATTTTATTGAAAGCTGCTGTACAGAGCAGATTGAATAAACGTATAATTGAAGAGATATGCAGGAAGGTGACACCTCCTGTCCCGCCAAAAAAGATTAGTTCTGCAGAGAAGAAAACTTTGGATAAAGAAGAAAGGTAACGTTAACACAGTAAAGAGGCAGTAGGAAAGTGTGTGTTGTGCATCTGTTGGTCTGTTTCTAGGTTTTTGCACAAATTACATATTAAAAGAATAAGTCTTAATTCTGCAGTTCTCTTTATCCATTTTTAATATACACGATTTACACGGGTACTGGGGTGGGATCTGCACCTTGTATTTTAGGTCTTTAAATTAGAAAATTTTAATAATAATTTTATGTGATACACATGCTGACCCTTCATGTTGCTGTGTATACTGCTCGTATATACAAAGGTGTAGAATTAAGATTGTGTTAATTTTTGTGGTTTAACCTTAAGATGAGTTAGAATTTTTATTTGTATTGTCTGTTCATTCACATGCACACATCAGACCATGATTGTTTTTGGCTTTTGTTTAATATATATGGTTTTGGTAATTCTACCTTTTTCGCTTGTCTGAGCTATTCAATTTTAAAAGTATGTTTTTAATTTTTTTAGCTCTTATTTAAAAAAAAAATATATATAAAAAAAATCATGTTTTCCTATTATGTGACCTGAAAACTCGCAAGCCAGTTGCTTGTCTTGGGCTGAAATGTTTTTGGGAAAAAGCTTGCACAGTGTTGAGGTTGGGGCATAACAAGTCCTGAGAGCCCCCAGAGTACTGGCAGGACTGAAACCGAATGCAGAGAACCTCTTCTCTTCTGTTGTCAGCAAAGCTTGTATTGGCACCAGAGTCCTAGGGAAGAGGAATCACTAGTTCAAATGCCTAAAGGACAGCAACTCGAGTTTAGAGGTAGAGGTGAAAACTAGGACTGGAAGGAGCAGTGTTGAAACTGGGACTGGAAGGAGAAACCTTGTGCCTTATGGACAGTGTACTACTGAGCAAAGGGCAAATGCCAGGTCAAGTGAATAGCTGATGTGAGAAGACTCAAGCTGGCCTGTGGGCATGTTAGAGAAGAACTGGGTTGTCAGGACAAAAATATTCAGAGGAAAGTAGCAAGTGAAAAAAAAATTAGTAAAAATCTCAGTGAGGAAGAATGGGGTCTTGAGAGTTGGTAGGAGAAGGAGAATGTACAACAGTAATGAAGGGCATGAGTAAGACAGATTGGTTTTTGGGGGATGTGATAGAGTCAGCTGGAAAGAAGAGTTATCTGGAGTGGGGCAGTGGGAAGAGACTGGCTGCTGGGCAGTGCCAAAGACTGGAACGTGATACTTGAAGCGAGAGGACAGGGAGAGCGTTAGAAGGTTGGGGCATAGAGAGTGGGGTGTTCAGGTCAGAGTACTTAGCACATTAACTAAAGGGGAGACAGAGCACAGGCTGGGATGGACAAAGTGATGATTGAGTGCTCATTCATGCAGTATTTTGAATGTTTTATGTAACCAGACTATATGAGTATGGATCTAGAAATTTGAGTAGAAATGTGCAGTCATCTGACTCAGTTGGTTTCTTGATTACCTTTATTTATCCTGCTATTTTCATTTGGTTTAAAATAATTTTTTCATTACATTATTGCAGATATGTCCAGCACCTTCACTGTACTTGAATATTGCACATAACAAAAAAAAAAAAAAAAAAAAAAATTTCATCTAAGTTACATGCTTTACAAAGTAAAATTATTTTTTTCTTGCTAGTGTTTTGTTAATAGTTTAATTTTCAACATCCCTTGTAATGGTTCAGTAAATGAGAGAAACAGTCAAGGTTTAGCATGTAAAATTGTCTATCAGAGAAAGACACAATGAATGACTGCTTTAGATAAAACACAGCTACATCTTGGACACCTAATCAGTACTGTGGTACTCAATAGTGCTAAATTTATGTACAGGAGAAGCACAGGAATCAATGAAACAAGTAACTTTTCATATAGAAAAAGGGTGAGGTTATTCCTTTCCCTCTATAAAGGATGTGATAATTTCAAGGATCTTTTGGAGGCATTTTAAGTTTTCAGTTAAGTTTGGGGGCTAATGTAATGATGAAAATAAATGTTTTCCATTCTTTGTTCTGAGTGATTATCTTCTTCCCAGATTTTTAATGGTATTAGTGGACAGCACGGTAACTAAAATGACTAAACTCATGGGCTGACTGTGTTCATATTGTCAGGCTGCAGATTTTTTACTTTTTTGATTTTGTTTTAGTTTTCCCCTCAAATCCAGTTTTGTGTCAGTGAAGACTGAGCAGACTCTGCATGTTAAATGATCACCCTTTCTGGTTACTTCAGCATATAATGACAAACTTGGCATCTCTCAGGCAATGAATTGTTACCATAGAAACTGAAATACAGAACTAGAAGCGAGCGTGAGCTGCTTGCAGTATTTTTTCAATTGCAGTGTCATACTCCCATGGGCCATCACGGAAAATTACTGAGCTGTACTGAATCTGTCAGAGTTTGTTTATGTCTTCTTATTAAAGGCATCTATTTACAGTCACTCTGCTTTTAGTCAAGGTGTATATTGAGAAATTTCTAGGGAGAAATAAATAAAACTAGGTCTAATAAATGCCCTGCTCTGATCCTCAGAATAATGAATCTTAGTGTTGTTGCAAATAGAAGTTATTTTGAGAAATGGTGACTGTACAATGTAACAGATAAATGGGCAGAGATATTTGGGGCATTAAGAAAACAAGTTAGAAGCTTTGACTTATAAACAGGCCACCTCAGGATAACAGGGTACAGTATGTGAGGCTACTGTGGGCCTGTGCATGCCTGTTCCTGTGCCAGGACACTGATAATCAGACAGTGCCAGAGTCTGAAGATGACTCACCCATCAGCATATCAGATGCCAAGTGCTGCCTTTAAATCCCATGTTAGTTATCTGAATTATCTCTAAGCAGGGGAAGAAATTCATTGGAAATGCTGGTGTGCAGAACATGTAGCTGTGACAGAGCTTCCATAGGTGCCCTGGTGCATAAACACCCCAGCCGTGGGGCCTGTGGGTGTTTGCATGTTCCATGTGGTGAGCAGCTGTGGTGTAGGGGTTTTGTTTGGTTTTCCCACTTCCATTCTTCCATTTTCCATGTAAACTCTTGCCAAATAAGGGGAATGAGTGTCTATTTTCTTTCTCTCTTTACATCCGTCAATATTCCTCTATGCACTGCAGTATATATTTATCTAGGGAGTTAGCTGGTCATATAACCTTGTACAGGTCATTAATACATTTTAATTAGAAGGGTAGACAAGAATAAGTGTCTATTGTCTTCCATTTGTAAATCCAGAGCTGTGATAAACAATGAGGAAAAAGTTAGTGAAGTCAGCTTGGCTCCAGGGAGATAAGGGGTTTTAATCTGGATGCAATCTCAAGCTTCTTTAAGTCCAGGTCTAAAAGCTGTTGGTGACCAGGATCTCAGGTGGAGGTGGGGGAGAAAGACCCACTGTGAGGAGCCTTAACTGAAAAACAAATTATCTGTAGTTGTTTCTCTTGCCAGCAAGCTTGATACAAAAGGGAGGGAGGTAGGCTATTATTTTTATTAGCTTGTAATCATTGGTTGCTCACAGCGGTACTTGTTTTTGTACAAGAGTTGATATTCCACTCTTGTTATTCTTCCCATGCGTAACAGGAAAAAAAGGTTCAAAAGTAAGGTCTTGTGTTCTTTTTTTCACAATGTTATATCCTAGTCTTTTAGAAGATCCTTTGGTTTTCTGAAGGGTGTTTTAGGACAGGATTTTATTCCTTTCTTTCATACTCAAAATAATACTGATTTCTTAAACTCCACTTTTAAAGCCTTTTTTAGGCTTGGAAATTATTCCTTTATTTACTGAAAATCTGAATTTTGAGTGATTATTTGAGATGGTAACTGTAATCAGCCTGAGGTTATAAAGCATTGTTTTCACTCCATAATTTTTTTTTTTCTCTTCCCGCCTTCTTCTTTCACTCAGACGACAGAAGGCTAGAGAAAGGCAACAGAAATTGTTGGCTGAATTTGCCTCAAGGCAGAAAAGCTTCATGGAGACTGCCATGGATGTCGGTAAGTTATTGTGTGGTTGACTGCTTGCTTTTTTTGCCTTTTGCCTCGTGTTAGTATTAAGGTTTTTACTCCAACAGTTTAAAAAACAAACAAAGACACAAACACAAGAAACTCCAACCATCAACCACCCCAACCAAACTGAAAACCCTCCCTTCAGATTCAACTTCTGTATCCACCTGTTTACTAAGTACTTCTTAAGAGGCTTAAACTTATATTTTATAGGACAGACATTACTGAACACATATGTTAAAGAATAGATTAAATCTGTAGGACATAAATTTATTCCCGTTTTTTCTTAATACACAGTGGATGAAATAGTAAATATGCGTGATGTTTTAAAGTATTTACCTTCAATATAAACTGTCCCAAAATTAGTTTGTCTTTTAAAGATTGTATTTTCTTTGATTATAAAATTTAAGATTCTTTCTTTTCAGAGCCTCAAATTTTAATAAGGTAGAAGTTTTGCATTTTAAATAGATTGAATTTATAGATTTAAGGAACACATAGCTTTTAGATCAGCTGCTATAAGTGATAACGTTGTATTCTATTTCATATTCAGGCTTTACAGTAGAATCAGCTCTTGTTTTTCTTGAGAATCTGCTGTAGAAGTGCATAATGCTGATTAGTCTGTGTTTAACTGAGGAAGGGAAAATATTTTTGTCATCCGGGTTACTTAATTGAAAATTAGCACTTCTGAAAGATAAAAAGCAGGAATCTCCCCCCCCTCCCCTTAATCAAGTATCATCTGCTATGTAGTTTTCATTTGAGTTTAAGCATTGGTTACAAATATTTTGCCAACTGTATTTGCTGGGAAAATCTGGCTTTTGAAATGTCTGACTTCAGTTTGTAGGTTGCTGAGAAGATGTGTGCGCTTATATTAAGGTCTTGGATACAGCAGTCATGGATGGGGATCTGAGTAAACTGGTCTAGTGGGAGGCATCCCTGCCTGTGGTCAAGGAGTTGGAATTAGATGATGTTTAAAGTCCCTTCCAATCCAAACTGTTCTATGATTCTGTGAAATTAATCACTATGTATGTGGTGTTATGTTTGGAGGGTGTGCAATGCACTAATTTTTTTCTGGGGACTTTGTGTTCTAAGTCATCCTCATTAAATGGGTAGTTATTTCTTTTTATTTGTTGAAGGAGGAAGGGAAGAAGAGCTTTATAGTTCTACTTATTAAAAATTAAGTCTTTATATAATCATGACTAATTGAAAATAACTTGGAAACTTTGATTCTGCAGTCACCTATATTTCGAATTCTTCATATTGCAACTTTGAAATTGATGTTTTATATAGTAAATCAGATGTAACTATATATATACACCTATCAATAGCCCTTTTTGCATATATACATAAATATGCATAAATACTTTCATGCATGAGTTTTATAAGCTATGTTTAAGAGAACTGCTTTGATCTGGGGATCAATCATGCTGGTTAAATCAGTAAATTAAGCAGCATTTAGGTGGGTGAAGGACTGGGTATACTTAGCTTTTACTTAATATTAAAAAGAACCTTTCATTTCTCTACCAGGCAGACCTGGACCTTTGTGTTTATGGTTGTGCATTAAAATGTTCCTGGGGCATGCAACACTTCAATTGTTTTCTTCCTAGTATTTAAAGAATTAATAACTGTAGATATCTTAACTTAAAATGTAGTGTTTGTTGTCAATTATACCAGGTCATGCACAGCACTAGATAGGATCAACTTAATGGAATACATTTTCGTAAAATTATTCTGCATACAGAATTTTTTTGGCAACAACCTAATAGAATTCCTGGCATTTTGTTAACTGAATAATTACCTGCTTTTTCACTAACTGTCCTCAGTGTCTGCCAGGTTGTGATTCCATTTTCTGCATTTGTTATGAAAATACATTGCAGTAATGCTATAGTCCAGTATTAACAAGCTTTTATGTTCTGTCTGGCGTTAAAATAGCTCACAAAAAGGAAGTACATATTCCATTATACTGTGTGGGGTTTATCTAAAAATCTAGATTAATTTTTGCCAGGAATATTTTCTTCGGTTTGTTTAACCAAAGTGGTTTGTTTGGCTGTGAATGCAGTCTCTGTATGTTACAGCAAAAGTTGCAGAAACTATTGTTACGCTAAGTTTGAAACACAAGACATGGTAAGAATTCTGAAACTAAGCTTTCTGGAGGGGTTCAGTTTAAAGCTACTGTAATTCATAGGTTTACCCTCAATTGTAGCGCAGCTGTGCTGAAATCAGGTGGTTAACACACCTTCCCCTCTCACATATTCAAACGCTGTTGCTTGTTATTTTATTATAGATTGAAGTGTGGCAGTAGGCTTATTTCTTCATTTTGATCATTTGTTGTAACTGTAATAACACTGCCAAATGCAGGGATGGTGAGGCCTCAGCTCCCTCACTTTGTCACTGATTCAGTTGGTGTCATTTGTGTAAATTATTATTGTCGTCGTTTGAAACTTCATCTATGAGAAGTAGATGTTACTCAGTCATAAATGTGAGAACTGATGTAATTGTTTTTGGATACGGCACTTGAAAATTTCATACTGCCTTTCTATTGACAGTGTAGAAGTCTGAAAATACTCTGAATATAAATGTGTTGGGAAGGTGATAGGAGGAATAATGGAGAATAGCCAAAGCTTAAAGATTATTTTGTTAAACCCCCATAAACTTAATAGTTACCAAAGTGTTTGTTAAAGTGCGCTGTTAATCCCTGAGGTATTCCTCTATGATTGTTGGGATGCTGCGATGAAACATGGCTTAAAAGGAATTTACCCAATTCTATATTAATTATTCAGTGTCTCATTTTACCAGCAGAATTTGTTTATTTGAACTGAAATGCACAAATTCATCTGAGATTCTGAAAATAAAGGTTGGCGTTTTCTTTCACGTAATGACTATAGAAAAAATTCCAGTTATGTATCACTTTCCATTTGTGCCCCCTGTTACTTTCTATTTATATTCTGTGACATCTGCAGAACTGCATTGCCATTCAAGCTTGCCTGGAAGTAATTAGGTGAAATTTAGAAACAGTTATGTTAATGAACTAGGGTAGAACAGAATCCAGTGTGCTGTCTTTAGCTATTTGACTGCAGGATAAACGAAAGAAGTAGAAAAATAACCCAAGAAACATCGTTCCAAGAACAGCAGATAGAGAGCTCGTGAAATATCTGAGAAGGATGACTAGAGAGTCAAAAATGTGTTGTAACAGCTTCAACTCCATTGGCCTTCCAGTCTCCCGGTTATCGCTGCTTTGGCATCGTCGAGGGCACTTTCTCAGTGTGAGACTGTGCTTTATCTTGTGACAGGGAACTCTGTGCAGGAGACTTTTGAAACTTCACTACCTTCAGGCAGGACTCGATAAGAACAAAAATAAATCACTCTGTTCAGGTTAATAGTAGCCTTTTAACAAATTACAGTGATATGAATTATATAAACATGAAATATTACGATCCATTCCAGGCAAGCTGCTGAACCACTTAATCGAATGCATCTTAGTGAAAATTTGTAAATTAGTTCATTTGTTAATTATAAATATTAAGATACCGCTCATTTCTTCCATAGTTTTGTTGTCTCTGAAGTGCCCAGTGTGACTTTTAAATACTTTTAATGCCTCTTGATAATTATGCAGATGGTCTTTTGTGTTTTTCTTGTGATGTGTTTTAGCAGGACGTCATTTTGTCCTTCAAGCAAACGTTCCGTAGCTAGAGTTTAAGAGAAGTGCAGAGTTTTAATGCAAGGTGACATACATTTCCTAACACTCAATCATCTGAACCCAGATAGAAAAATAAATTAGGTACTGATCTCTCGAGAATATATATGCTGGGTCAGGGCAAAGAATATTAGCATACTAATGGTTGCTCTGATGCCAAGGGGCCACTTTGACACAATGTATACAGCAGGACAAATGTTGACTACAGTCAACAGAAATTGTGAACTCCAGTTACTGTGTTTACAACGCCCTTTGTGTTCTGGGGTTTTGCTGGGTGGGGAAGTAATGGAATGCATCCTTAGCTCTGCAGAGTAGAAATGAAAAGAAATTCAGGCAGCAATGTATTCTACAATAGAAGAGTCTGTTAGATTTTCGCCAGACTGATTAGTATTTGTTAGGAGGTAGGAAATGATAGGTTTTTGTAACTTTGTGCCTATCACTTCCAGTGGTACAAAACTGAACAAAGAGCTAAATAATTAACTTTTTAAAAAAACTCTTGGGAACGGTAGTGTTTGGCTCTGCCCTCGGTTTCTGTCACAGTTTAAATGTTTTTATCCTCCTTTGCTGTTTTGAGGTTCATATTTATCCAGATATCTGGAATAATTCACAAGGACAAAGAAAAGTTCCAGAACCCACCTGTAAATGGATGAGATGTATTATAACATTAGACAGATCTCATGAGAGGATCTTGGTGAATTGATACCAATACCGTGTGTCTTACCTTGTATCTTCCATTTGCTCCTTCTCCACACACATTGACATCATTAGGACAAGTCTCTGTGAAATCGGTTGGGTTAAAGCTTTGGAGAGTCAGAGTTTTGAACTGTGAGCATCATTGCTTAACTAGGAGGCACTTGCTGTCTCGTGTGAGTGCTGCCTGGCTGGTAAAGCTGTGCTTCAGCCTAGCAACTAAAGCCACCCTGCTCTCTCTTGCACTCCTGGTGCCTCTACCTGCTTGTGAATCTTCAGGAGTAACTCTTCAGAGTCACGAGATGTTACCCTTGTTCTGGGTACCTGTGGTTTTCGTGCAGAACAAAACTGCAGGCTCCTACAGAACCAACTGGAAAGGTGAAGGGGTAACACACCTGAAGTATCTTAGCAAATGGCTGGCAAAGGATACCTTTGACATTCAGTAAGGCAACATAACACAAAAGACCGTTTTTCAAAGAAGTATCTTCCTACTGTTGGAAAGGAATGCTGGGTCGTTGTGCACCAGTGAAAGCAAAATAAGGAGATAATAACCTTTTAGTTAAAACTGCTGTTGCTTTGTTCATGTGATTGTTCTTGGTGGTGATTCAGGTGTGGGTTTTAGCCAGAATGATGAGATTTTATGTTATATTGGAATCAGTGTTTGACTATAAAATGTTTTCATTAGTATAACAGGACATTTAATAAAATAATAATTTTTATGAATTTGTCTTTTTATAATTGAATATTGGGAGCTAGGAGATGTTAGCAAATGCTTTAAAAATTGGTATTTTTAAATTTAAAAACTGTATTTTCTAAATCAAATCAGTAAAATAGCATTACAACTCCAGTCACTTTAAATAAAGGCTCCACAGGTTTCTCTGCAAAACACAAAGCATTTCTGTGCTTTTGTTTATATGAAATGGAGGTTAAAAAAAAAAAGGTGTGGAGCCAGAAATTTATGGAGGTTATAAGCTCCTATATGACTACTGCTGCAATAAAATGCAGTATAGTTTTACTTTCCCCACATGAAATAGGAAATATATAACTCAAAGTGAATGGAGAAGTGGCAGTGACTTTATATTCACAATTATCAATGCTTTAATGAAATATTTTAGAAGGAGGTTTGTAGGAAAGAATCCCTCTCATTTTCAACATTTTTTTGAGTTGAAATGGGTTTTTGCTGACCCTTAACAGTCTGTGTGGATCACAGAGCTGGTGGGGCAGTGTCAGTCTGCTTCCACTGGAGCTCCACAGAGGCAAAACTCCAGAAGGCAAGGAAGACAAGATTGAGATTATTGCTATATGTGTATTTGCTTTCTTTTTTCCTGGACTGCCACTGATACATTTTCAAACCAGGAATTACACTGCCAAAGTGTACTCTTTCAGACAAACTGAAGTCTCATCTTCCAAAGAAGCTAACAACCAGGTTAAGTGAGGTTATCGTAGGTTTATCGTTCAGGTTTATCGTAGTCCATTCAAGAAGAATTGAGGGGTTTTATTTGCTTGCAGTTTTTTGGATATGCTAATTGTTTGAGATTTAATTTCTTATCACTTTCCCTTTGTTTTCTTTCACTAACTTAAGTGGAAATTATTTTATTAGGAAGTCTTCCTTCCTACTAGAAGCTTAGTTTCCTTGAAGTCTAATTGTTTGCCAAAGTAGCCTAGCACTAAATCTAAGTAGGTGAGAAGGAAGCATGCATTTGAATGTGACCATGGATCTAAAATTAAATTAGCCTGATTTTCATGTGCCTATTGTGTATAGGCAATGGAAGTATAGATTGCATATACTGAGTTGCTTTGAAACATCTTTTAAATACTAAGTTCTATATTTGTTTTTACTTCAGGTTAAAAATATGCAACCTATGATGAATGAATGTTATTTTGTAAATTAAATAGTGACTGATTTTGAGGACTTAGGTGGAATTGTTTAAAATCAGCATGACATACTGTATTCTCTTTTTACACTTCTGAAAAATATTGAATAGATGCATCTTTTCTGTTGTATTGACAATAATTTAGAGAAAGTGAAATAAGAAGGCTGAAACTAGTCATTCTTGTGTCATGCTTTTGATACACAGGTGTACATGAGTGTGCATTACACAATTATGAGGTGATGTTAAATACAAAAATACAGCAGTAGTGTTGATTTCCTCCCTTCTCTGCTACAGTTTGCTTCTAGGTTTTCTGGATGTTTTGCAGTTGATGCATTGTGCTTTTTCTTTTATTGTACATCTGGCTGCCACTAGATGGTGATAGATGCGTGTACAATATTAACTGCATGTCAACGAAGATGGGGGTTCATTTTCATATGACCCTCAATAACTGTCTGGGAAATCAATAGTTACTAAAACAGTGTCATTTTGATTCTTCCCTGTGAGCAAGAGTATTGAGAGTATTGCATGGGGTTCCTTATAGCAGAGAAATTCACTGCCTGGCATCAGACACCCCTCTCAGTATGGCAGCAGCCTCCTGTGCTGAACTGTCATGGATTTTCAGAAGACAGCAGCTCTCCTAAAAACAATTCTGCATGAGGACTGTTGCTGTACTTGCAGTTTTTGGGTTCTCTATCCAATATCTTTGCCTACTTAATCAGGGAGATAAAGGGCATGGTTGAAGGTAGGGAGGAACTGTTTTCTTTGGAAAAATTATCTTCTAGGAAAGAAACAAAGAACCCTCATATTCTAGGTCAAGAGGCTGACTATGTATGTTCCTGAGCAGTCAGGAGAGGATCATTTAGTCCTAAGATACTTTTCTTTCAAGCCAATAAAGAATTCTTACCTTTGATTGTACCATAACCTAAAATTGCTTGCCCCAAAACCAGGACCACCAACTGTCATGTGAACAAAGCTGTGTCAAGTGCAATGGCTTTGATACTTCAGAGCTGGTCCTAAGCCTTGAACCTTTCTGTCTGTGCACCTACAAAGTTGTAATGTAGACCATTAAACAACCAGATCTCTGATATGTCTTGTTTACAGCTAAACATGTGCTGCATCGCATCTGATTACTTTCTTAATGCACACAAAATTGTCACAGTTTCATACATTTAAGTTGCACATTTCATTCAGTATGTCTAAGCATCTTAGAATTATTTCTAAGGTCTCCAGGTTCCCTTTTTCCTTCTAATTGTTGTTTCACTCAGCAAATCTGGTTTTAATAGAGATTCATATACATTGTCCTTCATCTCTCTATGTTTTAAATTTTCAGTATAGTATGTAATGAAATAGAATTTAGATCTCAGTTTACAGAAGTTTTAGAGAGATCAAGTTTGATACAAAACTTGAGTGAAACATTTAATTCCTCAGGAAGTAATTCTGCATATGGGAAAACATGCACTTTGTTTTGTAGGTGTCTTTGTTTGAAGCAGCAAGGTTAGTTTCAACTAATTGTCCATGCTTCAGTTGCAGATAAACTAGAGAAATTATTTTGGAGTTTTTTCGTCACTACCTCAGTGCAGATGCAATTGGATTTCTTTGCCTCTGTTTAATATAAATTTTCTTATTCTTTGATAGAATCTCCAGATGTTGACATCGCCATGGAGGTGGCTACATCCGAGCAGCACGTTTCTGAGGCAATCTATGATTGTGTGATTTGTGGACAAAGCGGACCTTCGACTGAGGACAGACCTACAGGGCTAGTTGTGCTATTACAGGCATCCTCAGGTATGAATGTGAGACTTGCAGGAAAAGCAGTGTTTTTGCAGCTTTTAACACATCTGTGTAAATACTGTTGTGTCTCATGAAGCCTGGAAACCCAGAATCTCCTATTTTTTTGGTGGCTGGTCTTCTCTGAGGCACAAGTGTAACTTAAGGATATTGAGGAAACTTTTAAATGTTTGGGAAAAAAGCAAAGAGTTCCATTCCCTCCTAGTTCCTGTTAGCTTTTGCAAATGCAGAGTGTATAGTAGACTTGCAGGAAAATCAGTATTAAAAGAAAAAGAAAATTAAACAGCCATCAGTTTGTCTATATGTAGATATGTGTTTGTGTGCATATGCATATATAAAAATATATGTACTTTATATACAAATGCAAAAGCACAACATTCAGTATTTAGTTTCTTTAATTTTTTTTTACTTTTTAGCACCAACAAAGCACATTTCAGCTACAAACCAGAATTACCTGGTTATTTTTTTTTTCTTAATTGTTTAGCATATGGATATCCACTGCATTCCTTATTGCTGCTTTTGTTCATACAGTGTTGGGGCAGTGCCGCAACAGCACTGAGCCAAAGAGACTGCCGACTACCGAGGAGGAGCAGATATATCCCTGGGATACCTGTGCAGCTCTGCACGATGTGAGGCTTTCAACTTTACAGAGATACTTCAAAGATGTAAGTTTTTCACATGAACAGTACTGCCACTTGTGAAAAACTTGTGTGAAAAGATAAATGAAATTACAAATTAGAGTTCTTCTAGATGCATTTCTACATTTAGTGAACGCTTTTCCATGTTGCAGTCATTCTGAAGTGTTTACATTTTATAGGGTCCTTATTTTTAAATAGTGTCTGGCTTTCCCCTAGTTATATGTTCCAAAAAGAGTCTCCTATTCCTTCACAAAACCAAATGATAGCTTTTCATGTTTAAGTTTGAGAGCCAGTTCTTGTTGGTTAACAGGACATGTCCAGATGTAGACCTTTGTGGAAGTGCTGCCTGTGGCTTTCCTTCCCAGGGCCTAAAGAGCTGTTTAAGATAATACAGAACTGTTCTGAGCAGTCATTCTGGAGGAAAAGGATATGGAACCTGTGACCTTAAATTAGCTTCTATAGACTAGTCCCAGTGAGACACCAGCTTTTAGGTATATCTAAATAAGTAATCACCTTTAGAAGCTTAAATGTTGACTTTAAGGAGGGAAAGGTGTGGCAGTTTTTATTTACTCTGACAAAGTTGCTAGCTTTTTTATGATGTCATCCGCAGATAACTAAAATTTGCCAACTGTAGCTAAGTCTTGCTTACGTAGATTAATGTAGATTAAAATTCATAGTTGTTTTGATGCAGTTTTAAAAATTGGGCAATGTTTTCAGAAAAGTACCTTAGTCAAAGGAAAATATTATAAATTCCCTTTCTGGAAAGAAAAACTCTTCAAGATGTAAGCAGAAAATTATTTTTGAACGAAAGATTATTTTTAGTTCAGAAAGAATCTGTGGACAAGCTCTTTTTCTTTTGACATTGATGATGTTGGTTTACTGTTTCAAATAGTTACTGGATGGGTTTTCCTGCTGACATGATAAAAATATTGAATTAATACTGTGGCTTTATTTTTACGAGTTTGCGTCCTACAAATGGAAGGAGTTCCAAGCAAAATATTACCCAAAAACTTGATCTTACTGAAGTGTATATTTCTGTTTGTGTGCAATAACACTACCAACAGACTAGTCTAACATACACTGTAATGCAGTGAGCAAATACATCCTGCTTTCACAAATTCCAGTCCTGAATCAAACATTAGTTGAATTAGCTATTTTTACTTTCAAGTTTCCAGGTCACTACTGTGCTAAAAAACAAATCTCTTCATGAAAGAACTAATCCTTAAATTTCTTTTGACATAAAAATGGAAACATCTGTTAGTGTCTCGAGTGTCTTGTTCAGCTGAGCTAAGCAGTAAGTCCTTTTATTTATCAACTGTGTCCTTCCCAGTAAATGTGCTTCCTCTAACAACAGATTGCAGGAGGCAAGTGAATAATTTCACCCCTATGTGAAAATTTTAAGTTGGCTTATTTTGCTAAAAGAAAAAAAAAAACAACAAAAAATCCCATTCAAAAGCTACGTACTGTGTACAGATCAGGCAAAACAGATCACTTCTTTCCATATCGATTCCTTTTTGCACTTCCTTAGCTGAGATTGGATGCTTGCTGTCAGGGAGTAGAGTTCTTGCCCATTAAAGGAGAGAATCACTGAAAGCAATTATTTTTAATATGGAGAGGTATGGCTAAGGATTAGGAAATAAAATTTCGTATACTGGATCGATAGGGCTGTGTTCAGAATGACGTAGTGCTCTGTAACCAATAGTTTGATACAGATGTGTTCCATGCCTGTGGTTTGCTTTGGAATCTCATTTGTTTCTGAACTCAGGAGTAATAGAGTAAAACCTTTCTGCTAAGACTGGGTTTGGTTTTATTTTCCTTCTCTTTTTGCAACTGCTGTGAGGTAGCCTCATTAAATACATGCAGTAAATAATGATTTTCCTGAATGAAACATTTGTCCTGTGGTGCTTATCCAGATATATCATGTGGCCTTAATACTTCACCAGCAGGAGAAAAACTTCCTTATTTTATGGCCTGAGAGGCTCATAGCACATTTTGAATAATAAGTTGAGGCAAGGTAAACAGGAGCGGGTCACAAAGCTAAAATTTGTAATTTTGTTTTGATTTTCTGCTCATATGCAGAAAAAAGAAGAGATGGTAGGAGATCCTTAGAAAGGAATTATTAGGATTATTCATGGTACACTGATTTTGCATTATACATTAAGACCATTTTAGGGTTAGTCTAGACTAAAAATTCTTTTCCAGTTCTGGTAGCCCTAAATCTTTTTCTGTTCCTTAAATGTATAACCAGAATGTACATTTGAATCTATGATGAGACTTTTGAGAAATGGAGATCTAATAATTAGACTGACTATAGTTAGATGTTCTTTAAGAGAATTTTCCAGAGTTCCTTATCATGAGAGTGCCAGAGGTGCCTGTTTCTTCAGGCCATTGTTTTCTGGAAAAAAGTTACCAGTGAGGTAATTTTTTTAGACATGTGGACTGTAAGTGCAGTCCTTGAATAAGGCCAATGTTTTCTAAACAATCCTGTATGAAACTCAGTTCACTAAACAAGTATTTGTTCTCATTTCCCACTATGATGGGTTATATATAATGTTGTTGAACAACTCATTAAAAACCCTAAGTTAACTGAATTTTAGAACAGATTTGGCCTAAATTATATAACAGTGGTCTTGTTATTTTAGTTACCTACAAAACTGAATGAAATGTATTGGAACAGCGTCTTACCCTTGTACATTGGATAACTTTTGCTATTGGAACAGATTTCAAGAGTTAGAGCCACCTTTATGCTGTAGTACAAGAGGTTCTTTAATAAAATGCTTATTTTCAGTGATAAGAACTGCAGAAGTGTACCTGGTTGGCTCTTGGTTGGAAAGAATAGCATGATGGCAGCTGTGTAATTTAGCCTAAGTAAATACTTTAGAAAATGAGGTTTCCTTTATTTCTACAGCATGTCTTTTAATTAGATAGCATGCAAATAAAAATCAGTGTATCTTTTAAATCTTAAAATAAGTTTGGGTAAATACTTACATAGCTTTATATATGATCATTGTTGGTTTTGCTGTGTTTCAGAGTTCCTGTCTGCAAGCAGTGTCAATAGGCTGGGAAGGAGGTGTTTATGTACAAACATGTGGTCACACTTTACACATAGATTGTCACAAATCTTACATGGAATCTTTACGGGTAAGTAAAACTAAAGATCACGTTTGTTTATGTGGATCTGAACTGATCTTACTGAAATCAATTGAATTTATCATAGAAAGAGTACTTGTGTTTACATGAATGGACAAGATGTTTTATTGTGTTTTCAAGAACTATGGATACTAAATCTCCTATTGCATCTTGACATTGCTAACAGAAGGACTTTGTTTTCAGTTATTTTGATATATCAGAAAAAATACTTAACTCCTGTATTAGAATAAAGACTAAATTATGACTTCTTGTTGCATATGGAACTGCTTTTTTATTCAAGATTACTTTATGGGTTATTTCTGTAATTTTTTTTTCTTTCTAAGTTGTGTTGATTTCTTTCCATTTTCAGAAGAACTGTGAGCAATGCCTTCTGTTTTCAGTATCAGCAGTGGTCTTACTGAAATGTAACCTCTAGAGAAATAGGAAGCTGTGCAATCTTGATTGGATCCCATGATGAATTGTCCTTTTCCATATTAATTTAAATTTGCTTTCAGCAGTAGTTGTCTTGTCAAGATAAATGTAACATAATATAAAAATTAAAGAATATAGCAATAAAATCTGGACTTTCATGGTGGAGTTTCACTTTACAGAATTTTGCAAAAGTAATTTTTTTGCATTACATAAACTCTGAAGTAACTTTTCTGGTGGATTCTCTATTAGACTTGAAATCAACTGTTACTCCACCTCATTGTTGAACATGTCTGAATTATTTAAGTGAACTTCTGATCCTAACATGTTTTACTACTACCTAGATGAGTGCATAATCATTTTGACTATTTCCTAGCATTCTTAGTACTAAAATAATTTATATAGACTTGCGTTTATCAGGATAAAACATTTATTTTTACATAATACAATCAGAGGTGAACATCCAGCAAGGTATGTAAAAGCCTCAGCATTCTGGGCTGATTGCATGAAGTTTAAATTACAGTCACTATTTACTTAGCAATTCTCCCAGGAGTGGGAAACCATGGAGGCAACTCCTGAAACTGAGGCAAGGTTGGTGGCCAGTAACAGCAATACTCGAGGACATGTCCTCACTTGCCAAACACATACTTCTGCATCCATTTTTTGATCCTTCATGTCATACAGAAATGAGGCTTTATCTCCTGCTGTCCTACAACGGCTATTTGATTAGGTTTGGTTTTTTTAAGCCTGTACTTGGAGTCTTAGACTTGATGGAGATAGATTGAAAGAGACAACACACGTGAAAGATTCAAAACACTCCATTGAGGTCTTTCTAGTTTATTATGGGGATATTGTTGACAATGAAAAGTACTTAAAAATAAGAACATTGAGTTGGAGAATTGTAAGACAGTTTCTAGTAAAGACCTTTGTCAGTAAAGTCAGCAACTATTCTAATAATTCTTTCTTTACAGTGTTTTGGTCTTACACTTAGAATTTTTTAGCTCTACCTCTGAAATATCAAAGTAAAAAACTATAATATTTTGCCAATTTCAACTACATCTTCTTTATTTTCTTTTAGAATGACCAAGTCCTCCAGGGTTTTTCAGTGGACAAAGGAGAATTTACCTGTCCCCTCTGTAGGCAGTTTGCTAACAGTGTTCTTCCTTGTTATCCTGGGAACAACGTGGAGAGGAGCGTTTGGCAAAGCCATAGTAACAAGTGTATGCAAGACCTTGTACAGGAGGTGGAAGATCTTCAAGAACAGCTGGGAACTTTCCCAGTAAGCATCAGTGTAAGGCAGAAAGATCCTTGTTAATTTGCCTCTACCTTTCAGTTTTTACATTATATTGCATTTGTGACCTCTTAGAAACTTGGCAACCTGGGAAAGTTCATTCTTTTCTGATATGGAAGACAGCATACCATTTTTTTCATATCAGGAAATTTTAAATATTTAGAGTACCTTGCTGCATTACCTACCAAAATGAAACAGTTGAAAAGCTGTGACGAAATGTGATTAATAGAATTTTGTATGGAGTACATTTTCAGTTTTTTCCGTAGTGATTTCTGTAGAATGGAGTCATGTAGTATAAAATGAATTTATCATTTCTTTGCAATGTAAACCCAACAATACTCTTGTAACTGGAAGCTATTTAAACAATATCTGTTAAGAACATTTTAAGGTGTGGATTATTTGTTTTACAGAAAGAGCAGTTTACAGATGCTCACATGTTACAAAGCTTCATGAGGTCCTCTGAAAGGCAGAATAAATTAGATTTTGTTAGCCTTCCAATCTTGATGGAGATGCTTTGTGTTATTTTTGCATGCTTGCAAAGTGCAAATATACTTCTAAATAACACAAGCAGTGAGACTCTTGACCCTAGGAGCTGGACAAAACAGTTATGTTTTTATATTCAGAACAAATCACAATAACTTCCCAGAATATTTTAAAACTTCTGTGAGACAGAATACTGGCTTTTAATGCATATTTTTTCATAACCTGCAAATGCGTTTTACAGATATGAAAGTGCTACACTTTGCAATCAGCCACTGCATTTGTTGAGGTAAAATTAAGTAATGTTCTCTCGTGTCTTTGTTCATAGTCTGAAACCAATCTCAGTAAAGAAATGGAATCTGTAATGAAAGATATAAAAAGTACCACACAGAAGAAGTATACAGATTACAGTAAGAGTCCTGGATCACCTGACAACGATTTCCTGTTCATGTATTCTGTAGCCAGGTGGGTATGTTTCTGGTTTGGTTTTTTTTTTATTTCTTACTAATGTTATTAGTCACCAAATATTTTCTTCTTTATATAGAAGAAAACTATTTCATCCTCTCCAGAAAGTACTCTTTGAATACCTAGTACATCAAGGTTACATTTTTTGATCGTATGCAGGCATATGCAAAATGATGCACCTCTTAGTTAATTTTCAGTATGTTCAGCAGTGGCATAAAACCTGGAGAAAGGAGTCAAAGTCTCCAAGAAAATCAAACAGTCCCCCCTTCCATCTGCAGCATTAGTGTTAAGATATTCTGAATAGTTAATCTATTCAGAGTTACTGTAATGGAAGGTTTTCCCATAAGAAGTTGAAATACTCATTAAGCAAATAGTTTTCCAAACTCTGACTCACTGAGGCCTTCAGGGAAGGTGCTGACTGCAGAGAAGCTGCAAGCACACAAGGGATACCATCCAGTAGCATTTTTCTATTGCAGTTCCATAAACTCTGATTGCTGAGTGCCTTCAATATATAAGCAGTGGAAATATTCAAGACTTGGCTCGGCAGGATTCCGGGTAATCAAATATAAGGCTCAGCTTTTGACAGAAGGTTAGACTATCTAATCTCCAGAATTCTCTTCCAACTTAGATTATTGTATAATTCTATTAAAAGAAATAAATTCTATTAAAAGAAATATCTGTATTCTTCAAGAATATTTTAACTGATTAAGAAGAGCAATTATATTTTATACATAGCAAGTTAAAAGATTATATGTGTTTGATCACTACAATTTTAATACCCTTCCAAAAATGCAAAGGGCTCAAAATTAATGTTTTGCATATAAAAATATGTAATCATGCCATTTAAGGTACAAACATGGTGTTAAAGTACATTTCTGTGTGTAATATTATATAATCTTTAAAATACTAGCTAAACATATTTTTAAATGTCTCTCTATATTATTTTTATATTTACACACAGAGCCCAAGATTTTTGTTTTCATTCCAAGAGTTAAAAATACTTCAAACCAGAGCAGCATTTAATTGCTGCTTGCACTGCTGGGGAGAGAAATTTCACTGCTGTGATTAGAATATGCCACTTGTACTCATTGTGACCTCTTGTTAGGTTAGACTGGTGTCAGCAATTTTTCATTTAGCCGTGACTGAAGGATTTCAGCTGTTGGATCCAATCTTTCTGTGTCATTACCATAACGCATAAGATCACTTATGAGTGTGGTTGGCAGATCAGCTACAAAGTGGTTAATTTCTCTTGCACCTTTCAATGCAGCAATCCAGATTTATGTGCTTCTAGTACTTGATAATTGCATAAGAATTACAGTTTAAAAAAAAGAATTCAACTTTTAAAAAGGCGTTTTAATACAACTTTGCAGACTGTATTTATGGAAATAATATGTAAGTCAGCTGGTTGTCTTCCAAACTGAAAGAGTTTTCTTGGCATGATTTTAGTATGTGTTGTTTAATTTTAAGTATTCAAACAATGGACTATCCACAATTAAAATTACTACAAAATTATATACTGAAGTAACTTGCCATCTGGAAGTTATTCCTGTCATTCAACCTGTTTCTTTCTTATTTCCATCCATTTCTTTCTGAGGTAATGATACCCTTCTGTTCTTTACCAACCAGGAACCCTGAGCATTTCTAGTTTCATGTGTTCTGAAGCAGTTAATTGGTTTTGGTCAGACCATCTACAGCTGTTATTCAGTTTTTCCTGGTGTTTAACATACAGATAAAGTGGTCAAGATGATAAGCAGCCCCTGTTTAAATAAGCATTTGAATGCAGTGATATTTGTATTGACTCTATATATTTGCAAGTGAATTAAACACTCTTAATCTTCTTATAAGTTGTGTTCCATTTTCAATCAGAAAATGACATCATCTGCTGTTTTAAAATATGCTAGTTTACAGCTGGAGGCCAGCTTTGAAGTGGATTTCTGCATGCTGGAATGGGAATACTGCTGGTGAAACGAGATGTAGCCAGTTTGTTATAGCTTATCCTTTCTGCTTCAGGAAAACAGGAACTTGCTTTTTTTCTTGATTTTTTCTTATCCAGACAGACGTCACTGGTAGCAGAGAAAAAGAAATCACAAAGGAATTCTCTACCACTTAGTGGGAGGGCTAGCCCCTCTCTGTTTTGCTGGCAGAAGGGGCATTCTGGGTCTTGGCATTCTGATTTGCATGCACAGCTGGAAGAGCAGCTCCTTGGCTCCCTCCTGCTGCAGTCTTGCCTGCAGTCTTACCTTGTTAAATTTCTGCTCTTTTCATATGCCTCCCTCCTTGTCTTTGCTGACATTTTTGAGAGTAGTGTAACGTGTCATTCACAAATTCATGTGTGCCTAGCTTTATTTTTAATAGTTCACATTCATGGCATTGCTGACTGTCATTTGTGGCAGTATCTTGGAGGGCTGTTTCTCTATTGCATAGCTGTGGGTCTCGTGCTTTTCTTGGCTGTGCAAAGCATGGAATCATAGAATAGACTGAATTGGAAGGGACCCGTTTCTGTCAGCCAAGTGCAGACTAATGTAAGAGCCCTGTGTTTTTTCCTTATAGTCTGTGCCTCAGAATCTGTGTCTTTTTCATATATATGTTGTGTTTGTAACGTGAGGTGGGAAAAATGATAGTGCTTAATATGCTATTTCTGTCCCAATAGGAAGAGGGGGTCCATCCAAATATCTACCTTTTCTGGAAAGGGTGTTGCATTTTTATTTCCCCCTACTCATCCTCATGTGAACTCTGAGAAAGATGCTATCACCCTCCCCACCCCAATATGTTCCTTTAGTACAAGCCCACAAGAAGGGATGAAGTAGGTCTGTTTTTAATCATGAGTCTGGAGAGCTGAGCAAAATCCATCTTTTGGGGTTTTTTCTGTGAGTGAGGAAGATAAAGCCAGTGTTCTACAAAATTTGTTGCTCCAGTGAACGATGCAAAGATTTTTAGATAGGGGAAACAGTCACTCACATAGATTTTCTATCTCCTCTCTTTCCTTCATGTTGAGGAGGCTGAGATAGCGAGGATACTTTCTGAGACCGCTCTGTGTTCCACGTTTCTATCGGATGCCCCCAGTTTTCCTTCATTTCTTTCCTTCAGTAAAGGGCAGAGGATACTCAGGTCCTCAAGGCAGAAAGGAGCTCAAATTAGGGAGGAGATAACACTTCAAGTCTCCTTCAAAAATGATTGAGGTCTGTACCTGATGTAGGATATTTTATGGTGGGTAAGTGTTCCTTTTCACAGAAGGTGCTTTCTCTGCTGTGCACTTACATGCCAGAGTTCAGGTATGTCTTGGAAAAGAAGTGTTGAAGGAAAAGGTTAATACATTTCCAAGAAAGCTGAGCTGAAAGGTGTTGTCTTTGAGAAGCTGGGGGCAAGGAAGAAGTGTGGGAGGTGAGAGTTGGTATGATATGTGTGAAAGGAGTACATGTTTCCAGAAATAACTCTCCTTATATTCCCTATAGCAAAAAATGCTATATGATGCCTCGTATGTATCAACAAGAGGTTTTTTTCAGAATTGGCCCTGAGGTTTGTTTTGTGAAATTGTACATATTTCTTGGTGAAAGGAAAATTTAAAATTCTAGATCTAGAAAATTATTTTTAGATATTCAGGTAGTCTTTTTGATTGAAATCTTAAATGTCTTGGATTTAAGGGAAGACTGCCATTAATTTTGTTGTACAAATTAGTTATCAGAAGGTTTGTAGAAATAAAACATACTGATTTTCTTTATATTCCCATGATGAACTAGCACATGCTGATCTACAGTTGCTATTTTGTCCACTAATATGAAATCCCCGTCCCTGCTTCCTTGCTGGTAGATTTTTAGAAGTTCAGTGAGCACTGCAAATCGCCTGAAGAGTGGAAAATTCCCCTGTCACACAGATGCCCTTATCAGCAGCAACCAGATGGAGCTCTGAGCAGGCACATTATCAATGTTAAATTGCCTTTTCTGAGTAGAGAGGATTAAAGCATTCCTTCAGAAATGGATGGCATAAGCTGCAAACTTAGGGATAGTAATATTCAGAAATGTTGCTATTTTAAAAACATATGAAAGTATCTTAACAAACATTGCATATCAAAAGTGTGTTATTCTTTCAAGTTGATGGAGCTGAAATTCTTAAAAAATAATTTGTTTTGATTAAAATAGTCATCCTGTAGTTTCTTCTTAAATATATGTCTGTGGGGGTGTGTGTTCCTAGCTTAGATACGCTATGTTCCTAAAATTCTAGAATAGATTTTAATATGTATTCAGTTACATCATTTTGAACCTAAAATTGTTTGATTTTTCATTAAAGGACAAAATATGTTTAGAGTGAACTTTGCAGTTTGGATTGAATTAGCAAAATAACATTTCAGAATAAAAGAATTATATTCCTTTATTTTAATTGAAGAAATGTATGTTGACTTATTAAAACAAGCTCTGAGAGAATATAAAATAAATTGTTTGCTCCAAATCTTGGGGGTAGAAGATAATGCAGCACTGAAGCATCCAATTCCAAAATTAAACAAAGTTATCAAATTTGGCCTAAACCATTGGTGCCTAAGTATCAGATTACAATAATACTAAGAAAGAAAGCATCAGTGGGACATGCAGAGATTTAGTGACACAACTCCTGTTTCATACTAATGAGCTGCAGTGAATGCCATTGTTTGATTCAGAATTAACCTCCAAGGCTTTTATTAACTAACTTATCTCTAAAGGTCAGTGCTTTCATTATAATTTAGACTGTGTTCATACTTGGTTAGTTGATGCCATATCCGTTGTACTGTCTGTTTGTTTAAAGCAAAACAAAAGCCCTGCCAGTAAAGAGAACACTCTTTCAGATGTATGTGATGGACTGAAATTTAGCCAATCTGTGTGTTTTCCAATTAGCACATAAATTCCCCCATTATCAAGGAACCGTGTGTGCATACAGAAAAATGCCTCAGAATTAACATTTTTTTAATTCTTCAGTCACAACTCAATGCAGATAATGCAGTACTTACAACCACATATGGCAGTATCTTCATAAAGCTTGTTTTATTCCGAGCTGTCTGTTGGCAGTATCTCAAGCTCAAGATTAGTTCACAGTATGCTTTTATTTGGTGTGTGCTGGGAGTTTGTCACGACTCATTCATGTGTGTAGAAGCTTCAGTAATGCTGTTCCATTCAACACTGTTATGTTTTTGTTACAGAACAAACTTGGAACTTGAACTGGTCCATCGAGGAGGAAATTTGTGTTCAGGAGGTGCAAGCACAGCTGGGAAAAGATCATGTTTAAGTAAGTTTTACGTTATTGAAAGGAATAGGAGTTATTAGAATAATGAATAAAAATGTCTAGTTCTTTCTAACATTTTCTAAATTATGTCAACTCTTGCCTTTTAAAACTTTTTTTACCATAAGTAGTCTTTGGTTTTTTTGTTTCTGTTGGAGAAATCGGAAAACTAATTTGCACAAATTATTCCTTAGAGCTGTTCATGTCTTGTGAATATAATCTATTTAGAAATCAATTGTCATAATATCCATGTAATATTTTTTAATATGTCCGTGTTTTCATGAGTAAAACTAGAAGTATTTTAAGGATGAAGCACCTGGCTGTTGCTAGGAATAGTAAAGAAATTGTTTTTTCTGAATGCTAATGTAGCTCATTACTCGATCATATACTTAGCAATGTGCAGCTACCGTTTCCCATATCTTTAATTTGTCTAGTTCCTCCACTGGCAGGAGAGTTTTGCAAATTTTCTTTTGTAGAAACTCTCAAATCTTTGTTGTTCTGAAACCTTTAATATTTGTCAAATGAAGCAGTTCCCATTGTCAGAAGGGTTTTTTTTCTGAAGAGAAAGTATTTTAATCTTTTACTGAAGTGAACATTTTCTTTTGTCAGGAAAAATAGAGCTGGAGAGTACAGCTAATACTAATATTTGTTTAAGTCAAGCTCCTGCAGCAATAGCAGCAGATTCAGTCATAAAAATGTCAGAAAGCTCAGGCCTACGTCTACCTTTTAGTATGTGATTTGTGGGGGATGTTTTCCTCATCATTTGAGGTGACAAGCCACCAAAGAAATGGCATCAGGTGCTATGTTGTCCACATCCCCTCTAGGACAAAAGCCTTCTGTAACTGCCAGGAAATGCAGTTCAAGTAAAATCATTCATGTGTTGTGGTTTTGAAATGTAGTTTTAACTGAACTGCACGTTGTCTTTTCCCATCATTACATCCCTTTCTCAGCAGGCCAAGGTACCTGAAAAGTGTGTGTATTAAAAGAACATCTCCAGATCACTGTTTGCCAATTTGAAGCATTTAATAAACCAAGGTTCTGCAGATAATTTCTACTTGAATTATGATATATTTTTAATTGTATGTTCACCTAGAAAGATGGACACTTTCTCTTTGAATTTTAGCAACTTGCTACTGTGTTAACCATTTCACAACCATATTATTTGGAAGATGATGATGAGTGGTTTAGGGTGGAGATTTCAGCTTAAAATTGGAAAGTTCTTGAAAGTGAAAAAGTTCATAATGATGTTACACATGAGGAGTGTATCCCTGTTTTCACATGGCTTTACTAGTCATACAATTTTTTAACATTTTAGAGTTTAGAAGAATGAGTGCAGGGAATTGGCCTGTAATCTGCAAGGTCATATTTTTATCTCACTGATAGTTTTTCAAAATGAGGAGATCTCAGTTTCTCTATATGATTTATTTTTTAAGTTAAAAGCGGGATGAAATACGTTCCTTACATCTTAAAACACTGACATGTTTGACATCATATCAGTATATTGTGTTTTATGTACCAACTTAAAATCTTTATAGATAGATATAAAATATGAGGTTTCTGATGGTGTTTCATCACCAGCTGATATCAGGAGATGCTGGAAGATTATGATTTTGCAGAGAGTGGTTGAACCACCAGAGTGGTGGGCAGATTTCTCTGTGTGCATCTCTGTAGCCTCACTCTTTGAATTATATCAGTTGACACAAAAGGAGGAACTACCTCAAAGTGTTTTTTCTTTGCTTGGGCTTATTTGAAGAAAAAAGAAAGAAAGAAAGAAAGAAAAACCCACCAGTCTGAGTCTGGTAGCTGACACTTTGTGGTTCGTATAATACATTTTTCAGTTTTTTTCTTCCTCTTTACCACGCCATCCTTTCAACCTCATCTTGCATACTTAGGGCCTGACTTTGAAAGGAAGCACCCCTTTTGCTGACAGCCAGTGGAAAGATTTGTCAGGAATTCTAATGCGTATTTCTGAAGTCTTGAAATGCATGGAAAATACTTTAATCACTGGAGAAATTTCTTTTTGGAGAATTACAAAATTGGAAATGATACATGGAGAATGTATTTGCACTGAGGAATTGTCCTAGGCTGGATGGTTACTTCAACAAGACAAGACAATTTTAAGACCTGTTTAAATTCATGTATCATATTAATTTTTCCAGCATTTTTAGTATTTTGCCGTTTTCTGTATGTCTCAGAAAATAAATCAGTTTTCCTGGTCATCAAAATAGATAACTGGAACAAACTAAACTTAAGAAAACAAACTAAACTTACAGAAATTTTCTTCACACTTGAGAAGGACAAAAATTGTCTTCTAAACTAGAAGCTTTAAGTAAGATTACATCAACTGTTGTTTCTAAAAATGTGTTAATTTACAAAATATAAAATATTTATAAAATACATAATTTTTTTGGTTGCAATTCCACTGTGAAACTGTGCATTAATTATCTGTATCAAGAGTTAAATAGCCCAATAAGGAGAACTTTGTTTTCTTGGAATTATACAGTGGCTTTGGTTGGAAGGGACCTTAAGGATTGTCCCCCATGTCATTAGACTTGTGGATGGATTTAGGGAGAAGAATTTTTTTTTCTCATGATATGATTCAACTGTTTTTGTGTACTTGCACCCAGGAGTTTAATCTGAAATGGTAGAATATTAACTGAAAACAGTATTGATTTTTTTTTTTTAAAAACATAACGTACCTTAATTTTTTTTCTACTTACAATAACATTACACTTTGTTTACATTGATATTGTTCTGTTCCTTTCTTACACTGCTGTGTAATTTTGTTTGTGTTGTAGTAGTCCTTTTTCCTTTAGCAATAGCTAAAGGGGTTCTCATCATATTTCTGATGAAGGTGTGGTACAGATGGCATCTTACCACAATGAGCTTGGTGTTTTCCACACTTTGGGGTAGAATGATAAATTGTCTTATTTACATCTAAATCAGTCATACTGGTGTTTTTAATATTTACCTTGCACTTCCCAAAAATTGAAGGCCTTATAAACTTCCAGGTGAAAGGTGCCATGTATACAGATGTGGTTTTGCATTAAGGAACTTGGAGACGTGAATGTCATGTGTTCGTTGTTCAAATGTTCACATGGTGTTATGTTCTGTATTGGTACTTAGTAAAACTGTTATGTAGCAAGCTAGTCATATTTAATCTTGCACTAAAATAGACTTGTTTTGTAATGTAAGGTAATGCAGTTCTCCTAGAATGGACCTGTTTGGACTTTAGGCTAAATATAACTAGTGGGATCAGAGCTAGTTTTGTATATACATATATATATATATTAAAAAAACAGGGTTTCTTTTCGCTAAACCATTATATAATTGTGTGTTTCCTTCATTGCCCCTGCCATATGGTTGCATTTAAAAGATATAAAATTGCAGTTCTATATATGCCTGTTCTGTAGTAGATTTTACCATTTTCCATACTCATTTATTTTTCCAAGAGGTAATCCTGTTTTTGAAGATTCACTTAAAGTGTACCTTCAACTTCTACACTGCCTTACATGATGAGGAAAGAATGATTTTAAAAATCCATAGCCTACCTAGGACTTGAAGACTGTTTTGTTGAAGCCTTTGTTGCACAATATTGAAACTGCTTTTGTTTTTAAACATCACTCAGGTTCAGCAGAAGTAACCCCAAGTATAGCCCACTTTTGTTCTTCCTGTGTGTGAGATACTGGAGTGTTTCTCTTGTCATTAAGCATCCCACTCTGTATTAGTCTTGTAACAACTGTAAAGTTTGGTGATTAGATATTGTGGCAAACAGAATATATTGTCCCAGGTGAGCTGTTAGAGCAGCAAATGTCAAGGAAGGAGGTGGGAACAAATAGGTCAAGAGCTGTTTTAGTAGATTGCACCAGGAGGGCAGCTGCTCTTGGGAAATAAATTTAAGAATGATTAATGTAGCTGTTAGTGTCAGTGACTGAGTCTGTGTGAGAAGAACTGTGAAGAAAATTTGGCTGTAAAATTACCATTTGAAGGCTTAAAGGTTGTGTGTGTGTGCAACCAAAAGATCAAAATAGAGTCCTATTACTTATTACTTAAAAATTGAGTCCTGTTTTAAGGACCACGTTATAGTATTAGAGTCTATGGCCTTGAAAATTCTCTTGGATTTAGGAGATAATTATGATATATAACAATTGTACAGGCCTTATTTCTCTGTTTTATAAAGTGTAAGAGATCTGTTTTGCTCTTTGTTTTCGTTGTGCTGTATTTATGGAACTGAGTTCAGACACAGCATTAAGGCTAAATGATTATGACTTCTCAGTACAATTTTTGTGTAAGACCATGAACAGCCTGGTCTAGTGGGAGGTGTCCCTGCCCATGGTGGAAGGATTTGGGACTAGATGATCTTTAAGGTCCATTCCAACCCCTTAACGTTCTATGATTCTCTTGTGTGATGTGTTTTTCTCTGCTGTCATTATTCTGGTAATCTTGCAATAGTTGATGAACAGTTCCACAAAATTTAAAAGTTACCTATGAATGAACTTATAATCTAGTAGTTTCTTCCTCTTAACTTTTAAATTGTTCTTTTCTTTTCTTCTTTCTGGCTGTTTTCTTTTTTTTTTTTTTCCTTTTCCCCTTTGTGATAAGGATCGGATTAGGGGTTTGGGGAAGGATTAAATGTTCTATCCTCTTGTCCTCTGGCTTCATTTTCTCTGTAAATGAGCTCCTTATCCTTACACTTCCCACAGATAGCAGTCTGGCATTGCAGCATCAACTGCATTAATTGGAAAGGACATTAATTTACAACAGGACAGAAAAAAAAATTTTAAGACTTACTTAAACTCCTTAAATAAAATGGCTAGCCCCTTTGTAAGTTCTGTGGTGGTTCTGACCATGGAGATACAGTTTTGTTCCGTGGGAGTTGTTGGTTGGTTGGTTTGTTTAGTTGATCGGGGTTTTTTCTCTTGTTCATTTGAAGGCTGTGTCTGGATTATGATGTTAATATCAGTTCAATCACTGTTCATTATGTGGTTTTGGGAGCACAGAAACTCACTGTGACGTGAAGGATTTTCTAAGCTATTCATACTCCCTCTGTATCCAGTTTTTCAATTCTATTGAAAGTAATGGCTGCCTCCATTTTATCAATATGGTGATTGACACTTGGAACTGCTTAGTATTGGTCATTTCTGTAGGAAGAAAAACCTAATTCTTTTAAGATCTGTTAAGTTCCAGTTGTTTCTTTCCTGTAATCTGTTAATGTGAATATGGTTGCAAAGATTCCTACCCAGCTCTCTGCAACTACTGAAAATAAAAAAATTACAGAAGTTTTCAGGAATGCCTCTGTAGTGGGTTCCCATTGATGGTTGAGATTTTGGTGCTGCAGGTTTTGGGGGTTTTTTAGGTTTTCTTTTGCTTCTTTTTGGGGGGTGGGTAGGGAGAGAGTTGTTTATTTTTTATGTTTATTTGTGGGAAAGGGATCAGTTAGGAGCTGTCAATCTGCAGATCCTTGGTGCCCATTCATGGTAACTGAAGAAGCAGTTTTTCTCACCAACAGGTGATCCTTCAGTATTTTCTAAAAACTTTGGTATGCCATTAATATGTAGTGTGGGAGAAGCACAGAGAGGTACTGTTAGAACTCTCTTTGCAAAGTTCATTTCATACACTGGCAAGTTTGGTGTCGAGGATAATTAGCTGCTTCATCAGCAATTGCGACTTGAGATTTTGTAAAGACTATCATGTCTTAATGCCTTAATAGGCTTTTCCTGACCTTCACATTTTTTTAATTCACTGATTCAGATTAATGGATCAGAGATAAATGATCATCAGTGATGCTGTCAGCAGGTCTTTGCAGCTGCTGTTGCTAAGTGGACTATGTAAATCTGTACAGGGAGGAAAAAATTCTTCAGTCTCCTTATTAACAATCAAGTCCCATCTGGTTGTATCAAGTGGCTTTTGTTATAATTGACATTCTTCTTGTTAGTACCAGGAAACTTTGGGAGAAGAAGGGTGTAGCATCTCTAGTCTGGTAAGATCTTAACAGTTGAGACAAGGATGTTCTTGATTCCACTTGCAGTGAACTGCTGTGTCTTGTGATCTCTGCTGCGTTGTGTGATCTTTTCACATTGTAAATATGAATAGTAATTTATACAATGGTCAAAGAGAAGTCTGGATCAAAATAGCAAAATAGAGATTTCCATGACAGCAGTATGTGTTCTTTATGTCCTCCCTAGAGATGGGGAATAAACAGAAAGTCAGCTAATTCCTTAGTTTTATTTGTTATCGTTATTACAGCACATTGCTATACATTGTGGAATTGTCATTAATAACAGAAAAAATCATCTGATTTCAGCTCTGGTAATTTGAGAATTTAGTTTACAGTCAAGAGATCAGAAAAAAGGCAACAAAATTTATGCAGTAATTTGGGATCTCTTTGGCAAAGACCTAACCAAGATCACTAGTGAGACAAAAACTTACACCTACATGCAACTTCCTGAATCACTCATTTTTGTTAGTTCAGCACAACATTTTTGGAAGGTCTGCCATTCATCAGTCAAATTGCTATGTGTTCATCTCTGTGCACACCACACTAGACCTGAAAAGGTTTGTCAACATCTGTAAAATGAGTGTACTTTAGTATTAAAAATAGTAAAGAATGCATCCTGCAGGTGCTAGTGCAGGCATTGTGTTGATGTACACAAAATACCCGTTACCTCTGTTTTTTATGAGAGGAGCAGCATCAGAATGCTTCCTCTTGCAGCATCTTATCCTTTGAGCTGCTCTTTTGAAAGTACCGTCCAGTTGAGTTTATTGCTCCTCTCACAATAGGTTAACTTGCAGCAATAAGTTATATTGTGCATCCAGAATGTGATTTTTTATTATTATTATTTATTCAAATTAACTGGATGCAGCCTGTCTCAAGTATTACGAAGTTATGAGGAGAGGAGGATCATAGTCAATTTTTTTCGGCATTCACTTCTCATCATTTGTTATCAGTAAACCTGTAGTTCTTGTTCTGTTGTGACAGGAAGTGTCAGACAGATCGCAGACAGAAAGTGCCACCTCACGCGGCTGCTGAGCGGTGTTTTGCTGGGCACAGTCAGCGTTGGAGTGTCTTGATGCCGTAAATGTTACACACTTGGAGACTACAAAGAAATTCTCCAGTGCTAGGATTTGAATTTGCCTGCTTGATTTCATATTAGTAAAAGCTCAGGAGAAAGCTGTTAAAAGACCAGAGGATGAACTAATAAAATTAATGAACAATTATTAATTTATTTTTCATTTTGCACAGTTGCTAATTTCTGTTTGAGGCAAGGAGCAGTTGAGAATAAAAACCCCATTTCTTTTGGTGAACAGACAAGAGGGAAGGAACAGATACTTCAGTTGGTTTCTTTCCAAATAAAACCCGCTTGATTTTTTTTATTATTTTGATAAAATATATTTTCAGGCTTTTGAACTATATCAGCAAAGCAGTGTTTTGCTACGAATCTCCTACCAGGAGAATAGATGACTTATTTTGTCCTCATTGACTGTTTTTATTCAGAAAGCAGGTGACAGCTATCAATTCCAATGCCATCTACATCTCCAATTATTTTACAAACCCCAGGAGCTAATTGCAGCCCTCAGGCTGTGGCAGTCAGCTGACTTCATCATGCGACTCTTTTGGCCGTTGCGTACCTCTGAGTAATTGTCTATTTATGGAAAATAAATTAATAGCTGCTGTTTCTACTTTAAAAAGGACCAGTGAGTCTGTAGGTTGAGCAAGTGGGTTGTAGAGAGAAGGGAGAGAAATTAAGAGAGAAAGAGGCAAAGGGATCAATTGAAAGAATAAGAGGGGTGGAGGGGAAAGATTTTGTCAGTATGCTAAGGGAAAAAGTTAAAATGAAAGGGAGGAAGGAAGCAGGGTCCCAGAAAAGTGAACAGGAGAAACAGGCATGGCAGCAAATAGCAAGATATAGTGTGACAGGAAGAAAAATAGTGAGCAGAATTGTGGCAAATGATGATGTTTTATAAACACAGAAAAAGAATTGAAGTCTGAGTCCCTAATAGTCCCTGATCTAGTTGAAGATGTCCCTGATCGTTGCAGGGTGCTTGGACCAGATGACCTTTAAAGGTCCCTTCCAATTCCAACCATTCTGTGTTTCTCATTGCATATACATCTCTGAAAATGCTGTCAGCATAGATGGTGCTGGCCTTCTTGGATTGCTTAAGGGAAGAAAAGATTAGATGTTATCTTTATTTGTCTTGGTCATATGATCCACGGAGAAATGAAAACTGTGCATTTTAGTGGAAGATACTGCAGTAAATCTCCATGAATAGTTATGCATCCTTTGTTTGAAAAATTCGACAAGTGCTTTGCAGATAGTATATTTGATACAGTGGCTGTACAGAAGGTTTTGAATTGATGAATATCAGCAAACTTTGCCTGCAGGTTGTATAGACAAATCTCTGTTATAAAGGCTGTTGCTACTTGAGCATCCTTCATGTGTGGTCAGAAGTTTGCTGGGTTTGGTTTGGTTTTTTCCCCTCATCCAAAAGTTAGCTACAAAATAACCAAGAGAAGGCAATATTACAAGAATAATAATACCCTTTTAAGAATGAAGAGCTGAAATGATCCTACTGATACTGGGCTGTAATTTCTAGCAGCTTTAGGTTAATTTCAAATATGTTGTGCACAGAACTTAATTGTGGGAGAGGGGAAGAAAGGCTGTGAAATAAAAGTATATCAGTCTCTGTTTAGAAGAAGTGTTTAGGAAATCCTGACTTCTGGCACAAGCTGGAGAGGGAAGTAAAGTGAGCATGGAACCTTAGCAACTTAACAGCATATGAAATAGGATTTTTTAAAAAGACCTGAAATTAGGTACATGGAGCACCAAAACAACTGAGATCTGGCCAAAGCTTTCTAAACAGCTTTTCTCTGTTTCAGAATTTCAGGAGAGAAAAAAAAGGCATTTTTCCTTATGCATGCCTATGGGTCACTGCCTTCTATTGAAATCTTACTTCTCTTCAAAATCTTACTTTAAAAATAAATAAATACATAATAAAAATACGCTTTTGAGAGTACCAGCTTAGTTGGAATGAGATGACAGACTTTGCAGAATCTTGAAATACATGATGGCAATTTCATGGGAAATACTTTGTATCATTGTATATAATAATCAGCGGTTTGTCTTCACCTTTCAGATCAGCTGTTCCACGTGTTGGCCATGCACATGCGCCTCTACAGCATAGACTCTGCATACAATCCCTGGAGAAAACTAACCCAGCCGATGCAGGATAAAAATTCAGAGCAAGTATTTTAATTTACCCAATATCAGTTTTACCTGGTGAAAGAAACATCCTTACAGAGGGACTTTGGGTAACTTTCTGTCTTAATTTAAATTCTCTGTGAGGTAGGCTGATGAACTTAACATCTAAAAATTTTATGTATGAATTTGTAAAAATAAATTTTCCAATTTCTTTTACATAAGAATCTGACACATACCAGTTTTGAGTTAAAGTTTAAATGCACCTCTTGCAAGCTGAAGCACAGGCAATTGAATATTATTGGGTAATTGGATAAGTGCACTGCTGTTCTTGGTGTGGATGCTAGACAAAATTTACATAGAGATTAAGTTGAGAAATAGTTTATTGAAAGTTGAGCAATGATTAATAGCTGTTACAGAAATAATGTAAGTAGGCATAATATATGTGAGAAATAAGTTTATTTTAAGCTAAAAATTTTCATCTTGCTTATTATTTTAAACAAGTTACATACCTCAGTTTGATTTTAAGACATCACCTTACATACACAGTTGTACAAGGATTAACAGTGTAATAAATAGAACAATGTATCTGTGTTCTGCAAGGACTCATCTTCCTACTTGACTTAAGACCCATCACTTTTCAGATTCAGCCTTGACAATGAGAAGAAGGGTTTCTTGCCCAAAACCAGATTATAGTTTTTCCTCATCAGAGGAAAACAGTAGATTGTTTTGGGTTTTTTCTTGGCACCTTAAGCATCTTCTTTATACTAAACCCTACACTTTGTAGCTTGCAATAATGTCAAAAGACTGGCTTCTTAGTGCCTATCCATCTGCAAGTTTGTCAGTGTGTTTCTGGAAGCCTGAGGTGGAAAGCATCATGTGATGTCAAAAACTGATCTAGAAGAATGATGCCACAGTTCTAATTGCAGATTGGGGGAAATTATTAAAACAACTCTTCTTGCTTCTGGTTTGAGATTTTACTGTTTTTCCTCTTGGGCCCAGGTTTCTTTTTGCAATGAACATCAGATTATTGCAGTAATTAAACTATATTAACAGGTTAGTTTATGAACCATTAGCACAACAAAGCCTCAAGGATTTCGTAACTTGAAACCTACGCTATTCAACATGTATTCATACTGCTTGGGGGGTCTGTTTTCATGTGATTCTGATTGAGACCTGACCTAGATTGAGCAGTGGGACAAAGTTAATGAATTTTGTGTATGGTTGACCGAGTTATCTGAGGCAAAATTAAGATTGTGTTGATAGGCTGTTGACAGAATGGCTGTGGGACTGATCGTGCACTGCTCATTTTGGCATTTTAAGAACTTGCTTGCTTTGGAAGCAGCTCTTAACAGAGGGGGCTTCCAGACTTGATGGAATTCTCCATGCATTCATCATATCAGGGCTGGATTGCTGCAAGTTAGATTTCATTGGGCAATATTTTGAATAATTTGGTGGTACTGTGGACTGTAAAGGCTTCTTGGCAGGGAGTGTTGCATATTGGGAATGCATTTGAGCAGTTCTCATGTTTTCTGCACCGGTTTTCAGTATTTTTTGGTATTCCTGTTGATACTGGTTTGGCACAAAGTCCCGTAGGAAGCTACAGCTGAGATATCATCCACTTTGCCATGAAATAGTTTACTTTGGAGATGCACAGATGCAGTCGAGCTGGAATATTTTTGCTCACTCCTTAGAATATTTTTCCTACCTTAGTCTGCAGGCCCCAGAATGCTGCAAAGGAGGCAATTTGAGGACATGTTTTTAATGCATAAATTAGAGCATAAAATGAATATCTGTAGTTAGAGTGTAGAAGTTTGAAGGAGTAGTTTCACTTGAAGGTGGCATTCATAGGATTGGTGTTTATGATCTAACTGCACACTTCTCAGAGTCACACAGCCTTCTGAGAAATACAGAATAGCAGATTTTTTCAGGTACAGGGCAGAGTGCTCAGAGCACTTAGAAGGTGACATGCTGCAGTAAACTGAAGAAGCTTAAGAGGATGGTGGAGAAATAGTCACTGCAGATTTCAGATGGGGATGTCACTCTGCCATTTTGAAGCTAACCCTTTAAATCATCAGCTTGACCTGCACAATACTTCAGCCAAAGATTTGTTAAAAAAAAAAAGTCTGAGAGGAAAAGATCTGTGTTATGACTGCATTACTATGATTCCAAACAATTTAAACTCAGAAAAGTCATAGAAGCAAAAAAACTTCAAACCAACATGCCATATTTTTCTGTTTAATTTTCAACCTAAAATTATTTCAGTTGAAAGCAGTTTTCCAGAGAAGCTAGTTCCATCTTCATTTATTTAAAAAGATAATTTTCTAAACCAAACAAACAACAAACCCCCCAACCTGCAAAAATCTGTGGAATGCAAGTACCATTATCTTTTCACCCTTATTTAATTGTAGCTCCTTTATTTAAATATACATAAATATTTACAGTTAAAACCACCTAGGTGCAGAACTCACAATTTTATCTTGGTTTTCCACCACCCAGCTATCATTCCTCATAAATAATGCCTTAGATTTCGTGTGTCTGGCAGAGTTGAACAAAGTAACTTGTAAAGACTCACAGAATTGCTCCACTGTACTTGCCAAAGCCACTGGTTGTGTCCAGTGTCTTTCACAGCTGCACCTAAATCTCCCTGTAGCTGAAAATGGCAACTGAAAGGAAAGATAAAGAGCAGCTCATGCAGCCATAGCAAGGTAAAGTAGAAGAAATAAGGAAATCTTGAGCAAAGAGATACTTTATCAAAAAGGGCCTAAATAATGTGTACCGTTTGAAAGAAGAGAGGGGAACAAGATAAAGTCTGAACTGGGAATGGTGTAGTGGATTATTTCTCCTATGGAGTTCATGTTGCAAAATTTAATGTACACTTGGTCCCACGGGCCGTACTTAAGTAAATTGTTCTTCTAGGGATAGATGTGGTTTCAGTGGTGATCAAATAAACAATTATTGTGGTGCAAGGGGGAATAATAGCTTCTGGCACGGGGCAGGGAAGGAGCAGCTGGAGGCAATAATTACTAAACTCAGATGTGAATTTAATGGACTAGTCCAACTAGCCAGAGTTTCAGGAACGACAACCCTGAAATAAAAGAATACGTATTTTTTAAAGATTTAAATCTCTGTGAAGGCTGAAGTTTTTGTGCCTGTTTTGACAGACAAAATATGTCAGCATAGAATGATTCAGTAAAACATTAAGGATCTTTGCAGTGGAAGCACTTGGAGGGGGGAACTGCAGGATAAACTGAAATGCTTGGTTATTTTTACTACAGTGTTTTGCTGATGTTTCACTCTAAGCTAGCTCGCTTCAGTGATTGTTTGTAGTGTCATACTGGGGCAACAAACTGCAGCTCAGGGGTAGGAATGAGCAACTCTGCGTAGGAACCTTTGAAGTCACATCTCCATCACAGAAACTGTTGTGAAATGGGGAAAAAACTCACAGTTTTTATGAGGAGGGGTCAATGGGGTTTAGTTCAGGTTTGTGCAGGAGGTGGTACATACATGCACGTGCTGCCACAGGACCTGGTGATCTATTCAGTACAAACAGCAGTCCTGCCTGAGACAGCAGGCTCTCAGGACACGTGTTATAGTACGTAGGTTTTGACAGTAGTGCCACTTGGGGAGTATTTACTCTTGGCTGTTTCTTCCTTCCCCTGTACTGGAGCTCACCATCTGCTTCATCTGTGCTGATGTAGCTTGGGCAGGCGGCATCATGAGCAAAGTCAAGCAATTAATCCATGTTTTAAAAAGGTTAATTTGAATGAGTTTGGGAACGGGTGACAAGGGGCTGCTGGGGGCACAGTGGTAAAAGAGAATGGGAGATGCCTAATGTTAGTACTGGTACTGAATGTACAATGAGAAAAACTGACTGCTGTAAAATCTGCTGAGATACGAGGAAGAGCAAATATGAAATTGTGATTAGATCCTAGAGTGAAGCCAGAATAAATAGTAGAATTCTACTTACAGTGAGCAGTAGAGGCTGTGTATTAGTTTGACCTTTCTGCAGTGTGGGATTTGTGGGCTTTACTTCTTATCCTGCAAATTCTGAAGAAAATATAGATTTGCCCTGGTCGATGGAGCCTTTGTTTAGGTGTATCTGTATCCCTGTGTCTCAGATTTTCTGTATCTGTCAGTTTGAAGTGATGTGAGGCTCAAAACTGTATTTATTGAACTTCTAACTTTATAATTAGTTGGAGTTAGCTAGCATCAACCAGAAACTTTTAAATGTCTCTGGTTGAGAGAAGAGGGAATGAGGAGCATATATGTCAGGAATGGCCATTAGCAAAATGCTGTTTGCCTCGGAGTAGAACAGTTTCCCATTCCTCTGTATCCATTCCCAAAGAAGTGATTCCTGCATAACATCTCTCTGGAGGACGATGCAGAACACAGAGGCAGAGTTGCTCAGCTGGCAGCTGACAGGCAGCTCTGGCTTTGGCACAGGGAGAGGTGATGCCCAATTAATTACCTTGGGCTGGAGGAGAGGTCAGTTCCATGGAGAAAGCCGAGCAATGCATTTTTTATTTTAGTACATGTTTATATTGCACTATGTAGTTTATTTTCACTTCCACCTCCCTGTTTTAAATGGATACAGCATACAAGTGTTATACATTTGAATCATTTTGTATTACTGTGGCCCTGTCTGCAATTGTACTTACTTTCTTTTTATTCCACGCTTCTGTGTCTCAATTTTTTGTGAAGTCAGATTTATCAAGCTTTTACATATGCATTGGGGATTAACAGAATGGACAGTTTCCACATTTCTAAGCACATTTTATAAATTCAGTTTCAGTGTCATAATGAAGAACTTGCTTAGGCTCTTAACGAATGACGGAGCAGTTTTTAAGTGCTTCATGTGCTGCAGCACTTGATGTAAGCGAAAGCAGCTTATCTAAACCCCTGACAGTTAATGTAGCTTTGCTTCTCAATTCATATGAACTGAATAAATTAGAAAAATAATTCCCTTGGCCCTGCATATGAAAATGAGTTCATTTATTTGTGATGTTGCCAGTCAATCATGGTATTCTGTATATATATTTCCTAATTTTGACAGAACTGGTGTTTGACCTAAATGTTACACAACTGTTAAATGATATTGATACCTCTGTCAGAAAGAGGTGTTCAACTAGATGTTACCAGAGGGAGTAAGGTTTTTTTTAATGTTATTCCAAATTAAATTTCCCCCAAAATTTATATATCAATTAAGAATTAAAGGTGAGAAGTAATTTAAGGGGTATCCATGGTTTTAAAGTCATTACATAATGAGGGTTGTTTTCAGTGTCATAGATCATAAAATAGAGCTAACTGTAAGTAAAAGTAGAACTGGAGAGACAGTAAGATAAGCATCTTCATGGATATGTAATTTTGAAAGTGAGACTTGGTAGTACGATACAAATTTTTGCCCCCTTTTCTTCTTTGGAATTCAGAATATTTGTTTTTTGCTTGGAAGCTCACATGTATAAATATGAATATTTATGTATATTACAGTATTTTGAAACTACAATTTTGTTAAATGATTGACTATAGCAAAAGGATTATAGATGGTGTTTATTCTGTAGCTGTTTGGGTTCATTAATTCAAAAGGACCAGTGAGACCATGTTTTCTGTGACTTCATTTTAGAAGACCAGTCAGCCTTAAGAGGAGTTCAGTCCTCACTATTGAGTGTTCAAATACAGCTCAAGTGGCTCTGTGTGTATCTATTAACATTGCAGGTTTGTTTTTTTTTTTTAATTCAATATACAGAGAATCATAAAGATATGACCAAAAGTGTTCTTCTAATCCTCCTCTTGTATGACTGCTTCTGTGTGTTAAAATTCACATCACAAATGGTTGTGCCTTATGTAGAGAGAACTCTGAGTTTTCATGAAATAGATAACTATGTAGAGAGAGTGTCCTTCCAAAAGTAGCATCATGTTTATGTGCCTTAGAGATGATGAACTGGTTCAATCCCCAAAGCTTTAGAGGGCCCTGAGGATCCTGTGTATGCACCCACATCCCACCACATGTGGGCAACCTTCTCCAGTGTGTGGTCTGCAAGAGCTCAGTTTGTGCTCTGTGTGTGATGGATGGCACCAGGGGAGAGCTGGTGCTTTCACAGAGGCATCAACACAGCTAAAGGAGTGGTCTGTGCCAGCTGGATGAGAGTTGGATCAGGGGAAGGATTTGGTGCTCTTGGAAGAGAGGCAATAATTGGACACAGCAGTAGTTCCCCGGCTGTGCTCTGAAAGGGCAGAGCTGAGACAGAGGAGGGCTTGCCTGTCCTGCTGTATGTTTCTTTCCTCCACCACGTTCTGTTTGTACAGAAATGGGGCATTTGCTGCAGAATCTAAGAAAGCCTCCCTGGGAAACTCTGGTTCACAGTGTCTTGCAGAGCAACCAAATGGAGGAGAGTGAGGCTGTGCTTTTGGGGGTAAATCTTAATAAGGGTGTACTTATGTTTTCAGTACAACTATCGAGCACTTCATGAGTTGTGGTTTAGCTGCAGGACAATTAAAACTGCTGTACCAAAGCATGAAGCTAACCTTGAAACTGTAGCAGGTGGATGTACTTTGATTTCCTGACATTTTTAGGTGGTTTTTGTGGAGGGCTCAGCGAAGAGCCACATGGCATAAAGGCCTATGGCTGCCCTAAATAAGGGAAGCTCCTACCAGGAGAGGGAGAATTGTTTTTCCTGCAGTTTCTGACCAGTGAGAAGAATGATAAAAGAGGAGAAAAGAAAGATGAAAAAACCTAAGGAGGGATAGAAAATGCCCTTCTAGAAGTACAACATTTCAGTCATGGGGCAAAGGAACGTGCAGCTTGTGATGCTTTCCTTTGCACCACTGCTGTCTGTTTGGGAGAAGCTGTAGAGGACTGTTTTGCACAGGAGATTTGAGTCAGTGGGACTAGGACTGCACTGTACAACTCCTGTAGCACAGATAACCAGCACCACCACTGTTTGCAAATGGGAACAAGAACCCAAACAGCTCTTTCTGTCGCATGTTGCGGAAGGGGGAAGGTGACAAGGGAGGATGTGCATCACAGTGTACCAGCAGCTCCTGCTCGAGATCTCCATCACGCTCCGTAGTAGTTAAAGAGGGCAGAATGATTTTTATCCATTTGATTTTTTTGCCATTTGTCTCAGTTGTTGAACCCAAAGAGTAATGTTGTTTGGAATTTTGTTGGATAGTGCTACACAAAGCTAGAAAACTACTACCTCTCCTGTGTGCAAGCATTTTCTGCCTTGAAGTATGGGACCTACAAGGTGATGTTATGTCATTCAGTGAATCTGGATAGTTGAGAAGTTTGCAGTATCTCTGTGCTTATTTGCTGTCCTTCTAGCCATATGGGGTTTTTAATAAAAACTGTAAAATTGCATAATCCCACCTGTCATGGCTTCTTGAGCCTTCATTTCTTTACATGAAGGAAATCAGTGCATTTTCTCAGGTCTCTCTTTTCCAGGAGGCACAGTCCTTGTAACATTAAAAGTAATTTGAGGATTTGTTATTGTTACAGCATGGAGATATATATATTTATTTATTTGTAAAATGCCACACTTTGTAAACCAATTAAATTGTTTAAATGTTCCTTGACTGTCTACATAGACATAATGAGTTCAGAGAATTTAACAAGGATCAGGTACCCAACTGGTAACTTCCTCATGAGTTATTACATGAGTAACATTAAATGGGTTTAATATTGAGATCAGTTAGTGAACTGTCAGGCTTCTATATTGATTTAAATGTAATACTATTTAAAATAAAATACGAAAATGGGTTTATAGTATCAGAAGTGATTTTCTTTTGGTTTTACTTCCAGGCTGGTAAGTGAAGAGCTGCCAGAAGTTCCTGTGCTTTACAGAGATGTCTCATCCCTTTTGCTTATCCAGATATTAACCATGCCTCAACCACTGCACAAAGGTATGTTACAAAAATATATATATTTTATTTATTGTGTAAATGAGGCTGCATTCGTGATGATTCTCAGGATGGTAAATCATAACCGGTCTACTGTGTATTCTAAAATAATGTTTCTGCCTTATCTACAAAAGATGGCATTGAACAGAAATTTTTGTTCTGGGTTGACAGCTTTATCTGTGTCCCCTGTCTTTTTACCTTATCAGTCAGCTATTCATTAAAGATACAAGAGCTGAGCAAAAACTATTAAGTATTTCTACTGAAGGAAAAGTGTCCTTTGTTTGACCTTCATCTCTTTGCTTAGGGGGCCAGCTCAATACTGCAAGTTGAACTGAGTGCCTAAGGGTGAAAGATTGTAATTTAATTTGAATTTCAGAGTTTAAATTGCAGCAGTCTTACATAAGAAGAGGTCACATATGAAGATAATAACTGCTGTAATGCAGCAACTTCAATAGAGGCAGTATATATTATAACTGTGAATATTAAAGAACTAAATTTTTTCATTACTAAAATCAAAACTGTCTCAAAACCTAAATTTCTTTTTCTTTGTAAAGGGAACAACTGAACCTGGTTCATCTTGCTAATAGACAGTGTATGTTCCAGAATAGGGGTTACTTCAGACCTCTGCTCTCTGGCTTGATTATTTATAACTATACATTTGTTTTCAAATGAGGACAAACAAGACTAGTATCACTTTACTATTTCACTGACAACAAACAGAAGATCTCCTTAGGGATCTGTGTGGCAATTTTGATATCTACTGAGTTTTATTAATCTGTGAACAGGAGCTGTTCTGCTCTTGCCGCATACACCTGAGTTATGATGTACGGTAGAAATTCTGTTTTCCCTTTAAGAGGAGTTCAGTCCTCACTACTGAATGATCAAATTCAGCTCAAGTGACTCTGCATGTATCTGTTAACATTACAGGGTTGTTTTTTTAATTCAATGTACAGAGAATCATAGAATTGTTTAGGTAGGAAAAGACCTTTAAGATCATCGAGTCCAATTATTAAGTACACATTTAGGGATTAAGTAGGTCCAGTAGATTATTAGAATAAGAAAATACAAAAATAATAAAATACAATACTTTTGCATAGGAAGCCTATTGTCAAAAATATACTTTTTTTATTTTTTAAACTACAGTTTAACTTTATTGGAAGGACTTAACAAAATCAGTAAATAAAAGTTGAAGGAGGCTAAAATCTGAAATTCAGGGAAGGGAGTGTTGAAGCTGAAGTACAAACCAGCGGTCTCTTTGTAGTCAATACTGAAGCATCAAATACCACCATTTATGAAAGTATACCCTATCCTAGAAGAGCCAACATTCAGTTAATAGTAAGGCATCCTTTGGAGAATTCTGGGAAATGCCATGTATCAACAGCACGTTTTGCCTTTGCTCTTGGGTTTACTGTATGTTGCAATTGAAAGGGAAGAGGCAAGTGGCAAAAAGTATATGAATGTGACTAGTTCAAATCTATGAAGCATTAAATTTGAAATAAATTGCCATGTATCTTCTTAATTTTTGTTTCATCCAAATATAACACACTTGTTTAGAACTTCTACAATGGGTGTGTAGGTCACGGAGTTGAATTCGATAGGATTAATTCTTGGTAGAGGACTGAGGCATAACTAAGGTAAAATGGCTTGTGCAGTGTCACATGAGAAGCACAAGGTCACTGATAGAGGTGAACATCTGTCTGCTTCCTAAACTGTCGGTGCTGCTTTGGCATTGTGGTGGGGTGCAGGAACTGTGGACTTGGCTGTACAACGATATGCAGACAGGAGGTGGATGCCTCTGTGTATTGACAGATATTTCCAGTATATTCCTTTAACAACAGACTTACCTGTGTTGCTCTGTGTCCTTACAGGAAACTACAACTGGTCATCAAATATTACATCTTTTTCATGTTTGTACTCAAAATCCTTTTTGTTGACAGAATGTTTTCTAAGAACACTGAGAGCTCTGTAAGGAGGGCTCAAACCTTGTCTCTTGCCCTTCAGATGTAGCCCTGGGAATTGCTATTAACTACCCTATTAACTGTTGGATAGGTGTTGGTATCTTTTTCAATCTGGCATCGATTAAAGCAATAAAAATGTCATTACTGTTCAGCCTCTTCATTCAGAGGAGAAAATTGATCTGAATCCATCAGAAAGAATGAAAACTACTACGGAAAAAACTTTGTGGTGGAGATCAGAGCATTTACAAGCATTAACCAATTTACAGAGGAGAGAATGAGGATGATAATGTGTACCTCCTGTGTAGTGTAGCCAGCAAAGTAAATGTTGTGTTTAGGATACTAAAACCATTTGTGAAACTTTTTTTTTCTTTTGAGTTTCACACTAGAACATGGACAGAGGTTTTACAGGCTTTAAATGTCCAACATTTTGAAATTGTACAAGACTAAATAAATAGTAATCCACATAAGGAGTTTATGCTTCAATTCTGTGGCAGTTGTGCAGAGGATGGACAGTGTTCTTGGTATGGTGGATTGGGACTCCATACAAAACAAGGATTTTGTTTTTAGCTCCTTTCTTACAGAAATAGCAAATGGTGGTGTACGTACAGAAGTGGAGAGAGTAGTTTGGTGGTTATCATAACTTAAATCTGTCCTTGTAAACTGAATTCAACACCCCCCCACCAGTCCTTTCTGCAATGCAATTTCTGGATGTAAGGAAGTAGTTTAATTAAAATTGGACACTCTGCTTTGGTACCATCAATTGTAAAAAGTTTTATTTTTCCCCGTACCTGTCTTGGGATCCTCAAGTCCAGATTTCTGGTAGTGTAGTGTTTGTAGCTTGTGATTTCAGTTTCTGCATTTCACTGAATGTAAAAAATACCATTACAGAATATTCAAAAACTGGGGTCTGGGTGAACAGCAGTGAGCCTGAGGCCAGTAGATGCATAGGATTGGTGGTCAGTGGGCCAGCAGTGACCTGATGCTGTGCCTGATGCCACACATGCCAGGAGGGCCAGGAAGCAGCTTGGGCATTTGCCATCGGGCTGTTATATAGCCTGGCACTGCCCTGACAGGCCACAGGACTGCTGGGACAAGATGCAAGATTTGAGAGTCATGAATGTGTTCCAACTCAAAAGCTGGTTTTGAGAGTTCAACCCAGCTTCTTTGAACTGTGGGAAAGGTTTTCTTCTCTAGTCGTAAAACCTAAATTCAAACCCTTTTCTGTATTTCTTGTAAGGTTCAGTTGCTGAAGAATCTGACCTGAATGTTCTGACAGATTCTTTTTCTGTAAAGCTTCACTAACATGCAACAAAAATGCAGCAAGCAGCGCTCAGGCAAACAATGGCACTTCTCTTTAGTGATTGGATGAGGTTCTTGACTAAATATAGAATGGATGTAATCAACTTGAATAGTATCCAGTTTCAGTGTCGAAGCTGAAATATTTATCTGTATCCTGGAACTTTAATATACCTTTCATGGATTATCTGAAGTTCAGTGCGGTCTCCCTTTGTTCTGAAGTAGTTTTTTTCAAATAATGATTTAAGCTTTAGATCAAGAGGAATATTTTTCAAAGGTTATTTATACAAAGTTCTTCTTCCAAATTGACTAAAAAAGGTCCTATGTCCTTAATTTTGCATCTGGTTCTCTTTGTGGATTCCTTCTGTAGTCATTACCTGCCAAAGTATATTGTCTAATTTGATATTGAAATTAAAAGACTTATATTGTTAGAAATATACTTATTTATTTGTTCTTTTCTTGCACTAATATTAAAATTAGAGTTCTTGATATAAATTTGATTCTTAAGGCTGTTGTTTAATACATATAATGGGATGGGGTGCTTTGAAATAATTTGGTTTCAAAAAGTTTTAAAAACAGGAACATAAACCCATTTCTCAATACTTTTCAAAACTAAGTACAAAAGTTCTGGATTAGCCTGTTCTGATTACAATATCCTAGCCATAGTAATAATACTTTTAACCTGTCAGACTGTGAGATTAAGGACAGAAGTCCTCACTGCATTTTAGTGCAGAACTTTGCACAGCATACAGACCTACTTGCAAGCTCTAGAATTATTCATTTGAAAAGCTGGTGTAGCAAAAGCACAGCCTGCACCAGGGGGTCAGCAGGAAAGCAGCACAGCCCCCCCCCCCCCGTGTGCATGTGGTGTGAAGTCAAATAAAGTTGCTCTTTGCAGTAGACAGGAATGTAACAGCTCTAGTGTTACAGGTACCTAGAGCTGTCAAGTATTTGGCATTTTACAAGTAAGAGATAACATAGTAATGAAATTGTAATTGATGCTCTGAATGCTGGTTTTAGTATGTCTCCCATGGCATGCTTTTGTGACTGTAAAAAAGCCTTGGTGCTCATTGCTCAGCATGCTGCCTCTGAGCTGCTGCTATGAGGAAGTATGAGCTTTGTTCGTACAGAAGTCAAGACTTCCGAAGGGTGACCCAGATGTGGGAGTGCATGTTTTTTGTCCAATTCTGGATCCTCCAAAAATGTAATTCATAGTCATTTCTGAGTCACATATGTGTAATTAAATACAAGAACATTCATTTAGTTTTAAAAACATAACAAGGGCTAGGTATATTTCTGGTCAGTTGAACAATTAGTATTAAGGGGAGGATAGGGACAAGGAGCAATTACATTTAACAAAACCCAGAATTTTAAAAACGTGGAAGTTTTTATGGGGTGCAAAGACACCCAGTGTTGAGCACTGTAATCACCTGAGCAGAACTCAGAGATGAAGTGGGCTGTGGCAGGTTGGTGCCTGGTGACCAGCAGTCTGGCTTTGCTGCTCTAAGTGCAGTGGTTTTCATTCTTGCTTTTACTGTGCAAAGCTGATTTCTGACGCTTGTACCTGCTGCTGATGGGGACAGAACTTGAGCTCAGTTCTAGCTCTGATTACAGCCTGTTAACTCAGGTCAAAGAGGCAATTTTTACAATTCTCTGAGTATGTGTGTAGTTTAATCTTGGAAATTTCAGTCCTAGAAGATTTCCTGAGAGCTTGCCTACTATTATTCCTCAGGAGTAGGATTGTTAAGAAAATGGAGGCTTCAGCAGAGGAAAAAAATACAGCCAAGAGATGTATGGGAGCTGGTGAATTCTCCTTCTGAGGAAATGTGGAGAGCAAATATCACTCTAATGCTACCTGCTCTAGAGTGGGGCACATGAAGTATAGCAGCATTTGTGTCATGTTTAACACAAGCTCCATAGGAAGGTAATACAGAAAAAAAACACTTTCAATTATATAATAACAGATGATCTTTTAGGTGCTTAAACTGTGCTTTTAGTTTATATTCAGTGACAGTAAAAAGTTTCAAAATCCATGTCTGTGTTGATTTGTTACATAAACAAGCAATTGTTATTTCACAAATTTAATTATGTACTCAAGCCCTAAATGTGTGTGTTTTGATATTAGATACAAGAAAGGAGAAGCAAGGTGTTTCATTTTCCTTACCACTTTCTCATTTTCACATATGAAGCTTGTTTAAATCCTTTGGGAAGAAAGAATGAATTCGACCCAGTTTTTGTGAGGTGCTTATGCAAATAAAATTGTTTTGCTTGACTTCAAAGCCTGAGAGGACTTCTTAAAACCCTCGTTTTTGTCTACATTGTTTTAGATATATGTTACACTTATGTTTGTGCTTAAGGAATGGTGTACGTAATGATAGAAATTTCTTTGATCTTCTAGATTTAAAAACAAAATAGATAATTTGGGATGGGAAATACAACCTAAAGTAAAAACATGAAAAAGGATTGCTACCATATCTTCATTTCAGAGAATGATCACTTTTTTTTCCTGCTCCAATTTTAGGAAGTCTTATTTTGCTTCTGTTGCTAGCTTCCCCAAAAAGATTTCAAAGCCCTTCTCCTGCAGCCTAGCTATAGGAGATAATAATCCTTTAAATGTTACAAAAAATTGTAAGGATCTTTGAAAGTAAGGCAAGCTCTAAAGTAACAGCCTGCCTTTTGTCCTCCTCCTGTGTGCACGTGAGGTCCAGCACATACTCACTCAGGCATGTTTTGTGGCAAGTCTGGTATGGCTGGATCCATATCTGGAAGTGAAGGTTAGAAACTGAAGTACACTACATGTCCTTGTGGAGATTTCTTGGGGAACTGAACTCTTCCAGTATTTGTGTGAATGTCACTTACCCCAGATGGGTACCAGAAGAGATGGTAGGATATACATTTGTTTACATCTGCAGTAATCAGTAGCTTAACTTGGTGTAACCTTTGGACAAAATAGAATTTTGTAGTATCACCAGGTCACTGGGAGGAAGTCACTGCTGATCAGGATTAAGATAAACGTACAGAGCAGTGGAAAATTACTTGCCCTGTACTGGCCAAGTCATTTCTGAAAGCCAGTAAATATATGTTGTTCTGTGTGTTTTGAGGGGTTATTCTTTTTCTTGTAGCACTTGCTTTTCATTTGAGAAGCAACATTTTCATAACTAGATACTCATTATATTTGCTAAAAATATCGTTTAAAAATTACTTTCTTTGTTTTACAGAACACTTCACCTGCATTATAAAAGTGCTGTTCACTTTATTGTATACTCAAGCCTTGGCAGCAATTTCTGTTAAATGTGGTGCTGAAGATAGGATGGCATGGAAAGAGGCAGGAGCTCTGAAAAAGGTTGGTTAGTTTATTAAAACATTTATGAAATTTTGCTTATGTATTTCTGGGTGGAATGTAACAGGTGCTTCTGCTTTCCATGTAATAATTTGCTTCTGCTTCACAGAAGTCCAGTGTTTTGTTTCTGGGTGTGCGATTTTTGCAAGTTTTGGTATGTGATGAGACTTAAAAGCTTCTCAATGAATATAGTTCCAAAACTGACTTTCAGATTTGAGTCTGTATCTCTATGGTTTCAACCTTTACTTTGTTGCAATGATTTTGAGTAAGTGCAGCTTTCCTTCCTGTGACATTGAAGCCTCCTGGATAAACCATGGTGGTTGATCTGATGGACTCCTTTCCTGGAAAAGCAGGAATCCTTGTTGGTGGAGAAAAAAGCCTCTTAACTTTTCCAGCTCGTTTTTACTATTTGTGGCTAGCTATATAAATTTCTCTCACTATGTTGCCTAGAGTAGTCATATGAGGAAGAGACAGAGAAGGAGGTTTGTCACTATTGTTTCCTTGCCTTTTGCTAGTATTTACAAGTGAAGTGAGGGCACATCTTTCTACTTCTATATTATTTTCCATCTGTAGTAAATATTGTTCACTCCAGACACAACTTTGCGTTTTCTGATGGGCTCGTTTCAACTTAAAATACATAACAAGTGTTTTTTCGTTCATTTTGGTTGGTATGTTTTAGAAAATTACTTTAAAAAAATAATTATTTGGATTAGAATTCAAATTCTGTCAAAACACGATGTATCCATGAAGTGATTCTTTCTAGTTTTAAAAGTAAGCATCTATATACTCACAGAAAAAAAAACATGAGAAATGCAAACATTATAGAAGTGCTTTCATGTAACAGTTTAGAGTAGATGTGATTCAAGTAGCAGTTCATATTCCACTTGAGCTAAATGCAGTCCCTTTCTGTAGAATTATATATATGTATTTTTTTAATGCAGTGTGTATCTTTGAAGGTCAAAATTCATGTGTTGATCAAAAGGAAATATACTTTATTGCTGTTACTTGCACAGCAACACTTTCTCCTTTTCATGACCAGTACTTTTTGGATTTCTTTTCTTATTTGCAGAATACATCCAGTGGAGAAAAATCTTGGGAAGTATTGCTGGGTCATGTGATTAGTGAGCTGTCTAAGGGGAAGATATATGAAGAAGGAGACACTGAAGAATTAGCAGTGGTATTGGCAATTTTCTGGAGAATTTAACCAGCATGTCCCCTGGAAGTTTTTTGGCCTCATTGTTATAATGATTTTTCTCTGATCTTGCTAAAGACTTACAGTACAAGTCTTTATTTTCTAGATCAAAGCATATCCCTTTGGGACACTTTGCCTGTGCAAATCTTTCTTTTAATAATATCAGATGTGATCAGTGCTGCGTTAGGAAAGTTATTGACAAACACTTCTTATAATTATGGGGTTTAATAATATGTATGGATTTTAATCATATACCTTTCAGAAATATGGAAAAGCGAATATTTAAGTAGAAACCCCATTTTCTGAAGGGGAAAGAAAACCTACAGAGGTCTTTCAGATTATTAGTAAAATACTGACCTTTGGAATGTGTTTGATGCATTATAGTATACCTAAAAATATGTGGTTCATATTGAAGTTTCTTATCTAGGAGATAACTTAACTTACCTGGGACAGAATTTAGTATTTCTTCCTGCCCTGTAGGTAAATCCGGATTCTGTAGAGCGTGATCTGCAGCAGTTCTGCCTGCCTTTCCTCAGGATCACAAGCCTTCTTCAACACCATCTTTTTGGAGTGGATTTGCCTAGTTGTCAGGTACAGAATGAGAGGGCCTCACCCAAATGTTTCAATCTGAAAGCTAGAGGTCAAAAAATGAGGCACAAAGGTGTCTCTTTCATGGTATATTTTTTAAATCATATTTTATAACACTGCTGTGCAGCATTGTTTGTCTTCTATACATTTATTTTCAATGTGGTTTTCAAAAAAATGGTACTATATTCTTAAACTTCAGCAAATTCCCACTTATTTAATTAGGTCATTGGTACTTGTCTCCTAAAATACCAACATACTTTTTAAAACTTGTCCAGCATTTGCAGAGATGGCATAATTTTCACACAGAATGGAATTCAGTCCTGATTTTACTTAATGCCTGTTAATACTTGGACTTTATTCTCAAAGGCATTGCATCAGCAGACAATTATGTTTAAGTTCCATGACTAATTTAAGTAGAGTTTTCTGCAGGTCAGCTCCCTTATTCCTTCAACATCATCTCCTCTGTAAAACAGCTACAAGTCAGTTTGGGGTGCTGAACAAGAAAAAAATTATTGTGGAGTTTGGGACTTCCTTGTTTTATTTGTAGGGTTTGGATTTGTGGTTTTGTGGGGGTTTGGAGATTTTTGCTGACCGTTTTTTTTGTGTTTCAAGAGTTCAATTTGTTGTGATCCAAGGGAACCTGAACCTTTCCCATGTCTCTGAACATGAGTATTAGCATCTTAGTGCTAGCATATCTTTACTATTTTATTGAAATAGATATATATTTTAATAACCTATTTAAAAATTCAGACTGTGGGTATTAATCTAAACTTCTCTGATTTCATACTAAAAAAGGAAGAGGAAGAATTCACAGTTCTTGCCAGCTGCCTGGGTCTGTTACCATCTTTTCAGTCAGCTCACCAGTTCACCAGTGCCTCTTGTCTCGATTGGCCAGTGCCAGCATTTGACATGATATCCCAGTGGTGCTCAGAATTGGTTTCATTTGCAGACAGGCATCCAGATCAAGTAAAGGTATGTAGCAAAATTACTTCTTCCAAAATAGTCTCTATGTGGAAGCAGCTATTTATTGCTTGATTCATTATGCACATGTACTGTTGTTTTGGTTAAGGATCTGAGAATATAACCTGTGAGAGAGAAATTGTAATGAGAAATATTAGTTAGTGGATGTGGGTTGAATTGGTTAAAAACCACAAGAAGAAAACCTATCTGTTTTTTATGTGATTGCTGGAGACAGAAGACTGGAATGCTATCCCTAGAAGATCCTAAATGTCTTCTGCACCTGTAGCCAATCAAGGACATTTAATAGAAACTTTGTTTCTTAAGAAAATACATATCAAAAGTTTTTCTTGTCTGTTAGACATTATCAATATTTTTGAGCTTTTCAGTTGTAATACTGAAAAAGATGAAAAGGATAAAAGCTTTTTAATAGTTGACTGATAAAAGATGATACATTTTCTCTGAAGGTAAAGGAATAATACCAAGACTTGAATTAGTGCAAGTGGAATAATCAGGTTTGAAATGTAAATGTTTCAACATGAGTGCATTGTTTTTATAACAAAGTTTCATCTCAACAATTCAAGTCTCCCTCTCCTGAGTTTATGGGGTCAGAGGCAAGCCAGATGCATTCTTTACTCTGCAACATGATGTGCACCTGTGAAAATTTGAATACTCAGATTAATCTCAAAATACAGTTGCTGCCAATCTGATAGACATTTGAGACAGATTACAGTGAAACTGATAGCATTTTTTCCATGATTGAAAAGGAACCAGGTACAAATGCAATAGTTCTTTTTTTCTCTCTTTTTACAAGTTAGGTTTCAGGGTCATGCACTCTTTAAAAAATTTTGCATCTTGCAAAACAGATCCCATCTGACTGCTGTGCCCATCAGTTACAAACTCAGTAAAAATTACTGTGTTGAAGGAAAACACATTACTGTTTAAAAAAATCACACCAAAAAAACACCAACATAAAATGGACAGTGTTTATAAGAGCAAATGAGAAGAGTTAGGCTTTCAAAGCAGTATTTAGGTAGTGTCTGTCATATCAAAAATTTGTGAGTTTTCGTTACGTTCTTAATGGCCTCAAAACTTGTGTGCAACATAGTTTTGAAAAACAGGCATATATCTTCAGATATCATTTACAGAGCCTAACTTCAGCTCTGGTTTTGAAAGTTTAAGTCTTAAATTTTAGCTGGGAAACAGGTTTTATACTCAAGGTCAGGGTTTTGAAGCAGCATGTTGATATTACTAAGCTAACAGTGTAGGGAGTGAGAGGCTTCCCTGTCAATCAATCACAGATAAACAAGAGGTTTTAGCTGTGAAGATTTTTGCATTTAAAGGTGTCACATTTATAAAACCTCCTTAGGAAAAAGCTTGTGCCCCTTTTTGCACCTGTTACAAAGGATGAAATGGGACTGCAGTTGGGCAGGGTGATCAGCCAGGAGCAGGTGACTATTGCAAGGTTGCAATATTTGACTTCTAAATTTGTGAAATGGAAAAAAATGAGAGATTTTTAAACTGCATTCTTCTTTTCTTTGATATTTTCTTTTCTTAGAAATGCAAATGCACAGAACTGATACATTTTTATTTTATTTGTAGGCTTTGCTTATCCAGGAACCTAAATGGGACTTGCCACGCCTCCTTCAGTTGCCTGAGAATTATAATACCATTTTTCAGTATTATCACAGAAAGACTTGCTCTGTTTGTACCAAGGTTCCTAAAGATCCTGCTGTTTGTCTAGTTTGTGGTACTTTTGTATGCTTGAAAGGACTGTGTTGCAAACAGCAGAGTTACTGTGAATGTGTACTGGTAAGAGAGAGTTAATTCAAGTTTTATAATTGATTCTCCCACTCATTAACAGTTTTTAACTCCATTGCTCAATTTGGATGGTTTTCTTTTCAAAATGTGTTTATATAATCATAGAATAGTTTGGGTTGGAAGGGACCGTTACAGATCAACTAGTCTAACCCCTGGTGATATAGTTTAGTGCTTATTTTTGATGGATAGACAGAGACTGGATTCTGGGGAGCAATTTACTTGCATAGCAACCTATTTCACCTTTTTATAAAAGTCTTACAAAGCCATTGTGTGTAATGTTGACACCTGGTTTTGATTCATAGCCAATTGAAACTTGTTTACGTTTTGATTGTTCATATATTACCTTAATTTTCCTCTCTTTGGTTTCCTTGCTCTTTGCATAAATAGAATATCAGTGTGTGATTGGGTTGAGTACTTTCTGATACACCTGACCACCTACTAGTGAGCTACAGACTATAACTAAAAAAGTGGGTTTTTAAGGTCTTCAACTTTTTCAGCAGCAAAGTTTTCTAGTCAGCATATGTATAAGTTCTTTGAGGAGCCTGAGTTGGACAACATCTAGTACTGTTTTTCTGACTACAATAAAGGTTTGCTTTGACAGCTGTTCTCTTTATTCCATAGAATAGTTAGAGGAAGATGAACTTCATGGCCTTTACAAAACTATGAGAGGAATTTGTTAGAGATATTCACAAATGGAGCATAAAATCAAATCAGAGAAATTTCAAAGGAATCTTGGACCATTTTGAAATTGTTTGAACTCACTTTTCCCTCTCATAATGCTAATATTGTAGGAGAACAAGGAGTGGGCAAAATTTAAAATAGAATTTACAGTTATATTTAAGGTGTCAAGTTTAATGAAAACAAAGTTATAAAAAAATCTATATCATTAATTTTTATTATACTTGGTTGTATTAAAGCTCCTAATTGTAATAAAACTGTATAGGAAAAGGACATTTTTTAATTTCTAAAATGAATTGGTGAGTATGAATTGTGCTATTCATAGAGATGAAAGACATATTGAAAAAAGGAAGAATTATTAAAAATTTTGTACTAGATTTTTAGAGACATAGACTAATCTGTGAGCATGGATAGAGAAAGCAATATAGACTGTTGTAAAAGAGATAATATTAAGTTTTTCTGAATGCTTTTTCCTACTCTTGCCGTCTGTGGAAAACATTTGCTAATTCTATGTAATTTGCTGTACAACAACAAATTGAAAATATTGTAGAGAATATTTTTGCTTATTTTTGTAATTCAGTTTTTACATGATAACAAATATCCTCCCTTTCTGAGTAGGGAACAGTTTTTGCATACAGGTGTTGTTTTGGCAGCACGAGACACTGAATTCTAGTTTGGAGGGAGATTTTGGGGCAGGCCATCTATTACCAAATTGGTTCTTACTAAATAACGTGTGCATGTTATTCAAAGCAAAACTAAGTACTATTTTTTAAATTCTTTCTGTTAAAAAGTTGACAGGCAATAACAGAATCTTTTCGCTCTCTCCTTTCTACACCCGTAATGTTACAGCATTCTCAAAACTGTGGAGCTGGTACAGGAATATTTCTTTTGATTAACGCGTCCGTTATCATCATCATACGAGGCCATCGTTTCTGCCTTTGGGGTTCTGTTTATCTGGATGCACATGGGGAAGAAGACAGAGATCTTAGGTAATGTTTTCATTACAAGCCTGTGTCATGTTGCTGCCTCTGTGTAGATCAACTTCATCATGATAGGTAGTAACAGATATATATTAGTAACAGATAGTAGTAGATCTCTACCTTCCTTGCATGGAAGAATGGAAAATCCCCATTTACTGAAAGTTGGACTGACTTTTTTTCTCTTAGGCTTTTGGGAGTTTTTCTGGCCCAAAGGTGGTGTAATCATGACCTTTGAGTTACACACATCTGGCACCCAACAGACAGATTACTGTGTTGCCCTTCCCATTGACAGTCAATTGAGTCTTGCATTGGAAACATTTATCTTCCAAAGGTGTTGTTTGGCCTTCAATCAAACAGTGCAGTTGGATTCCAGTGTTGGGAAGGAGCATAACTTTCAAAATACTCATGGCCAAGAAAACAAGTGATGGTTTCTGGATTCTGCTATCCAGTGTGAGGAAGGGAAGTCCCAGCAGTTACCCTATTAAAAGCAAAACTGGAAGCCCCTCACCAATAAAAATGCACACTTACCCTGTGAAAAAGGTTTTATGAATATCATTTGTTGATTATATAATGAAGCATCTTTCCATTTATTTGGCATATTAACCATTTCTTTTCTTTTACTTTTTTTCCCCTCTGCAGGCGTGGTAAACCCCTCTATATATGCAAGGAAAGATACAAAGTGCTTGAGCAGCAGTGGGTGTCTCATACTTTTGATCATATCAATAAAAGATGGGGGCCACATTATAATGGCTTGTAAATCATCATCATCATCATCATCTACACACCATATTACTGCTGTAACCATGAAAGAATGCATCGTGACTGACAATAGCTTTAACTGAATGGGAGCTTAGCTCTTTGGCTCGGGATTGAGTGGGGTATGGGCATAAAAGGGAAATGGAACTTTGTCAACATGTGAAATCTTTGCAAAATGAGCTGTTGTTGCTACTAAAGAATGATACAATAATTGAAATTAAATCCTCAAAATGGTGTGAGCAATCTGATTGCACTCAGTAGTCCATTTTTCTTGTATTTTTTTAAAGCCCATTATTGTTAAGAAGCACAAATTTTACTTAGAGTTGTTTAGAGGCTCCAGTGGTAGCTGTCAGGTTTTTATTTTTCTCTGCATGGAGTTGAATTTTTAGCAATTTTTGCTGAAACCGTGTATATGTCTACTACATTTACTAAATATGTTGGATAAAATTTCTTTGCCTTTTTTGTGTTGGCTTCAGGTTTTTGCTTGATACGCATTTGTAATTAGACAGGTCTGTGAAACGATTGAGACTGCATGGTAACAATTGGTATGAAAGTTGAATTTTAAAGAGAATTTCACTTATAAGAGGTCTATTGAAATATTTCAGGCATTACTGAAAATGTATGCATTCTCAGGAAATTCATAATTTTTTTTCTCCATGAATAAATGAAACAGCTGTACATTAGGTTTCTTATTGCTCTTAATGTAATCCAGAACACACATCCTGGGTTTTTTTTTCTTTTTCAGAAAGGAGATTTTTTTTTTCATATAAATTGATTAAATTGTTAGTGATAACATACAGAAACATAACATACAGAAATTGCTGTATATAAAGAGTTTGTATGGTGCCCGACATAGCAGATCCCAGTTACAATCATAACAACCATAAGCCTCCTGTCATTCCAAAGCAGATGTATGTTTCAGAATGATTGGATTGGGAAAGTGCAAGCTATTCTGAAAGTGAAACATAATTTTGTATCTCTGCTGTCATTTCAGGAGGTTTCTCTATATTGTATTTGTTTAAAGTAATCACTGTTCTTTCTGCTTGGTTTCCTAAAGAAGGAAAAATAAATAAAGAGAAAAATCAACAGAGGTAGCCTGGATGAACAACCAATGCATGTGCAGCCTCACTGGATGAATGCCAAAAGAGTTTATGCTTAGAGGACTAAGAAATTCATGAGAACAGGCATGACTGGGCTAAACCCCACAGTGTAAGTAGGTAGGAAAGATTATAGTTAAAATACTGGTATGTAATATATTGCTACTAATGTTTTTCACAAGTGTTGGACATTCGTTGGCTATTTCATACAGTACTACCAAGCAGTTCCTGGTAGTTTTGACTTTCATAGCTTGCGTGTAAAATAAAATTTATATGTGTAAAATAAAAACATCTTATGATAAAACCACATATACAAAGAAAACAGTTCCCCAGTGGAAGTCATTATCTAGTGAAAAGTGTATAGGGGAAATAAAATTACTGTATAGCAATCAAGAACAGACCGAAGGAAAAGTAAGTAAATACAATGAGTTTTTCTGAATATCTGCAATTCGAAAACCCTACAATAAAGGATGCTGGTTTTTATACTTACATATAAATATATATATATTTCAAAAGTATTACAGTACTTCCTGTAAGATTAGAATTACTCTGTTTCACTGACTAAATGGCTGTGTCTTTTCCAAAATAGTACTTTTTTGATACTGTATTATAAGTTCTGCCTGTGATATTTTTGCATTGCTCATTATGAATATCAGGCCATTTTGTAAATGTGGTTAAAGAGCAAAAAGATTCTTTACATTGCCAGCATAACATTATTACAGGGCTCCTGAACTCGAGTAATCTGTAGTTTGAAGTTCCAATGCTATATATACAAGAGATAATGTGTCCGAAATTTGATTACTGTGTTATATTTAAAATGGAATGTTCTCTGGTTGTGCATATGGATGTGAAGTAAAACTATTAGCCTTAACTTTAACATCTGGGTATTTCATAGTGTTTATTATAGTACTGGTGAATTAGTCACCAGTCGATTTAAAAACAACAACAACAAAAAATTACTTGGTTGAAAAATTGTACTTGAATATCCTTGCATGCTGCTAAACAAGAATTTTTATTTCCCCCATAACTTTTTTAATCCTACTTTGTTAAGCCAACCTTGAAAAATAACAGGTCCAAACTAGAGTGGTGCGTGCGTGTATTACTCAAATATTCTGGTGTGATATCCTGTATGAATGATCATTTAAGTACAGTACATTACTGTAGAATCTAAATCAATCTTGATAACACATCAGAAGATTATAAAACTAGGAATACAGTAACGGCATTGTAAAATATGTTAATAAAAGTCTACTGTCAATCTGTGTGTTCATGAATTTTTTTCTCTCTACCCTAGTCATCCAAAATGACATTAAATTCCACCCAATAGCCAGGCAATTATTTAAACGTTGAAAGCTTATGCCTGAAAAATACTTTGCATAGAGAGTAAACCTGGTATGTGTTTTAATTTGTTACTTACAGTGATGTATTTTGTATTAGTAATTTGGATTATTTTACTCATAAGTATAGCACCTAAAGTTGTGCTTAATTTTATCCCAGCTATTACAGCACTGCTGCTGCAAACTGCTGGAGTTAAAATGTTGAGTTGAGAAACTGTATTTCTGGGATAGCTGTGCTTGATCTTTTCTCTCAAATCTGTTTCTGGAATAACTATTTATTTGATTTGATGAATGTACATATTTATGTATTAAATTTTTCCATTTCTTTTGACCTTTGAGAAATTTAGTGAAACAGGTGTCTTTTTGATCTTGACCTATGGATAACAGCATCTATCACCATCAGTGGTGGCCTGAAATTGTCAGTGAATGTTTTCATCATCCCTGCAATAGGAATCTTGCATAATTCACAGTATTTCACAAGGAAATTACATTTTTCCTTTAAAACCAGGATATTTTCCTGCAGTATCCAACAAATGTTCTTTACTTCAGAGTCCCATGAGAATCAGTTTGTATTGCGTGTATAGGTGTCAGAGGAGACTGAGTTTTGTGCTGATCTTCATAGGATTTAGATCTGATTTTCATCTAACCCAGATTCTGTAGTCCTGCTTTTTACTGTCTTTTCTCAGAGGTGGGGGTGGTGATGAATGGAGCCTGCCTGGGCATTAGCATAGATAAGAATGAAATTATGCTGTTTGCACAGTAAGAAACCCACAGGAGTGAGCTGACCCAGTGTGTGGAGGTTCACAGCTCTGAATTATCAGGATATGAGGAAGTGCACTTAACCACAGGAGGCTGTGTCTGTGGGACAGTTTGTGTTGTTTGTTTTTGTTTAAGTGAGATTGCTCACTGCAGTCAGTGACATCCACACTGCTGGGCTGAAGGCCACGCTGCATGAATGTCCTTTTGGGAGGGCACAGTGCCTGAAGTCCCTACTCACGTGTTTTCTCAGATGTGCAGTTGTTTCCCTGCAAATTCTCTTACTCTGAGAAGAGTCCCAGCTGCCTCGAGTTCAGCCTTGTGACCTCCCCAGCCTCTTCTCTTCCTGTGATGTCGTGTCACTGCACTTGTCATCTTGCTCGGTTGTATGAGCTTATCAGTTTCTGCAAATTGATGTCCTTAAGCAAGGAAAGTATATTCTTTGTTAAGTCAAACACTTTGTGAATTCTTAGCTGTAGAGATGGACCAGAGTGTTTTACCAAATTAAAAATCTGTTTAATTGATAGGTTTTAATTTTTTTCTGTTATTCACTGTATCATTTGTACTTTCCTACCACTGTCACAACTCAGGAGATTTAATGCCATGTGCTTTAAATATTGTGATTCTTTGAAATACTGCTGAGAAAGCAAAACTGAACCTTGTTAAATACATGAGTTTCAAAAAGCTACCCTTACTACCCTAAAACATGTCTTTTGCGGTGTGTGCTTTTGTGTGGTACAGGAAAATATGGGGAAGAAAACCCCACGCTTTTGAAAAACATACTAAATTTAGCTCCAAGTTACAGTTAGAATGTCTCAAAATGAGCTTTTCTTAAAGTACCATTATGTGAAAAGCCATTTCCTGTAATTCTGTCACTTGATGTAGAGCAGGCTGGTCTGAATTTGTGAAAATTGGGAGCTGGTTCCATGGAAACCCTTCTCATCATTGAATGATTTACTACCCACTAAACAGCTTATTATTCCTTTTGTCTTTATCCCTTGTATGTACCACATGGATGCCTAACCTTTCCATTTCCACTGAGTATGGAAACAAATGTTTTAAGAACTGCAGCTAATGGGTTTCTTTTTCCTTCTTCCATTACCTGCTGTCATGGAACAGGAATTTTCTGGAAGAAAACTGTTTTCCTGTGAATCAAACCCCCTCAGTCAATTTTATATGCTGCCCATAAGGTCTGTGTTAATTGAGCTACTGGAATTGCTTACATCACTTGTTATTTAATACATTTCCTATCATAGGATGGCTTGCTACTACTAAATTTTTTAAGAATTTTGATTGAAATCAGTTATGCTGGGCTGCTTACCCATGATTGGATTTTTTTTTTTTTAATGTTTGGAAAAAAAAAAAAGGCAAGATACCTTTTAGAGATGAGAACTGGAAAAAACAAGTAACCTCCATGCTCAACACTTAGAAAAACTATTGTTAAAATATTTACTGTCCCTGCACTGTGGCCTTAAATCTGGTGACCAAATGTGTATGGTCCCATTTTAATGTAGAACGGAACTGAAGCATTTACCAAATCAGAACAACATGTTCTTGGGCATTACTTGTTAAATACTGGCAAATACTTAAAGCAGATAACGAGCATTTGCGTGTTTTTCAGTTGACAGGGAATATCCTTTGCACTTGGCTATTGAAGCCACTAACTCAGTTTGCTGTGAGAAGGGTTATTTTCTTTCTGTTTCTTTGAAAAGCTGGAGCTCTCTTCTTACATGCCTTTGTTGTCTCCATGTTGTATAGCAACTACTTTGTTTCTCTAGTATTCCACAACAAAAGAAGCTTGTAGAGTCCTCTGCAACTGTACAGCAATACTTTGCAAATAAGATTGCATTTTCTCAGAGTACTTCATGCAGAGTTAGCCAGGGGGTACAACTTGAAAACTAGTTTGTAGACTGTTGCTGCTTTCTTGCTCTATATTGCTGGTCATTTTAGATTTGTTACCCATAATTTGAAAACTTAAAACTATCTTTGCATTTTTTCTAAGTATCTCCACAGACCTTAAGAGATACTGTCTGTGTTCTAGAACAGTTTTCTGTAGTTCTCAAGAGTTTAGTGTGGAGCTGCTGTTTTAATCTCAGCTCTGCAATGAGGTACTTGGTGAGAACTGCTCATATAAACTAGACATGCGGGGTTTGTTAAACAAAGCTTTTCAGGGTGAGCTGAAGGAAATGTTAATAATTGTTTCATTTACGTTCTCTAGCTGTCTGCTGTATCCTGTTGGTTTTGTCTCAACTTTTGTAAGCTCCTTTAAGACAGGGAGCACCTCCTGTTTGGATCAGTAAGTAAATCTTAAGTGCTGCTCTAATGTTAGATCAACTGGTGCTTGAGCAAATCCAGGTAGTAGGATCTTCCATCATCAAAGAAATAAATATGTGCTCACAAGACTTAAGTGAGATACAGCCCTTTCATGCTTTCTGCATGTTTTCAAACTTTGCTGCCTTGAACCTCAGATGTCCCTCCTCACACAGATATGTTTGCAGTAACCAAAATCAACAGGAAATTAAAATGGGGTTGTTTCTCATAGTCAGCCGTGACTCTGGACAGAATAATACCTCCTCAATGTCTCTACATCATCTTTTTTGTCCTGCCAGAAGCTGCTATCTCAAGAAACAAATACTTTCTGAGGGTTAAAGAGGCTTATTGCCTGAGTCTAGTGCAGTATTTGTACAATTGATACTTTCCAATTGAAGACTGATGTAACTCAAATAACTTTCAAATAACCTGGTTACTCAGAAATGACTCCTACTTCCACTTTACCCCTACTTGGATTGGGTATTTTTAGTTAAATAATAGCAAGATTTCATACAGAAAATTTTCCTTATACAAGGAAAAGAGTAAAAGAACTTAGGTGCTATTTTAGCAACACCTGTTTTACAGACTGGTATTCTTTCTGGTTGAGTTCTGGGCAAAATTAGGAACCAATAATCAGATTATTGCGTATAATTTTACAATTCCTATCTGTCTAAAGAAACAAGTAAGAAATCCCAAGCCATCTGAAGATAAGGTATGAAGTAACGCTGCTCTTCCATGGGAGGATATTTCCAAGAATGCAGCAATACATTTTTTTCACCCAGTGCTGCAGAGCTGTGTTGCATCTTGCCCTCAGAACCATATGTCAAAAGACATGTTACCGTGTGTGAATACCAACAAGGTGGTTCCCCTAGCAACAATAAATGGCCCATTCAAGTGATTTACCCTTGTAAGTGTGTGGCAGGAAAGATGGATTTTGAACACTAAGGGAACTCATTAGCTGTAAGGAGAAAAGCGGCAAATAAAGAACTAGAATTATCCTAGCCAGCATTGCTATTTATTAGAAGTGTACACAGCATGATTATAGGGAATTTGCATAAGATATCCTTAACATGAAAGATCTCATTTTACTCTTCTGCAGCTTTTAATTTTCTGCACCTACAGGGAGGGAAAAGGTTGTATCTGGGAAGAGATAAGGAGAAGGCACTTTGGAAGGTGAAGAAGTTCAAAGAACCAAACTTACAATAAATATGTCCTACATACTTACTCTGACCTAGCATTTGAGTGATACGAGCCACTCAGTGGTCCAGATGTTCATCCACTAAGGGTAAATGTATAGATTTAAACATAATAATAGGCACAGGGTGTGATTCTTGGGGATGTTCCACGCAGATCCAGGAGTTGGACTCTGTGATCTTTGTGGGTACCTTCCAACTCAGAATATTCTGTGATAATGATAATTTTAAAATAATAACTAGCTATGGGAAGTTGTAATGGCACTACTGCCTCTGTGAAGAAAGCTGTACAAAGCAAGAGTAAGGATTACTGTAGGGAGCACCACATTCCAGCTCTGCAGAAAAAACGGTAAGTTGATGGTATTTGGGTAACCAGACTTGTGTTATGGAGGAGCTGTACATTAGGTACCACTAACTGGCGCACATCACTTGCTACACTCTGTGTGGCTCTTTCTCTTGCAATTAGTATCTAGAGTATACACTGTGTAGGCTCTTCTGTGTGTATTTTTGTTGTTGACTTTTAAGTCCTTTGAGTCACCTTTCCTCTGGAGTTTGGAGCTGGGAATGAATCCAATGTAATTCCAACTCCCTGTAGTTCAGCAATGCTGTTTACATTTCAGTGCTATCACTACATCAGGCATTCTATCTCCCCCTTCTGTTTCCAGGCGTCTGCCTGAGGTCTGCAGTTTGTGCTTATGATTTGTAAGGGCTGGACTAGGGTTCTGTACCTCGCACTTTAGTCTTGGCTAGAATTGTTCTATTGTTGCACTGCTGCTCTGCTCTTTGCTGGTGCTAGTGTAATTACTCTTTAATGCTGTGCTGCTATCCACATAGTTTTGCTGCACTTCTCTAGTCCTTATCTGAGTACTCTGCGGCTGCTGGCTTCTTTAAATCATCTTTGAATATTAGCATAAAGCTTCTCATTACTTCCTTTGATTTCAGAGGCAGTGGAACCCACTCTTACATTAACATTGCTGGTATTTAATTTCCTTCATTGCTGAAGAATTTTTGAATGGAAGTTTTCTCTCCTTTTCAGTCCCCTTTGATGGTTTTTGTTCTATCCATGCTGTAAAACTCCTCAGTTGCTTTGCCCTTGCTGTCCTCAGTATTCAGGTAATGCAGTAGTTTTGTATTTAGGATTTTTCTCCTAGTGCAAGAGAAGGAAACTAGATGCCTCAGCTAGAGGAATGATGTTTGCATGTGCAGAAATATTAACTGCAATAAGACTTTGGCTACCAAACCCCTTACACACAGTCTGTTTTCTTCAAGATGGTGGCAACCCTTAAATATGGTGCATTTGCATTTATTTAAAAGCTAAGAAAGGAAAACCAGAGCAGTACCTGTGTGACCTGGTAGCACAAGACAGTACGACACAATACACTATAACTTGGATACTTGGAGTTCACAGTGCTGTATCTATATTTGCATACCCAAAATTCAAAAGCGCCTCACGATTTTAACGAAAGTAGTAAACATTTCAGCAGTGTCTTTAAAGTCTTCAGCAACTGTTTTTTCCCTTCCAGCAAACCTGTTTAGTATTATTACATTAAGTTCTGATCCACCCCTGTTTATGATGTGTGTAGCTTAATGCAATCGTGCATTCTTGTAATCGTACGTCCATCTCCAAACAAAGAAAAATGCATGCAGGATGAACAGGTATTTTAAAAGCATGAAGTCCTCCTAACTTTTAAAGGAATTTACTGTGGTGAATGTTTGTGTATATCCATTTACATAAAGACATTTTAAGATTTTAAATCACAGTAAGACAGTGCATCTCAACTTTTAATACAGATAGAGTAGGTTACTTTATAATGTGTTTTATGAATAAAATCCTTCCATTTATAATTTGTTAATTACTCTCTATAAGTCAGTATTGTATGACAATGTAAACAGGAACAGATTCCCCAAAAAACCTTCCTAATGTTCAGCCACTGAACTTCCATGGAATACACTTTGAATAAGCTCATCAGTTAAATACTGTAGACTATTTACTGCCTATGAAATATTTTGTTTCCATTCTATTCTATTCCATTCAAAGGCTATAGCATTTTATAACATTTCATTTAATAATAGCTTTTCACCTTTTGGCATCTACCATGGCCATATAAATGACAAATTATTTAATTTTCAAATGCATTCTAAGAGTAGGAATGGCTTGCATTAGTGCAGCCATTGTATAATGGATCTGTCATTACTGCACATGTAATCAGAAGCACTACAACAATTAAGAATTGTTTTTTCTACCTAAGATTTGCAAGCAACAATAAAAAGTAATAGCTGTACTTAAATATGGCTTGTTTTGGTTTGGCTTCAGAATAAGCAATGTTCGTGTGAATTGTAGTTTAAGATGGACAACACTTCCCATTACTGCAAACAGTAACATTAGCTTTCATAATGTTACAAAAATGAAAGGATTATGTGCTTTGATATTCATTCCTGCTGAAATTGAGAAGTTAAGGGGGGGTTACGTTGTGTTTGGGTTGTGTTGGGGTTTTTTAAATCTTAAATTGCAATAAATTAGCTGCCTTTTCAAATTCCACATTATGGTGTTTCTGCAGTCCAGGGATGGCTCTACTGGCAGATTGTGAGTTTCAGTTGTACTTACAAAGCCATGGCAATGAAAATTGCTGCAAAATGGAAGACTGCTGTGTGTTTGGAAATCCAGTGTGGGATATGAAGTCTATAACCATACCACTTGTGTAGCTCCAAAAGGGTGGTTACCCACTGTGACTGTACCCCGGCTGTAAACAAGGTATGTTGAACAGGCTGGCAGTGTCTGGAAAAGCGTTTCTAGTGGGACTGCAAGGACCTAGTGAAAGGGAGAAATAAACCATCAGCATCAGAACAAAACCGGTACAGGGAGAGAAATGAAGATTAAAATATGAATGCTTGTAACAGAACTCCCAAAGGTCTAGATTATATGAACCAAAATCATTTAGCGATAACTGAGGAAATTTCTGTGGTTCAGAGACCAACCTAAGAATCTGGGAGAAATCTGGGAATACCCAGAGTTTCTAGATTCTGATAATCAAAGAATTCTTGGGTATCCTGAGAAATACATGCAGAATACTACATGTAGGTGTTTGCTTGTATCTAGGTGCTTCTTACATAACTTGATAAAAAAATATTGACGCTTCAGAACCTTATGCACAACCCTGTTAGACAAGGCTGTTGATAGTGATGAATGTTTATATTATTATTTGCTGTCTATATTTGAATTTGTTGTTACAGTGTTTATATCATCCTGTATACTACAGAGCCATTCACTTAAGAGTTTGACTCGATGATACTTATGGGTCCCTTCCAACTCAGAATAATCCGTGATTCAGTGATTTTACAATTGCAGACAACAAGAGAAAATAATGGCCTATGATGAAGACTTTGTATACTCCAGAGTACAAAAGTTCAACAAAACAGTAGTGTGAAATGGAGCACTGCACAGCAAAACTTCTGGAGACTGTTGTACCACCTCAAATTCTAATGCTGTCATGGGCTAAATTCTGAGAAAATGCTAAGATTTACATTTCCTACTGACCATCTGAATCAAGGTTTGACATCAGTTATTTTCAGTTTTGATCCAGGATTATCTTGATGTAATTTATTATAATGTGGATAGTAGGGGGAAAAAGTGTGCCTGCAGGATTACAAAGCACAGAGTTCACTAATCAAGAGAAAGGTAAAATAAAATACCTTACTTTGGTCTTAATGATAACAATTCACTGTTAGAAACTTATTAAAACAACACTGGTAGAGCAAAAGGCAAAGATGGTGCTGAGTTTTGCAGAGAAATGCCATTGCTCCTCAGTCTTTAAAGTTTGCATCTTAAATAATTATGAAAAGGTACATGGATAAAAACCTTTTTTGAATTATGAAGATGACTTACAGACTACTGCTAAATGTAGATAACACCTAATGCCTTCTTGTTTGAAGTGGTATTGGATGCTGTGGGGTGAGTCACCGTCGCTAAGCTGATAAACGCAGCAGTTGCTCTCTTTGGAACAGATTGTATGAGATGGGTACAGTTACAACCTCCATGGAAAACCAGAGGGTGGTCCTGATGAGCTGGAAAAACGCAGAGATTGCTGCAGAAAACTGAGTTAGAAGGAGCCCCTGTGACATGCTCACTTAGAAAAAGCATCGGCACATTGAGCAAAGGAACAGCCTCCCCTTTTACTAAGATTTTTTGTAAACAAAGGAAAGTGTCTAAGAGGAATACCTACCTGAGTTTCTTCTCATCAGGCAACCATAACCAATCTGAAAAATGGTTATAACTAAGCTCAGATAAAGACTAATGGGTACAAAAATGAAAAGTCCAGAGCTGGGACATCTCCTCCACACTCATTTTAAGATGATTTTTAAAATAATTTCCTTCTCGGAGCACAGGTGGAGCTGCGCTCGCAATTCATTGTTCTCCACAGCTAACTGAATGCACAGAGACGACTGAGGCGTTCAGTCCCAGTGATGCTGCTAGCTATGCACATCTACGCGTTGGTTTTATCTCTGTAGAACCTCACTCAACATTACTCTTTCACGGTGTTTAACCGACCTTTTCCGAACGCCCCCAGCCCTTCCCCCGGGCCCCCCGCCCGGAGCCGCCGGGCCGCGCCCGCCCTGAGGGACAGCGCGCGCCGCCTCTCGGGGCCGAGCGCCGCCCGCCGCAGCCTCCGCGCTCGGCCCGGGGGGGCCGAGGAGCCGCGGTCCCAGCTCCTCAGCTGTGCGGAGGCAGAGGGAACACTGTCTCTCAGGTGTGCTCAGCTCCCGCCAGGTCTCCGGCCCTGCGGACCCGGCCCGCCCCCGGGTGGGATGGGGGTCGCGCCTCAAAACCGTAAGGGGCTTCGAAATGGCGCTCGCCGTTTGCCTTGCAGCCCTCTGGTGCTCAGACCCGGGCTGGGCTTGTCACCTCTGTGAGGGAGTCGGTGCTGGCAGGCCTTGTCACTGGCGGCGGGAGCTTGCCGTGGCCCCAGCGAAATCTGCTTTCAGCCCCGGGTACTGCGGCGGCGAGGGGAGGCGGCCTCTGCCCGCTGAGGTGGGTCCTGGGCTGCCCGGGGCCGCTGGTGCTGAGGCTGTGCGGGTACCCCCCCTCCGCAGGGGTGACCAGCTCTTCCTGTCTTTCCAAAATCCATAGGTAAGCAATACTCAGGGAAAAAAATCTTCATGATTAAAAATGGCAGAAGATACTACAAGGCAAGAAGTAAGTGGGCGTGACACGGGATTCAGGCCAATCGAGACAAGGCCCTGAATAACTGAAGAAAAGTCTCTGTAAGTTTCCCTAAATGCCGAAGTAGATCTGACTCTAGTGTACAGAACTTCTTTAAGAGACCTTCTAGTAATTAGTGAACCATATATATATTGCAAATACTATAACACTTGAAAAATGCCTTTAAGCAAATGTAGTGTCCTTCTCTTCCTTCCTGGTACATAGAGATATGCTATTATTAGTGAAAGAAAGGAAAAGGCAGTGTTATCTATAGATAATACTGCACACAAATTGAGACCAGGCTAACTTAAAACTTCTTCCTAATTATTTCTCTGAAGCACTGCATCTTTTTTTGTGAATACAAAATTATTTTTAGTTTTCACTTTTAAAAGCTAGGTTTTCTCACTTCATTCTCCCCTTCAAAAGCGACACTCTGGAATTGCAGTTTCATTGCACTGAAAGCCAAGAATCGGTGTTTTGAGGTATTTTGAAATTATTAGGTGGTAAACTATGTTCTTGTACAGAAATTTCAAGTAGTATGATGTGGAGTAATAGTGGTCACTGTCAGCAAGTCAGATGCAGTTACTGAGTTCTTTTTTGGCAAAAGCAGTAAATTGGATGTATCTTAACCTACTGTGGAGTCTTGCAGAATGTGTTCTGAAAATACAAAGAGTTCATTTTCTAGACCTGTTTTGTACTCCCAAATTGAAGTCCAGCTCATTCCTAATGTGCAATTGCAAACTATAGTGCAGTTAATTTTCTATCCTTATATCCTTTAATCCTCAAGTTAATCCAAGTTGGTGTTAATTATCGATATTGTAGCACAAAAAGTAAAACCAGAAGAGTTCACCCAAGTTTTATTCAAAAAATAAAAATGTGACTTGAACCAAGCAGAGCTATTTTTCTCTTGGGCTGAGATTTTCAAATGGCAATCTGGCTAGAAGTCAAGGTGGATATGGATTTCTAAAAGCCATTTCACACCCTTTTAAAAATGAAAAGTCAGTTTAAATGCAAATTGGTTGTTTTAGATACAGGGAAGACACGGACTTCTGTGCTGGTACTTGCTGCTTCTTGGTGTTCCACAGTTAGGAAGTTGTAGGCACGTTATCTGCAGCAATACCATTATTCACATAGGAGCGAGGACCACTCTCAGAGTCCTTCCTTGGCGTTATGGCTGCCCTCTTAATGGATGTGCAGAGTAAGTGATTTATCCAGGACCATCTAAAATCCTTGATTAGAAGAAATATTGTACCTGTGTTATTGACTTTCTTACTACGAGGAGAGATTTAGTGAGCAGTGCAGTGGCTGTTTAGTTGCTTTAAGAGCTGCCAGGACCAGTTTTGCACTGTTTTTGCCAAATGCGTTCACAATAAAAAGTTCATTGGACAAAGACAATGATTCTTGCTGTGCTAATGCCCAGAGAGGCTCGCTAACAAGGATCTCCTGAGTGCAGGCTTGTCTGGGGAAGAGGCACATTTTGTGTCGCAAAAACAGAAGTTGCTGTCCTTACCAGCCACTGAGGAAGTGGAAGAGAGGGGAGTAATGAATAAAGTGCTGATTCACTGTGCAGCGCTGTGAGAGTAATCAAAGAACATTCATGTATAGGAAAGGGTTTTGAAGTCCTAAAAATTATCATAATGTTTTGCTTTTGTTCTGCTTAAAGATTTAGTTGGTGGTTTTTGTTGTTTGGAGTTTTTTTAACCTTACCCTAGTTTTAAGTTGACATCTGAACACACTTCATGAGATACACTGTGGGTTTGTAGCTTCTCTTTCATTAGTTCTTACAAAGTTACTGTCCCTAGAAATGAATTCTAGTAATCCAAGGAAATACAAGGGAGGGAAGCCTATGGATCAGCAACAGAAAAGGAGAAAGGGGAAAAAAGCCTCATAAGAACCCTGAGCATAAGTGGCCAAGTGAGCCTGAAACTTTTTACCAATCTACTTTATGGCTGAACTTCAGTCACATAGAGCCAGAGAACAGAAAGGCATCTTGGGCTTGATTGTTTCAGGGAAGTTGGGAGTGCTCTGCAGCTACAGGAACAATCAGCACTTCATTCAGTAGGATTTTTTTTGTTGTTGTTACTGTTTAATTCTTTTTCATGAGTTTGAACGGAACTGTACTGCAGCAGAATAAGCAAGCGGCAATATATCTGGCAATCATCCAGGACACAAGTTCAGAATGGGCATTTTAGTAAAGACTTCTGTATTAGAAATAAAAATATGGAGCCATATTCCTCACAGTGCTAACCTGAGGAATCACATATGAGGACTCATTTGCTGTGGTGGTTTATCTCTGTGCTGCTTGATAAAGCTGTGTAGCTTCTAAAATGGGGAGGGGAGATAGGAAAAAGGTAAGGGAGCTGCAGCAGGAGAATCTAAAGGGTGGAAGAGTGCACAGTGAAGGTGTTGGTTCCCAAGGGTTACAGTGTGCAGCTGAGGAAGGCACCTCTTCTTCTGTTCGTGGACAGTGGGTTGACTGTGCTGCAGGTAGAACTGGAGAAGGATGAATGCAATGCATGAAACCAGTCTCCTGCTGGTGCCTTCCTAACTTGCTCTACCTTTTGTTCATCTTTCACCTCCTTGCACAGCTCTTGTTTTGGCAGCTGAATGCGTGATGTAAATAGTGAGGAAGGAGTGGTTTGTCTAGAGTGATGAGATGTGGCTGATCTGTGTGGTACTTCAACAAGAGGAAAACCCACAATGAACCTGATGCAGCATTAACAGAGCAAGGCCTCGTGGTTAACGTGCCACATCAGAAATCTGGAAAATAATTTGAGAAACTGCTGTTGTTTAATTGTGCAAAATTTCTGCAGGGAATTTTTCACTCTCTGGGGAAGAGGAGTTCTCTGAATAATGTATTGTGCAAGGCCGTACATGTTTTCCTTGGCCCAAAGCAGAAAAGCTGGATGGCTGTGTCTCTCATGTCACTGCTCTGGGATAAATGTCTGACATGTAGGGCTGAGCTTTTCCCTCTGAATGCTGCACAGTAGGCAAGAAGCTCTGCTGAACACAGCTGAGAATTGGCCTGTGGGAATGGCACATGATGAGGGGGGAGGGATTGACATTTTTCATCCTTGGCTGCTGTTTTGTAAGGGAACAAGGCATGTCAGTAGCTTCTTGCTTGCTGGTCCTCTTTTTCTCTACCTCTCATCTAGTTGTTTCTTCCTCAGACATGGACTGAGCCCTGCTGTGAGGAGGAGTACTGATATTGCATGTAGAAAAAGGAGACGTTTGCAGAACTACGTGTGCGAAAACAATAGATTAAGCTAATTTTACAATATTTCTTATGAAATAGATGAAAATTCAGAAAAACTAATTAATCTCCTGGCATAACATGATATGAATTAATAAAAGGAGTCACTTTTAGTCATAAAGCATGCATGAGATTCAAATGTCTCAGAATAAAGGAAGAGTTAAATCTAGCCCACAGCATTTGCATCTTTCTCCCCTGCCCTTGTAGCCACTACTTTCTTGGTCAGAATATCAAGAGAAAGTATAAGGGTGTGAAAAGTGAATCTAAGTTTGCCTGCTCATGCCTGGTGTCATTATGGTTGATGAGAATTAAAGTTGCTGGAGTAACTTTTCTTGTACTTCCTTTCTTCCTGTGCTGATGGTCACGTATGGACTGTGGAGGGAGGTGTGTTCAGTGTGCTGTGCTGGTGAATATGTTCATCCCACTTGAAATAACAGCATAATTACTGCTGTCAGTCTATTCAGGCAGCTGTTTCTCTAACGTTCTGCATGGACACTGTATTTTTTGGTTTTGCATGGACCTGGCTCACTTTACGCACTTTCCGCGATTCATAAGAAAATTCCATCTCCTTCAGTCTCGTGTCACTACTGTAGCAGAAACAATAGGGAATCATTTACCTCTCCAACTCACAGAGCAATGCTTCCACTAACCCCTGGAGATTTCTGTGTTAAGCAGCTGGAAATAGTTGAAAGGGATATAATTTCCAGAGGGGTCACTGTTCATGGCTGAAAGCTTCAACAATATATTAAGCTGGGCATTTTGGTGAAAAAAACAAAAGATCTGCTTGTATTTAATCTGAGCTGAATTATTATTCCCACATTGTGTTCAGTGACTGAAAATAGTGTATTAAATAGCTAGGTCAACTCTGTAAAGCAGAAAGCACCTCTGTTAATAAATAAACACTTCCTGCCTTGTAGTTACCTGGAACTAATATTAATCCTAGTATTTCAGAACTAATTGTGCATCTTCCTTTATGTCTAGTTGTGAGAACCAGCCACTTCACTGCCTGAGATTCAAACCTAGAGTTGAGATTAAGGTTTAAGACAAAAAGGTGAATTCCAAGTAGGGCCAGGTACTTGAGTGGAGTATGAAAGTTAAAGCTCTCGGTCCCAGTTTCGCAGAGGCACCATGCAGACAAAGAGTTTCTGATGTGTACCTTTCCTGAGTGATGGTCCCCTCCAGGCTCCGTATGGTGGTCCTGCTTTCTCATTGTTGTGAATGTCAGTGTAAATGTCCAACTTCGATATGGATATTCACATTTCAATACTTAAGATGAGTCCTGTGTCTCCCATCCCTAGAATTAGGAACCTAGCATCTAGCTGGAGCACGATGGAGTGTCTGAACAGATAAGGTGATTTTCTGAATGCTGTCCTAATCATTAGTGTCTGCTGCATGGCATTGCAAGTAATAATAAGAATTCTGCAGAACAGAACACAGAGGAACTAGAAAATTCTCTCTTGAGAGGAAAAATTTATGTCAATTTCTGCTTTCATCCTGGCAAGGTTTCTTATGTTCGTTGGTACTTTCTAATTGCTATCAGCAGTATCAAAGACACAAAGGTATGTAAAAGTAGTTCCAACCTTTGCCCAGATATCCATAGATTTCATTCCTGCTGTGCTGTGCCATATTCAGAGTTAATTGGATGACCCAATTTTAAACCTGAAATACAGTATGAACTTAGAGGCTGTATCAGTGCAATTATAAGTTGCTTGAAGAGCACATCTACAGTGTTGGGCACAAAAAGCTGGAGGCCAAAACAGTGTTGGAAGCACACGAGCGGGTAATGACTGAAAAGAGAGGTGACCAGTGGAATGGGAATGTATACAAGAACTATATATTAAAAGCCAGATATTTCCATTTTAGTGAAATTGTACATTGTAAAAGACTGATATGAAGGCAGTTTAAGGGACTGTGTTCATCATTCCCCTGCGTTGCAATAAAGCATCGTCCTTCTTTCTGTGTGCCATTTAGTGTTCAAAATAGATTGATTCAGTTAAGTTCCCTTTACAAACTAAATCAGACTGTAAGCTTTGAATTTCTGTTTCATTCATCATGTGCTTTGGAGGCCTCCTCATGTTCTTGTTAATAATTCAGCCTTTACCTATTCTAGGTTTATTGCTCAGAGAGACAGTACCTTTTGCTGAGCTGAGCATATGGCTAACAGGAACTATGTCAGGTAAGGAATGCAGCCTTTAATTTTTCTCCTTATCTTTTGTTGTTAGTCAGCTTTGGAATAGAACTGTAATGCAGTCAGTCGGGTTTGTATATGTCGACAACTGTTAGCTTGAGTAGCCTGTTACTTTGAAATAGCTGGAGAAATGCCAGAGTTCTCAAGTGTCTTGAAGACTGTCAAGCTTTTGCTTTTTTTGTTTGTTGTTTCAGCAGCTGAGAACACATCAAATCCTGAATCAAACTGGATCAGGTAAGAAAGAGTTTTTAAATGTTGCCATTTATGGTACCCTGGAGAAAAAACAGATACGGTTTTCTGACTCCCTTCCTGCAAAATGGGCAAGTCCTTGTCTCGTTCTGCTAACATGTCATAATTGTCTTACAGATGGTCAGCTAGTAGCTGGGAACTGTTGCACTGCTTGGAGCTGTATTTCTTAACCTTTTTATTTTTTTCTGTCTTAAGTAATGAAATTAGGCTATTGACCTAGGCAAAATAGCTGACTGCTGATTTCATCTTAATGCCAAGAACACTGTGAAAGAAAGTTACTGAGAACATGTAATTAAAAATAACAGTTAACGACTCTTGTTATTTTGCAGTGAAGCCTTCATACATTTGTAACAGCACAGCTGTACTTGACAGGTTGTACTAGAGGTGTTAATTCCATTCATGGACATTCCCTAAGGATTGAACTGCCCTGGTGATTGTGGGCTTGTTCAGCCACTTCTCTTTCTACTGCGGTGCAGGAACTACCGGCTAGAGAGAGACTTTTGCACTGAGCGGTACATGGCATGATGAAACACAAATCTCTGAGACTGGTAAAATTCTTAGGTATATTTTTTACAGAACTCTTCAGTCTCATTTCAGAAAGAAAATTTGGTGCTTGGTTTCTCCAGGCCTTACTTATTGGCTTCTTTCAAAAGAGTGGTTGTTATAAAGCATACCTTAAAAGCCGCTAGTCTTGAGTTACGAGTTTGTAGTCTTCACGGTTATGATGTGATGCAGTGCCTACAGTATTGGAAGAGGAATAAGCTTTTACAACCTTCACACTATAAGAAAGAATGGATTGTGAGGAGTGCAGCCTGGACTGCTTTCATTATAACTCCTGTCTGAAGAATTGACTCATGGTATACTTTTTCCTGCTTGGGTTCTTTGCCAAAAAAATAAAACGGTAGCTCTCTTTCTCATCAGGATTCATGGCCATCAGTGCCAACCTATTGTGAAATGAAACCTGGGGACTTCATTATCCAAAATTTTAAACAGAAAAATCAGTTCACTGAAAATATTAATACTGTAGGTAACAGGTTCCAGCTAAGGATTTACATATTGTAAGTGTTAGCTCTTTAAAAAACCCCAGAAGTTCCTGCAGGGGTTCTTATGTGTATGTGTGTAGTAACAAGAGTAGCTCTTTTTAAGTCATTGTGATACGGAGCTAATGACAAGACAGTTGGCACTGTCTCGCTAAGGTGATCTTCACCCTTGCAAGACAAAATATAGTTAGATTAGCACATTTTTTGCAGAGATATGCAGTTACCCGTGTGTATAACAGATTTGACTCCTGTTAGCCAGCAGATGCCTGTGTCCTTGACAAAGCTGTCTTTGCAAGACAGATATAGCTATAGAATGCACATTGATCTGTACAATGTGCCACAGCTTCTCCAAAATACGTTGTGAATTGAAAATATATAAATGTTTTGGGACTAGGTGGAGGATCTTGTGGAGTGCTGTGCTACCTACTCTGGTAAGGCTGCCCTAAGCTCCAAGTGTATCAGCTTGTCGTAGTACCAAGTAAACCTCTATTCTATCCTTGACACAGTTCAGCTCCACAATGGAAGCTGTACTGAACTTGTAGGTATGCAATTGTGCCTTATCTTTGCTGCCTTCCCAGCCTTTCCTCTTTCTTGGACTTAGGTGTGCAAGTCTCAAATAGAGCTTTTTAACTGTGGTCCTGCATCTTGTTCCAGGGGTTCTGTTTTCTACCTATGGCTTTCAGGAGAGAGAAGTTTTTTGCAGAACAGTTTGTTAGCAGGACTCTGTGTCAGTAATAAAAAGAATACTGTAAATGTTTCGGTAAAGACTTTGTAATATTCTACAGTGCAGGAGATATCCTGCAAAGGGAGAGGGCACTTTTTTTACCATGGGCTGCTTAAGTACAGCTGTAAGGTGGACGCTTAATAGATTTGAGATTCATATGGATATGATGTGTTGTATATAAAAATATGCTGGGCTCTTATTTAGATATCAGAAGGTAGAGGCATCTCTGGCACTTTTTTGTGGATAATAAAGGAAAATGTAGACATATTTAGCGAGCATTTGTTCCTGGCATTGAAATCTGAAACAACAAGTGCTGCTTAACACAGTTTGAAAGAGTGCTGTCTCTGTTCTTTATGATTTTCTGTGTGGGCGTAGAACTAGAAGAGTGATGCAGATCTGAAAAGGAACCTTGTCTTTACATTTGACTACTGCTTGGAAAAAAGAAAAATCCCATCCATTGTTTCATAAGTATTTCCCTGAACAAGCAGAATTTTACTGAACTCTTCCTGGTGGAGAGTTTTCTGATTCATCACAGTGTTCTCTGCTACTTCTACCCTCAGCGAAGGCATTGTGCAAATGTCACAGAGAGGGGGAAATGGTTCATGATAGTCCAGCTGTAAGAATAATTTGTTCTGTTTTTCTTTGGTGACCAATGCTGTTGACAGTTCTCATCTCTTCCATGGTCTTCCTACTTCTACTATCCTCTGTTGTCCATCTTAGCATGAACTGAAGGGTAGAAGGGTGGTTAATTTGGGCCTGATAGGCAGGACAAGAGGTTTCAGTAACTCTTCTCTCTTGAGGATCTTTCCTTACGATAAACAGAGAGAAAATGGAAATGGAGAATAGCTTAGTGTGGTACAATGATTTTCAGAGAAAAGTTTACCTGTAGGGTTAAGAAGGCCTGAGGGTCAGTCCTCTGAACATACCAAGACTCCAGCAGGTGGTAGAAAAGTATTTGCTTGCAAATGCTTAGCAGCCCACCACAGGTTTTGCAGCATCTGTGACCTTACTGAGGCCTTTGTTTTAAAAATTATTTTAAACAGGTGTTCTTCAGTACGGGTGACTTTTTTATTTAGAAAAAGGAGAAATTATTGGAAAGTTTCCTGTCACTGTTATCACATACTTTTTAATACTGTAGTATTAGCCAGCAAAACCTGGAGGTATGGGGAGAGCAGAAGCTGTTCTCTTCAGGCTCCTTCAGGTTCTTGATCTCTAAATATGTTAGCTGGACATTCTGGATGTAACCAGTGTTCACTGACCTCCTCTCTGCCATGGGACAATGCTGTTACATTGTTGTACGTCCATATGACTTGTCACTAAGCCATTTGTTACACCATTCTATTTGCTCTACCGAATTGCTATAAAACATGTTCTGAAAAAAAAAAAAAATTAAAAGCCTTATTTCTGATATTGAAAGAATGCAGTATTGCTGTTGATAGCAGTTTTCCTGGGTGTAGGGGAATAAACTCAGTCTGAGTGCATAAAGTAGGAGGCATTGTAAAAGATGTAAAGCGGGATGGCAGTTTTCATGTCTCCTTTATATTTTTTACACTGTATTTTAGACCTACTGGAGGGATGAATGATAGATGTGATTAATTCCACCTCACTTGAAAGAAGAGGGCATGTTTGGTGCACATCCTGTTGTCTTCACTTGTTCTCTCATCGTTTCTGTGAATAGTAACATGGATGATCTTTAAAATTTGTGTGTAGCCTGTGAAATGGATACAAAGACCTGTCAGACTACCTTTTCTAATACATTTTCTTCTGAGGAAACAAACCTAACATAAATGTCACTTGCAGTATGAGCAACTGCAGCAGGTGGAGCATTGAATTAATGGTTCTGAGAGGCAAGCCAGGAGAGATTATACAGTAGAGATGGTACATAATTCAAATTTTTTTCCGTGATTAAAAATGAATTCAAGGAAAAATAGTGCATCTTCAAAAAGAGTATTTAAAAATGGCTTATCTTTTGTGCTTTTGGAAAAGTATTTAAAAAATCATTTAAATTCTATTTATAGGGAAAATCTCCCATTAGTTTAATTAAAAGAATATTTTTCAGCTGTTGGTCTTACATTCTTTTGTAATTCACATTTTTAATGTGCTGAAAGGTAAGGAATTTGCTTATAAGATATATCTGGTATGATGCCTCACGTTTTGTGGCAAGGCACTGTTTCAGTGAAAAATGATTATAAAACTACACTGACTGCTGTATTGAAAATCATATATATTGTCATCAAATGCAGAGGAAGGACAGGTGGTAGAGTAAGTGACTCGAGTTTAACACCTGATAATATATAGGAAGGTGATGTGAGTGCAGCTCCCTTTCAGGTGTTTGTTTCATAGGTATAGAAGAAATTTATATGCTGGCAGAAGGTTTGGAGGCTCTGCAGAAGTCAGCTAGCAATAAACTAAAGGAATATGTCGGTGACTCATATAAGTAGGCTAAGTTGCTTCTCACTAGTGATAGTTTGGCCTCTTTCCAGTTTCAAGAGTGAAGGACTATGACAACTGACTAATAATATATGTTGTAATACAGAAAAACCAGCTGGGTTAATGGCTGGGCAAAAGGTGGTGGCATGGTGATTTCTGATGGCTTAAGGTTGCTCAGCTGAGAGCTTCACAGAATTCAGAGGCACTACTGAGAAAATGTTTCGCATTCCCTCATAGCAGCGAACTGGCTGCTGTGAAATGAACACCTTTTTTTTTTGACCAATCTGCTAAAAGGCCTTGGAATTGAAAATTCATCCACTGTCTGAGCTGGAAGGTGAGTGCTGTCTGTGACAGACTGAAAGACTGGGGATGAAGCATGTAGAAGAAACACCTAAGAATGCAATTTAGAGTACTTGTTAAATCAGATAATGTGCTTTCAGCTGTAAACAGTTGTGGTGATGAAGGCACACCCCCCTCTTCCCCCTTCATAAATTAGGGTGATCTTCCAGGTATAAAAGTCTGTGTCTGGGGGCACATTCTTTGCAATCTGTTTAGATCCACAAGAACTAAAAGGGAGAAAACAGCATTTTGGCTTTCATGGTATACTGTGGACAAGAGGGCTGCAGTGGTGCCACTCCCTCAAGGTATGATTCTTGGTAGAGCTATGTTAAGGTTTCTTTGTATTTACCTCCACATGCTGCAGTCGTTCCTCCTGATTCCTAGCAAGGTGTTCCTGGAGGGCAAAATCATAAGGTGGCTGTAGCTGCCAAATACTAGTACATTCTAGTTTTCAGAGAGTTTTCTCGAGAAAATTAATCTTTCTCTTTTGATTGGCAGTATCAGCTCGGTCTGACATCCGATTAACCTGTTGCTAATGCATGCACAAACCTGGGTATTGCACCAGTTTCTGTTCTGCTCTCAAGTGCATTTTACCATGAATTGACTGGATAAAGGGAATGTTAGCCACATGGGAAGGAAGGACTACAAGCAGATGCTGAGGAAGCAGTGGCAGAAGCTCTGATAACAAGCACGTGAGGCAGAAAAATGGTAGTATAATCTTAAACAAAAGTGAAACTGGAAACCCCCTGGGACTGAGAGCCAGCAATCAGCACTGCACAGTAAAGCAGTGCGATGCTTGCAAATGAGGTGTTTGAAAGTCAGGAAGCTGGCAGTAGAGGACTTTCAGGACCTGCTGAAGCAGCTGGAGTGGGAACCAGCAATCAACACCACAGTGCTTCGAGGGTCAATAAATGATTTCTTTGTTTTTACTTGTTGAGGCTCTGGAGGAGGTGTTTGCCTTAATTACTGCTGTCACTTGGAGGCACAGAGGGAAGGAATTCACTGCACACATGGGTGTTTCTCAAGCTGTAAAAAGTCATACTATACTTCTGAAACAGGTCTATTTCTATCTTCCACACCCCTCTGCGCTCCAGTAGCAAGCTCTTACAGTAAGGTACCATTCCTGGAGCTTTCACCTTTCTCTTTCTTTTCATCACCCACTTGGTTACTGTCTCCATGTTCACAGTCTTTCATAAGAGGGACCATGATCATTGTGATGTTGCCATGTATTCCCAGTTACCCACAGGCTCATTGTACTTTTGAAGTGGGTTTAGTGTTTTCCTCTGAAAATTCTGCTCTTTTGTCACGCTTTCCTCTCTATTCTGAATGCATTCAGTTATAGATATATAATCTGCCTGTCCTAAATGAAAGAACTGAGGGTCAGAAAATTAATGGAAAAATTACATATAGTTATGTTTCTGTCTGTATATCATTGTGGCAGCACTCCATGCACTACTTGAAGTCACACCAGTGTCTTAGTAACAAGCAGCATGAATTGCTGCTGCTAGGACTTTTTTGTAAGGAATGTCATGAACATAATGCTACCACTAAGAGAAATCTATTACACTCAATTTTTAATAGTTGTCAGGTGATCTATGGTGTAGTTTTCATTCTTTATTTAATCTGATTTTTCTGAGTCTTAACAATGGTACATCTGGAGACATGCAGAAAACTTCCTAGTAGTGTGAAGTTCTAATGGTGAAAATTTCTGTAAGTTTTGGATGGTGCAAGTATATAAACCTTATTTGTCTACCTGAAATATGGAGTCATCTTTCTAAGTAAATTTGAAATATCTCCTGTGCTTTTGTACAGGAAAGGGAATTTATTAGGATTGGTATGGGAGACATTCAGAATTAAAAGAAGGAAAGACCTTTGCTGATCCTTTACTGAACAGAAGTGAAAAGGCTATATTCCTCCTTATTAAAGTCTTGATGACAAATGAGTATGAATATTTCATTAGCCAGAAGAATACTTTGTTATCATTCAGACTTAGTCTTATGCTTTCATGAACTCCAGAGACAATAAATACAAATCAGAATAATTTTATAATTTGTGGCGAAGACTAATTTTGTTAAACAATACATAGTAAATTGCCAGGATTTTGGAGGAGCTGTTTATTTAATAGAAGGAAGAAAATAATTAAATTTGAAAATAGGGTTTTTTTCTGAAGTTTGACCATTTTACAGCTAATGTTATGCTTCCCAGTGGACTAACGGGTGGTGAAAAGTTGTGCAAAATAATAAAGTGTGTTACAGGGCAGGTGAGACTCTTCATATGAGCAGTCAGCCTCTCCAGAAGGTGGAAAGCAGTAGTTTGATGGAGAACCAGGTTACTTCCTTCTTAGATAAATGACTAGTAGTTTGTGTTTTAGGGGTGCAGACAAAGGTGAATTGCCCCAGAGATAGAGATGCATTATGAAACAAAAATGGTTGCCAGAGTAGGATTCCATTCTGTGAGGGGTATATGAGCTAAAAAAGAGCTGTGGGTTTATTAGATAAGACCTTTCAAGGCCGATCTGAATCTAGATGGATGTAGACTTAGTTGTTTGGGATTTTTTAATTCTGTTCTCTTTTGATTTCACAAACTGCATTATTATGGTCTTATTGTGGATGCAGTAAATGAATCCTTTTATTAGCTGTTTATGTTGACCTGGTTTAGGTGAGGGATGATATCAATACAGACATCTAACTTGAAGGAATTTGTGCTCTTTCAGTCCATAGGTAGTACTGAACTACTTTTAGGCAGCCAGTAGCCCAAAATATTTCATAGAGGCTCTATAGATAGTGGAGTTGCACAGGTCAATACACAAGCCAGTAACTCAGTGTCTAAGAAGGAGAGATATTTCCACTGCTGAAAAGGAAATCTCTCTGGAAGGCTAGTGCGAAGCCCAGGGATTGCAAAGGAGTATGAGTGAAGGATTTTATCACATGTTTTACAAATTGGGAAACCAGAGATAGACACAAGTGGGATGATTTTTCTGGGATAGGCACAAAAATATTCTATCCTGATACCTTAGCCTATTCCTATACCATCATTCAGGATCAGGTTTCTTCCATCTCCTGTTAGTTGCTTCCCATATGGTGGTTGCCCTCACTAATGTAGAAGTTGAGCAGACTGTTAGGTCAGCATGCCTCTGAGATAACGTCCTATTTTAGAATTAGTTCAGTTTTCATTAGTGAATTAACTGAACATTTAAATATTTATGACTATCTCAGATGTCTACTACAACAAGAAATAAATAATTCAATATAGAAAATTACCTTTGTACAATTGATACCACAAGGATATAAATCAGATATAGCAATTTCTAAAGAAGCAGTACAATATCTTGTTTTTGCTGGAACACCCTCAAGTGAGTATCTTTTTGATGCAACCATTGCTTTTCTAAGTTGGGTAACAAACCTTCCATTATGTAAGTAGTAGTGATGGCAGAAAGTCTATTTACAGAAATGCGTGTGTAATAAAAATGTATCGACACTGGGGACACTTCAGGGAATCTGTGTACAATATATAATTTCTGTTTGATATTGGGAAGTTTTTTGTGTAAATCTATCAGACTGCAAGCATCACTTTGAATGGGGTTGTATTTGCCTTATCTGTTATACTTCCGTTTTTGGAGATAGGTTGAAATAAACTTTGCACCTGCCAAAAGCCAACAAAGAGGAAAAATTTAATTGTGATGAATGAGTGGCATTAAATAAAGGATTGAACACTTAGCGTGACAAGCCAATTATCAAACTTTAAACTTAAACTGGGAGGCTAGACTTCAGTGGGAGATTTTGATCACATAATGTGTTTGAAGAGGAGTGACCTAACAAGGCAGGCCAGAAGATTAAAGGAGAGGGATTCTTATCAGCCAGTTTGAAGGAAAATCAGCATCTGTTTTCACAAAAAGAATGCATTCTGCAGAGATCAGGAGGAGTGACTTAGAAAAGAAGAGCAAATGTGTTTCAGAGTAAATGGCACAAACTTGAAAGAAGAGACTGGGGAACTCTTGGTTATGGTCACTTAGAAGGTGAAAGTGTTTAAGATGTCAGGAAGCTGAGACAATGAGGTCAAAATAAGATGTCTGTTGGTTTGACTGTTTATGTTCCTTGTCATAGGTGAAGTAAAGGAGTTTTCAGAAACCCTGTTAGGTCTGTGCATATATCTATTTCACCTCACACATACCTTTAAAAATAACCGTCTTGTGGAGCCGAGAGCGTTTCAAGGCACTGGAGAACAGGGTGCCAGCAAAGCTCTGTGGCTGGCTGAGCTAGTCCACAAAGTCAAGTGGACAGGACAAGAGAAACTGAAATGCATACTCTGAGCTTCCAGGGACACTTGAAGACAGCAAACCATGGGGCTGCCGCTGCACTGTTATCTTGGGACAGCTCATGAGGCTTCTGTGAGGGCTGTTGCAATGGAACAGTGCTGTCATGTTTAGAGTTGTAGCTTGGAATGTCTATGTAGGAGACACATTTCAATACAAGGGGTTACTGTTGAAAGGTACTAGTTTTTCCAATTTATAAACAGAGAACCTAAAGCTTATATAAAATATGATTTCTGCAGTATAGGAAGTGAGTTATAGTCAAGACTGTCTCTTGAGTTCTCCGAACTCCTAGGATTGTATTCGAAATGCAGACTGTATTTATAATGCTATCAAGTAAAAGGAGCATCCTAATTACACCACATCACTCATACCATATAAAAATAGCTTTCTTAAGTGGATAATGCCAGGGTTTTTTTGCTCATCATGCTTTTATTCTCTTTTAGCAGGTACTCTCTGCTTAAACAGAGGGTTAGGATCTGGGGCTATTTGCAGAGGGTATCCTTACTGAGGAGAAATGACCCATTGCCTTATGAAGTGATAGAACATAATGGTTGAAGGTACAGCGTTGTTAAAAATGGGATGCAAACATAGCACAGTAGATCCTGTTTCATATTGTCTGTACAATCTAATTTACTTTTACTTTATCTTAACTGATATCTCAGTTTATCTCATATTATCTATTATTATTATCTCATATTATCTATTCTCTCTTTTGTTTTTTCAAATGGCATCACAAAATGTTTTCCTCTTTCAGATTTTGAAAGCCCACAGTATTGAACACAGAGCTGTTCCATAAACTGAATAATATGTATAGAAGAAAACTAAATAGTTGCTAATGAACTGCTAAAGGCTGGTTATTCTAGGTCACAGTTACTCTGCTTAGTGCGTGACACAGCATTCTCACCGGTCTTATTTTCTCTTTGTTAATTATGTTCAGGTATTCTCTTAAATTTCTTCAGGACTATCTGCAGCAGCCCAAAAGTAATTTCTGGGGAAAAAGGCCAGTTTGGTACTTTATTCTGCGTTTAAATTCTATTCTGAAAGTTCACAGGTAATTTTGTTGTTGTTATTAAATTGTTCTCTCTTCAAGATCGCAGCTCTTGGAGGTGTTAATCTCCTTCAAATCCCCTGAATCGGTAGGAATTGAAATTGATTAGTGCTTCTCAGTGTGAAATATCTGGCAGGAGCAAGCTCTGACAATTTTTGCTCTTGTCCATATCGGCATCTACTGTTTCTCCTGGCGTGCTTGTACCTTCTCATTTAATGGGATAGCTGAGTATTTTGGTGATGTGTTGTTGTATTAGTGGACATTAGGCCTAAATGTCAACTGTGTAGACTTTCAGGCATCTTCCCTTGTGTGACAAAGGCAAATCACATCTTTCTTATTGAAGACTGGAGAATGTGTAGTTAAGTGGAGCAAGGTCTAAATTAGTCTTCAAAGTTACAAAGCCACACTTTTTACTGGATGAATATCTGAGAAAATCAGAGTACTGCAGCAATATTGTTTGCTATTTAAGTCACAATATGCAAATGCATAAGCCAAGAAGACAAGAAAAGGTCCATCAATAGTTATACCAGTTTGCTAACACATTAATCTTTCTACTGTCCTTAAATATTAACAAAGGGTAAGGTCTGTTTGGAGTTCAGATCAGCAAAAAACCCAAAGTTGTTTTTGTTACTCCCTGTGTATTAAGGGGTTGTTAGATAACATGCACAGGTGTAATACTTCTAAGCAGCTTCTTTATGTATCATTATCTGTCTTTTCTACCTATGTGTACCCCCAAAACCCTAACTGATTTTCAAATCCAGTATATTCACTGTGAGCAGCAGTGGATATTGGCATTGTCCTGCAACCTTTTGTCAGTCTTTTCAGCTGGGAAGATGTCAAGCCAGTTGCTTGTGGATTTGCCTTAGTCTTTGTTACAGAGCTCAACTTAGATGTCCATAGGCCCAGATAGCGTAACCCAAATAATACATTTATAATTTATTAAACTTAATTCTTTAAAGGGTCTTTTGATAACTGCTCCATGAAGATAGCTACTGAAGGAAGTTTAAAATTAATGGATTCTATCTCATATGCCTATTATTATTTTTGAAGCCTGTTAGAGGAGAGAAATTATGCAAATTGGTGTCACGCTAGGCTACTGCACACATGCTGGTAATGCATAACAACTAGCTCACTGATGAAAATACTTCATCTTAAGCAAGAGTCATTGTCAATGCCAAGAGATATTCTTTGTATCATGATTAAAAGTTTATTATTATTTTTCTTATGGATAAAAGAGAGTATATCTTCTTATTAAAAATCCTCATTAGAATAAAACTGCTGTAAAAGTAATACTGGAGAGCTATGGTGATGAATTATGATTGATTGCATTATACAATTAAGGTATATTGTGAAACAATAGGAAGATCCCTTCAAAATATTAAGCAGTTGTTGCTCACTCTCTGTGAATGATGAAGTGGCTTTAATTCTTTAGCTCCTGCTTGTAAAAGACTTGATAAATAGATCAAGCTCAGCATCAATTAGTGTCACAATGATCTTTAGTATTAATGAAGCGAAGCTGCTGGGATTGAACCAGTTTATTTGTACCTCCATGACAGCATCTTAAGCTGACACACACTGTGTTGTCTGTCTAGTGCTGGGCATGGGAACCAGTAGGCAGAACACACAGTTCTGTGCAGCACTGGCTGATAGGAGCTGTCCCTGTGAGGGCGGTATCTCTGTCCTGAGGAATTCGGATATCCTTAGCAGGACATAAATCCAATATAAGATAAGCTGGTTTCAGAAAATAGGTCACTAATGTAAGTTCACAGTTGTTTTCTTCCTAAGTTTATCCTATGCCTGTCTTAGATTCCTTTGTCCTCATGTGTACGCAAAGCATATCAAGCTTTCTGATTAAACTGCAGTCAAGAGCCTGGTTTTGGTCTAAAGGTCATCGGTCTGTTACAGCCCTTCATCCTTACATTTCTACACTAACACATGTGTTTTGTTTGCCCTGTTAAATTGCTGCCAAAGGAGGCAGAGAAAACCTTCTCAGGTATTGATTTTTCACACATGGGGACTGTAGCTGGTAGTCACCTGATTTGCCACCTGCAGTTTATAACTGAATGGGCTCAGGGGATTATAAGCTTCATTTTAGTGCTGAGTTCACAGCCCGAGGTGAAATTGATGTGTTAGCTGTTAATCATTTGTAACTGCTTTAGTGTATTCTGCTTGTTGGAATTCTATTTAAATGGCTAATGCAAATAGCATTTATGCAATAGGAATGCCACTGATCAGAACTTACTGTTTGAGTTGTCCTTCTGAACAGTCTTTCAGATATTTGGATTTGGTCTTGGAAAATAATTTCTGAATAATAATTTTTAATTAATTTAATAATTAATCTTGATTGCTGACTAGGTAGATAATTTTATTTGACATTTGGTCCTTGGAGTTGTAGATATGGAACTGATTAATTAGCAGTCAGATAAATGAAATATATTATAGCTCCTGGTGAATGATCAGGGGCTTTATTTTCCATGGCACTCAAAACTTCAATAGAAGTTTCTGTTGATTTCTGTGTTAGTAGCAAGGTACTCTTTACCTCACAGGATGAGACAACTCTCAAAAATACTTGGTTTACCATGTGCAGAAAGTGGATTTTTCAATGATTTGATTCTCAGCAGAGTCTTGAGTTCTTTCATCACTGAATATAATTTTCTGTGTTAGTTCCAGTTAGTTTCTTAAATACATAGTACCTAACAGAAAACCTTGGAAGTGTCATTTTCCATTAATAAGACAATTTTGCTATTTTTGTGAAAACTAAAGAAAAATCTATTTTTTGCATGCTAGTGAGAAGGGCAGGTTTTCTGTACTAGTCATCTCTATGAATTATGCAACCTGCATATGCCTTGACCATTTTTTTGCTTAAATTCCAATGGCAGCAGCGATGTTAGGATATTTATGTTATGTTGAACCTTAGTAAAACAGTCTTGAAGTTCTGTGAGAAAATCCTTTCTCACAGCAGATTGCATCCACATTTGACAGAGAAGTAGAAAACTCTGAAATAAAGAAGTTCCTACAGTTTTCCTAAAAATCTTTGTCAGGGTATAGGGATGAACCATAATATCACTGCTGAGGTGGGATACAGTTTGAACTTTGTCCTTGATACATTCTGCTTTTGTTGTTCTAACCATATGCTAACAGTACCAGCTACAGCAGATATTATCTTTTGGGGATATCAGAGAAAAGAAAGAGTGGAAGTTATTACGATCATATCTTGGGTAAAGGTTGCAAGATTTATCAAATTCATTAGTTTAACTGCTCATGAAACAAGTTGCTTTTTGGTTTTCTTAGTTTTGTGAATTACTGTTTACAAATATTATCATTCTGTCTAGGTTTCAGCTTTTGTGCATATTCAATTAGAGAAATTCAACTATGGTAAACCAGAATAAAGCATGTTATATCTATGAAATCCTAGAAAATGAGAGGGATTTAATGATTCTAACAGAAAGAAATTTGATTGCTAATATAAAACTACTGACGTTGAGGAAGGTTACATAGAATTAACAAAGCACCAAGAAACTGTCTGAAGTATTAGTGAATATTTATATTAAAAAAGATGGAGTGACTTGAGTTCACTGTCATCTTCGAGACCCTCCTACTATAGAAAACCCTAGTGGTTGCTTGTTCTGTTCTTCATTTTGCCGTAGATTGAGTCAGTGTTAAGTTTAAGTGTTTAAGTGCATGACCCCATCTGTGCATGTTAAGCAGATCTCTTTAAGGCTAATACTACACTGCTTGCAAGTACCATTCAGCTAGAAAATGGCTTGAGGGGAAGCAAACTGGTATGACTGCTGTATTCGCATTGCAGAGGACATGGAGCCATGGGTCTCTGGTAAGAGGGAAGCAACTGCAGAATGAATTTCTGGGAAGCAAAAAAACCCTGATTTTTGAAGGAGATGCAGGTATGAAGGACCAAGGTGCCAGTAATGTTACCTGGACCCCGTGAAAGATGGAAGTTCATGGAGTGTTGTGGCACTTACTTAGGAGTCACAGCATGAGGTGCTAAATTGTTCTGGAGTAAATTAACTTCTTTGACTCAGTAACAGAGTCAGCAGTGCCTCCTGATCTGACACAGGCCTGCAGGAAAGACTGAAAATGCATACCCAATTAGATTTCAGGGGAGCTGGTCAGAGGCCAAGATGTACTTTATCTTGGCTAACACTCCTCCCAGATCTGTTTGTTTATGAAACTGGCTGATCAGAACAATGTCTTATCCTCCCTCCAGTAGTTATGTTTTCCTGTTCGATTGATATGAGCAGTGCAAAAATTATCAAACATTATTGGAAAAAGGTTAATATTGTACTCATAAATATAAGGGTGCAATAAGAGTTTATTTATAAACATTTGTAATGCAGCACATTATAATGCAATGAATCTAAATAAAAACACACACTGTATTGTCTGGACCAGGCACATACATATTTCCTACCATACGTTTTCTAGGATATTAATGGAGAGTTTTCTGGTTTAGACTCAAACATTTGATCCAGGAATTTGAGTTTAGATTATAATTTTTGATTGAGAACTGGTTTAGGAGTGGTGGGGTGAAATTTTCAGCATTTGACTAGAGTGTTCAAAAATCAAGTTGTTCTCTTTATTTCTAGAGAAATAGATGATATTTAGATTTCTCTACTGACTATGATGTCAGTAGCTGGTTTTATGGTTAGTTCATTATGGTTGATCCTAGGATTGGGACTGTGATTCATGCTGTGATGAACTGGAAGCACAAACCAACAAGGGAGCAAATATTCACAATGCTTTCATCAGAGCAAGTGTCCAAACACAATCCATTGCCACTGATTATAATTCTGTTCTGGCCTTGTGGCTGATACTGCAAATCTAAAAGCTTAGATTATCTAGTCCATCCATACAGAGGAAGCAAAAGGAAAGGAAATAATGAAGATACACCTGAATTTAAAGGACTTTACGTGTAGACAAAGAGAGTGTATGTAAGCACAATCAGTAAAAAGTTTGGAAAGTTGGAGTATGTAGAAGGGCAGAACATGTTTTCTACTTGCATTCTCTCCATTTCCATTTTGAATACCTTCAGAATTGGTTTTATGGTTTGTGTATTGAAGCAAGGCTTGTTCTGTGAACTGAATTTAGCAGGAGTGTTTTCAGGGATCTGCCTTTCATCTGTAAATAACAGCAGTTCTATTCCTCATTGACCTGTTTTTTCCTTTATGTTGACCTAGTGAAAAGATGTGATCAGTTAAAGTATGGGGACTTTTTTGTCTGTAAATTGTGTAGCATCAATAATGGCTTTTGAACATACTTTTATCCTTCTCCTTCATCTTCTTCCATCACTGACCTTTATCCCAAAAAGAACCATGCGCAGCACATTCTGCAGTCTCTCTTTTGGAGACCAACTGAGAACACTTATGGGATGGTGTGTTGATGGATTTTTTTGGTATGCTTTATTTCAAGATATTGACATCCTCTTTGTTTTAACCTAGCCAGTGAGAAATAGCAGGAGGAGACTAGCAGAGGAAGCTGTTCTGACTATCGATCTTGTGCCTTTTGTTGGTTCATTAATTCCTCTAACAATTGCTTCTGAGGTAGCTTTCTGTGTGTGACCATTTCTAGCCAGCAGAATAGGGGCTGTCATGGATGGGTGAAGCCATAGCTGATAATGTCAATTTTACTTTCTGAATTCTTCTATCTATGAATTATTTAATTTAGTGTGGGGCCAATATTGAGTTCCCTACAAATTGTGAAATACTTTACTTTTGAATTTGACATTCTCTTCTATCACAGTATTTGTAGATGCCAGAAGTGTATAAGCCAGCTGTTTCACAAGAGAGACAAGAGGGTTAGACAAATGGAACATTGCAAAAACTGACGCTGTGCATGAATTATTTGTATGGAAATGATATGTTCAATTTCATTTCACTAGTATTGACCAGTATTGCTATTTGTCCCTACAAACTATATTAGAATTCAAAACCCTCATACTGTGTGTCTTGATTATTAGAAGCACCAGGCTGGAGGGAGGCTCTTACTAATCTTCAAACCTCTATCTTGCTGTAAGCTGGAAGAGAGTGTGTGTTGGAATGCAGAAAGAAATCATTCTGTGTAGGAGTCAAGTGAGGCAGTACAAAAAAGCAAAAGGACATTATCTGCTGTTATCTTCACTACCCCAGTGCAGAGCAGGACAATCCCCTCCCTCGACCGGCTGACCATGCTTTGCCTGGTGCCCCCCAGGACAGGGTTGGCCCTCCTGGTTGTCAGGGCAGTGCTGACTCACATTCGACTTGCCATTGGTCAGGACCCCCAGGTCACTTTCTGTGGCACAGCTTTCCAGCACCTCATTCCCCAGTCTGTGTGCGTATGGGGTTGTTGCAAAAGGGGTTGTGTTCATACATAATTTTTCACTGTATAAATAAAAACTAAATGGCAGCCCGTGTTAAAACAAGGGCATCTTATTTTGTGAAGCTCAGCAAATCAGGAAATAGGAAAAGAGAAGCACAAACTCACCTTATAGCTTCAACTTTTTCCTATAATGTTTACATTTCATGTTTGGGGTTTTTCTAAATCCAGATTTTAGAGTATTGAAGATAATAGCAGATATTGTCCTTTTGCTTTTTTGTACTGTAAAATATTCGCATCCGTCATAGGAATGCAATAATGTCATAAGGGCTAAGGGCACTTTCACTGATGAGAGACGTAGAGCCTTATTTAGATATGTATTACTTGAGTCCAACAAGAGGTTGTTTTAGTTTAAACAGAAGAGGTTTATGGTACTTATCTTGCAAATCTGATTCCATGTAATGCATAAACATGCTACATATAAATGCTGCCATGTTATCAAAATGCACACTAAAATTTCTCTTCTGTCCTCCACTGTGACTCATATCTGTAAAAATTACGCATTAGATTTTAATTTGTCAACATTGTCTTCTGGTATAAAGAAATGCTAATGTGTTTCGAAAAATTGGATGTACCACTTACATATTATTCAGAACAAGAGCAGGCAATGACACTAGATTGTCCAGCAAATGATGCCTGGCACTCTGTACAAATGTAATATTATGATGTGACCCTTCAAACAACTGTTGTGAGGGTAAGTTTTTCCTTAAACCAATCTGTGTGATAGGGTAGTTGTTATAGTGATGGAGAAATAAATATCGGTCTGTCCTCTCTTTTCTTTGTAAGGTTACATCAGAGTTATTTCTGGTCTATTCTTCCCTGTTTCTTTGCACATGAACATCTGTAATGTTTCTCCTAAAGCATCAAAACCCCACCTTCAATATGTTGTTGTGTCAGGGTTTTTTTCTCATGAGATGCAACTGTTCCCATGTTTGTATTCACCACCACTCTCACCCTGCAAACAGAACTTGCTCTTAAGTTTGGCTTATCAGGAGCTCCATATCTGTGGCTGCTGTTCTCAGTGCATGTAGTACAGTCTGTTTACTGATTTCAGAGAAGTCTTTCACCTGACCTGCTTCTCTGTTGAGGTACTGAGTGCATGTGTTCAGAATAGCGTTCTTGATTTGTGGCATGCTGTATTGAATCCAAATACTGAGAAACTGTTCTAACAATTTACATTTTTGACCCACAACAGGTGAATGACCTGGACTCTTGCTTTTTTTTTTTTTTTTTTTCTTCCCCCTTATTTTTTCTTCTATTTTTTTACCATTTTTTTTGGTGAAGAGACCAAAGCAATTTGATACCTTATTTGGCACCAGCTTCAGTGCAAATACCGTTTTACCAGCAAGGAAAATAGAGGTTTTCTCTTAAATGTGCCTCCCATTGTTTTAAATGAGAGATTATACTACTTCTAACCTGACTTTGGTAATAGCTGTGTTTTTGCCTACTATATGATAAAATACTTTGAGGACATGTAATCATTTTTCTTCTGTAAAGGAACAAAGCATGCAAGTGAGTTTATACGCATACTTCTGTTCTGAATATTGCTATACACACCTGCACTACATATGGATTGGCTCATAGATTATTTTCTTCTCTATCATGAATAGAAAGCAGTATTATTTCTTTAATTAAATTGAAGAGCTGCTGCTTGAATCCCTATTAATTTATCAGTTTCTGCAACCAGGTTCTCATTTCTTTCTGACTAAATTTCTTATGCCGGATAGTTGTCACTGGTGTTAGAAATAGTGAAGAGGTAAGACAGAAGGTTTTTTAAATTATTTCAGGCAAATTTTCATATGTCAGAGATGCTTGGAAAGAAGTGGCTCAAACCTTGAAGTTCAAGTATATGTTGATGTGCTAGTTCATCCATCTCCAAAAATCAGGAGCTTTTGCGATCAGCACATTGTGTTCAATTGCTTTTGTCAAGATTGCACTCTTATTTTTCTCCTGGATCTCACACTTTACATCTCCTAGTTAAGCATACAGATAGCTGATCTACCTACTGACAGCCACTAAATTGACAAATTATTTTCTTTCTGAGAGAAACCATTAAGCTTTCTGAGGGAAACCATTAACCACCGCTGAGCTTCCCTAATAATGAGTATTAATATATGAAGGTTAAGTTAATCACATTTAAACTTCATATTTCCTTTCTCTAATTTCAGTTCAGGGACAAGATCTACGTTCTCACTACTCAAAATCCTAAAATGGTATTGTCATTTTCTTAATCACCACAACTTGCCATCTGTGTGGCAGCTCAAGTGTGTGGCAACCCAACTCCAAGGTGGGAAGGAGCTGTTTGCATAGGGTACAGTGATCCCTTTGCTGCAGGATCTGCTCAGGAGTGTTTGGGGAAACAAGTCCCCTGTCCTGGAGCTCTCCTGGACTTGGAGATGCAGTCAGCCAGGGTAGCAGACCATAATGCACTGTGACTGTCATACAGAGACGGAGACAAGTGCAATAGTTGAGAAACATCTCCAGTGATGGATGTCACCCCAGTGGTGTACCTGTTCCCTGTTTTCAAGTTGGTTTGTATTTTTTTACACCAGCCAGCTCAGTCTTAAATTTATTAAAGTAGTGATATGTACCCCTGTTGTAGATAAATCAGATATAGTGAGGTGTTACACCTACTGAAGTCCTGTCTGGTAGTCTCCAGGGAGCATTACACAAGTATATGGGAAAACCATGACATGGCTTTTTAAAGCACAAGAAATAAGACCTCATTTCATAAACTGTGCTATTCCAATTGTGTAAAATGCCCACTAAAGAGTGTGCAGTAGAGGGAGGGGTTGGATTTTATCAGAACTTGTTAAAATTTTTTTGGAATGGTGCAGCATATGGGGCAATGTTTGAAGCAAATAATACATTAAATAAAGTAAGGAAAGAGAAGTGGTCCCTGCAGTTTTGTTTTTGTCCTTTTCATTGAGTGATCTTACCTTTCTGTCCGTTTTCATTTGTGATTCTGTCTGCATTTCTTCTCAAATTAGGACAACATTTGATTTCTTTATCATAAAAAACTGTCTTTAGTACAGTTACTTAGGGCTTCCCACTCTATATATGTGTCTGCTTTGTTTTCCAGGAAACCATTGTATGGATTGTTTCAATATAATTCCAGCATGATTGGACTAGAATCGTTAGCCGATCCCTCAGATACCTGGGAAATTATAGAGACTATTGGGAAAGGCACTTATGGTAAAGTCTATAAGGTTGCAAATAAGAAAGACGGGAGCCTGGCAGCAGTAAAGATTCTGGATCCTGTCAGTGTAAGTAAAAAATATTAAACTGTAACTTCAGTGTTAATTTAAAAGAATTGTAAACCAGAGTTGAAATGTAAGTCAAATGTGTAAGATTTTGAAACATCCAGAAGGGAACAATTTTGCAGAATGCACTGACAGGAGGAGTGTAGTACCAGAAACTGAAAGATGAGCTTACAGTTTCATCGTCTTATTTGAGGACATCATTTGCCTAGTTTCTATTTTAGGTCTATGTAATTCTTCTGGTATAAATTTAGTTACCTGTGCTTGCAGCAAGCAGATGAGAAGGCACAGAGGATTTCTCATAGGGCCTGCTGTAGTAGGGAAAATAAAAGATGCTGTTAATGTTCTTGTTTTATTCTGTGTACTCCCTGGAAGAATTACTTTTCCCATCACAGAAGCGCTGTGAACTTTAGGATATTTTAGAGTTACCTTTTGTAAGTAGATAAAAGTGCGAGGCAATAGTTAAGATAAAAAGAGAAGAGCACGTTTCATATCCTCAGAGGTCTGTGCCAGCTTCAGTTTTAGTGAGTATTAAATGCCTGTCTTCCCTTGAGAACCAAGGCCCAAGTTTTCAATAGAAAATTTAACTGGCAGCTCTTCAGAATGGATCAAGCTGGAGTTTGATCACAGCAGTTGCGCTAAGATATTTACTAAAAAAAGTTATACTTCTGTCATCGATCACTCCTGAAATTCATTGTGGTTCTCTCTTGTATGAATCTGAAGAAGGAACATGCTTAAATTTTCTAATAGTCACAGTCTGTGCAGAAACAAGGAAAGTTCCATTGCTTGAACACTGTTCTGAATTGTGACCTGTGTGCTGATATTAAACAGTGTTTTGTAGTTGTCACAGAATTCTTCCATTAATAAATACTTAGTAATCTTTTCTTATTTCGTGGGTGGTTGTTTTGTCTCTGTTTCATTGTTTCTGCTGTGTATCTTTCCTCATAAGAATGTATTTGGTTTTACTGATGTCCCCTTTGAGGTTTTGTGGAATTGTTCTCTGTTTAGTCCCATCTGATAACCACAGAAAAAAGAATAAATCAAAGATTCATGTATTTCCATTTAGCTCACGTGTTAAAAGTATGCCTGTTTAAAACCAGGTTAAAAATCATACATGTGTAAATTTCTTATTTAGACAACTTAGCAAAGTTAAGTAGGATTTTTAATTTTCTTGTTTAAGTATATTATGCACTGAAAGAATTCTTGAAGAACAGCTGGTTGCTTTACACAGGCTTCACTTTATCTGTATGTAAAAAGAGCACAAATGGCATTAAATTTACAATTTAGTGTAATTTCAACTGCATTAAAGTAAAACTGTTTAAAAGTACAAACCAATTAATAAATGGTTCTTTTTATCCATGAGAGTTTATTCTTGTTTTGTTCAGATTAACTGTCTTTATATGTTCTGTGTGTTTGTTTTTTATGTAGGATGTAGATGAAGAAATTGAAGCTGAATATAATATTTTGCAGTTTCTTCCCAATCATCCTAATGTTGTTAGATTTTATGGGATGTTTTACAAAGCAGATCAATATGTGGGAGGACAGCTCTGGCTAGTACTTGAGGTAAAAACATTTTGATTATATTACATCTCACCTACAAAATGTGGTTGGCTTTTTGTTTGTTATTGCTGGAAGAGTCACAGGCTTTTGTGATTCTCAGTTTGGGGCCATTAACCAAAGGACTGTTAGTGGGTGATGTGTGGTAACCTATTGCTGAAAATCACATCCAAATGTAAAAGTTTGTTCAATAGGGAATTTCCTTGCATTTAATTTCTGTTCAAGTTGCTACATTCTGCCTCCTAAATAAGCAGCTCCTTTTTTTTTTCTTGTTGGAGGAAACATTAGCTAGGACTTTTGTCTAAAGTTTTGGAAAGCTCAAGCACTTGAGCGGAATGCAAAAGATGAAGTAGTAACATGAAGGGCAGTTAAAAAATAAGCTGCCTCCTGAAAAAGTGAACAGTGAAAGTGTAGTAGGAAAGTCTGGTTTATGGTAATTTAAAACTAGAGGCTGGTTATTGTTGAAAACAGAGCTACAGAAATGCCTTCTATTAACTCTTCTTGTTCAGTGGCAGTCGGTATTCTTACAATGTCAGATGTACTTTGGTGGTCTTGTTTCCAGTTAAGTGACTGCCCAAGGTTGGTGCAAGATGAGGATTTCTTCTGTATGCTTTCTGGCCTTAACTGATGCAGAACTCTGCACAGACAGTTCCTGCTCTCATGGGCAGTAATAGACTATTCAAACCTTTCTCTCTGCCGTAAGTGGTAAAAGTTAGGATTCATTTTTAATTATTGATTGTTTTAGAAATGCCACTCCCTGTTCTTGAATGATGATTGGAATCAGAATAGGGAATCTTTATTTCCATTTTAAGTTGTGGAATACCAACAATACATCTGACTTCTCTGTACTGGAGAAGTATGTAGCTTGAATGAAAACTTTTAGATTGTTTCATCTTAAGTTTCAGTAACTATTAAAACCAAATGTTAGTATTTTTGTTTTGTTGTTGTTTTCTATTGTATGCATGCTGGCTTTGTGTTGAGTTTGGGCTTGGTTTCCAGTGTGTTTTCTCTCTAAGTACAAGTGTATTGTTTCTAAAAGATCCATCAAGTGCCATACAACAAAATTTTGTAAAGCAAAATCTAGACATACTCTATGTAACAAAATTAGTTGTAGAATTTGAGCAAGTTCTATGTTTGCATAGACTTTATCAATTAAGTATGTACATTTTGAGTGGGTTTTGGTGCATATTATCCAAAGTTTTGAAGAAATATGACACTATATGTGTCAAACACTAAATGTGTTTTCCTTATATGGACAAATTTACCAGACAAGGCAAAGTATTTTTCTGCCTTGGAATTTACCTGCAAATTTATGTATGCATAGCAGTTACTTTTTTTATATGTTATAAATTAATGACACTTTTTCAGTAAAAGGGAATATAGAAAGTATTCAGACTTTGATCCCTGAGTCTTTGATGAAATACATTCATTTGATGTGTGACTTCCAAAATTTGTAATAAAAACGTAGATTTATTTTCCTTTAGGCACAGTTATGCCATGTTTACTCACTACAAGCAGGACCTTGCTTTCATAAATGCCTATGATGAGGAAGGGTAGCAAAAATGGACACCTTAAGCCTTTTTATGATGATGCAAGTCTTGGACAACTCACTAAGCAATCTTCCCTACTTTTCCATTTAAACGTGCATCACTCCATCTTTTAAAGTACTGCCACTAAGTATGAAGTGGTAATGAAGTTTCAAAATCATTTTGTCCTAGATTTTTGCTGTCAGGAATAGTGTCCCCGACAGCTGCAGTAGTGTTTGTGGGATATATTTATTTTCAGAGTCAGTCATTCATTTAACATATGGTACCAAACAGCTGTCAGTCTGTGTAACTTTTCAGTCAGAACCAGCTTGGGGTTTTTTTTTTAAGTTAGGGCATACTTCTATATTTTTTTTTTCAGGCTAGAGTTAAGTTTAGTTATAGCCTGTCTCAACAGAATATTTAGCGCAATTAAAGCAATAAATAAAAATCTTTGACATAATGGCTTGTCAGCAAGTAGTTAAGCATGGGAAGAAAAACATGCACTTTCATGTAAATACATATGATGATTAATACTAAGCTGAATGCTCCCACCTGATTTATTAAAATAAAAAAATTAATTTCCTAATTTTTAACTAATGAGTTAAAAAGTAAAGTCAGATTCCTCCAGAACTTACCAGTGTTTTCAGTGAGGAAATTTTACTTCAAGAACTCATTTACATAAAGGATGTCTTGTTTATCATGTGATCCAGTCCTTTCCATGAACTAAAACTTTCAGCCTAGTGAAATTTTTTTGGTTACAAGCAGAAGTTAGCAATAAATTAAGGAAAATATTAGCATATCACAGAAATTTTATATGCTAATATCAAATATAATTTGATATATTGATAATCAAATATAATACAATTTGATTGAATTGATACACAATTTATAAAAGCTATTTGAAATATGCAAAACTTGAGAGTTTGTATTTTTGTACCATTCTCCTGATTTATGCCATGGTATTATAAACTGATAATGTAAAATGAATTTATGTTGAAATTCATGTGATTCTGTACGGCAGAAACATTGGTAAGGGTGGTGGCTACAAACACAGGTATAGAAGAGGAAATTCAATGAGAGAAAGGCAGTTACTTTTTTTTTTTTTTTTTTGGAACAATTGTGAGAATTAAGGTAATAAAAGGACACAGAAAGAGGAGAAAGGATAGAGACGAATACCTGCTTAGAACGGCATGGACAGTAAATTAGAGTGTGGGTGAGAACATATTTACAAAGATTCTAATTTTACTTTTTCTCCTCCTCTGTTGTTATATGGCAGCCCATTGGTAGGAAATGCTTGCAAGAACCTGCTCTTCTGGATTAGAATGTTTCTCTTTTGTTGATAGCAGATGGCATCAAATCTGAGTATAGAGATATGGCTTCTGTCTACTTTATAGTGCCTGCCATCAGGAGCATTGATGGAGTGAAAGTTTAAAATGACTGTAATTTGTTGCCTCCCAGTTCTCAAGATCATCAGTCTTTTCTGTCTGGCCTTTGCACAAAAGGATTTTTTCAAAAAGGCCATGCACATATTTTTGGGAAATAATCAAATAATTTAAATTGGATTTAGAAATCCTATTTTAACATTAAAATACAGTCCTGTTCATAGTATTTTGATTTTTAGTTGTATTTTATAAACTACAGCTTATAATCTTCAGTTTTCACTTCCATTTCCCCACCCAGGCTGCTGTGATTTATTAATAACATCACTAATAACATGTGTTCTAAGGTGGGGGGTAACAGCATAAATAATTGCAAGGGGAAAATCTAGTTGTTTCCAGACTTGTGGTGCAGTGCAAGTTTTGCACACTAAGTGTTTATAGCCTAAACAAGTGTATTGAGTAACTGAGAATTTGTTTCTTTCCCCTCCTTACAACTCCTCCCCCTTCACAGCTGTGCAACGGAGGTTCTGTCACAGAGCTCGTCAAAGGCCTGCTCAAGTGTGGCCGAAGGTTGGATGAAGCTATAATCTCATACATTTTATATGGTGCTCTCTTGGTAAGGATGTTTGTTGGGCTTGTAATGACAGCAGAGGGTGCAATTTACTCATCTCCTGCATACATTTTCCATTTATAAAGGATGGGGATGCTGACGATATTACATGGGCTGTTATAGCAGCAGGGGTTGTATCAAGGCATGTAATGCGGTGCACAGATGCTTCTATAGAGTATGTGCAGATTGTCTTCATTACGTTCCCTAATAGTAGGGTAATTGTTTTTAAATGAGGGAGTAAACTTATTTTTGTTACTGCCGGTTTATAGGGCCTCCAGCATTTGCACAATAACCGGATCATTCATCGTGATGTGAAAGGGAACAACATTCTCCTGACAACAGAAGGTGGAGTCAAGCTCGTTGACTTTGGTAATGACCACTTCCCCTTTGTTTTCCTGATACATGCAGTTGAGCCCAAGGCATTTGTTTACTTTCCCCTGAGAAGGCAGAATGCCACAGTGAGAGACTTATTCAGAAGGATCCTCGGAATTATTTTGAGAAGGAAAAATGCTGAAGGAAGCTGATTACAGCAAGAATAAAAATTCTAACTAAAAGTCGGTAATACACTTTTAACTTTTAAAAGCTTAAACATGATTTAATAATTTAAAAAGTTCTGAGGTACCATTTTATTTACAAAGCTTTTTTGCATTTCACAAGGAATATCGGTTTCAGGGCAGTTGTCCTCCTAATTTAAATTTAGATATTCTATCTTTTGCATATGAAAAGGAAACATTCTTTCTGAAATGACTTTTGCTAGCCTTAAGCATATTTTTTCCCTCTGAGCAGAAGGTAAAATAGTCCCTTGGGTCCAAAACCCAACATCCATTTAATTTGCGATTATTGCTGTTAGATTTGAGCATTGCCAGTCTGGAAACATCATAAGAAACAGGAGGGAGGGAGGGAGGAGGGGAAGGAGGGAGATAGAAAGGGATTGGCAATAGAATTTAAGTCAGTTCAGCATTTTTTTTCCCTTTGAACATGCACTTAGAAAAATAAAGAAAGGCTTTAATTCCTCAGATATGTGTGCAAGGGAATGGCAATTTTATTAAAGGTAACAGAAGCAAATTATTTTTATTATGATTTATTAATGAAACCCTATAACATATAAGGTAATTGTCATTGAGAACAGTGTTGTGTGAATAACAGATGTTTGTTTAGCAGTGCATGAAGGTAAAGAAAAATGTTCACAAAAGAGTGGGGGTAAAATGGGTAGGGTAAAATGGTGTGCCAAAAAAAATCTGCAAATAATATTTTTTTTTAAATCCTAAAATATTAAATTTATGCAGTGGAAAGAAAATTTAATACTGATGATATCATGGTATTATAAATTTAATATAAAAATGTATTGAAGATGCTAAAGTAAGTTGAAAAATAAGAGACTCGTTAGCATCTTCTAGGGACAGAAATTCATTATTTTGACTGGTAAAGGCAGCAATTAAAATAGTGTAGGGAGAAACATATGGCCTAAAGCAAAACTTGGAGTGAGTCCCTGACCGAGTACAAGGGAGGAAGATCCCTTCTCATTTGGGGTAATTTTGGCAGTGTAATCTTTGTTTGTACTCCATTATGGGAAAAATTGGCTTTTCTCCCCAAAGTGAAATGTTTTTATCAGATGTATTAAAGGGCTTGGCTGCAGCAGAAGCTAAGCTTCCAGAGACACAACTCCAAATGGCACATTCAAGGAAACAAAATCCCAGTCTTTCTGTGGTCTCTTTGATTCCACATTTAAGTTTCAGGGGTTTTTTCCTACTTTTTAAGTTACAACAGTAGCACTAGAACATTAAAACAAACATGACAAGATCAGAAAAAAGTGTAAGTTAAATCTCAAGTGTTCCCTAATGCTTTATGGTTTAAGAAATGCCAAGGAATGGCCACATAACTATGGGCTTTCTGACCGAATAAGCATCAGGTGCCAAGCTTTTATTAAGTTGCTATTTTTCACCATCTAGTCCACAGCTGTAGTCACAGAGAAGAGATTCTGGGAATGATTTAGGACTGAGTCACAGGTGATATTGTTTGTAGAACTGCATTGTCTCATTTGATGCAGAAAGTGGAAGATGTGTAGTGCAATTGCAAGGGTTCAGGAAGAGAAGGGAATTGCAATTCAGACAGTTAAATGGCATCAAATTGGAGACTATTCTTGCTTCTGCCAGTGTTTCTCTGTGATGTTGGAGGGTCACATCAAACTCTGTTCCTCATTTCCCAATAGCCAGTTTGAAACATCTTGTCCCTGTTTGCAGAAGAACTGTGAGTTCTTGAACTGCAGCTGAGATCTATTGCGGCTCTACTTGAGGCATGTGGAGTGCCTGAAAACTGAAAGATCTCAGATTAAGTACCCAAACACAGTGGATGCTTTGGATATTTTTAGGTTAATCCCTGGAACTAATAATCCTCTGCCAGTTTGTGGGAATGTTAAGCAGATTTATTGTTTGGTGAGTGGGGAAGGAAACATGTCAAAGGAAAAGAAAATAATAATTTTAAATTTAGTATAGGATTGGATATATTAAATAAGTAATGAGAATTCAAATCATTGGGGTTAAAAAAATTAAATTATGACCTATTCAGTGAATTCTATCCATTCTGTTCACAGAATGAGACAGAATCTTGATTTAAAAAGTTCCTTCATATTCAAGGCTGTACATATAGATATTAGGTCACAGAGAGGGTTACAGGTATCTTTAATTGAGACTTTTCTTTCCTTTATTGCTGACTTTACAGCTTGTTTTTTTCAATGTAACACACATTTCTTCCCTCAATTGCTCTCGACAGCCAAATACATTTAAATAAATGATGGTCACAGTGTAAGTCGACCTAAAATGTCTGCAACTTATCATTCGTTTATGCTCATGCTCTCTCTCTCTCTCAGCTTTTTGCTATTCTGCACTGTTTTGGAATATCCCTAGACAGCAGCTAGGAATAAAGCTAGCTGAAGAGAGATCAGTGAAATGCACAGAGGCTTGTTGTATGTCCCAGCCATTAACTATTTCACAGCAGCACTCAGGAAGTCACTGAAGGCTTGCAATTACACGAAATGGAAAACAAACACAGAACTGAATGTTGAAGCCAGCAATCAAATAATTTAACTTACGAATCCCCATTTTTTTGTTCATTGGCATCAGTCAGTGTGTATATATGTGTTTCTGCCCCTTTTTGTCTCTGAGTAATGCCATAGAGGCAAACGCTGTAGGTTTTGTTTTTAAAAAATGTTAAAGCAAAATATATTTTTAAGTCAAAGTTGGTTTTGTGTCAACTCATTGAAATGCTGCTGAACTGAACTCCATTCATTATATGTTGACCAGAGCACAGAAGATTTGCCGTAGAAGTTCATTCTGATTTGTTAACATTGTTTGATTGCCCTCTTATTCATTCTTTGGGGCTTTTTTCAGTTGTGCTTCTCGTAGTCCAGCTCCAGTCAGCAAAGTTCTGATACAAAAGTTTTCTTTTAAGTATGGGCTTAGTTCCTTAAGTACAAGCTGCAGTGTAAGCTTGGGCTTCTGAGCTTTTCTCAGTAGGGAAATATTTAAGCAAGTGCAGAAGTGTTTTGTTGAACAGGAGCTTCTGCAAATACAGTAGTGAACAAGTTTCCTGCCAATGATGTTCAGGGAGTCAATTTCTGAAAAGGTAGTTTTAAAGTCAAGTTGTGATATTTAGGTGCCAATTGAATTTTTTAGTTTGAATGAAAGTGCTTCAAACTGCCAGCCATTCACCAAAAATCTCTCAGCAATTCTGAATGAAAACAGCAATCTGAAATTAAATAATTCAGTGCAAATGCTGTACCTCCTTTAGCCAGGCATTCTGCAGCTGGGCTCATAATCTTGGGGTTTGTTTTTCAGATACTTGAAATAAACTGACTGAAATGACAATGAATTTGAAGCCAAGTTTCTTTGCTCTGTTTTATTGCAGGTGTTTCAGCCCAGCTCACCAGCACACGGCTACGCAGAAACACCTCAGTGGGAACACCCTTTTGGATGGCACCTGAGGTAGGCAAATGCGTCTCAATTCCTTGCAGTGCACACTTTGTTGACACTTCCATACAGTAGGAGAAAAGAGCATCTTTTCTTCCCTCCCCTAGGGCTTTGTTTCTGCTTTACATCTAGGCTTCTGTTCAGAAAACATAATATACTATTGGAGTATACAAAATGGATTTCTAATAATCTTCATTATTTTATTCTCTTTAGTGTTTCTGTAAAAGTACAGCAAATCTACAAATAACTGATGGTCCTTGAAAATGTTGTGACTTTGCAGTCAAATATTATATGTGTTGTAAATACAGACTGGGAGGAGAAGGAGAAATTCCTTCTATCTGGTCTTGCTATAGGACTCTGCAAAACCCTGACTCAGCTATGTGTTCTTTAATCATTGACTGGGGACCTACACACTTAAACACGTGGACTAGCATAGATTAAAAACAGAGAAAAATAATATACAGGTGGCTTAGCCAAGTGTCTTAGACCATATTTTTACCTGTTACTTCCCAGACATAACCCTTTTCCTTCTAATTCATTAAACTCTAAAGAGTTTTAACTCACCGTTGAACAAAAGTCCTGTGTGTACTTGCCCAGACTCCAAACTTTGGGGTGAAAGGTGTCAATCTTTGCCCTCCCTGCTTTAAGGAACAAAAGTACTTCTGAAGGCATAGATTATAAAATTAAAAAACAAAGATTGAAAAATGAGCAGTCTTTTTATTTGTAAGTTGTTCAGCCTTTGTAACAGTACAAGTCTTTTCTGTTAAAGCCATACAAATTGGGGGGCATTTGGGTTGGAATTTGCATGTGTTACAAATGCACAAAAGTCTGTTTCTGTATGTCAAAGAGTTAAAAGTATTCTTGCAAACATTTGTTTTAAAACATTTTTTACTTTTTATACATCTGTTTTTGTTGCTAAGGAAGCCTGATTATAGCTGAGCAGAGAAAAGATGCTGCAACGGATCCAAAATTGATCTCACACGGTCTCACAAAGAATAGTTGATATTTTACCATCTCCATAACAACCGGTTTACGTCACAAAGGAGACACAAGATACCTTAGAAACCACTGTGCAAGCATTATTTATGGAATCACCTCGGTTGGAGACATTTCTAAAATGAAACCTTTATAAAATACTTCTTTAGATGATAATTGGCATATTATAAAATATTTTATTGAACTTGGATTAATATAGGTTATTTTTATAATATTGTTTTGCTTGAATAATGGCCATTAAAGGCAGTAATCATATCAAATTTATCTTCCCTTCTGTCTTAAAAATATTAATTCTTATGTTAAAAAGCCAAAGAGATAAGAAGATATTTTGAGCTAGAAAATTTTGACCTGAAAATACAACACACATGTAATCAAGGTGTGTTGTGTGCACAGCACATCAAACTGGAACAGGAGTAGCTCTGAATGCTTCCTGTTTTGGAAAAAATTGCTGAAACAACCAATCCAGTACCATGAACATAGTAACCCATATCACATTTGCAGGCCTGCGTGTGACCTGCAGATCAGGCTTCATAGATGTAACAAAACAGCTGTAAGGTGCTCAGATATCCATTATACTGTGCTTGAAATGGCTTTTAAATGTTGCATAACATGTGTGCTCAAGTCACTGCAGTTGCTCTCTTTGTGTTCATATAAATGACAGATTTCAAGTGAGGTGTGAAGTGCAATTTATTTCTGGGGAGATCTTTCTGGTATTTTTAAAATATGCAGCCTGATTTTTATGTGAAAGATTAGGGCTGCAATAAGCTGAAAAGCTCTGCTTGGTAACAGCTTATTAGGAACAGTGTTTTTTATATGAGACTGTCATGAGGTCAGTAAACACTAGAAAGGTAGTAAACTCAGTTTTTTGCATTCAGTTGCAAAAAACTTGCTGCCTAAAGGTTTTTGACATAGGCTAGAATTCATGTCAAACCCCAAAATACCATAAAATAACTGGACAGAAGTGAAATGTTACTAATCAGAGAAATAGAAAGCATGAAGACTTTCTGGTTTGGTTTGGTTTTTTTGTTTTTGTTTTTTTTTTTTTTTAATTAGACTTCTACTATCTATATGTGAAACATAGGGACCTCAGTCAATGCATAAGGTAATCATGGTATCTCATCTGATGGTGAGAAAGATGGATTTAATCTGAAGGGTGAGAGAAGAAGGGAGGTGAAAAGGCTTGCTTTGGAGGAAGAGACTACAGGAGTGTTTCAGAGTGAAATGAACCTGACAGAATATTTTCAAAAAACAAAACCTGAAGAAGAATGATGCAGGATTATTCAAGCTGACAGGAATAACTGGATATAAGCAGGAGACAAATATGCTGGAAACTGGAATCACTAGATCAGCCTAGGTTAGGAATAGTTTGTAAAGTCAAGAACACCATCGTATTTTAAGATTAAGTTTGCACAACATATCAAAGGGATTATATGGTATGATACGTGCAAAAGTTCATAGAAAAATAGCAGTGACTGTGGCATAAGGAATGTGTTCAGCTCACTGTTCTTCCTGGCAGCACTCAAAGCAGCTTAACATTTTTGAGTGACTCAAACATCTTGGCTTCTCTGTCCTCATGGCTGTGAGGCTTGTTTAGCAGTATCAGGACAAATATAAAAGATCTGTCCTTCAGCATTTGTTTTGAGCAGAGCTTGTAATTAACAATAATTTTTCTGAAAAATGAAAATACAGGTAAAAACTAGGCTTTGAGGAAGCAACAGAGGAACCTGACAAGGATAAGTCAGTTTGAGAGCAGCTTTAAAGTAGACTCAGTGAAAATCAATAACTGCTGCTTAACCTAATTACTGTTGTCTCAGGCTTACAAACACAGACTTGCAGAAACTGAAACACGGGAGTACGGGTATACCAATAAGAGATAAATAAGGCAGGATAGTGTTAGTATGTTTAAAGCTACCTGTTCCCAAACACTTAAGTTACCTAAAATCTTCTTCTAATATGCAGAAATAAATTGTGTTGTATGCTATCAGGTTGAATCAGATTTGAAGCTCTGTGCATTTTGAACTACTTTACATCTGTAGTCTTAAACATTAACACGTCTTGTTTTCTACCTCCAGTGCATAACTAATGTTTGAACAAAATCTAGATCAAATAGAATTGCAGTTTTCTTTTTCCACAAATACAGTGAGGTTATCGTTATCTAGCTGGAAACTTGACTCTTGAAACAAACAGTTAGGATATCACAGAATAGCAGAATCACAGAATCAATTAGATTGGAAAAGACCTTGATCAAGTCCAACCTATGACTGAACCACCACCATGTCAACCAGACCATGGCACTAAGTGCCACATCCAGTCTTTCCTTAAACACCTCAATGACAGTGACTCCACCACCTTCCTGGCAGCCCATTCCAATTTCTAATCACGTTTTCTGAATTTCTTCCTCATGTCCAACCTAAATGTCCTCCAGCACAGCTCAAGACTATGTCCTCTCATTCTGTCACTAGTTGGGAGAAGAGGCCAACCCCCACCTGGCTACAACCTCCTTTCAGGCAGTCGTAGAGAGTGATAAGGTCATCCCTGAGCAGCAGGACAGCACCAGCGAGCTCTCCCTGAAGAGCTAGGTCTGGCAGAAAGCATCACCTCCTCCTCTGCCTCCAGGAGAGCTGACCTCCACCTGGGCTAGTATGGCAGGAAGGGGTTGAAAAGCACGTGGGTGCTGGAGGGAACCTCAGGGAATGTTGCCAGTAACCTTGATAACATATCCAAAGTCTTGTGAAAGGATGTGGAGGAGCTGCAGATGCTTCTGTTTTGTTCTAACAGCTATGGAGGAGTTGTAAAGCTTTCATGTTGGGTGTTTAAAGATTTAAAAGACAAATCAAAACAACAAGCCCAAAACAGCAGAGAAAAACAGTTCAATACCACACTGCTCTGCACTGAGATCCCTCCATGAAATACGTTTACTTATGAGGCTGGAGTTACCTCTAAGTTTTTGTGTTCTTTGTGAAAGACCATTTACAAATCTGTGTGAGGTGTGCAGTGTATACACTTACATCTCAGAAGTAAATCTGTAGATCAGAAGCAAAATGTGTCTATTAATATGAGTAGTGTTGAGTCTGTGATGGTCTTATGGTATAAAAGAAAGATTTGTGTGCTTGAAAGCTTATCTGTTTTTCCTCACTGTATCATTTGGTCTAATAAAAGGTATTATGCTTCCCTACAAATCTAGCCTGCTGCCAGAGCAATCTAATGGTCTCAGGAATAGTTCACTTTGGTGAGTTAAAAATAAAAATTGATTACTCACAGTTGTTAAAATTTGACTACTTCACATCTAATTAATTTACAATGAATCAACATTAATTGTGATAATTACTTATAAGACTAATTTAAAATATTAACTACTACTTGAGTAGTAAAATGAGTACTACTTATTTTGGTAAAATTTCTAACAATGTAATCATTTTCTGATCCACCATGGAAAAATTTGTATGATGATACTAAATAAAGAACTGAAATCCACATAAGAAAATGCGGGAATATGAGACAAATTTCAATCATAAATTTGCTTTTTCTTAATTACATGAATGTGCTTTAGGGAAGGGAAGGAGGGAAAGAAAGAGGAAGTGAAGGAGAGGTAGAGGTAGATAAGTATCACTTTGCTCTGGCTAATTCAGTATCCTCAGTGCTGCTAAATGCTGTCACGAAGGACATTTTTGTTTTCAGTGCATAGGAATTGGAAGAATATTTAATATTATATTTCCAATTAAATAAATGAAGTTGAGTTGCATAACGTCGGGTGGAGCACAGAAACTGAGTTGGTTTTTTCATTTGACTGGCATGGCTAGCGACTTTGTTCTCCTTGCAGCAAGAGTAACATTTTAGTAGCACGCTGGTTTTCCATACGCAGTGCTTTCCAGCAGTGTGCTCACACACCACATAAGCTGCTTGGCTGGCTACGTCAGCGGAGCACACCCCGCCTCACTTCAGGAGCGTCAGCCTTTCCAACTCCAGCCTCCTGCGCGTGGGTCCCCGGCGCTCAGTGGGTAGCAGTCGTCTCCAGGCAGCACATCTGCACTGCTGTTGTTGGTACTGTGTTTGCTGGCAGCTCTGCTTTTGTATGTGCACTGTATATACTGAGACAAAGTGAAAGTAAGTTCACTTCTAATAATTCTGGGTAAACTTGAAAGAGTTTGATGTATTTTGCTTCAGATAAACATGTGTATAGCATCCTCCCTCTGCACGAGTCAGTATGACCACTGCACAAATAACAGATAGTTCTTCGTATTACTTGTTTTCCTTCTTTTAAATCCACCTTTGATCTACTTATGGGCTTGATGAAGTTCAAAGAAATATTTGTATTGATTTTGGAACAGGCAGAATTATATCCTCGAAGACAAAGTTTTCTTGTCAGGGCATGAATCATCATCTGTATCTGTGAATTTTTGTGTTTCTGAACAAATTATAAATCACACAGAATGCCTAGGCACTGACTCCTATTAATTCCCTCCAGTTCCTGTGACCAATTTGTTTATGTATTGTTTTTTACAACCCTGTGAATTCCCCCTCACTTCATTCTGTACCAGTGTGACCCTCAGCACAATTAGTGTTGACAACTACCATAACATTGTCTGCTCTTCCATGTGGTGTTTAGGTGCTTTTCAACCTACAACAGTGTAGCTGGGCATGAAATCATGATGAAATTATAACTAAAACAAAAAGTGACAGCCTGCCTTCTTAGCAAGCCAGGCCACTGTGTTCATGTAAGCAACCCATGCTGAAGTGAAAGACTTGGTGCTTATTACCATGGTGTTTACTAGCAAATCTCAAGATAAACTACATCACCCCCTGAAGCTTTGGCATGAACATAATGTTTGTAGCACAGCAAACTACATCTTGTGTTTTATTTGTGTAAGCAGGGGAGGATTTTGCTGGACACAAAATTGGTATAAATGTGATATCTTTGCACAAGAAAGAGAAAGGGAATAGCATGTTCTTCAGTGTCAGATCATTTCTTTTGGGCTCTCTGTCTTGATGCCCCACTGGCCAGAGCAGGCATCAGCAGTGCTGAGTGGTGCTCTCAGCTCCAGATCTCCAACAAGAAGGAGAGATGTTTCAAAAAAAAAAAAAAAGTATCTCTGAGTTCCTGATAGACACAGGGACATAATGAAAGATAAGTCAATAGTATATTCACTTTTTATATTTTGTTTTCTGAGATTTTATTGCTCTGCAGGGAGTAACAATAGTTTTCAAGGAAAACCAGGACTGGAGCATTCCCAAGGAGTTGGCTGGCTTGTAAGCTATGACTTAGAAAACACTTTCTTCTTCATATTGCAAGGTAGAATGTTCTCTGCTAGCCAAAATATAAAGCAAACTGCTGGTGTGCACCTTTCATCAAGGAAGAAGCTGTAAAATTTGATTCTTACTTTAAAAATTTAAATGAGTGGCATCTGTGGTTCTCTAAGGGGTGCATTAGTTGGTGAGTTTCTAATAAATTCAACAGAAATGGAAAGCTTGTTTCAAACCAGAGTGATTGTTAAGTCCATGTACATGCTGCGTACTTGGTGAATAGCAGTTCATTTTACATCTCTGCTGTGAGGCTGATCTCACTATAGTCAAGCTAATTTGCATGGTCAATGGGCTGAATTTTTTAAAAAAAGAATGCATATTAAAGGAAAAATTTTTCTAAAATATTTTTCTAAAATAGTGACTGTAGCTTCTGATAATAGAATGGGGGAGAATGTGGTAGTGTTTAATTCCCCTTGGTTAGAATGCCAGTGTTTTGCCATAGTTTTTACCATTTTACTGCCAGGTACCATATCTACTGGAGGTGTAGCAGAAAGATGCTGTATACATTCCTTTCTCTTTGTTTGGTAGGTAGTATATTGTTAAGCTGAGAAAAGGTTCAAGAGTTTTTTTCTCTTTTCTAAAACAACAGTTGCAGCATACTTTCTTCTCCCCAGCCGTTATGAATGCAGTGAATGTCAGAACATTATGAACATTCTGACTTTCATTATTTTAGTGTACCTTGTTAATCTTTTAGAGATTGAGATACACAGCAAATTTTGTTATCCTGTAATTAGAAGCAATTGTGATGTGCTTATAGGGGAAAAATCATGGTGTCTTTGAATGTGGGAGATCAGCTGTGTGTGTGGCACTGCTGACGAAGTCCAGTGTGACCTTGAGCAGGTCCTTCTTTTCCTTCTCTTGAAAATATATTTCTCTGCATCATAAAGTCTGAGAACAAACAGACAAGTATTTGCACATCAAGGGCTGAGTGTACTGATGACAACCAGGCAACTTCTGAGGTATTCACTTCCAGGAAATGGGCTCTAGCAGCTTTTTAAGTAAGCAGATAAATATTTTTCATGCATTAAAAAAGGAAGGATAACTCAGTGCATTTAATTAGCCACATATGGATAAGCTTCCGAGTTATGGCCTTGGAAGCTGATTTGGATGATTTCTTTTCTTTTGGTTTATTTTTGAGGAAGTGTCATTGAATATACAGATGATTTCGGGAACTGTATAAAGAAACAAAAATAATCTAGAAATACAAACTTCCTCTTCAATCTGTAAGCAAAATTTCAATGATTGACCCATTTAGAATATATTATTTAAGTATCTCTGATGGATCTCCACACTGACTTTCTTTACAAATTTTTGCATTTGATTTCCTCTCTCTCAGGCATGATACAAGAAAATGAAATTATCAGAGGCCTCTGAAGCAGGAGGTGTGGTTTAAAGCACTCTGCTCGAGTTGTGTAGAATCTGTCTACTGCACAGTAAAACTCATCTTTTTCCAGAGATAGAGTGATCTCTGGGATGAGATCAAGGCTATAATGAACATTTTGAAGAATTAAAAAGTATTCCAGAGCTTTCACGTAAGACATTCTGTAAAGAGAAGGGAGATGGGAAAATGATCTTTGTGTGGCAACCTTGAAAAACACTGCATTAGTTAACAAAACTCTGCATCTTCAATTTGAAGAAAAAAATCACCTGAATCCTCTCTTGCAGTGCTTACTTTCACTTTTCCCCATTCTTTGGCATGCTAACTGGAAAAATTGAGGAGAAAGATCTCAACAGTTGTCAAAACATTGCTAGAATATTCATGAAAGGTCTTAATTTTTCTGGACTGATTTACTCTAGGAAAAAAAAAATTAATTTATATGCAACTTTAATGCAAAAAAACCCCCAAATATTTCAGTATTATTTTAACTTTGTTCAACATCCCTGATTTTGGATAAAATAAATGATGAGTGCACCACAGTGGGGTCACGAGTCCCAAGTAAAAGATGGACAAGTCCTGTGGGCCTGTTGGACAGAATCACTACCAGAGGCAGGAATGCATCTGTTAAGTGCAGGTTATGGAGGAAGTACCAAAGAGATTAAACTGGAATCAGCAGCTTCTCCAGGAAAGGTTTTTTTACAGGCAGGTGGCTCTCTGCCAGCAGCTTCCTGGGGTGCTGACTTGCATGTTGGTATTTCTGCAAAGTGAGGTCCCAAATTGAAGCCCTAACACAAGAACTCAGAAGTAATACAGAAGTTAGAAAAAAATAAAATCAAATCTCTTCTTGAACATAGGTACAGTCACTCTAGGACATGTTCTGTTTATCCTAAGTACAAATTACTAAAGGTACTTTAAAAACCATGAAAAAAATCATGGAAGCTGATAATAGTATGCAAGGATCTGACAAATTTTCAAAGCAGGTGGTGTAAGTGTTTAGATCTGGGAAGACAAACTTGAGACAGAATGCCAAATCATGACAGAATAAAAAGCAGTGAAGCTGCAATTTTTGTCTGCTCCCTTTACAAGGATAAGGGCTAAGTTAAAACTTTAGTTTGAATGTCACATTTAGATGCAGAATTGTTTTCACCTTATATAAATAGTTAGCTTATTAGAATGTGATCAGTGGGTTGGCTGGAAGTGTGCATCAAGTTTGTGAAGTAAAACTGTTCTGATGTCCAAGGAGAGATTCCTGTTATGTTCCGTTTTTCTTAGACAAGACACTTGGTATGTTAATTCTGATTTGTAAACTTCTCAGATCTAGTAAATACAAACTAAGGAAAAAAAAAGGTAGAAATGACTGATGTAACATTCTTATCTAAAATACAGCTGAGCAAATTGGTTTAACCTCATGAATAGTCATAGAAGTTAATGAGAATAACATCAATAGGGTTCTCTGCTATTATAATAGGTTTCTGTAAGAAATGCTTTCAAAACCAGAATTTAGTAGTGATGTTCTTTGTACAGATATTTGAAGCATCCCATGGAGCTTAATGTATTAAAAAAAAAGGAGATTGATTGAAATAAAACAAGCCTAAGAGAAGTTCTAATTTACTGTTACCTTTTTGTGGTGTTTCTTCTGACTGGGATATATAGGCAAAGATATGGATTTGAAAACTACATAGCATTTTAGACATGACTCAAAGAAAGTACTTTCATGTCACGCTAGGAAGGCACGAATTGTACATTAGGTTAAAGCGTTGTTTTCTGCTTCTCTCTGATAGGTCATTGCTTGTGAACAACAGTATGACTACTCGTATGATGCTCGATGTGACGTATGGTCCTTGGGAATAACAGCTATTGAACTGGGGGATGGAGACCCTCCTTTATTTGACATGCATCCGGTGAAAACCCTTTTTAAAATTCCAAGGTATGGCACTAGATGGCTCTCTTCACTCACTGGTTCATTTAAAGGCAGTCTAGTGAAAGCAGAAATATCAAAAGGCGTTTGTGCTTCAAGTCCTAAGAATCTCTCATACAAAAAGATGTTATAAAAGCTAAATGTTAAAGATTTTTTTTTCAGCCTGATTCCTACAATAATTCGTATTTAGAATTCCTTGAAATGACACATATTTATTTTATTCTTATCTTAGAATATAAAATCATATTTTATCCAGGTACCTCCCTTAAGTACTTTTCTTTTATTATATACTATGGATGAAAACAGTTATTTCAAAATTAGAAGCCAACATTTATAACTAGGGGAATTTTAAAATGTTATTCCCCTAGGGTCTTAGGCTTGTTTTCCTATGAAAGAAAAACACACAATTTTGACAATGCTATGGAGCAGTCTGGCAGTTTCATCAATCTGTAGTCATAATTTATTTTTTTCAGATACCCAAGGATGTTAAAATGTGAAGACTTGGATTGTCATATATGGACAATCTAGTATGAATGATACTGTATTGGATATGAAAAACTGATAGAAATTCCCTCTGTGTATAGTCATGTAAATTAGCTGTTTTATTTCATCCTGTTTACTTTTGGTTTCATCTCTTTTCATTTCATTGACTCGCCCTGAACAAGTTCAGATTGACAGTGTAAAATAGAATTTAAAAACAGACGAGTTGTAATAATAGAGGAAACATAGAATTTGTCTGTCATTGATTAGACTGGCATATACTTGTCTTTTCCACATTTTGGTTCATGAAGAAAGAGTCACCACTGACTGATAACAGCTTAAAACCTTCAGCAATAGAAGCGTTTGACCTTTTGTTATCTGCACGGTTATCATAGGCTTTTAAATTTCCTTCTGATTGCAATTTGCATTTCTGATTAAGTCTATTTATATGCAGATGCAGTTGTGCTGGGTTCTGCCTCATATAGTTATCTCCTTCTACCCAGCTCAGACCTGAACTGCCACCACTCTTTCTAAAGTTATTCATACTGAAGCAGTGGTTCATCTTGCACAAGTGTAAAACAGGTCCTGGCAGGTAAGGCAGCAAGGGAGGCTTCAGACTACTAAAGCAATACCTATAAATTTTATCCATGCTCAAAACAGTTTAAAAGGACAGAAGTCATACCGAAGGTAACAGCAAGCAATAGGAAGATACATAGAACAGGGCATATAGAGTCTTTGATTTCTACCTTTAGTTTACCACTTTCTCTGTTTGCTGTTGCATCTCTGTATGACTTAGCAAAACAAAGGAGAATTATCGATCTGATTAATCAAACAATGGGCATATTTACCAATAGAATGGTAGCAACTTTAAAGAGGTATTTTCCTCTGCTGTGCATTATATGAGCTCTAACCCTGCTGCTGCTAAATATGCATGCATATTGAATGGACTGTCATGAGTGCTGGCATAAAGGCCTGGGGTGCAGGAAATACAGCTTCTCTCCTGGTACTTGTTTGAAGTCAGTTCAGAGGGATAGCAAGTATGACAAAAAGGTGCATTCCCCTCTTAGAGTAGTTCAGCAGTTCAGAATTAATCTCAGTGCAGTTCCTGATCTCTGTGCTGAAATGCACACATTTTTAACAGCGCTTTTCACACTAGCATTGAGACTCTTCTCTGGTTGGAAGAGCTTCTTCCAAGCACTGGCTGTTGAGTGCTCAAGCAGTGATGTACAGAAGCAGAAGCATTGCAGCTCACCTTCTGAGACCAGTCCAAAATCCTCTAAGCCTAGGGATCTGGCATCTTTACAGTTTCTGCTTTTGTGATAGTATCTGTGTCTGAAGTTAGAAATTCAAATATTAAGCCTTTGATAATTTTTAGGTAGGTAGTATCCTTGAGTGTCATCTCTGAATTTGTCCAATACAAATTCTTATCCACTGTAATATTAGTAGCAAAGAAGCCTACAAGGTAGCTATATTTTATTGGAAGAACTCTCTTCTTGTGTGCCACTCTCTAGCTTTCTTTGGTAACCCTTAGCTGCCCTATGAGAAAAGTACAGTCAATCCCAATTTCCTCTCTGTATGTGACAGTGTCATTGTAAGATCCAATCAAAAGAAGAGGAACCTTTCTGTTTCTTTTTTCTTTTTAGTTTTCTTTTTCATTATTGCATCTCTGCCCTCAAGTGAAGTCTGGAGCTTACAGCTCCTGAGGTATATACTGATAAGGAGCTTCTTCAGCTAGATTTTGCTTTCAGCTGGTAAATGACCACTAGCAGAAGAATACCAGTTTCAAAAATGATCTCACAACTGTAATTTGCTGTTCAAACCACTGGAGTATACAATGGAGCCAAATACTAATGCACACACTGCTAATTCTAGGATTCCAGAGGTATTTGCAAGGCCTGACTCAGGAAGCAGTATAACCTTTTATAATTCCTGTCTTGTGTATGTACCCATACTCTTAATTTCTGACAAAGACATAAAGAATTTAGTTTGTTGATAATAACTCCTGTTTCTGATCTGGTTTGATGTAAAACCGACAAATTAAGTTTCAAGCAATTGTTAAATGTACTAAATGCACAAATACCAAGTGGCACCAATGCACCTTGCACAGTTATGGTGTGACTGTGGTTCCCTACAGTCAAGCTTCATTTTATCTGGAAGTGCAAAAAGCTTCTGCAAATAATGAGCAATAAATGTAATGGGTAATAACAAGCAATAAAAATAAAAGTCTATTGATTCATTGGTTTATGTATCTGGTTTCTGTATGTGTTCTCCCAGGATAATTTCTGTTGATGGGGCTGATGAGACTTTTGGAGAAGAAGAGGTGACATTGCTGTTCACAGTAAATGACACTTAGACAGCAGTCAGGCAGAGAGTTATCAAGAATTAGTTCCTTGTTCCCATATATTCTTGACTCCACTTGATCAATATCTTTCTATTTATACTGTCTTCTGTGGACTAGACTGGTCTGTTTTCTCTGCTACTGGTTCTTTTTACATTAGCAGAAAACTTTGCAAGTTTTGTTATCAGGCATTTGAAACTTGTTTAATAATCTGTTCTCATGAATAATTAAAAGCATAAGTAATGGCAAAATTGCCAAAACCAGATACAGAAATCTCTTTTGTGTGTTTCTGTAGGTTTCTTCCATTCTCAAGTAGTTAAGTTTCTGTATCAGTTTAGTAATTGTTTTTTTTTCTAGACACAGCCAGTAAGTGTGCTGTTAGCGTTGGCATTGAGTTTCAACATAGTGAGCAATGGAACTGGGCCTTCATCTCTAAAAGAGTATAATTTAAATCAATGAGTCTTCACTTTGACTTTATAGGATTTGAATCAACAGTTAGATGAATGATTTTGTACTTGCAGTCACAGCAGTTATGTACCCCCAGGATCTTTGGAGATATCTTCTTGTGTAGAACTCAAGGACTTCTGTTAAACTTACTGCCTCCAGCTAACATAGATTCACATCTGCTTTATGTGACTTGGCCCAGAGATGGACTAAACTCCAGACTGAATTGCTCAGAGGTCTTCAAAGGAGCAGGTCTGGAGATAGACCATAGGATCCCAAGATGGGTTATATGGCATTGTGGAAAAAGGAGGCTTCTTAAAGGAGGCCTGTTTAAATTCAGATTTTCATTCATTGAGTCAAGCAACATAAAATGGGATTAGAGACTGAATTTATCTAAATAAAATAGCTTATTTCCAGAGGATAGGTGAATCCTTAGAAATCACTGAATGTCTCAACTTGGGCATGAAAAAATAGGTGATCCCACTCTGCTGCACTTCCCTCAAAACCTGACGAGTGTTTCCAAACAGGAGATGCTGGATGCTAAGTGCTTTTGAAAATATGATTTTTTTTTTTAAGGTATGTAAATATTAACTTCATGCTTCGATAATACGGCCTGAGCTGTGGGCCAGATGCTTAAGCATCTTCCAGTGGTTAAACACTTTTCTTGTCCTACGGAAAACATATTGTCCACAGCAGATATCTGATAGCAGAAGTGGAGTGAAAAAGGAATATGTATACATATATATTAGATTCAGAAGAGAAGAGGATATAAGTTCATGTACTAATGCAAATTTTAAAAACCTCTTCCGTTTGTGAACCTTTTCGTGTATGAAGGCGCAGCGTCTTAGAAACAGTTGTGATGCCACAAGCATGCAACTTTTCTTAAAAGTGCTTGTGAGAAGGAAGCATTATCTTAGAGCAAGTGTTAATGTTCTGTTTTGCGATGGTGCACACGTTCTCCCTCATCAGAATGAATTCTTGGATCTAACTAATAAATCTCCTGAAAAGGGACCTCCAGTGCCTAGAGATAAGAAATAAATCATACTGCGAAGACACTGAACCATGAAATGATTCTGTTAACATGTCATCTGTCTGGAATATATTTTCAAATCTCCAACAGAAGGGTCTAAATTATGAAGGGAAGGTGGCCTAGCAAAGTTGGTAATTGGGGAGTTGATACTTTTAACCTCTTCCATCTGCTGCCACTACTTAGGTGTGTCTGTTTTGGCAAAATATTACAAAGTGAAAGATTCTCTAATACCATGACACCTAAGCTTTTTAAAGTGAAATAGGTCCATAAATTCTTTGCACTATGTTATCTTGTGAGAAATGTTACATCATATCAGTACTGTCTCTTAAAGTACCACAACAAATCGCCGTAGTGATTTAAAATTTTGAAATGGAACAACTGTAAATAGTAGTGTGGCAAAGAGGAGATAAAGATTGTATCTGGAAAGGGTGGATGGGGGTGTATGTACCGGTGTAAAGTGAGGATTTCGGATCTTCTTGCAAATACCCTGTGTTTCAGCGTCTGTCGCTTTACAGTCTTTTACAGGGAGGTAGTAAAGGACAATTTTTTTGGGTTACACTGACAAGTGACACAGAAATTAAACCAAATTCTCTTCTCATGTCTGTGTCTTCTGAGAGCAGTGCAAGGCATCCATTTTAAAACTGATCAGTGATAAGAAAGGGTTATTTAATTTTCTAACTCACAAAATCTGGGAATTAAATGAAATTTCATTTAAAATTATTATACTTCATTAATTCGTGTTAAATAACCAGGAGTGAAATGGAATTGAGCTTGTGAGTACTCATTGAATGGTGTAGTTCTTCACCTGTGTTATACTGTGTTGAGATTTAAAACTCCTGGCAGTGCTTATTAGTTTGAATTTAGTGATGCCTGACTGCTTGAGGAGCTGACCTGCATCTAGCAGGACCAAACCACCTCCTAGCCCATCACAACTTCAGCTTCACAGTAGTTTGCATGTAGGTGGTATAATTATCTTCGTGCTTTCTGTGCCACCACACACTCATCTTTAATGTTGGTAAATGAACTCCAAAGAAGTTCTTCAAGACTTCTTCAAGTTATTGTCATCTTTAAGGTATGATTTTGTCAAGAGAGAGCAGAGACAATAGGATATAATTTCAGCAGATAGTGTGACTGTGGGCCGGACATTGCATCTTCACCTTGCTTTGCTGTATGTATGTGGAGCACGTGGTGGACTGGTATTTTCAGCCATCTGAACAGGTAAGATCCATTGTGGGACAGTATGTTTTGGAGGTAACTTTTGCATATTAACATTTTCTAATGCAACCCTTCCTATTACAACTTGCTTTACCAACCTTTTTGTAGTTTTGCCATCTGCAGCGGTACTGACATGATCCTGATATATCATGTAGCACACTCTCTTACTGCTGTGGCTTGGAACAGTAAAGAAACACAAGTACGTGCTGTAGGACAGCAAAGCTTTGAGATGATAGCTTTTGTGAAAGGAATTAATGCAATTGTAGTTATTTAAAATGAAGTGTTTAAAGTGATTAAAGGAACATACTTCAGATAATATTATGTTAAATAATTTGACATCAGGAATACAAGTTGTTTATTTCTTAATAAGAATCTTCCTAAGACCAGATTCTGCCTCTGGTTTTAGGCAGAGCATCATGGTGTCTGTAACAACTGTGTGTATTTGTCTGAGGAATAATTTGACTTTTACACATTATTTTATCATCTGATACATTGGACTTCCATTACTTTGGGGATTGTATTTTTATAGAAAATTTCAAATACTAAAAATGTAATGTGACGTGTTACATCTAGTGAGCAGAAATACAGGGTCCTTGGGATCCTACCTAATTGGTACATGAATAGCAAAGCAATTCAAGAATAGAGTCTCTCTCTAGGTGAAAAAAGATATGGATCTATGACTAGGGATTGGGAAGACCACTACTAGTTCTTCAGGAGATTACAGACTTGTCATACAATCTTGAGCAAGTCAAACATGACTATTTTTTTTTAAATTATTTAGGTCCTCAAATAGGATGTTGGACAGATAGTGGAATTTTCGACAAGCACTTCTGTGTTTCATTTCTGTTAATATGCTTTAAATCTCCCTCCTGTGTTTGATTTTTTCCGAAGAGTTCAGAATCACTGATTTCACAGAAAGTGAAACATTGATGCGTTTTTGAAAATGTCCGTAAGTGCTTGGCTAAATCTTCTGCAGAAGGGTTGAGGTTGGAAGAGACCTTTGGGAGGCCATTTTGTCCGACTGTCCTGCTCAACCTGAGTCACCTCTAGCAGACTGCCCAAACCATGTCCATAGGGCTTTTGAGTATCTCCAAGAATGGAGATTCCACAGTCTGTCTGGACCATCTGTGCCAGCCCTTAGCCACCCTCAGAGTGAAAAAGTGTTTCCTGATGTTCAGGTGGAACCTCCTGTGTTTCAGTGTGTGCCCATCAACTCTTTCCCTGTCACTGGGCACCAATGGAAAGAGCCTGGCACAGTTTTCTTTCTACTCTCCCTTCATATATTTCTATATATTGATAACATCTGTTCTGAGCTTTCTCTTCTATGCTAAACAGTCCCACCTGTCTCAGCCTCTCATCATGTGGGAGGTGCTCCAGTCCCTTAATCAATTGTGGGACCATTTGCTGGACTGTCTCCCATAGCTTTGTATCTCTCTGGTTCTGGAGAGCCCAGAACTGGACACGATGTTCCACATGTGGCCTCACCAGGGCTGAGTAGAGGAGAAGGATCACCTTCCTGAGCCTGCTGGGAACACCCCTCCTGATGCAGCCCAGGATACCAACAGCCTTTGTTACCACAAGGGCACTTGGCTGGCTGCACTGGAACTGCCCGTTCCTTTGGTGCTTTCCTGCTGGTCAGCCTTCAGAAAATACTGGGGCAGGACTTTGAACTTCTCTTTGCTGAACTTCTGAGGTTCCTGTTGGCTGTTTCTCCAGCTTGCTGAGGTTCCTTCCCTCTGGATGGCAGCACGACCCTCTGGTGCATCAGCTGCTCCCCGCAGGAGCAACATGAGTAAACTTGCTGAGGGTGCACTCTGCCCCATCATCCATATCATTAATGAAGATGTTGAATGGGGCTGGACCATTTTGATCCCTGTGGTACACTGCTGGGGATGGATGAATGTCCTGGTGTTTTGCTTGTGTGATCTGGCAAAGCTTGTGTTAAATCCACAGGGAAACAGTTTTGTGCTATGAGGATAAGATACTTTAATATTCTTACTGTCATATTATCTCACAATTTGCAGCAGTGCCAAAGGATGCCAGGGCAGGGGCTCTGCCCTTATAAGGATGTATAGGACTTACTCATTACTAATTCATTCCTAACAGGTTTATGGATCGATAAAAGTCAAAGGCATCCTAAGGTTTGAATATCAGACTTAAATAGATTTGTGCCAGGGTTGAACTGAGTAATGAGTAGCTTTTAGTACTGTTAAATTCATTATATTATCTGTGTTTAAAAAGCAGCTGTTTGTGTCTAAGTCTACCAACTGTGCATATAGAACTAGTCTTTTAAGTCTGGCAGTAGATCTAGAAATTGAAGTGTATGCAGTTAGCAGCCATATCGTAGCAAAATGAGGTCTATTCTCCATTTACCTTGTGCCATTTTAGTATATTTGAGAAAGGGTAAAATATTAATAATATTTTTATGTACTACATAGGACAATAGGGAATCAACCCTAAAATTGGTGCAATTTCCCTCCTCCCTTTCCTTAACTATTCAGTTGTCACATAACTTACCTACAACTACATAACTGTTTCTCATTGATTATTTCTTTTTCTTCTTTTTTATAAGCTGTGTACAGATAGACTTTGATTTTGCAGGTGCACTCCTTGGTCACGTGTATTCATAGCCTAATTTCAGCAAGTAATTGTAATTTGTGCACTGTGACTTGCTGTTGAATAGTCTGTTGTAAGCATTTACTGTTTCAGCTGTTAGGGAGGACTTTGCCTGCACAGTATGTTTTTGGGTTTTGATTCACTGAGTCCCTCCTCCAACTGGCTTTTTCATTAATAGAAGGGTATTCTTTGGTGCTTATTTAAAACAGGCTGTTTCAGCAAACATTCCTGCCAGTATAGTTGTTGTTAGAACGTTCATGGAAATTACACACAGAAGAGCTAAAATGTATGCAGCTGAACAGAATTCATCAGGAAACTCCACTGAATAATCATGAAAACAAACATGCTCAGCTCTCAACCATTTTCTGAGCAAACAAAAAAGAATCACTTCTGATACTCTGTGTTATTCTCCATGCTGCACTCTAACTGCCTCTGAACCCTAGGTAGAAGCTGAGATGCCTGACAGATGTTTTTAGTGACTGCATATGCAGTTCATTTCATGCATTAAACGCACATAAACGGTTTTAGTCATCCAGTTTCTAAAGTAAATTATTACTTTTCAAAATGCATTGCATAAGTAATAGCAGACTGCTAAGATACTGTGAGTGCTATTTTGTTTTGCTCTAGTGGAAAATTTCATGCTGACAAGGTCAAGCCCTGCAGTCTGAGAGCAGTCATGTGATGAAAGGCACATCCAGCAGGAGGAGAGTTGGTGGATGGACACCTACTGTCGTCTCCTTCAGAAGTGAGGATTTGAAATGTGGCTTAGTTAGATTTAGGGGATAGAGCTGACCTACAAAGTCTTGCTTTTATTATTGTAGACTAAAAATGCATTGATTTTGATGTGTTTTCAAAACTGCTCCCTGTTTCTTGAACGAACTGCAGTAGTTAAGAGCATTGTCTGTAGTTGTCCTTAGGCAATAATACTGTCAGGGTAACGCAGTAATCCTTACATATAGTATGTACTGATCTTTAAGGAGATTCATGCTATGGTGCGTAGTAAACTGGAGATTGCAATGGAGAAGGTGTAATATGGCTGATTTTTCTTTTAGTGCAGCAAAATACTTGTGCTCTGCATTTACAGTGAGTTTGAAGATGGTGAGAAAATCAGTCAGTTATAAATAGTTAACAGCCAATTTTCCTCCATTCAGCCCAGGAAACAGATTCCTTCCAGGTAGATAGCTCACATGTAATATTACTTTGCAGTAAGACATTTAGTGTTCAGATATTTTTCTGTGATTGATTAATATACTTTTTTATGGACATAGATTCTTAGGACAAAAATAATTGAGATAATCTTGGAGTCAAATTGCTCAGTAAAGAACTAGGGAGCTACATTTTCAACATATAAATCTACATCATTACCAGAGGTTGCTCAGAGGCTGCTGATGCCTTAATAGATAAGGTTTAGATAGATTACCTGCAGCACTAAACAATTTACTGAGAACAGAAAATGGGCTTCCAATACAGTCTAGAAATGAAACATCACAATTATTTGAGATACTCTGTAACCTTGGAAACAATTGGGAGCAGTGACATCAGCAGCAATTATGTGCAATTTTGTCTTTCGTTTATCACCAAGGTAACCAGAGCAGGTTTCCCTGCTTGAAATTTTAAGAATGTCGTGGTCTGGTAATAAGTGAGCGTGCATGAAGCAGATTCTTTAGGGTCTGTTAAAATTGCATTATGCTTCTCTTTTAAAATGATCCTTCAGGATTTAAATTGTGTAAACTCATGGGTTTGTTTGGGTTTTTTTTTCTTTTTCCCCCCCTATTTCTGTCTGAAACATCTGCAGGTGAATAAAGCCTTAGTTACTGTGCTAAATTCTCTAAATACTGGAAAGAAGGAAAAATCTATTTCCTTGTTGATTGCCTTTTGCTGGCTCTAAATACCAAGTATTGCACCTGCATACAGAAACTGCAAATTTTGCTATGTTATTTTTGAGAGTGGAACTCGCCCACAGTTGAGGACACATGTTGTTCTCACATCTAACTTCCTTGAGGGAAGCTCTGAATTAAAGTCTGAGGTTCACAAGAGACTCGCATTCAGTGCTGCCAGAGGACTACACTGGGTGAGTGATTCCCTTGGACTTCCTGGCCATGAGACGTCCTTAATCATGATTGCCTACCTCACCCTGTGGTTGTGCCAGTCAGGAATGGCCTAGCATGAAGCATAGTTAATCCAGAGGGATGGGTTTTTTCTGAAGGAGAAACCTTTTCCCCTTCTGGGGAAGGCGATGTTTCAATTAAAGCTTTGTGGCGTAGTAGAAAAACCTGTAGTCGCCTTTATAATTGCTTTGTGATGAGAAAGTTACGTGGTGTCAGAGCCATAATGCTGACAGGCAGATACTCAGACCACAGAGTCCCTCATCTGTGTGTGACTAAATTTTAGAGAGACGTATTTTATATGAAATAGGGATAAAGCTTATCCATCTATCAGGGAGGAAAAAGGGGAGACTGCAAAAAAGTTGCTTTTTTTTAAAGTCTGAAACACTATCTCAGGTGAAAACCATATCAGTGCTCTAAATTTGTGTTCATCAAACTTTTATATTTTACCTGTAATGTCTTACTTTGTCAAACACATCCTTTTTTACATATACCTTTATCCTAGATTGCTGCACACGCAAAATGAACAGTTGAGCTCTGTTGAGTTATTGTGCATTCAGCTTATGATATTGCAGGGCAGTTGGTGTGCAGGCAGCTTGTGCCTTAGAGATACAAGTTAGAACTTGATGTTTGAAGGAAAGTAGTAAAGTTCTGTTCTTGTTTGGAGTGCAGTCCTGAAGAAGTGAAACTGCATTTCAAACCATTAGCCTTGTAGGGTTCCAAAACAAATTTTATAGAGTATGGTTAATGTTGGAGTTCAGTGACCCATATCACTTATAATGAATTGAGCCAAGTAAATTAAGTTAGATTTTTGCATGAAAAAAAAAGATAATCCCTTCACATAGTTTGGCATTGTAGAGCGAATAAGGCACTTGGTACATTTCGTGGTACCAGAGACTTTCCTGGGATGTTATTGAGAAATAGAAGCCTTTTTGAGAAATGGAATATTGATGTTCATATTTGTAAAGGAATTAATTCACTGACTGATATAAGCAGAAGAAAAAGCGAACTTTTTAGATACTACCCACATTTTAGCAAGATTGTAATTATTCTTAGCATCATAACGAATGCATTTATTTTATTTTTGTAATAAAAAGTCACCATATACCTGTGGGCTTTGCTCTCTGAAGTAATTTCCAGAAATATGTAATAATAAGTAATCACACTATTTGCAAACATATTTGGTGAAAAGGAGCTTTGCTTTGAAAGGTATTGATTTGCTTGTTGCAGTTATCAGTTTGATTAATGTTAAAATTTTATGCAGTGTATTTAATCATTACTCATGATTAGTGCAGTAATAATGCATTACACATATATCTGCACATTTACTATTAACAATTAATGTCTTATATTTCTTTCCTATCACAGATGTAGTCATAAGTTAGAACTCATAAAATTTTTGAAGAAATATTTATTGGAGTAGACACTGGTTATAAATCTTTATAACTACGGTATTCAGGGAGTTGATAATGATTTCAGTGGGTTTATTTTATGATAATGAAGGGCCATTTAGATTTCTGTTGTATCGCCACTTCTCTCAGGAGTTCCTACAGGAGGTGCAAGTTTTCATGACTGTTGTGAGCCCAGGAAAAACTCCCAGGCAAGACACCAGGTAGCACATTCTGTGCAGAGAGACTACATTTTACGTATGAACAAACTGAGATGTAGTCACATTAAATGACTGTACCATACTGGGTTCCCAAAAGTTACAGTATGTTGTTTGCAGAACTAGCATGCAGGGAGTAGAGAAGAAGGTAAAAAAGAAGGAGGACAGTGGTAAATAAGGATGAAGACATGGTGAAATGGTCTGCAGGTTGATTCTGTGATAAGGTGCAGTATTTATATGGGGCTGAATGTGATCTTGGACACGTAGGGATACAAAGCAAAGGCCATGTTCAAGGGGTGCATTTCAAAGTGCCGACTATCGTGATAACTTAAAGAGTCATTATTGAAAATTCACCAAAAATGAATTTGAAGTGTGAAGACCTGAGTAAATAAAGCCTTGAGAAACCTGAGCTAAACTCATAGCCAACCTGGCTTTGAGCAGGAGGTTTGGAATAGAGACCTTCTGAGATCCTTTCCAGCCTGTATTAGTATGTGCTGAGGGAAAAAGGTTCACTTCATCAATGCAGGTGTTTAAGGAGGAATTCAAATAGTAAATAGGATAATTTAGTTACTTTCCCAGTCTGAATAAAAAATTGCTGGACTAATTTCTCCACTGTTGTTAGTAACCCTTGAAAACTTGCATTGAAAGTACAAAAGATATAAAACTAGGTTTGGAGACTGAAAAAGAAAATGGTAAAACTGATCCAAACTAAGTGAATTTTCTAGGACACGTGTAATTATTTTTACAGAGGACTATATTTGTTCTATTGAAAAAGTGTTAATTATAGTATACCCAAAAGAAAGTTAGAGGCAACTTGATCATAGCTCTGGTTATCTCTGAGTATAAGATATTTAGGACTGGCATTTTAACCTGCTTGGCAAATGAGGATTGAGATCCAATGAATGAAAACTGTATTTACAAAAAAAAATTAAAAGATACATCTGTGAGAGCAGGTGAAGCAACTCTTGTACTCTTAGAAAGGGAGCACTCACTTTTTTTTCTGTGCAAACCTTTCTTCAGTGGCTTGGGGAACGGCAGGGGAAAGGACCATTTCTCCTTTTAGGAGAGTTGGTATCTGTGCTTTGGCATCCAGCACCACAGTCTCTGAGAGCATGAGAAAAAAAATAATAGTTACAGCTTTCATCTTTCTACCTGGCTGACTAAAGTGATTTGACTTTATGCAGTTTAATTTGGTTAAATTAGCCAGAATGTAACTTGTAGGTTTCTTCTTTCACAGTATAGTTATATCAGATTCTGTCTTACCAGACTGCTCACATATTAGTACAAGTGGTGGGTAAAGATGTTCAGAATTACAGTAAGGCAGACTCGTTGGGCGAGTTGATGATCCATGATCTGTTGCCAGCATGCACGTCAGAACTTTTAGAGGCAGCATCTGCCTGAGCTGTCTGGGGACACAAAAAGAACAGAAAACATCTGATAGTGGAACAAAAAGAGAGATGTGACTTGATGAAAGTGTAATTTTCTTCTATGTTTAGCCATTCTATGTGTTACCTAAAATTGAGTGCTCATGTCATGTCAACAAGTATATAATCACCTTAGTTCCTCATAATTAATTACTGAGAGGAAATTTAGGAAGGAAGGAAGAATTGTGTTCCATATTATACCCTCTATTTTTATTGTAAATATATTTTTACTTCTCTATCCTGGTTTTGTCTTTAGGGATTTTGGTTTGCTTGTCTTCATCATTCTTTTTTGTCTCTCATTTTTACTTTTTGCTCTTCTCACTTTATATCTCCTTGGATATTTTTCTGAATCTTGGCATTACCTTGTCTTCCCATTTGCCAAAATGTTGCTTCCTAACTTCAGGACACTCTCATGTCCTGTGTCTGCTATTTGCTATTGCTTCTTTCAACTCTTCATTTTCTCTGGATCTGTTAACTTATCCAAGAGATAGTTAATAAGTTTTTTATATATATACATATAAGTTAATAAGTTGTAAGCTTCCTTTCAAAGCTTGCCCTAAAATATTCAGCATGAGGTGTTAGTTAACTCTTGCATTCAAAAAAATCATGCCTCTTGATTTTCTCATGTTCCATGATGTTTTAATCTATCAGCTTTGTAAGGGTTTCCTTTTGTCTCTCATTGCATCACTAATTGCTTTGCTACCCATTATGTGCACCATTAGTGGTTCTTACCTCAAATTTATTTTAGCTGCCTTCATCCTTTCCTAGATTCCTTAGGTTATGTGAGTCAATATTTTTTCCAGATTATTTTCCAAAGCCTGTCCGTTTTTTTCAAAAGACACGAGTTTTAAATTAGCATCTCTACAGATTTATTTAGATACAGTCTTATTGATATTATTGTGATTTAGTTCTGCATAAGAGAGGGTTTATTTGAATTGCTGTCATGGGACATTTTTTGTAATGAATAATTTTTTCGTGTTTATCATACTGTGTTTATTAGTCTTCACTCCAGCTATAATCTACAGGAATTCATAAGCCATACAGGTTTTTTTGAAAAGTAGACAAAAATTAAAGTATTTTAGAATAAAGTTTATTGGGTGGAATAGGAGAAGGAACAAATAAATTTCATTCCACATACAGTCCTCTTGCTCAGAAGGCACATTACCTTGAGTGATAATTCCTTTTTTAAAAAAATGGTACTCCTACACATCTTGTACATTTCTTTACACTTCAGCATTTATTCAGTCTATTACTTCAGAATATTTATAATGATCCATCCTAATGGTCCACTGGAAATATGCCACCATGAACTAATGTATTCCCTCTATAAGTTTTCATTTCCAAACTAGACTGGCAGAGCTATCAGAATAATATCAGTTCATACAAAGCTAAACTGAAAAGAGTAAGTAAGGTCTGAGTCATAATGTACAAAGAAGGTGTAATCCTTGTTTCCTGTTAAAATGCAGGGTTTGAGTGCTTGCTTTTGCAAAGTGTAATGATTGTATTGCATGTTCAGTACCAGCCATATCAATCATATGGTCATAAACTTCTTTATGGGGCAATTGCTACATTTATTTGTATTTCTGTAGAGCATCAACTAAGAAAATACTCCCCTCTGTGAAATGGAGGGATAAGATATCTTCCTCTTTGAGAATAAGAGCTAAATCAGACAAAGAAATTAAAGTAGCAAAAGTGGCAAAACCACTTCAGTGATTCTGTGAAGCAAGTTCCCCTTTTTCATGGGAACAATATAGTAAAAACATTTTATTCTTGGTGGAAAGTGGGCCCCAAAAAGCATGTCTCAGCAAGCTGAAAAGCCACAGGTACCCTGTGTTGCCTTGTGTTCAGAGCAATTTGAAGCCTAAGGGCAGAGTGAGCAGGGCTCTGCTTTGCCATCGTGGGCAGAGGGAGGTCTCAGCAGGAGCACAGAACTGTGGTACCGTGTTCCATGTCAGACTCCAAATTGTCTGTTCTTCCCTTGGCAATCTTCCTACACTTCTTGAAAGAATCAGTTTGTAGCATCCCTCTAAGACTTCCCCGAGCCAACTTTTACCTTTCCAAGAGTGGATATGCCTCACTGGGCAGTGCCTTCAGGCAAGTGACCTACTCAGGCCTCTTAAACTGGCTGATGTACAGTGGGAGTTTGAAACACATACAGTTCAGGACTTGCCCTGAGAAATTTATCCATGAGATTTTCACTTTCAGATATAAAGAGGTATTTTGGTTTCCCATACATTTCTACAAATATGCTGTGTAATTGCAATATTTTAATATTCCAGCTATAGAAGTGTAGTGTCTAGACAGCACCATATGTATTTCAGTCAGGCACGAAAGTATTGCTGTCCCATTTTTATATCTTTGGCAACTGACATTCTCCTGCTTTGCAAATTCACAGAGCAGTGATTTTAATAGAAAAGCAAAATACTACATTGCACTAAAGATGTGAACTGGTTATAAATAAAAATCTTTAGTATTACTTGCACTGTTTCAATTGCTGTTAATTTGCTAGTGCCTCTTTAGCTCTCTGAGACTTCTGTGAAGAAATGAGATAACAAAGCATAATTATAAGTCAATTATACTAAACTTTTGTTTTGAAGCTTGACCACTGAAATGCAAAGCTGTATGTTTTCACCTCCATCCCAAAACATTTCTGAAATAAAACACTTGTTTCTGTCTCAATGAAGCCAGAAACTGAAACTGGAAACTGAAGAGTAAATGACAGAAATGAATGATGCCTTCTCAGGTTCTGGAAAAGGCTAATGAAACCTTGCAGCTGCCAAATCAGACTGAAACCAGTGGCCTGTGAATTGCAGTGTTCAAGGGAAAAAGTCAAAGATAATCCAGATGTTCCCAAGCAGAACACTTTGCAATATTTTTTCATCCATTTTCTTTCTGTTTGTATGGACTAAAAAAAATCACATAACTAAGATTTGTTTTAATACATTTTCTGAAGGTTATTATTTGACCTTCAAGATAATTTAATGTTCTTAGCACATTATTTCTGTCTGTACTCATTACTTGAAAGGTGGCTTTTAACTTATCAGATATGTACCTTTTTGAATCACAGATTGCTTATGTGATGGAGGATTCTTAGAAGGCTTCTTTTGACAGCCTCTTTATAGTCTTCCTGAAGCACTTTTCTTTTGGCAATGCATAAAGTCAATCTTGAAAAGGAGATTTGTGCATAATTCTGGAACTGACTACCTTTTACCATTTATTTTTGCTCATTATTTTGCTGCCTGATGAAATATTATAAGCAGAAGATTTGTGAATAAATCTTGATTTAAGTGTGTTTTGAAGAGCTAGTTGATGTTTTGTTCATTTGTGGGCTTCCATTTGTTTTGCAGTTGAGCCCATAATTCATTGTTAATCTGCTAAGTCACTTAGTGACAGCAAAATAGTAATGTAAAGACACAAGCAAAAAGAGGCAAATGTGTATTTATGTGTTATGAAATATATAGCCATCATTCTCTTCTGAGAAAGAGTGAAAACAAATATCCAGTTTGGTTTTTACTAGATCAAGAACCTGTATTACAAAAAAGCCCCAGACTTAAAGAGTGGATTACTACCCTTGACCTTTTCAAGTAATTAGAATTCTGCAGTCTGTTTAACTTTCAACTCAATACAAATTTGTCATATGCTGTTGGATTCAGTCCAGACTTCTGTAACTGTGTATAGCCTATGGAAAATACAGAGCATCCATTCCAGTAAAGAGGGAAGGATCAGATAAGTCTCTTTCTGTAATTAAAAGATAGTAAAATACTTAAGCAAGAATATTTTTGTTTCAGCAATGAGGCAGTAATGTCTTCTGTTCTGCTTGCTCTTAACTAATTCTTTCCCCACAGTAGGTTTTCATCTTGGTTTAAAACAGCATAACCTTGTTAGAATTAAGGCAGTTACACATTATTTGAATAGATATATGCCTTTGGTATTCTAGAAGAGAATAAGTTGAAGTTGTATGTTAACAGTTTTGAACTAGATACTTACACAAGAAAAACAGTCCTCAGAGGAAAGGGATGGGGAGAGTGGGAAAGGAGAAACTATTTAGAAGTTAATCAATTGCTAGTGAAAAGGTGTCTGGATAGCAAATTTGGCAAAACATACTCCTTCTTCCCCTTTCCCTCAAATCTTTTCCTAGGATATACTGTACCTTTCATTCTCACAGAATAAAGGTCATTTTACCGGTGTTCCTTAGGAGCTTGGGTAAGGGACATTACTGGAAAACCACCTGGTGTAGTAAGACACTGATTACTACCCACTATTGGCTGTTCAAGCTGGCAGCAATGAAATAACAAAGAGAAGTCCAAGGGCAAGCAAAAGAGACTTCAGGGCCTTGGGACGATTGGTTGAAGAGTCAAGAGCACAGGTAGCGATTCCCTTGATTCTTCTGTTAACGTACAATAACATTGATAGGAATAGGCAGATCCATCAGGCCAATGTGTGGCTCTCAGGTTGATGTAATTGGAAAAATTTTGAGGTTTTTGACCATGAGATGATCTATAACATCTACTCTACTGAAACCTGATGGGATACTCCTGTCTCAGAGAGAAAGAAAGAGTTCTAGCACACAGGAGCTAGTGGGGCTCGTTAATAGAACTTTAAACTAGCTTGGAAGGGGAAAATACCAGGCTTGCCAGTGATGACCAATGGGATGCTGTGCCAAAACTTGAGGAAAAGAGCATTAATGGGATCCCACAATCTGCTTCATGAGGTGTTGGCTACAATGTACCACACCTGAAATGTTTCTACCACTATGCATGCAGCATGAGGAACAAAGAGCTCAAAGATTTGACCCAGTCCTGGAGATTTCAGAGTCACAGAATATGCTGAGTTGGAAGGGACCCCCAAGGATCATCGAGTCCAACTCCTGGCCTTGCACAGAACCATCCTCAAGAATCATACCACGTGCCTGAGAGTTTCATCCAAACTTTTCTTGAAATCTGTCAAGATTTGTTTTGTGACCACTTTTCTGGGAAGCCTCTTCCAGTGCCCAACCACCCTCTGGCTGAAGAACCTCTTTCTAATATCTAACCTAAACCTCCCCTGAGACCAGGCTCCATTCTTGGTCCAGTTCTCTTCAACATCTTTATTAAAAACCTTGAGGTATGACTTGAAGGGATATGAAATAAGTTTGGCGACAACATCAAATTGGGGGGAGCTGTTGACTCCTTTGAGGGCAGAGAGGCCTTGCAGAGAGACCTCAACAAATTAAACAAATGGGCAATCACCAACCATATGAAGTTCATCAAGGGAAAGTTCCGTATTCTACACCTGGTATGGGGAACCCCAGATGTATGTATAGCCTGGGGAATGAGATGCTGGAAAGCAGTGCCACAGAAAGGGACCTGGGGGTCCTGGTCGATGCAAGTTGAATATGAGCCAGCACTGCCCTGGCAGCCAGGAGGGCCAACCCTGTCCTGGGGGCATCAGGCAAAGCATCACCAGCTGGTCAAGGGAGGGGATTGTCCTGCTCTGCTCTGCACTGGGGCAACCTCATCTTGAATATTGTGTGCTGTTCTGTGCACTGCAATAGAAGAAAGATATTAAGGTATTGGAGAGAATCCAAAGGAGGGCAACAAAGATGGTGAAGGGCCTTGAGGGGAAGCTGTATGAGGAGCGGCTGAGGACGCTTCGTCTGTTCAGCCTGACTGAGGGGAGACCTCACTGCATTTACAACTTCCTTGTGAGGGGTTGCAGAGGGGCAGGCAAAGATCTTTTCACTCTCATGACCGGTGACAGGACTTGAGGAAATGGCATGAAGCTGAGTCAGTGGAGGTTTAGGTTGGATATCAGGAAAAGGTTTTTCACCCAGAGTCCTCTTGGGCACTGGAACAGGCTCCCTAGGGAAGCAGTCGCAGCACCAAGCATGACAAAAGTTCCAGAAGCGTTTGGGCAATGCTTTCAGGCACATGATGGAATTCTTGGGAATGGTCCTGTGCAGGGCCAGGAGTTGGTCTTAGTGATTGTTGTGGGTCTCTTCCAACTCAGTATATTCTATGATTCAGTAGTTAGAGTACTATGATTTAGCATTATAGTCTGTTCTCTTGCCCCATAAAGGTTTATGTAACTGTGCTGAGTCCTAAGAAACTAAGGATGATGTGAGTAACTGCTGCCTTTTCCAGTTGTATTGTATGCTGTGATTTGGTATGTACAGTCTCAAGATACAGTTTATGCCATGTCACCATCCCACCATAGGCGTGGGAATGCTGTGATTCCAGATCTGGTTAAGAGGACTGAGGGGAGATTGGTGCCCAGTACAACCAAGACTCACACAATTCTAGCTGTGTTGAGGAAATGATGTTCAATTGCCTCTGGAGTTCCCTAGATCAACTCAATGGGCAGACAATTGCTTTAGATCTGGAGCCATTTTGCCCTGATCTCACACCTCTGATATTAATTCCAATTTTGTTGTAAATCCTGTATTCTTTCTGATCTCCTGGTCTCTTGAGCCAATTGCTGCTATGGTTCCGAACCATGGAGGTTCAACATAGCAACATTCAGATTGGTTACACCTTTCCGTTGACCTAAAAAGCAACTTCAAATGCCTGCCTCCGTATAAATGGAGGATATTTTATTGATTCTCCACTCCTGCAGTTTCTATCTTAATCTTACAGAGCTGAATACAGAACACTGCTTCCTGCTGAGTGGACTTTGGTGAAATATATTACTGGAAGTCAGTCAAACTTCAGTGGACTTCAGTAGGAGACAGGTGAATAGCAGACTGTTCAGGGTCTGAATTTTTCACTGAGATCAGTGAAAACCTCTTACTGATTTGAATGGGCCACAAGCTGAGTGTATCAGGAAATCTTCTGAGCCCTGTTGAGAATTACCTGGTTATTTTTGGTGGATTACCGAAGGTGGGGATGCTCTGGGGTGGCAGGACTTTAAACTTGTATTAGAATTTATCAGGTATTAATTAGTATCAATTATTCATGTATTTTAGTAGAAATATTTTTTTTTCTGTAACCTTTTGTAAGGAAATCTCATTATTATGCATGGTTGAATTTGTGCTTTTTCTATGGCTGTTTCACTTGATGTTTTGAAATATGCATGAATAGTTTAATTTCATGAAAAACCCCATGCATAAACCTAGGCAACTGTCAATGGAACTATAATCTCTTTAGTCTGCTGGAAAAATAGTTCACAACATACTTGTATGGGGCGGTGATTGCCAGAGCCTGTTCATGGTGACAGTTGTTGGCTGTTCATCTCCTAATTTCCCACTAGAAACAATGGTAGCTCAATTAGTTGCAGTTTGGTCATTGGAGGCACTGTGTTGATTTCTGCTGATACAATGTATGATGGTGTTTACTGGAATAGTTTAAAAAATAGCAGACGTGTTTTCAGTTTTTTAAGGTTTGTCATAAATGAAATGATTTGTTTTCTCATTGCCAACAAATATCTATTATCCATGATCTGTAATTAGGTTCACAGCTTAATGTAAAGGATGAGTGATGCTCACTGAACTGCATCATTGGCCTTACTGTGGTAAAATGACCAATTTTGTTTCACCAGCTGTGACTTTGGAGGCAGGTTGAATGACAGGGAGTGCATAAGGCTCTACAGATTAAAATATTTCCAGCATACAACTGTGTGTGTCTCAGTCAGAATTCAGCTGCAGTTCTTGCTTGATAAGCTTGCTAATGTCTTCATGTTCTAAGGAACATTGTTCTCCTGTATGGGGTGTCTTGTACAGTCTCAACCCTGCATTTCTTACTGAAGCAAAACTCCCAGTGAAAAACAGCATGACCATTGAACACAACTATAGAAAAACTCCTCACAAGGGCAGTGCATCTGCCTAAGGAAATAGAGCATGAAGTTCTGTGACTAATTATGAATTATAGAAAGAACTAAAGGAAAAAGACACAAGTTGGGAAATAAATGGTTGATTTCTTTTCTTGCATCTAAAAAGGACATTTTCAAAAGACAAACCCAACTATAGCTGCTTTTTCCAGTAATATTCCTATCTACTTCTCACAATTTCCATCACTTACAATAGAAAATAAGACTGTATTGTCCTTCAGCTTCTTATACGTATGACAAGGATGATTGAAAAGTTGCATCAGTGTGTTCTAATTTTGTATGAAAACAGTGGGTTAAGTTATGTCAGCAAGGGGTAGCTTTTTAGTTTTTCTATGAATATGTTTTGAGTGCTGCAGAATCAGGCAGGTGTTGGCAAAATGCAGTGATGTTGGCTGATGCAAGTAAGCAAAAGCCATAGAACTCTGTATGTGGGAATTAACATAGTCTGGAATCACAAATGGCCCTAGTTTGATCCTTGAGCTGAAGTGGTCAGGCAAGTGTTGTTTAGCATCTAATGATGTATGTGAGTTGTTTAACCTTTTCTCTTTGATGTGATACAAATCAGGATATGAATTACAGGTATCTGATGGATTATTAATGGATTATTAATTTTAAACTGCAAAAGACTTGGCGTGCTCACAAAAAAAAGCTTAGAGTTACCTTTCTGTATCGTGCCTTTTCGTGTTACCCTAGAACTTGACTTTGAGTGTTTACTGCAGACATCCACCTCTGGAGGTGCCATGGAAGCGGTGGTGTTTTCTGCTATCACCACGAAACATTTCTGGTGTCTTAGGCAAAGTGAAGGTGGGAAACTGACACTCTTATGCCCCTTTCTGGAATCATTTATGGACATGATGCCAGAAAAGGATGGGCTGATTTTTTACTTTGTAGTTAAAGTAATGTTTTTCTTCAAGGGTGACCAATGTAATTTACAGACGGTTATGAAGTAAAGTTCTGGTTTTGTTTATCAGCTCAATTTTATAGATGGGGTACCTGAAAAGCATCAATTTAAGGGCCTAAATACAGAGGCCCACTAGTTGTATGTTTTTACTACAATGGCACTAGGAATAACATAGTATCTTCTATCAACAAATACAAAAGTATCAAGCTGAGGAAAACATCTATAGAGTTACAAATTCCTTGGTTGTGTTGATTTGGCTCAACCTCCAAGATAATAGGAATCAGTGAGAACTTAGTAGCTTAGTAATTTTTTAGACAAAACATGTTCTGTATGCTTAAAAACATGACTTTCTCCTTTAATCATTAACCTGGAAATGACTAAATGTGTTTCCTGAATCACATCTGCTCTGCTGATCTGTTCTTCCACGATGAAATCCCACCTGTTTCCATCATAAGAGCTGCAACTAATGTAAAGTATCTCTGTGTCTTTTCTCAGAATGTTCCTTATGAGATTGTTAACAAAGCCTCCAAACCATATGTTTTTTGTAAGCAGCATTGTTACCACCATGGGAAGACTTTGAGAACAGTGTGAACAGAGAAGACAAAACTGCATATTTCTTTAATAGCAGCAGCTTTTGAAAAAGCAAATTACTTTGCAGTGAAATTCAAAACTTCACATTAAATATTCAGTAGACATTCTAGAAAGAAATATGCTGCAATTCTCAGTGCAATGGAAGTTGATGTCATCAGAATTCAAAATGTCAGACAGAGTACCATTCCTACAACATAAAGACTGATAACATACACTAATCTCAGTTGGCTGTTCCTTAAAGCTGCTTGCAGAGGTCACATATGTGGGATGTGTGGACTGATAACCATTTAACCATTTTCATCATAGAGAAAGATGTTCTTAAAGTTTACCTTTCTTTGATAAAGGATTTTTTTTCTGGAAGTGTATCTAGAAATAGTATTGTTGGGTTTGGGGGGTTTTTTTGTTTGTTTTTAATGCTTGTGAAAAAATCAGATTTTGTGATGTGCACAAGCCTGGTAAAGGGAGGCAACCCTGAAATGTTATTGTCATTGAAAATAGCCAATCATTTTTTTTTTCCTTAATGATGAATTTGATAAGTGATGCCCATCTGAAACATTCTGGATTTCTTCACTTCATGAAGAAAATTGTATTCCCTTAGTCCCTTAGAGAAAAGTCATAACATATCATCTCAGCAAACTTGTCAGCCTGCAGTGTAATTTGAAGGCTACTTTTGTTCTGAAAAGATACAGATGAACAAAAGCGGTCCATCTATTAGAAAGCTAAATTGCAATTTTTTTCAAATGGTTTTGCTTGTATTTTTTTTAGAATAATTGTTAAATGGAACTGCTCTTTGAATGAATATGCATGGAAAAATTCTAGACTATTGAGCAAATCAGCACTAATTTATGTTGTTCATGCTGTTTGCCTTTTAGTTTTTGAGATGTTTCCAAGCAGTGTTATGCTGTGGAATGTGGTCATTCTATGAATGAGGTGATTCATGATACAATGCAGAATAATATTGTGTGTTTCTGTTGTTGAATAAGTCTTATTGTGATTTTTTTTTCTCTACCAGTTCAATAATATGTGACCCTCAAATGCAGCAAAAGACAAACCTTTAAGTTTCATAAAACACAAGTGTAATCTCAAAAAGTTAAATGAGACTTCAGTACTTAGCAAATTTTAAGTGTCAGAGGAAACCTCTGAAGGATAACATAGTATAATATAGTGATTTTATGAACAGTTCCTACTCTTAAGTTGGTCCACTTAAATTTGAGCCTCTTAAAATTTGGTTCACCTAATATGACCTATAGGTCTTGCTTTGTATGTTTATATAATCAAACTGTAACAGTAACAATTAGGAAGGAAAGGAATTATATGTCAACTAACGTGGAACTCATCAGAGTTGAAAAAAATTATTCTTAGGAAGACCATCTTGCTATGTAATGTGAAAATACTGTCTGCTAAATGTCAGTTTAAAAACAACATCTATTTTTAACAGTTTTAGAGTTTACAGTGTAATCCAAACTGGATATAGATTGAAACCCAGGCTGAAAATCCTACAGATGGTTGACAGTTTGGTAGTTCTTATGAAATCCATACTTGAAAAGTTTTGAACAGAATCAGTGACCTGGGGTAAAGGGCTAAAGTGGGGTAATGGTGAGGTTCATGTTGCATTTGCAGTTGGGCTGAATTGAAAGGGAAATGATGGGAAGTACACTGAGCTGTACTAACTACCAACTTCAAAGGTACTGACATAAAAGGAGAAGGACATGAAAAGAGAGCTGTCAGTGAATAAGCAGCAGCAAGAAAAACCCACCAGGCATCTGAAGGGGACACAAAGACAATTTGACTATTACTTCCTTAATCATCATTTTCTCCCTAGTGGAACCAGTATCATCTTTGATGACTATTCATGAGATAATTCCAGTAAACATTAACATTTTACACCCCAAAACTTTGTTTTTCAGAAATCCTCCTCCTACTTTGCTACATCCTGAAAAATGGTGCAGAGGATTCAACCATTTCATTTCACAGTGAGTTTTATTTTCTTATAAAAACAGCTTATTCAGCAGGACCTATGTGTGCCAATCTGAAAACAGAATTTGTTTATGGAGTTGCTGCTTTTGCAGGTTTTTTGTTTCAGTTTTCTTTTCATATACTCTAGACCATACTTCACTTTTTGAAAGCTATACAGCACAATTTGATTTTCTTATGTACTTTCTTCACAGCTTCTTGAAGTCCTTAGTTGATTTGCTTCTTGATTTTGATGGAACTAGAACAGGTTTATAAATATACCTGATTTCCTTGATGGTTTTGCAGTGTAATTTTGCATCAAGGAGAGAAAAGGATTAGTGATAAGACTGCTGGTCAATTTAAAATAAGAATTCGAAAGATAAGAAAGAACATAATTGCCTTTTTTCCACTTTACTAATGTTCAGTACATTGTATACCCAATATATGTAATTGAGCACCAATTGTACTAAGAGCATAATGGAGGCAGCTGTCACCAAACTAAAATATGCTTTTGCTTTACTTTTCTTTTTACAATGAAACTTGGAAATCACAGTTTAGTAGTTGCTAGCATTATATTCAAAAATCTTACAGCAACTTTTATGAGTGATTTTTAGTATTCTTCAGTATTTTATTGGGACCTATTACAGCCCAAACTGTGTAATGTGGGGAATAGTATTGTAAAACCCTTGTTTACACTGATCAAATAACCAAATACTTGAACTCCTTAGTACTGACTCTTCAAGATAGGTTTGAAAATATGCACATCTGCATTTTGAATCTTTTCTGATCCTTGATGCATGTAGTTACTTGTAGAGTACAGTATCCCTACCTGATATTTTTTCAGCTAGTTGTGTAGCAGTGTCTTTCCATTTTAGGAGATGTTGAAAATAGACTATTGCAAATGTTATTACTAATCCATGAAAAATATTATTTACTATGCTGATCTTTAACCAGGCAGGAAGGTGAGGTACAGTGTAATGTTTGGCCTACAAAGGAAGGCCATTACTGTCATTGCTGCAATGTAACTCAGAATCTCTTCCAGTGTAGGTAGTAGAAGTACGTTCCTCTGGAGCAAATTGACCCAAGTTCTGGTTCTCCACAATGCATGTCCTTGTTTACTCAGCAGTGTACATTGTCATCTGCAGCAGATTCAGTGTTTGATTGCAAGGTCACCAGGTGTTGGTTGAATTTCATTCTATTATAGAAAAACATTAGGTTTATTGTACTTAAAGATCATAGTCTATTTTCTGGGGGACTCAATAACTGGTGGGTTATATTCCACTTGTAAAGTCACTGCATCTGGTAAATAAGATCATGTTCCTGTTTCAGAAATGTTGTGTATTAACCTTCAGCATTGCTATGTAAGTTTTTCTTTTTTCGTATCTTCCCTTTTAGAAGTCATCACTGATCTTATAAACAATACAAAAACTCAGTTTGACGTAACATTTGTTCATTTCAGCATGCACTGTTCATAAAACAAGTCAGATGTTAATACGTTATGGCTAAACTTGTTTTTAATCTAGTGGTGTTTTGACACCTTCAAATCGTATATTTTTAATCACATGGATTATTATTTACTTTTGCTTTATTACTTCCTCACCAGCAACTTTTGCAGGTTCTCAACTCTTGCTTTTCCTTTTTATAGTAATGTGCCCAATGAAGTAAGGAAATATGCTCAAATACAGTCTCTTAATATGGAGAAATACAACCATTGTAATAAATATAGCTCCCATTAAGAGAATCCTGAAGTGGAATCCTCTGTGACATTGTTTGATTCTTGGGCACGTGTTAGTAAAGTTGTTGATAGAGGTTACAAGATGTTTTTACGGAGGCTTGGATTTACATTAGTGGATTTTCTAGAAAAATTTAAATAATGAAACATTGGATCATACAACTGCAAACCTTTTAGCCATTACTGATAATTGGCTCATTTATATGCATTAGTTATGCATTTGTTGATGCCCACCTTGTGACAGCCTAGCCATGATAAATTAAAAGCGGTGATTGTATAAATTCCATACTGCCTTTTATCCATATGTTAGGACCTTGCCTGATGTTTCTGTCACCCTTGTGATGAGTGGTTAGCTTTGAATAATTTCATTATCTACCTCCTTCCTGACTCTAACATCATTTGCATAACAAGCTTATCTAGTTCAAGTTGTGGGCCAGACCTGTGTACTGACAAAAACCGAGGATACAGCTTTGGCTAAGCATACTTTTGATTTCAGTTCTGTTTACGCAGTAATTTTATTTATGTCAAGACTGCCAAACCTGGTCACTGTAGCTTTTTTCACCCCACATTCTCATCCCTGTAAATGCCTTTGTCTCAAGAGGCATTTTTGTTATAAGTGTTCTCTCACATACTACAGCGATTTACAATGTGCCTGAGCTGGAAGTTTCAACATACTGTTGTTGGTAACTCTTTAAGCTGTTAAAATAGTGATCATATATTTTTCAGAAATGAAGTCTGTATTTTTAACTATAATACTACTGCCCCAAGAGATAGTGATTTTGCAGTAGCGTTTTAGTCAGATGCAGTAGTTACAAACTGTCAAGATAGTTCTTAGCTCGGTGAATCTATGTTTCTATTCCCAACATTGTTGACCTTGACTTCAGATGACTGCAGTGTGTTGTTCTCATAAGGATTTTTACAATAGTGAAGATAGTGAATCTGAGTTAGATATTTTGTTTTAAAAAAATACAGATAAGACACAGTTTCAACTGTCATTTCTGGCAGCGACCTAATTTTGTGTTTGGTTTCTACTAAGATACATGCAGCCCATACATACTTCTAAAAGATCAGTAAAGTTCTGTGTATGTGTATTTATCTGTATTACTGTGATTGTGCATGAAAAACTTGACACTCCACTCATGAGAGATGAATAATTATCTATTTTATCTACTTATTAATAGGATTTACTATTTCTATAACACCACGTAAACAACCACAGCAGTTGTTGGAGGATTGGTATCTAAAAATAATATACTTTTACATATGTTTATTTTTGTGCTGATTTAAAATATTTGTTTTGAAGAGTTCACTCTAGGCATTTCTCATGAATGTTTATGAAGATTTTTGTTAATGGCTGCAGCATAGATGACATTGCTTTCATAGGTTAACAATTTGTGACCACCACCACCATTTGAGACATACAGTGTTTCAGAATTGCTTCATGAAATAATACATTAAAATGAATAAAAATTACTATTCACAAAATTATCTTACGTGCTGCAAGTAATTTTCTTGGCGCTTTAAAACTTGACTGATCCCTAGGGGTAAATAGAAGAGTTAATGTGTTCTTGGAGCAGAAGAATACAATAACGTTTATTTACATTACATCACAAAATGGTAATTTTAATTAAAATGAGCAGTGGTATCTCCAGAGACAGACATTCTCCTTTTAAATTTATTTAATCAATGATTAGCTATTATGGCTCTTTGAATTAATTAGTCATTCTTGAGCTGGAGGGAATTAAAGAATTAAGAAATTCAGGAAGTAATAAAGTCAAAATGTGAATTTAAGGATTTATGGTCACATTTATCATCAAAATGTAACTTTTAGCAATGACGTTGCAAATACAATACAAATATAATATTTTCATCTTGATAAACTCATTTTTTGTACTCAATTTAAGCATGGCTTCACAAGCTGAATTCCATATTGATGAGCCTACATTCAGATTTATTCAATTAATAGGTCAGCTAGATTATATAAGTTTTAAATGATCCATTTAGATTTAACTTCTCTGAATGCAGACAACATTTTTTCCCAATCTAAGCAATTGTTTAGTGACATTTTGTTTGTATTACATAAAGAACATTTTACTGTTTCTGTCACTGAGAACATGATACGCATTTGACATAACTTCTTAATTTCACAGTTTCTAAGAGGACAAAAAGGTTTGCAAATGTCAGAAAGATACAGACTGTGATGTGTAAGGTTACCACCAAAGCTTTAAGTTTTCACATTTCATTCATTGATGTAGCCTCTCAGAATCTGTCCACAGATGGACTTGTAATGCTAAATTCTAGTACCTCACAAAAGATCTCCACCACTCTTGAATACTGAATGAAACATATATCTTTATACAGAGGAATGGACATATATTATGAATACAATTATCTTCTACTTTCTATGAGCAGTTGTAGTAAAAATCTGCCTCAAATCAGCTGCACACTCTAGTGTCAAAGTGGGAAACCTGTTGTAATTTTTGAAGATTTAGAAGAGGTAAAACTACTTAATACACCTAATTTTACAATTTCAGATGTGTGCTGTAAATTATACTGTATGGTGCTTGATATTGAATATTAAACTGAAAGATTAATTAAGAAAAAAGGTGCTGGTGACATTTCAGTGTTTGAGTATTTGTTTCATTGTTAGGGAGGATTAGTAATTTACAGCATTTACTACCAGAAGGCAGATCAATAACGTTGTGTGTTCTGACCATCAGAGTTTATACTGCGCATGTGATTATTGAGTTCTTTGTCATAAATTCAGTCTTTCATCCTGATATCTGATTGTAGCAGAATGAACAGTAAAATCCTTATTATTTATCGTGGGATGCTGTTCAAGGCAGGAGACCTATTTAACCTACATACATACCCTTAGTGCCCAGGGTTTGCTTTTCGCAAAGCGGCAGCTCTAAGTGGTCCTGAAGATAAGATTATTTGTATCCTGTGTGTCCTGTTGAATTAGGACTGAAAACAGAAATGCTGTTGGCAAAGCTGTCACAGTTTTTTAGTTCATTTTTGCAAATGAGTGACCTGCAGCAGTGGGGGTTGGGAAGGCCTGGAACTGGAAAGCAAGGAAGTGTCAGAGAAGCAGGCACATCCCTGCATCATTATTACAAATGTAATTAATAAAATATCTTTTCTTCTCCACCTCTCTGCTGCATGTAACTGACAATTGTCTGTCACAGCTACATGGGGTGCAGAGGTAGGAGGAACACTCAGAGTAACAGATTGGAACAGAGCATTTTAACAAGCTAAAAAAACCCTCCAAGATGATTATTTTTCCTTCCTTGACAGGAAAGTTTCTGACCTAATGTACTTGGCCTAGATGATGTTGCTTGTCAGTGTCTGTCCTTCCATTTCTAAAAACAAGAGTGCTCAACCCAGTTGGGGTCATGCTCTTGATTTCTCTCCATTAATCTTTCATCACAAATTAACCTTGGGATGGAAGTAACCCGGCATGTGGGGAGGTGAGAGGGGGGTGTCTCAGAACCCAGAGACCTCCTTCTCCCTGCTTAGGGAGAGGTTCAGTTGTATATGACCTTACTCTTTCTTCTCTTTCTCTGGGAAATCTCCATTCTAGATCCCCAGATGAGCCATCTCTATCTTTGGGGGCATTCTGGTAACTGCATTTTCTGGGATTAGGAGAAGAGAATCTTAGCACTTCAGGATGACCTGAAGTCCTGTTTGTGACCCTGGAAAACTCATCTAATAGCAGAGTCCTGGAAAGATTCCTCACTGCTAGACAGCACGTACTTGTGCAAGCAGTGAAGTATTTGGAGGGCAGGAGAGAGTGGCCTAGAGCTGTGCGTGGAGAAGGTGATGGGGAAAGCACCCTGAAGACCCAGGTAGTGGCAGAGAGATAGAGACCAGAGGAGTGACAGTGAGGACTTTATCTAACCATTTGTTGAACAGATCAGAGACTTTATATCTCTGTTACCCAGAGGTTGTTTTGTGGATTCCCCAGCTATAATAGAGAGTCATCATTTCTTCCAAATATTAACCTGTGCATCTTCTGTTAACACAGATGTTAAACAGTTACTAGATGTCTGGTTGGAAATTTAGTTTATGAGGCAAAATGAGTTCCAGCAATCCCCTGCTAGCAGATAAGAAATCATCAGAAAATGTAGCATTTACAAAATGTAATAATTGAAGAAAAAAAATACTGGAGATAAATCATAATGTGACTAAGCTATGAGAGTTGGAGTTGCTTGATTTCTTTCTTTTTAAAGAAAGTATTTTTGGTCAAATAGACCATAATAGATCTGATGAATTTCTAAAAGAAATAACTGCTGCTGCTCTACTTAGGTTTGGCTGCAATAGTGAATGACATTAGTAATTGTTTTCTATTTCTGAACACACAGGAGATTTAGACCACCATTGCAGTTCTTATGAAATCTGTTTCTTTCTGCTTATTCATTAGTAAATATTAGCTCATGAAGGCTGTTAAATATCTCTGCTTTTCAGTCATCTAATTCGCTACTTGTGAAATGGCAGTTTACATTGTTTGGACCCAGCAATTCCATCAATGTTATCATCCAAGTGCAAGCAGCCAGTGAATTTTTAGAGGCTGTCTCAGATAGGCCTGTGTATGGGAGTCTGCTCTTATCCTCTGCTAATAAATGCTTCATCTTTGCTTGTAATTGTGGCAGAATGGAAATGGTGCTTAGGAGCCTGGCTGTGAGATTGCAGCAAATGGCTGCAACCTATGTTTAATGTAGTGACACTAATGAATTCTGAGTATTAATTTTCAGCTAAGAAAGCATGATGAAAGATACTAGAATTTCAAATTAGGTAATGGATTGACTTTCATCAAGGCAAACATGTACAATATTTGTTTCCTTTTCAATCTGTACTTAGCCTTCCTGTTATTTTTGATTCAAAAAATAGCAGACCAGAAATATTTTCATCATACTTTATTTGAAACCCATCTTGTAGTAGATTTGCTCGTCAATTTGCTCGGTTCAAAGTAATGCACTACTTTTTTTTTTTTTTTTAAATTTCTGTGGGCCAAACAAATTGGCTGAATTTGCAGGTGCAGCACATTTACTGGCTTTATGAGTAATTGCAGCATGGTTGATGTTTGACAGTGCCTAAGCTAACTGTCCAAATTAGTCTTAAATGAATGCTCAGATGAGCAGCTGAAGAGCTGAAGATGTTTTAGTTTTCTCCTGTCCTCAGAAGCAAATCTTTCAGTGATAGGGCTTCTTAATGTTTTTTACATGCACAGCACAAGCACTGATTGCAGATTATTTTCTTATAAGTGAAATTGTAAAAGCTGTTTTGTTCCTGTACTCTTTCAGATGTTAATATCACTGAATTTTTGTGCATTACTTCTTGATTTCTCTTTTCTGGCCTGTTTGTTAGGTATATTTCCTGACTGAATTTACTGGCAACTTTGAACTCAGACACCCATATGATTAACTTTTCCACACATTATAGTTCTAAGTCAGGGTGCAAGTCAGTAAAAAACTCTGTGATAATGCTCACGTTTGTGCAGGCTTTGGCATTGTAAGAGCTGATATTCTATGTTTTTTTCCTAAAGAGAGTTACAGTGTCAATTCTGCTTCCAGTGAAGGAGATGATACCTTTCTGAACACTTGCAGTGACACTGGCAGTCTGATCTGTCATTCTTCATTAGCACATAGGTAGTGGCCCAAGGACCCTTATTTTACAGGTGATGTTGAATAAGAACTGCAGCAGCAGGAGGTATTCGTGTTACACTAAAAGCAACACAGTTGAAATAACAGTGTGTAGAAGCAGAGCTTGTAACCTCAGAATATTAATGGGTCTTGTCTACATAGAGAGGAATTAGGACAAAGGAATATAAGGAATTAGGACAAAGGAGTATACGCCAAGAGGATAAACATAAGGACAGATCTTTTCAGTGTCACATAACAGCTCTCCATCCTGGATCCATTACAGCAGGCCTGGTGATACATCAAACGGGCACTGAGTATTTGAGTACACACTGAGCCCACAGTACCTTCTGTGACTAAGCTGCAAGCTAGTTACCACAGTTTGAAACATGGTGAGGAGTAATTTCTAGAAGTCACTGTGTCAACACCTCTGCTGGTTTAGAGCTAAAGGAGAGTGTATGTGCCATACACACTTGAATTCCCTATGGCCTGCTTGGTCTTTCTGCTGCTGTGCTCCTAAAGTGCTAGGAACTTGCTGTTTAACTTGATGGATTAAACCAACCTCACTGGAACTGTACGTTCTCCTGTCAGTCTCTCCTCTGAAATGAAGTAGAAATACTTGCACACAAAGTTGCAGATGTGAATATAAGTGGCTCTCCCTCACTCTTGCATGGCTGTAAGTTATGAGCTCTCGCTTTGTTGTGTCACCTCACTACCCATCTGAAAGGGCTCTGTTCTTCCAATGCAGGCACAAACTTGGCACAACAGTAGGCTTGCTCTGTCTGAGCTTGGAACAGAGTTTGATCACAGAATCACTTTGATATGTCTTGTGTCATTACTTTGGTCATCTTGTCATTTAACAAACTTTTAGTTGCATGTCAAGCGAAATCCTGAGTGACTACAGATGGTAGAAATATCCTACTACCAGAGAATGAAGGCTGCATATAGATGAAACAATAGAAAAACATCAATAGGTGAATAGACAAACATCAAAGGTGAAGAGTACCATGCACACAAAGTGAATAGTCATTGGGCAATGCAGGACTATGCAACAAAAGCAAAGGTAATCCTAAAGTAGTCTTCAAGACTAGTCCCTCACAGGACTTACCTATGCTCATTAAAATATCTGCCAGACCTAAACAGCTCACAGTTCAGGTATGTAATAGAGAAGTGAAGAATTTTTTCTCCAAAATGTTTTTCTTCTGTCTCTTCTTGTTGGGCTTCCTTAATGAATGCAGTATCCTGGACATTTGGATGTTTCACCTAGGGACCATCTATATAGAAAAATAGATCGTGTCTAGAGGTGCATTGTTCCAGAGCTCAAGAGTATAATTCATATTAATAACTACATGCCACCAGGTCAAAGGTCTGCATGTTCTTCACACTTTTGATAAACACAAGATATGCTGTCTGGAACTGTGTGATTTATTGAAGAGAATCCATTTAAACTCTAATGTTATTATCTGGGAAGCAGTTGCCTTTTGTGATAGGACAAAGGGTAATGATTTTGAACTAAAAGAGAGTCAGTTCAGGCTAGATACCTGGAAGACTTTTTTCCACTGAAGACGGTGCAACACTTGAACAGGTTGCCCAGAGAGGTGGTAGATGCCCCATCCCTGGAAACATTAAGGTCAGGTTGAACAGACCTCTGGGCAACATGATGTAGTTGAAGATGTCCCTGGGCATTACAGGGATTGGACAAGGTGCCCTTGAAAGGTCCCTTCCAACTCAAATTATTCTGTGATTCTGTGACATAGGTTCACTTGGATTCAGTTACAGTACTGAAAAATTCCTTATGTAATCAAATTCAAAAGACAGTTTATATATTAACAATATAACATAAATACAGTAAATTTGTAATTATTGACAGAACGGTAAAAATCGTAAGTGCACGAGCTTTTCAGACTGAAATCTCAGCTTTGGATTCTTGCCATCAGTCTGTGATTTTGCATAGTGCATAGTTTTTGTTGTTTTGTTCTCTTTTCCCCTGCCTTCCTGATTAATGTGGTCTTTCTTTTCAAATGCTTTTTTCCTTTTTCTCGGGAAACATGAATTTAAACAGGATTGGCATGGACCATATTGTCTGTGTGGTTGTATTGACTTTTCTTTTTTGTAATCTGGGGCTTTTAAAAGAAGTAGGGGGGATTGTCAGAACCTGTTCAAGGCTAATGATGGATCTTTTCATGGAGGGGAAGGACTGGTATTTATAGCCTTGCGCTCAGAGGGATGGAGATAAACCAGGTTGTGTTACTTTAGTGTTTCTATCAGCAGGCTACAGTTCTAGCCTATAGCAAAATTCACCAAAATAGTTCCAAAATTGGTAACACATTTTACAGGCTTTCTTTTCTGGACTAGGTGTACCAAGAAGAGATTGGCAAAGTGGTTTTCAGGAAGCTAAATTCTTAAAGTTGTGTTCAAAGATATTTCAGGATTATTTTAAGACCAGAATTTAGGCTTCAGTAAAGTCTTTGAGGTGAGGCTGAACTTTAATAATTTGCTAATGTGTTTGGTAGTATTTTAAATCAATTACTTTGTATTTTTAATGTCGTTTTAATTTTGCACATTGTTATTGATATTACTAGAATATAAATTCTAAAAGGTATTAGTTTCATTGAAGTGTTTGCTAAAGTAATAGTCTTTATTTGTGATATTTGAGTCTGTAAAGGAAATACTTTAGGTATATCACTTAATATCAGCAAATATGAGAAGTAATTGTGAAGTACGTAATACAAATGCATCTCATCAAATTAATTTTGAGCTATAATTTGCTGATAGGTACTAGAAGGGAGATATATTTTGAATTGCAGCATTTCTTTTTCACATTCTCAAATAATGTTGGTATTATTATTTGAGCAAGATGAACAGGATACTTTAATATTAATAATTAGAGGATACTTTAAAGCAGTCTAATCCTGTTAGACCATTTTTCTAATTGAATGGTATTATTTCATCTTTATTATTCAGAAAATAATTCACCCTGAATGATGGCTTCTTCAGTTTTAACTCTTGGTTATATAAATTAGCATGATACTTTATGCTAATTTAGCAGGATGTATTTCTTTACTCATTACTGGTTCACCTGTTTCCATCACAGACAACACTTTGGTACTCTGGCCAGCATTTAATTCTGACTGATTCCTTTCTTTTCCATACAGAATCATACAGGCTTGCTGAATTTTGTATAATTATGCTAACACTTGTCATTGCAATATAGAATATCTATCTGTATCATTCATTTAAAAACCAAGGCTCTATATTAAATTGTTCTGATTACTGTTGTATCACAGGTTTCAGTCGTGGTTTTTAATAGGCTGTATCCTACAGTTCCTAGTCAAACTGTCATTGGAGAACAGAGAGAAAATTAAAGCTAATAAAGTATTGTCTGTTCATCTTAGATTAAGTTTTATATATATTAACTGTACAGCACTTACAAGATAAGATGCCATTTTTTTCATAGTAACCTAGTAACAGTTAAAAAGATGTTAAATAAGCTCAAATTCATAACCTTTATGCTAGTATACTTGTAGGGTGAATTCACTTAGCTAAGTATTTTATGCCAGATTTATTGCAATGTAGAGGAAGAGACTTTTTACATATTGAGGAACTCAGGTTTGTGGATAAAGAAACTACTGTACAGTAACAGCCACACAGTAAGCTGACCCACATCATGCCATAATGAAATAACATCATTGCCTGAGCCCCCTGTTTCTCTGTCACAGGTGTCTAATCAAAGATTTTGAAAAGCGTCCTTCAGTTACCCATCTTTTGGAGCACCCTTTTATTAAGCAAGTACATGGTAAAGACATGTCTCTGCGGAAACAGCTGGCTGAGCTCATCCAGGAACAACAGCAGCTGGGCTCCAAAGCCAAAACAAGGTACTGTACTGTACAAGGTACTGCATGTACAACAGCCCTCCTTCCCCACACTCATCCTGGAAGCACAAATTGAAGCTTCCAATGCACAGACATTTACTGTTTCAAATGATCATATTAATGCATTGACTAGCAGTATTATTAGCAGCAAGTGCTGCTTGCCATGTAAATGCAAAAGATGCGTTTTCCCTTTGATACTTCTTAAAGCTAGCTTAATCAACCATAATGCAACCTACTCCTTTGCCTTCTTACTCCCACTGAACTCTGCTCTATAAGTGTTCTCTTCTGGCTCAGTCAGAGAGATGCTAATAATTCCATAACGTTCTGTTTTGTGGAAGTATGTATTGGCATGAAAAATTATATTGTACTTTGGTAACAGATCTTTAAAAATACAACTGTATTCAAGTGACTACTAGAAAAGGTTAAGAACAGCACGCTTTAAAGATTGCTGTTTGATTAGATGCTATTGGTAAGAAGGCTGTTCAGTACTTAAAGTAATTGCTTTGTCTGTTGTTTAATAATAACTGCTATTTTTCATTCAGCCTAGTTATTTATTTTTAAATGTGCTTAGAAAGCAATGCATGCTTATCAGCAGCAGTGGGATCTTTTACTTTTGAGGCTGATTGTAAATATGTCTTAGTTTAGTTGTTGTCCAGAGGGTGGCAGAATTTCACTATTCCAGAAGAATTAAATGCAAATGAACACACTGTCCCAAGCTCAGCAATCATTCTGTAATATGACATTTGTCTAGAGTTAGATGTGCTCTGGACCATTTTTATAAATGAACATCCACTAATATTGATGAAGAAAATTAAATGTCATAAACATTTATATACTTATGTACCGTAAGACTGTCACTTAAATGCTAAAAGCCCAAACAAAAATGTAGAAGTTAAAATAAAGGAATAGCTGTAAGTACAGTTTCAAGGTGAATTTGACTTCTGTGGGTGGGGTTTTTGGTGGTTGGTTTGTTTGGTTTTGTGGGGGTGTTTGTTTTTGGGGGGTTTTCTTTGTTTGTTTGTTTTCTGGAAGAACATACCAGGAACTGCTCACTGTGGGTGAGGGAGCTGTGCTAGTGTTACAGTAGAAGTTTCTACTTTATCTAGCCTCCTAAGCATAGCTCCCCTGTGTAGCACCTCACAGATCATGCTGCCCACAGCTATGCTGTGGCTGGCCCAAAAGGTATGGGAATTTTTCCAGCTGTTGACCACATTGCAGATAGAGACAGAGTGAAATGATTCTTGTGCTAAGAGGAGCTCTGAAATGGATTTGTCGTGGTATTCCAGTACACTCTTCTAGGATCGAGCTCCATAATGTGGAGTGACAAAGAGTCAAGACCAAGACATTTCTTTTCTGAAGCCTTTCCATGTATTAACTGAGAGTGCTGACAGACAAGCTTCTGCACCTTATGCATGACTGGAATGTAGGAAGGATTTTGCTTTCCAGCACCCTCAGTATGAATCACCTAAGGAAGTTTAACTCCTTGTCCATCCTGTCAGCACCTAATCCTACTTAAATATTTTGTTTGCAAACAAAAATCTTTCTGGTTATTTTAGCATTATACTACTGTGGTATCCTTACTTGTTCTGTGAAGCACCAGCCCTCTGTGATCGTGGTTGAGATGATCATTTACCATTGAAATCAACAATTTGTTGTTCAGAATGATTTTCTGAATATTTGAAACTTGATCAAATTTGTACAAACTTCAGTGGGATAGCAAAAGCATATTCCTGCAAAATATCAAGTCTGTGGGCCAGGCAGTTAATACTGGACTACAAACATAAGATTATTACAGAAGAACCAACCACCAAGAGCATTTAATTATAATTTTCCCCAGAGGATAGACATAGCCTCATAATAGTGAAAAAGCTTGGCTCTGTAATAGGGATATTGTACCCCCTAGGAAAATTGTTACCAATTAAAAGCCTTTAAAACCTCTGTAATGCATTTATAACATAATTTTCAATACAGAATATGACATGCAGAAGAACATATGACCAGATGGTACTGTAAAAAATTGACTGGCATTCATTTGTAGTGATCTGTAGAAGTCATCTGAACATATAGTCATCACTTCAAAGTAAATAGGCCAATTCAAACCCATGTTAAGTAAAACCTTTCTATTATACCATTGAATATGTGTGCATGTTTTTTCTGTTTATTGATGCACCCATGACAGGTACAATGAAATGTACATTAGTTTCCTGGTGTTCAGACACAAAGAAGAAGAGACACCCTCTTTTAGGAGTACAACAACACTACAGATCAATCATTTAAAATATATATAAGAGAAAATGTTCTCAGAGCACAGGCTGAAACATTCCAGAAATGGGAAAATCATCAGGATACTTGTGTTAACAGCACTTCTTTGAGGGAAGCCAGGGAGTTACTGGTGATGACAACTGATCAGGAGGTATCTGTGTTTTGTCTTATATGAAAGTCTTACAGGATCAGTGTTTTGGATTTGCAACTTTTGATTCTGTACTGACTCAGCACCTGTGGGGTTTGTAGTAGGATTCCCTTTCCAATGCAGTCATGCCAGCTTTGCCTGTTTTGGTGCATCACTCAAGGTCATTGTGCCTAAGAGCAAGCCTGCAGACTAGAAAGTCAGTACTAATGATTTAGAGCATATGATGGAGAGATGTGGAGAGCTGATCTAGCAGTGCACTGCTAACGAGAAGGAGAGAACTGGCTTCTTTCATTTTCCCACAGCTCCCAGGAACAAGCTCATGATGCTGTTTTTATTGCAGCTCCAGTGATTGTCAGAAACCTCCTGAGCTAGAACTTCTACAGTAAGAGAAAATAACTAAGCCAGCAGAAACACACAAATAATTTTCTACTCTCTTAGTGATTGCAGAGAGGTGCCTCAGCTGATACAGCTGAAGTGAAGGAGGGAATACTTCACATGACCAGGAATAACGAAGAAAGTGGTAGAAAGAAGCAGGATTATCTGGGTTGATCTCGAGTCACAGACTGAAACATCTCCTTATTTTAGTTTCTTTCTTTTGTAGACTTCTTTGTGTGCAGTATAGCTAGGCTTAACTTCAGCACATTTCTTCAGGCCTCTGAACTGAAGGGGCACTTTATTGGCCTTGAGCTCAAGGGAGTCAACTAACACAAACATTTGTTGCTATCATCTGTTTGTTGCTGACAAACATATGTTGTCTCTTTTCCATGAGGCAGCTTACTAGGGAGTTTTATATTCTGTAATTTCCTTTAGGTTAAAAATGAAAAATAAAATGTTTATGCTAGTAAAAGACTATTTTTAAAATTAAAAATGGCATTAACAATTCTTCCTGCTTTTTTTGCTGGAAAAGATGCTCTTTGAAACTTTTCCACCAGCTCTATTTATATCTAAGTTATTTACATCAGTGAGATGCAGATACCTTCTATCCTTATGCAGATAAGTGTTTTCAGTTTCACAAAAACCAGCCATAATACCTCTTTTCCACACTTGTAATGAGAAAGAAAATTCTTTTTTTCATCTGTTGGCATTGCTTTAGACTGAAATCCTTGAGTTTTGCTGTTTCAGCATTACCATTTCCTTCCTGCAGTACCTGTTTCTTATACTCTCATGGGGAAAAATTTGGTGAGGAAGTCCAATGTCTCAGCTGTGTAAGGATGAGCTCCAGGTATTATCCTTCTTATCCATATCCCTTTTATACACTATCAGTTAACTATGTGTGTGTTTCCTAATAGTACGAGGGCATAATTGCTAATTAGCAACAATACAAGTTTCATTAGCAACTTTGACATAGAAACAATTATATGAAGTTAATTCTAAGAAACTTATTCACTGTTAAATAGTCGCCTAGTTCTATTTTTGTAAAAGTTCTTCAATCCCTGAAAGATAGAGGTTAGTACATCAGAACAGTGCTTCACATATTCCAACTATGCTGAACTTTTCTTCCCCGTCTGCTCTGAAGTTAAATACATCGTTACTTTTTAACACATGGATACTGATTTCTAGTTCATCTTGGGAGTCACAGCATCTCTTAATTATTCCCATCAGTATATAGCTACTGCTAGGCAGGAAGCATTTCTTAAAATCAGAGAGGATGCTGTCACTCTTTTTTTCCTATTTTTTTCTTTTTTTTTTCTTTAATTTACCAATTCTGTATTCACAGAAAGACTGTGAATAGTGTTCTAATGCATGATAACATTGTGAGAACAAGAAGTGTCTTTCATTCCTAAAGACTTGTACCTCATGTAGCATTAAACCAGAGAACAGGGAAAAAGTAAGGAATCTAAGTTATAATAAGGTATGGACAACAGACCATGGAAACACTGGTCAGGAATAATAAGCAAAACTATAAAAATATTTTTGTTATGGTAATAATAACTGAGTATTGATAGACTTAGTGTGTCTGAGTGTGACTAATGCTGTATTCTCTAAGTAAAAAGGGTACACAAGTCAAGTCAACCATAAACTTGCTATATTTCAGGGATAAGTCCTTCAAGATAGAAAATCATGTGATTGCATGTCAGTAAAATACCGAGAATGTTTAGGCACCCTCTGAATTAACACAAAAACATGGTATAGGTTTGTGTTCTGTTCCTCATTCTCTCTCTGAATTGCTGTGTAACCTCTGTTCTTTCACTTGCCCTTAATATTTCTCTGTTCCTTCACTTATGAAATGGCTGCTAATAGCTTTACTCAATATATTATACCTACAAAGAATAGATAGCAATTTGTCTGGGGCAAGAACTTTGGTCTTTTACTTGTTCTGTAAAGCTGTACTATATCTTTGGTCACTGTAACCTGAAGAGAAACATGCATGGTGCCCAGAGCTCTAGCCATTTTTATTTACATTCTTTCTGCCCATAGATTCTGGGAAGGCTCTAGGCCAAGACATGTTACAAATTATGGATATTGTTAATTTTCACTTAACAGTAAACATTCACTCTGTTTGTGTCGGCTACATTTTTGTTAAACAGTGTTTGTGTTTGATAATCCATTAAGGGAGATTATGAGAGAGCTGCTCACTTTATAAATACGCCTTTTGATCTCCTGAACTCATTCGCGTGGTCTGTTGCCTTTTTGATTTGTAGTGCAAGAAATTCCAACATCCAGGCTGATTGCCAGCCTGCTGAAGGAAAAAGTCAGAAGAGATTCAGTCTGTTTCCTAATATTCTAAATGTTAAATGACTCCTTGTGCTGTCTACACTGGAAAAAGGCACTGCAAAAAGCAGGCATATTCTTTGGTGTTTATTTAGAAACTTTTGAAGTCTTTTCAGCTAGGAAGTTTATCAAGTTCCATAAATAATGCTTAAAAATACAATGGAATTTGTCATAGAGATATCTTGCATCCTTTAGGGTGACTTTCTCAAAAAGTAAACTTTCCATTTTATTCCATTAAAAAAACCCAAAACCTAAAATATTTTTGTGGCTTGTGAGTAGAAGTAATGGAAAACTGTAGGATTTTTAATCTAACCGAAGGCCTTGAAAAGTACTGACCATCAGCAAAAGGGAATGAAATTAAAATATTCTGGGTTATTCTTTTCCCATTTGAATATACATCAATTAAGAAATTACTTATTTATGCTCAGTCTTAAAATAACAAATTGTTCTATCCAGGATAACATGCAGGAGAAAATCTGACAAGTCAGTCACAACAGCATGTGAGATGGAAGAACTCAAAAGTAGTAACAGATCTATTAGCTTCCTTTGGACTGAGGTGGAGAAGCAGAACATCAAGGAGGAAAATACATGATTAAAACCTTAGAACTGGAGACATGGAAGAAGAGTCTTCAGAGAACACATTCTAAAAATTTTGCTCTTGGTAATTTTCTTTGAAGCCATCTTTCAAAATTTTAGATACTGTGGGTTCCCATGTGGCATGTGGCTACTCTTTCGAAGGTGTTAATGTGGGACAGCTACATGAAATGCAGTAGACAAGTTATATTAATTTCAAAGTAACAAAAATATTTAGTAATTACCAGTTGGCACCTACATTTATTATGTAAGCCCTGTCTATCAAATGTCACTGGAGTAGAAGCTGAGCAAAACCATGGTCTTCTGTATTTCCTCAAGTGACTAATACTCCTGTTGTAAAAATTCTATAATGATTTGGTGTTTGAAAGTTAACATTTATCAATTATTGAATGGTTTTGGTTGCATGGTTCAAAGTGGCAGCTTCTCAATTATCAGCAGCGTTGAAGAGGCCATCTCCAGACATGGCTCATTCTTCTCTTGAATGTTTTCCTACAAACTGGGTGTCTTATGTTCCTGTCTGTATACAATAGGATTCTTCATAGGAATCATAAAAGCTCTTCTACTGATCTCTGGTTTTAGTTTTAAAAAGAATGAAAAACTCCAGCATTTGTGTGGATATGGTTTCAAAGACGTTGAGGTAGACAGTAGAGTTCAAAGTTTACAGCTCTGAGTGATGCTGGGTCAGTGTGTTGCTGCTGGTCTCAAGTTAAAGGTTTGTTTTCATAATGGGAAACAGTTAAGAAACCTGCATTTTGAAGGATAAAATGCAAATCTGTACATCAGGAAGAATCAAACTTGAAGAAGCCTAGGGAAAAAAAGAAAGAAAAAAGAAATATAAGCATTTAATAGTTTGAGAAGGCCAGGTATGTTCAGGCTACCTTGTCAGATATTAGGATGAGGCTACAGTGTCTTGGCAGCATCCTCTTCTTACTAGCCAGCTGGATTACAGCAGCAGTCCATCCAAGGAAGTAATTCTTACAACAAGATATCTAGCTTCTCTGCCAGCTCATATTTAGTTTTGAAAGCAATTAACTGCAAGGAACTTGATTGCATCCAGCGAGTAATTTCCTTTGGACTCAGAGTTAATAACAGAAACAGAACCAGAAATAGTCCTCTGATGCTGTACGCAATGTAATTTAATGCATTTTTTCCAGCCTTCATCTCTGTGAATATTAGGCAAATGAGTTTAAAATTCCTTTTCCCCTTTTTTATTATTTTTTTTCTAAATCACAAAGCTACTGTGGCTCCCCCAAAGTGACCTTTGTTCTGATTACAGTGTATGTGTTTTTACTGGAGTTTACAAAGATTTTTGCCGTATCTGCAGCATTTATATTGTAATTAAGGCTATGGCAATGTCTCTATTATGACCTTGCTTCAACAAATTACTCCAGGGTGAAACTTGATGTACAGGGTCACAATTCAGTCTTTGCAATGCATGGGAAACAGGCTGTGTATCTCTGTGTGGCAGTAGCACATTCTACCTTTTTTTCTTTCTCATTGTGTTGAGTATTTTTCTTGTAAATCTCAGGAATTAATTTTAAAATTGGCAATAATATAAAAAAGGACAAGTATAGAAACAATTGTTCCTGTGTGAATCCTAGAAAAAAACCCAAACAGTAAACATGAATGCTTAACTGCACCAAGAGAGCAAAGACCCTAAGAATGTTAGGGCTGGAGAGGAGAGAGATCAGAGAGGCAGCTTCCCCATGAATGCAAAAATTCTTGGCCTGTGTTGTTTTGTTGCTCAAGTTGGACCTGCCAGCAAGATGATGTTTCAATCTGGAAGTCTGTGTGGTCCACTCTAGCTTTTTCTTTCCCATCAGGAGCATAATAGCAGGGATATATGAGTGTATAGCTATTTACAGTGCACTTCTATTACTATGACTGGTGTCTAATACAAAAATACTTTCTCTCAATCTCTTTCCCACAAGTAGAACAAATGAATACTTCCTGCCATCTTCATGAAATTGTTCTCCCTGGGGAGAAATGCTTCTCGCCTTTTACTCCTCCTCCAAAACCCAAGAAAACTTTCCTTCCAGCTATTCCTGCCTGAAGAAAAAGGCAAAGGGAAGGTGCTTGGGAGGATAGTCTTTTTCAACAACCAATGCTCATCAGTAGATTTCTGGAACAAACCTTCAGGTCCCTTCCCACCCAAACCATTCTGTGATTCTATGACAAAGTTAGGTAGCTTGAGTGACTGACCCGTTATGCCAGTTCTTTTAACAGTAAAGAGACTACATCTTCCAGGAATTGATTCAGAACATTGCTGGAAACTTAAGGCAAATAATATGACACCTTTGATTTTCCTTTTGCTTGGAGCTTGTACTGAAAAAAATTGAAAAAATGGCTGATAATTCTATTTTTTACGGAAAAACCACATACTGACAGTTATTTCCCTAACTAAGAGTGTTTCCTTCTGCTTTTTTAAGAATTTTTAAAATATATTTTAAAAGCAGATTATATTTCTGATGTGAAGTTGTGGAAATAATTAAAGGTTACTGTTTATGGTTTTCCTTTTCCACTCTGTCAATGTATCTACAGGACACAGGGTCAGTAGAAAACTGATGAGGCCAGCAGGAGATTTGAAGCTAATGTGATGTTATGCTCCTAATATCCTCTTCCTAATCATGTACTTAGGAAAATGAGTTAAGCACAAGGAAATACGTGCACAAAGGGTATATATGTTTTCCTTATGTTTGACTAAAACTACTTTCCTTATTTATTTACACAGTGTTAAAAGGAACCCTTTCCAATAAAAAAGATTGATTCGTTTATCACTTAAGGAGAACAAACAGCAGGAGTTTAATACACAATCAGATAACAGATTAGTTTACAAAGCCATTCTGCAATTAGACATGCTTAGGTTTGAATGTGCCCTCTTCTCCCTCTTCCTTGCACCTCTGGTAGATACACTGTACTTGCAGCTTGTTGAAATTCAATATTGTGACTGTGATATTTTGCTCCAGGAAGAAAAAACTTCACAGATGAGTTATTTTAGCTCTTTATTAGCTATTGCTTTTTTGGTTACATCTCCATTAAGGAAAGCAACTGTTCAACTGTTTGCTTCATTTGTAAACCAAGGGGTGCTCCCATCTCTAAATGATTTACATTATTTACAACAGCATTTTTCTGCAAAGTAAGAGGTTGAATTCCAGTTTGAAAGAGAAACAACAGTTAAAAATACCCAGTAGTACATTAGGCTTCTTACATGCATGCCTACTCCTTCAAGGATCTGGCTTGTTAGTAAAGTGTAATGTTCTTGCTTATAGTGACTCTTAAAAAAAAAAAAAAAAAAAAAGAAAACACAACCTAATCAAAGATCAGAAAATGGAAAATTTAACTGAATGGAACTTTGAACAAATTAAAATTATTGCTGTGCTGCCCACGGGAAATAGCCACTGTAACAATTTTTCTTTCATAGCTTCTTATTTGTATTACTGTGTCCTTCTTTCATTTCTTCATATGTACAATATCAAGCAAACTACCATCTCAGGGAATGTAGTGGGACTGTCAGCAAAACCTGCTGTCTTCCTGCTGTTTTATTTTCTAGCTGACAAAAGAGATTGCACAGTTTTATTTAGTTACAATTCACATAAACTATTACAGTTTTCCAGAACTTACTGAGTAGCCAAAAGGAAATAAGGAAAATGAATAAAAATAGAAATAAAAAAATGATGATCTTTAAATGTGATTCACAGTTGTCTGTGAGGCTGTAGTCAGGGCTAACACTCTTCTCCTTCCCCTTTGTTAAAGGCTTTCCATACAATAATTCTTCTGATGATATAATAGCTCGTAGATATGAAAACATTCTCTTTACTGAATGCAAGCTGACTAGCTTCAAATGTAGAAGGGTACATAAAGGGAACAAATTAGAAAGCCTCAATGTTAATTTTTGAAAGAGGATTCCAAGATTGTCTGAAGATACAATTACAGAAAATTTTATCTCCATATGTTCCAAAGAACATCTCCATATTAACCTTGAACATTATAGACAAACTGTGTTTGCCAAGTTACAGTACTGTTCTCTTATTGATAAAATATTTAGTGTTGTTTTGGGATGTGGGACCATGTGATTCCTACTTTCTACATGGCAACCAATGCAGAAACAATCTGTCAAGGACTGTCATTGAGGATCAATGCTAAATGTTACTCAGCAGGATGCAGACTGTATCTCGGTGGGTGTTCTTCTACTATGCTTTGATTATGTTTGTTGTAAAGAAAAGCCTAGTTGTGCTTACAGCATTCATATTTCACACCCTCTGAGGAGGACATGTTACAGCCTCTTGATTTGTTCCCGTTTCAACATGCTGTGTTGTTTAAAAATATATACACAGCATTTTCAAAGATTCCTTCAGTATAATCTGATTATAAAGGGGTTATGTGACAGTTTGTCTCTGCCGCTTATTGTGTGGCTTAAATCTCTGGGGACAAGCTGACTGAACATCCATACAATTTAGAGTCTGATGGCAGCTGTGGTTCAAAAATGTTGGTTTGGACCAGATCTAGGGTCATCTGAGGAGGCACTTTGGCATACACCAAGGTAACAGTAGGATTTTATACTAGTTATTACTTCTTGTGACTTTAGATGACAATACATGGGGAGAACAGTTAATTAAACAGAGTGGTAGTTTATTAGCTTAGACCAAGGAGGAAAGGGAAAAGGGGGAGAATATTTTTATGCTTTACTGTGTGAGTGAAGAGTGGTAAGTCTACAGGTAAATCTTTGCTGAGCATTGATAGATAGGGTTATATATTGTGAAAGAGAAAATACGTATTACGGTGGACAGCAAGCTGATGTATTGCTTTTATGAAAGGATATTGCAAGCAAAAATATTCATTTCAGAGAATGTGTCTGTTTTCTGCATGACAGAAAGTCACTTATGACTTCCCATTGCCTCTTAATGTTTGCTGTCTTTGATACACTTTTATAACACTGGTGCTCTACTGACAAACTTCCAGGCATGAACGAATACATACTAGAAGACCTTACCATGTGGATGGAGCTGACAAGTACTCTCCAGATGATGATCTGGTAAATCTAGAAGTTCTAGATGAGGTACTGTACTGTCTTGAGTAGCAATTTCTCACAACTGTATTTCACATTTTGCCTATTTCTGCTTTTTAGGCCTCTCTTAGCAGAGTGAAAATAGTTTCTTCTTGCAAACTTTTGTCTCACCATGGAAAAGGGATTCTTACATGACTGATCTGCTATCATCACTTCATTAATATTATATATAGTGACATAAAAATAGTAGCAATGAATACCGTTTTGTGGAAGAACTTCATTATGAGTGATGCTAGTTTAAATTATTTTTGTGAGTTTCCTAAATTGTGAAATTTAGTCATAAAGATCTAGATTTAAGTGATTTTTTCCCCTAAAATTGATTATTTATATAGAATAATATATTATCTACAGCTCTTGGATAAAAACTGATAAAATAATATCAAATTAATATTTTGCTATATCACCTATATGCAGAGTATCTGTAAATTTTTGTGTTGCTGGTTCTTAAATTACATGCCAGCAAGAAAAAGATGTAATACTAAATTGTGCTAGTGTCCTGTTTAAAACAGTCTTTTACCACTACTTAAAATTTAATCCTTGAAAAATTATTATCCTTGTTTCATGGCCAAATAAAAAAATTATATGGAAATGTACTATGAAATGCAGCAATAATGTGCACATCCATTTTCTCTTCAGCAGGTTTGTTTTGCAGGTTGGTATAACCAAATATGGACTAATCCGCAAAAAGGAGTTGCCATTTAACTTAGTTTTATGGCATTAGGAAGAATTTTTAAAATATTTGGTTATACAATTTTGGCACTTGAAAAATAATTAGTAATACTTAGAATAAGCATTTCTTAAACAGTGTTCTCAGTATATTTACAAAAATCTTCCTAAGGGGAAAAATATTGTATAACTATCAAACTTCTTGTAATCTTCTCAGGATACAATTATCCATCAGCTGCAAAAACGCTATGCTGACTTACAGATTTACACTTATGTTGGAGACATTTTGATAGCCTTGAACCCCTTCCAGAATCTCAGCATTTATTCTCCCCAGGTAAGAGACATTCCAAGCTGTGGACAGTAGTCACTTTATATTTTATATTAACACCGCTGGCTAAAATACTTAAGCAATGTTGGAAGCTAGGAACACAGACTAAACCTCAGCCTTTTCTTCTTCCAGAACAGTGTGCCTATGAATCTGTGTTGTTCTGGTTTGTTTTTCAAATTTGGTCATATTTGATTTCATTCCTTTCTGCTTGATGGCACAAATTCCATGGTACAGATGAAGATCACCCCAACCACAGCTGTGCCTCTTGTCTTGCATTCAGGGCGTTCTTCTGGAAGTGGTTATGTGAACCTCCTCATGCTAAGGCTTTTGCTTCCTGGAGAATTGCTCTGGCTCTTAAATGTCCTATGCCAACAGCTCTGGCTTAAAAGAAACAAGTGAAACAAATGCTGTAAAGATAGAGGCAGTTTAATTCCCTACAAATATGAAGAGAGGTGGAGCTAGAAATTACTTATTTTCCATGGGTGCTTCAATTAGGGCTGCAGGTAGAGGAGCCAGAGTTCAAATTGACTATTATCTTTGAAGTTTGTTTGGTATAAGTTGGGTATTTCCTTTATTGAAGGGTTGTGTTTGAAGTTCTGTTCCTTGTGTTACAGTTCTTTTCATTTTCTTATATGGGAAATGTCAGAGGGCATTCTAGGTGTTGGAATTTGTATTCTGGAAGTTGAGCAGTGCCAAGAATTACCACTCCTCTTCCAGGTGCATCAGTGGAAATTCTGTGCTATAATAGGCAACTACCTCTGTTGAACAGGGAGAATATAGTCACTGTTCTCTTCTCAGTTCTTAATTATGTAGCTAAATTGCATATCTAGACTACTGTGTGTTCTTTAAATTTAGTTCTCCAAGCTTTACCATGGTGTGAAGCGTTCATCAAATCCCCCCCACATATTTGCCTCTGCGGATGCTGCCTACCAAAGCATGGTTACATTCAGCAAGGATCAGGTAAGAATCTGTTCATTTTGGGTTAGATTCTATATTAATTGTACAGCCACTGTGCTTCATGGCTGTGGCTAATATTCTGGTATGTTGTAGTTTGGGAAATTTTTTCTCTAATCCTTTTATTCCTACAACAGGAAAACCAGAGTAGAAATCCAATCAGGTTTGGGAATTCTGAAGAGGACACAGTGGCATAAAAGAGACTTAAAGGTCAAATAGGATGATAGGAGTACCTGACCAATATAGTTTCCTAGACACCCATGAAGTCCTGGCAGTTGAGACCAGCTGCAGAATGTTGCTGCACACTCTGATCCTAGGCCTGTCTTGCCCTGGCTGTTTGAATAATTTACACTTGTTTAAAATAGGAGGTTCTCAATGACATACCAGATTAAGAGAGTTTGAACCACTTTTCTGTTTCAAAAAGACCCTAAGTCACAAAAAATAGGAACCATTATCTCATTTTTTAGTAAAATATATTATGGATGGGTCTATTATAAACATAACAAGGACACAAATTCAATTATTATTAGCAATGATTTTAATGAGAATAAAATACCATGCTGTAGAAGATTTTATTACATTCTTAAGATAATAACTTTGTACTCTTTCTAATTTGATGTGCTGCATGTGCATGACTATTGAGGGAAGATAACTATTTTTGTTTATAAAATCCTTGTGATTTTACCCTGCACATTGCAGAATAATTCATAGAAAATGCTTTTTTAAAATCATAAAAGCAGAATAAAATAATAAAAGGCTTGCAATCAGAAAATGCCAAGAGAAGAAGACAAATAAAAGGAACATTAAAGATGAAAACAGGAGCTTTACTGAGTATGTGGAATTACACTGGCCTGAGAGATGGTTGGTACTTCTTTAATGACGTATATGCTCTTTGATGGAGGCATGAAAGAAAACAAATACTCACATAGAGTAAGTAATAACAAGTAAGAACTTGTTATCTGAGGAGAAAATGACATCAGCTCATCAGGCTTTGTACGTCTTTAATAGTATATGTTTTGTACCTGTCTAAGAAGCAATTTTCATTTAGATCTAAATCAGTTTCCTATTTGCTGCTTGCAAAGTGTTACAGGAACTTGTTTATCTCTGTTACCTGGCCAGTGTTATGTTGATTCATCAAGTATAGCTGCATTAGATAAACACTGTAGCCAGATCGAAAATATTTTGATTCTGTCTGTTTTATACGTTGAGTTTCTCTTGTTTTTTCCTGGGAAAGGTGAAAATTGACTTAAGGTTTTAATATTTCTCCTGAAGTGAAAGTCAAGTTCTAACCAATTCTACAAGGACTCATGGGTTTTAACTGTGTAAACTGTTATACATAACTTCCCTAATCACAGAAAGGCAATTAAATTAGGTAGTGTAACTCCATAAATCTGTCAATGTGTCACCTGTTTCCAAGAGCAAAAATATCTGACAAGAAAAAAAAAAATGATCTGCAAATGTCATATTGCACACATTATGTTGAGTCAGTCCCTGCACCTGCTGTTAGGCACCACAAGGTACCACCAGATAACTGTTACATCTTTCAAACCTTTTCACATAGCTCAGTTCTATATGAAGTGTCAATGCATCAAGTATTTTAGGACCTTGTATCTTTTCCCAGCCAAGAATCTTGTGTATTCACAGTGTCATGCAGATAATTTTCAGGTGTTTGCATAAAAACAAGTGCATCTATTTAACTGCTCAGTGTTAAAATTAGCCTTTTAATTATATGTCTGTTGATACTGTACTTTAAATAGACTAATATTTGTACTGGTGATCTGTCAAATATGTGGGAAAAAAGGGGAAAACAATGCTGTTGGAATTCATACTTTTCTATAATCTGAAGTGTTCACGCTTCAGTATTCATGTATAAACTGACCTTTTAGGTGTACTGGCCTTCTACTTCCATCCTGTCCCCAGAGTGTAACAGCAGAGGATTTAGACCATTCTAGCTAGTCTCTGAATCTGGAATCCATTTGGAGAGCCTATAAAATACCATATGTGAAAGACTGCTGACCTATACAAAAGAAAGTGGATACATCCTCCCAAAATCATCCAATGAAGAGATGCATATTTTTCTGAAATGTTTAGGTGCTAGTTTGCTGTTCTGGCTTGAATGTCAGGGTCACCTACAGAATAACCTCTCTACACAGAGGTAACTTCTTAAGATCATTTTTAGGAGCAAACTTTTGGTCAGTGTATTAAAAATAGCTGTACCCTGTGATTCATGTTAATTCATATGAAGTCAGTGCAGTGAGCTCAGAAGCACATCAGTTGAGCTGGGGCAATTCTCTGAGTTTTAAGCTTTTGAGAGGAACCACATGAATGTTAGTCATGTCTGTAGACATGGTCCCTCGTTTGTGTCTTGGCCCTTAGAAATTCAGTCACTGCTTCACAAATGCACAGTGCTATCAGGCATCATGAGATGCATTTTAGTAATCTAGGGAACAAATTCTTGCATGGAGTCTTTGCTGATCTCTCCTTTCAGAAAGGGGTTGACCATGTAATTATTTTGCAGTTTTGGTACTAAATGTGAAGTACCAGATGGAAGTGGTAATGGCTGATGTGGTGAACTCTGCACCTGAATGTGTTTTTTTGTGTGTTCAGTGCATTATCATCAGTGGGGAAAGTGGTGCTGGAAAGACAGAAAGTGCCCATCTGATCGTCCAACATTTGACCTTCTTGGGAAAGGTATTTCTTAGCCAATTATGTAAAACGATGAACAAATCCTCCCAATCCCTCCCCAGTTTCTGCTTTATTTGGTCTTTAATATTTAAAGCTGTTCATGTAAGTTGTCCCACTTGAGTTAGGGATATAATAATCGTGCATGTGTGAGAGCACTGAATTAAGATAAAAGAGTGTGACTCACACCAAACCAGTCAATATTTTTTTAAAAAATAGGTGCCAGATTCTGAGTGTTTAATAACAGTAATGTACAGTGTTTATCCCATATATCACTGTTTATTTAAATGATAACAACTCTAATCTTAAAAGCTCTTACACATTTAAACGTTACAAGAATGCTGTTAGCACAAAATAATAGAAAAATCAAGCATGTTAAGGTTAACCATAAGTAGATGTCTTAAGTTTTTTTGGGGTTTTGGTACTCTTAACTAATTATATAACACCTCAGAGGTAGAACAATTGCAGAGAAAGCAGAATCTGTATTTTCCTATCTGTGGGAGACCTCCTCCTCAGTTTGTTAGACCTGTTGTATAAGTAGAAAGGTTAACGCAGTACCTAAGTCCCTACGAGCATGACAAGGGTATTCTATGCTTCTGAATCAAGAATTGAATTGTGGTTAAGCATTATATTCTTTTAATTCTCATTCTGATCTGTATCTGTTCTGTCAAGGCCAATAACCGTGCTTTACGTGAGAAAATTCTCCAGGTGAATCCTCTGGTTGAAGCGTTTGGGAATGCCTGCACTGCCATCAATGACAACTCAAGTCGCTTTGGAAAATATCTGGAAATGATGTTTACACCAACAGGAGCTGTAATGGGGGCAAAGATTTCTGAATATCTACTTGAAAAATCAAGGGTCATAAAACAGGCTGTGTAGGTATATTAATTGTTTGTCCTTTGACATATATATAATGTTTGGATTGATTTAATTCTCAAAAATTCTGTATTTTAAATGCTTTCCTGTTTTCTGCTAAAGCAGTAATCCTTTGTACAGTGCTATGACAACAAGAGTAGTCAGGTTCTTTTGCAGTGGAAGCCAGAGCCGCTCCATTCTTTGGAGAAATGTTGTGTTGACTGGCTTTTCTGTGTTTCACAGTTGCTGATCCTAAACCATTAAAACAAGTGGGAGATTTACTACCTGCTTCAGTGAGCTCATTATAAGAACTACTTTTACACTGTATAAGATGCCACAAGAATAAACACAGGTGCTTTAAAAGGATTGTTTGTTGTTTTTTTCCAGGGGAGAGAAAAATTTCCATATATTTTATTATATTTATGCTGGCCTTTATCATCAGAAGAAACTTTCTGAATATAGACTTCCTGATAAAAAGCCTCCTAGGTAACTACCACTCACTTGCTTTAACTGCTCATTGTAATTAGCTATTGATCAGCACTTGCTTTCAGTATGATGCCTTAAAATCTCTCTTAATCCTTCTCCATCCCTTAAGGATCTTTTTTAATCCTCCCAAGGAAAGAAGAGAATGGACACTGAGGCATTCCATTATTTGTGTTTGTTTGAGAAGTTGAAGTATTAAAATAGAAGGAGGAAGAATAAAACTCATTATTATGTAGATATGTTGACATGCTTTCAATGAGGACAGTCCACCTTATGATTTCTTACTGTAATGCTTCACATTCAGCAGTAACCCAGAATATGTTTTGAAGTTGTGTTTTCTGATCTGTATTGGGTGAGGGCATGTGTGTGAAATGCTGGAAACACTAATAGTCATTAACCAAGAATAAGTAAAAGTTAATGCAACAGAAGCAAAAACTTCATATGAATTAGCACCAAACTATATAATTGGAAGACACTGAGATAAATGTTCTTTCCAATTACTGAGGTACTTGCATTTAAGTCCCTGGAGGTCATACTGATGTATCTGATAGTGTGATGTTTTCTTTCTCCCACTCTGTTTAGATATATTGATAATGAAACTGGAAAAGTAATGCATGATATTGTAACTAAAGATTCCTATGGAAGACAATTTGAAGCGATTCAGCATTGTTTTAGAATTATAGGATTTACTGACGAGGTAAGAGATCCATGTGCTAAACCATTATTGTCCTTCTTTATAAAAACCACCTCCAGTGCTGCCCTTTGGTTTTGTGGATGCACACCTGCACCACAGAATCTCTTTTATGACAGAAGCGAACTGTGAAAGAATAACCACACACTCAGAAGGCAAGAGCAGCCTGAGGTCTCAGTTGGTACTCAGGCAATTCTGTATTGAACTGTTTTCTGTGCAAATAAGTTTACTTGAACTTGTAGAACTTGGTTTCAGAGAAAGCTATGAGCTTTAATAGCCATTCCAGTGCCCACTTTTTTTTCATAGCCTAAATATGATCTATATATCTAATTGGATTCCTTAAAAGTGCATCTCGTCATCTTCTACAGGAAGTGTACTCAGTGTACAGAATTCTGACTGGAATCTTAAATACTGGAAATATTGAGTTTGCTGCCATTTCTTCACAACACCAAACAGATAAAAGTGAGGTTCCCAACCCAGAAGCCTTAGATAATGGTAAATACGTTTTAATGTTGTCAGTTCTGTAAATGCAATTTGACTGTATTTCTGAGAATCTCTAACTCATGGTAACAGTTGGTCAATACTGGTGATTTCTACCACATAGTCACAGTTGTGTATCTTTTTTCCACTGTCTTTTAGCTGCTGCACTACTAAGTATTGGGTCAGAAGAACTTCAAGAGGCCCTAACCTCCCACTGTGTTGTAACACGGGGGGAGACTATTATCCGGACCAACACCGTGGACAAGGCAGCTGACGTGCGAGATGCCATGTCTAAAGCACTTTATGGCCGGCTCTTCAGCTGGATTGTAAATCGTATTAATACACTACTTCAGCCAGATAAAAATATATGGCAAGTTACACATCACTGAATCATGTGTACTTACTGTGCATATATCTGATGGGTTCATCCATTTGTATATTTTTGATTTTGCAGAAAAGGTACTGCGTTTATTTTGGCTAAGGCTTCAAAATGGCTTTCATGCTGTGATACTGAGTTTTGTTTCCAGGACATTAATCCCATCATTTTCAAAGCCCTGAGTAGAATTTAGCTACTGAAGTCAATGGAAATTGGGTGGTTGAAGTGCTGTATAATTCTTTAAAAAGATGCTTCCTATATATTGAACATGAAAATCATACAAAAGTCTGATAAGTACACTGAAAAACTTTAGTATGTATTCACAGTCCTTACAGATCTTCTGCTTTTGTTAGTAATAAATACAAATATCAGATTATTATTGTGCTGCTACTTGAGATGTAAGTGATGATTTTTTATTTTTCATAATAACAGAAACATTACATTGTGCATCCTTATGATTTATTTGCCAGGTACTGATCTGGCTGGTTTGATCTTTTGAAGCAGCTGTAGAGATTTTAGAAACAAGAGAACCCCTCAGGTGATGTGAAAATGCCTCTGATCTGAGATCTACTCTTGGCACTTCACTATGTCATATAGACTCGTTCTCATCCATACTTGCAGTTCTGGTGGTGACTGTCATACCAGTTCGCACGTGGGCTCTTGACAGTCCAGCTTGTAGCAGCAACAGACTTGGTAATTACCCTTCTGAATGAGTACAGCAAAAACATACTATTAAAGCTTGACACCTCTTGACTATCTGGAGGAGCAGACAAATTTTATTTGAGATCTGCCTCCTGAAACCACGTTTTAATATGGCTGCTAAGTGTGGCTTACTTTGTACCTATGATTCTCCTGCCTCCATGGAAATTTTGCAAGAAGCAAGTGGAAAACAAAAGTCTGAACAGTGCTGAACAAATGCACAAGTTGTCTTAGGTTCAAACACACTTTTCCTATGATTTTTGTAGCAGAGTAAATCAATTATGCAATCCTAGTTACCATGTTTATTTTTATTTTACCTTGGTGTTGCCCATGATTAATTCTGTTTGTATTTTCGCGTGCAGCAATGCTGAAAGTGGGATGAATGTTGGGATACTAGACATATTTGGATTTGAGAACTTTGCAAGAAATTCTTTTGAACAGCTGTGCATAAATATCGCTAATGAACAGATCCAGTTTTATTTCAATCAACACATCTTTGCACTTGAGCAGGTAAATTCAACTCTGATACGATCTAGCTGAATCAGCCCTCCTAAACCATAGGCCATATTCAGGAGCACTTTATAAACTATAAAATGGGTATGTGATTTAAATGCAAGATAATGACATCTTTCAGTTGAAGTTTTGTAAATAACGTTACTGAGGCTTATAGAATATTGCTATGTATCGTAAATGTCCTGATGATGATGTTGCCTTTACGGGTTAAATGTTAAAACTGTGCTGGTGACTTTTGTAGATGGAATATCAGAGTGAGGGAATCGATGCAACTACGGTGGAGTATGAGGACAACCGTCCACTTCTAGATATGTTCCTTCAGAAACCCATGGGTCTGCTGTCTTTGCTAGATGAAGAAAGTCGATTTCCTCAGGCAACAGACCTAACTTTAGTTGGTATGTACAAACAAAAACTCTGGGAAATGACAAATGTATTGTAAGAAGGCAGAATGTCATCTTTGCTCAAGTTTTACTACCCTAATCGTCCTGCTGAGGCTGTGCCATTTTAGTTGACATTCTAAAGTTCATTTTTCATTGTGCTTCATAATTTTTCTCTGCTTACCTGTCTTCTATCCTTTTCATATTGGAAAACTTATCTTAAATATCATGTGTCAAAAGCTTATTGTCTTTTCGGTGTTAGAAGGAAATAACCTGTGTCTTGTCCTTGTATGTGAGGTATATCAAGCAGTATTTATCCCCATTTACTGAAGGGGTGGCTGAGACAGAGTAAAATCTTGTATATAGGACCACCCTGTGAGCAGCATTACTGTTGAAAGTAAAATTTAGAGCTCCCAGGCTCCTAGGCCCATGTTTATCCAATTAGAAAATACTGCTTCATTCCAGATTATCTCATCATAAATAGGAAGTGTGTGTTATTTCTGGTGTGCCATCTGGCTGAATATTTCCCTGCCTTCATGCATATTTTACGTTCATTTTAACAAATTTTGGTGCCAAACTTAAAACATACAGCGCATGCCATGTTTAAAACTGTTGTCTTGCTTTTATTTACTAGAGATGTACTTTTCCCTGTGATATTTCCTTCAGTGGAATGTGCAGGAGAGACTCAAGCTGTTAGTCAGAGGATAATAACAGCTGCCTATTAAATTGCACAATACATGTACTAGATTTTTCACTTCTGCTAGGCTGAGCTTACTGGGATTCAAGTCACAGATTGAACAAGTACTGTGGTTTCATTCCACTCCTCCTTTGTATACTAAAGTTGTCTGCTTCCCTGTGGGTTATATAAATCAGTTAATACTGAATATTGAACTTCTACTTTCAGAGGAACCTTCCTTGGTCCAGTCCTGATCAACCTTACTGCTGATCTGTACACAGAATAGCAGGATCTCTCAAGGAGGCAGCAAAGTGAGAGAGATATTTTGCCCTCTCTAGGTGTGCCAGACAATCATTAATTCCACTGCTCCATTCCAGCCCCCTGAAATTCCAAACTTAGTTATTTTTGCTTTAAATACAAACTTGATTCAGCGTTAATAGGAAGAAAAACCCCACACAAGTTGCTGCCTGGGCTTTCATTGTTAGACAGACAAGACTAACTTCATTACAAAATACTGAAGAGTATTTTGTAATGAAGTATCACAGGGCATAATAGACATTTTTCTCAGAAGCTGATGTTTCCTCTTTTGTCAGTTCTTTAGAGGTAGGCACAGGAAACAGAAAGTCTCTTTAGAAGAGGTTTAGTATAGAATCCTCTTCTTTTTCTGTAGAAGTCCAAAGGTAAATGAGACACAGTACCAGACTGAAGACATTAACATATCCTTAAAACATGATGAACAAAGCTAATTGAATGCAGAAGAGAAGATAGGGAAAATACATTTAAGCAAGCATGATATATTCCCAGTTTTGAATGTACATAATTAAAATAAATTCACCCCAAACCCTGTATATGCATAAGCAAATTCATAGGAAAATATGAGAAATTGTCACATCTTGTCATTAACCTTTCTTATTTAATGGTTTTCCATACACAAAACCGTCCACAGTGATGTTTGAATGACAGTCTTACTGAGCTAGTTTAGAATGAACTTTTCCATTCAGAAATGGACAGCTTGGAAAAAGTGTAGAGAAGCTGGTACACAAGTATTTCTGAGCAATCTGATAATATATGTTTAAAGCAGCTCTGACTTCTTGAGAAGCAACTTAGAAAACTAATTAGGATGAAGATTATAGTTAATCACTCTGTCACGTAAATCAATGTCTCTTCTCAATCTCTAGATAAATTTGAAGATAACTTACGATGCAAATACTTTTGGAGACCAAAAGGAGTAGAACTGTCATTTGGTATTCAGCACTATGCTGGAAAGGTAAGGTCACGTGATTTTTATTTAGTTCAAATAGCAGTGGTATGGTCGTTATTTCTTTTTATCCAGAGTTTCTGCTTTATGGGGTTTTTTCCTCATTTTAATAGAAAATATGATAAAGTTTATTCAAACATAGAATCTTAACATTTTCATGTGTAGTGGTCCATTTTAGAACCTATCCTTAGGGCTCTTGCACAACTTGTGTAGACAGTAACCATCTTTTTCCTGCAAGAAATCTGGCACCAGAAACACCGTTATTACAGTCTCTTCAAAGGAGCAACTCTCTGGAACCAGAACAGGCTACGTGCTTGTTACCATCACCTGGATGCCACAGTAGTTCTGTACGAGATGTATCTAAGTATATGGATAAAAAGCAGTGTAACCCAGTATCTGTGAAAGAACTTAAAATCCTATAGAGAGCATTGGAAAGACTGGGGCTTGCTAGTACAGATGTTTCCTTGTACTCTGTAACACCTAACTTTTTTTGTTCACATGCACATGTTATTTTATATGGGGAATAATGGTCCAGTTTTCACCATAGCATGAGCTTTGATTGTGAATTCAGGTCCAAAATTGAAATGACCATGTTTTATGTAGTAGTCAATGAAATCTCATCTTTAGCTCATTGTAAGACTGCAAAATTTTAAGATATATTCTAGTAAATTCTGTCCAGTTTTCTGTGTTGGTAAGAATAACTGTCAAAATTAGTTAGTTCTTTGTACCCAAATGGCCAGGTAATAAAAACACTACTGGTCAGTTCCCTATTGCAGGACAACATTCAGTTTCTGTGTAAACTAATGGACTCCAGGGGAATTGGGCTAGAGAGAAATATTGCTAGTGATAATAAAACAGGTCTAAGAAACTACTGCAATTAAAAAAAAAAAAAAAGGCAAAATTAACTGATTCTATTGATCATATTATATGTATTATATATGTATTCATATTGATTATATGAATACAAATAGCCAGGCATTAATTTCTAATCAAAACAGTTGAAGAAATTGAAATAATGTTTTGTTTTCCTAATATGATTTTCATTGCACCAAGAAGCCTGTTTTAATGTACCTAGATGTCCAGCCTGTTTTAATGTACCTAGATGTCCTGTTCCTCCAGCAGGTCTACTTAGAGATTACAGATTTGATGCAGACAACAAATAGATAATAACCATCTGAGAACCGTTTCTTACCTCACACAGAAATGATCAACCTAAGTATCTGTATTGTATTGCAATGTGCATAAAATAGTTTGTCATGACAAAGCATAGTACAGCAGGATTTAAGCCATTTAATCCAGTTGGATGTGCAATGACATCCTATGAATACAGGTACTGTGTACAGCCAGTTTATGTTCTGAAGACACTGCTGCAGTACATCTTTAAGTCCTTTGCAGGTAATTCATTGGCCTGTTGGATACAAGATAACTGGTCTGCTTGGTCATCCTGACTATTCACATTTTAAAGAACATAGTAGTTTCTGGGTAACCCTTTTTGGCAAATCTTCTGATTCTGTTTCCCACACTAGGTATTATATGATGCCAGTGCATTCCTTGAGAAGAACAGAGACACGCTTCCTGCCGACATAGTGGTGGTGTTGCGAACTTCAGAGAACAAACTTCTTCAGCAGCTGTTCTCTAGCCCATTAACAAAGACAGGTATTTTCTGCACAGCTTTGCTAACGTTGTAACCACTTCAGCTACCTGCTACTCTAAAGCTCTTAATTGTTTCTGGACAATTTTTTAAATTTATTCTTTTTCAATTCTGCTCCTAAAGTCACATAGATATCTAAAACATTATGGTATATGGGGTTTTTTAATATGTGAAATGAATTTTTCTAAAACACGTATGCAGCAAGATTGTTTCCTGACTCCAGAGAAGAGAGTTTGTCTGACATGTAGGGCAAGAGCTCATTCTCAGAGCAGGATGAAAATACAGGAGTTTCTGGTTCTTAATCCTTTACTAAGATCCGTACTCAGTTGATAGATTCTTGTGTACCATGTCTTACAGTTTGTAAATCATGTGATGTAGGTCAAGGTGTTTTGGCAGTAGTATCCATCTGTTTAGAAGCACTGATGCAACACATAGTTTCTTACAAATTATAAAAACCACATACTAATATGCTAGAATTGATTCCGTTGATTTAAAGCTTGTTGACTTTGACTTACATGAAAGTACCAGATCTATAGCTGAATGAAACAGGTAGGTGAAGTGTGATCACTCCATAGATGGATGCCAGGATGACAGTAACATATACAAATGATAGTTCTGAAGTGTCAGTGCAAACAAACCAACAAATGAACACTCCTGTCAATGCTTTCTACACTCTTAAGGTATCTTTTTCATAATGGGTAAGAAAAAGATGTAATACTAAAGAATAATCTAGATACAGTGGACTGTATTAGACTGCAAAATTATTGTGATCTGAGATATACAAATAAGGTTGTATTCCTAGGTAGAAGTTCATGGTACATGCATTAGATAGTGCTGTATAGGCTTATTGTACATGGGCTGTAGATGTAATTCTGTGCCTGTGCAGTAGGATTTCTGAACTGTTTGTAACCCAGTTGTAGGCTCTGGTGATGCATTTAACTTCTCTTGAGAAAAAGAACATCTGGAGAAAAATTTATGTTGGAGATTTCTTTGTATATGTAAAATTAATAACAAAATATTAATTAATATACTAGAGGATAGATTCCTGTTACAGTATCTGTGTTCTTTTCCTGTAATTGGAAGGCTGTGGACTACCCCTCTTCAAGTTATACTTTTGGAGTTCCTTGAGAGGTGAGGATCCAATGAGAAATTTGCTTTTCCTTTCATCTGTGACAAGTTTAGATGGAGGGGGATATAGTTCAAGATGGAGAAGGACTGATTTGTGCCCAAGTGGGGAACAAAGAACCTTTGTGTCTACTTCTGATGGTTGAGTCTGTGTTAAACTGATAAAAGAGATTCTGATCAGCAAAGCTAAAAAGAAAGCTCACATCTAGTCAAATGTACCTCCACACCCCTCTTTAGAGCCATTTTAGACCTTGGAGCTATTGTCAGAACAAAACAGATTAGGTGCTTTGTCCCAGCTATCATTCCCAATTATTGTAAGTATTATACTTTTTTTTTTTATTACTAATTTTAAATCAGAGCACTGATGTCTTCATGCAACTCATCTTCCTCTGGCCTTTTAGGAGTATTTTCAGTAGCAGCAGCACTCAACTTCAGTATTTTGCCCAAGATGCATAAAATGTTCAGTAAGAAGATACTTTTAATTGCAGTAGTGTATAGTTATGATGTTGGTGTATTTCCACTATTTTTTAAGGTCTCTTACATTCCTTCCTTGTTTCTTATTTACATGAATTGTGTGCTTGCTCTCTCCTGTTATAGACCATTTACCTTCCTGTGAAGAGCACACAGCAAGTTGAATGTTGTCTGCATTTGTCAAGCTGGTATAGGACATCCCATTAACAAAATTATTGTGCATATGCTCCTGTGCATGGTGTTATAAGAATAGCTTAAAGCCCTTATGTCATTTTTTTTTAAAAGCCTTTGTAATTTTGCTTTTTTTCCAACTGTCTGATATAATTGGCACTCACATCCTGTGTTGGGGTCTCTGTGTTCTAAAATCAGATTGTTGCCAGGTTTAGTTTTGGCAGCTTGCAAGATAAATGAAAGGTTTGGCTGAGAACAGAAGGTATTGCTGGCAGTGCTGCTTCATCTCTGCTCAGGAAAGAAAGATAATGCTATTCTCTTAACTTTCCACAAAGAGGCTTTTGTAAACAAAAGAATAGCGACTGTGTATATGTCCCATCCTACTCTGTCCTTGCCTCAGCACTCTTCCCTGCATTCAACATGGGCTTCATTCCTAAAGCAAATCAGAAAAAGTACAGATTAAGATTCATAATCTTGGTACAATTTTCTCCAAGTTTTTGTCAATCACTGACTGATGCAAAAGTTAATAATTTACATGGAAGCCATATTGCATCTTTCCAGGTAACCCTCACTTGAAATGAGCCTTCTGCCAATATGTCTGGTGTTTTGTTTGAAGGTGAGTGACAGCACATTCTCACATCTGCTTACAGCTATCTCTGGAATGTGCAGCGTGGGTGGGTTTTACCAAGCAGCGTTCTCCGATACGTGCGGCAGCCACTAGGTGGTGGTATCCCAGAAGCGAGTGAAGCTGGTAACATTGGGCTGACAGTGTCTGAAAATGTAGTTCTTAAATACCAAAAAGAACAAAAAGATGCTTTTCCCACTCTGAGATGATCCTCTGTTTGAAGTATATTTATATAACTATCATGTCTTCTACTGTCAAAAACTGAGCAGCATCAAGAAAATAAATATTAAGAAAGCTAAATTCTTCTACTAATTTAGGATAGTGTTAATCCTTGTAATTTATCAAATATACTTATCCCCTCTTAACAAATGCTTCCATTTCACAGTAGCGGACTATGCAGTTTAAAGGACCAGACATTAACAGCAGGACATTAAATATATATTTGTAATAATAATTTATGGTTAAGAGAGTATGCAATTACTGATGAGACACTGGAACCTGAACATCATGGCACTAATTCTGTAGTGTGTACAGCTTATTTTATCATCTTTCAGTGAAAACTTAGTCACATTTGGCATGTTTTGAAATCGGCATGTTCTAGGGACCTTTAACCTCAAAACTGAATGAACATATTCTGGTTTAACCGAACAGTTCTCCCAATTGCTTCTGTATCTATCACTTTTTTTCTTACACAGCTTCTTGTGCTGCCACTACTCTAGTTGAATATGCATGTTCCCATTCAGATAGAATGGGAATATCCTGATAGAATCAGGATAGAATTCCTGATTGTTTCTGGTTTTAGTTTATCACTATTGCTGCTAAAGCGTCAGAGAGAAAAGGAATCACATGATCTAGAAAATAGAGTGTCCTTGAAAGAGAAGAGAACTTTAATTGGAAAAATTAAGGACAGTGAAGGTACATTCAGTAGTATCAGTGAGGAGCTGACTCACTGTCCTGATATTCAAGGATTTTTGCAGCATCACCTGTAAGGGGTGGTACTTTAGGACTCCGTGGGCAAAGCACTACTGGGGCATTTTGAGACTGCAGGGTCTTCATCTTCTCAGAAAACTGCAGCAGAATAAGATTCTCTGCTCTTGACACACAATCTCTGCAGGCTTTTGCCCTTGCTATGACTCACAGACCTTCAGAAATGTTGTCAGGGTTGCTCTGCTCTGCCTTAGGTCCTTGCTGGAGAGAAGGGAGAGAGTTGCCTTCTGCAGGGAGGGGAGGGGAAATCGTCCAGCCTTCTCACCAAAAGAGTAGAGATGCTGGAAAACATCCCTGTTCTTGCTCTGAGGACCAATAGGGGTTGGGTTTGGCTGCATAGAAGAAATACAGAGCTGAGTACCACTACCACTGTAGCAACATCACACCTAATAATTTTGGTAGCTTTGAGATTTGCTCACACATTCAGAGTAATAGAGTATCAATACATCATGGGTAATGAAGCCTCCTTGTTTGTGGTGCCTAGATATTCAAGCATAATCTGTCAAAGAGAACTGGGATGAAAGTTTTCAGAACCATCACTGAAGGGTTAGGTTAGTGATATTTTAACAAGGTAATTTTTTTGTCCAAAATAGATTTTTTTTCACAGAAACAAATTAATTATAATTAGCCTGTCTAAAGGTCATTCCACCTCCTCAGTATTGATTTTTAATCTTTGTTCTTTGTGCCTTTGAGCCTCCAGCCCTGCTTACAGTCCTCAGATGAAAAGTAATTATAAACAGTGTATGTCTCATCTAAAAACCAAACCAAAACAATTAACAGACCATGTGCTGAGAGAGAATGTAAAAAAAACGTTCCAGGCTTGCTATACGCACACTAAAGAACACAAGAACTTGGACCTTTTGCAAAATCACTTTAAAGAACTGCTTTTCACCATTTCTTGGTGACAAGGGTACTATCTCAGTATTAACTTGTCTGTAACTGTGACAGCAGGTGATTCCTCATGATGAGTCAGAAACCGAAGGAAATGAATTTTCTTGCAATTCAGTCCCATGAACAGATACTACTGGGCATAGAGTGAAATCTTGACCAGTCAGAATGGTGCTTTGCCACTGTTTTTAGTGGAACCATGGTTTGAGCTGTCATGTTTTGTCACTGTGCACTCCTTTTGAGCATAGATCCTTCCTCTAACAGGAAGTGGCAGATCTCTTAGTTTAGTATGTATCGTTCTTATGCACTGAGGTAAATCATTTGGCTTAGTGGATTTTTTTCTCTTAATTCCACACATCACAATAGAGCAAAAGACTCAAATACCTCTTAATTTTACTAATTGATCCTACAAAAAAATCTTTTTAGAATGGTACTTTTTTCCTAGTGTTTTTACCTCTTAGAGAAGAGACAAGGCACTGTAAGACAAATTAATTGGAAACAAAGCCATTGCAATTTTAATATCTCTACTTAAAGATGAATCAGAATTTATATTTTGTAAGACTTTGGGCCAAGTTAATGGAAGCTATATATTTTACTCGGGACATGGAGGCTTTCATGCTTCTAACTGGCCTTTGTGTTAAAAACATAAAAATAGTTTTTGCTTTGCTGCCAGTGTTTGTGTGCAAAGAGAAGCTTTAAACCACAGCTGTGCAGTGTAACAATCATGAACTTTACAGGGTTGCAGATGTGGAACATCAGTAAACTAAATTAAATGTAGCTTAACTGAGTTTGGGAGGTAGAGTGATGGATTACTTTTTTAGTTTTTCACTTGAGCATTTTACAGTTCAGTGTTTTTTCTCTTCATATCCTAACATTTTGTGGCATAGCACAAATGCAGCACAGATACAAGACTTACTGGCAGTGGGATCCAAAACATACCCTAAAATAGCCCTAAAAATGGAACTCATCTAGAAACAGAACAATCAATTAGATCAAAGTTAAGGTCGCAGTCTTGCTAAAGCTTGATATAAAACATAACAGTTATTTACTGTTGAGAATAACTCCCTATAAATAGTGCCAGTGAATCTCTGGAATTGCACAACTGAGAAGAGTTGAGTTAGATTTACCACGTTTATGTTTAGTAAAGGATGTTGCCTAAACAGAAGTCCACTGTTTTCAGTCTGAGGCTTCACAGACTAGACTGTACTGAAAATGGGCAAAGGACATAAATTTTTTTGTCTTCAAGTGCTTGCAAATTGAACCCTAATAAAAGTAGAAGTGAGCAAATTTAAGAATAGATCTAAATGAGCTTACTGATTTGATAATAGACCATCCTCTCTAGAACAAATATTGAGAATATTTTTTCTTTACCTTTCTCTCAGACGAGAGATCTTTTCAAATTTTCATGTTTCTAGCCTAACTTCTCAATCTTATAATGATTGAATATGATATAATGAATAAGATTTCACAGTAGTGAATAGTAATCATAACAATGCATTGTATACTAAATAAATTCAAAATCTGTTGATATTGAGGAAACAAAAGATGTTGTACACAAAAGATGTTACTGTTTTTAATATTAACTAGTAGACTGTGGGATCTCACTGTGCACCATATACAGAATTTAAATAGAGAAATATTCAGAGAACATTATACAGTTGTTTTGGTGAGTAGTTTACTTGACAGTTTCTACAGGCACTGTGTGCTGTAAGGTCAAACTGTGTCAAAGATGCTCAGTATGTCATTGGAAGCATTCAGTAGCTCTCAAGATCAAATCCTAGAAGAGCAATTAATTTTTAAATTGCTAGTGATTTTGTACAGCAGATAAAATTGTTGAATATTCAGATATTCGTGCTCATTTGAATATCCATAATTTTTTTGGTGTGTCCTTTACGAAGAATGTGCTTATGTTTCCCCCTCTTTCAAAATAATTGAATTAGTGATTAATGTATTCAAAGGATGAATGTAGTGGGTGGAAAATAAACCTCCGAGTCTGTGCTAGATTTTGTGTATTCACTTGAGAGTATTTTGTGTGCTCTTACTATGATTTTGTACTTTTATCCTTTTTCTTTATTCCTTCACCCTACAACAAGCTGTAAAGGTCAGTACTTTACTAAACCAGCATTATCTATTATTATTTGACTTTGTCTTACTTATTCCAGCCTGACTTGGCTTAATGTAGGAGTGGTTAATTGAGCTGCCTGGATAGCAGGTCACAGTGTGTGACAAAGACAAAAAATGCATTTGTGGGTATTTGTATGATTGGGTATTTGTCTCATTAAGAGTGGAGATACAAATATAAATAATATTTTGAATTACCACAGAAGTAACTGGGTTTGTGCTAACTGCGGTAATATATGGAAGTGCTGAGATTCAGAGGAGCAGATATTCAGTTGAGAAGCCTTTGAGACTTGATTAAATTAGTTAATGCCTAGATTTCAAAAATGGAAAAGCCTGGAACTTCCATGAATTTCTGTAATCTTGTTTCATCTTAAATTAAGACTTTTTAAAAGACATTTTTTGTCTTAAGTTTTAAAACCTGGTTTTGACACCACTGCCTCTCTAGCCTTAGGGTCTTGATAACTGGGAAGACTGGTAGGCATAGTGAGGTCAGAGAAAATGTTCCATGATTTTATTCCATATGCTTTCAGTGAAATCTTTATACCTGAATTTTTGCCATGGAATTCATTGGGAATCTTCATTGGCCTTAGAAGGATTTTAACTGGACTGTGTATGTATGGAGCGGCTTCAGCAGCAGGTCCTGAGTGATAGAAAATATACCATAAAATTTTTAAACATTGTATGTAGGGGGAACGTACTCTGGAAATACAAACCCTGGGCTGGAAGTCACAGTTCTTTACTTCTCCTGGGTTTCCTGTTATTCACTGTTCTTGTAGAAACTTGCTTTGGTTAAACTGAATACTGTGAAGATTAATTAGTGTTTGAGGATGGTCCTGAGATTATCAGAGACAAGATGCTCACTGTTGGTTCATGTTGGTGAGGAGGCATAGATAAAACAATGAAATAACTAGCATGTTCTTCAGAATCAAACCTTTACTTCTTTGGATAAAGCATATATGATTTTGGTTTAAAAAATCTTATATAACATGCAAGAGAAAGGATATCAATTTCATAAAACAATGAGGGAGACTAGAGCTGGATCAGAATGTAAGGTAACCATATTTTCAACCCGTATATATTTTTAGACATATTCTTCCACATACCTCTGGAAGAAGAAATAAACTTGTCTGTCCTGAACAGATTTAAATATACAAGGGTTATTTTGACTAATGTTTAAAATGAACAGAGAATTCCTCAACAATGAAGTGTTCACAGAAAATTCACCTCTGTGGTTTTCTTCTAATCTCAGTTACAAATCTGGGACAGGTACCAGGGCAATCTGCTTGAGCAGCAGAAAACCTCGTGTTGGTGGTGAGGTACTGTGCTGATGGCACAAACCGCAGCTTTCTGTACTGCCTGCTGTTCCCCGGAAAACTCAAGGTTTGTTGTCCTGAGCTGCTTACATGCAACAGCATCAAATTGTACACTGCAAAAGATGTGGATGGAAATTGCTAAGGCATCTGAAAGAAATGACCTGTGTTTTCTGACAATGTATAAATCATAAAAAGCCAAACCAGTTTGTTCTGTAATGCAATAGCTGTGGCCAGCCTGTCAGTCGGTCTTAAGCCAGCCAGTTAGTCAGGTCTCCAGCTAATCAGGCCACAGACCTGACTAAAGAAAATGCTGGACATCAAGCAGTAGAAAACTGCAGCATTGTTTATACTAGATCTTTGCTTTTTCCAATTTTTTTAGTGTATTTCATTTTTGTCTAGATGCAGCTTTAGATACCCAGCACTCAGCTGTACTTAGTGTGCCAATCCTGTCAGTAGTCCTGTGTTTGGACAGAGGTGCTCAGCCTATGGCCCCCTGGCTGTGGCAAGACAAAAGGTTTGCCCAGCAAACCACTCCCCCCTCTGCCTATCATCTGGTTGTGTGGTCAGGCTATACCAATGTGTTTTGCCTGCTCTCTGTAAGTTTGGTCATGTCACAGGACTATGAGAATCACATAAAGTTTGCTTGTGTATCCTGTGCTGGCATATTGTGCCCGTAATACTTCAGGAAACATCTGCATTTCAGTGAACACACTTCTAGTGGAGTAAATGACTACATGCATTTGATTCAATTTAGCTTGAAAATTGGGCATGTTGCTTAAAGTAGCAATTAGTGCTCAAGGTTGTGTTATAAAAATATCTTGAGCACTACCACTAACTAGTTTTATTAGTACCATAATTTGTTCTTCTTTGCTAGATAGGGATTAAAGTTAAGATCTTTCTTACATCATACATTTACATATCTTGCAGTATAGTAAGCAGTTTTACCTTCATTTCATCTCAGCTTCTGTCAGTGTCTTTCCTCCTTGCATTCTACAGGAGGTATACTAACCCAATGTGTTAAAAGAATATTTAAGCATAGCAGCAATGATGCTTACAAGCAAAGTTTTATTTGTTGCTGTAGGCATCATGCTGCGTGTTTGCCGGTGTGTGCCTTCCCAATGTTGGGAGTGACCACTGAAGTGTCTGGAATGTGCACAGTGTAAAGCATAACAGCACTGAATTTACACTCAGTTCTCCATTCCCAGTCTAGCAATGTAAAGCTTTTAAGTATCTGTAAATATGATCTGTGTCTACTTCATGCTAAAAAGACTAAAGAAATCTTTAGTCTAATTGAGAATCAGTATCAGAATTCCTCAGTTCACTATGGCATCCATTTTCATTTCAAATAATCTGGGCCAAAAAGTGCATACTTTTCGCTCCTGAAGCAAATTTTCATAATTAGGTTATTCCCAGGTGGGCTCACTATTACTAAACTTTCATGGTTATTAGCTTCCATTTGGTAATATGGATCTGATTTTGGAAATACTATCTCTCATTTTTAATTTGATTATTCTGAATAGAAAGTAAAGTGATTTTCATTTCAGAATAAGCAGCAGTTGAGGTCTGTCTGTATTAATCGTTGTGCTCTACAGACAGTATTTTTATAAATATATTCTTGTGCAAAATATGTAGTATATGAGAAAATTGGATTCTTAGCTTTTTATTGCACAAGATTAGCTTAAATTACTTCAGTGACTCAAAAGAATAGAGTTTTGATAGTCAGTGACCAGATTCAAATTAGTACCCAATAAAAAAAGTACATGTATTCATTTGTAGTCGAGCTAAAAGCTTAGTCTTACAGTAGCAGAAGATGAAAATGCATTATGGAGATAAGCAGTCGACTTCCTTCAGCTAGATAAAATGTACTGAAAGGAAAGACAGAGAAGAATCTGTGTATGTCAGAGACATTGTCTGGCTCTGTACCTCTCCTGGAGTTCAAGTGCTTAGCTGTGATTAGAAGTAGTGTCAATGAAATATGAATGCATTGTAGCATTTCTGACCATATTATACTGTATCTACATGGTGTTTCAAGTAACCCCTCTTTATCTGAACTAGAAGCATGAAAGAAATTAATAAAATATATGAGAATAAGGAAAGAGCTTGTACTTGCCCTCTACATAATAGTAATATCCCTGGTACAGCGTGTACAGTAAGGTGACATTGTCATTAGGTTCTTTCTCTGTAAGTCATTTGCACTTCACAAACTGAGCGTTGTATCAAAGCTTAATGTATTTCTCACCTGGCATGCTCTTTCTTTGGGAGGAGTGATCTATTGCAGACATAACCAAAATGAGGTTATAAATACAGTGCTGATATTAATATTGGCTTGATACTGCTTATACAACACATCACCTAAGAATAAATGAAGAACTGACAAACCATAAGTAACATCAGAACATCCAGCCAGAGGGTGTGCTTTTCCTAATTAGTATTTAAAGTCAACAGCTGGACAAATCATTAATTCGGCCACCTCACAGCACGAGTGATGCTCGGAGATGCAAGTGAGAAGCCAGGAATGCTGACTAGTCCTTTCTGAGATCTAGAGAGCACTTCCAAAGTCCAACCAGAAAAAAAAGAAAACACATTTCTTTCTTTCCTGTGGACATACTTGAAGTATTTTCAAAACTTCTCCTGCTTGGCTTTGCATAATAGAAGAGATGCAGCGCTTTGACAATATGGTCTTTCTCACGTACCTGAAATGAGGCATCAGTGAAGAATATGTTTGCAGAGATGTGAGATCTCCTAAACAGCTTCAAGACAAAAGGAGGTCTGATGAGTGCTGGCACAGAGAACTTAGCTAGTGAGTGCAATGATTTTTGTGCTGCTACTTCTCTTTCCCTCAGAACGTTTCACAGACTTTAGTGACTGAAACTTCTCAAAGCGTTAAAGACATTCCTAACTTTACTGAACAGAGGGAAAAAAGAGAAACGTTGGAGCTGACTGATTCCTCCATGACACAAATGAATCCCAGAGACCTTAGTCTCTGATCCAGCAGACACATAGATAGATGCCTTAATTTTTCAGGTGAGCAGTCCAGCTGAACTGAAAATGAAATGCATGGGAATAAAATTAAACATGTACATATTTAAAAGATTAATCCTAACTTTAACCATTAGCTTCTCTCCCCTCCCTCAAAAAAAACCCCCAAAACATGAGGCAATTTTGAGAGGGTTTTATATCACTTAATTGGTCCATTTAATGGACTTGGATTTTATGTAGGTAGTATTTTGGTCTACAGGAATGTCACTCGTATTTTCTCTGAAGTGTTGACCATTTAATAGGTGTGAAGCTAGACTTCTGAAAGGTACAGTGTAATCTTTCAACCTTTAACTGGTTTAACCTTTCAAGGAACCCACAGCAGTTCAAACTAGCTATGCTATTATCTAAAAACATTTGTTCTTCAAATATTGGTGCTCTTCACTAAGTGTTATAACATTTAATTATTTTTGGTATGTGAAGTAATAAATTACCTTGTAAATGGAAATCGAATACAGGGACAGGTATCAAATGTTTACTGACTATAAATACCAAGCTACACTGGATGAAACATTTCTTATTATGTAGACTAATTTTCAAACCACATTTATTCTGTGTTTTAATGGATTAGACATGTTCAAGATGGGTAGTTATTTTTGCTGAACATGAGCAACTTGAGATAAGTAATTCATCAACTTTTATTGAAGCATCATTTTGTGTTTGAACTAAAAAAAGAAAATCCTGCTAACGTTTTTTCCATTGATTCAATCTGATGTTCAAGTAGTAATTCCATAGGAATTCACTTAACCCATGAAATAAGTACCGATAAGAATCCATTCCTAGAAGGAAGTAACTATTGAACAAAGGCACAGAAAAGCTTCTTTTTTAAGTGGGAACTGAACACTTTTGGGGTTTTTTTGTTTTGTGAAGTCATTGAAGATTTTTTATTAATAAAAGGTTTAATTATTTGCTTGGTTTGCCAGATCAGAAATGTTAAGTTCAATTTTAGTTTTGAATGAGGAACTAAGGGAGAGCTCATGACTATGAATTATGAACCCTAGAAACCTAATACCAATGGTGAGTGTGGTGCACCTTGAGCAGCTATAGAGTCATTCTAATTTTTATTTGGTTATTAGAGTTTTTTAAGTTGTTACAAAATGCAACAAAATTTTAGCAGTTTTAAACAATCTGATTCAAAGTAATTTCTTCTCCCAACTCCCCTCTTTTATTGCATGTTGTGTTGTCAGTTCTTCAGAGCAAGGCTTTCAAGCTTTAGACTTGCTAATCTGAAGCCTAGCCAAAAACAACCCTTCCAGACTGTTGATTTTAGCCAAAAAAAGGCACAAAAGAGTAATTTCTAACATACAAATGTATCAAAATTGCAACTAAGAGAAAAATAAATTCACCAACTACTTCTTTGAAGTCCTCATTTTAACCTTAGAGATACATTTACCATGTATGTATGTAGATATTGAAGATTTCCAAAGCAGTAGCAGTTCCCATTAACATCCAGTTTCCAAATTGGTGGGCAGAGCTGTGTTCTGCGCTGTGATTTGGACTGTCAGGTAACGTGCGCTGTTACATCTGGAAATGACGTACCAGTTTGCAGCATTGTCTCAATCCCAATGCCAGCAGCTTAAAAGAGAAATTCTTTTTCAAATGAATTCGGAATGTTTGAGTGAATGAAGAGTACCACTGCTGTGTTTGAGTGCTGGCCCCCAGATTGTTTTCAGAGGATTGGTATTTTTCTTGTTCAGAGAATAGTAACAGCAAAAGTTCATTTCAGTGTTATATGGACACTGGGTTTGCTCTGCTCCCTTATGGAATTATTACCAGTGATTAAGTGTTCTTGGTTCTCGTTTTTTCCATCGTGCCTCCTTACAAGTTGTGTAATATATAGTTTAGCAAAATTCTAAAGAATGTTTAGAGTTACTGGCCTTCTGCAAAGCAAACAGCTAAACTCTGGAGTTGATGCAAACAAGGCATTTAGCATCTGAAAGAAGTGTTAACACTTTATTTACATTTAAATTAAAATAGACACTTATTTATGTGTTCTGGTTCTGAAAGGTGTGTGGTACATCTGCAGAGGCCTATTGTTTATTCATGCTGTAAATCCTTTGAAATGTGTTAAAATGCTTCCCACTCATTATAAAAATCCTGCCACCCATGGATTAGGGCTTTGATGTCACCAATCCTGCTTCAAAGGGTTCTTTCAATGCTATTAATCACAGTTTAGCCTCTGAAGATATAGCCAGAGAAAACATTTGGACATCTTGTGCTAGACTTGCTAAAACTTTGAAATATACAGAGTGTCTTGCATATGCACAGTCCCGTATCACTTCCTCTCTCTTCTCCCAGCCTTTATTTTGAAAAGCTATTTTGTGATGACTTTGGCTTTCTTCAAGTACAGAAGAAAAAGTTTAGGACACGTCATACTGTACATTTTTAAAAAGGCACTGGTCCTTCAGCTGACACCACAATATATTTTTGCCTGAGAAATTGAGTCAGTCTTTAAAAACCCCGAGGAACAATAACATCGGGAATTATATGTCAAAAGGTCAAAAATTGATACATTTCTTATCGTTTTCTCACCTCTCTTGTTAGTTTGTGAATTTAAGATACTGTCTAAACACTTGAGGATCCACGTGATTTTGTAGAAACAAGATTGTTTCTGCAGTCTTTTTACTCCTTGGAATCTCTCAAGGAGTCCCAGAGAAATTGATTACTAGTGATTGAGCTGTGTGCCTTTGTGCTGTCATTGTTTTCATCAGCTCAGTAGCTAAGGTCAGTGACATACCACCTTATCACTGACTTTTTTCTCCTTTCTAAATCAACACCGAACTCTGTCATGCCCATGCTGAATGCTCTGCAGGCACAATTGATAATGAGCGGGGTGTGGAAGAAGTGTGGTGGTGCCTGCTATTTTTAGTACTATTGTACAAACTGATTTTACACCGTACAGATTTTTCCCTGCTAAGCTTCTTGAATAGTTTTTGCAGTATGAATTTCTTTGTTTTTTGAACAGGTAATTTGGCACAAGCAAGAGCCAGAGTGACAGCAGCATCTAGGTCTTTGCCTCCTCAGCTCAGTGCTGGGCGTATCAAGGTTAGTAGTGTTCCCTTTGAAGACAGGCAATTGTTCATAAAATGTTACAGTGAGAATATGTACACAATGCTTTGCTGATATAGGTATATAGGGAGGTTCTTAACAAATAAGAGTCTGCCTTACTATCAGTAACATGCAGCTTGTCTGAGAGCATGGTTTCCCATTTTCGCGATGATCCTATTGTAGAATCCAGTGAAGAATCAATTTACTACTGATTGGAGTGGAATCTCAGTTACATCAATAGCAATATTCCTCTTTATTTCAATGGGATCAAGGTTTTCTTATGGCAATTTTTAGCTAGAATGAGGTTTCATTAGGTAAAATTTGAATAATGTATTTAACAGTATGAAAGACAAAACAAAATAAAAAAATATATCTGTTTCTCTTTTATTCAACTTGCAAGTGAAAATCCAGGGGACATTCGTGACTGATAGATAACAGAAAAGAATGACTCAGCAATACCACTATTCTTTAAAAAGAACTGTAAAATTTAACCTCTGCTGAATTTTGCTATGAAACTGTGTGGCATAGCTGCAAAAAGATGGCATATTTTTATGGCAATCAATAGGAAATTTGTGAGGAAACCTCTTGTGCCTGATAGCTGATAGCATGTACACCCCTTCACCATTTCCTAAGTAGTACTGTTAGAGTTAGCTTAGTTAAGGTTTGGGATTGGGTTTTTTTTTTCCTTCAAAGCAAACAATAATAAATTTTAAAAACAAATGTGGTAACAGCAACTGTTCAAAAGTTACAAAATTTTATGTTCTGGATTTTCTATTTGTTCTCATTCTCCCCTGGTATTTGGAGCTCATGCTCAAATGTCAATAAAGTGATTCTTGTCATCCGGACATCTATATCCTATATCCTTCACTGTACCTGCAGATACAGATGTGGATTTCAGACTATTATTTCCTATCTGGTATAAACACTTTCAATGCTGAAGGATGGCCTTTCGAATTTTTTGTGTGTTATACACACACTGTCTTCCACATCCAGCTATATTCAGCACAAGCTTTCTAAGCATGCATTTGATTGATACACCGGGAATGTAATAGAGCAGTTCACCTTTAGAGCTTTAATAAACATGATCAGTTACTAAATAGTCTTTAAGTGAGTTTTACTCAGCCTTCAAACCTTTTAAAAGGAGCTAAAAGACATGCATAAGGGCTACACTATTCAGAAAATGTTAACTTAAATACTTTTTAACTGTAAAAATAATTTCTTAGAATTTCACAAAGTACCTAATAAAAACAACTTCCGGAAACGTGTTTTAAATTATTATTTTAAATTTTATCTTAAAAAGTCCAAATGCAGTAATTTTGTTTGGAAATTTGGAAAAGTTCATTCGTTATTGAATTTAAGAGGTATTTTGCTTAACATAGTTTTTGGTTTCATGCCAACTGCAGGTGTGGTCAATATGTGAAAGTAATAATTTCCAGTAACTTCATAAGGTGACATGATGTCGTAAATCATTCATTTTATATTGTTTCAAAACTATTAGAAGCAATTTTTTTAGTGACAAAACTGAAGTTTGGCTTTTGTAGGTCAGGCTGTGTTCCATTTCAGTTGTAAGCTTATAAATTTATATTGTAAGTCACTACAGCTGTCACATAAAAATGTGACTTAACAGTTGAAATATTCTTCTTTTTAGTTTCAAAAGAGTAGCTAGTGATTTAAAATACAAGATTATATCATGACATTCTTATTGTGTTCTGTCATTTTTGCCAAACCAGTTGTGATAAAGCCTATTGTCTATGGTACATGCGATTATTGCCCTACCATAAAAATTGCATGGCTTCATAGGCAAGAAATGTTGTAAATTAACCAGAGACAAAACTTCTTAAAATTTTTACAAGAAAATCTCCCTACCTTCAGGGTCTGTCAGAATGGTTCGAATGTTTCTTGTCAAAAAGTTTTGGAAATGGATCCTAGTCCTTACATATTGCACAGATCTGAATTTACAACTTCATTCATAGAAAAAGGAATCTAACAATACTGCTTTTATCCTGATTTTCTGAGAAAAAGTGTTTTACGTTTCCTCTCTGAGTGTTTCTGACCATCTGTCTTTCTCTGCGTTCCCTCCCTTCCCCCCATTAAAAAAACCCCAACCAAAACAAAACTGTTTAGAAGCCAGCAGCCTGTAGTAAACCATACTTGATAGAGTGGCAGTCTCAAAGATGGTAAGGTTATATATATATATATATATATATATATATATATATGTATAAGCGGCTGTGAAAAGGACATACTTACAGTGTGCTACTGCCCAAAAGGCAGAGCATAAGCTCACCCGTTTTTGGACAACAGATGTTCCAGATGTGGCTGAGAGGTTGTGAGTGCTCAGCCTTCAACAGCAATATCACCAAGTCTCTGCTTTTCTAGACAGAGAAGAATCCTATATAGAACCTCAAATTCATTAGCCTTTGGCCTCAGACCAGTCCTCAAATTATTTGCTTTAGTTCTTGATTTGATATTATTTTGACTGTGTGTCTTTCGACATTAAATGTTACCAGTTATTCTGAACTTACTGTCAGTGTTTACTGTTATGGCTTTTGTCTTCTACCTGACCTTTCCTAGAGATTTAGATACCAATTCTCAAAAAGCAGTTGTCCTACCAAGATAATCTTGAAACATTCCCATATCCTTCCCCATGGCCATGCCTGCTGTTTTGATTAGGTTATTGATATTTACTTTGTCAGGTGACCTCTTAAGATGTTTGATGTTATCTGAGCTGATAAAGCATTTTCCTGGGATATATTACAGAGTGTTCTGTTAACATCCTTCAAACTGAAATCAAACTGCATCTTTTTTCTTCTTTATTTTTTTTTATTCTTCTCATGTGTTAGTTTGAGATGCATACCAATTCCTGTACACCGCTCTGGGTTGGAACTTCACAGATTACAAAAACATATTGAAATTTTTATGGTCACCATTATTGAAATCTGTCTTCATTTGTGCCATCTGTATTCTGAATCTTGTCCTCACTAGTTTTCTTTTGATTTCTTCCCCAACACAAAATCCATTTTTTTGATCTATTACTACTTAGTGCTTCATTTCCTTTATATTTTGCATGCAGTCTCCTAAATATCTCCTGAAGGTAAGAGACTCAGTTACTTTATTGAGAACTGTAATCTTTCAGCAATTACTTTTAGTGTTCAGAAGAGTGTTCTTAAGTCAGTGAGTGTTGGAAATGATCGTATGGAGCAAAGTCCAGGAAGTGTAGCACAGGTGCTGACAACAGCATTATCTGGTTTATACAAATGCCACCTGGTCAGAGCAGATGGTAAACTGCCACAAAGCAAGTGAATGCTAAAATGTTGTTAATGCTCCATGCAAACAGGATGCTGGTTAATTTTCTTTAATTTTGTTGAGCTGTAATACAGCAACACAATCTGCTTGTTATTCGTAACCATAGTTATACTCATTCATAATTTCTGGTTTCATTTTGATAAGAACAGCTGTACTAACAGTATAACTAAAATATACAAGGAGCAATATGTTCACTGTCCATGCATACCCTCTAAAAATAACTTCTTCAATGCTGAAAAAGTGGTATTTGAAGCTATGGCCGTTCAGCAGAATAAGATTGCTGAGATTCTTGGCATCAAAATGGCAATTTAAAGTAATTAATAGCAGTAGAACAGAACAGACCTATATGTTCTCAGATTACCTACTTTATTTGCCACTTGTTGTCCAACAACCTGTTTTCCATACATGAGCACGGTGGGGCAGCTCAGTTTACTTTTTGGTCATTACAAATGTGATAGCTCTTGTATATAAGACCTATTGGAGTTCACTGTAGTGGCAATAAGATGAATGCTTTTTAGGAATCAGTTCCTGTGGTATTGCACCTTTACAAATGCTTCATTGCCTGAGTACTATATTACCATAAATCTAGAGTGCTCTTCCACTATCAGAAAGAATTCAGAATGCTTACAGATCGCTCTGAAATCAATGTGTGTCCTGCACCTGTTAGAGGCTGGCCTTCCTATCTCTGATAAAGTACTCTGAAATACTCACACCTGAAGGTATGACTGTAACAAAAACTGCACCAAGCTTTCATGGGCGAGGTGGTGTGGGTCTGCAGTGTTTCTGGAGCAGTTCTAACATCACAGTTTTGTCTTCCAGGTTGACACAATGGAGGTCATGCGGCATCCTGAGGAAACAACTAACATGAAGCGGCAAACTATGGCTTCCTATTTTAGGGTACAGAAGTTCAATTGAAAATAAACCTTTGGATGATAGGAACAATGGATTTATCTAAAATATCTGTAGGATTGTTAGATCGAAGAGAATAATAAGATAATTTTTTTATTCTGTTATGAGGTCTTTGTAACCTCACAAATTTTCTTTTATTTATTTTCTCTTTGTTTTCTTATACTCGTATTTTTATAATTTCACTGAGTATGATGATAACAGAATCTAGAGCCTAGACTATTTCCATCTAAAATTCTAGAGGTCTAGAATAAACCTCACTACCTTATTATAAACAGAACACCGATTTTGTGCAAATAAAATAGCTGTTATTATTTAAGACTTTGTATTTTTTCACAAACTTAGGCATGCATACCTTTAAAGATTGGGATTTGTCATTTGTGCTAATAAGTAAAAACAATCCATCTTTCAGAAGTGCTGCTATAAATCATATGGATTGTCATTTTATCAGTAGTAATCCTGCCTGAGATAATGTATATTCTGTATGTGAGTTTAAATTGAACAAGCAAGAAAAGGGCATTGAGAATGTTGGAAAGGGAAGCTTAGAAGTCAAGAAAGAGCCCGTCCAAGACTGTTGGTTAATGGTTTTTTACCTTGTAGTCACTGCAGAGTGGAAAAGTTTTGAGCAGTTGGCCCTTGGGCTGCAGAATAGGGAAGTTCACAGTGCTATGCTAACCAGTGTGGGCCAAAGCTTCATGCTGTATAGGAGTACCTGTTCTGTAAAATAGTACCTGTCTTGTAAAATAATGTAAGGAAGGACACAGAGGAAGCTGATGTGTGCTGTGATGTTAGCCCAGTGTGGAATGCACAAGGGTACACGTGCACACTTGTCTAGTCATACAGGTGTGCATTTAGAGTGCTCTTGCACAGAACCCCACAAATGTCAGCTGTGCAGGAACTGAAAAAAAAGAAAGTGGAATGTGGAGTGAGTGTGAAAGTACACCATAATATGCATACAACCTGCAACAAGGTGACCACAATAAGCTTGGAACTGTGCCTGATTTTAAGACACATATGGATATATGAGATTGGGTAGAGTTGTAATGAGTACTTATCATACAACTTGTTAATGAGGCGAGTATGGAGCAGAACTGTTAGAGTCATTGGAAAAACAGATATATAAGATCTGATCAAATTTTTTCATTTCAATGTAAATTGCAATGGAATAAATTGTTTTCCGTGTCCAGGGTGGATAGGAAAAGAAGTAATGGACCTGTGTTTCAGTGGGGAGATTTATGGTAGATGCTAAGAACATTGTGAATAGTCATGGTAATGTAGCACATCAGCAGATTTCTAGGGAGATTGTGCAGTTTATATTCTCAGTGATTCTGAAAAATGAGTGTAACAGAGATGTGCCTGAAATGTTACAATAAGTCTAGTGTTTTCTGTGGGCAGAGCACTGAACTGATGACTTCTTGCAACCCTTGCCCCATAATTTACTGTGATTTCAGTGATTGTTTGTTTCCTGGTAAAGCTCATTCTTCTGTTGGGGATATTTGATCAGTCAAATGTGTCTACAGTAGAATTATAGTTAGGACAATTTTCAATTAATTTTTTTTTTTTTACTATGGACCTTCAACTACAGAAATGTGGTGTAAGGAGCTATGAAGAGAAAGGTTTAATAAGTAAGAAATAAGAATTAGAATATTTTTTTAATATGTTCCAAGTTTCAGCTTCAAGCCTAAAAATGAATGAAAAGGCAATGCTGATTAACATTACAAATTAGAATATAATCAAGCATTACATAGTGTTTACAAATACATACCTCCTGCTTAGTTACATTGCAGTTCTCTGTCAAGAGTGTGCATTTTTTTTATTCTCCTCACTAGTATTCCCTCATGGATCTTTTATCCAAAATGGTTGTTGGACAGCCTCACTTTATCCGCTGCATTAAACCTAATGATGATCGAGAAGCACTGATGTTTTCTCACGAGAGAGTTCTGTTGCAGCTACGATACACTGGAATTCTGGAAACTGTCAAAATACGTCAGAAAGGGTATTCTCATCGCATCCTCTTTGAGGAGTTTGTAAAAAGGTAAGACTTCTATAATAGGGTTATTTTCAAACTCCATTCTGTAAGGTATGTTCTACATGTAAGTACAAGAAGTTCTACAAACATGGTTTGTATGTGTATGGTCTGAATGTCTAATGAGAGCAGGGACTGTCAGAGACAAAGACTACAAGAGATCTGTGATCTCTAATGGGGAATAGCCAGTGGTGAACACCAGTGTTCAGTAGCAAACCTGTCCCCATGATTCCCTCAGTAGAGACAACCAGTAGAAATTATACATCCTACTCAGATAATACAGGGATTTTGGAAGGTCAGTGACCTTCAGCCATTAAATGAAGAATGTTCACATGCTTAAGAATGAATTGATATAAAAACTTCAGATAGCTTGTACACCATCATAATCATTTTTCTTGGACATAGCATGACTTATAATCAGATCTCTGTTCATGTGAACCCTTGTCTTAGCTGCTATTACTGGCTTTAATACATATTCTCAATCTCAAGAAGTTATAAATTTATTTCAGGAAATGCTGTTGTCTTTATGATGGCAGTATGTTTATATGATCATTATAGTTTCCTCTAGATTTAAAGTGTGGTTTCATGTAGTATTTGCTGTTTTCCAATGTGTAGGATTGATAATTCAACAATGATCAGAAGCAATCACAGTAGGAACAAGAAGTGAATGGCTAAATGAAGCATTTTCTGATATTTCCTGAACTGTAGGTTGCTCATCCAGACAATATAGAATTAATGAATCTACTGAAAACAATTCATTCATATGATGCTAGAGGGAAGGAGCTGATTATGAAAAAGAAGAGACATAAACAGACCTTTTTAAAATCCAAAGACAGAGTAGATTTATGTGTGTAAATCAGTCACTTGGGCTTGGAAATCTGTGGTCCGTGAATTGAGAGATCTTGAATGATAAACCAAAACTTAACCTATTATTTCTGAAAAAATATTAATTTTTATTTATGATATATTAGTACACCAAATGAATATGTAGCAGGAAAACACTACAGATTATGTATCACAGGAAGGATAACTAATATGTTTATTTGTCTGTCAAGGCAATTTTATTTTCAGAAATCATCTCCCCCAACTTTTTTTGTGTTGCGTGACTAATTTTAGTATGGTCATCCCATTCTGAAGCATGTTTAAGAGATTTATTTTTCCGATCATTAGCATATCTTTGCAGCATCCTGAAGAGGATGAAGGCAGAATTATTAACCTTAACTTTTATTCAATTTACACATAAGTGAACTGAGATTAACTCCACAGAGATTAGTGTAAATTGAGGCAAAATTAAGCCTCCTCTTATCAACAGATCCTTTTCATTCAGAAGCGTGCTGAATTTGAGTACAACCTTAAAAAATAATGGTAATAAAGCATCACTGACTGTAACTTTCCTTTCCTGCAGATAAGGAAGGGCAAGTTGTGTTTAACATCTTCTCAAATACTCCCAAAGTTTTTAGTCCAACTGGATGTGATTCTTTCAGGAAACTCAATTCAAAAAAGGAAGGGGGGGGTACATTTAGCAATTTGCACAGCAGCACAGAAGACTTCCTGAGTTCAGAATATAAACGGGGCAAGAGAGGGGATGTTCTTGCTCCTTTGTTCATCTCATGCTTGATTTTTAAATGAATTCTATTCTGTTTTGCTCTTGAAAATAAAAACAAACAATACTTTAAAAAGCTATAAATGGAACAAGAAACATTTTTCTTCAGCTTACAGCCATGACTAGTCAAGTGTTTTTAGGAACTAAGTGGTTGAATACATAAAATGTTTGAGAAAACAGGTCAAATGCTAAACAGATTGGCACTTCTTTGTTCATAATCAAAAAGACATTAGGCAAGTATGAAGAAGAGTTTCAAAATGTCAGTAAATGTGAGGATATCAAAGATTTTCTAAGGCAGCAAGTTAATTGGTATTTTGATCCTTTTGAGCAACTGAACAACAAAATGGATGAGCCAGCACTTTTTCTCCCTTGATGTTATTAAACAAATAGGTGTGCTTCTTATCTGCCTGTTCAATAATGCTGTTTTGTAAACTCTTAGCAGGAAATATGAGGACAAAACAATCAAAGGCAGGGAACCAGACCCATTCAGGGTTTATCAGGTGGGAGGTAAACAAAAGATAAAGCTCTGTCTAATGTTACTCTTTACTGTCTTCTGTTTTCATGTAGAACAGATTATTTCAGTATTGCAAACCTGGATGTGGTTTATTGGGTTAAAAAACAGATGGTGGAGAGAGGGCTTAATTGTAACTCATTCACACAATGTTTCTTCAGCCAAGTATATAACCATCTGTTTTATGTATATAAATATACGTATTCTTTTTACTTAAAGTAGGAAAATGCAATCTGCAACCCCTGTAAACACTGTATCCTTGTCAAGTCTTAGACACTTTGTCTCTGTTGGCCCTGTCTTACACCCCATGACATCATGGGTCTGTCTTATGTTTGCTGTGAAGCAGCATAGCCCCTTTTACAGGCTGGAATCCCAGGTTTCAGATACAGATTATTAACTAGATCAGGCCACCAGGTGTGCCTGGCATGGGGGGTCTCATGGTGACTGCACGCTGCCCAACAGCTAAGGGAGGTGTGCGTTCGAGTAGGGACCTGCGCTGAAGGTTCCACTGGATGGAACACGCCTTGCTGAGAGTGCCCAGGCCCCTGGAGATTCACATGATGTGATGTACAGGTGTGTCCTCACCACACATCCTCCAGCTGTATACTCCTTTTATTTAATGTAGCATATACTGGACAATGGCTTGGAAGATGAGGGACTTGGTAGGCTAATGGTGCTAAATGCACTTCAAGAATTAAGTGCCTCATAAGCACATAGGAATGTGTTGAGAACCTATTGCACAAGTTTCATTTGAGGGTTGTCTTTTTTCTTCCCCGCCTGTTTATGTTATGCATTGAAATTTTTTCATACTGTATTAGGATGCAAGATACTCTTTTCCTATGAACATTACTATCTGTTATTCAGATCATACACTCATAGCAGTACCAGTGCTGTTACTGTAACAGTGATCCCAGCTAGGCTGGTTCTGCTTTTTCAATCTCACAGTGCAAATTTGCATAAGGTCACTGTTAGTACACCTAATATGCACAGTCTCTAAACCACCAGTGTTACATTTCTCATGACCATATAAAGCCTGAATGACCTTAATGAATCACATTTTGCCTTGAGTGTAGCTAGGAATAAAAACTGGTGAAACATTGCAAAATCCTGTAAAACATATAATCTCAGTAAGTGCTTTCTTCTAACACCAAAAATTCAGTGGTGATAGACTTGCTTATGCAAAATCAGGGAAGGACTGAATTAAATTAGAAGTCAACCGATTTGCTGCAGAGAAGGAATGCTTTCTTTTTAAATGATGCCTTTTTAATGCTAGCTTACTGTTAATACTGAGCCTGCACCATACCAAAGTTCACAAATGATTTCTAGAAACAAAATTTTAACATTTTCCCCAATATTTTGATTTTACTATCATCCATGGAAGTGTTTATTTGTTTCAGTGGCCTTAAGATTCCCCAGATCTATATAATGTTCCTGTACACTTTAAATATGGTAAACTACTGCACCTTCCAGATACACCTTCTGGACTCCTCTCATTGACAGAACACTGGTTGCCGTGCAAAATAGTTGCAGGATGGAGAAGATAGGAAAACTTTAGAAGTGGAAAGTCTGCTAACCACTTATGAACACTTTATGCACAACAGACCAAATTATGTTTTTCTGAGAGTATTTCTGTGATTCTATGCTTATCTAATGATTTACAGCATAAGTGTTTGGTATCTGTTGCTGAATTTCAAAAGTTTCTTAGACGTTTTATCATTTTTATTTACATTTTTCATTCATACTCAACATAGAGTCAAATGTAATTATTTGTGTGAATTCAGATTTGAAAGTTTCTGAAAGAGGTGAGATATAACTAATACAGGTTGGAAATTTTTGAAAATTATTCTGTGGCTCTTTTAGTTCTAAAAAATGGATTTTTTTAAACTTTCCAGCTCCAGAGCTGAGAAGGAACAAACGTTTTTGTGATACTGAGAATCTTCCTACTATTACTGGTGGTCTGGCTAGAAAGGGATTTTGCCCTCTTGCACTTCATGCCTTTCACATATTCATTCTCCACCTGAGGCTAGTATATTTTAGTACAAAGATTTGTTTTAAAGAGAAAAAGGGTTAATCATTACTAGTTTGAGTTAATTATGTAGAATTGATGCAGCCTTTAAGTCTGGAATGCAAAGGGAGCTTCAGTAAGAGACACTGGTATTGTAGTTAATGGTGCTGTTTAAATGCTATTTATTGAACAGTTCCACAGTTCACCCTTTGAAGAGTGGTGAGAAATTGAACCATTTGTTTACCATCAGTTTATCTAAAACCACCAAGACTGAAATGCTTTGGCCCTAAACAGATAGTTAATGCATGGCATCGTTCTGAAGTTTTCCATATCTTAACATACTTGGATGTTTTGGGCATTTAACCTTAATTCTGCATGTCCTAGCTTTGCAGTTGTTGGTCTGAGGTTAAATTCAACTTTTAAAAAATGTTGGTGCATTCTTAATGACTAGAAAGTACAGTTAATCCCATTTTAGTGTATGTTTTTTCTGAAATACTATTCAGGTACATGAAGGGTAATATGTAGTGCAGATCAAGAACCACTAGTTAAGAAATATAGAATTCTAGAGTTTCATCAGGTTTGAGAAATCAGTTCTTCAGAGGAGAAATTACTTTTCTCTTACATAGTCTTAACTGCTACTGAGAATGTGATTAGTCAAGTACTTCTAGAAAACATGAAGAAGAGTTACATGTTGGAAGTTTCAAGCAGGATGTATAACCCAGGAAAATGATATATTTTTGCACAAATATGTACATGTTTATGAAATAGCACGTGAAGGACCATAAACTTTATTTTTTTCTATTAAAAGTAGAAATTAAAGTATTGGTTTAACGTAGAAGAACACTGAAATATTCCTGACTACTACATTTTGTGCTGAAATAACAAATGCAAATATGGAAATAAAAAAGTAGAGTTGTGAAATTTTCATCTCATCTGAAAGCAAATGTGATTTTTAGCTCTACTTTTCTGAAATTAAGTTTCTGGTTTCTTGGTGATATGTTGTAAGTAGAGGTCACACTCAGACCTCTGCACAGTAGATTTACATAAGTATGACAGAGATGAAATTAGGCCAGTAAATCAAAATGAACAGTTGTAGTTGCATATATCCCAAAGCTTTGGGTATACTCCTAGACATTTTCTCCACCGTTTCACCACATACAATATTTGAATCCTTTTGCCAGATACATTAAGATGAAACATTTTACCTTCCTCCAGAATTTTCCATAGGGTCCATTACTGTACCAGAATTTTAAATTAGATGAACCAGTTGGGTGACCCTATGTGCCACATGCTGTGCTGCCTTACAGTGATGAGTGCAGTAATTTCTGCCTTATTTTTGATGACATAATTGAAAAGGAACAGGAAGTGTATTAACTAGTTACAGGTGTCTTCTGTGCAGTGGTTGGATCAATCAAAACGTTTTGGAAAATCACCATTTAGAGGAAGTTTTTAATAAAATTGGGAGATGATGTTTACATACTGTGAACTGTAAAATAGAAACTGTAGTTACTCCCATGGTTTGGAAAGTTCTTGTCATTTTGCTTCCTTAGGCTGTAGATAAATTTTCTGAAAACATTTGTTAAAACTTTAAGTAACAGGAAAAAGTACCGTTGTTGGGGGTTTTTTTCTGAGCACCAAAAGCAAATGCATTCTAGATCATGAAAGAGAGCTAATGGAGAGGTTACTACATTTGAAAGATACTGAAGTTTGTCATAAACAAAATTATATAGTCAGGCAGTTAAATTACACAGCTCAAAAATACTTTTTAGTCAGATTTGTCCCAAATAAGAAGTCAACTTTGCAGTGATAAGAATGTCATTGATAAGATAGGTAAAAAAATTAAGAGATCACCCTTGAATATTTTATTGCATCATTGCTATTTAAAAACTGTTCTATGGTTTTAAAATCCCTAACTACAACTTACCTTAAAAGATGCTTGAACACCAGAAAATTGATATTGTCACTCATTTGAATCTATCCTTCCTTCCTTCCTCCCTCCCTCCCAAGCTACTTAAGTTACATACATGTGTAAATAACACGGCTATCTAAACTGGCTTTTGAAACAAACAGCAATTTATTGTTAGTGTAACTTCCCCCATGTATCTGTCTGCTATCTGTTGAAATTATATGCTGTCACAAGATTTTTATGATAGATCTATTTTAAATCTGACTTTCATTAGTGCAACTCATAATGGTATTTGTCTTGTGAAAATTGGCATCATTAAATTCAGTAATAAGGTGGAGGAAAAGTACTTTTTTCTTTTAAATGCACCGTGTTTCTCCATTCTTGCTGAATGGCATGACTCTTGGTATTTTGAAAGACTTGGCTAAAGAATTTGTATCATCACGTTGTTGAGAAAGTCACTGCATTAAAAATAACTCAGTAATACATAATCTCCTATCATTATTCAGAGTCAGCAGTGTCTCCAGTTGGTGAATATCTATGTCTTTGGTCCAGGACTTATTCCAGTGCTTCTGACTTCAGATGTCATTTTGTTCCCCTTTGATCTTTATTGACTGTTTTAGTGGTTCTTTTTTCTTTCTTGTGACAACTGGAGCTAATATCTAGAGATTAACTGGAGCTAATATTTGAAAATCATATTCTCCTGATTAAAATAAAAAAGGTCTTGCACAATTCCAAGCTTTGTAATTGCTTCTCCATGTTTTCTTCAGTATGAGGTGGGATATTTTCTTGAATCTGTCTGTGAGGTTCACTGATCAGATTCTTCTCTTCATGTTTTAAAAAACATCTGATGGCTCTTCCCCGTGCTAATAATTAGTAGAATGGTATGCTCAACCTGTTAGTTCCTCTCAATCACAATGTAAATAGAGTAGCACCTGTAGAAGTATAACTTAATACCAAGACAACACATGGCAGTTAATAAATGAGAGCTGAGGTGTCATTTGCTACCATATAACTATATATTATTTCACATAATTGTTGGGTGCTATTCTTTGCAAGGGACAAATAAAAGTCAATATTGTTTAGTATGGGTCTGTTTCAGGCCTCTAAAACTGATCATAATCATTTCAATTAATTGTTTATCATAATCATGTATATGCTCAGATATCTGTTTGTGACAGTTGTGTCATAATTTATGAGGAGGACTGAGTATAAGGGAGAATTTGGCCTGTTAGTTCTAAAGGTACAGCTCTGAGCTAGAGAAAAACAGTGAAAGTACATACTGATTGTTAATTCAATTTTTTCTTTGTCACTCGGTTTTGCAGGTATTATTACCTTGCGTTCAAGGCACACGAGACTCCTGCTGGTAGCAGAGAAAACTGTCTTGCCATTTTGGAGAAATCTAAACTAGACAACTGGATTCTTGGGAAGACCAAGGTAGAGGGTGCTTACATTTTCTCAATAATAGTATCCTTTTAGCAAAACATGTCTACTTTGAAAAGTCCTGCCTGAGTGAACAGAAGAGCAAGGAATTTGCTCCTTAGCCTCCCAGGTTATGGAGGTGCCCTGAGTTAGTGCTGCAAGAGGAGGGGTGCATTGTGTACCTCCCCAAAGCACATTCTGCACGTGGCTGCCTTGATAAGGACAGTACATCTGTCAGTGCCTCCCTGAAATTCCTCCTGCTCTTATTAAAGACATGGCTGAAACGTCACCCTGGCCCGTCCTGTGAGCCTGGTTGGTATGTTGTCCATTTGTGGAGTTTCAGGTAAGCTCCTTCTGGCTCCATCAAAAGCCTTTGTTCATGGTTTAAAATGGAGTGAATGTCTTCTGTAAAAGGATATTGCATAGTATTTTGGGTTGTTTTACAGTGCACAAAGGAAAAACAAGGAGAATTTTCCTGCCCAAGACCCAGATAAAATGTATATTAGCACCTACAGAATTTGTCTCCTGAAGCAGAAGGCTTTTAGACAATATTATGTCTGAAACCAGATTCAACCCAGGATTTATCTTCCCACTGACAAGAAAGGCTGTATTTCAAAATTGTTGATCTCTGAAAATATCCCCCTGGCCAATTTACTTTGTAAGGGTGGTAAATATGGGGTTTATTTTTCAATGGGCGATTATAATCAGTGGAATAAAGAAATTACATAAGTACACCAAGAGCAAATAATTGGTTCACATGATTGCTATGGTATCTACAGGCAGTATTTTGCTAGTTTTCTCAGCAATGATGCCCTAGAATAAGCTACTATTGGACTAATGAAAAGACAGAATACAAGAGGTTATGTTACTGTCTGCTTGTAGTACTGATTTTTTTGTTTTGTTGTTGTTCCCTTCCAGGTTTTTTTAAAGTATTACCATATAGAGCAGTTAAATTTGTTCCTTCGAGAAGTTATAGGGAGGGTGGTGATCATGCAAGCCTATATCAAGGGATGGCTTGGAGCAAGAAGGTACAAGAAAGTCAAAGATAAAAGAGAAAACAGTGCTCTTACTATACAGTCAGGTAAATGTTTACATTCCCTATTTCACTGAATGTCTTTGCATTTCAGTCAGTTAAATTGCATGCATATTGTTCATTCATCCATTATAGTTTATTATGAAATCAGAATGACCAGAAATGCTTTATCTCCAGCTAATTGATGCAAATGTGATTGATTTACTTCTAAGGTGTCATTTTAGTGTTTGGTAATGTCTTTATTTAAATATGTCAGTATTTTGGATGGGATGCCTGTGCACAAAATGAAAATATTGTTAGGAGTGTCTGTCCTAGCATGGAGCACATTATTGAAATGCAGTAGCACATACCCCTGCCCATATACCAGAATTCCAGACATACATCATAAGATGGACCGCAGGGGCTGATAGCAGGCTTCCTTGTAGTGAATTTGGGGAACTGTGTGAGCAGGGATGATCATGCACCTTTGTCTTTTGGGTTAGGACATCAGTGAGCACATGGTGACAATTAAAATGTGGAAGAGGGAAATGGTGTTTGAAGTCGTGGGGATGTGAATGTTGCAGTCATGAACCCAGAGTTCAACATGTGGGTGGGTAGGGAGGAGGTATTGGGGGTAGGGGCTGGAGTAGTTATGGCAGGAGGAATGAAAGTTACAGCACATCTCTGACTCTGTAGCACTTCCTTAAATAAATGTAATTTCCAGCACATGGGTTTGTATTTTTAGCCTGGAGAGGATATGAAGCTCGCAGGAAGTACAAGGAAATAAAGAACAGAAGAACTGATGCTGCTATACATATTCAAGCAGGTAATTAAAACAGTATTTCAATTGCCAACACCTATTTTTCTGTGGGTGATTTTGTGTGTCATGTTTATAGCAAAAAAAAAAAATACAGTCCAAACAAAAGCTATAAAAATATTACTTCTGATCATTTGTTCTTCAGTGTCAAATAACATCTGGCAGGTATCGGGCACTTTGGCTTCTCTGGAAGCAAAACATACTAATTAAAAACTGTTGAGTTAATTCTCTAAGATTCTTCTGAGCGCAGTCAGTGTGATCCAACTACATGTAGAGCTGGTATGAAGCACTGTATTGATTTGTCTAAAAGTGTGGATGAGAGGCACTGGACATGGATTTCTGTGTCTTTGTATGGAGCCCTGGTCTTGGCAGATTGCCAGGTTTTTGTTTTGACTGCTTGCTGGGTTTGCCAGCTTTGACCAATCTTTTGACATTCTGCCAGACTCCTATGCAGCCATATCAATATGAATTTGAATAAACTTTAAAGAGATTATTGGAGAAACAGGCCCATAGGGCTGTGTAGGTCTCTAGTAGAAAGCAGAGTACCATATGGCACAGAAATCTAAGAACCAATGCTGTGAACTCAATGGTGTTTTCAGATGCTGCCAGTATGAAGCAGCCTCCATGTGATGCAGTGTAATACACTTTCCCTGTGCAACTCCAGGTTGAAAGACTGTAACTGACAAAAAATGAGTTGTAGCAAATGTGTTTACAGATAAACCAAGATACCACCTGTATTCTACCAGCTTCCTGTGCTACAATTCCTTAAACTTTGTCACCTATTTATTGTGTATCTTATGGTCTGAAGGCAGTATGAAAAAGATGTGTTCTAATATTCTTTTTCTTTGTTCTCAAACCATTCCCAATAAATTAATTTGATTTTCTGTTGTCTAAGTTTGCTACTCTGAAATTAGGCATTGCTGTGACTTTCAGCAGAAAGCAGAATACCATTCTAGTTACAGAAAGGAACAGGATAACATTAGGAACAAATAATAATTTGCAACTTTGCATGAATACTGTTACGCTGAATTGTGAAGCTCTAGAGTTAAACGTGGAATATTCTATTAAGTTGAGAACTGTTAAGGAGAAATTTTTTCTCCCATTACAACAAACACTGAAGGACTGCACATGTACTCTCTCCCATTCTTCCTCTCCTTTGTGTTGTCATTTTCAGTTGTTTTGACAATAGCTCAGAAAGTAGATCTTGAAGTACCCCCTGCCACTATTTTGCAGAGTATTTGCTACATTTACAAGTATATACATACCTGGACCTTGATTACCTAACTTACAACAGCCTTACCTTGAAAGAAGGAAAGTGAAACTGTTAACCCATCACTGTCCCCCTATGGTCAGCTCCTTAAGGTGAGAGTTCTCTCATGTGCAGTAGGAAGCTGGTGTGTAGCAGTATCACTTGGAGACTGCAGGGGACATTCTGACTTACAGTTTTATCCAGACAGATTGTGAGCTCTTTAGGGAAAGTAACTGATCTATTCTGTTTCTAGCACACATGGGAGACATTCTGAGCTGTGTTGCTTCCTGCCATCTCTTAGACGCTGTGTTAAACATGGCAGAGCAGAGACAGTGGAAGTGAATCTGGACATTGTTCAGCCCTCTGGACCTAATGCTGGAGTAATGTTGTTAGCATTCTTCCCACCAACACACACAGCATCTTCCTTTGTAACCTGGCACTTGACTGTTTCAGTGATCAGTTTGGGTGAATAAGCATTAGGACTATAGGGTTAAGAGTGACACGGTGCACCTTTTGTATTAATTAGGCTGGCTGTTCCTCCTATCTTTGGCTCTCTAGTAGAAGGGGTATAATAATAGTAATGATAATCCTCAACACATTTATATCTGCCTTTGGAAACCTAAACCTAGGAGTTCTTATTTGAAAATATTTCCTGTGTGCATTTTCTCTTCTCTGTGTGCTAATTTTTCCATGTTTTAAATCAAAACTTATGCTTGCTAATCATGGCCATTTTCCAGGTTTTAAAACACATGGACAGTCCTTGTGTTGTTTACTTTACATTACACTGTCTGAATGCGTAGTGACAGGGCAACAAAAGCATCTCTGAATCTCTTCCTTCCCTGCACATCTTCTAACGTGAGTGTAGTTCAAGGCAGCTTTCCAGTAAAATGGAGTATGACCACCTTTGTATTTTTTTTAAGTGAGCCATTTCAGGCAGTGAGAGAAATTGTTTGCATTTGTCATCCAGACATTAGCAAACCCATATAATTAAACTATATGTACTTCCCTCTCCTTTCCCTCCCCCCTGCCCCTCTCAAGCAGGCCTTGGAATTTAGGAAGCATTTGGCTTACATGTTTCTACAGAACAGCGCATATTGAAATTTGTTTTCCTTTCATCTCTTTCCCAATAAAAGCAGCCGCTCAGCTTATCCCTTTAGCTTCCTCAGAACTTCCTTTCAGAATTCCCGATCTATTACAGCACATTCACATACCAGAAACAAGATGCCTTTTCATGCTGTCAACCTTTTTCATCTGAAATGTAAATTAATTCTTGCTGGTACGCTTTGACAGAGATCAAAGTAGGGGTATTAACCTTATTGGGCCTTCTCCTCATCAGAATCGGTTCCAAAGACTGCAAGGGTAGTGTTAGGAGGCCAGTCTTCACTGTTATCTATGGCCCTCCTCCAGGCAGTCCTCTGTCTACAAGTCAGCATTTCAAAGGCGCTGATTTCTTTTGTAAATGACCTTATCATTACCTTAAACTGTGTGAAAAATGATTTGCCTGAATAATTCTTGCAGGATTATCCTGCTCATTTTAATTGTGGGGGGACTTCATTCAGGTTCCAGGATATTGTTTAAGTGGTTTTGACAGCAAGTGATCATAGCCTGATATAAAGGAGGAACACAGCTCCTGATTGGAAACCTCTTGACTTGTTCAGATTGTTCATTTCTTGCAAGTCAGTCTTTGAGGTAGGCTGCATTTGCATTTTAAAAATAAACAGATGCCTTTCAAATACATGAGCTGGTGGTCTGGAGATCTCTGTGGGCCCAGCAGTTCACTATCCATTGAAGAAATGTTGGAAGAAAAAACAAACTTAGAAAAAAAACAACCCGCACAATATACATGAGGATACAATTCCTGAGTGTATCATATTACAAGAAAGAAAAGTCATTATTTCAGATGAGGGAAAACACCCTCGCTAGGAAACAAAGTATTTGTGAATTTAAATTAAGTGAGGAAGAAAAAGCTACCCTATTTCAGCATATCTACATCTCAGTTCTCAGAATACACAGAGTACACGAGGTCTTTCCTCTACTTCCAGTCACACTTTCTCAAACTGTGAAGGCTAGAAAATGCCAATTTTTAACTCGGAGAGGAATTGTAAAGAATGATTTTGTGCAAAGTGTTTGAGTTGACAGTACTTTGCACTTCCAAGTATGTCTTTGTAATTGGGATTTATATTGTTCTGATTTACATCTAGGTAAAAGGAAAAATATATTGTCAAAGATTTTTTTTTTTAAATTATTTTGCCAGATTCACAGCTGGTTAAATCAGTGTAAACCCACTGAATCATCAGAATGAAATGTTGCTTCAGTGATTTACTCTATATGCAAGTCTCATTTAAAGTTTTTTTGTTTTAGAATAATCCATTAATTAGAATTTAAAACAACGGATAATACAATTATGAAAATATATTTTCTAGTTATGATAGCACATATTTCCATGCAGCGTGACTTGTCCCGAAAGACTTATGGGAGGCTTTTAATCTGGTTATTTCGTTTGTGAACTGACATTGCCAAAATGCCAAATGAGTGGTGCATGCAATTCACTTAGATCTGAGGTGACATCACTGAATTCATTTTAATTAGGCCCACTTTAGCCATCTGGAATATACTGTGCAGCTCTGGTCAGGACTGAGTTTAACTATGCTTCCAGAGGTGAAAGGCAAATGACTAATCCATTGAGCCACCGTCTCCTCCTCCAACACGTGCTCACACACTCACCATATGTCATATTGCATTAGAAAATTCTTTATCAAGAACTCAAGATTTGGGCTCTTTTTCTTAAATAAAAAGTGATGGATGTTCAGAAGGAAGCATCACTTTTTATAAGTTGCTTTCTTTCTGCAACTTCTGCCCATGCAGTGTTGCTCACTGTTTACATATCTAACATGTGCTTCTGACAAAATTTACTCCTTTATAATAAAAAAAAAAAAGAGGGACAGAGAACAGTTATAATAAATGTAAGCTTTTAGTAAAAGTGTTACCTTTGGGATTTTCAGCAGCAAAGATATAATGTTGGCTTCAATAGAAGACAAGGAAGTATTTCTTGAAAATATATTTATCCCTATATTTATCCATCTATTTGTATCACTGTGTACACATGTGTGTACATGTTCTCAGCTAATACTGTTGTCTGGATCTAAAAAGTACATAAGTAAAATGTTCCAAAAACTTCTAAGCACTTTATTTCTAAGAATATTTTAGAAAACAATTCCTGAAAATAACAGTGCCTAAGTAGCAGATCCAGGGGTTTATATATATATACGTATATATATATAAAAGGGTTTATATATATATGTATATATATATAAAATTAGTTTAATTCCTTTTAACTACATTTTTAGTGTAAAAAACATTGAAGAGATATATGTGTTTCTCCTAATGGCAGCTGAACTGATTTATTGTATTACCTTGATTTCCCACTCAGGGTAAACCAGATTAGTTTTGTACAGGCTGCACAGCTTTGGTTAACTTTACTCTTCCATCTCACTGTGTTCTGTACTAGCTTAGGTCATCCAGTAATTCTTCAGGTTTAGTATCTGTCTGTAGTAACCATTAGGCCTGATGCTCAGGTACAGGGACCATTTTAGGAAAAGTGAGATGACCTTGTGGTTTTAAAGTAAGAGGATCTGTATTCTGTCCCCTTCTCTGAGCTAAGCTCTGTCAATGTGCAGATGTTTTAGGTCTTCTTTGCTATTTTTGAGGAGAAAAAATGGGAGACTATTCTTACTGGATTTCATGCAAAAATCAGGATGGGACAATGTACAGTGTCCAACAGAAAGTGTCCCCTTCCTTGCTGGTATTGACAGTTTCACAGTACTCTTCACAGTACTTCTGCTGGAGAACTTAATACAAGAGTTGGTTTTTCTTCTGCAATTAAGCAGTCATCACACAGTGTCCATCCAGAGTGAGAGGTGCAAGGGAGGATGTATTCATTGGACCCAGCAAAGGATGTGACTCTCCATCCCTTTTACCATTCATTAGAATTAATTTGGCATGGAGGGAATAATCAGAGTCATGGGCTCTAATTCTCTCAGATGCTGTTAGTTAAGCTGCTGAATGCTCTTTTAACTAGACAAATTAAGAAAGTGATAGGCTGTTGTTAGCAAATCAGCTTCTGATTCCAAACTACCATGATGTCTTCTCTTCAGCAATCATGAGTTCTCCTTCTGAGTTGTTGTTATTTGCTATTTTAGGTGATATTATAGAATAAAAATGTGTCTATGTAGAAGAAGTCTGCTTAACATGAATTTTTTAATGTCAGAGTGAATCCTTCTACTGTTTTAAAGTACTACTTCATCTCCTTTCTTTATACTTCTCTCACAGACCTGTGATAGTTTAGCTTTGATCTTTTTACATTGTGCTTCACAATTTGCTCTGTAACTATATATTTCCTGTGGGAATTACGAGGAAAATGCTTCAGCTTCTCCTGTGTGGAATTGTGCAATATGGGATGTAATGTATATGCCTTGGTACTTAGACCTTAAAATAAAAGTTTATAACTGCAAGACGCCAAATTTCAGACTCCCTGAGGTAAATATATCCTTGGTTTCCGAGGTGCTGGAGCTGACAGAAGAGTCTGTGTGAGAAATGATCAGTAAAAGAAGTAAAAATTCATTTCCTAACTTGTGGCACATAAAGCATCTAACACTGAGTTACTTATAGAAGTATTACAGTTCGTTCCTATCTTGGTTTTCAGATCATGTCATTTTTGGCTATGTAAAGATCAGGGTTACAGCTACTGTTGCTGGAAAGTTTGGAATATAGACTGAATAAGGTGAAAATGAGGTGACAGCTGGTAATCATTCTTCTTCAATGATGCAGTGATTGTTCATGGAGCAGTAGCAACATGAGTCTGCTAATTTCACACTCTTTGAGCCAAGTGCTTAGTGTCAAAACCAGCACCAGTCAGTAATGCAAATTGCTGTGATGGAGCAGCTTCCCAGCCTCTCAGACTCCCCCAGTAGAATTCTCTGCATATGCATTTCTTTTGAAACATTATAGATCCAGTTAATAAATGCTGAAAAGATGCAGTCCTGCTAATGCTTGATGAAGCTTTTGAGGGAGTGAAAGAAGTTTGTTTATCTATACTTTGGTTGTCCCAGGAGTCAAAAGTAGGAAAAACACAACCATTTACCTGTCAGATCTAAGGTATTTTGGAAGAAGCTTGTGGAATGGTTATGTTGAGGAGTAGCTGATTTTGAAAATACATGTGAAAACAGAAGACAGGACAAAAACTATGTTTAACAAATCAGATATAGCAGGTTTTATGTAGTGAATGAGGGAAAGACCGAAATGTTTGTACTGACATTTATAAGAGTCTCTGGAAAAAAAGAAAAATAATTTTTAAAAATAAAATCACAGCAGGTATCAAGGTTGATTTTATAGACACGCACATGTGAAGAACTGCTAAAAGTTGAGGAACTACTAAGGATAAAACTGAAGTTGATCTTGTTAGTTCATTTGTTTCAGTTCTTCTTTATAGTAGTCCATCGACTGAGTGACACTCAGCACGTTTCAGCTGCAGAGAGGTGGCTGCTGGCCAGCTGTCTCTGCTGCTGATATTGGGAGCTGATAAGGCTCCTTGTCTGGTCAGTAGGGAATAGTTAAGGATTGGAAGCCTGATCGCTTGGGACAAGTGAAAGCTTGCCTCATCTCTGCCAGACAAGCAGACTTTTCCAGTCTGATTATTAAGGGCAAAAAGTTCCTCAGCCTCATGATACCTGAGCTCTGTATTTGGTTCAACACCACAGCAGACCTGACTTTTGTCATACCTTCTGTAAAGTGAATGGTTATTTATTGTCATGACATTTCATTAAAAGGCAATTTTTGTTATGTCTTATTCCAGAAACCTCAGTGATTTCGATAAATAAGAAGTGTGGGATACAGGGAAAACTTGTTCATCTTCTGATCAATTTCTCTGTTCCTCAGTTTATTCAATATTTATCTTACCTTCTGATTTCTTTTTGTAATCTACAATGTTATCATGACCTTGATCCTACATGAGGTTACCCTAGACCTTATTTCTGTGCCTGTCCTACATTCCACTGTAATATGTAACCCTGGACCCCAATGGGAGGGCTGCTCTTCTTTGAGTAATTAGTCTTCAAACTAACTCTGGTTTTGCATGTCTTTAGTGGGCTTAAAAGCTTTTCCTGGACAGGAAACGTTGTTTTTTTTTTTTTTTTTCCAAAAATCATATTCCCTGATCTTAGTTCCAATATTCTTTTACATTTTGTCTCACTGTTTAAGCTGCAGTCCTCCTGGACTAATAAACAGCTCCTTTCTCTCACAACTGCTCAGCCTTCTTATTCAGCAGCTGCTTGTTGTATACTGAGACAATGGCACTGAAACTGTGTTTACTTTCTTCATTATTCAGTCCTTTCTCCCCTTAAGTATTTCTACTTAAAATAATACTTGAAATAAAGCCTAAAAAAAAAAAAAAGTTTAAAAATATGTGAGTTTAAGTGTATATTGCAACACTTTTTAGTCTTTTGTCTTAAGTTCAATATGTATTGCTATGTGTGGTTTGTGCTGGAGCTTTTTACTAACTGCTCACAGGTATCAAAAATTCAAGCAAGTTCATGTCAGATAAAACTAGGGAAATAATTATGTTATTTAGGTAGCCAAATCCAGAAATGGATTTGGTCCATGGAAATAAAGGATGCACATATCTTCAAATATTATGCATTGGAATTTTCTTTCCCATTTCATTCCACTGCATGCTTCCTACTTCATTTAGTATTTTTAGTGATTGTTTTGTTCTGCTCCTTTTTTTAGGAATGGTATAAATTCCAATCTTTATAAATTTTTTCCTACTTATTTATATGAGATGTTACTTTAACTGGTTGCAGTTAACTGAAAGAATAGGAGAAGACATTAATAATTTTTCTAGTTTTAATTGAACACATCTGTCCCTGGCTTGTCACCCCTTTACCCCACAATAAAAAAAAGATAAAGCTTCTGATTCTGTAAAATTCTAACTAGCTTAAATCAGGGAATTCGTGATTTTATACTATAAATTTTAATATTTAGATAGGAACCCAACTTAGAATATTAGATAAATTCTCATTTTGAGGCCTGTTTGGCCTTGCCTGGACTGTGCCAAGTGGTCACTATAACAGTGAGAGTGTAAGGCCCTGTAGAATTTCCAGCTGCTGGTAACGTTGCAAACTTTGGAGCCACTCTTGTCCACTAATTTATTAAAAGTTGGGGACGTCTCAGGTCTGTGCTGCAGAGACAAGTGCCAGTCATTTCAGACTCTGCAAAATTTTTCTGATTCCTGACTATGTTTTTTAGCTTTCAGGGGATATATTGCTCGTAAAAACTACACAAGACTGAAAAACAGCACTGAGTGTGTAGCAGATCCTCAGCTTACAAGCAGCTGCTCTACTTCTGATTTTGGCTGTGAAGAAGACTGGTGAGTTGAATCCTTTGCTGTCTATTCTCTAACAAAAGTATTTTTCCAGACAATGAGATCTGAAATCTGAATCATGATGTCATCACGATTCAGCCAGCTCTTAGAGAATCTGACATATTCTGAAGATGGGCACCTGTAGGTTAGCAGGTTCCCACCCCCAGCTTAGTCATCTCAGTGTTCTCCCAGTAAGTGGAAAGGTACTGTTTGCTCTGGGTTGCTGTCCTGTTTCTCTGCAGTTCTTGTAAGTACCCAGAATACTGTAGACTGGGGACAAAATTGCAAGTGCTCAGCATTTCAGAATTGACTGCAGTGCATCTTATTAAATGTCCAAGAGGAGAAAATTGCCCTTCTGTGCCTGCAAAGCACCATGCAGACCAGCAATGAGACAGGGAAAAGAGCTGTCAAAAGCAGATGGACAGGTCACTGACAGAAAGTCTAGGAATACTGTAAACCATAGAGATGCTCTCCTCTTTGCAGAGAAAAGCAATGGATTTTTAGCAATGCGTTCGCTCCAGACAAACCTCCCCCTGACACTTCCTTGGATATGAGAGGCAAAAGGGATCTGTTATGTCTGACTGACCAACAGTGTTCTAGGACAGGTGGCTGTATTTTCTGGACTAATGCCTTTCATTTACAAGTTTCAGTGGCTAAGAGTTATGAGATCTCTCCTGCTGATACCATTTTGGAGAAGTTAACTGTTACATCTTTCTCGGTGTATGCTCATAACACTGAGTTATGTTAACTTCCATGCTAACTTTGCTACATGCTCTAGAGCATTATTGTAGGATTTCGTTCAGGTGTGACCGCCTGCGTTCTTGTAGGTTAATAGTGCTCCATAACCTCTCCCTTACAGCATTCTGTTTTTGTAAGAAAAAGGTTCAGGCCATTGGACAAGTACTAAATAAATAAATGGTTTTGGTTATGATTTTCAGGGTAAAGAACAAGCCCACTACAATTTACCGTTATAGCTCTGTTGTTGAGTTGCTTGACTGCTCACTGGGGAATGAGTTTCCTAATTTATGATTCCCTTTGTGCTCATGCAACTTCTTCTGTCTCCTAAGTCCTTAAGGGGTGTGTATCTTGTCATCTCTTCAGAACTATTGATGATTGTGTGGTCACTTGTTCTCCAGTCTGCGCTGATGGTTGGATAGCTAATAACCTCTCTACTATCAGTTTTCTTTGGCTTCCAGAATTATAATAATTTACAATGTGAATAGACATTTTTGTCTGGACTTGTTTGGAGGTACACAGTCTCTTCAAACTTTTTTCTTCATTCATTTCATGTTAGTTAGTCAGGAATGGTTTTCTTCCATTTTTACATCAAACTGTCTCTGGAATTCTTTGTTATTCCCCAAACATATTTTTCTGGGTAAGGTACAACTTGCTTAGTTGTACATCTTTTGAGGCTCACAAAGATTTTGTGGTTTGGTTACTGTTGAGATGAATTTGGGCTCTATGAAGCAGAAATATTCAGATCTTTTAAGATATTTATTGATCAAACTTATTTTGAAATCAATGTCTAAATGCGTTTAGATATCTGGCCTGAAGATTCCCATATAAGCCATTCAGATCTTGTACCCAGTCCTGGTTGCTATGCACAATCAGATAGATAAATAAATTCTTATTTTACCTGGAGTTGGGAAACTGCCAGCAGTAGTGCTGGCAGTTCTCACTGAAACCCAAACAAATATTGCGGATTATTTTCCTAATCCCATAAATTTCTCACTAGTGGCCTCAGATTCCAGCAAGATTTGAAAACGTTCAGCATTTTATTCAGGTAATTTTCCGAATTTTGGACTAAATCAAATAATATAAGTCACATAATTCAAGCCCTACTTCTTCTTGTAGCTGTTACTGGGCTGTTGTTTTAAGCATGTGACTGTTCAATCATAGAGGAAACTTGTAGGAAACAGAAAGGCTGCAGAATAATAGTGTAGATGCTTAACCTAGTAGCTGGTAATGTGACCTAGAGAAGACAACTTTACTTAGCCTTGCACATCATGGACCTAAAGAATATTTAGCCTTTTCTTGACATCATCAACTGTTGAGAGGAACCTGCAGGCCTGCATGGCATAAAGGAGCTGAATCATAATCAAACTCTTATCAAAAGTGGCTCATTCAAAATTTAAAAAGGGCATAGTTAATTTAAAGAGTCAAACCATGGTCAAGACATGGGAAAAACATGGTTCAAATGAGGGAAGCAGAAACCTTTCTGAGCCCTTTTTACAACCCTGCTGAATAGCAGATTTTCCCTTCTGCATAGAGTCAAATAGGCAGCAGAGAAGTGAGGAGTGTGATGGGACCTCCTCTCTCATGAAGAGAGCACAGACATCAGCCTCGCTTAATGTCTGCCTCTGTTTTACAATTGATCCTCACATGAAATCAAAGATGCTGGATTTTTGCAATGGCATAGCTAAAATTCCAAGTTAGTATTAGGGATCTTTTGAGCTTATTGGGAATAATTTCTGAAGAAGGGATAAGTCATTTTCTAAAACATCATGTGATTTTGGAATTGTTAGATTGGCAGATCTCTAGTGAATATATTTCTCTAAATGTTCTTAGCAGGATAACCTACAGTTTAGTGCCTAATGACCTTAATCTATGCTACCTTGTTCATGTTCTTGTTCAGACAGATCTGTCATTCTCAAATATCTTTAAATCCCTCTACAATCTTGTCAAAGTATCTGCAACCTTGCATGTTCACCACCATCATCTTTTCCGTTTCCCTCCCAAATGAAAATTCTGTTAAATAATACTGATTTGATACTTACCCTGGAAAATACTTCCTGTACTGTTCATTTTTTCCTCTAGCTCACTGACTGCTAAATATCACAGTATGTTAGCTATATGTACGTGATCAGTGTGTAGTATAGCACAAAGCATTGTTTCCACGTAGTGACTCTGTTAGACATCAGTTATATCTGTAACTATAACTGCATGTCAGTGAGTATCCCTTGCACCTTGGTTTCCTTTGGAGCTCTGTGTGTTTAAGGGCTCATGTTAGAAGATATCTGACATCAAAAGCGATTCACAATCTTGAGCTGAGTTTACTGATTTTTCTCCTTACATCTTTCTCTTTTTAGCTATCTGTTCAGCATAGGTTCTCAGAAATCATTCTTGTTAGTAAAATTCTTAACATTCACTTGAGCCTTCGATAATCAAGATTGTATAATAGACTCTAAACAAACTACACAGGCACACCAACTTAGGTGCTTGGAAAGTTATAGACGAAGAATAATTATCAGCATTTCTCTGTTCTGCAGGAAGTAATGCATCTGAAAGTCAAGTTCCAGAAATGGGTCTATTTCTACTCATTAATGACTTGACTCATGAAACAGAATCTGATTACTAAATTTGTATCAGTACTAAGTGAGTGATGGTACAAGGGTTTAAGAGGGTAGGATTTGAATTAGAAACACAGTTACACAAATTGTAATGAACCACAAAATGAATGTCAGGCAGTAATGGCAGGCACCACGCTCCAAAGTTTCCATGGGGTACTAGCAGTCAGGATACACACCACCTCACATGTGCATCATAACATTGTCTCATCTCTGGCAAGACCTTGGTTAGGGTAGTGTATCAGAAACTACACTTGACTAAAATGAGAAAGTCGCTTGGTAACGAAAGTGTCTCTGTGAAGATCTAAAAGGGAGCTGGAAAACTAAAGGTCATGTGGTATCATTTCTCCAATCATGAAAGGCTGATGTGAAGAGAAAAGGAACAAACCGTTCTCTGTTGAGAATCAGGTGAGAAATAATGGGCTTGCATTGCAGAACAAGAATGTTAGGTTAGACATCAAGAAAAGCTTTCTGATGGTAAGCTGAATGAAACTCTCCATAGGTTACCTTGGGAAGTCTGGCATCTCCATCACTGTAGGTTTTAAAAAGCTTACACAAGCTTATGACAAAAAAAAAAAAAAAAAAAGAGTAGGTGATTTTTCTTTTAGAATGGGGGTGGCTTAAATGATTTACCAAGGTTCTCTTTATTATTTGTAAATTCAGGGTGACTTCTTTAACTGTAACATCTCTGTGCCAGTGGGGTTGGCATTGCAAGCCAACCACTTTCATAGCATCATAGTGTCGCCAGCTGATGCTGCATCAGTGTGGAGAGTAAATATAAAAATAGTGCTAGAGGAATTCTCCATGGGTCAGCTTTGCTTGCATCAGCATTATTGCTGTGCCTGAAAGATGAATAATGTCCCTTTTGAAATGGTTTGCTACAGCTGGCCCATGGAAGTAGCATGCAGTGTGGATTTACCTACATGGGCACTGGTGAATTAGCACATTAACGTAATATCCTGTGTATCACAGACAGTAGACATTAAACATGATTTCAGTCACAGGAGCACAAATCCATTCAGAAACTGGTTTAATGTGAATTCACCTGTTCCATATAAAAACTTTTCTATCTTTTGCTATGCTTTCTTTAACTTGATCTGCAGCTTGCCTCTCACTGAAGTGGGATTCAGTCTGTCAGTCAATAACAAAACCTTCCTTGGATTCTTTTGTTTAAAAGAAAAAGAAGAAAATTACTATGTTGGTGTGCTTCTGTTCTTCATGGAGGGTTGATTGAAAGGGTCACATCTCCACATTTTAAACCTTTTTTTTTTCAGAATCTTCAGAAGAATGCCATCAGGTTCTGTTGATTTACTCTTTACACCTTCCCAGATTGTTCCATTTCCTCCTTGGATAATTTCAGTTTCTGTCAAGACCACACTGTGATTTCTTGTATAAGTCATTTTTTGAATATGACTTTTCATTTCACTACACAAGAAAAGCTGGCATAAAGACATTCTGGATTCCTTTAATTGTTTCACTTTCCTATTTTTAATCATAGCAAACATTAAGGTTATTGCTCGTGATGGAAATAGGGAGGCTGAAATCCCTGTGGCATGCAATAGAACACAGTGGGCCTAATTCTGATGTCATATGAGCTTCTAATTACTTTACAGTTCATCATTTCAAATAATTACTCAAGATTTTTAAAGGTGTAAATGTAAATATGCGCACAATTTTCCATTGTCATCTGGGTTTTTTCCTCCTTCCCATCCCTTTGGAATTTTTAATCTACCCATGCTGGAAGGATTAAATTTGTTCTGTTCTGTAATATATTACTTCTGCAAAATGAACTGTATTATTTCTAGTAGAATATCTAGGAGTTTTTCTAACATTTTCAAAAGCATTTAAATAATGGAAGTCCAAATTCCCTTACTTACACTCATAATGGTCAGAATAATTCCAAAACTAAATGTATTTTCTCCAGCATAAATTAATCTCTGCTACTAGTTTTATGCTGCAATGGTTCAACTGCTTTTGAAGTGCTAAAGACAGTAAGGCTATATACTGTACAGATGTGCAGACAGACCTTAGGAATCAATGTTTCTCCAATGTTTCTTGCTCATTCAGTGATTTATAGACAGTCTGTGTGTGACGACTGAGGCGTATTATAGCTCAGTAGCTGAACAGTCAGCAGCAAATTGTTGAATTACCTTACTGAAACCAGGCACATGCACTTGATCTCTGGCATCCTGCCTAGGTAAGTGTGCTGACTGGATCTCGTCTGTCTGACCCAAATACTACTTTCCTGCAAATGTGGAAAATAAAAATGCTTGGAAACTATAGGGCAAGCAATTTTTTTTAAGACACCTGAAAAAAAAATACCCTGCCTCAGATACCATATTTGAAAATGTTAACTATCATCACTGATTGACTTAGATTAATTAACTATTGCTGAGCTGCCCTTCTGTTGTCAAGCACTGGAATGGGCTGCCCGGGGAAGCGGTGCAGTCATTATCCCTGGAAGTGTGCAGGAAATGATTGGACCTGGAACTTAGTGCTGTGGTTAATTAACGAGGTGGTGTTCGGTCAAAGGTTGGACTCTTGGAAGTCTTTTCCAGCCATAGTGATTCTGTGATTCTGTTACTGCATTTTCCATGTTGCATACTAGCCAGATTTTCAGAATCGCTCAGCAACTGATTTCAAGGTGCTCGGCGTTTGCAGTTGATACCGTGTTTTCAGATGTGCTCCCTGCCAGTTTGACATTGTGGTGGGTTGGCCTTGGCTGGCTGCCAGGTGCCCACCAAGCCATTCTGTCATTCCTCCTTCTTCACAGGACAGGGGAAGAAAAATGCAGTGAAAAGCTCATGAGTGATCAAGTACATACTTAACTTAGTAACAGTACATTCTGTGGAAGGATGGGCTATCTTGAGCAAATACAACCCAACTTAGGATTGTTAAATCTGAAAAACAGCATCACAGCAATCCTGACAGACAATCAGGGTCTAAGGGTTTCAGAATTCCAGAGGCTGATTTTTCCTAGCTTAAGCTGTACAGAAGGCAAGTTGATGATCTTTGCCAGGACTAGAACCTTGTATAAATGTTTAAAGCATGAAGTTAAAGTTCTGGGTTTTTTTTAAATAGAAGATGAAGATTATTTCAAGCTGCAAATTTAGATCCAGATCCAAATCACCCCAAAATCTGAATATTTAAATTTATATGATCATTCAGTCTGATTTTGGCATTGTAGGCCATTTGCAACATACTGATCCAATAGCAGATTTTGATTTTGACATCACCACAGTGATATTTGAGGATTATTAATAAATTTTAGCTTGTATTGAGTTTATTTTCTGCACTATTGGGGAATGGAGGAATGCATCATCTCAACAAATGCTTAAGGGAATTTTGGGGAAAAATAGCAAGTTATCTAACTCATCCCACTAAATAAATGATAATCTAAGTAATATATATACAAGATAAATTGTAATAGAGAACTTTAAAGATAATATGGTATATGCTTAAATGCCATGTCAAATGCAGTCTTAGACATACGTTATAATTTCCAGTTCAAGAAGTGTGCCAGTACTAAATGACAATGCGTATTTAAAATTGATCGTGTAATTTCCTCCAAGGAAAACACAAATTCAAATTACAGTTGAGGTAGAATGTTTTCCTTGTCTTCCTTAGTGTCAAAGAATAAAGGGGAATTTAAATTCCCCTAACCTGACTAGCAAATCCAAAGTTCAGTCATGAAATTGCAACATTACAGAAAAGTTGAATGTTTACTGTATTCGTGAAAGCTTCATTCTTTTTTGGCAATCAGACAGTTTTGCTTTTAATCCCAGTTTTAGGACCATGGACATACCAAATAATATCTCTGAACCTCATTCTTTTTTATCCATTAAATTAAATTGGTAGCATCTTTTTTTGGTATTGCATAGCTGAAGATTCTGAAGTAAGTTCTGTCTGGGTGAACTGTTGAAGAGATCCATGGACTTCAAAGGTCTGCCATCAAAGATTGGGACCTGCAGAAGGTTTTTATATTACTTTAATCAACATTAATGAGAGTAGGAGTTGGCCTTTAATATTCTTATGGTGACATAATGTGATGATAAATAGTAACAGATATAGACAAAGAATCTAAGACATCTTACTTCTTGCTCTGTGCTTAACCCAAATGGTTTGAGGAGAACACATGTGTTTCACTTTTTCCTCATGTGTCAAATTTTGAGTGTCTAAGTCTGAATACTGTGAAAACAGCTTTTCACAGCCCTGAGAAAAAAGTTTCATGTAAAATCTTATCAAATTAATCTTAATACGTGACTTCAATTTTATGGAATTCTCTTAAAATCATTTTATACATATGCATGGATCCACAAATTTTTAATAACAAATTCATTGCTCATAGCCTGGTACTGTGTTCAATAACGTGCACTTCCTTATAAGAGGAAATGGGACTGCTCTGTGTTTTTTGTGAATTGACTGTATGTGCATATTTAGAAATTGAGGGAGCGAGAAAAGAAAATCAACAAAAAAGTGTATGCCAGTAAACCTTTTGTGAGTGAAGAAATTACAATATTCAAATACGTATTTTATTTTTTTTTTTGCTTTTAGGCAGCAAACCAGTAACCATTCTCCTCCCATGGTGCCTGATTTTCTTGACAAACAAACAAAAAAGGTACTACTAAGTTTATGTTCTAAAACAACATCATATTATAACTTCAAATTCCTGAGTCCACAGTTCTGCAGTGTGTTCGTGGCTGCTTGGCATAGCCATCTGAACATGAAACCGTTAGTGATGTTTTGAAGTCTTTGAGACAAAAGCCTGCTTGCTAAGAACTTTAGTTCTGTAGAGAGACAGGGAGGTACAGTGAATAAGAGAATCAAAAGGCTGGAAATTTGCTGCTGAGAATAAATGCTAGCTGCTCCCTGAGGTGATTTGTCTGTGCACTTCACTTTCTACAGATGTTAGAGACTCTTTTTTAGTAAGGACCTGAGGTTCTTTGGTAGCACTTTGATATCCTGCTCGAATTCAATATGTGAAATGGAGGAGTCGCTCTGTGACTTGGAGCACAGCATAGTCTTTGAAGTCTGATCCAATTTTTGCTGCTTACCATTTGATGTTGAAAGGATGAAATGGAGAAAATGTACAGTTTTTGCCAGTAACTCTGCTGAGCATATGTAAGATTAAAAAAACAAAATCCCTTGGATGATGTACTTAGAAATGTTAAGCAGATTAATACCTTCCTATAGCTTTTTTCTAAAGATACAAATTAACTATGAGAGGAAATCAGCATACAGTGCATGCTATGATTTAACTGCATGAGGAAAGGGGATAAATAAGTTAAATGGAAAAAGTAAACAAATGTTTGTGACACGGGTGCTAAGTCGGTGTTACTGAAAGCCACAAGAATCTTGTGTAACTTAAATCTAGCATTAGGCATTTCACAGAGTCATAGAAAATAACAAGTTGCTCTCTATGAGATCACAGCTGTAAATTATCATGGTAGAGTGAAATCAATACATTTCTTATGTGCCTACACCAGCATTCTTTATTCCAGAAAGATTTGGATGAGATTTCTGCTTCTCCAGTTATTCTAAAACATTCATTCAAAGTAAACGATTCACAACCAATTAGCCAGTCCGAGGCAGTTGCAGACCATCAGTTGTCAAGCCTCTTGAGATCCCGTAAACAAGGAGGTAAGAAACATAGTAAAGTAGCTGTGATATTGTTTAATGTTTATAAGCTACATGTTGTCAGCATGTAGCTTGCTTTATATATTGATGAGGTCTTTTAACCCCTTGAAAGGCAGGAAACATAAAGAAAAAAACTTTTTTCTACACGTTTTCAACCTGGAAATATAAAAAAGCCTTTAAGTATCTGAATTACAGATGCATAAGTATAATGATTTTTAAAATACAGCTTCTGCTAAAAGTGTCCTTATTAATCTCAAAATATCCTTTTAATGAAATCAAATCTACTTTTAAGAGCTTCAGCTTTCCTTTGCCTTCCAACCTCAGAAGTCGAAGACAGTAATGAAATCTCTCATGTTTGGCAGAATGAAAGACAACTCGTTTGTTCACACGCACAAAGATTCAGTCAGCAACACAGACAATCTGCAATTATTCTACAATCTATGCAGTGTGGATTTTTATTTTATTTGCTGTTAGGTTATTTTTGCCATGCTCAATAGGAGTTTGAAAAATCAAAGTGAAACTTTTTGACATTTTTTGAGTTTTACCTGGTTGATCTTTGAATATTTCAGGAAATCATTACCTATCAGAATACTTTTCTCTGATACTGTAATCCTTGTGTCTTTGCAAATCCATGAATACAGACTTTGTTACTGTATTGTAGAATACATTCCCCAATTTAAGATGAAATAGGTTGATAATGTGATATCTGTAACTAGAGCCAAAATGTATGTGATAAAACATTAATTTCCAGGTTAATACTAAAAAGTAATTGTTTGTAATATTGTACTATACATTAATATTTCTGCTTATTTATTTAATGGGACACCTTAGAACTTGTAAATCTGTAAATATTTATCTGAATAATTAAGCCCTTGTCCTGCAGTTTATGCATTTAAATTTTACAGAGTTCAGTTAAACAAGTTATAATGTAAAGGTAAGAGGATAGGTATTTATAGGGAGCTCCTTCTGTTACAGGAAATAATGCAAATTCAATGTTTTTAGTCTTTTATACAGGCATTATGTGGTTTCCATGCTAAAACCAGAATAGTATGTAAACTCAGCAGATTGAGCACATTATTCTCTCTTCATGCATTTCTGTCCATATGGGTTTTGAATCCATAGTGTGGGACCGCAGGGGAAGTTTGCATTGCTCTCTTAAATTATTGTATGTTAAACAATAAACCTGTCAAACAGAAATATCTTCATTGCAGCAAATCCTCTTGAGGAAAGCATTCAGGGCCCAAATCTATCATCCTTAGTCTCACTGGATATTGTATGTTACTCTGCAACTGGTCTCCTTGAAATCAAAGGCCTCATGTCTGAGGTAAAACAATTAGAGTAAAACTGGTGGAATTGCACCCTTAGCAAACATGTGATCCAGAGCCATTATGCAGTAATTTAGAGAGACTTCAAAAAACGTGAAGTGATAGAAGAATAGAATTTGAAGAGGAGATTAAGGCAACATTGATCTGAACTATTGAAGAAACATCTATCTTTAAATGAATATGCATGCAAATGCAGAGAAGTAAGGAATTTCCTAGTTGAACATGAAAATATTCAGATAGATGATCATATAAATCACACTTCAACAAGTAACTATTAAGAAGGTAAACCTGCTAAAGAATAACTTCCTTGGGTGCTTTTAAAAGCACTGCTTTACAAAAGCATTCACAAATGCAGATGCTTTCACATGATGCTCCATCTGCATTCAGTCTTAATGTATAAAGTATACTTTTAAGAACATAATATTCTTACACCTATTGTGAAAGCCAAGTGAAATAGCAAATACCTTTTTGGAATAAGAAAACATGTATAAAATACACATGCTTTCTAATGCAGGGCGATACTACCTAAGTAGTATCACATAAAAAAAGCTGCCCACTAGGTGGTCCAAACAACGTGAAGACTGTTACATTTCATAGCGAAACATTAATCTGCAATGTTGGAGATTGATTTTTAACTCTGTTTAAGTTATGTTACAGGCAGAACTAGTCTCTCAGCCTGGTGATAGTACTTGGACTTGGAACACAGAGGCCAATGGGGAAGGGAATGTGACAGGTTGCTGACCCAGTTATGAAGCAGTGTTGATGTTTGCTGAAGGAGGGAGTCTGCATGCAGGCTTAAGCACAAAGGGAAGGACAGGCAGCTTATTTGTCTTGAGGCCTCGGTAGGTGAGGCTCTAGTGTAGTCAAGGGGGACAGAACAGAAAAGGGAAAAAATAGCTGGTATGAATTTATGCTTTTTTTTTATTAATCAAGCAGATTATTCATTCACATCTTGTTATCCAGCTGTCTAATGGCACAGGCTACCTGTTCTTAGTAATAGATTGACAAAGGAAAAATGGACAAGGAAATTTTCACAAAGATCATGCAAAGACTATACTCCATAATTAATACAGAAACAAAAGCCTCTTTTTCACTTCAGAAGCCTTTACACGGGTCATAAAACTGAGCAGTATGGCCAAACTGCATGCAGAGCTATGGTTGTACAGAGTCACAGGGGCTGGCTTTACACTGCCTGAACATTCCCCTGGGCTCTGCCAGAGCAGTGGGGCAAGACTAGTGACAATGCTAAGAATTCCCTCTGATGTCTCTGCTGTGACACACTGTCTGGGCAGAGAGGAGAGTCCAGTCATAAGTAATAATTAAGCTAGAAGTTAATTATTCTAGTGACAATAAAGTAGTACTGAAGGAATCAAAATAGTATAATCTCCAGAGGCCAAGTAGTGGTATTCCCTTAGACAAGACAGATAGTGAGACTGTTTGAAATTATTGATGAAAAGTGAGTGCTTCATAGGAGATTGACCAATGTAACTTTCCTTCAGAGGTGGATGTGACAGATTTTCTGAGATATAATAGTATGTCTGCATTGACTAGGGAATGACATAATTTTTTATGCTTAGCACAGACATTTTGAATAACTGAAAAAATACACAAAGAGTCTCTGGCTATGGACACTCTCTTCTAGGAGAACAGTATCTCTTCTGAATATGTTCAGTTTATGCCTTGCACCTCACAATATTGTCTGCAATGCTGAAATTTTGTAAGAGGTAGAGAAATTTGTCAGGATTCTGTGAGATCTGGAAGTATAGCCACAATCTGAGGCTGAAGTAGTGAATAGTCCTTTTCAATATAGCCTTTGATTTTAGATTCTTTAATCTTTTATATTCTCAAAACCAGTGAAAATTAGGGCCTGGCAAGGCCTGGAGTCCCATTAACTACTGACCCATTTTGAATGTTTTCCTTGCAATATGTATTTTTATTTTTGTATTGTTCATTTTTCTCTTCCTTTCTGATAAACCAATCATAAAATGAGATTTGATGAATGTAACTGTGTTGAGTTTGGAGAAACATATGAGGTAGTCACTGTTTTTTGCACTGATGGAAGGCAAGTAGATAATGAAATATGTCAAGTTACTGCTTGATGGAGATGAAGGCTGCTGCCTTAGCTGAGAAAGTACTGTGGGTAAGTTTGAGTAGGCGCATTGTGGGCATGGGAGACATTGTTCCCAAAGTGTTACGCTGTGATTGTCATCACACAGATGATTATTTATAGTTTCATCACCCTAAACAGGAAATATAAAATAATGATGACTTCATTAATTGTTAGGACTTAACTTGAGTTTTAAGGAAGTGATCCAGCTTTAATACTGTCAGGACCATAATCATATTAAAATACTCAAGCCACAGGGAATAGGTGGCTTGGATGTTTTATCTTTGCTTCAGAGTACAATTTTCTTTGAGTCAGACTTTGTTATTGAAAATACTTTAAAGTGCCTCAATCTCAGCCCTGGAGTACAGTCTTGATTTGAAGTCTTGCACTTGCAAGTGAAAGGTGCTTAAATATAGAGAACCATCTTACACTACATTGTAGTTTAACATTGTAGTACAGTTCTAACTCTTACCTCATTTCATTCCTACTTATACATTGTTTTACAAAAGGTAACAGCTGTGGCAAAGCAATAGTCATTACTGACTTGGAAATGAGGGCATTTTTTATCCTTGGATTCACGGAAAGCCAATATCCCAACATGACTGTAATAGGTATTTTAGTAAAGAACAGGTATTATCTCATACAAAATGTGGTATCAAGGTCTGGATGCCATGTAACAAAAGATGCCACTTCACTTTCTGCAAGTAGAGAGAGATCAATCTAAGATACTCAGCTGTTTGTGTAACTCAGCTTCCTGTTTGATTCTATTATAGCAAATCTTCCTTTCTAAATGAAAAACAAAACCACTGCTAGATAATGTAGCATGAAATACTGCGTAGACTTTCAACTAGTTGTCATTGTCAGATGGGATGATACTGACACATGAATGCCATGAATTTCAGAATCCTGTCATTCAGGAATGTAAGTGAAAGAATTTGTAATCTATTTAGAATTATTTTTAGTTGTTTAATCAGGAGTTTCATTTCATCATCTTTAAGCCCCCCACTGAGTCTAATTTTATATTGAAGGAATGTAAATCATGAAAAACTTGACTGTAGTCAGTAAAATCATAACAGTGAGCAGAATTGGGTCTCAGTTGTAACAAAATGACATGAAAAATTTTCTACGTATCTGGGGTTTAGAGAATTTTTGGACAGAAGATTTGGTTTGGTTTTGGAGGATTTTTTGAGTGGGTCGGTTTTGAGTTTGATTCTTTTGCAAATAAAATAACATGATTATGGGACAGTCTGACTGTTACAGGAAACTCTAAAAAGACCAAGAGAGTGTGACATTATATGACCTGATTTTACTGAGCATGCTGTAGCTGTGTGTGAGGCCTATGAGATCTCCACAGTATTGTCCTACTACATACCACACTATAACAGAGCAACTACTAATAGCCACGTTGCAGTCGAAGCATCTGGCAGAGGAGTTGCTGATGTGGTATGTTGTATAATGAATTTCCAATTAAAAGATTCTGCTACAGTAGTGTTCTGTGCCTTTTGAACCAAACTCTGACTGGCATGTCCAGGGGAAAAAGTGGATTCTTTTTCTTTTTTTCCTTAAAAGAGTATCACTGGATTACTGACTTCTTCACACCTGGAATAAATGCTGGGTTGCGAGCTTAATAAGCAGAAATCATGTTTCCAGTTCATTCGTTTTACCTTGCAGATGTATAAGTAGAAATCATCATAAGAAGATATTTTTAGGATGTCTCTTGAGAAAATAAGCTGGCAGTAAAGCTGTGTCTCAAAGCAATCGTTATTGTTAAGAACTGACTGGATGACCATGCCCGGAGAGTGGTGGTGAACGGTGCTGCATCCAGTTGGTGGCCTGTCACTAGTGGTGTCCCCCAGGGATCAGTGTTGGGTCCAGTCCTGTTTAATATCTTTACTGATGATCTAGATGAGGGGATTGAGTCTACCATTAGCAAATTTGCAGACGACATCAAGTTAGGTCAGACTGTCGATCTGCTGGAGGGTAGGAAGGCCCTGCAGAGGGACCAGGACAGGCTGGAGAGATGGACCGAGACCAAAGGCATGATGTTCCACAAGACCATGTGCCAGGCCCTACGCTTTGGCCACGATAACCCCATGCAGAGCTCCAGGCTGGGGGCAGTGGCTGGAAAGTGGCTCAGCAGAAAATGACCTGGGAGTGCTGGTCAGCTGCCACCTGAACGTGAGCCAGCCAAGCCAGGCTTGGGCCAGGTCGCCAAGAAGACTGGTGGCATCCTGGCCTGTACCAGGAATAATGTGGCCAGCAAGACTAGGGAGGTGATTGTCTCTCTGCATTCAGCACGGGTGAGGTCATCACCTTGAGTACTGTGCCCAGTTCTGGGCCCCTCAATTCAGGAAGAATGCTGAGGTACTGGAACAGGTCCAGAGAAGGGCAGCAAAGCTGGTGAAGGATCTGAAGAGCATGTCCTAAGAGGAGCAGCTGAGGGAGCTGGGGTTCTTTAGCCTGAAGAAGAGAAGGCTCAGGGATGACCTTATCCCTCTCTACAACTGCCTGAAAGGAGGTTGTAGCCAAGTGAGGGTCGACCTCTTCTCCCAGGCAGCTAGTGACAGGATGAGAGGACATTGTCTTGAACTGTGCCAGGGGAAGCTTAGATTGGGCATTAGTAAGAATTTTTTCACAGAAAAGGTGACTAGATAGTGAAATGGGCTGCCCAGGGAGGAAGGACTGGACATGGCACTCAGTGCTGTGGTCTAGTTTAAGGAAAGACTGGATGTGGCACTGAGTGCCGTGGTTTAGTTGACTTGGTGTGTTCAGTCATAGGTTGGAATCGATGATCTCAGAGATCTTTTCCAATATAAGTGGTCCTGTGAATCTGCATTTCTGTTTTTATTACTATAAGAAGGGATTATCACCTTTCTAGGGTTGTGAGGCTGCATATTTAGGCAGATGGATTCTTTTGGTAAGTGTTTTACTGTGCACTGCCTTGCATGTGGTAGGACCCTGGAGGAGCCCCCAGGAGGGACCCTCACCTCCCAGCCTGTTTAAAGCCTGAGTTTTGCTTTCTGGATTTGTGCTTGGCAGGAGCCTGTTAGCTTCACCAGCCATTAGGGTGAGAAACAGTACCTCATTTTCAGGATTTCAGTTCTTCGGCATATAGTTCGGTGTGAATTCAGGAAATTTGTCTGCAAACATAAGTGAAGTCACTTCTCTCAGCATCATGAAAATTTTTTAGCCAAGACTTGTGGTGATGATGTTTGTATTCTGCACTGCTTCATCCATAGATGGTTTCTGTTAAACCTTTTGTTATTCTGTGAGGGCATGATATGCAGACTGCATTTTGCCAAAGTGTCAGACCAACAAATCTGAAAAGAAATTAGATTGTTCTCAAGTTTTTCTTTACTGCTTAGCTTCTTAATTGTTTTTTCCCCTCCAACAGACAAAGACACAAACAGTGACAAGTGATAAATACAAGCTTTGATTTGTTAAACACATGTTAGCTCTATGTTTAGCCCTAGGCAGTGAATTTCATTATAGGCTGGTTTACTTCTGGATTGGTTATTGTGATTGCTTCCAATGCAAAAAGATTTGACCTGCAGCCATGACTGATTAGTATCAGAGGTGAAAGATAAGATGCAAGTAAACTGCACAGAAAAACTGCAGTAGAGGTCTCCAGAGACAACTCTACTTATTCTTTATAAAACAACTTGAAATTCAGCTTGTCATGACTGCATTGCAATAAAAATAGTCTGCAGATCTCTCACTGAAAAAAAAAGTAAGAAAACAAATAAATTTAATGAATGTATGTATATATTGAATAATATATACACAATAATACTATGCTAAACCCCCACAAATTTTAATAGGGGTTCAGTTTCTCCTTTTAACAATGTCTACCACTGTCTTTCTGATCCAAGCTGCAGTTCACCTGCTCTTTGTCTTCATTTTCTATCCACAACACACAGGTTTGTTTGAGCTCTTCTTTTTGCCATATCTTTGTTGGTAGTTAAGCTTTTCATCATGCAGTACTTCACTGCTCTGTTATTATTGTTTGAAAATTCTCTAAGTATTCTCTATCAGCCTATTTTTATTATTTTGCCAAAATTACTGGTGCTCTGAACCAGCAGCATATCTGAGATGACTGATATACTCAGGAATATAGTGTAGTTTCTAATTCATTACTCTTCTGTTTCTAAAATTTTGCACAATTTTATCAAAGTAAACTTTGTTAGAATAAAAACAGTAGGTACAGAGCGTTGAGAGTGCACATAAGGTGAAAATAACTAGTAATATTTTCTATTTTTTATCAAAGACAAGAAACAATTCAGAATTTGTTAACTTTTCCCCGCTATCAGAAAACTTCAGAGAGTTTCTTTATTTCTGGTCATTTTGTAAGAAAAAGGCTAAGACAGTTAATAATTTGCTATGATTTAATCTACCAGGTGTATATTACCAAATGATTTCTGGGTTTTTGCTGATATTTAAAATTGGGAATTTACTCTGCTGAATTCCCCACAACTGAGTAGTAATAGCTAGATTTCAGATCTTTCTTTTTAGAAGACACTGTATGTTTTCAAAAATTATTTTTACAATTCTTTGTAGACACTGTGAAGAGATAACATGCTGATAAAAGCAGTAACATAATTAAGGTGATGGTGACAGGATGGTACATGGTGTGGGATAGCTTAGGAAGTACCATAACAAATGAATTTCTGAAAAAAAATTTACATTTCAAAATCTTAAATACTTTGCATGGGCTTGGATTTTTTTTTGTATGCTAATTCAAGTTATTATTCTAGTGGATTGTGATTAACTCCTAAAAATCTTATACAGCTTAATAGAAACCCAAACCATGGTACATAATTTGCATGGTTGATCAATATAAATGAAAAAATAAACCACCCAAAACATCTCTGAAAAGTAAAAGATAGATACTGAGGAAAAATGTTTGCAACCACATATGTGAACATGTAGATACTACAAGTTACTCATAGATACAGTTTGATAAATGGGTATTCCACTCAGTAAATAATTAAGTCGCTCTGAGGTATTTGGGTGGAAAGAAATTACCTTGTATCAGTTATTCATTAGCTCTGCTCATGACAATGATTTTATTCCTTGGCTGTCCATCATTACTTCTCTGTACTCACTGGAAGTATTTTATATTTCAGTTTTCTCGTGGATAACCTCAAGATGATTATAATGATTAAACTGAATATAGCAGTAGCAATACTAGCTTGTTGCAGTCACTGAGCTTCTTTCTGACTCCAGCCAAGTATAATGTTTCTTGAGGATCTTCCTTGCTATGGAGAGAATTACTGGGAACCAGTTGTTATGCTCAAGTGTTGGCAGTACAGCAGAAAAATAATGCCACATGCCCACCTTCCCTTATAACCCCTTTCCTCCAAGAGAAGACAGGAGCATCAAAATCACAGCAAGTATTGTTATTGCTGCCAGTGGGAGAAAGAGAAGCTGCTTTCCTGTGTGTGGTCAGGCAGGCAACGAGCATCTCTTAGCCCTTACACAACCTCTATGAGAGTTTTATGAAATCTAATATTTCTTTTCCTAAAAATATCTTAGTACCTCTTCTTTGTCTTTATAGTTTGTTCTGCCTTGTATATGTAAAAGCATAAGCAATGAACAGTGTGAAAAGGCAGGAAGCACAACTGTAATAATTACTAAGTATTGCCTCTTGCTTGCCAGGTTGATCTGCCCTTAGCAACCAGGTAAATCTGATGGGGAGAATGCAGAGATAACCAACAAGCTCAATAGCGTCAAGAATATCCATGAAGACTTGGTCATCTTTAACATGTCCTTCCTCATCTGACAGCATTACATTTTGTTGGGAATCAAATATAGAGAATGTGTGTGATTGCCAGGTATTTAAATTGGAGAGCTGTATCAATTCTTTACCTTCAGCTGCAGTCAGTATTTTTTCTCTATAGGCTAAGAAGTATATTTTTGATTCTTATTCTGTAGCTTTGGGAGTGTAGTGCTATTCTCAGGACTCCCTCTCACCAGTGTGCTTATGTTGCCTCATGAACACACACAGAAGTCACATTCAAAAAAAAGGAGAAAAAGCATTACATTGTTTCAGCCTTTTTTTGTAGTACTGGGATTTGCAAACACCAAAAATGCCCTGCAGCAATGTGGTGCAATTGTTTTTCTACATTCTTTTAACGCTGTTCTTTACTGCATATTCGTAGTTATGATAAAGAGCATGACTATCAAATGAATAACAGCAAGCTTGTTGGTTTTAAAGGGCTTATTTGAAAAAAAAAAGTTTGCTGCAGCTCAAAAAAACAAAGTGAGCTAATTTGAGTAGCAGCATATGTCGGTATAGTTTTAAAAATTCAGAACAGCTAGCTGCTATAGTTAAAAGGGGCAACAGGGACATTTGCATGACAAAATTCTTTGACCTACTGATTTGTTTTCAGAGACAGGTGAATATATATAAAGTTCAGCTGCGCATCCTGTCTCCTTAATGTCCCAAAAGGGTGCAGGTATAAGATTTCGGTTTGGGATCACCCCTCATATTTTGTGCATCAGACTTGGAGAAGAAGTGATACCAATTTCTTTCATCTGTAGTTGTCCACGTGCTTCCAATTAGTTTTTCATTCGTAGGAAACTGATAAATTGGGAGTAGTACTGTTCTTAATCTCATAAGGATCTCCCCTTGCAGTGGTATTCAGAACAGCTGTTAGTTCAAGTCTGTTGTATATAGCAGTTTTTTGTCTGTTGGATCTGGGCTCAGGCTTTGTGCCTTTTGATCATTGATTTAGGGCCCAAGAAGGATGAGCTCCTCAGCTTCATAACCAAAGGAGCTGAACTGCTTTAGAAAAATGGAATTTTGCATGACTATATTTAGATATTTTTATTTGTAAACTGTAGTCTATTTTAAAACATTCCCTGGGAAGAACAGAGTCATCAGACAGCCACAGGCAGAGATGTCTCAGGGCATTGCAAATGAAGTAGGATTTTCATTATTGCATTTCATCACCATGAGCAACTTGCAACCTAAAACTTTTAAATTCAGAGTTTGCCTACATGGTAGTAACATGCCACACAAACTAAGCATTGACACACATTGAAGAAAATCACTGTTAATTCACAAAACTCTCTCTTCTCTTTCCACCCACAAAAAAAACATGCCCAGTCAGAAAGCAGTATCTGTCAATTTTCAGTGTAAATGCTGTAGATTGTTTGTAGAATTGTAGTGGTTTGTGGTGTGATTTGCAAGGGAAAAAAAGAAATAAATAACAGAAGATGCATGTAGGGAAAAAGAAGGAAAAGAGGAACCAACTTAACTACCTTTTGGAGAGTGAGTGTATCAGTAAGGCAGAAGACACTGACCATAATAGATAAAACCACACAGAACTTCACATAGAGGGAAAACGTGACAGACATGGACAGACGACATGGAATAAAAAACAAGCCAGAAGTGGAGTGGGAAGGAATATACCATCAAAGAAGAAAACTCATGCAGACAAGCACAATAGAGAAAGGAGAAAGAAGGGGATGAGATGAAAAAGTAATGAAAGAAAATAACGTTCAGTTTCAGTGAGGACAGAACACTTGGTAGCCTTAGCAGGGAAATGTCCTGCTGTTTTCTGTAATGTTACTTTTCTCCTTTCTAGTTGCTCAAGTTTTTCTGGGAAAAGTGCAATTCTAACTTTAAAGCATTTGAAAGGAGAGTTATGATTATGCTCTGTTTTGAAAAGCAAAATCTTTTGAAGGGCAGTACTTACCAAACTATTTCCTTTGCAGTGGTGCCCATATCAGTGCATCACGACTTTGCAACATTTTATATCATTATTTGCAACATAGGTGTTTTTTTAGGCTTAGGAAGCATGTGTCTCTGAAAGGGTGGAGCATAAATTGGTCCAAAATCTTTGAAGATGAAGAGACCGGATGAAATAAGGGAAAATTTCCCTTGTGTAATAACAACCCATTCTTCAATGACCCCTTTTTATTTCCTATTTATGAATTTTGGAGACTATCCAAAACAAACCAACCAAAAAACCAAATCAAAAGAAAACAAAACCAAAGTACATACATAGTGTTGTATCAGGAGAAGAGACAAGGTAAAACACCAGATAGCACAGTCAGTTAAGCAATTCACTCAGCTTTAGACCAACATTCCAGAAGTTAACTGAGATGGGAGGAATTGAGATTATCCCCCACTGGACTTTTAGCACTTATAGTCTTACATTCTGTACTTTACTATCCCACCCATTGCAGCTGTACAACCATAATGCCCTCTACCTTTTGGAAGTTACATTTGTAAAACTACAAATAGTCTCAACAGGACCTAAATAAATCACTACTAAACTTCTAATGCACCCTAGGTTAAATTCTGCCATGATTTATTTTGTGCATTATATGAAGGTCATTGGCAACATAAATTAAATACTTTGGTTTTGAATGAGTCAGTCTTAGCTTTCAGGCAGTTTTTGTCTTTGCAGAAAAGGATTGAAGAATTTTTCAGCTATATTTCCTGATGTTAATTCTAATTCCTCTATTTGTATCTATTTCCTTATTCAGTGTTGGCCCTAAGCAAGAAATTTACATTTTTTAATTTAGTGGTGTTTAGTGTCAGGCCTGAATTCATTAGCCTATGACTTTATGACCTACGACTAAACCTATGACTTTATGACTATTAACCTGTGAGAAAGACTTGGGAGTTCTCATGGATGAAGCTGGGCATCAGCCAACAGTGTGGGCTTGCTCTGGTCTCATGAGACCCCACCTGGAGTGCTGTACCCGGCTCTGGGGTCCTCAGCACAAGAAAGACATGGACCTGTTGGAGTGAGTTTATCTGAGGGCCACAAAAATGATGAGAGAGCTGGAACACAAGTTAAGACAGTGTGAGAGAGCTGGGGTTGTTAGTCCTGGGAAAGAGAAGGTTTCATGGAGACCTCATTGCGGCCTTCCAGTACTTTAACAGGGCTTATACAAAAGAGGGAGAGTGACTTTTCACACAGGCAGGTAGCGATAGGATACGTGGGAACTGTTTAAAAGTAGAAGAGGAGAGATTTAGGTTAGAAGTCAGGAAGAAGGTCTTTATTCAGAGTGTATTGAGGAACTGAACAGATTGTCCAGAGAAGTTGTGGGTGCCCTGTCCCTGGAAATGTTCAAGACCAGGTTGGCTGGGGACCTGAGCAACCTGGTCTAGTGGGTGACATCCCTGCCCATGGCAGAGGATTGTAATTAGATAATCCCTTCCAACCCAAGCCTTTCTATGATTCCATGGCTTTCTGCATATTTTCTACCTTTTCAAATGTACTTTTGAAAAGGGTTCTAAGGCAAGAGTTCTAAATCAAGTTCGCACTCGTTAAACCTACAGCTTTCAGCTCTATTGATAGTTGCTTCTGAGAACCAGGGCCAGATTTATTCTTTGTGTTGACAGACAAATTAATATCAATGTTTGAGGTCAACCTTTACCAGTCAGTTATCAAGGTCTCATATCCCTCGTTGCTGAATGAGAAAACGTGTCCCAGATTGGTCTCTGGTTAAAGCCTGTAGCTAATGAAGAAATAACACAAAAAGACTTGGGGAAAAAACAAATCTCTGTGTTCTTGTTTATAGTGGCAGATGACATGCATATTTCCTCAATATTCTCAAATAATTTCTCAAAATAAGATTTCTCAGCAATAAGAACACAACTGTCACTCTTTAGGTTTGCAGTTGCATTTACTATAGGCAGAAAAAGCAAAACTCAGAAGAGCAAACATACTTAAAGGGGTGATGAGAAAGATAAAACTGCACCAAAAAAAGCTTGATGAGGTTATTTAACATGAAAATACTAAATTTTTATGGAAAGGTAAATAATGTAAATTTAGGTAGACAGGAGAAATGTTGCTACCAACAAAGGAATAAGAAAACATTACAGGATGCATTTTCAGTAGAACTTTGGATGTGTTTATCTAGAGTTGCCAAAAGTAATTTTTTGGCAGAAAAATAGAACTACAGTTTCCAAAACATTCAGTGATTCCATAAATGACCATCATTTCCTGGTGAGTGTTTCAAATTTTGCCTTGGAAACCTGCCTACTAAGTTTGATGCTCCAGAGGTAGCTGAGTTCTGAAATTTATCACTGGTACGTGTGATCTGTAGGACAGCTGAGTTTAACTGTAAAAGAGGTTGTGTTTACCATTTCCTTTGCGAGCTAACTGGAACATTGCACATGCTGGGTTGGTGCAGGACAAATACCTCTCATAACCTCTGAAAGGGTATAGCATGGGAAGTTGTCCCCATATCTGCAGAGGTTTCTCCAGTTCAACATCAACTGAAGAGAAGAGAGAGGTTTAGTTTTGGTTTTTTCTCAAGGACTGCAGCCCTTTATCTTAGTGACTTTTGTTCAGGTTTGTGCTGCCCTGCCTTAGAACGATTCCCACCCAGGGACAAGTAAGAACAAAGAAACATACATTGAGCAGGCCTTCTGTGCTAGGGGTGTTCTCTGAAGAGGCCTCAGGGCAACTGTAAATTGGGCCTTTTATGCTCAGCATCGTCATGCATCTTCATGCTACACCATGAATAAGCATGACTGGTCTGTAAATCCAGCCCATTGTATCTGGATTATATTTGTTAAACTAATGCTTGGGGTTTTGTCTGGCTTTGTTCGTACCAAGACCAGAACATTGAGTAAGAACAGCAAATCAGAAACAAAAAACACAAACATTTTAAAATATTGCTCCCACAGATTTGAGCCCCAAGTGTGTTTTATATAAACATTTTGAACTGTGACTGGATATTTGACCAGATTGTTTTCCCTGAAGGACCTTTTGAAACAAAAACAAACTGAGCAAAACAAGTTTTGGTAGGGTGGGCCTATGCCTGTTTTCATGTAAGCTGATGACAAAGCTCAGAGCAGGAAGGCAGCAGTGTGCTGGAATCTGGTGTACATTGTGTTCTGCATGTTCCCAGTTGACTTGCCAGGAATGATCTAGAACTGAAACAAGACCCTCTTTCTACTTGGGCACAGGAAAGAAGTCATCACTAATCTAAAACAGTTCAGCTGTTTTAAAACAATAGACTTGGTTAATATGATATCCTGATTGTGGTTTATTCTCATGTGAATGTGTGGTCTGTGTTGCTGGGTGAGGAAGGTGAGAGCTTTTGAGAACTGTTCTTTCTCTTGTATGGCCCATGAAAGTCTATATTCCATCACTATAGCCTCTGTCTGCTTCAGTGTGGACATATCATCTCACAGAGGGGATGAGGAAGTGGTTGGCTTTAGCACAAAGCTGCTTCCAATGGAATAGTCCGAGATTATTTTTATGTGAATGTGCCCTGGGTCATGGGATTGCAGGAAGGAGGCAGGAGGTTTCCACACCCTAGTGATGAAAAAAAATGGAAGGTGAGGAAAGTTTTACTTGTAATAACTGTTTAAATTTATTTTAGTTGTGTCACTCTCATGAAATACTGTAATGCAAGTTCTGTAGGTCCTGTATCATTGCACAAAGTAAGTCTCAAACCGACAGCAGATGTGGAGCTGAGTCCCACTGTGTAGTGTTGTACTTAAGTTTCAGGAAGGGAGACTGGTTAAAAATTATACAGATTGTTAATGGTATTGCTTGTCAGACTTTTTATTTAGCTTCAAATTTGAAAGCTACTCCTTTATTTCTAAACCTTCACATTTGCATCCCTTTGATATGAAATACTTGTGAACTAACTAGAGAACAGAGCTGTGAGTTCAGTAGCCAAGAGATCCTTGATTTATTAACAGAGAATTTCACAGGCTTGTTTGCAACATCTCCTTGTTCTGCGTATAACAAATGCAGCAGTCAGAGACAGGGGTTGATGATGAAGGACCCAATACTTCAGGGTGTAGCAATGGTTATCCACACATCTTGTTTAGAGTTCATAGCAATCATTGCCAAACTAAGACCATTCAGTGTGATAAAAAAAGGATGGAAATGTGAATTCTAAGTGACTGCTTAGAATTAGAAGTTTTTAATATGACTTGAAAAGTAAATGGGTGGAACAGTATAGACAATTGCATAGCTGCAGACAGACTTTCCTATTTGATATGCTTCACATTTAAGACAAAGATAATATATGTCTGAGTTGTGAAACAGTAATAAGCAGTAATTGTGATGTAAGTACATAAAGCATTTAAACTGCAATAACTAAGTGCTACATTGTCCCTTACAGTGTTATTAAGACACTTTAAGGGGAAATTTAAATTACTTCTAAGACATTCTGTCACCGAACAAGTCTAAACACAGTTGTGGATAAACAATTACTGTTTAGATTACTAATACCTTACTAATTGTGCCTTTGCAAATAACTGTGAGAAAACATTTTAATTTAGTTGGATAGGAATTTCAAATAATATCTGTGGTGCTTATCAGATTCCTGCAAATTTAAGGATAATGATGTGCCTTCTTTTTGTGTGTGTATGACTACAGCCTGCAGAATTATGTGAAAAAATGCTGTATTTTTAGTGTAGTCTTATGTAGGAGAGCATCTGAAGAAAAGCCTGCTTTAATTGAGCAGAGTTAGGAATCTCCTCATTGGAGAAACTATCATGCACTGACCTGGCCAGTTAGGCTGCATGTGCAGTTAGAAGAATTGGAAACTGTAACTGTGCTGCAGATGTATGACAGCAAACTTCCTTGCTGCAAAGACATCTCATCATAGGAAAGCAGTTCTTAAAGCAGTTTGCCAAACGGAATGAATTATTCTGGTCAGAAAAACAGCAATATTTCTGGCTGAGGACTTTTACCAATCCAGATGATGGCAAGAAATAAACATATTGGTAGCATTTGCTGGTGCAGACTAGGCCTTAAACTAAACTGTTTTATAGAGCAAGGGCCAAATTTCTATTCCTATAGTCCATGAACTATACACAACTGTGTATACAAACCCTCAGGCTCGAGTTTTCATTTGGTATGAACCCTGCCAAACATGACCTCATGTGAGTCAGTTTAGGGAGGAGCGCTCTTTTTTCTTAGATGGCATTCTAATAAACACCACTATTTAGTCCTGTAGGTTTCTAAAATAACCAAAATAAAAGCAAAGTGCTAAACATACATCAGGCTGTTAGGTTGCTGGCCTGTACTCAGGGCTTAGTCAAGACAGTGGAGAAGGTCCCACAACCTCAGTGGATTTTGGATGAGATCAGAAAAAATAAAAATAAGAGGGACTAAATGGACCCAGCAGTGCCCAATTTCCCCAGAAATGCCTTTTCTGGTACTGAAGACCAATTTTGTTTGATTTTTAACCAGAACATTGTTTTTCATGTGGTATTTGTGAACAGACACAGATTTTTCAGAGCTGAAAGGAAGGGAAGGGATACCCCGTGCAGGCACTGCACACATGCTCTGGGGCATGCCGGGTGGTTGCAGAGGCACAGGGTCCTTCCTCCACCTCTCAGTCAGAGCATGGTGGGAGTAATCCCTGGTTTCCACAACTGCATGTTCTTAATTTATTCTGAACACTCTCAGGCATAAACTTCAGTATATAATGTAAGCAGAGAGATTGAACAGGCCCAGCTACAAATATTTTACATTATAGGAAGATCAATTCCTGTAGGAAGATCAATTTTGTTTTCAGACTAACACGTTCATGAACCATATTCATTCAACACTAAATCCAAACAGTTGTCATTGGAGATTACTTACAGTGGGAACAGAGTGTGGTGCTGTCTATCCTCTTTGCCCACTGTTTGTGTTGATAAGTCCCATAACCTTCTCCTTTCTGCTTATGTTCAGATAAATTGAAATACATGTACATGCAAGTCTATTCGTGAGCAGTGTGTTGTAGTGTTGCAAAAATAATAGATTAATTAAGATAACAGTATCTTCTGTAAATGTGAAAATAAATCACTGTATTTTTAGTGTCTGAGATTAAAGGTGAGGATTTTTTTAAAGTATAGTGTTCTTCTAAGGCATTGCATCTGGAATTAGCTCAACCTGTGATAGCATTCTTCTCCTTCCAGAAATTAACGTAGTTGATCCCTTTTAAGCACGTGTCATGTAATGGCCTTTGGCCACTCCTAATGTCATTTTTAGGTATAGCTAAATCTAAAGAACTGCAGTTTACTTGGTTGATATATAATTCATCTGGATTGATCAGTTTAGTATCTGATTTTTCGAGATTTCCTCACAATTCTGAAATTTTAGCAATGCAGATATTTTTCTTTTGCCCAAGGCAATAATAGATGTGGTGTGCAAACACTGCTTTAAAGAGGGTGTCTGTCTGCTGATTTACATATTTTAAAAGTATTAAGATCAAAAGTAATGAGAATTTAATCCATATGGCATGTAAAAGATAAATAGGAATATTAATACTGTATCAAATACTAATTAAAGGAAACACCAGTCCTATTTTTAAAATCTTGCATGCAGATGAAAAAGAAGTCATTGCAAAGTTAAGATCTGATTCTTAAAGAAATTAAGAATTAACAGTTTTCAACCCCGGATTCTAACTATGAGACTGAGTTCATACACTAGGCCAAATTCTGTTTGCACAGTACTTTCCAGTATCCCTGCAGTATCCCTTTCTCTCAGAGAGTAATTCTCGCGATTCTGAAAATGAAAACTGCCATCAGCTCTACTACCAGCTTTTAGTATGCAAGTTCCCTTATCCAAGAAGCTGAAAGACAGGTGTTTTCCAACTTGCCTAAGTATACATGTGTAGGCTCTAAAACAGCTAATGCATGAGAACCCTGTTGGATTTTGGTTAAGTCTTGTATGGAGATTGAGCAGTGGGTGAAGAAAATGTTGTCATCTCCTTCATAGAAGACTTTAGACAAGAGTAGTCAAGATGAGTCATAAATTTGCCATGTCTTTGGGCTAGACTGAATTTCTGTCTTTCACTGTAATGGAATTTGTAGGTGAAAGTACCTTGGGATGTGTGCTCTCGGCAGGTTAGCAAGTACTCACAAAAACTGACCCTGGTTGCACAAGAACTAGAAGCTTTAGTGCAGCAGGAACCTAACACTCCATGCAGACAAATCAGGCCTAACAAGACATATGAGATACATTTAGAGAATCATTATCTCTAAGACTGTAGACCTTCAATTCTCCATTAAGTCTTTGTTATAAATATTTAAAAGTAGAGGATACGCTTCTAACAGAGGAGTTAGCTTGCAGTGAAGTTTCCTTTGAAATATGAGAAAAATAAACAGGGAGAGCTCATAACAAGTTTTGCTGGTACTGTGGAGTCTTGTGAGTGAGAGAATAAACTTCATCATTTGCTGTAGCAGGCTGAAAAAGACCTGTGAATAACTGAAGGAGTGATTTTTCTTCATTTGTGCCTTGAAGCGTACATGTACACCAAAGCCATCTGAGACACAGCTGAGCCTGCCAGACTGGGGAGGAAAGTCTAAAATGTTGAATCTTGCTCAGTCTTGTGCACTACTCAAACTCCAATTCTTTCCTGTAGGTCTGTGGTTCCTATGTGTTTCTGTAGTAAGTACAGGAAGTAGTCATCACTATACAGCAAATCTTGCCTTTCACAGGTTGAGAAAATGGGCTCTGATGAGTGGACTGTTTCCTGCTTAAAATGGTAGTGATTCTACTGTAGAAGGCAGTAAAACACTCTGTAGACTGAATAAACCTCCACTGTTGCTGCTGTGTTTCCTTCCACCAGATCAAAGTAGTCAGGACAAAGTTGTCAGTGGATCAACAAATCACAGTTCTTCTGAAGCCTTCCATCCACTTTGAAAGCACTACTCCATCTAAAGAAAATGGTACAGCCACACATCAAGCAGGAACCAGTTGCTCCACACACACATGGAACAAAGTTGTCCAGGACCTGCCTTCTCAATGCAAGAGGCAACTCGATGTAAGAGGAAAAATGCAGTCACTAGAGAAAGAATGTGAAGGAGTGTGCTACAAAACATTCCCAGCTGCATGTATATAAAGGCAGTTTAGCTAATTTGACAGATGATAAGTGGGGATATAGACCTGTCTACTTCTAGTCCTCTTCCAGGAAATATTAGGTAGGTGAAGTAATTGCACACTGTACCCCTTCTTTACAGTCAGTCTAAGGATGATTTCACAAAAGTACCAGCCCAGGTCCGTTTAGAAGAAGCTGAGCTTTGCCCTGGGTGAGTTAATGCTTTTTTTCTCAATTGTAATTTCAAATATCTGGCTGGAGTGTGTTGGCTCTGTGCCTTCTTGGTAACAGCCTGCCTGGGAAGGAGGGATGTGGTTACGCTCACCAAAGCTGTTTTGTGGACTGCTGAGTGGCCACGGGGTCTTGTATCACTGGTGTGTTTATTCCCTTTCCTGCAGAATAGCCCAGGTACTGTTTTTAATAGTTCTGTGTATTTTGTAAAAGACCTTTTAAATATTGAATATGTTTTCATTTTCCAGCTGGAAAATTAAAACATAGAAGTACATCATCAGATGGTTCATTCAGTCTTGAAGCAATCTTGAAATGTTAACCGGAAAAATCTATCTGCCTTGGAGCATTTTTTACATCAAACATTCCATGAAAATATTTTCCTCAAAGTCTTTAAGTATTTCCAAATATTAAACAGCAAGAGAGATGACTTTTCCGAGTATCGGTGATGGTCTAATGCTGACAGTGTCAAGTTCACATTTTTTTAGAACAAAAAAGTAATGTGAGCGTTACAATGTGGGGAGACTGGAAGGCATCACTTGTCACTGGCACAGGCTCGACACTCAGCTGATACCAATTCACATTCTGATAGAGGTGTTATAGACACCCAATAAACAGAGAGTTTGTTGGTAAGCATTTTGACCTGCTGAGACAAGAACCAGAGGCACAATGGGTAGTTTGGGAGACATATATAGAGAGAGATATATCCTTCCTTCCTCAAACCATTTCCTCTTCAGCCACATCTTGGTTTAGCTTTTGCAATGGTTTCTAGTAACTGTAAAAAAACCTTCATTACCCTTTTTAGAGCTGGATAAGAGTAAGTGGTAGTAATTGGAAGAGGGATAATTTTCTCCCTTCAAGACAGAATGATTTCCCAAGGAGGGAAGACTTTGCATTTCTATAGTATAGTGTGTGTAGCACCTGTGCGGGTATGTTTAGGATGTGCTGTTGGCTCTGTATCTACCAGATACTAAAACTTATCTTGGATCAGCGTTAAGGTTGGCTCAGTACCTTCTAGAAAGTTACTCCAGCTGGAAAAGCAAAGTAAAGTACTTCTTAATCCTTGCCTATGGGTTTGAAAGGTCTCTGCTGCTTTTAGCAGGGGAATCAAATATCTGAAGCACTCATCCTTATCATATCCACCTCTGTGTTTATGATCGCTTTCAGGCTGTCTTCTAGAAGAAAATTAAAAGACATTCTGGTGGACTTCCACTTGGAGATGAACCCAGATGAGTAGAGCTGGATTGAGAAGATGCTAATTCCAGAGCACTGCTTCCCTAGGATGATACCTGTCTTTCCTTAGGGCTTCCAATCTGGTTGCAAGACAAGGTCAGTCTCCCAACAGCTCCAATTCTATCTGAAGAGGCAACTCTGTATAGCAGTAATTCCTTCTGTAAGCCTGGGTTGTGCAACACCTTATGTTTAGAGGTCTTCATGCTAGGCTCCAGAATTTGCTGTGAATCAGTGTCTTTGGGACAGCAGTACTGAGCTGGATAGCTGGGCAGGTAAGGTAGTAAAGCAGCATCTCACTCAACTTCAGATAATACTGAAGAATAAAAACGCAATCATTGACACAATCATTTTGTCCATACTCAGCCAGATATTCTGCAGGACACACTACCATTTTATTGGCCATTTTTGCACCTTTCTTGAAGCCAGGATGCTCAGTACAAGGCACATTTGAATCTTTCTGCCTTTGAGAAAGCAGACTTCCAGAAGACTCTGACAACTAGCTGGTAGCGATGTGTGTGATATGAGTATTACCGATTGTTTGTAGAAGTCAACGTGTGCAAGCCATAGTGTGAGAGTCTTCACACAAATCTCTGTGTAAAAGAGGCTTTGAATGTTGAAGTGTTGAAAGGTCCCTGAGGTTCAGGTGTTGTCCTGCTACATGGCCAGGATATTGCAGCTGATGTCTAATGTCTAGTCTTGCCTAGATGCCACGTGCTGCCAATTGCCAGAGCAGCTCAGAGAAGCATCCTGCAATTTCTCCTGACTCCTCATCCTGTGCCTAGGCACGGCAAGATGCCTCTGTGTGTGTTTAGGTTTATTGGCTTGTGGAGGATAAATCCTTAAGAATGCCATTGTGACCAGAGTTATAGATGCCCCATCCCCAGCAGTGTTCAAGGCCACGTTGGACAGGGCTTTGAACAACCTGGCTTGGTGAAAGGGGCCCCTGCCCATGGCAGAGGGGTTGGAACTAGATGATCTTTAAGGTCCCTTCCAGCTGTAACCATGCTACAGTTCTCTAGAATCTTCTCTTAATGCAAACTTTGATGTAAAAAGTAAAGAACAAAGGTGTCTTTCAGGAATGCAGGAAATAATGAGCCTGAGCTTTATTTAGTCACAGCTAAGGGAAAATTAAACTAAAAATTATGATTTGATTTCAGTATATTGCCTAGTTCCCTCAAACAACCAAACTGAGGACAAAGGAATTTCTGCCTTTATTCCCATTTCACAGCAGGATTTCTGCTAAATATACTTTTTTATTGAGTTGATTGATTTAATTTCATATCTGCTACACTTCTTTATCTTTCTCTGATGCCAGTCATAAATATACCTTTTGAATCCCCCTCTCTTGTGATGAACTTCAGCTGAACTGAAGAATCTAGACATCATTTCACAGGTCATTTTTCAGTGGAAATGCCAGTTACTGCAGTGTTACTCCCTCCAACGTTCACAGGTAATTCCTGTTGCTACCAACACATTTGGGTAAAACACAAAATCATATATTCTTTTTCTTTTTTTTTTTTTTCAAATCTGAATTATATATCAGCCAGCTCAGTTACATGATCTAGTCAAAACAGAAGGAAAGAATTAGCAGCAGAGGACATAGTCTGCTGAATTTGGCTGAATGTATAAAGCGAGTCCTTCTGTAGAGATACATTTACAAAATGCAAAGACGTCTCTTCCTAACAGGCTGGGGATAGCATGGTATTTACCACAAATTTTTAAAACAATATGAACAAGAATTCTATTACATAACATTTTAGAACATTTTTTCTAAACTGTTAATATACGAACAAATTAGATCAATGAATGCAGCTAATTACTGACACCTGAAACAGACTTGAGATGGCAGAAAATAAGCAAATTAAAAATAGCTTAAATGACCTATGAAATGACCACTGACCTTCACTTTAATGACCAGGCAAATAGCAGTTTGTATCACTTTTGGAGCATCTGATGTTTGGAACAACCCATCAATAAGGAGTGCAAGGACAGGGATTGTGAGAAAAGTTTTTCTTCCATGTGCAAACAGAGGTATTGCAGTGCCATGTTACACACATACAGATCAGTGATGAAAACTGCAAGTGGGTACCTTAGCTCTAGGCAGTCTGCATTTCCAGAGCTGTGAAGAGTTAGCAGAACTGTGGCTGCTTCACTGTCTCCAGTAATTTGTTAACCTAAGCAGTTACCTGCATTGATCCTGAGTAATGCAACCACCCAAAATATGCCAGAGATTCCAATAATTATTATTATATCACAATTCAATTCAGAGCATCAATATATGAGACACTTTCATTGCTGGATAGATGTTTAACCACTTGTGTTCAGTACACTTAAAAAATCTGCTCAGTAAGAGCATAAAAACTGTTGCCAGATTTTGCAGGCCTTTTCCTCCCTCGCTGCCTCTCACTCCCTCACCCAGGGACTGGTGAACTGCACAGGACTGGGAATTCTAAGTAGATATCATGTATCTCAAAAAACTGAGGGCTGTAAAGGCATCACCAAAAGCTGCTGTACAACGTAATTGCCCTGGGGCTGCCTTATCAGCACCAACATGCAACTTTCTATATGTAAAACTTTTGAAGCAACTCTGGCTATACTCCTGTCCTAGCATGATTCAGAGAGATGAGCATGGGGCACCCTAAAGGGAAAGCATGCCCTGAGCAGACTTGACCGGGGAGAAGAGATGAGGATGAGCCTATGGATCAGCAATTGTAATCACCCAGAAAAAGATCAAGAAATGTTACCTATGTTGCTTCGACCCAGGGGTAAAATGACAACTGCAGTGAAGATGCTTTATAGTCATTTCTCTTGTCCGTGTATGGAGGGAAGATTCTAGTCCTTCCTTCAGTCCTCATAGGCAAATCTCAGTTACTTGGAATTTGTTCAGGAGAAGGGTAAATTTTACCCTGAAGGAATTAGGAAGTATTATAGATTCAACATATGGGACCATATGTCATTGTATTGTTTCCAAATGTTTCTTTTTGAGCTTTTTCCTCCATTGCGGACAGCTTATTTCACCACACATTGTCTAGAAAAGAAGGGGGTTTCATATTCCCATTTCTTTCATTAAGCCACTATTAAATCTATATCAGTTTCGTAATACTGTTTGTCAACATTATTTCATCCTTTGTTTCAAGCATGCACACTGTAACTGTGGTCTGACGCAAGTGCTTTGAATATCTTGTTCAGGCACTGCCAAAGTCAATGGCAGAAATAGAGAATATAAGCAGAGATAGTCCTAAACCATCCCTAAACCAAAATATTCCACTTGGTTATAAGGCTACTTGCAATCAAACCATGCCTTTTGCTTAACCCCATAATACAGAGAAACCAGCACTTACATTTGATTATGAGTCTAATTAAACTAAAATTGAGGATGGGTGGATTCTGCCCTCTCTTCACTATGCAGATCAATATCCTCATGTATTGTAAATTGAGCTGATCTGTATTTCCTTCTTTTCCTGTAATTTTCTACTCCAGCCCTGGAGAAGAACTCTGGTGTCCAGTGACATCTGTTCTAAATCATGTTTTGGAAAAAAATGTAAATACAGAAAACTTGAGGTCAGGCCCAGACAAAGCACTGGGCTAGCTCCCAGAGCCTCTCTGCATCTGGGATTGTTTGATGTCAGGAAGGCCAATCAGAGCCTTCAGTGATGGTAGCAAGAGACCCTTCAGATAAGGTTTTGCATGGATTTGTTAAAAGACATTGTAAGTATTAAAACTTTTTGCTGAGCTCCCTATCTATAAAAATCTGTAGCTGACTGGGTGCTGACCTCCTCTGAAAAGGAAGAACACAGGGTCCTTCAGAGGAGCACTGGGTCTTCACCCTGTCCAAATGAGTGGAGATGGGTGTTCTGTGACCTTACCCTCTGTTGAGGTAAATGGCTTCAGCCTCAGCCACTCTCACACTTGTCATGTTTTTTATAATTAGTTTTTATTTGTGTCTAGTTCTGATAGTGTCAAGCTGCTGGTCTGCACAGGCCTGCACAGTTCCTGAACCTTTAATATATCAAAACTGATAGATTTGATGGATTCAAAGTTTTGCTGAGCAGTGATACCTTCACGTTGGACTATTTGAAGGCAACATTCCAGAAGAAGGTGGTGAAAGCCACGTTCATAAAAGATTTGAAGTGCCTAAAAGAGTCTACTGGAATGTGCAGAGCTGGCATCAGCACACCTTCGATTCCCGGGTATGTTACAGAGTTGTCCTAGGCACGGCATAGCTAACTCCTTTGTCTCTGTAAGCTCGATAGAGGTGCTTTTGGTTTGCCTATTCTAGGACCTTTTAGCACTGTTCTGGGCATTATTGTTTCCCTAAGATCAATAACTGTGAAAATCAAGCTCTGTGGGAAAAGACACAGAGATGGAAAGACATCTTAACTCGAAAGCAGCTTTACAATGTGGAGTTGGCATACATTTTACATTTTTATCGACTGCGTATTTACCAATTAGTCAGCAGCCTGAGCCAGTGGATTTAATGAACTTTGTGTGATGTATGCATAGCTTTTATTAATTGTGCCAATAGGGATAAACATGGGATACAAATAGATGCAGATGTCTCACTTCTTTCTCCTTTAAATAATATTATTTCTTGTCATTAAACTACTTTATTTTTATCTACTCTGCATATTAGAAAGTGTTAACTTCTTATCTTCCATACAACTGTCCTTCCAAAGGTAAGGCTCAAAACTTTCACCGACCCATATTCTCCCCGGTCTGGGCTATGCCCAAGGCAAATACAGAAGTTCAGAGAAGAAAGCATTTTCTCCTTCTCCCCTTTCTCCCATCAGTGCAGTGTACATTAAATAGTAAGTAGGCCACAGAAATAGAGAGCATGTGGATGACTTGAGATCCTGGTAATTTGAGCAGTCAGAGAAAAAGGGGGCCAGCACCTGGCTTTCAATCTCTGTTTCAATGAATATTTAACTACTTTATGTAAAGTGGAACACTTTCGACAAATGAGACTGAGAGAAACCTACCTAAGAATATTTTCTTACCCAGCAGTTAGGCTACTCTCCTGAGAAGTGTGATGTTTGGGTTCAAGTCCCTGTACCAAATCACTTCAAGGAGGTGCTTGAAGCTACATCTTTCGCAAACTAAGAACATGGCCTAATCACTGAGTTTTTGGATATCAGGGGTGGCAGCATTACCTCCTCTGTTTTGGGAAAGGAGTCCCCTTGTGACAAAATCAAAATGTTTTGTTTTTTGAGATGCCAGAATGAATTCTTTCAACATCTCTGAAGTTTTTTCATGTTATTTCAGCTGAAACTGTTAGTTAATATGACCTGAATTCACAAAAAAAAAAGTTTCTGTTGCACTAAAATTGCAGTATTAGTGAGGAAATAAGTTGATAAAAAAGAAACCTGACTAACTTCTAACTCAGGTGCAGTTACAGTTGTCTGGTCATGGCACTTCCTGAAGAGGGCCCATCAGTGGCTGTGCTTCATGGTTTCCATTGGGATGCTTCTCTTCCATATAGCAGGTGGAAATTCCTACCCTTTAGAAGGAGGGCTGTGATCTTGAGTACCCAGAACTGAAAGCAAATTAAATTATCCTGCTGCAGCATGCTAATGGCCAAGAAGTAGGAACACCTTTCAGAAATCTTTAAGCATTTTCACCCATTAAGCACCATTTGGAGCTTATACAACTAAATGCTAGGCTATTTTTAAAGATTAAACCCCTTATGCACATTGGTAAGTCTAGTGAGATCATTTTATTGACTTTGCATGCTACTTTAATAGTTTCTCATCTTCAAATGCCAGTAATCTAGAAGAGAATTTTTGGTACCATCAAAGAGAAAATAACAGAACCTAAAACATAGGCACTTATTGTGATGTCATTGAATTTTTTCCCCCATTGAGTATGAACAATAAGCATGTTTTTCTGATGGAGAGTATGTTAAATAACCATAGTTCTGCTTTTACTAGATGTTAGAAACATGTCTGGGTAGCATTGTAGTTGCACTTGACAGCAGCAGAGCACTTTTTATTCACAGGTTTGCCATGAATTCTTTAAAAGGATAAGAAAAACATGGTTGCAGGCAGGGTAATTGGTTTTGTCCTTTTGGTTCTACATGAAGGACAAGCTTTGCCTCCTCTTCAGTGGTGTGATACATGACAGGACATGAAACATTTCCTGTGGACTATTTTCATAATCCACAGATAAAACTAGGAAAGATAACCAGCTGTGCTTTCTCAGCTCTTTGGTCCCATTGGACCCTCTCCCACCATGGTGTTTCATTGCAAGGATGAACTCTTGATGGGCTCAACCTCCTTTTGGTGGACCCAAGTTCAAAGCTAGACTTCAGGCACTCAAATCTTTCTGGAATAGTGGATCAAGCTACTGCTGTTTCTTGTGTAAGAGAAGCAATACGTCATGTAGCTCTTCATAGTATGATTTACTGTCTCTTCCTCTGTGTGTGTTGAGCTCCAGTGAAATAAGTAATGATGATGTTTAGAATGTCATCATTAGATATCTGTATTTAACACTTCAGCAGCGATAACTGAGAAATTCATCCCTCACAAGGCTGATGTTGCACATTCTGTGTATGTTCAAACTGTTATCCTAGTCCTGGTTGTCTGTAGCCATGGGGGAAAAAGAAAGAAGGATAAGTGCAATCAAGAAATAAAGCCCTTTGCTGGACTGTCAGATGGTACAGGCACGTTCTCGTCACAGGCCACACAGCAGCTGTGTAGCCAGCCTGCCCACATCCTGCCCTGTAATGCTTCATTTTGAAACCAAGTAACTAGAGCCCTCTTTCTCTGAGAAATAAATGCGTAAACCACATGAAGCTAAGACTTCATATGCCAAAACAGGTACCTAATAAGTTTTGTATCTCTGCACTAACTTTCCAGATTAAGTCCTAATAGGAGGCATGCAGATTGCAAAGAAGTTTGATAAATGTAGTTAACCTCTCCTATGTTGTAGTTAACCTTGTAGTTAACCAATGTTAACCTTGTAGTTAACACTGATAAATGTAGTTAACCTCCTTGAAAATCGAGATGGCATTCACCAGCTTCCACTCAGCTGGGACCCATCCAGATTCCCAAGGCCACTCAAAATCATCGAGAGAGGTTTTGCAATGATCTCAGCAGCTTTTTGGGGATTCTGGGATGAATCCCATCAGGCCCCATGGATTTGTATGGATCCAGCTGGAGCAACAGATCCTGCACAATTTCACAGTCAACTGGGAGTTGATCATCCTTGTAGTCATGGTCCTCCAGCTCAGGGCACTGAGCCTCATCATCCATGTTGAAGACAGAGGCAAAGAAAGCATTAAACAGCTCTGCCTTGTCTCTGTGCCTGTTTGGGAGGTGACCATCCTCATCCTGTAATGGGCCAATGATATTTCTACACTGCCTATTGCCATTAATATATTTCAAAAACCTCTTATTATTGTCCCCCACATTTCTGGCAGCTGCAACTCCAGCTGACCCTTGGCCACATGAATTTTCTCCATAGAGTGGCAAGCAGCATCTCTGTATTCTTCCCATGTCTCTTGACCTTGCTTCCACTGGGTACACACCTTCCTTTTCATGCCTTATTCCAAGAGGTCCCTACTCAACCAACTCGGCCTTCTGCCTCACCTGCTTGATTTCCAGCATTTAGGAATTACTGCTCCTGTACCCTTAGGAGGTAGTGTTTGAAAAGTAACCAGCACTGATGGACCCCCGAGGAGTTAAAATTCTATTATATTTGCTGTTTTCTGATACTTTCCAGTTTTTCCCTTATATTCATATGCTTTAGTGTTGGGGCTGGCTTCAGAGGAACTCATTCTAGTGGTGAAGGTGTGCACCCACGTTAGTGTTTTCACAAACATGAGCCTTTCTACTGGAGGAAGGATATTGTCATTATTATGGCATTACTTCAGTAGGAGATTTTGATGAATCTGTTCACAGCAGTAAAACTGATTTTTAGGTTTTGTCTCCATGGGAAAGTTAGTATAGAATAAGCTGTAATATAAATTTATGATATGGCAACTCAACGCATGCCAGTGCTTTGCGAAGCTGCTCAAGCTGGATGTGACTCAGCCCCCAGAGGCAGTGTAGCTGGATGAGTGCAGTGCCGTGCCTAAGCTAATTAGTCCTACTGAGAAGTAGGATATGTTATGGAAGAGAGTTATGGTAATATGGCCATACTTCTTGGCTATCGGAAAGAGGCAAATGGGAAGTGGCATTCTGTGGCAATAGGTACACGTGTGCTGGTTGAGTCATGTTGTAACTCTTTGTGGTCCTTTGTAGGTCATTCACCCAAGGAATTTGTGCACAGTAGTTTAATAAAGTGTTAATTCACAAACTTTGCATACTCTGCAATACCCACAGACCCAAGTACAGAATCAGGACACAAACCAATTTTGACGTTGTTATATCACAAACTATTCTATGGGGATACACTATTCAATTACCAGCCAAGAATCTAGTACAGACTTGTAAGAAAGAGGTTGAAAAAAAATGGAATATCTGTAGTAGTTAGGAGGTGGAAAATGCATCCAGATCAACACCACAAAAACAATTTTCTAAAATCACTTGTTCTCTATTTTCTGGAGTGACAAGAAATCTCCTATACCTGCTCTAACACACCATGAAGGAGCCTAATTTTCCAGAAGGGGGAGCTGTAATGGTTTAAAAATCAGCTCTTCCAGTGCCTCAGTTTGAACCCTGAAATCACTGCTCATTTTGGTAAAGAAGGGTTCATCAAGTTCTGAGGAACAAAATGCCATCAAAGTCACTTGAATTAGTCATGTATTTATGAGAGAAATAAAGAATCTAACTAATTCTGTAGCATTTACCATTTTTAAGTAAGTGACAATCAAGTACAAAGACTGTTCAGAGGGGAATATACGGCAGTGAGCTGATATACTAATGCAATCAGTGCCCTGTCAAAAAAGGTCAGTTTAGAACAAAACAATATATTGTCACATAAGCAAGTCACTATAATACCAGAAAGTCAGCTTTCTTTATTTGTATATGTGTGCATGTGTATATGTCTTCTTCTGCCCTCATGAGCTGAAATCTTCACCAAATTTTTCTTTAAAAGCATTTAGGAAGTACTGGATGAAAATTCTACATATTCTATATGCTTTGCACTCCCCAAACCCTTACTGCAGGTGGTGTTGCTCGGTGTCATGAAATACATAGCTTAAAATTGCTTTATTAGTATTGGGATCATGAGGGTTGGAATTCTTTGCAGACCTCCCAGTTTTTTGTGGGGGTCTTTTTCCCTTTTTTTTTGTTTTTTTTTTCCCTCACTTTCTGAGTATAGTTTGGTACCACTGTGAGCTCCCATCTACTATTTCAGTGTGACAGTTAATGAACTGCACCTTTGGAAATTATGACCCCTTATTCCTATACAATTCTAAAATTCTACTTCTATATTCATAGTGTAATCTGCCAATAAAAGGTTGTGATTTGGATTTTGAAGCAGGAAAAAAAAACCAAAAAAGAACAACCTAGATTCTCTTTCACATCTTTAAAGCCTGAAGGTTTTTTCTAGTCCTACTTATTTTTTGAAATCTGTCATTGACTGAATAGTTTGATTATGCTTCTTCAGTTTCTCTTTCAAAATATTGCCTCAGAATTTACTGACCTGAGTTTGATCTGTAGATCACTTGTGAACCATCATAAATTGAGGGTCTAATGTTAGGAGTCCCAGTAGCCCTTAACAACCCCTTAAAGAAATGGATTGCTGTAGAACATAGGTCAGCAGAATTAGTTTCCTTTATCTAGCCAAGATATGTCCTTTCCTTCCAACATTTGCAAATGTCAGACCAAATCACTGTAGAAACACTGGGAAGCATATATCTATAACTATTGGCATTTTTGCAAGCTTCAGTCAAGCTTTCTTTATTACTTCCTTTAAAAGCTACTGCTGCCAACTACCTTGAATTCAGAAAAAGACCTTCTTTCTTAATGAAGAAATCTACTGAGAGTTTTATCTTGGGCTTCTACCATTTATTCTTTGAAATATATGCTGAATCTGCTACACTCAAATTTGAGATACTAGTTGTATCAATATGGACCCATGGTTTCAAGCCTTTAGATATGCAAATTGTGTTTCTGTAACGAACAAAACCTTAGAGACCGCGCTGTTGTGGTTCCACAGAGCCTTTATTGCGCCTCATCATTATGCTAAATTAATACAAATTTCCTGTGTGTCCAGAATTCAAAGTCAATCAAGTGGCTTAATCTCTGAGGGTATGGGATAAAAATGCTATTATTACAGTTTGGAAGAAGGTGAGGGATTACCTTTAAATTCATCCAGGCTATATGCTACAACAGCAACTCTGAAACACAGACCATTATGAACCACATCTTAACTGAGCATGAACTTACAGATTGCCTCCTGCCCTACTTTTGATTACACAGGCTAACTCCCCATAATTGTGTGATGCATTTTTGGCAATTTCAGTAGTTGGCTCTGTAGAGAAGCCGTATTAGAAAGATATTTGTGATTTGTTACTCTTCTTTAATGCACTGAATGTTTTGACTACTTTTTAAAGTTAATCTCAGTGTTTACTTTTTATGTTTGTTTCATCTTTTTCCCCATATGCTTTGCTTTTGTTAGCTAGAATCCACAAGATGAACCAGTGCCAGTTGTCCAATGAGTTTTCTAAGGCATATTAGCACGTGACATGCAGCTCTTGAGATCCACAATCTGCAGTTTAAAAACTTGTGCCTTAGTAGCTCCAAATGTGTTTTGGAGACTATCTCTAAAATTGATGATACTGTCATGTTATTTTGGATTTGTATTTTAAAGTTGCCAAAGCTATTTATTCAATCATATTGACGAAATCATCCTAGTTCTTCTTTGAAGGCATAGCTGTCATCCTCTTGTGGAGAAGTATCACGAGTAGCTCCACTGTTGTTGCAATGTTTGTGAGAATTTTTTGATATCTTTTGTTTCTGAGAAATTTTGAAAATTTCTAATACTTCCAACATGATATGTGGTTTTACTTTGGCAGACAGAGAAGAACAAAATTTCACTTGAGATACTTTTTAATCCTATTTTCTTTAATTTCACTAAACAAATAAACTGCATCAACAGGCTGAGTCCCAAACATGGCATAATGCTGATAAGACAAGCTTGCATCATGGCAAGCCTCTTGGTGCCCAATGCCTGTGTAGGTGTCCCAGTGTTTCTACTTCAGGACACCTCAGACAAATACTCATGGAAAAGGGAAAATGGGGCAGGTCCAGAAAACTGAAGAATGTCTGGTTTCCTTCGTATTCATCTTTGCATGGAATTTCAACTTCTGCCTTCTATAAGCTCAGGCTGATCTGGTGCACTGCTAACAGAAAGGCAAGTGTAGTACAATCTTCCTGCCATAAACAGTTAAAGTTGACCTTGAAATGATGTTTACAGTGAAAACTGATGTGTACCTTATGAGAAGTTACCTCAACCTTAGGTTTAGGTGCTTCTTGGGGATTTGTTTTGTTTGAATTTATTTTAATTGATCTCTTTTCTGGTCATTTGAATGTTAACAACCTTACCAAAAAAAAAAAAATCAAAAAAACCACCACATAGGAAAGAGCATTTCCAGTCCCATCCAAATCTGTTCATCCTAATTTTCTCTCTCACACAGTAACCAGGAGGGAAAGCCTAGGGTATAGTACAAAAGTAGGGCAAGCAAAGATACTTGCCCAGAACACTCTACAACCTAACATGGTTTGTGGCTCAGGGATACCTCAGCCTGGAAGTGATCTCTTTGTATTTGATTGCTCGTGGTAGGTTTTTCTCCTGTGAAATTCTTCATTCACTTGTATTGATCATACAGCATTGCTCAAACAGCAAGAGAGATGTCACTTATCTCCCCTAATAATGTGAGATATTAACGTGTGATAATAATGTGTGATATTTCTTATCACCTGGTGGCTATTGGATTAGGGACCCCCTCTAGAAACAGGAAATATGCTGTGATATGTAGTAATTCCAGCATACTTGGAATGCCCTGGTTTTCATCAGTAACTGTCTCTTCTGAAAAGATCACAGGCTGGTTGTATCCTGGGCTGCACAAAGTGCAGCGTGACCAGCAGGTTGAGGGAGGTGATTCTGCCCCTCTGCTCTGCTCCCATGAGACCCCCTCCTGGTGTGCTTCATCCAGCTCAGGGTTTCCCAGCACAGGAAGGACATGGACCTGTCAGAGAGAGTTCAGAGGAGGGCCACCAAGTTGATTACAGGGATGGAGCACTGTAATTTCTCCTGCGAGGAAAGGCTAAGAGAATTCAGTTTGTTCAGCCTGGCAAAGAGAAGGCTTCATGGTGACCTAATTGCAGCTTTCCAGTACCTAAAAAAGGGGCTTACAGGAAAGATGGAGAGAAACTTTTTACAAGGGCACTCAGTGTCAGGACAAGGGTGAATGGCTTCAAACTGAGAGTGGGTTTAGATTTGATATTAGGAAGAAATTCTTTACTCTAAGGATGGTGAGACACTGGAACAGGTTCCTCAGAGAAGTTGTGTCTGCCCCATCCCTGGAAGTGTTCAAGGCCAGGCTGGATGGGGCTCTGAGCAACCTGGTCTAGTGGAAAGTGTCCCTGTCTGCATTAGGGGGTTTGGAACTACATGGTCTTCAAGGTTCCTTCCAACCCAACCCATTCTCTGATTCTGTGAATTAACAAAAAAGCAGCTTTTGACCTTGGGTCAGATTTAAGGAGGGAAAAAAAAAATAACGATCAGTTAAGGTTCCTGCATTGTCCAGAAGTAGTTTCTGTTTTTCAGATGGCTTGGATGATTTTTTTTCCCCCAATATTAAAGTTGTAGCTGTGTAAAACTCTTGGACTTAGACTAGTTAGTTGACTAGTTGCCACACCTCTGGAACCCACTAAAATACGTTATGAGGTGCAGGGCATATGAGGGCTTGTGTGTATTCAACATATAGGAAGACACATGTTCAGGACCGTACTTGTAGAAGCGTGCTGTTTGCTGACAGGTTTGAATCTTACCCGTGTTAGTCACTGACAGGTTCGTTCTTTGGTATGCTTTGTTTAATCCCTGCCTTTTTCCTCTACAGTCAAATCATTCACAATAGAAACTGAAAGAACTGACAAATACTGAAGGATCTGAATTGTGTTGGAAGGGGAAAAAACAGCAAAAGCCAAGATTCTAACTATTTATGGATCTTGTTTCCCAGCAAAGTGTATCTAAAAGCCATTGTCTCAGGGTTCAGAGACAGCTAAATGATTGATTTTACATAAAATATTTGTTGTTCTAATTACAGTATCATCTGGGTAGTTGGCAACAAACAGATGCAGAAACAGCCTTTACATACCATCTTGAAAAACTTATTATTTGCTTAGTGTGCTTTGTAATCTAAAGCATATGGCTTTGCATATAACTGCAGTCTCCAAAATGAAGCTGTACATAATGAATCACTGGGTGGAAGAAAATGCCTTGCTTCTGTTACAAGTTCTGTCAGTGTGTGTATTCGAATGGTTCTGTTTAGGGTTATAAACAAAAGGCTATGCTCACAGTTTTAGCAGTGTGTTACAGATTCTGGGATGCACATGACATCAAAGAGGCTACACTAATTTCCCCAGCAGTCTATGGCTCTTGGCACTATGAGCACACTCCATCTGAATAAACAGAATTCTAGTTCACCACAGTTGTGTGGGGGATCCAAGGTGATCATGAAGCTTGGTTTTCTTGGTTTATTTTAAATCTCTCTATAGGACTTTTTACCCCTCCAGATTGTGTGTTTTTGGTGAATCTGCTAACTACATATGGAGCTACAGACTTAGACTACAGAGCACTTGACATTGAAAATAATTAAATCTATGATATTATTCTTACCTACCAAATCCAGGTAAGAGCTTTAAGTACACTGGAGTTGCAGGATTTACTAAGGATTAATCATTCTTTCTAAGCATTATGTATTTTAAAAGTAGTGAGCATCCTTTCCATTAGCAACACTTAGATGAAGCTTCAGCAAGACATTTTGTGAGAGTTAGCAAGGGCTGAGGCCTTGTAACTCCTCAAAGCATATCTGATTTATTGTTTCCATGCTTGCTTGTCACTAGCAGCATGAAGAGTGCCAGCCCCTATAAATATTCCTGGACACTCTTATGTAGAGGAAGGGACCGAGGGAATTTGGTGGCAAGAATGGTTCCTGTCATACTAGATCTCATTATATCAACATAATGGATGGCCCTATTGAACATTTGCAGAGGTCTGAAGCCACTGGTAGGTAAGCATGAAATATTCTGGACAGAATTACAATTGTTAATAGTGTTAGATATGTCAATATGCCTTCAGGCCCCTGATATTACTAGATTAATTTAATCCTTTGATGCCAGAACTTAGGTTCCGCTGTTTCACCGTTAATGGTTGTTTTTCTTCCCTTTTCTTCTTTTCTTTAGTTTCTCAGTACTTTACTTAATACTTTATTTTTTTGTCTTTTTTCTGTGCATTTTTGTTTCCTGTAGTTTTCTCTTTTCACTCTTACTAACCTCAGAAGGGAAAGGAAGATCATGGAGACATACCTCATTACTCAAGTCACCAAGTAGTCTTGCTCTTTATTCTCTCCTACCCTATGTTGCTGTCTCTTGGTGTGGTTTTGCCTGTGCTGAGATTAAAATCTTACAGAGGCAGTGTGTTTATTTTCTATCAGCCTCCAGCATTTTTGCAGAACTATCATAATAAAGTTATATAGCATAGACAGGATAACTTCATTATTTCCAAATGAAGCTACAGATTATTCTACAGTAGGTGTTCTGTGAAGCCTATTGGACCTGTTATCCTGACCTTGTTTCTGATGCATTTATATAGTTGGTAGCATGAACAGGCAGTGCACAAATACACTGTGGTGTGGGCCTGGTATCTCCTAATGTGCTCTCATGTTAAAGCCACACTGACTGCAGTCTAGTACGGGGATGTGCAAGATACTTCTGTGCTAACTGGATTGGGTATGGCAGGCAGGCACAGCAGGAGCTCAGTGGGGACTAAATGCCTGAGTATTCACTCTGCTTCTCTGGCACATTTTTCATTTTACTCCCATTTTGCATTTTAGTCCTGTTTTGCACTTCGGGTGTGATACAAATTTGTGCAAATGGTGGAGAATCGTGGAAAAGGAAGGAAAATACATTTGGTGTGGACATTCATAGCCACACTATATGCCCTTCGTAAATCCCTCTTTTTTAAAAAAAAAGCTGAAATAATTAAAATCACAAAGTCTAGTTAATTTGCAGCAATTTTTACTGCATAAGTGATGTTCAGTCACTCCCATTTAATACTGATATGAGTGGGACCAGAATCATTAGTCCCTTGAGTCCTCTGCTTGAACACACTTGCATGGCACACAAGAAAATGTAGCTGTTCCTTGAAATCAACATGCTGCAAATAATTATGTGCTAGTATCCAGTCCAGGAGGAGGGTGTATATTATCACTGTCTGTGAGGTCATTTCTGCCTAAGACTTCAAGAGGAAAAGTGAAGTTAACTTGCTGCCTTGAAAAATGATTCAAAACTGGAAACTTGAAAACATCAAAATACATATAAATTATCAAAGGAGAACAAAGACAAGTTTTTCCACAAAAGTCTTCTCCCCAGGCTATAACAATGCTTTACATAGGCATGATCAATATATCCAGGCTTGAGAACCAAAGTCTTTTGGAATAAATTAGACTGGCAGGAAAAGAAACAAACAAAGAACAAATTAACATGATTTTAAACATTGCTTAAATTTTCATGAATGTAGACCTTGAGATGTTATGATGAGATCCCATGAGTCTGTGCTAATATTTGCTTATAATTAAGGGTTGCACTTTCATGTTTCATCTGATATTATAGATTGGAAATCAGCTACATGCTTACTATTTTTCTTGGTCATACTGATTTATCTACTTTATTTGCTTATCTTTTAATATTATATATGGTCCCCTAAATGGCCCCATTACCTTTCCTTTAATAGACTGCCCCTTTTTGTAGTCTAAATCTCCTTGTTTGAGTAATTAGAAAAGGGCTAACTAGATTTGTGTTCACCTACAAGAGAAAAAGAGACAAGACTAACCACTTCCAAACCTGCTTTGGGTAAACGGCTTCAGAAGGAAAATGAGAGTACTTAGCTCCACCCTTTATTATGTGTTGTGGTGGATGAAGTCCCTTCAGTGAGGGAATAGGCAACACAGCCTCTTTGGGGCACTGACACATTGGCAAAGAACATTTCTGTGCATTCCTTGCAAAAAGTAAGATGTCATCCAGAGTTTGGAGCAGGTGTGCTGCACCAGCCTTAAACAATCTGACTCGCATCAGTGGATTTTACAAGTTCCAAATGCAGTTGTAGCTGCCTCATCACCATTTTCTCTGCAGAATTCTCCATATAGGAAAAATTAGCAGTGTTTGGCAAGGTTATCAGTGTCAAGAGGGTTTTGAAGCAGTGGTTTAATCCTGAACAGTTTGTGAGGAGCCTAGTTGCATTTCAGTGAGCAAAACTTGATGATTCTTTGTTCTTCTGACAAGTGTGCCCACTGCCTGGTCCCCAAGTTTTCAATACCAAGATAAGCAGGACAGTCAGGACATCCGAGATCTTCACTGTGTATCAAGTGAAGTCATCTGCCCCGTGGGAAGTCATTAGAAAAATACATTTTTGCAGCTACTCTTTTGAGTATTGGTCAGGGCCGAAATGCTAGACGCAAAAGTCCTTGTGTCAGAGCTAAAGAGCACTTTCAAGTCTTTTGTTAAATCTTACTGTTTGGCAGTTTGTACATTTCTGAAAGAGTCCTTTGCAGCTTATGGAAAGAATGGATTTTTAAACAGAAAAATCTTCTAAATAAGATAAGGCATAAGAAATGTGCTAATCATCTCCAAGCCAAGAGATGTCATTAAAAGTGTCAGTATGATGGATGTGACGGCTAATTGAAGAAAAATATTTCCTTTTCAGCCATAAGAAAACAAAAATGAAAAATAAAATGGAAATTCAGAAACTATATCCCAGAATTTAAAAGATCAATACAAAATCTGCACATTGAGACTTGTGGTAAAAATCGCACTGCAAAAATTAATTCCTATTAAGCTAGAAGTAATCAATGTCACATCTTTGACAGTTTTTAACTTTAACTTAAGTCAAAACATGTCTTTTCAAAAAGCTTCTAGTCTCAACCTGAGCCTCCATCATACTGCTAAATATGTTTTCACCTAATTGATTGCTTTTAGTAGATGCTGTATTTCTGGTCTAAAATTTTCTTCCATTTCTGACCATTAGATAGCTTACACTTTTGATCATGAGGATGAAAAACTCTCCACCTTCTATACAGGGATTTAAACTTGCTTAAAATCACCTCTTAACCTTCTTTTGAAAAAAATGAAATAGAATAGTCTTCTTATATTTCTCACTGTATAGCAGATTTTCCAGATTTCAGATTTTTCTTGCCCTTTATTGCACCCACTTCAAAATAATTCTACACACAATGATGAAATTGTTTTCTTGTTTCTATTGAGTAATCCTCTCTTCTTTGCACCCAGTCTGTTTCATATTCAGCTGAATATCCATAATTCCCAAATCTCTCTTGGAGACACTGCTTTCCAACTATGCAATTCCCAGTTCATAAAAATGTATCTTGAATGTTTGACTTTGCATTTAGTTGAAAATACACATATTTTTATTCTCTCTGAGCACTGCAAGGTCCTGGTCTGTTGGCTTGGGCTCTTATGTATCAGAGAAATAAAAAAGATAACCAAGTGTGGTCATAGAGGAGTAAACAGAAACACCATCAGTTTGTTTACTTATAAATACTTTCTACTCCAACAGATTAACCCATTAGCCAATTTCTAATTCCCTTCACTGTAAGCAGCATCAATTTTGTGGTAGCTTTAGGGAACTATCCACATGAGCCTGCTCATCCATGTGTATCAGCCTCTCTGGGTTCAAGAGAGGAAAAGAGGAGGATGCCCAGAACCTCAGCTACCCTACCCTCAGATAACTGACACAGTGCACTTGGCAGAAAGCATTTTGCCTACTCTGTGTTATTTCTGCATTGCCACAAGGGATTTATCAGTTAAGAAATTGTAACCTAAGGAGTTTCTGTGCTTAGAGTTACTAGGCAAGGTTTTCTTTTAGACAAAAGGGGGTCAGATCTCTGTCTTAAAAGTGATGCTTAAGGATAACCTGAAGAAAGTACACGTGCTCACTCTCTCATCTGCTCTCTAAATTTGTAGCAAACTGAGGAGCTTGGACATACCAGAGGCACTTGGCACAATTTGCTTGCAGTATAGACAATACCTTGTTAATTATACTGGTGCTGCTGCTATTGCTATCAAAATAACAAGTGACTTTTTTCTCATTGGTGGCTTTAAGTTTGTCATCAAAGCAAAGTATTTTAGAACAGCATTTAAAAGGCCTATTCAATTGCTGAGTGTTGAGCACATGTTAATAGCTATTTTGTCCAGATATGGTAGTTTATGATAAATGTTACCAGATTTTGTCCTGTTGTACTGTATGCTACTAAGACAAATGGGCCCACTGAAAGGGTATTTCCTTTGGAGAACACAAGCTGCAGACCACCCATAGAATACACAGAAATAATTAAGTGTCTGGATTAAAAGGTAGAGCAAAATGTTAGTGTCTCAGAATCCTAATGAATAAAAGACATTTTACAAAAAAAAAAACCCAACCTTTACATATGGGTGTTTTGAAAAAAGAATGTGAAGGCTACAAGAGCACATCGGGGAAAGGAAAAAAGAACAACCCATCATATTATTATACTGTTAGGAAATTTCTCAATATTTGTGTGCTGTTCTTTTACTTCTAGAAAGCTGCAGAGAGGTGTGTGAAATTATGCAAAACTGTGAGGACCTGAGTTCATAGCAGTCTCTTGCTAGAATAGAAAAGTTATTCATGGAGAGGTATTCAAGAACTATATTGCTATAAGAAGGAACTCAAATGGCCTTGTGACTGAAAACATCGCTTGCAAAAATTGCAGACCCTGCTGTCCTGAGACAGAAAGCTCTAAGATCAATTTGAGTAACTTTCAGAGCAGAGAGAGACTAGAATGTAGTTATGGCAGGTCATTGGCAAAACTTTCAGAGACTTCAGAGAGAAAAAAATTGCATCTATATCCTATCTAAATCATAGTGCAAAAACTTTCCAAAGACATAGATATTATTTGGGCACCCAGTTTCCCCAGAAAGTAGTTTCTGGTACAGCTTCTGCCTTGTCTGGTTTTTCACAATACAGGTAAATAGCAAAGATTCAGGCACATTAGCAAAAACATAAATGTTTACCGAACTTCAAAGTATAAAGTATTGAAGCATTGGATAATAAATTGGCAAGCAGCATGAGTGTATTACTGTAAAGTTATTTTGTATTACTGGATAAATACAACCTTTCTCTACAAAATAGTTTTGAATTTTAGACCCAGCTCTGCAGTCAGTGTCCTGGTGATCATTTAACCCATCCATCCTTCCCCGAGCGTTGTGATGGAACAGAACAAGTGCTCTTCTCCCACACAGACATTGCAGTCACATGCTGAGAGGAAACTAAAATCTTTCAAATTTTACTGTTTAGAGGGAGAAAGACAGTGAAAGAGAGAAAATCTCCCAGGACAGTCAGTCTTTTGGCTGAAAAGGTCCAAGTTCAACCACCTCCTCTACCTCATTCAGCTTGCAGGTACCGACTGCAAACCTGGGTGCACAATAAACCTCCTTTGTAATGTTACCTGCTCCTTAAGGCCAGATCTTACAAATGGATTTGTGAGATTGGAGTCCCACATCTGCACAGGCCATATTAACTTCAGCTTTGAAGTGCTTAAAGGAACCAATGTGCTACTTGATCTTTGTGGTGCTCTTTTGTATTGGAACAAGTTCCCTGTGCAGTGTGGAATGCAAATGTGAAAAGATGTATATTTTTCCTTCAGTGCCACCAAAACCTGGTTTTATTCATACTGTCACTAAAATAATTTTTAACAGGGAAATATCAGAAAAGTCAAAGGCATTGGAAGAATTATTTGAAAATAAATGACCTTTTCTTACCCCCACAGCATCTTTTAGTAACTTAGTTGTCCTGACAAAAGTTATCCTGCTAATCTAGAGGATGTACCACAGAAAATGCCTGGTAAAATAGAGTACAGCATACCATAATGTCCTTCTTCCTTAATACAAAAAAAAAAAAAAGGCTGTCAGTTCTTTTCAGAAACCCTTCTGAAATGTTTCCTTCATCTTTAAACTCTGCTTTCCAGATGACTTTAAGCAACCGTTACTTTACAGCACATCACAAATTATATTAAGAAAGTGTAATTCCAAACCAGTCCGGTTACTCTGATGAAATAGAGAGCCATGTCAAGAAGGTAGCCTTTTAATATAATAAAAATGATGATAATGGACTAAGTCTCATCAGTCCAAAGGCTTTATTACTGTCTACTGTAGAAAAACAATTTTGTTGCTCCTGAATGATATATCCCTAGCTAGACACAATATACCTCATTTCCTGCTTAGATAACAGAAGATACTAAGATAAAGTGTGAAAGGAATAAGGAGCTGTGTGATATAGATATATGGAAGAATAAAAAATGTTAAAAAGTAAAAATGAAGTTCTGCTTTAAAACTTGTGTTTGAACTAAGTTTCAAAAGAGAAAACAAAAATCCCCAAGCTTCTGTTTACTTTGGATAGAACTTGCTAATAAATCCAGGACCAAATAGGACAGAAGAAAAGACTGTTTACAGACTAAAATGTGCTAAGACGTTCACAGCACCTGGCACAGCTTAAAACTAAATTGTGTTATCTTACTGTAGGTTCAGAAAACTGTCTTGAACAGAAGCTGAGAACACCTCGTCGACGATGTCAGCAGCCCAAAATGCTGAATAGCCCTGAGGACAACATGTACTATAACCAGTTAAATGTGAGTTCAAAGTGGCAATAAAGCTGTTTTACTGGCTTTGTTTCCAGTTAATAATTCTGTTATTAATACCTGTTTCAGCCCCTCCAGCCCCACCCCCACGTTCTTCTGCTCTCGTCTTGAACATGTGCTTATGCTCTTTATCTGTTGCTTTCATGTCAGGATGTCTGCCTTCACGGTGAATAATTGATGTGGTTTATCAAAGACGAGCAAGATGCATGCTTCATCAGGCTCACTTGAGCCCTTTGATCAAAAAAATTATGCTGTGACTTCTGATATTATCAGCATCTGCTTGCATTCAACACAAAATCACTTTGAATTAAAAATTAACGACTTGCTGCTTTGCTTTGACTGTGTGTTCTTGGCCCTCTCCACAGGGAACTCTAGAATATCAAGGGAGCAAGAGGAAGCCAAGAAAACTTGGGTAAATATCTATCTTCTTAGTTCTAAGCAACTGTAAACAGAAGAAGTCCTTTGTGATATTACAGAATATGCAAAACTTTCTAGAGAGGTTTCTAAAAATAAACAATTAACATATTTCTGTGCATTGACATTGGACATTTTCTGCAGAAGCAAATGTAAAACTTGCATGTAACTGCTGTCTGCAGACACTAGAACTGATTCTTACAAAACATGCTCCCCAGCTCTCTCTAAGTACTATTACTACCAAAAAAGTAGCTTCTTCATATTTTTAAGGGTGCCAGATGAAGGATGTTGAACTGAAGTTCTGTGACCTAGAACTTGGCCAGGAGCCCCGTCAGCTTTGCGGCGGCGCAATCAGATGGGCCTCTGCCCTCCTGGGGGAGCAATGTGAAGAACTGAGGGAGAGGCCACTCAGCCCAAAAGGGAGTTGCTCCTTCTCTGTTGAACTGAGTCAGTTCTCATAGTTATATGAGCAGTTATCACCTGGTATAGGTAGAAAAAGCCTGGCTGGCCCCTATAGAATTGCCAGAATATTTCCTTACCAGATTACGTAGACCACAGAGAATGGATGCTTAGTCTTCTTGCAAACACATTTTACTACAAACATATATTTCTGTATCATGTCCTCTCATTTCTATTAATCTTCTGAATATAACTTTATGAATAGGAGGTCTTTGAGTCAAGGTTAAAACCCAAAATTTTGCATGATTGCACAAGATTTGGTTTATTTTATCTCCCTCCCCTTAGTTTAAAAAAGTTTGTATTATGGGAATAAAAACACTAACATGGTACTGCAGTGCTCATCATACATCACGGGAAAATGAAAGCCCCTTGCTGTCAATAGGGCTTTCCCCAAAAATTGATGATGTAGTCTTTGGCTCCTATTCACAGCAAACCATAATCTGAAATATGATACAAAAATCATATTCTACTTGTGGAATATACACAGACAAAAAAACCCACATTGCTCAAAGTAAATGCCCATTGGATATAAATATTTGTTCTATCATTCTGTACACACAAACTGAATGACTGTATTGCATTTCACTGATCCTCAGGACCATTCAGAGTATAATCATAAAAAAGTAATAGTAGTTAAAGTATGTATAAAAGCTGTATCTTTCTCATCAAATCATGCCCTCTTTTTTTTTTTCCTTTCTTATACTAGCACTCTTCATTTTTACATCCACAGAGAAGTTTCTATTGCTGAAGATACTGACAGACCTAAATTTTAACTTTATAAATATTGTTTGTTTCCTTTCAAGCCAAATCAAAGTGCTGGATGGAGAGGATGAGTATTACGAATCATTGTCAGCTGTTGAATCTACCCCTGAAGATGACAGTTTTCCCAGTTCCCCATCTCCTCCTTCTTCGAGACGTGTGTCTTTTGCTCAAAGCTGAACCTCACTTACTCTATTGACTAATACTGGTAAGGGTATTCTGCTGCTGATAGTCTCTTCCAATTAAGTTTGTGCATGTGTGTTTATGTAATATAAGATATTAAAAATTTCTTCTAGTAACTTTAGTTCACTAATTTAAACCTGGGTTTGCAGCTGTAAATTGTTTCATGTAGCTGTATTTCTATAAACAATTCCAGTAAAGGGGAGCACCACTACCTGTGTGTGTTGATGTTGATAATGGACACGTTTCTTTAGCCTCAAGGTTGGTTTATACAACTCTGACCCCTTATTTCCTGCTTCCCCCTCCCCTGGCTGCTGTTCCCTCCCTGTGCCATCCCTTCTGTTGTGCTGGCACAACTGCTGGTAAAGCTGTGTGAAAAGTAAGATCAAGGAACTGAACTGGATTAAAAGAACTCCGTACTAAAAATTTTAATCTGGGGTCATAGTGAAAATGTTTTGTATTTCATTAGACTGGTATTAAACATTATTCTTTACAACTTTCTGTGCTGTATATGGCTTCTAACACTGCAAAAACATACAGAGTAAAATCATCTAAAATATGTGTGTCTCAGTTTACCTTGCAAATAATTTTCTTATAAAGTATCAGTGTATATATGTTTAACTGGAGAATTACTTCAAATATAAGAAGTAAAACAGTTTTAAAATCAACGCTACACACACTGCTTCATATAGTCCTTGTGACAGAAACCATCAGTATGAATTATTCTTGTTATCCATGCAAATATTTATTTCTTAAACTGTATCTTTGAGTTCCTGATTTCCACAGATCTCTTATATTTAGCATAGGGAAACAAAGTCACCTGCAAATTTTTTTCTTGCTTCTTTCTTCGCAAATCTTTAATGAAACAATTGTAACTTTGTATGGAATGCTGAGACTCTTCTCCGGTTGCCATTTCCGTGACTGAAGCTGACTATCTCTATTTCCATGACAGAAGCTGAGTATTTCTGTTTCAGAGACATAGTTTTGACCTGTGACAATCCTTTGCGTTTTTTTCCAGAAAAACTCTTGTCAAAACTTTTGGAAATAAAACATTCATATTTACTGCTTTACACATTTGCTCGAAATGATTTATTTTTTTCACAAACCATACTGATTAAATCTGACCATGTATTAGACAGACCTAGTTTAGATCCTTGTTTTTATCTCCCCTCCAATGGGTTTAGCTTGATCTGTGCTAAGGGACCTTCTTCCTGTTGGAGGTGCAGTTCACACCTGTTCCTTAAGCTACAGAATTCCTTACTATCAGGGTTCACTGGCATTGTCTTTTTGACCACAGCACAAGGAAAGATGGCATGAGAAATGAGACCCAAGTGTAATCAGGTCATCCCTAAGCCAGAATAGAGTTCAAAAGAAGGAAAGGTAATTAAATAGATAGTTCCACAAAAGCTTTGTTTTTCCTAATAAATATGGAAATTAAGTCAGGCAGGGGCAGATGAGGATGAGCAAAGGATTCCAGGAAGAAAAATTCTTCACTCATTCTTCACCCAAAGTGTGACAGAGGGTTGAAGCTGAAAGTTAAAATCCTGCCAGAGATTGAAGTCTTTTAGTTCACTCCTAATTCTACTCTGATGTACATCTGGGTAGATGTACTTTAAAGGCACTTAAGAGCCTTTGAAATTTGGGGACTCCTTAAACAACAGAGAATTGGTGAATAGCTGCAAATGAATCAATGGGATTAAAAAATGCAACACAAATAGAAATGGCAACTGATATGAATGCATGTTTAATATGTGTACAGATCAGTTTCTTTACATCTTGTAAAAATTTAACAAGACTGATTATTCATTATAATACCTCACCAAAAATTATGTAACTTTTCTTTTCCTATGAAATGTATAAGTTCCCCATTAATTTGCACCATATCTGGATGGAAAATCACATTATTTTCAAATAGTGAAATTACTTACTCTACTCTTACACTGGCATAGATCACACAGAGTTCTAGCAATGTTGATGATTTCTGGTTCCATCTGTCCTTTTTGAAAAAAACTATTTGGGAAAATAAACTTTTGTTGTTACTGCAATTCACATCACTGTTATGCATAGTTAGAGCTTATCAACTGTTTTAGTTAAATGGTAGTGAAATGTCCAGTTAGGTGTTATGTCACATGTCTAAAAACCAACCTTACGCTAAGTACAATTAAGTTGTATTAATTTCATAAAGAAGTAAGGGAGAGTGAAAAATAATCTGTAATTCAGGGGAGCACTTAAGCCAAAGCCTAAATTCCACTGAAATCAATGACATTTTGGCACGTGATTAAGTGCTTTCCTGAAAGAGGGCCCAAGTTAATAAGAACAGCTTCACAACATTAAATAGTAAAGCACAGGCAAAATGCAAACACTCCCTAAGTACATCCTTTAGGTTTCTTCATTTTTCTTCTTCCAGTTGTTAAGCTTGTAACAATCTCAGCCATCAGAAATGGACTTCAAAGAGATTTTAAGCAGTCTTTAATTTCATGGAAAGGGTAAAATACGGTATTTTCCATGTTATGTGCAATTCCATTGTCTACATCTGCTATAACTTTTTCAAAGTAGTTTAATGTCAGAAATACTTTTATACTGAAGTTACTATCTAAAACCTGCTGTTGAGTAGTGTGTTTTTATTCTTGTTACTTCTTGGCTAAACACTGTGCACACAGTCAGTCTGTCTATTTTATTCTTTCCTAGCTTATCCCCCTTTCCTCACTGGTTTTTGACAATTCACTTTACCCTCACCAGATAACCTCTGTGAGGTCATCTTCTCCCATCCTGATTTTAGAGCACATATATGCCTTTCAATTATTGAAAGCCTTGCTGTAGAGCCATGGAGTCCCAATAAGAGTTGAACTTCTGGCCAAAGAGTTGAACTGTTACCACATTCAGAGATGTGTGTGTTTGGGTTGATTTGTGTGTGAAAAGGGGTACAGGAGACATGTCAGTGTGACATCCTGGTCAGTGGAAGCATATCAATGTGAATTGCTTAGATGTTCTCATTTGGTTTTGATACCACTGAAGCATTGTTCTGATTTATTTCCTTTCATGTATATTATCCTGAAATATTAATGTGTTTTGCTTAATAGTTCGTAACGTATCCTGTTGTTAATATTTTATAAAAGTAAAGAGTTTAAATCTTGTTAGGAAGAATAAAATTTCTTTGACAGAGTGTAATGTATTAAACAGTTTTCAGCAGATGGGAGAGAAAAGGGTGAAGCTCAACAAGGGATTTTAGTAGATTTCTTCTGTAGAGCTTAATGGCACTAGAAACGGGTTCTTGCTGAGGACAATTTCTGCCTTTCAGTTATGGCAGCTTAAAAACTTCTCTCTGTGCCAAAAAAAATCGGGCAGGGAGCTTTTGGAGATTAGCCCCTTTCATTTGGTAATTTTAAACGTGCTTCTGACTTAAACATTTACATCACTTTAGTAACATAAAGGAACCTTAGAATAGGAGTAAATTGCAGCCATCTTAAATTTGCCCCCACTGTGACCTCCCTCACCCATACACTGTAAGAGTTGTGGAAAGGGCTTTTGTGCACTGAAGGTCTTTTAAGTGGCCCCTATCAGGCTACCCAAGGACTTCTTGTTCCTTAGAAGCTTATAAAATATGGCTGTAAATAATGTAAAGCTAAAAACTGCATGGTACTACTATCTATCTTACAAATAAAAATTGATGTGAAATGGGACTTAAGTCCCAGTTTAAAAATTTCACCTTTTAAAAAAAGAATGTTACAATTGAATGTTTATCCCCTCCTGTTCTAAGAATTGTAATAATATAGGAATATTGCTTTTTTAATTGTAAAATAGTTAGCAATGAGATAAATAGTTGAAGTCTACCATACTCTTTGCTTAGTAGTTTAGAGAATTTTGAGAGACAGCCAAGCTCTGGCATTTTTAAATATCTTCAGGTTAACCATATATATATATATAGTGCATACAATTGAAAATTAAGCCATATGGCACAAAAGTATCATCCTGTGAGAAAAGGGTAAGCTCTTTTAGTACCAGTATATGCACAAAACATTGCATGTACTAAACTTATCCATCCTGCTTTTAACTCTGACAACAAAATATGAGAAGTAATGTCAGTTTTGTTGTTAACACTGGAAATATGTTTCAGTAACGTGCCTTGTCTTTAACACTGCTCACCCTAGGAGGAGTTGTAGGGGAGTGCTTATTTAACAGAAAATGTTTCTGCTTGACAACAAAGCAACTCCCAGACTGACAAAAGTAGCACAGGATGCTGTGAAAACCAAAGGCTAGGAGCAGTCCTCTGAGCCAGAGCTAAAGATTACACAACTCAGTGAGAGGCTTTGTGTCTCCTTCGTGCTGGGCACTGGAACTGATAAGAGAGGACGTTGACAATTCATAATAATAGAGCGCTGTGCCTTTAAATACACAGGATGATGCCTAACTCATCTTAATGGATTTGTCAAGAATTATTGGATATTATTTTATTACATGTATAAATCAACATCAGAACAGTAAAGATATACATTGTGTTATCAGGGAACTGTTTATTTTGGTACTCGTGCTGTGATGCTAAAGGACATAAGAGCAGATAAGTGAAAAACACATCTAGGAGTAATGTTTCCAGAAACCAGATTACATATTATTGATCAGGCCACTAATAGATAAATTCCTTACTTTTGTTTGGCAGGCTTATTTTTTAAATTAAATTGCAGAAAGGTATTATTATTTTTTCAGTAATGTAGCTAGTATTTTATAAGATAGTTGGCAAATAGGGCTGGCAAGTAGGTGGATCAACATGTGTGCGTTTTCTGCAAAAGATCCAAGTCCCCATTTCTGACCCATTACCAGTGAAAAGTCTCATCTTGAAGCTACTCTGGGACCTGTAGCAAAAGGAAAGGAATGAGAGGAGATACGTCCACAAAAATGTGTGACGTGGTTTATTCAGTGGGTTTTGTTCTTGCTGCTGCTCCCTGTTATAAGCAACAAATCAACATAATTATGCAACTGGTGAGATTGTGTAAAGGCTTCTATGACAAAATGGCTCTTACTGAGGTGGCAAAAACTTGGAAACAGAAACTTTTAGTTTTTCTATTACCCCAGGAATGAGCACTCGTCAGTGCTATTGCAAAAAAAAAAAATCCATTTATTTCATAAAATTGTCAATAATCTAAGATACCCAGTTCCCATAGACATTTCTAAGACTGCTGAATGCTGTAGATGAAATAAAAGCAGCAGCTTGGTCCCACCAATCCCTACAGCTGAGACCTGGGACAAGACAGAATATTAACTACACTGTTCCTAGTTTGCTTTTATGCCGTATGCAGGATGAAAGTAAGTTGTAAAAGAAGAAAAAGTATGAATCTTATACTGTTCTTTATGTTCTTGTTCTGTAGGATTAGTTTGATGGAAGCTTACGTCCACATTCAAAGATAAGTGCTGTACTTAATGCAGGCACAGACAATTTATTTCATGAAATTAACCTGATAGAAATGAAGTTTTGAAAGAAAAACAAAGCGTGAGGCTTCATAAAACTGTATTTTTTACTAACTTATATTACAATCTGTGGCATTTTCAACTCAGTACAGATTTACAGCTGAATTCCAATTGGAAATTGGTATGGATTGATTACGTTGCTCATTTAACATTCCAGCATGCTGCAACAATAATGCAACTGACTGTGATAAAATGGGATGTGATCTAAGAGGACATGACCGATGGGATGAGAGCAAAACGCTGGGTTTGCTAGTAGTGCTGTGCAGTAGCTCAGATTGGCATCTTGTGTGCTTTGATTGTTCATTTCATTTTACTGTCATCCTACTGAGTTGAACATTTTTAAAAGACACAGCGTTTTTCCATCTGTAAGTCATGGAAAGACAGATGGATATAGAGAATCTCCACCTACAGCTCCTTGACTGAATGCCACTGCCCGCTTAGTGGTAGAGAAATCCCTTCTGGAAAATTAGAATGTCCTTAAGTATATTATTTTTTATTATTGGACCTTACAGATAGTTTTAAATGAGTACAAGTAAAACAAACTGATTCCTATCAACATAGCTGCTTTATTATAAACACTGTTTCTGTTACACTGAAGTTAATCCTCAGTCCTGTTCCAAGAAACTCATCCTTATTAAAGTAACATTAAGAGCTTCTTTTTATTGATCTGCTCCTTTCACTTAATGATAGGAACTTACTGATGTTTTAATAATAACCTTGCAAGCTTTATCTCATTTTACTTCAATGTGTGTTGCAGATAGATGCTATGGAAACTAACTTAGCATAAACATTTTGCAGATGTCTTTAAAGGTTAGGGAAAAAAAGATTTAGTTGCACTGCATGTTAACAAAGATGGCTGAAAAACTACAAGATAAAAGAGAGCCTCGAGTATGAACATCAAAGAATTGTTAATGACAAGAAATACCATTAGGGTTAGCATCCCTTTTGTTTCAGCCCCCTCACACCTGCAGTGTGTTGCAGATTCTGTCTTTGTTGGCACATCTGAATTACTTCCATTAGCATTTATAGAAAAGTGGCTGCAAAACAACAGAAATGTACTCCTGGTTTTCTCTGTTGCTCCAAAAAGTCAGATATTGGGTTCTCTGTGGGTTTCCTTCAAGGTACAGTATCTTATTGTAAAGGAGACTATAGAGCCAGGATTCCGTTGATTGCAAATGAGCTAGCTTGAAAGGAGAGGGGAGCTTTTGATACTGCTAGAGAACTAATATAAGCAACTACAAGAAGCACACATAAGAAGCTCAGACATTAGCAATAGCAAAATCAGAGCGTGAAATTCAGATTAGCCCTCCACAGGCTGTGAGAGGGAGGGGGTATTGGAAGACTTGGCATGGCTAAAGGTGTAACCTGTTTCATTTGGCCCCTGAAAATTTTTAACAGATGGTGGGACCAGCTGTCTTTTTCAGCCATTTAATAAACTCTTCGGTGGTAACAGTTTGGGAAGTGGGGGGTTTTGAGTTTTAGGCCAGAGGAAAAAATAAAGAAATCTGTCCCAATTGTCTTTGCCAAATAGAGAAGTCTGGAAACATTATGAAAAGTTAAAGTGAAAAATCTAATTGATGATACTGTCCTTATTACACATTTCAACAGAAGAGGAAGAAAAGAACTGCTTGTGCCCAAGTGGACCAGTGCATTAAAAAAATGCTTATTATGTTGTTATCTTTATCTGTCATTTTAATTTCAGCTCTTGCAAGGAGGCACATAATGAGAAATTTTAAATGAACTGTAGAATGAGAAACTGTCTTACTTTTTGAAATATGATACTATGCCAAAGAAACAGGCAGAGTGATCTCTTATATTAAAACAAAAACCAAAAATACCTCTTGGATAAGATCAGGTTTACACAGTCTGCCAGGGTGAGTACAGCAGTCAATGAACTTATGCTAACTCCATAACGTGATGTTATAAAATGACAATAAACTGCCATTTGAGAAACATACAGTGTTCAGGTTTTAATAAAAGCCTTAGTGATGGGTGGGATTTTGTTTATTGTGACCATTTGCAGAAAATACTCACTGCAACACTATTTCTTCAGTTAAATTAATTTTTTTTAAATTAACATTTCCAACACAACAGTTAAATGGGAACTCTCAATTATATGAGATGTTTTATTTAAAAAGCATGTCTAGTGTCTTTGAACAGAACAGTTCTTTTTGCACATTTACATGCTACCCAGCTGAGCAGCCAACCCTTCCATTTGACAAGGGCTTTGTTCTGCCTACAGGCCTATTATAAGCCCTAGATTGTTTGCCCTTAATAAATTGCAACAATAAGACAGAAACCTCTTTCAGGTTAAGAGAAATAAAACACCTTGCCTACATAGCAAAGCATATGAAGTTTAATAATGACAACAGAAACATATCTAGTAAATCTAATTTACTTTGCTCCCAGATCACCATGGTTAAGATAGCACAGGAAGGTTAGCATCTTTCCATGCATCAAACAAAAGATTAAAGAAAACAACAGTGGGACAAAACAACTCTAGCTACAGAATGCTTTTTTCTTCACAATATAGAATCATACTGAATGCTGTGTAAAGAGACTAGTGGGAGCTAAACAGAAAGAAGCATGAACATGATTAAATGTAGAGCAGCAAAATGTTTTTACTGAAACAAAACACGATTTCATATTAGAAAGAGGAAGAAAAAAGGGTGGAAATTATTCAAATTGAAGAATTTATACTACTTGCCAATGTGTTGGTGTGTGTCTGCTTGTGTGTGCCTTTCAGTCTCTCTACTGAATCACAAAGCCCTACCAATTTTGCTTTTATAGCAGCTAATGGGCATTCTTCTGTGGCTCAAGTGTTGGTGGGGAACTTGTGATCTTAAACAAAATTGTTAAACCCTGTTTCTGAGGCCCCATTGGTAAAATTCAGCTGCCAGCTGCGTTGTGTTTGCTGAGATTGCTAGAGATGGCTACCTTTGTTGTGGAGCTTAGATCTGCTGTTTTTTCACTTAAGTTGGAAATTCCCAATGATTTTTAGAGTATATATGCAAATTATGGAGAAAATAGGAGGTAACATGCAAAAAGGACAACACTCTGGACTCCCTGTGCAGCAGTACAAGTCGAGAAGGTGAGCACACCTGTCACTGAACCACTTGGTTAAAGGTGTTTGAAAGAGTTTTCTCTATTCAAAACTCGTTATAACTCAGTACAGTGTTTTCAGAAAGAAATTCCAGTCATTGTTCTATTTATAGTTTACGTTTCTTAATTCTTTCTTTTAATTTGCAGGTGGAAGTTCTGAGAGTATAAGTATTTCTTTGCTTTGATTCTAAGAGAAGTACACTTGATACTTGGAAATGTTGCTGACAAGCTAAAATTACAGTGATAAAACTTTCAAAGGAAAAGTAGCATTTATGACAGGTATTGATTCGATTGAGTTAAAGTCTACTTTTCTTTCTTTTAAGGTATTTTTGAGCTATGGACAATACTCTGAGGACTATTAGGGAATGTTCAGTATTTCCTACTGAAATTTCTGTTACTGTTTCTTCTGCTCAGTCATAACATGCAGGAAACATCACTGTCTTCCTGCTTTCACAGGAAGGGGGAAGTGAAGATCAAGGTGGTCGTGGTTTTTCTTTCTGTCTTCTTTTGTGTCAAAAAGAATTAGAGGTGGATTCTTCATTGTCTCTGCCACAGTGCAGTGACAAGGTGCCAACTTCGCTGTTCCTTCCAACTGCTGCACAGAACCAAACAGAGAGCACATAATTTGTTATTTCAGAGAGAGCAAAGCTTTCCTGTTTTACCCTGTGGCTTCCCACAGGGCTAATCTCTGTTGTATCCAATTTCTGGGTGACACTTAGAAGAGGAATTTTAAAAGATGGACGTGAAGAGAGAAGTATTAATGGTCTTTGATAAGGGACGTAGGAGCAATGGAGTAGAAAACTTCTATGAGAGAGACTTAGAAGAAAAGAGAGGAAGCTACTTGAGAGAGGGGAAAAATGACATGTACCATTAATTAGGTTTCATGGTAGAGGTAACCTTTAATAAATTTTGAAGATTATCCTTATCATGTACTATAATAAAGCATTAAATCATCTTGCAGAGTGTCTTAAGATGCATGCAACACCTGTGGTAGAAAACCACTTTAAGATGCTTTGGAAGCTGCTTGAGAAGGCAAGTGGTATAGTTACTGTAACTACAAGTAGGTTTGTTTAGAACACAAAATTATGTTTTTTTTCTAAACCTGCAGTACTTCATTAGTATCAGGTTTTTAAACCATTAAACCCACTATATTATATCTTACTATAAGCTTTGGGAAAAATCTTTCCTGTCATAAGTTTACAGAAAAGACCAACACAAAAATAGGAAAAAAAAAAGTCTGGAATTAATAATTTTCAAAAATAGTAGTTGTTCAGTATGCTAGAAATTTAGCGGTTTTAACTCCAGAAAGGTAACCTACTGAGCTGATAATAAAAATCATTGGTAGGTGATAAATAGTATATTTAATTAGCAAATACTTCTCCAAACATCCCTCTATAAATATGCTACTAGATGACTTGATGTATGTGATTTATCCTTCATATTTATAAGCATATTGAAGCAAAAACAGTGGTAGTCCTTCATCTGAGGAGGTTGTTTTCTTCAGTATGAGTGATGTAGTCTAAAAAAATTAATTTTTTGTTTTTACTGGGATTCATTACATTGCAAGAAATTATTTGCTTTTTTAAACAAACTGCACAGAGGTGGATATCTCTAACATACATTTATGTTTTCACCTTCAAAATAAGCAGACCAAGAGATATCAGAAAAATACCAAGAGATCAAAATATATTGCTTTGATTTTTCCAGCTCAATCCTGTAAGAACCCATGCTTCTCTCAAATATCTAAATACAGATACTGTTATTTTCACCATGTGTAAAGATCTCAGATGTTTACAGCCCATTTACAATTAAATACATAATCTGTCTGCTCAGCCAGACTAAATCCAAGTACTTTCATTAAAATCACACTGGTTTTGGTTTTGACAAAATAATTCATCAATAGCTGGAAAATCATATTTAACAATAGCTCACATACACTCTGGAGAGGCAGGAATACAAGTAGCTTCTTCATATCCTATGAGTCTTCATTTAGCTCTTTGTATATCAATGTATATTGGTAAATGACAACGGCAAAACCTGGATTGAGACTTAGGACATGCAGAAAGGGTGCTGAACAAAGGTTAGATAGAAATAATTTTCAACATCCTCTAAATTGTCCTGAATGGTAAAGAGTAAAAAATACCCCAAACTCTCATTCCCCTTTTGTACTCTACAGACCCTCACTGTGATGTGAACATGCCAGATACCTCATAAATAATGCCTGTAAGATTGTTAGAGGGAACCAGCCAAACATGGATCAACAAGAAGCTGGTAAAGGAAATACAGTGTCTCAAAACTTGGCTCATCCAGCAATATGGTTGTGTGTTTGTGCCTCGTATATTTGCAGAGCATCAGATTTGCTGTTTGATTATACATGGTGGTAGAAGGATTCACTGGAAAAGGTTGGTGGAACACTGACTGAGGGGAGGAAAAAACTGGCATAGAGAGGGTCTACTTGAGGTAGGGGAAAATTAGCTCTACTGCTGTGTGTGAGATCAAGGAAATACAGATAGTAGTATTACTTAATTCCTAAAGTTGTGTCAGTACCAAAGCTTGCAGATCTTTCTGCAGGGAAGGTCATCACCGCTGGGAGTGGTTGTTTTGATGATTGGCAAGTGAAGATAGAGCTTGGACAGAATCCTGTAGTGAAGAGTTTGCTGAAGCAGAGAAAGTCTGGGCTGTAAAGGTAAGCAAGTATTTAGTTATTTCTGCTCAGTATGTTCAGTGTTATAGAGGCACGTTTGGTTGTTCAGTACAGCCCTCCTAATGTGTATTTTGTCTTTATAACACAAAGGTGTTAGGCTGTAGTTTTTTACTTACCTTATGCCCTAATCACTGTCCACCAGGAAGAGTAGAAATATTGTGATATTGTAGAGTATTGTATTGAGTAGAAATATTGTAATATTTGAGAAAAAATTGTGGGCATGTTGGCTTATTGCTCTGTTTGCACAGGCTACATGTTTGTCTCCTAATTGTCTCTACACATTCTCATTGCTGCCTTTCTGCCTGTCCAAGGTTGTCTGGGCTTTAATCTTTGTCTGTCTCTTCCACAGAAAGATCAACATCTGCTCATAATTGAAAGTTCCTAAAAGAGTGTTCAAGTGTCAGAAGTGTTCATGTCAGACTGACATGAAACTGGGGGGATAGGAGGGATATATAAAATAGTTTGGATTTTGCAAGTTGAATGAGGTGGAACATCATATTCTGTGGTCCCAAGTCATGTGCCTCTGCTCGTCAGTCCAACTCCCCGCTCTTCAGTAGGGTTAAGAAATGACAGAGGACAATATATGACACTGTGACATGACACTGTGGTCCCCCTGTGTTGCCTTAGATAAAAATGCAATAATAACCTAGTATTTCTTTATAGAGGAGTTGTGAAGATAAGTGCTTTGAAGGTGAGGTGCTCACAGTGACTAAAGTTCCTCCCAATACGCTCATTGCACAGTTTGACCACCTTCTTACTCAGGGTTGTCACAAGATTTTGCTTGTTGATCCAATTTCCATAATTCCCCCCTGCTCAACATCTGCACTCGGTTACTTAGAAAAATATCCTGAATATCTCTCACACACCTGGCTGCTATATCCTTACATACCCTGTTACTGGTAAACTTGGCAAGTTGACAGAAGTTTGCAAAAAGAAGAAAGGGAAACTGTGAAAAATAATTGCTTTACTGGTTGGTGGCAGGAGAGAACAGGGAAGTAGTGGCAAAGTTTCCAGCCCTTATCTAGTTTGAATATATATATATGGGTTGAGTGTCAGAGGTTGCTTTATATGGCTCTGTAGAGTAAAATGTTATTTTAGCAAAAAAAAGAACATGCCACAGAGATGAAAACAGCTTCAATCAGTCACTCAGAGAGAACTGCTATTCATCTTGGTATTCTCATAATCAGTGACCCCAGCATTGGCATGTGTGATTCCATGCTCATTCTTAGTTTTTCCATTCAGTCTTGGCACTGATGTGGTGCCTGCTCAGAGGTTACCTATTCTTTCCACTTAGATGGTTAGCCTTTTGCTTCTGACCTCGCCTAAAATGCTGGCTTGCATTCAGACATCTGACCAGTGTTAGTTTAGAGTCTGTGTGCCTCTGTTTCCTTTTTCCTACATCCCTCTTCTGCTGCTTTCCAGTTGTTGATACTTTACTTGGAGCACTGCAAATAGTTTGTAAATGATAGCAGAGCAGTGTATGCCAAAGGAAAGAACAAAGCTGACTAGACTGCTATTTCTAAGTATTTATAAGAAAATACTGATCAGCTGGACCTTGTCTGACTAGTAGAGCAACAGTAGAGAGAGGAAGTGATTAGTTTTATGGGTAGTGTGATCAAAATCCCTGTGAGTGCTATAAAATAGGGAGCAGCAACTGAATTGATGACTAGTGAGGCATATGGTATCTAAATTAACAGCATCTCCCAGGAGGAGGTCATCAGGGTATCAGAAGGCTGAAGCAGAAAATTCGTTTTGTCTCTTTCTACATGAAATTTGAGTGATACAGGGATGCTGTAGTAATATGGAAAACTAGATAAAACTGGAGGTGTAACACTTTCTTTTGAGTCTTTGCTGTAGAGTTTAATGGATAAGGCTACGCACATTGCTAGAACTACCTCTAACCTCACTGTGTACATTTCTAAAATTTTAGAGGGATTTTAACTACTGTGTTTTCTTGTAAACAGTTTTACTTCTAAGTAAATGAGAACAGGCAGGAGAAATTCATAAATCAACTGATAACTTTATCTCATTAAAGAGAATCATTGGCACTATAGAACAACTTCTTTCTGAATCACTCCATGTGCCAAGTACACTTAGCTCGCACAGTGATGGAAGTGGAAAAATGAAGCAAAGTGTGAGCCCAGTTCAGTTTTTATGGGCATCTCTTCCACTGACTTCTGTAAGAATCTTGACAGAAAAAGAATATTATTTTTCAGCCCCATACTCTACTGCATTGTTAAGGATGACAGCCCTTTATAAAGTTAGTCTGATGACACTGATAAAATTGCATGACTTAGGTTTTTTTCTCCAGGCTTTCTTATTTTAAGACAAAAGAATTAGAAAATAGTTCTTTGTGGTTTAGAGTGACCTCCTAAGAAGCAGTCAGTGGTTATCAATAGCAGATTTCTGTGTCATTTGGGCATTGGAGTGCCAGCACTGTAGCATCGTAGGCTTGCTCTTATTTCCAAGCATAAGGATTAGGTAATTTAGACTAATAAATGTCCATTTTATTGCATTATCTGTCCTTTGCCATGGACTGTTCTCTCTTTCATGTGTAATATGTGATTCTCTCAGCTCAATGGTAGTAGAATATGGGGGCTTCCTTCATGTAGTAGGAAAATAGGAATGTGAGATTTACTGAGGGAGAGAAGCCAAAAAATGTACCCATTTGAAGATCTTCTTTTCCCCCCTTCCATCTCAGAGGTTCCAGAAGTGTGAGAAAAATTATACCATTCATTAGACTAGATCAAGAGTCATTGACGTGCTGACACCCTTGTTTTTGAGGAGAAAATCCTTTCTCTTGTCCTGGGTTCTCAAACAGCTGGTCAATCTGTTTGCCCCTGAGCAATAGGGGCTGACTGAAGAGTGAAGTGAAATGTGATTTATTCCCAGATTAGGGCTGTTTGCTTTGATTTGGCATGGCCAGCTAACCAGCAGGAGGTACAATGCCTCGGCCGGTGCTCCTGAGGTTTCAGCTGAGCTGGTGTAAGTTGTTTAAGTGTTTGGTGAGGAGCAGCCTGGTAATCTATATACAGAACTGAGGCAAGGAGCTTCTCTTTCCAAGCCTGGAGCAGCTGTGTGTATGGCAGTGGTTGTTCCCTTCGTAAAGAAGGGGAAAGAAGCTGATTCTCCTGCATAAGAGTATGGTGAGAATGACTTCACATTTCTATAGTCCTGTGAGGATGGAAAGCATAACACAAACATTGTATACATTTGAAATAATTTTATTGATGGTATTTTTATTTTTCAGAATTGGAGGGAGGTGAATTTTTATTTGGGTAGTTCACGTAATTTATGTATTTACCTATTTGTGTGTTATTCTGCATCGCTTAAGGCATCAAGTTATGAAATGACACAGAAATATACTGTGCACTACTTTCCTGAAAAGACTTTCCTGGCAGTCTACAAGAGCAGTGTTCAGCTAGGGAGAGATAAGTAATTTCAAAATTGTAATTGAAGCTTTCCCCAGTCTTTCATGGGATCCTGGGCCTGTGGTAGCAGCCAAAAAGACTGGCTTTAAAAAAACCCCCACAACTCTGTTAATTTAGAAATTTCTTTTTTCTAGGTCCCTTTCAAAAACTCTCCCCCTGTTGGGGGATACTCACCTATGTCATAGTTGATAGGCACAGAAGAGTGCCCTTCACTAATATGTATGTCTTACTGGAAAAACCTACCTTATAGGCATTATATAGAGAGGGTATTCAGATTATATTTCTTACTGTTAAGACAGTATCTCTTACCTAACACACCTTCAATGCCAGTCAAGTCCCATATCTGTGTCCCTGTTTTGACCCTTACAATCCAGCTACTGGGCTTTTTCCTCCTGTCTCTGTTTTTTCCCCTGGCTAAGGTGGAGTTGTTGGAGAGTTTGTATAGAGCATTTGCATTTTATAAGAAAGATTATGGATTTTTTTTTATACATTCTTGTTCAGTAGTCCTTGAAGAATGTATTATTTCAAAAGTGATTCTTGAAATATTGAAAAATATTGCCATCAAAAAATACTTAATCTTTTCTGCACCAAAATGTTCTAAAATTACAGCACGAGTTCATTAAATAACAGGTGTGTTTTTACAGTGTGTGATTAATCCATTCAGCCAAATCAATAGCAATGTGGCAGCCATATGATCATCCAGTATTTATGTGTAGATTGAACAATGATCTTTCTGAATAAACTTTCTGCTGTTTCCAGTTCTAACACAGTATAGACACAGACAGCTGTTTAATTTGTCAATAAATATACTAAGCAACTAAAATTAATTACTGTGAGACTCAGTTTTTAGATAATATACTCTCTGAAGTTAGAAGGAGGCAAATAACAATGTAATTACCTTTTCATTCCATATTGAATAATTGCAATGCAAAAAGAACAAATGGCTATACATATCTGTAGTCATAAAATTAAAGGTTCCCATCCAATCTTCCTCAAACAAATGCATTCCATCAAAAATAGAGGCTTTTTTAACCTAATGTGTCCACAAGTGAGAGGATAAGCAGGGTGCACACAGCAGATCCTTCTCAGCTGCTCACCAGAGTCTTGGCTTGCTTTCTGTTTTATAGAAGGCCATTTCTAGCTATTAGAGTTGTGACAAAAATACAGCCATCTATGCCAGAGGCAGAAAGGCGTTTCCAGAGAATTTGAAACTATCATTTTGAACTAAAAAGTAACCCAGGCATTCCAAGAGGAGCCAAGAATAACACTTCCAATATTGTTATGATTAAGAGTCTGGCTCTTTTTTAGAGTATGGAAGCAAGGGAAGGAAGTATATCCAAAAATGTTCACCAGTGTTCCCTAAGACAGGAGGAGGAGTCACAAAGGGCCAGCCAAGGAAGGAGCTGATGAATACATTAAGATATTTAAACCTTTGACTACAGGCAGTAAAACTTTGTGAGGCATAAAATTTGTTCTACTTTTCTTAAAGGGCAGCTCAAGTTTCAGAAGTTTGGGAAATCCTCTATTAATCTTCATGAAATCCACACCTAGACTGGGAAATGTTGAGGCAAGGCTTTAAATCCTAAATATGCCTTTATATGTGCCGATCTTGTCTAGGGTTTTGTGTTTTTCCTTTATGCACAGAAGAAAGCAGGAGACACCATAGCAGTTTTTAATCTTTCTTTTATTTTCATCTACTGATGTTCAAATTGCACTCTGTGAACTGGTGACTCCTCTTATTATGCCCATCATGTTGCCTACTGTAAAAATGTGAATATGCTGAAGTAAATAAAAATAAAATTAATAGCACATAACTCAGAACTGCTGGCAGTGTATCCACACTGGCCTGGAACTGTATACCTAGGTTATTTACCCTCTGGTGAAACTTCTTGCTGTTGTGGATAGGTGGTTTCTGTTAGTAAGTCTTTAAACCATGAGGTTATGTGAAGACACTGCCTTTTGGAGCAAGCTTATTAAAGCTTTTTCAGGTTTAAATTCTGCCACCTCTCAATGGGCAACTTGACCAGGAGGCTTGGCTAAATGTTAATACAGCTGCTCATTTAAAAATGATCCTGTTTCTGATTCTTTGTCACAATTGCTAAAGAACAGTATTTCATTGAAGGCAACCAATCCCCAAGCTGGGGCCAGGCAAGTGGCCAGCCCATCCAGGCTTCCAGGGTTATTCATGGTTATGCTGGACGATAGAGAGCTGAGGGACTGGGGGGATCACAGGAGGGACAGGGGAGTTTATGGCGGGGGACTGCAAAGGTCTTTGGAGAGACTTTGGACGTCTTGAGAGGACATGGCTGTGCTGTGTGAGCTATCACTGGGACAGGCTCTGGGCTTGGCTCCAGGATGAGGTGCTTGGAGCGCAGGAGGCAGAGGCCCAGCAGAAACCATGGAAGTGACCGCTGGCACACAGGTAGCTATTATTCCCAAGTCTTTTTTTCTCTGCTACCTGCATTCGAACCAAGGTCCACAAAGCCCTGCATCGTGGTACAGCCACTCCAGGATACCTGAACTTGAAAAATCTTGATTCTGATGACACCTCTTTATGAAAATGGTGATGGTGACTCATGGTTTACATCCACTGTGTATCAATTGACAGTAGCCACGCAGCCTGGCACAGCCTGAGCCCCTCTGGCCCTGCGGGGGGAAGGGGTCTCGCTGTAGCAGGCCAGGGACCCGTAGAGGCAGCGGGGCTATGGGAGCCGGGCCCCTTGCGCCTCAGCCCCGTGGCTGGAGCAATTCAGACTCCAGCTCTTCTTGCATCCCGGCCACCTTGCTCCCCGCGGCGCTGCCGCTGCCGCCCCGGCGGGCCAGAGCGCCGCTCCGGGCCCTACAGCCAGGGGGACCGGCCTCCTTCGGCTACGGGCCAAAGCGGGACTGCAGAGGCGAAATCCCCGCCGGGATGTGCCTGCCAGCTCCGCTCTTTGAGCCGCCCTTGGCCCGGCTGCGCCGCCGGGAGCACCCCCCACCCACCGCCCGAGCTGCGCCGCCTCCCGCGCTGCAACTCATCTCTGGTGTCCCTTTGCTTTACAGTAGGATGTAGCAGCAGCCCATTTCTCATGGAAATAGTGCTTTGTGTAACTGAATTGACATTTGGCCTTGATACCTGTATCTCCTGATAACTGAAACAAATTTCTAAAATAAATATTGTACTTTGATCTTCCAGCCCTGCATTTTTAATGACAGCTCTGAACATCACTTCATTAAGAATACATTTCAGGAGACTGAAATACTCCGAGTTTGAACACTAATTATTTGTACAGAAAATTATGACTGCAACGTTTCATTTTTCAGCCCATTGGTTTCTTCCAGAAATTAGAATTTATTCTCGATTTTTAAGTAATGTGCTTTCTTGGATGCAGATTTATGGCATTTGTACTGTGGCATCTGTATAGAAACTTATCCAGCTTTCCACTAACTCTTTTGTAACGTGACAAATCGTTTTGGTTCATCGAGATATCTCGGGAAATAACGTACTTTAAAGACTTAGGAGAACCTCGGGGTGTTCAGTGTCTCCTGAGCTACCTATCTACTCTCATTTCGTTTAGAAACATTGTTCAGAGTATTCTCCTGGCAGTTATTAGGTAAAACGAATTAACAAAAATCGAGGTAGGATTTAAATCGGGCATCTCGCAGGACTTCGAGGTTGGCATAAGTTTGGGGATACAGAAGTTTAGGGACAACGCAAGTGCGAGCGGCGCCGTTTCTCTTGTCCGGCGGGTTATTCCTCCTTCAGAGAGCAGAGGTGCGGGTCGGGCTCCCCGCGTTGGGATTCCTCCTCGGCTCCGGCTATCCTGGCTGCAGCCAGGGAGGGGACAGTGAGTGCGCTCCTGTCCCGGTGCGACTTCAGTGGCGCGGCTGGAGCTTGGCCAGTGAGCCCCGGGCACCCGACGGCTGCGGGCGGGGGTCGGGGCTGTGCCTTTGAGCGCTGCTGGCCGGGCTCGCTGCGGTTCCTCGTTTCCCGCCGTGTCCCGTGGGGACACGGCGCAGCCCCCGGAGGGTCGCGCACCGGTGGTGCTGGGATGTGTTCGTGTGCGGTGGGTGGAGGTGCTGGACCCTGCGAGCCCTGCACCCTCGCAGGGAGATGGGAGACCCTGCCGGGCCGCAGGGTCCTGCAGCAGCGGCGAGCCTAGCCTCGTGCGTGGTAAAAGCGCTGGGTGTGGGGCCCTTGTCTCCCTGTTGCCGACCTGGTGAAGCGGTCACCTGGCAAATCGGAAGAGCCTGATGAGGGTGCAGCGTAGGGGATCAGTGTTACACGGGGTCGAGCTTTTACTTCTCCCCAGCACTCAATATGGAGCCGTGGGAGAGGACTTGGCACTTTAATCCCTTCAAAGAAACCGATCTAATTCAAGCCCTACAACTCTTGAAAGTCTTTGAGCGGACGGTGATTGTTTCCACAGGAAAGGCAGATAAAGATCTCTGTGTGCTGGCGTTTAAAGAGACTTCAGTGGCGGTGCGAATACAATTGAACCCAGCGACTGCGGGGAGGATCGAGTTACCTGTGCAAACAGCTCCGGAGGACCAAAGCCAGCCGGCATCTGCCCGGAAGGACACCCCCACCTTCTCAGGACGGAGCTGAACGTCCTCGTTTGGTACTTGACTAAGCAGGCCGGCGTTTGGGTTGGCCTCGGAGCAGATGGGGAAGCGGCGAGGAGAGGAGCGCGTTTCCAGGGCCCCCGGCGGAGCGCGGAGCTGAGCGAGCCCGCGGAGGAGCGCGGGGCCCCGCTTGCCCCTCGCGGGGCGGCACAGTGCGAGGGGTCCCGCCAGCTCTGCGGCCCACTGAGCGCAGCAGCCAGCGGTGGCGGCAAGCTGCGACCCAGATGTGCCTGATGCTGGTTAGGGGGTCAGTAGCCTCCTTACACATGGTCGAATGCAGGGAAGGTTAGATCCTTCATGCACACACGCATAGACACGTATGGACAGAGGCCGAAAGGTGCGGGGTGAGGAAGTAGATTGCTTGGGGCCGAGTTAGGCTTTGAGCAGGAGGTGGGCGAGCGAGTAAGGCTGAGACCAGGCACTATCGTCCGTGTTCCCGAGGAGGCCCCCGACCCGCGCTCGCCCCCGGCGCTGGCAGGCCGGCTCGGCAGGCCCGCCAGCACAGACTCGTCTTCATTTAAAGGAACTACGTCTTTCATACCCGGCTGCCGCTAGGGAAGAAGAAACTTTTCCCTTCGGTTTCCCGGCTGCCCGGTTTGTCGGTGTCTGTCTGCGGGAGCGCTTGCAGGCGGTGGCAGCCCGCCGCTCCTCCCCGGGCGCGGCTGGGCGCCTGCCCTGGCCCCGCGCCAGGCGGGGGCTCCCGGTAACAAGGGGGCAGTGCTGGCTGAGCGAAGCGAAACAAACCCCGCTACCAGAGGAGAAAATGCGCGGTTGATTGCGGAGTCATATCGAGGGCATATCCCTCAGCCTCGGGGGAAGGGCGGGTGGAGGGAGGGAGCGGGGAGGAACCACCGACAATTACTCCAGGGAAGTTTTACGGCTGGGATCGACCAGCCCCGATCAGGTGAACTCGCTGTGCTCTGTTACTTTGGGTCATTAAACACTATCAGAGGGATCTGGAGGCAGATTTCTCGAGCGATAACAAAGACACGTTGTCACTTTAGGGCTCTGCCACAAATCCTTAATTGCCCCCAAAAAAATTTAAAAAAAAAAAAAAAGGAGGGGGGAATCCAGTGTCTTGCACATCCAAGGCGAGGGTCTCTAGGCGGTAAGGGGTCCTTTGATCAAGAAAATCCAATTATTTGTGTATATACATTTCCCACATAGTGATTACTTCATTAATTGTCCCGCCTTTATCTCCTCCCTTCCCATCCCCCCTAATAATCAGTTCTTTTATCCAGACCAACAAACACACCATAGGAGCTTTGTGGATTCAAAGGATTTGCTTTCGCTTCTGAAAGAGCCGCTATTCTTTGATGATTGGGTAGCGGCAAACTTCAAAGCCATAAATCTTCCCTCTGACTGGTTGGCGGCCCAGCAAAGTCCTTATCAAATTCTTGGAGGTGATCCTGGCGCAGTCAGACAGTCCGCGGAGATCGCGCAGTGCGGGGGGGTGGGACGCGCACGGAGGCGAAGAGATCAGAAGAAACGGGAGAGAAGAGGGGGAGAGAGAAGGAAACTGGGCAGCTTCTCATCTTCCCCTCGGCGTCCTCATGCCTCGGCAGTGCCCCGGCGCCTTCCCCTCGCCCCGGGCGCAGTAGCCATGGCCGCGGTGGCTGTCCTCCGGAACGACTCCCTCCAGGCTTTCCTCCAGGTCAGTACCCGCGGCCGGTGCCGCCGTGTCCCGCGGTTGTGACCCGCGTTGCGCGGGGGCAGCCGGCGGCAGCCGCCCCCCTCCTGGGGCTTCACCCCGCGGGCGGCCCGCAGAGGTAGGTGGCGACCCCCGCGGGGGTGAGGAGGCCGGGCTCAGGCTCCTCGGGCCGGCAACTTCCCTCCCCCGCCAGCAGCCCCGGAGTAACTCCGGACAGTGCTCCGGCGGAAGGAGAGTGAGGGGCACGGGGACTGGCCCTTGCCCACAGCAGTCGCTTCTCCGGCCCAGGAGCGGTGGCGGGGCCGGCTGCACCGGTCTCGGGGCGGGGCGGGGGGGCCGGGCCTCCCCCGCCCTCTGGGCGCGCGTTGCTTTCCGAAAGTTTGCCGGCCGTGCGGGAGCGGCGGGGAGAGCCCGGCCGCCCACGGGAAGCAGCGCGGGAAGTTTCCCGTCGGTCGGAGGTGGCGGGCGGCGAGTAACGCGCTCTCTTCCTTCTTTCCCTCCCTCCCGTTCCTGCGCAGGACCGCACACCCAGCGCCTCCCCAGACTTGGCCAAGCACTCGCCCCTGGCTCTTCTGGCCGCTACCTGTAGCCGGATCGGACAGCCGGGCGCAGCGCCCTCGGACTTCCTGCCGGTCTCCTACGACCCGACGCTGGGATCTCCCTCCAGGATCTTCCATCCGTGGAGCGGCGAGATGCCGGCGCACTCCCCGGGGGGGCTGCCGCCGCCGCACCCCAGCCTGGGACTGACCCCTCAGAAGAACCACCTGCAGCCCTCCTTCGGGGGGTCACACGAACTGCCCCTCACTCCCCCGGCGGACCCGTCCTACCCTTACGAGTTCTCCCCCGTCAAGATGCTGCCCTCGTCCATGGCCGCCCTGCCGTCCAGCTGCCCGCCCGCCTACGTCCCCTACGCCGCTCAGGCCGCCCTACCGCCCGGGTACTCCAACCTCCTGCCGCCCGCCCAGCCCTGCCGGCAGCTGTCACCCAACCCGCCGCCCGAGGACATCCCCTGGTGGAGCATCCAGCAGGCAGGTGCCCCGGGCGGCTGTGGCCACCGCTTCCCCGCGGCCGCGGCGCTGCCACGGAGCCTGGTGCTGGGACACTCGGACTTCGCCCAGTACCAGACGCAGATCGCCGCCCTGCTGCAGACCAAGTCTCCCCTGGCGGCCACGGCCAGGAGGTGCCGCCGCTGCCGCTGCCCCAACTGCCAGTCGGCCGCGGGCAGCGCCCCGGAGGCGGAGCCGGGCAAGAAGAAGCAGCACATCTGCCACATCCCCGGCTGCGGAAAGGTGTACGGCAAGACCTCGCACCTGAAGGCGCACCTGCGCTGGCACACGGGCGAGCGGCCCTTCGTCTGCAACTGGCTCTTCTGCGGGAAGAGCTTCACCCGCTCCGACGAGCTGCAGCGGCACCTGCGGACTCACACGGGCGAGAAGCGCTTCGTCTGCCCCGAGTGCGGGAAGCGCTTCATGCGCAGCGACCACCTGGCCAAGCACGTCAAGACCCATCAGAACAAGAAGCTCAAGGCGGCGGCGGACGGCGTCAAGCGGGAGGACAGCCGCGACCTGTGACCGCCGGCATCGGCCCGGGACCACCGGCGGCCGCCGCCCCTACGGGCCGAGCCGAGGGGCGGCGGTACCCGGGCTGAGGGCGCTCCGCCACCGGGGGCAGGGCGGCGGCGGGGAGGGTGGCCGGTTCTCGGACTCTTGTCGGGCCCGGCGAGCAGGAGCTCGGCTGCGGGCGGCCTCCGCGGACCCTCAGGCCCGGGACTGGCCGCTCGTAGGGCCCCGGCTCTGTCCCGGGACAGGTGCCCGGCCTGCCCGGAGTGCGGCTGAGCGGAGGCTGCGGGCACTGGGGCGAGAGCGGGGCCGGCCTGGCCCGGCCGCGGGGGTCGAGGCTTAGGGGCACCCGGGGGTGAGGTGGCAGCGTCGGTGTGACCCCACCAGGGCCCGGCCCTCGGTGCTTTCAGGGTAAAAGACTGAAGTTTTGTGTACAGGTTATTTAATAGTTATGTTTGAATACACGTGTTCCCTTCCGTCCTCGGCCCCGCGCGGGGACCCGCATGAGATGTTTCTGTAAAGCGACCCGCGACCGCAGCGTGAAATAAACACGTTCACACCAGGGTCAGCAGGGACGGTCCCGCCGCGTCGGTCTCGTTTGATCCTCCCCCGGGCCCCTTCCCGCCATTTCCCGCGGGGGCGGCGGGGCGGCTCCGGCTCCATCGTGGCGGCCTAGCCGAGCCCAGCGCACTGTGAGCTGAGAGCTGCTCGTGGTAAACACCTTTGCAAATCCCCATAGCTGCCTCGGACCGGCTTCGGTTTGGTGGGTTTGGGGTTTTTTTAATTATTGTCACTATTTTGTTTCCTACGCATGACGCTAAATGAGAGAAGAAAGAAATGCATGGTGGGTGTGAATATACAGGTCATGTTCTACAGACTGACAGAGGTGGGCAGCGGGCAGTGTCACTGCACATCGTGTGCATTGTGGCCTCTTCTTAGAGATGTCTAGGCCACAGGGCCAGTCACAAGCAGCCATTCCTGGCCTGAAGTAATCTGTGGCACAGCATGGCCAAAAATGTTAACTTTCCATAAAACTGCAGAATATAAGGGTGAGATATTTGTTATCCTGCTAATAGGATGAAGTGGCAGTGACTGTCTTGCAGAGGGGCAGAAACTTGGCCCAAAACTGTTTATAAGTACCTGTTAGATGGTGACAGCTTTTAGGGTTCCTTATCTCTCACTGGGCATCACGTAAGTATGAGTTTAGGCATATTTATTTTCCAGTAATGACTTTTCTACTGCAAGGAGTTTCCTGTTTATTTTTTTTAACTGAAATCTGTGTAGCCAAACAAATGAGCAGCCTGATCAGTAATTTGCTAAACTTTGCATTTTAACAGAGAATATGTTAATTGCTTGTCATATTTTTACAAAGTCGGCTTAATTTTCTGATTACCTAATGACACAGTGAAGTAAAAAGTGCCTTTGAAACTTCACCAGGGCTAATCTGGAACCGTTCAGCTTCAGGTGAGATCCTCTGGTGGCAATTGTCAAACAAGCTTTGGCATAACCCCACTGATAGAGATACCCTTGGCCATGGATTTCTGAATCAAGAAAAAACACAGCTCAGTAAATGTTTGTGATGACAGGATGTGTAAAACTGATGAGTTTGTATGTATGTCAAATACTGCCAAGAATCTATTCTCTCAGGGAATAATGAGATGAGACAATACCAAAAAAACCCTCATATCTGAAATAATGGGAAGTTAATGGACAGTTACCATGGTACAGCTCATTAACAATATTTTAATGTTTATGATTTTAAATGAATTTCCCACACCATATTCTTAGGGTCAACTTACTAAATTAAGAACCAAGCAATTATCTTCTTTACTATTGAAGAATCTTCTATAATCTGTCCTTTATAGAAAACCTTGTGATAAATATGTTTAGCTTCATTAGTTAGCATTCCTTTGCCAAAGATTTAGGCTCTAGAAGTGTGTTGTTGAGGGATATTAAGTAGAAGATACCTTTAGTGTTCCAGATTGAGCGACAGCAAGGCAGGAAATAACTAATGGAACTGATCCAAAAGCCCTTAGTCAAAAAAGTCTTTGAGACAAAAGCACATCCCATTTGCTACTGATGTAGGATTTAAGTATTTCATCAAGAATAACTATGTTTCTGCTTTTTAAAATGTTTCATGGCATACAGTGGCAACCTACTTCCTTTCTTTGATATTAAGTTACATTAAGACTGTAGAGTTAGAGAATTTAGGACTTTAAATGAGAGTTTTTTTCACTAAGTAGTCGTTCCATTCCCTGTTTGGATTGGAACTACTTAAAATGGACAGTAATGGAAAGAGCCTTTATTGGTGGCAGTACAGAAGAAATAACAGAGTAGGAAAGGTGTCTTACAGGATAGAATAATTGCCACGTGGTAATGCCCTTTCACTGATAAGTAAGTGCCAAGATCAAGATGAAGTACTAGCTGAGCTGAAGCAATGTATTAGATGGTTTAGCCTGACTAAGAACTAGAGAACTGCTCCTCTTAGAGCAGGTGTAACTAGCAGAAAATAGCCTGGTAATTGTAGATGTGATGATTTCTAAGCTGGACTGTTATGGAAAGATTTTTCTCCAGTTGGAAGACAGACTGATTTTACCCAGCATATAAGTCATCTGGTCTAGCCAGGCTATTTTAGGTTCTTATTCATTTTGCAAGACACAACTTGTACTGAAATCCTGAAAGTTTTACTACTCACTTAAGTTTAAGCCTGCAAGTAATTCGGGTTTTAAGCAGAAGACCATTGTCCAGGTAGTGCCAACACCATGTCAAGGGGGTGGTGGTGGTATCTGATTAAAAAAAAAAAAAAAAAAAAAAAAAGTCAGTGGCATTGTTGTAGCCTATGCACCTTGTATATCTGTGTAATGACCAAATTATAGCATGAAAGTGCTGAAAGTGCACAGGTTAAAAATACGTATGGTCAAAATTAGTTAAAAACCTGTCATGAGAGATGCATTAAGTGAAAGCCCATAGTGTCAAATACTAATGAAAAGTCTTAATCTGTGAGAATAGCACACACCAAAAAAAAATAGGCAGAAAATTAGTGGCTTAAGACACAAGATAAGTAAAAGTAAAAGTTTAGAATATAAAAAAAATACTTAAGGAAGCATTATTTCTCCATAAAGCTCTTAAATAGTTCATTGGAAAAAGAGGGTATATCCATCATAGCTGTTTCATATTCATCTGTAATAGCTAACTGCTATGATAGCTTTTCAATTGAAATCATTAAACCTTTTTAGTAGTATGGCATTTAAATATACATGTGACCTTTCAGATGTATGGGTAGAGCATTACAAAAATATATTGCTTGCATCTCAAGAATTTATTTCTAGTTGGCAAATTGCACTCTATAATAAAATTAACTTTTAATTTTGCATTCACAAAATATATTTTTTACTTTTAGCTGTTTCCAATCAACAAGAACAGCTGTTCATTTTATAAAATTAAATGATTAATATTCTTAATTATAAATTTTGAGTACCTATGCTGTTCAAGGTCAATTCATTTCCTAATTTTAAAACTTAAATGTCATTGGTATAATAGATGTATCATATAAACTAATTCATCTTGTGGTTAATTCATGTTAATTAATCTCAACCAAAAAATGGGATATGCTTAAAAATCTAGAGATTTGGCCTGTTTTCTGTGTTGGAAAGATTGGGCAAACTTCTAAGCAGAGAACATTTAAAAAAAAACCTACCAACATTGTTTTTCATATAGTTTTGGGGTTTTTAATGTGTTGTTAATCAAATTATTTTTAGTTAAGGGCCAAATAGAATAATACTTTCACCTGAGAGAAGGTTGCGGAATTCACCTTTTGGTCCTGACTGACCAGATTTTCATTGCAATAATCCAACAGATTTATAATGTTATGTTTTCTACCTCCCCAACTGCCATTATAGAAAAGGTAAGATAATTTTTTTTTAAAACTCTGTTGGGAGATATCCTTCCTAAAACCATCATTGTGTAATTTTTTCTTCCATACTAGATTATAGATGTAATTTTTGAAAGAAATATTTAATCTATTATTTGCAGATTTTGAGAGATTGCATTTTAAAGTAACTACAACTTAACTATTTCAGTTTTTAAATTCTCTTATCTAATATTAGTCTTGAATACTGAAGAAATAGGGAATATAAAATGCTCGTCTTGAAATTCTTAGATGAAAGGTACCTTTTAGTGTTCAGTGCTATTCAATGACTTTAGCAGACTACTCAGGAGTTCATAAATAGGGAAAATGTGTATGTCTCTGCAAGTAGTTGCACAATTGTCAAGGCACTTCTAAATATTTTTAATATTCTCATAGTGAGTGGTAAGAAACAAAAGTATCATTCCCAGCTTCTTTTTTTTCTCTCTGTTGTAGTTTTTCCAGTTATTTCTCACGCTTTTTATGAGAGTCTTGTGAATCCTGTGGTAAAGATGTGAGATCTGCTGTTCTGGCACCTGATAGAGTCAGCTCAAAGACCTTTTTAAAAATACTTACCAAACAAGATCCATAAATCTTTGAGACTACTGGGTTTTCCTCCAAAGGGGTTGCTTTGCAGGTACCTTCAATAACATTGCATTTAAATATTGTCCAAGCCACTGAGGACCTGGAAGTGTTCAACAACCAGCAAGGCTCACTCTTATCAGGTAAGTGTTAATGTGCAGCATAGAGAAGAAGAATCCAAGGCCCTTGGATGATTGAAAGAATAGTCTTGACCAGAGAAAATCAGCAGATATGTGTGTAATTCAAAGGGTCTTTTAAATAAGTTTATGGGTTTTATTCGCTGCTAATATTTACTCCCAGTTGATTTGAAGTCACACAGCTGTTTCATTACAGGTAATGAAAACCAGAGAAAGCATGTATTTTGACCCTGTGACTGTGACAAGTCAGTGAGAGATTATTGGTAGTGAGATTTGACCTTTACCTTGGAGGCCATCAATGCTGTTTTTCTTCTCATCATCTCTTAATTTCATTTGTGTTATACATTTACTTAAGTCCACACAAAATCCCATCATGTCCCTAACCCAGATCTGGTGATTACATCACTGCTTAGCCCAACGTGAGGCTGCGTACAGAGGCTGTGTGATCGCTGAGCAGGGTTATGGATATCCACTCAAGGGCATGCAGACAGACAGGAGGTCTCCATCTCCTCTGCAGGTGACTGTGAGGTGCATCCTGTGCTGCAGTGTATTGAAGTCAGTGGTCAGGACCTCCTGAAGGAGTGGCAAGTTCGTACTGCCCTGTGAACTAAGTCACTATTCTCTGAACAATCTGAGTGCAGAGGCCTTGTGCAGAGTGTCTGTATAGGTTCACATTTCTCCATTAGTGGTAGGTACAATTTAATGTTCAGTGATATTCAATAATTTTAGGAGACCACTCAGAATGCATAAATAGGAAAAATTTATTAAATTGTGCATATAATTGCACAATTATCAAGGCGCTTTTAAATGAGCTTTGTACCAAGGTAGCTCATCTTAATCTCCCTTTTCAGGAGTATCAGCCATGGGCTTTTTTGACCATTGATGCCAATACTGAGCAAGTAACTTGCTGTAGGCAACATCCTACCTTGTCCTTCCTGTCAACCTGTCCCATCATAAAATGCAATCCCTTTTTATATTTGTAATTTCCTGCCGCCACTGAATCATGGACTTTTACCATGACAGTGACTGAGATGTCCTGAACTGGGTATTACATCACCATAGCATTTAGTATGGAGGAATGATGAACCATCAGGGGGTAAAATGAAAAATAACTCCCCCTTATTTTAGACGATAGTTATACTCAAAATAAAAAATAATATTCAAATGCCTTGAACTGATATTTTTCACAATTTAAAAGTTTCTTTTTGCAAATACCAATGACACCAGCTTCAATAGTGTGTACCTATGTATTTGTATTTTTAAAAGGTAAGGTTGTCTGCAAAAATTATACATTCTTATTATCTCTAAGTCCCTGTTCTTATAATAGTACTAAGCTGTTTAAACAGCGTTCCAGTATTAATCTGTTCGCTACTAAAAAACATTTTTCATTTTTTCTTTTTAACATGAACCAGACATCACAGAGCACACTTTCAAAACAGGCTCTAATTATAAAGCAGGTTAAAAGAAATTTTATTGGCCAAAGACCATATCTTCACTTGGGGTCATATCCCACATGCTTTTTTCAGGGTCAGATGGCGTGCCTGTGATCTCCACATGCAGATCTCCCATCTGTATGGAAAGGAGATGTCAGTCACATTCCCCCTATTTCATACAGCTCTCCACAAGTCTAGGATCCACATGTGAAGAAGAGGAAGGAAAACCCACACTATCCACTCATCAAAGATTAGACAGGAAAGATAACACAGTTTGAGAATGTCAGGTGGTCTCAGCTATTGTATGTTAATACCAAAGGAGTATGGACATGACTTAATTTCTTCCCCTCACATCTAAATAATTAGCTTTCCTTCTGAGCAGGAATAGTGGTACTGCTTTGCTTTTGTTGAATCCTGCAAGAACAGCCAAACACTTGATATCTCCTTACTTTACGTGTCATAAAACATTGCTTTGTGCACCTTAGTAGCCCAATATAGGAAGCCCATTCTTTGCAGCATTACCTGACCCTTCAGCAGTGTGGTTCCACTGACTTCTTACTGCTAATTTGCTCTGAAAGAACTGAAAGTGTTTTAAGCAGGCAAAGATTATACTTTTATATTTTCCAAAATATTAACCAAATCTTCTTATGTGCCTACATGAGGCCTAAGGCTATGTCTGAGCTTCTTAATAAAATGCTTAAATAAATTGTATAATGACGCTGAGAAGCTGCTTGCACAGTGCTGTAATCAAAGCTGTGTTCAGTGCCTGAATAGTTAAGTTACAGAGCACAGAACCGTGAGCAATCCTGTTAGGGGAAGTAGGTTCTCTGTAACACACTGTAAAACTGCATGTGAACATTGGAACTGTAACTCTGCTACCCCAATGGGATCATGAATATACAAAGAACAACACTAAACATGCTCAGCACATCCTGGCGGTCTACAGGGAAGTGGTTTTTTCTCATCAGAGGAAGGGCTTGTTAAATGTTTTTCCCACAAGGGTGGAAAAAAGAGGTTCATGTATTTGAAGATCATTGTGCTTCTGTCAAGCAGGAGGGTGAGACAGAAGACAAAGCAGCTAGGTAACCTTTGCTTGCACTCACAGCTATCAAGGAAGGAGTCCTTGTTCCCTTCTCTACTTCCTGGGTGAAGAGGGGAGACACAGTACACAAGATTCTTTAGAAGTTTTTAGCTGCTTGACTTTCCCCAGCTTCCCTACACAACTCAGGAGAATTTGTGGTACAACCCGAAGTTTTCTGCAGGGTGCTCCAGGATGCAGCTGTTGCATTGCCTTCATGAGGTTTGCTCTCTCCCCACATGAAAAACATTTCCTAAGCTAAATACAGTGATTGCAAAGTGCTGAATTCATTGAGACTTTAATGTGGGAATTACCCTCTAGTTTTACCATTCAATTATTTTTCTCATTAGAACCACAGTTTTAATCTGCTAAGAAATATTAAATATTAAAGAGTCAGTAAAGCAGAATAGTATGTTACATTAAAATAATTCCTCATGAAGTGCCTAAGTACGTTAGAATCTCCTTTGTCTGTTTATTTTATGCATTCATTCATCCTAGACTTAATTTAGAATAGGTGTCAGGTATCAGCTATAATACTGAGATCGAGATTCTGGTGTAGATGTGGGAACATCTGACACTCAGTGAGCATGTTCAGGAAAGGGGAAGGAGGAGGGTAAGTTTAAGCCTGTTTTTAATAAGCTACAGCAATTAGATGTTTTGAATACTCAGAATGATGTATTAGAATTATACAATTATTTGGTTTGTTTGATTGCTTTTCAATACACTTGAGAACCATCTCCTAATTAAGATACACACACTATCAAAGATGAAAAACTTAGATGATGGTAAAAACAATTAGAATGATGATGTAGGCTTAGATTCCCCATGGTTCTTGTACAGATCTGTGAGACAGCGTAGAGTATGGGCACATGGAATTTATTTTCTCTGCACAAGGTCCAGAAACATCTGCAGTATTTGTGTGCCCTACAGGGACATGAGCCACCCCAGAGCAGGTGTGAAGCGCTGGGACATGGCTCTGTTTTCCCTGAGCTGTCTGGGTATGCTCTGACAGCAGGAGCTTTACCCTTCAAGGGAACTGCTGCAGTTAGCCACTGCCCTGGGTAAGGAGCTGTTCCTCTCTGTCTGGGGATAATAATCTTGGGGCACTGCAGTCCTTATCCTGCTCCCAAGGCCAGACTGTTAGATACTGCACAGTCTCTGCCTGTGGAGCATATGCCAGCTATGTGTTAACTATTTGTTATTTCAGTTTAGAAAACATTCCTTCCTATTTAAAAGGTGAAAGAGAACAGCATAGCATACAACAAAGCACATTTTATGAAATAGAATCTAAGATAAATGATCCAAGATTACCTCAACTACAGGTGTGCCTCACCTCTTTAAAACTAATAGTCTATATAATATACCATCCTTAATATGTCCCGAATTTCTCTTGATCTCAAAAGCAGTAAGTGCAGCCTCTCTCATGAAATCTTGCTGTAGAAATGACCAAGTTCCTACCATCTCAGTGCCACATGAAAAATATTAATCAAAGCAACCAAACGTCTTGACTTGCGGCTGATTCCACAGCATTTTTTCGTAGTGATACCGCTTTTCTCTATCATCATTTATTCAAAAAGGTAAATCAAAAAGCATAAAATAGTCTCATCTGAGTTTCTGCCTGCAGGAAATGTTCTTCTCATTGGTTAAGCAATGAACTCTTGTGTCAGTCAAAGACAAACTAAGTGGCCGACCTGACTTTTTGTTCTTGTTTTCCATGTGTAGAATTTCCATATTCTCATGCACTGGTTACAATCCAGTCTTAAAAAAAGAATTTTTAAAAGGACAATATTTGTCTTCAGCAGCTTGGCTGACGCAAAGGGATGCTTGGTTTTAGAAAACAATTTTTTAATTTCTTTTAGAAAACATTTTTTAATGGCTGATCAGAAAGCCAATCCTCTATTAATCCGACAAAGTAATCTGAATATATCACTGTCACTAATGCTTGTTAGTGTGAGATGCATAAAGAGCTATATTAATTATGATTAATACCAAGGATTTTTAACATGTGAATTCTACAAATGAATTCCAAAATTTGTGTGTGTAAAGTCACGCTTTTTTCTCATTTTGACTTTTACCAAGTTTATTTTCATTTAAAATAGGTTATTAGGAATTCACTTTGAACTAGACTGCAATAAGCAACATTTCATCTGAAAAGATTTACGAAGTGATTGGGTCAGCCCTGAAGACCTGCCCAGGGGTAGGTGGCATGTCAGATAGCACAGGTAATGCCCCAAGTTTTTGTGGCAACAATGTAATTAGGATCACATCTTCCCACCTCCAGCTTTCAGGCCTCAGTAATTAGGCTTTTATTAACACCTCTCCACTCAGTTACAGGTTTTTTCTAACTTCTCTGAAGGGCTCTGATTCAGCCCTCTGGGGTCAAAGTACTTTATCCACTCTGCTGTAATGCTCTCAGGGAAGACCCAACAGTATCCCAGCCACATCTGTTTAAAATCATTACAATGCCTTGAGGGCAGTGAGTGTGTAAGGCCATAAGGAAGCTGCAGAACAGCACATGCTCCTGGAGCCAACCACATAATCATTTGGGAGTCCCAGAATGCAGGAAGAGCCTCTACATACGGCTTCCTTTGGCAAACAGGAATGGAGAGGCTTGAAATGCTTTTCTCAGGGGAAATGGTAAACATAATGGAGATGCACGGCTATCGTGAGCCAGACCAAAGGTCTGTTTAACCTAGGAGCCTGTTTTCCAGTAACAGATGCTAAAGGAAAGTGGATTAAAATCAAGGCATATATAAAACAGATATTCCCCTTGGCATGGCCTCTCAGCTTCTGGAGAACAGCGCTTCAAAAACTTCCTGAGCTGGACTCGCATTTTGTTTCTTGTGTTTAATAGCCACAGATCGGTCGATCCATCACAGATTTATCTCATCCCTTTATGGCTGGATTTACACTTTGTGGCTCTGAACATCCTTTGATAGTTGTTTGTGCAGCCGTGATGGCTTTATAGCTGTTTCAGTGGTCCCTGGACGCCCCTTAAAACTGGGGAATGGCGCAGAGCGGTGCCTGTTCCCGTTATCCAGGCCGTTCCCCGCCGTGCGGTCTCGCTCCGCGTTCCTCGGGCGCACGTCCTGTCGCAGCCGCCCCTCTGATCCCAAGCGGCCCCTCCCGCCCGGAGCAGCCGCGGGACGGCGGCGTCCCGGCCTCTCTTCCCTGGCCCGGACGGCGGCAGCCGCTCCCGCACGGCAGGAGATCCCCGGACGGCGGCAGCTGCCGCTGCCTTCCCAGAGCCCGGCCCTGCCGGGTGCGGGCCCGAGGGCACCGCTGTCGGCGGGGAGGCGCGGCCGGGGTGGGGACCGCTTTCCTCAGGTGGGCCCGCCCTGCCCTGCCCTGCCCTGCCCTACCCTGCTCTGCCCGGCTCTGCCCTGCTCTGGGACGGTGGTGGCTGTGGGGACTGGAGGAAATAAACCGGACGGGAATGTTGGACGTGTTTCAGGCCTTTCTGCGGCAAATTGAAACTCGTGTCACAGAACTGTAGGTCCAAGACCCTTAACGTTTTTGTTGTTGGTTGCAGGGTTTTTTTAAAAATTTCTGTAACATGGCCTGTTCATATTTCACTGTGGTGGGATAAGCTCTAGTGTTGTCCAGGTTCTTTGTTTCTGACAGCCAGATATGCACCAGCATTTCCATTTAGAGCTCTCTCCTCACAGCTTGTCCCTCGGTTGTACAACGTCACTGTAGGAGAAGCAGGTTGTGTGAAGCCCAGAGAAGCTTTTCTTGCATTAGTAGAAAACACTGGAGTTAAAGGAGTGAGTTGGAATGTGTGGCTTTAGTGCTTTCCAAACCTTTTTATTATATATGCCTGTATATATGAAAGCTGATTTAATTTAAAATATAAAATGTGATTAGACAAGCAGATAGTCTTGACTTCTATCTTGTCCCTTTATTGCATCATACAAAAAGATGAATATTGTTAAAATGTTAACATCTGAAAGGTGATAGCCCTTATCATACTTTATTTTTCTCAGGATAAATGTTCTAACACATTGTTATGAGCTTACATATGTATATTCCCAATACAATGTACAAGATCTGGTGAGTTTCCTGTGTGCTTCAGATGACAAATATTTGTTGCAAGAGACATGCTTCAATGTTTGGAGTCTGTGCTACCTAGACCAGGTTAAACACTTACTGCTCTCTTTTTTTCTTCTTCTGATTTAGTTGTTTGTTCCTACTCTTAAACCAGACCCTGCAATGTGTCTTTAAACCAGATCTACCTGGTATGAGTCAGGTGTAAAATAGCCTACCTGGGGCAGCAGGAGGGAATACTGTGCCTCATCAGTGCCCAGGGTATGAAAAGTAAAAGCAAATGAGAACAAGGCAAGGGCAAAAGCAGCAGCCATGTGCTGGTGCTGCCAGCTCTTGGAGCTTGTAGTATGTGGAGCAATTCTTCAGTATAGGCAGAGTTACAGGCACACATTAAGAAGTCTACTAATCACCTATGCTGTGCTGCTGTGGTTGTTTCAGTGGCCTCTTCTATCTGCTGTCAGAACAGTAAAGGATCACGTCTGGGGTGTTGATGAGGTATCTGAATGTCAGCCGCTTCCTCAGGTGGTAGCATTGTTTTCTGCCTGTCTCTTCACTCCATTGAAAGCCCCTCTACTCCCTCCCTTGAGGGACTTTTTGCAAGGGCATGAAGGGACAGGTCAAGGAGTAATAGGTTCAAACTAAAGGAGGGTAGGTTTAGATCAAATATTAGGAAGAAATTCTCTACTGTGACGGTGATGAGGCACTGGCACAGATTGCCCAAAGAAGCTGTGCATGCCCAATCTCTGGAAGGTGTTCAGGGCCAGGCTGGGTGGGCCTTTGAGCAACCTGGTCTAGGGAAATATATCCCTGCCAGTGGCAGGGGGGTTGAAACTAGATGATTTTTAGGGTCCCTTCCAATCCAAACCTTTCTATGATTCTATAAATATACACAATACTGAAGCAACTTGCTACTCAAGACCTCCTTCTGCTCCTCATTAACTTAAAGGAAAAACTTTCTCTGACTTTTAAGGGAGAAGTGTCTGGCTCTGCAATGGAATTCAAACCTAAAACATCATGCTTCCCTGACAGCTGTGTGCCTTCTGTGAGGGGAGGCCAAAACCCAGCAAGAAAATACAGCTTGCTTTAGCTGCTTCAAAGTGATAGAACAGCAAGGGGAAAACATTTATAAATGCCAGTTCTGGCAAGGAGAGCAGAGAGACATTGGTCTGTTGCTTTCAAGGATGAACAGCTACTGCATGTTGAGGAATTCTGCTTTTTGTTATAGAGCTGCTGAGCTTCTAATCTGTATGCTATAGGAAAATGAATGTATCCTTAAGACTGACAACAAAATAGATACCTTTATTTTTGACCAGAGAAGTTACAAATTTTTTTGTTGAATGTTCTTAGTATTTTTTTTGGCATGATTACTGTGTCACATGCCCTTTTAGCCTAAGATTAAAGGAAAAACAGCTGATTCTGTTTATAGAAGCCTTCAGATCTCTACTTTATGTGGATATGGTCACAAAACTTGTTTTAAAATTATTTCTTTATGTTTTATTTTATTTTTCAGGTTTTTGGAACACAAGGAGTAATCAGTCCAGTTATATTTTTTATGAGATATCTGTCACAACAGATAGTGTGGGATTATTTTTAAGTAAGAGTTTTAATCTCCAAGACTATTATTAAAACATTGGAAAGTGTGTTTGGTATTAAACTATAATAGCATAGTTAGTGTATTTTAATATCTAATATTTTGATTTTTATCCACTTTTAAAAAAATATTATAATATTTGTATCGTGTCTTTTGTGTGACCAGGCAGACTCTGCTTAAAACTATTAATGGCACTGTAGTGTGGTCCATGGGGTTTATAGTGTAGATTGTGTAGTTGACATGTCCACTGAAAAATTGCTCTGACATATGCTTGAGATATCTGCCATGATAACGTGTTACCTCACATGTCCCAAATAAAAAATCAAATCTTTTCAAGAACTCGTTCCAGCATCTCTTTCCCATGTTAAAGGTATAAATATTAATCCTTTATTTCAGATTTAAAATTACCTTGCACTATATTTTATGTTAAACCACGCATTTTAAACATTTATTGTCTCACATAGAATAATCATGTATCATTTTTCCATTCACTGATGCCTAAACTTTAAAATAGTTTCTCTGTTGCTTTCTGTAAAATTGAACACTTTTCCTAAGGATATCTTAGGAAGGAAAGAAAACCCCACCCACCTCAGAGGTTCAGCATAAAACAGATACTCAGTAGTATATGTAGCTTATTCTCTATACAGTTATCACGTACAACAAGCCATTCGAGATTGAAGACTCCAGTTAAAAATATCTTTCAAATTTTGTTTAAATTGCATTTTACTGTTGATACATTAAACAATTCCAAGCATATACTCTCAGAATTACACAACCAACCTTGTAAGCTTCTGTAAGTTGTATTTACCAGCAGAATGTGTATATATGGTCACAAAAACATGTATGTAGCTTACTCTAAAAGTTTTAAACAGAGATTTTGTACTTACAGCAATGCACAGCAGAGGTACGTATAGAACATTGAATGCTGTTAAGAATGAAATCACACATTAATGTTTCCAATATGTTTTATATGATGATGTCTTAGCACGTAACTACTGGGGTGGTAGTTCAACTTTTGCTACCTTTACACTTGTCTTACAGATTATTTCCTTATATGATCATGAATCACCTCGTGGACAAATCTCTTTTTAAGTACATGGAAACTTTAACAATGTAATGCTAACTTTGTTATGGTTAATTAAAAATAAAAACGGCAAAAAGGAGATCATTTATATGTAAATATTATACTAAATGTGTTGTGCCAGCTGTTTAGATGAACTTACTCCAGAGACATCTGTAATTCACAAGGCAAGAAAAGAAAGACACATCTTGGTGACAAAAGTTTTTGGAAAGCCTTCACTGTGTAATATTGGTTATACTGATCTGGGAAGGTCTGGTGGTGGATGGTAGTGCCATTACAGCCACCGTTTATTTGTAAAAGCTTTTCCCCCATATTGTGTATTAAGGTGATATTTGAGTTTTTCATCTAGTAGTATGCAGCAATATATTACATTTGCACTTAAAATGTTCCTGCTTTGGGTTGTGTAGTTTATGCCTCATACCTTGAGCAAATAAAATGAATAGTTTTATTTGTTTACTGTGATTTGCAGAGATATTACTCCATGACAAGGTTACATTGACCTATCATTTCATGCATCAGCAGTTCTTCTATAGCACTGATTTGATCAAGCCTAGTGGATAAAAGAGGAGCAATCCACCCAGTGGACCAAATTAGAATTATAACAAAAAGAGCAGTTTCTGAAGGGCAAAGTAGGTTAAGTATGGTACTTACTGCACTGGACATAATTTTTGTGATGTGTCAGATTCGAAGCTTTTTTGTTCCAACTTCTGCATTCAGATTTTGATTTTATGTAGTTGTGGAGGTGATGCTGTAGCTACAGCTGAAGAAAAAACATAGTTTTTTGTAGCCACTGGAGGGTGTTTTGAGGTTAGGTACTTGTGAAAGTGCAATACATCTCTTTGAATTCACACTCCTTTCTGGATGTGCAGCTCTAGGTATTGCTGTTGCTCCTCATACTGAAGAACTTCATCATTTTGCAGTCACAAAATGCCAAACAACCCTTCCTAGTTACATGGTTTGGGATCTGCTAGACAGAGGAAAAGGGGCTGCATGGCCTACAGCTTCACTCTGTTTCTAGAGTTATCTTGTTCCCACTTGCTCTCCTTGAATGCCAGCAATAGCTCAGTGAATCAGGAGGGGCTGTATCCTGTTTGTTCTCTCCCAGATAAGTTTTTTGACTCCTGTTATCCATGGGATGGGCCAAGGTACCTGTTGTATGCAAGGTGTGAAATAACTGTGATAATCTCAAACATTATTTTAATAAGATGTACCAAATAAGATTTTGAAATGGCTCTAGAGTAAGATGTGTGGACATTAAAAACAGAAGCTTATTTTTTTGTTTCTCTAATGACATTTTAAAAATCTCTATACATTTGTCTTATATTGCTTTGTTGTGGTGATCTGCTGGTACTACAAAATCCCTCTGTTCTGATGAGGGTTTGCTAACAGTGGAAAATCAAGGCCATTGAAAATGATAATTACAAATTCTAGCACCTCATAAATGCTGAAGAGCATGATTGTTTCATTCATGTGGTTTGCTTACTAAGGAATCCACAGAGAGATTCATTGAAGCACATGGAAGGTTCAGTGATCTCAATGGAACACAAGAACACGCTGAGGTTGTTTCCACAATTGGGTAGGTAGAGTGTGAGCATGTGGGTCAGTGCTTTGCTGGATAGATGACTTTGATAGAGATGGAGACCCCAAGGAAAAAGCCCACCTCAGGAACTTGTGGGAAACACTGAAATTCATGATTGGTTTCCTTTTTTATTGTGTTTTTTGCTTTGTTTAAGTTAGACATTAAGTCAATATGAATTAATTGCTTCAGTAACTGAAACGAAGTAAAAACATGCTGTCCCAAGATTTTTTTTAAAGAAAAAATGCAAGTGTGTTCTGTTTGTTTTGATGTTGCATGTCTGGTTGGACAAATTCTGATAGCCTGCTGTGAGGCAAAATACACAGTTGGGGTTTTGTTTTTTGATTTTCTATTAGGTACTGTTATGATTTTCTTTTAGGTATTCTGTTTTAAAAAGGACAGAGACCAAGAAGGTAAGCATTAGCTTAGTCCAGAACTCAAATATCCACCATCTTTGATGCAATAGATTAATTGAATGATATTTTAAATTTCATTGCTTTGAATATTCATGCAGTAGATTAAAAAATTCAAAATTTTCACTGCCTCAGGGATTTAGTAATACCATGAGTAGAAAATTAATGCTTTTTGAAGTTATCTTCTCTATTTTGGGAGCAAACAAACAAAATAAAAAATTATGTATTTAGGAGCCAACAGGTAAATTATTTAACAATTGCTAACTTTTCTAATTGCATTTGCTTTAAAATACTTGTTATTTAATCAGGAAGATCTAAGTAAGTGTGTGGTTGAACAATCTGGGAGTATATGTTTGAAGTGAAACTTTAAAAAAATAGCACCGTAGAGCTTCAAGTTAAAGAAATGTTAGAGCTGAGGAACAAAATTGCATCAGATGGACCAAAATGAGAAACAACTGTTTTGAATTTGCTTTTCAGAACTGGCAATTCAAGCAGTACCACGCTAATACATCTTTACTTTTGCAACTCGTCTATTACATACTTTTTTAAGCAATTAGAGCTCAATAATACAATAATTTGTCACCCAATTAATTTTGAAAGACTGGAAATGCTTGGATGAACTGTTTAACCTGTGGTTCACTTGGCACCACTGTAATTTACATCAAATAAAACAATATTATTAGTATTGGGTAAGCTACATTATGGGAACTCAACATCTTCATGTTCTGTGACTTGTCCTTTAATTGCTTTTTATATTTTTATTATTACTACAGGTGAACATATGGATAAATAAATGTAGCATGTTTCTGTTTTGAGTAGAATGTGTAAATTCATTACAATTAGAAACAGTAATTGAAAGAACATTTGTGAAAATGTTTCTCCAGGGATGATTCTGTGCCCCAGCATCAACAGAAAGTGTATTAAGGGCATTAATATGTGCAGATTTCTGACTTATATTATCTTTACAACTTTGAAAACTTAAGCACTAGAGCTAAAATTCTTATAAGACACATATGGGCATGTTGAATATAAACCAGATATTATTTTTTTTCATCCTTCCAGTCTTGAAAGCATGATATCCTGCTATTTCAGTGCATCAGACTACTGCTTCATCACAAGACTTTGCTTCCAGGGAGAGGGTGTGCAAAGGCAATTTCAATATGGAAAGTGTACTGAGACCTAATTTCTAGAACTTCTGCACTAAACTTGTATACATAGCAAATGCAGACTCAGATTTTTGTGTTCTTGAAAAGAGGTGTATGAATTGTGGAATAATGTCATAGAATAGAACAGCTGGAAGGTTGTAAGGGATCTTAGAGGTCACTTAGTTCCAACCCCCTTGTCATGGACAAGGACACCTTCCACTAGACCAGGGTGCTCAGAGCCCCACCCAGCGTGTCCCTGAACACTTCCAGGCATGGCACAGCCACAGATTCTCTGGGCAACCTCTTCTGGTGTCTCACCATCTTCAGAGTAAAGAATTTCTTCCTCACATCTAATCTAAATCTCTCCTAATTTGGTTTGAAATAGTTCCCCCTTATCCCATTGCTGTCTGCCAGGATAACAAGTCACTTTCCCTCTTTTTTATAACTTCCTTTAAATACTAGAAGGCTGCTAAAAGGTCATTGTGGAGCCTTCTCTTTTCCTGGCTCAACAACCTGAACTTTCTCAGCTTGTCTTCATAGGAGAGGTGCTCTAGCCCTCTCATGATCTTTGTGGCTCAGCTCTGGACCCGCTCTAACAGGTTCTCATCTTTCTTATCAGAAGAGACTTTTGGAGGTTGTCTGATCTGATGCCCTACTCAAAGCAGAGTCAGTTTATCTTGCTTAGGGCTTCATCCACTGAAGGAACAAGTATCTCCAAGGACTGGGATTTCACAGCCTCACCGAGCAACCTGTTACATTGTGTGTCAACCCTCACAATGAAGTTGTGTGGGGTGTTTTTCCTGTTGTCTAAGCTAAATATCTACCTTGGTGTGTCTTCTTGGTTCAGGTAATCTGAAAGCTTGGTATTTTTCACCTTCTTGTTCCATGACTCTCTTAAAAAATTTATTTTGCAGTTATAGGTTATATTTATAGGTTATATTTATAAAGACATCTTGATTTACCAGACTGGAACATTTGTGCTAATGTAAACTTGGAATAATGCTAAGGACTTTAGAGTGTACATCTAGATTTATTCTGATGCAATGCTAATCAGAAATGTGATTGTCTACCACATCTTTTAAGGAAGCCTTTTCTTTCTGCAAAGAGAGTGAGCCACATAATTCTGTGCATGTGTATATATATATAAATAAAAATTAATTAAAAAGTAGCTCTGGAAAGGTAGAAGAAAAGAAGAAAAAAATTATTCTTTATCATTAAGCTCTGATGCAGAAAGATTATTTGACTGTAATGTGTACACTAGGTTAACACATTCCAGTATTAATGGGTTATTTTATTACCGCTGTATTTTTGCTAAAGTTTAAAATTCTTTGCTCAGACAAGGAACTTCTGTATTCCTAAAAACTATAGAGCTAGCATTGCTTGTTTCTGTTGATGTTGGGGCTTATTACATTTGTCTGGCTTTCCAGGTAGGCTACCTTGAAAAGGATACTCACACGAGATAGGCATGTTCTGGACTGAAAAAATAGAGCTTGCCTGTGCTGTAATATGAAGCAATATATGCAGTGTACTAAAATTGTGACACATAATGAACACTGCCTCTCTGTTTATGAGCCCTGCTACCTTACACTGATCAAGGGTTCCCCAGAAAGAGTTTGCTCAGGTACCACATGAAGCACTTAATGAAGCTGCACCCAGAACATTTCCAGGAGAAGGTGTACCTCCAACCATGCTGCTTTTCCCATGTGGAGGCAAAAGTAGCAGCAGCGTGTGCCATTTGGAAGCAGAATACAATTCTGGAGTGGGCACCATTATGCTGAAACTGTGAGGGTGGCTATTAAACTCTATTTAAAGAAACTTGTTTCTATCATGTCCCTATACTATTGCAATTGGACTTCTAAAATTGTTGGTTTGGGTTTATAAGAGGAAAGGAAACCTTGTAGAAAACATATTGCTCTCTGAATTTTGTAGCTGTAGCATGAATTTTCACATATAAGTCTTCTGTCTCTGGGTTTATTTATTGGAGTACTGTTTTCACCACCCTTGTAACCTGCATATTGTGTGATTTGATCATGCTGATGGGAATATGGTGTTTGTGGAAGCTACTGATAATAATACTGATCTATCTGTAAGACTTCAAATGATAAATAAGTGAGGGGATTTGAAGGTTCAGTAACCAGAAATAAGCTTTCCTTATGCTTTAGCATCGTTCCTTCATATGCTCACTGTTAGGAACACTTTCAGTTGCTTAAGTGTGTTTTGAGTATCATCCTCGAACCATTATAAAAAGGGGAGGTAAATATCTGAGTTAAAAAAGAAATCAAGGAAGGTAATAGAGCTGCTCAGATATGCAGAGTCAATAAATATGCTTTCCACTGTTGCCATCATTCAATATGTGTCACAGAACTGAATGATGCTGTCAGTTCCAGATGAGTACTCACTATGTGGAATATTTCTGTGTCTCAAAACCAGATGGCCCCTGGGAAGAAATGCTTAGCAAGAAATTTTGTCACATCGGCTTCTGTGGCTCCTAACTTACCTGCTCATGACCAATGGTCTTGAAAGGCAGGTTAGCAATATGTGCCAGGAACAGTGGGTTTCCTATCCCAACTTGTCCTTCTCATTCATGGTACATGTCCAGAACATACTGGTGGGACAGATGAGTCAGCTTCAGTCTGCATGGTCTGCTATTGCCTACGGTGAATACAGAGAGGCTTTCTGGTCTGCATAATTTTTGTACTTTTTCATATAACATAAATTTTAGATTTCCTTTACTTTTTCTCCCCTTGCTACTAAATTCTTTTACAAAAATTCATTGCATCTGAATCTTACGTGACAAATATTGTAAAATTAGTATCACTGAGAACACAGTCAAGCCCAGTAAACTTCTGTTTGTATCTTAAGAGTGATTTTAAGCTCAAAAAACATAGCAATTGTGGAACAATAATAATTTGTCTTTCTGACCTGTCTCTCAAAGGGAGGATTGCATGTAAAATCAGATGGATGTATAGACAAAAGAATGTTGGACTCTTTAGACTTATCTAGCTTTTTGAGTTTGTGCAAGTGGGAGATACCATCTCAGTGCCATTGCATGCTTGAAGTAAGAGTTTATTAAATATTTCGTCAGGTATAATATTACTATCTTGAAAGTTCATAAACTATGTAATCATTAAATAGAAAATATTTTTAGCTGCATACAAGAAGACTTTATCAGTGAGCACCATTCATGAATAAATGTTTGGGAGTTAGAGTGAAAATGCCCTGCAAGTGCTATTGTTTGCTATTGTCATTAATAGATTATTCTAATTTTTAACTTCAGATGAAAAAGAATCTAGGAACTTTAGGAAAGCAGTCAGTAATGAACTTGGTGTTGAAATTGACCCAATGCTACTGAAAATCAAAATAGTGATGAATCACTGGAATGAATTTCAGATGGTGAAGAAAGTAGCAATGAGAAAAGTGAAAATGAAGAGGGAGAACTTATGGCACCAATAGAATTGTTGAGAGAGGTAATTTTTCCTTTATTAAAATAATAACAACATGACTGAGAATTATGGATTCAGGTAAGGTGGGGCTCCAGTTCTGCCATGAATACTTCTTAGTTCCTGTCCAGATTTGTCAGCAGCAATATTTACCCAATTCGACAGCCTTTCATTCCTAGACCTAAATTTACATGTGATTTTGGCTTATCATGCAAAATACTCATGCTGCATTATTCCTATGATTTCACAGCATATATTCTCCTGATATATAAATATATTTCTATATTTTGCCATGTTCGCCAAGCAGCACAACTTTGGAAGCTTCAGACGTGGTTTTTTGGGTTACAATTGTTTCTTTCCTGCCTGATTGCTGTCAGTTAATTGTTTAATTGCCTTTACTACTGTGTTCATTGATCTCTGATGCTGTTGTCTCCAAGTGACCTCAGCTGATTTCTCCTGGCTCGCTGTTTATTAGTTGGCCACAAGCTCCTGCATGCACTGTTTTTTCAGAGTGGGGAAAAGAACCTTTGTTTCAACTCCTGCAATTGTTTGTTTGTTTGTTTTTTGGAAAATGCAGTAGAGAAGGAAGATGGATAAGGGGAGATAGGATGGCAAAACCCAAAATACTGGCACTTTGAACAGTGAATTTTTTACTATCTTGGGAAAAATTACAATTACACGGCCACTGTCTAACATAATCTTGAGGAATTTAGTTAACACAGGTTTTACCTCAAAATTATTCTTCTGTGTGAGATTTTTGAATTTGATTGAGTTTGCTCATCTCATGGTGCATGTGTGCATGCGGTATGCGAAATAATATTAAAGGTTTTCTGTGTTTTACTATTTTGGGGTTCTTTCAGGTTTAACTTGGTGTCTGAATTTTCGGCATCTGTTACTCTTAATTTATGTGATAGTTGTATCATAAATATGATCATTATGTAAGATCTTTTTGGTCTTATTGCTCTTAAATGTAATTTGTCTTTTCATTGATGTCATTACTTGAAAAATCTACCCAAGAGCATGAGTTGTACCAGTAAGCCTGATATTCTTCAGGCTATGAATACCTATTTCTGATCTATGTATATGTAAGATTTTTCACTGGTATGATTGTATTTTCATGAACATTACTTATCTCTGGGTGTTTTTTTCTGCTTTTTTTGTCATCATACATGTTTGTAGTATATGTCAGCTTGCAGTTCTGATCCATGAACCAGAAAATATTGAGGCCAAGCAGTTTTTTCCACTTCTTGGAAAAAGTATGTTGGTGAGTAAGCCTGAGAATCTCAACTACAATATATATTGTAGAGATGTTCTTGCCTTTTATATAGAAACACTGACAATTATTGTACCAACAAGAACCTGACTTCATATTTTAAAAGCCTGTAATTGAGAACATATTTCTATTACCTCTGAATTTTCTATGTAGTTTTTCTATGAGTTTTAAGTAGCCTGCCTTGGTCTATAATGTCAAAGTAAACATTCTCTAGCTGTTAATGTTCAGTTGCAAGTATTCACTTTACAGTTATATTAAGGGTGGAAGAAAAGAGTGGGAAATCTTACAAATGTAGAAACAGTCTTGTAAACTCAGAACAATGGACCATGTGAGGTCATATCAACTGTCTCAATATAATATCACCTAGCCTAGCCCAAGGCATCAATAAAGACCTTAAAATAGTCTGGCTCACCCTGCACTGAAGTGGAAGAGGAATGCTCAAGAAAACTCTTTTAGTACTTGGGCAGGAAATTTCCAGCAGAGAACATGTGAAAATTAGTAAAGGAAATCAGTTTTTAAACTGCTCCAGATATATTCAGAAAATGACTCTGACGGTGCTCTGAGATGTTACCTGTGATCATGGCAATTGAATTGTGCCAAAGCGTAAGCCGTGCTTATTATGAAATGGGTATTAGTCTGATGTCAACCTGAGGAAGTCCCTTTGAATTCTGTAATATGAGAAGGAACAAATTACAAATATCGGCTTAAGCCATCTTTGAATACTCCCAAACCTGGTTTAGATGCACATTTTCTTCTCTTATAAGTTAACTCAAGCTTACACCACTTGTTTGTGATCAAGATGTCCTAGTCCTCTATCAATTTAGGATATAAAGGTACCTGGGCCAGGGGGTAGAGAGGGGGAATCTTCCCTTCTCTTGTCACTGTGTAGCTACAGGAAACAGGAATAACAAAGAAGCCCCAGTGGCTTAATTCATCAGAGCACTCTCCCATAAAAAAGTTATTTTCTGGTGACCAGCTGTGCTGATTTTAGAGCTGTGTTGAGCTGTGTGTGTTTTTATTACAGAAACAGCGCAGAAACTCAGTAGTGGGGAGAGTGAAGATGGTAAAGAAATGAGTGATAAAAGCAGCAATAGCAACACAAAAAGTGCTAGCTGATCAAATAGTAATGATGAAGAAAATTAAGAAAATTCTGAAGATTCTGAGGACAATTAGTGTGGAGATAGTATGGTGTTTCATTGATGATTTTGATTCTCCAACAATCTATAATGTATACTGTTGAAGTATACTGTTTAATCATAATTTTTCTTATAAATTTCAGTAGTCTTTACTAACATTAATATTAGGTCTTAGAATTTTTTTAATCCTTGCAACATTTTCAAACTTACACGTGCAAAATTATACCTTGTTTGGAACTTGATAACACATACAAACTTGATGTATGCTGAAGTAATTGATGAAGTATTTTCCCACTGTAGCAACAAGTTACCTGGAAATGGTGATACAGTTCATCAGTCGAGCAAAACATAGTATTTTAGAAGTATTAGATCTGATAGGTTCCTTTGCACCACTTGTACAGGAGAAAACCATCATGATTATATGAAACTCCCTGATCTGCAAAACAATGATGTAGTTCTGAGTGTCAGAAATGCTGCCTTAAAATAAAAACACTTCTTGCTAAAAATGATTGTGATTTTTATAGCCTCAACATTAATGAAATAGGTTCTTGAGAATACTTCAACTGAGCAACCTTATCTGAGATCTTGGTAGCAGTGTATAACTTCTATGACAGTCTCTTGTTCAGATTGGGAGATAAACCATATAGCACTGTTGAATAAGTCCCAGTTGTAAAATTGATCAGAAAATCTCCATAACTGATAAGATTGTGACTTGCACCAATTTAATATTAATTTATTGTTAACATTTATAAAAGTTATAGACTGAGATGTCATGAATAGTGATGGTAGCTGTCACTGTGGTGTGAAATATTCATACCCATCTGGGGAGGTTTGAATTTGCACACCTGATGAGTCTGGTCTGCATAAAGAGATTATAGGATTGAGACTCTTGAGTAAATTTACCACAGATATTCAGCTGTTTCTCTGGCCACAGCTAGGCTGTAGAAAGGACAAAAGTTTATTTTCTAGATACAGATAAAAGATAAGTAAACTGGATGTTTTTCAAAGAAAAGTGGAGCATCTCCCTTCTCACTTAAATTGAAAGGAGTGAAAATTATCAACTTCTTTGAAGTATGAGTCCTGAACTACTAATATTCATTTTAGTGCCCATATCATTTGCCTCCCATTGCTTGGGTTTTGTATTCGAAAATTTTTCTGAAAGAAAACAATTTGCTGAACAACTAAGTGAATTCATATGCATGCTTTAAATAATGACAGGGGAAAATCATAGTCTGGGAGTAATTCTTCCTCCTTTATAAATATGCTGATTTTTCTGGACTGGCATTAAAACTTTAAACTGATTCATTTTAAAGATTTAATGCTCTTGAGAGTCAAATTCCCACTTAGTAGAGTATCTCAAGAATAGATCAGATATATAAACTCAAGATGGTTTACATTTTGTATTAATACCTTTGCCATTTTTAATGCAGACATCCACGTCGGATGTCTGCCATATGTATTACCTCAAATCAGTTGGTGTCCACATGGGGAGGACTGAGTGAACCGTGTTATAATGCTGAAAGAAATAGACAGTAAGTTAAAATATTTTTGGAAGTTTGGATATGCATTGGCTGGCATGCCAAAAGGTATGCATCTAACTTGACAATTCTCTTGTTTTAAGGTGATAAGAAAATACTTGGATTAAGCCATGCTGCTGCAGGTAAGGCTTGTACCTGAGTCGTACTGTATTTACAGGTTTGGAGGGTTTTAAATGGTAAGAATTTTACTGTAGTTATATGAGAGAATCTGCAGTTATATGAGGAGGGGGAATTGGACTGAGTGTAAGCACATTCAGTAAAGTCAACTAATGAAACCAAAACATAGCTAACATGCTGTTCTGGGGTAGGCAGAAGAAAATGTACAATAAACATATTTTATTAAACACATGAGTACATTAAAGTTTAGTATTGCTTTTAACTACAGAAGTTCTAAGGCCTGGTATTAAGACTACATAGTAACTATTTCATACCATGATTTTAAGAGTACATCTTCTTTTTACCTTAGTGTAAGAAAAACTTCTGTTTACCAATGATGTGTCTAAATGTTGTTTTATAAAGTTTATAAGCCTTGGAGAAATAATAGGTTAATATTCTCATGCTTAGATAGATGTGCCTATGTAAAAGAACTTCCATGGGTTTCTTATTTCTTACTGCCTTTAGCTGCAGTGCTACCTCTGTGTTGTGTTATTTTCCTTAGAGTAATTCCTGATGCAGACCTGTTTGGATAAATATGACAGACAAGATGCTTATCAAACACTTGTGACTCTTAATAGGACTTAGCTTTGCAGTGTCTGTTTCTTTTTTTAACCCAAGCAGCATAAAGAACATGAAATCACAGGTTTTGAGATAAATTACGTTACTGGAAGAGACGTTCCTGTGTTGCAGTGGTGCCTTTGCAGTTCTCCAGTTCGTCTTGGTACAAGGTACGATGTATCTGTATCTCAGTGGTATCTAAGGTCATTCCTGGAGTCTCTGTCATTACCAACATATTCTTGTTCTTCCACAGAGAATTAATGCAAAGGGAAAGAAAAGGGTAATTTTGGGGTTTCAGATGGCTTCTTTTGTGGCTTCTTTTTTTTAAAATATGCATTTTAAACTGACTGTTGTAAAAAAAAACAAAAACATTTTAAAGTAGCAGATCAATCTGTAATGCCTTTACTTGAACAAGAATTTCTTAAAACTCTGAGCAGTTATCTTTCACCCACCAAGATTTCATGCTGTATGTGTCTTGAGGAAGTCTATTCACTTACAAATCAATACAGGGATTTTTTTAGCATGTTAAAAACCAACAACCAAAATGCAGTCATACCAGTCTTGCAGACTGCAGTCTGTTCCAGCATTTTATATAGCCTGCCTGTAGCAAACAATAGTTATGTTAATATCTGAAGACATTGTGTGCTAATTTACAGGAATACTCCAACCAGATCTAACATTTCAGATACTGGAGATGGAAATTCTGCACTCTTTAATATCCTAGAAAAGCTATGTGCTGTTTGTTTTAGCAGTCTTCAGATCCCTAAAACCCTTGAACAGAATTTTCTGTGAAGGAAGAGGCCAGTGGAATTACATCTCTAAGCTTTTCTGTACGGCATTAATAGTTTGAGTGTGGATATCTGTCAAATCTTTCAGTATTTTTGTTAGCTCATGTTACTTTCAGTGGAGTTTAGACATCTGTTTAAAGAGATTGATAATCTCTGAAGAAAAAAGATGACTGGTAGAAGAATGCTTAGGAATCAAGCCCCAAGTTGGTCTTCTCTTACTGTAGTTGGAGAGAAGTGCAAGTAGCGCTGTTACCTGTCCTGGAGAGAACAGAGCTGGAAACCAGGGCACTATCCTCTGAACTCTCTTGAACCTCCTCCCAGACAGTTCCTTTAAACTCTTGCAGACATTAAGTATCCCTTTAAGATTATGAAGGGAGAGATTATGCTTGATTCACTGTTCAAAGCAATGCTGTTCTTATTTTATGTGTACTAACTTTAAAAAACTTAGTTGTGGCTAAACTGTTACAAATAGCATGGCTGAGTTCTGTCTCTTTGCTAGTGCTGAGTTGCTAATGCTGCCCCAGAGGACAGCAGCTCTGCTTTTTCCTGTGGTGGTCTTCTTCAGGTGGCAGCAAGATGAGTCAAGAGCATTAGGTAAATGTGTGCTTGCAGGGAAGTTTTGAAGGGCCAAAGTAGAGGACAGGAATTTATTACATAAATGTATTGGAATATGTGTCCGTAACATGACAATTCTCGTCTCATTTTTCCTGCCTGGGACATGTCTTCTGTTTAAATCACCTATCTTTTGATCTGGGAGAAGTGATTTTTCCCTTAAAAATGCCCCTCAATGCTCTCATAATCTTCCATACTCATACTGAAACATCTGTAACAGCTGACAGCTTTGCTTAAAGCTTATACACTCCTCCATTACCTCAAAATAGGAATCTGTTTATTGTGAGAGAATCCACTCGGATTAGGGAATATGAACTGCACAGTCTAATGAAGAGAAGGAATTTTTTTCTTACCTGCCCATCTGTTTTCTCTGGTGGACAAATTCATATCTTAACTTTCCAGAGTACCATGGACAGTTGTCCAACTTTGTAGCTGTTCATACCATCCTGTTCATGTTTCTGTGCTTTGTTTGCACCTTGTTAAAAAAATTTAGGTATTGGTTTTTTGTTTAAACCACTTTTATTTCAATCAGGTGCATTTAACCTTCGTTTTTGGAAAAGCTTTTTACTTCAATTTCTATAATATTGTACCTAAAAAAGAAACAATGAGAGTGAAGGTTTTCAAGTATGGTGCTGCAGAAAGTCTACTATTTCACTAGTACTGAAGACTATTTTCAGGATGAACTAACAAACTGAGGCAAAACCTGACTTATCCACCACAGAAGAAGGAAGGGAAAAAACCAAACCAAACAAACCCAACAACAACAACCAAAAAACCCCAAAACAAAAACAAACAAACAAAGGAAAGAAAGAAAGGAAACCTAGTTAAGCTCATAACATAGTGATCCCAAAAACTTTTAGACTTTGAAAGCCTGTACCTGAGTTTGAGTTATGACTTGAGAAGTGTTTTTTAAAGAATGGTAGAAAACCTCATGCTTCTTGTTTCCTAAGGATTATTTATGAAATATGTTTAATGTAAACAAATCATGTATTAAAAAATCCTAGAGTCTAGCTCTGCAGTTTTGTTCTGAGACTGGAGAGCTAAACTGCATGATCTCCTGCAGGAATGTTATTGAAACTGCTGAATGGTCTTGTTGTAAAGTGATGCCCTCCTATGGGATAAAAAGATATAATTCAGTGAGACACGTAACAATATATAATAACATATCACAAGGGGAAATATATCCAGGTATAATGTGTCTTGGCTCTACAGGGTTACTGGGGGAGGCAGGAAATAAATTTTCTTTCAAACACAGGGTAGAAGTTACAACGTCCTAAAAACGGGTAGAGAATAGACTTACTGGATGTACTGTCATTTTTGTTACTTTTTCATGCTACTGTCACAGTTCCCCAACTCAAGCAATTTTGTTTTATCCATCTAGATAAATAAGGTTTTATTTTGTTACAGTTTGGAAGTAAGGGGATTCTTTGCTTCTTTCCGTGTTTGCCTGGGGGTATTGAGAGTTGCTGCTGCTATTGTTTCAGGATGTGGGTTGTTCTTTGGGATGTTTTCCCGATGAAGCAGATCAAAATGGACAGCAAGGCGTGCCAGCGTGGATCAGGAAGGGGGACATCCTGAAACGAGAAGCCCGCAAAGTATGTAAAACAATGTGCTTCATATTAGACTTTTCTAAATGCCCTTCATCACAGCAGTGCTGAGTGCTCTGGCTGGCAGTTCATCTTGAGCTGTCTTTGAAATTCGAGTGATGTACATGATCCTTAAATATGGGACAGTTGGGTACATCAGTTACTGACTGATCACAAAACCCAAAGCAAACATATCATTCATCTTCAATAAATTTTTTTGTCAAGTAACAGAAAACAGCAAAAGTTATCTGTTGTATAGGAGTGTAAATCCATAGTCTTCACCAAATTTTCATTAGTAGAATTTTCTGGACTACGGCAATTAACTAAAACATTAATTTGTTATTTTCTTGGCATGTTCAATTTTTTCTCTTATAAATATGCAGTAATTTATACTGTATTTTTCAGCACTAAAAGTGATAGCCAAAAAAGTTCTGAAACAGTTAGTTTTGAACAGTTTTCCAATTTTTCTTTGTCAAGAGTTAAGAAAATATATCATTAATTATTCCATTCTATCAAAGACTCAGGTAAATGAGACATAGTTGCATACTGGAAATGGTAGGATATCTGATGCAATAAATATATTTTGTCATTCTGTAACTGAGTTACAAATTACTATAACTGTGTTACTAAAAAAAAAAATATCACAGGCTACAAAGACAAAAATACAAACCCATAAGTTCAGGAACATCACAGATGTTTGGTGTACACACTATTGTACACACTTTTAAAGAAAGAGCTTGCTTAATCCCAGCCTGCTAAAATATTCACAGTCCATGCAAAATGGCAATTAAAAGGCAACAGAGAGAGAACACTCATAGAGGGAAGCCCCACAATCATAATAGTCACCAGAAGGCAAATTTACTGCCCTGTCTGCTAATAAATGCATACATAACGTGACTATAGTTCAGAATATGAAGAAACAATTGGCACATTGCAGTTTTCTCTATTTGCTTTTCCATTGGCATGTAGTTACATTGTGAACTCCTTACCATGTAGGCAGTAGAAACTCATGTCTCCTAAAATACTCTATGCAGCTCTGAACACGATGACTTTTCAAAGTCATTTGAAAAGGACAGGGTATATACAAAAAATAAACAAAGTTTTCTGCTTTACAGAAAGTTGTGACTGTACACAGTTACAAACACTGCATAATCATTGGCTGGTCTTAGTTGCTAAAGATATTTATTGCATCACTTTCATTCCTATGGCCACCCAGAGTACTCATGATTCATATTTTATCATGTCCAGTTTGTAGATAGAGGTGAACTCAAGAGATACCTCAAGGTCTGGCTTTTTTAGGTGAGTTCTAACTGATGTGCTGCTTACAAGCTTCAGCTAAGGGAACTATAGATCTGCATGCTACTGCCTTGCTGATAACTGTGCGTCAGTGTTTTTTCCTGTGTATTTCACATCTGCAGTAAACATCTGGGTTACAAGCAAAAGCCAAGTCTTCTGGGGTCTCCAGCCTGCGAAAAGATTCTCTGTAACCTGTGCCTAGAGTGCACTTGAGCCTCTGGGAAGGGACTGTCACAGGGAAAGAGAAAATAGAGAGTGGTTGAGCAGAAAGCTCAGGTAGCACAGCTGGAGGGGAAGGCTTTCAGTTCTCTCATTGAAACCGATACCTCTCAGAGCAGCCTTGTCTGGGCGTCTAGCAAGGGTGTTTCAAAGGTTTCAGCTGATGTGGCGAGTTCTGAATGAGTTCTGAATGAAGCCTTTTGAGCTGGAGTGGTTCGAGTTTAGGTCGGATTTTCAAAGAGGTCCGTTGTAAACGAGAGTTACCAAGCGTTTCCACGCGTCCTGTACAGCCACGCTGTGGATGAGCGAGGCAGGGACCCGCGGAGCCCCAGGGCTGGCTGCTTTCCCCTTGAGGCCGGCGCTGCCGGGGCGAAGGGAGCTCGGCCAGCCCGGGCTGGAGCAGCCGCAGCGGCGGCGGGCGGGCTCCGCGCAGGGCTCGCTGCGGCGTCTGGCCTTGAGACACAGCGACACCCAGAGGGGCCGCGGGGCGGGAGCGGGGCCGGGCTCGGGGGCTTCGCTCTCGGCACGTTCCTACCCGGACGGGAGGGAGCGAGGGGGCTGCGCACCCGCCCGGGGCCGTGCGGGGCTGTTCCCCGCGCCCCGGCCGTGCCGCTCCCCCCGCGGGGCCGGGCGCTGTCCGCGGTGCTGAGCGGGCCGCGCAGGGGTGGGAGGTGCTGCCGGGCAGCTCAGGGGGCCGGAACGAGTCGTATTTCCAGCGTACCACGGAAAGCTCTCTGGCCTTCATTGTCTGGCTCCTTCCCTTGGCGAGCCTCAGATTCTACGAGGATGTAAATATTTATGGTAAACCAAGTCTGTTTGCTCCAGACACACGCTCTTCTGGAAAGCCAGAGGGGAAGGAGTAAGAGCATAGGCTGTCTGCCTGCCGGGCAAAGACCCGACCGGGTCGCGCCTCGCAGTGACTGACGGCTTAGGAGTTCTTTGCGTGATCTCTTATTGACTCTTTGCACTGCAATCCTGCCACGATTTCCTATGACTGTTTGTTTACGTTTATAAAGACAGTTGGTAAGAGTTGTATTATTATTTCTCACGTTGGGCACTGAGCAAATGTTTTGCCCGATTGCTTGAAATCACCTTTAAAATGATAGCCCGAATAGATGGGAAAAGGTCGTGTTAGCTAGGACCACTAATACCTGTGAAGCTATGTTTAAAAGTTAGTCTTTGTACACTCGGTGTTTTTGTTACACGTCCGGTTCCTGGACAGCAAGTGTGCTCGACAAAGCAATGGTCTTGACTACTTAATCCTGTCAGCTGGCTGATTTCCTTCCAAAACCGGGCTAGTAATTTTTTGCTTTTCGCTTGAGTCCTTCAGGAAGGACACGTCCGTGCTGCTCTTTGCGCTGCCCAGCACCCCCCTCACGGGTTGGAATTCTGTGGTTCCATGGGCTGTTTCCCCTCCTCCCATCTCATTGCAGATTCCTCCCAGCCCCTGACGTGACATCTTTTTGAGAAGGGTTTGGTTTAGACATCTGCGTAGCTACCGCGGCATGCTGAAGTATAGCTCCGCGGTCACCACCGCAAAATGTTGGTGAAGCATGTTTGGGTTGTGGGATGGAGTGACACAGATCTGAGGTTGTCGGGGGTACAGAAAACTTGTTGTCTTAGTGTTTCTCGTTTTAGCAAAGGGATGTCTGGTATAAAATCGTAATTTAGTGGCAACACTCAGGGCAAGTTACAGGAATCCAGGTGTTCCCCTGCGGCGGTGCCCGTGCCTCTGCCACCCTCTGGCGGGGAGCGGACCGAGCCGGCCTCGGGAACCGCGGGGTGAGCCAGCGGGACACATCAGACCCTCGGCACGGCGGAGGGGAGGCGGGGGGTGTTGCTAAGCTACAGTTCACACGGACCCCGCCTGGCTCGTTCGTGGCCCGCACCGTGCGCGGGGGAGTGCCGGGGCCGCGGGTACTGTCGGGGCGGGAGTTCGGCCCCGTCGCCTCAGCGGTGCGCCGGTGTGTGCGGTGCTCCGCCGCCTGTTAGCACCGCCGGCGACCTCGGGGCAAGCCAGTGCTGCCTAGAAAAAGCCTCTGGCTCCTTCCGCGCGGGGGGCTCAGCGAGGGACTCGGGAGGCAGAACCCCCTGCCCGGGGTGCTGCCCCTGTTGCGGCTGGGCAGCCCAACCCGCCGCGGGAGTCAGCGCAGCCGCCCCGGGGTGAAGCGGACCAGAGGCAGCCGGCGGGGCCGGGGGCTGCCCGTCCCCGCCCCAGCGGTCCCCAGCCCCCGTGCGGAGCGGCGCGGAGGGGGTGGCGGCAGCCCTGTGACTCATGCCTGCGTCGAAGCAGATCAACCGGCGATTCACGCTTTCAGAAAAGCAAATCCGAGCACTTCTGGAAAAAAAAAGGTCATCTCGCATTAAATTCCGCGGCGCGATTGGTATTCCGACGTCGTTTCTGGCAGAGTTTATAAGCGGCGGGTCGCTCCCAGGCTAGAGTCGCCCTGCCTTCCTGGACTACGGCAGCAAGAGTGTCCGCTCACCCCCTCGGTAAGTGTCCTCTAAACATCATCCTATTTTTTCAAGCCTTCGGGAACCTCTTTCAGGATCTGGAGCATTTTTTCCCCCCTAAAATCGGTTTGGGTCGTTGTCGTACCTATTAAGGAATAACGGGTATTTTGATATAGCTAGCCCCTTAGACATCGTGTTAACCTGTTACTTCACTTCCAGGCATTGTCTAGAAAATCTCTTCTGCTTTATGGCTTTTTTCTTTTTCGTCTTAAAGAAATTAGATACCTCTTTTCCATTGAAATCATTGATCAGGTGTGTTTACGCGCGGGTGTAAATGAATCGGTAGCCACCGATTTGAAAAAAGCTGCTAACAAAGAAAACGTTCCTTCGTTACCGCGACCTTCATTTTCTGCACAAGGGGAAGAAAATAAATCGCAGGTAGCCGTGGGGACAAAGAGACGAGATGGGCACTGACCCAGCAATTTTCGATCAGCGACCCTGTATTGGTTATCGGAGCGCTGTGTCCGCCTGGAAAGAGATGAACATCTGGCGAGGAGAGAGGGCTGGTCCAGCACCTTCCTTTCCCCAGACAGACATGCCTCTCCTGCCATTTGTGCCGCTGAAGAGAGCGCAGGCATGGGAGAGCGCTGTTTAGAACTGGAGCACGTACTGGCCCCGATTTGCAGAAACGTGTGTGCAAATACACATGTGTGTGGCGCCTGTCACTGGACCTGGGCAAAACGCACCTTTGCGATGGCGGGGGTTTATCTGTCAGTCTTTCCTGAATGCTTAGCCTGGCGTGTGTTTGGTAACGCAGAGAAGTGGGCTCAGTTTGGGATTGTAGGTCATTTGGGCTGTGCTTTCGAAGCCCGCTTTGCACATTGGTCTCCACTTGACGCGAGCCATATAATTGCCCAGCTCAGTGGCCACCGATATAATTGCGATAGACTTCATGCCCTGCTACATCCGTCATTCAGGCGCGGGGGGTAGCGCCCTGGCATCCAGCGAAGGGACGATTTTGCTCTTCAGCCTGTCGAGGCGTTTTCCCGGTGCGGTCGGCCCCGGCCCGTCCTGCCGCCGCCCCGGGACCTGCACGGCTGCCGCCCGCCGGCGTCTGGACGGGACTCCGGTGTGGTGCTCCAGGAGACCAGACTGCTAAACCCGCCTTTTCTTCCTTCCAGCAAATTCCTTGCTGCCCACCCCTCAGAGGAATATCGAGGAAACCCGGGCTCCGGAGCTTTTCTGAAGGGATGGCTTCCTCCGCTCCCTCGTCCTCCAATGATGCTCCGGACCCCACCTCACCTAATTTACGACCTACAAGTAGGTTTTAATATTTTCCTCGTTTAAAGTGTTTTAGAGGCTTTCTCCACTTAGGCTCAGAAAGACCAGCGTCGAAACGAAATGTTGTATCTTTGAAGCCCTGTTCCGCGCCGTTAAGCAAGGTGTGGAAAGTGCTCTATACAAAGAAACCATCTTCCTACTGGGAATGGGAGAGGTTATTCAGTGGCGAATAAAACGCTGTAAGGAAAAGCCCACCTTAGAGGCCGGCGCTGTCTTTATCTTACAGCCACAGCCGCATTTGAGAGATTTAGACAATAAACTGACCTTCCAGATGGCAAAAAATTCGGGATGTTGTAAGAGGTGTGGAGCAAATGAATCCATTAAAGGGCGACGTTACACCAGTGCCTTAAAGCGAGTGTCTCCCCCCTACATTTTATAAATGCTAATGCTGCAGCTTCCTTTCAGCCTACGCTGAAGCCTGTAATCAAGCGAAATTTGGATGCTAATTGCAGCTTTTCAAAGCGTTGTATTCCTAATTGCTCTGAATTCGCCTAGAGTTATTGAGGTGTGAGTGGGAAGCAAAGGCTGCTGCAGGTGGATAGAGAATCAGTTTATAGCCCTGCCAGGCAATTCAGGCCGTCGCCTACCAAAAAAAAAAAAAAAAGAGACTCGATGCTATAAAGCATCAGAGACAAAGAGCGGGCAACAGTAAGAAATGAAAGGTTGTCAGGGACAGCAGAGCGGGGAATAGCTTTTACCCTGAAAGAGCTACGAGGCACGAGCATCGGAGTCATTATTGTCATTATTCTGAAACTGGAAAAACGGGGGAGGGGGCGAGAGGCAACACTAGGTCTTGTTCCATGAACGGGTGACAGGCACTGCTGCCTTCGACTGAGGTGTCACACGCAGAAATCGAATTAACTAGCAACACGGGTCAAACCAAGATAACCGCTGGCAGCAGCTCCCCGCCCTGCCCGCCTGGGGCTCCCCGCCCCCGGGCACGGGCGGCACCCCTGCCGAGAGGGCTCCTCTGCCCGGCCGGGAGCGCCGCGGCTCTTCCCCCGCTCCTCCTTCCAGGGATCGAGCCGCTGCCCTGCCTGCCCGGGTGAGCCGTCCCTGTCCCGGCCCCTCTGACACCTTCTCCCCTCACGCCGCAACCCCGGTCAGTGCCCCCCGCGCTGCCGGACCTGCGGCTGCCCCGGGCGAGGGCCAGAGGGTCTCGGCTGTATCCTGGGCCGCGGCTGCTGCCCCCTCTACCCGGGCCCCGCTCCCCGCTTCGCCCGGGCTCAGGTGGGGCCGACCGGGGCGTGTCTGGGCCGCGGCTCCCGGGGCTGGGAAGGAACCTGTCCCCACCGCTGGTGCCGTCCTAGTGCGGCAGTCGGCGGCCCGTCAGTCCGTCCGGGGCTCAGTCATGCAAGTCCGATCATCTAGTCAAATACTATTTTTCACCCAATTAATTCCTGAACTCTTTTGTGACCCCATTTCACGCCACTTTATTTTAAGCTGCCACTTCCCTGGAGCCCCGCCAGTAAATGATGAGATGTTCGAGTCCCGGCTGCCTTTCCCTCTCCTCTGGGCGAGCCAGCATGTCACCTCGCTGATACCCGAGCCTCAGCTGCCCGGCGCCACCGGGCTCGGGAATCAGCCGTTCCTCCCTGCTATGGGGCCGTGCGGGAGGTCCGGGGGGGCAGCGCGGCGGCCGAGCAGCCCTGCCGCCCCAGGGGAACGACTCTGCCCTCTTTTCCAGCTTATGACTCGTGGTGCGGCGTGGCTCACGGGTGCACCAGGAAGATCGGGCTGAAGATATGCGGTAAGTGCCCCCTTGCCTCCCCGTCCGACACCCCAACACCCCAACACATGGGTGAACACCCCGAGACCCAGTGGTGCCTCGGGCGCCCCCTGCGGGCAGCACGGCGGCTGGGCTGGGCTCGGCTTGGCTAGGCTCGGCTCGGCTGGGCTCGGCTCGGCTAGGCTCGGCTGGGCTGGGCTCGGCTCGGCGGCCCCCGGCCCCGCCGCTGTGCCCTCCCTTGGGTTTGCGTTGGCCGGGATTTTGCCCGCCGGGCGAGGGACGGCTGCGGCCCCGCTGCCCCTCCTACCGCACACGGGGAGGTGCGGGCGCCGGGCGCTTCGGGCGGGGGAAGAGCAGGGCCCGCCGGGGAGGGGGTTTGGCCGCCTCTCACTGTCTGAAATTTTTCAACCTTATCTGACTAGAAAATACGGATCTCCGGGGGAAAAAAGATTAACGAGAGCCTTATTAAAGAGCAATTCGTCAGCTTGCTGTGCTGGTAAGATAGCGCTGGCAGCCAGTCAGCGCGCAGGCACATGAAATGCAGAAGGGAAACAAATGCACAATCAGATCGCAACGTTATAGCAAGAGATTCATTTGCAGATAACAAGCTGTCTCCCTGCTCCAGATTTCTCAGTAGTGCCTTTGCTTTCGGAGACTAACAGTCAGTTCTTCATTTTCTGGTGAGGAGAATCATTCAATTTAGCTCATGCCCCTTATGCATAGAAATTATTTCCCATTTTCCCCATCTACCTCTTTTTTGGAGGGGTGGGAAATTATTTCGTGTGGGAAACGAACCTTTTTTCAAAGCAAAGGAATATTTAAACCTCTTTCCCCACCTGCTCGAGTAGAAGTTCATTCTCTAAACGTTTTGTTACCTGGAAGTTTGGACTGGAAAAGAATCGGAGCACGAATGTTTAGCCCTGTGTCTGTTAGAGATTTCATTGGTAGCCGCTGGCGACATTAACGAGTAGTCGCTTAGTTCTATAAATAGCTCCTGATCTGGGTTTAATGGACCGTCTCCCTACCAGTCCCTTCAGTGGCTGGAGCAATGGGCTTTTTCACCATCATTTTAATTTAGCCCGGCAAGCAGAACTGATAAAGTAACGCGCCGTTAGGCTTGCTCCATGTTGCTAGACTACCGGGGTTACAGAGGGACATCGCAGCTTCTCTCAATGAGATCAAATACATAGAAAATGAAACATCCCACCATTTTGGATTTGAAAAAGGCAAAAGGGAGTGTAGTAAAGGCTTTGTGAAGGGAATTGAAAACAAGCAGCGCTACTGTATTTCTGGCTCGGGTTTAGTGTTCAGTTTTCCTTTACTGGCTATTTCCTGTTTTACTCTGAATAGTGACGGCTGTTTGGAATAGTTGGATTCGATCACGACCACTGTTTTTGCTTGTATGAGCCCTTCCATTTTAATCGAACACCTTCACAAAGACAGACAGGAAAGGTTGCCTTTGGTAAATATCTAGAGTGAAGTATTAGGGTTGTCAAGAATCCTAATTAAAAATGTTCAACGAATTGATGTGTGACTATTCAGATGATATCCTTGTCCTTACCTTTCACAAGACATCATTCTGGACCCTAAATACTGTGCAGACTCAAAGCTATAGTAAAACAGGTGCCTCGGAATTGTTCTTTCTGCGTGTATCACACAGAAATCGATATATTTTGAATGCAAACTTTAAATGAGGATTGACCTCAGAGAAAAGGCAGATCTTGAACAATGAGTTGGTTCTTCCACCTGGCTTGTATATTATGTGTTTGACATTTTCAGTAACTGCGTATCCAAGATGTTTGTAATTTCTTGTCAAATAACTGACAGATTTAAGGATTAGCTTTTTTCCTCTCCTGTTGAAAGCCAGCGCCTAAAAGAGCCCGGTGGCTGCCACACCCCCGCTCTTCGTCTCTGCACATATACACTTAAAAAACCCCAAAAAACCAAAACAAAAAAACCCAAACCACCAAAGCTATTTTAAAGCGGTTTAATGAACTGTCACGGCGGGCAAAATATGAGAAGATTTCCCCCTGTGTCTGGATCACTCCCACCTCGGCAATTATAATTGCAAGGACCGATCGTGCTAACATTTGCTTGGCATCAGTGGAAATACTGACGTAGTAAAATTGCTCAGGTGCGTCTTCAGCTGTTTGGCCGCGGCCAGCTGATGATTCCAAGACCAACGAGCAACGCGGCAGAGGGGGCTTTCAAAAGCAGCCATGTATGTTATAAACCCGGCTCGTCTCCGGCGTCCGTGGGATTTATGCCGCCAAGTCACGAAGATGGTGCTGAACACTCCGGCCGTGCGGGGGGACCAGGACCTCTTGCAGCCGCCAAGGACGTGCATCCCCTGACGCCTGCGGTGCGTGCCGGGACACGGCAGGTTTGTCCCCACCTCGGAAGGGGTTCACACGCCTGCCTCGTACGAGACCTAATGTGATATCATGCCGGATTTGTGGTCACATTGCACACCGAGGGACTCCCCAGTCTGGTCTCATTCGGGTTTTGAAAACTCGGTCTCTTAAAGAGCATCGATGAAAATGCACCTGCGGGACAGACCCACTGCTGGGAAAGGCTGCAGTCTCTGCAGCTGCAGGAGAAGCTGGAACTTACTGGAACTCTCCTACACTGGCCTCTCTTTTCACGCAGGATACAGATGGAAGGTTGGCTACAGTCATGCGCTGCTCCCCGGGCGCCGAGGGAGCCCTCCAGGGCCGGCCGCCGCGCTTCTCTGCAACCCGGGATGCGGGTCAGCGCTGGGAAATGTCCCCCATCCTCCCAGGGAAGCGAGAGGGTCCGGCGCCCCCAAAGCGGGGACTGCCGCTGCCCCGCGGGCTCCCCCTTGTACCGACTCTCCAGGCCGTGTGAGAACTGCCGTGGCCGAGGGACCCGGGCGAGTGGCACGTTACTTACACCCGGACGGGCTGATGCCGGACGGCAGCGGGTTCTTCCTTTCAGGCTTTTTGTCCTTCCAGTCGCCGCCCTCGAGCCGCCCCAGCGCAGCCCCGCGGGGTCCACGCGGCGCGCACTGACGGGCCCCGTGCGCTGCGAGCCCCAGCTGGTCCCGCCGCCGGCTCCGCGGGGAAGAACAGCGCGGAGTCCTTGGGGCAAGGGCTGAGCTCCGTGCCCCCGCGCCTAGTTAGGTCAGACCCTTCAGTGAAGCCATTGTCCCGCTGGGCCCGATGCGAGCCGAACTGGGGGCAACTACAGCCTTTCTCGGTTATTGAAGCGCTGCCTTCTCCTTTCCCACCGGAGCCTCCGAGGCACAATCTCCTCTGCAAGCCGAGAAGAGTGGCAGTCGAGCGGCGGGGAGCAAGGCCCTCGAAGGGAGCAGAGCGCCGCTGCTCCTGCAGACGTCTCCGCACGGAACTCTTTCCCACTGAGCCATCGGGTGCCTGGAAAAAAGACAGGTGGAAAATTAAAGCAAAATGAAGCAAAACGGTGAAAGAGGATCGCTTCGTAATTCAGTCTAGACTGCACCTGCTTCAATATCAGCTGCTCCTCCTAACGAGCAGGCGAACAGCCCTCTAGCTGTTGCAGGAGCTGGTGATCGCCGGAAGGACTGTTAAAAGCAGGAACAACAGAATTAAATATATACATATGTATGTATATATATATGTCATCGATCCTGGACGGCTAGTCTCAACTTATGCACTAAGAGAGTTTCCCTTAAATAGTCTTTTTCGCATTTATAAAAGCATCACGTAAACCAACTAATTAACAGAAGATCAGTATTAAACGGTAAAACATGAGGTCTTCATTGAAAGTATGACCCTGACAAAATTGCCTGCAAGCCACCATCATGAAGATTGGTTTAGCTGCCCGGGTGATGCAGAAGGGGCTGCCAGCCGGGTGCTCCATTTTCAGTGCTCCTTAGGGACTGTCCGGTAGTAGGGTCCGAGGCACAGGTAGCGTTGCCGGTAACCATTAGCCCAACGACCCGCTGTCCCTCCCTTTTCTCTCACGGAGGTGCAGCCCCTCTACCTGTCCAAGCTGCAGGAGGCCCGGGTGGGCCGGCTGTGGGCGCTCGATGGGAAGTGCCTGCAGTCTCTGTTGGCCGTCGGGGCTCCGGAGAGCAGGGATACCTGGCCGGAAACCGGAGGGCGCTGGAGAGAAGCGGCGTCGGGGAACGTGGGTGAGCGAAGTCACGACATTGGTTTTCTTCTTCGCTGAGCTCCCCTCTCTGGCGCATATTCCCAGCCGCGACGAGCCTTGGTTTCGGCTGTTACTTGTTTTGAAAGAAAGTAGAGAATGAAGGAGACCGGCGCGGCCATAGTGCTCCAATCATATAGACACGCTTGCTGCAACCTGGGAGGTCAAAATTCGATGCCTTCTTTAATGACGAAAAGCCCGACATTATGCGTGTTTTAGAAGGTATTAGTGATTTAATGGATCAAATCCAGAAAATTAATTGCTCTCCCTGCCTTATTAAAGTAGACGGGTCTCGTTACTCGCCACAGACCCTGCGTGGCGCTCACACCCATAATTCTTGGGGTGAGTGGGTTTATTATTACTGTCACACATAACAACGGCAGTTGTGTTCGGTCCTGGGCGCCAGAGGTGAGTTTCCAGTGAGAGCGAAGCTCCTAAAACCTCCGGGGATGATTAGTGTTAGTGTCAAAGTATCTTTTCAGGTGGAAGATCCACATCAGTACGTACTTATAATAGGAAGGTGGGTAGTACCGGTGTTCTGAGAGCTCTGGCACTCTCAGGATGGCTGCTCGAGAATGGCTGCTTGTTCTCATGCCTTTTGTGCGTGAGAGCACCACGAGGAGAACTGAAAATGGCCCTGATTTTAATCATACATCATTGCCCCTGTCTACTAGGTCCATAAACTTCGCCTGCAGGCTGAAATAGCATTGACTCATCCTGAACTCTCTTCCAGTGGCTGATTACTGAAGTGGAATCTGTCTGATCGACTTAATAAGAATTTACCACTGCACTAAATGACGAAATTTTGTTTTTTGCATGGCTGCTTTTTTGCAGTTGATGGCATTTTGAACTCTCCCTCCTGGAGGCAAATAATCCCCATAAATACTCTTATTCCTGACATCATTAGTCAGATCTAGAACTAACACCGCTTTGAACTGTTGTCTAGAGAGCTGCTTTAGATAGTTCTAAACATGTTGGGAAGTGAGAAAACTCTGACCTGTGCACCTTGCAATAATAATGTAGGGTTCCTGCAGAGGACCAACAGCCTAGAAGACAAGAGCCGCATTGTCAGCTCCCTGAAAGAAAGGCATCAGTCCTCCAAGAGCATGCTGGCGTGCGAGAACAGCGAGAAGGAATCCAGGTTCCGGCGCACCGAGACAGACTTCTCCAATTTGTATGCCAGAGGTAAACACTTTACAGCTTCTCTTTGCGCCAGCTCAGGCACGTCCCTTAATAGTCTTACCCTCGACTCCCTTGTAAGTGCAGCCACGTTCAGACCGTGCTTTTGCTTGATTGTTTTTGAAGGAAGCTCTGTGTCTGTGTTTGTTAGGGCCGTACTAACAATGTGTAAAAGTTTCTTGAAGTGCAGTTTTACGTACTTTATGCTGATCCTCTGCAGCTCAGCTCCAGCATCCGGGGGGAGAGTAATTTTATCTTTTATGTCCTCCTTAATAAAATAGCAACGAAGCGGTCTGTGACTGCTGGTACGGTGCCATTGGCAAGAAGAGTGGGAAAGGGAAAATCCATTTGTGGGGCAGAGGTGGGGACATTGCAGGGGAAGGGCAGGTGCGCATTTGGGGTGCTTTCGGACCAAGGAAAGTGAATGCCTAGCACCGCGTTAGCGTTGCAGGGTGAACTTTTTGACCTGGGTGCCTTGGAGGTGCCTCTGCTATTGTCACCCTCAGCCATGGGTGACTTTGCATCACCCTTCCCCACCGGACAGGAGGGACTGGGAGCCTGCCCTGCTGCAGCCAGGCTGCTCTGGGGCCACAGCTTCCATGTCCTTGAAGCACTTCAGGCAGCCGAGGCTGGTTCATTTTTGCTTCTCTATCCCAAAGCAAGCGCTGACATGTGGTTTGCCCCACAGATTTGTTGCCCTCCAAGAATGGTGAGGAGCAGACCATGCAATTCCTTCTCGAGGTTGTGGACATCCTCCTCAACTACGTGAGAAAGACATTTGACAGATCCACCAAAGTGCTGGACTTCCACCACCCGCACCAGCTCCTGGAGGGCATGGAAGGCTTCAACCTGGAGCTTTCGGACAACCCCGAGTCCCTGGAACAGATTCTGGTGGACTGCCGGGACACGCTGAAATACGGAGTGAGGACAGGTAGGTTTTTGCACACTACTTTGTAGAGAGTCTCTCCTGGGACTTTTCTCAGGCTCGCGGTGAAGCGAGAGGGATTGAGTTTATGGAGGTAAGCCCACACCCTCTCCACACCCGGGACTGTACTTGCCTGGAGGCTCGGCTCCAGGGCTGTCTATGGGCACTGGAAATGTCTGTGCTCAGAAACTTTAGTTATTGATGCTCCATCCAGAGCAATGGGTAGAGCTCGGTGCTGTTTACAGAGCACAGAAACAAGTTTTTAGACGTAATCTCTTTCACTTGATGAAATGCGAGCTGTCTGTGTCTCCGGGGAGCAATATCATTAGGTAAATGAGAGCGTAAATGACACTGAATTTGCAGTTTTTCTTCTTTATGTTCATCAGACGTTTAATGAAAAAGAGACTGAAATCTTAGGAATCATCAATAAAGGAACCCTGTGGATTTCAGCCCATTACCCAGGGCCCCTGCCTGTCCAGGTCCTTCTGAATCAGACAGAAATGCCGGTTTATAACCACTTCTTTTACTGGGTGAACTGTAGCCAGACTCCAGAGCAAAGTTAATGCTCTTTCAGGCTATCTGGCCTGAAGTGTTTTGCATCTCTATCCACCGAAATTTCGACTGGCAACAAGCCCTGACTGCTGTAGATACCCAAGCAGGTCAGGAATAGGAGCGATAACGGAGCGGGTGCTGTGTCTCCCCTCCCCAGTCTTGCTCCAGCATTTCGGGCCAGCTGCCCTCTTGAGCACAGGTCAGTTCAGCACCCGGAGAAGGGGGCAGTTTCCCTCGGGAGCTGGAGTGGCAGGCGGCGGGAGCTCGTACAGAGAGTCTGTTGCCTGGCGATCTCTGGCTTGGCCGCTGCGAGCCATGGCTCCTGAAGGGCGAGGCGCAGCTTTCTGCAGTGGTTAGTTAGGCAGCTGTGAAAACCCAAAGCAGTGCATTCAAGGAACAAAATCTTGAAACAGATGTGAAGCTTAGCGTCTTGTCTTTTTTTTTTTTTTTTTTTTTTTTTCCCTATTTACATGGTGGTTTGATTTACTCAGGGGAGTCAGGAGCATACTTTGATTTTGTACTCTTAATCAAAGGGGAGCGCGTTTCTCTTCCGAACGCGTGGGTTGTTGAAGAGGTGACCAGCAGCTAAGCCTTGTGTGGCTGTGCCCTGTGTACTTGCACCTTTACTCTGCTATCAATAGCCCCGGCATATCGAGCTACCTCGTCCCCTCACCCCGACTTTCCCCGGAGCTCTTGTGGGACCGGCAGGACGTGTGCCCGGGAGCTGAGAGGCAGGTATCCGACCAGACACAAAGCAGTAGCTGGTGCAGCTTTAAAGAAGAGCCGCTCGGACCATATGACACCCAGAACACACGCCCTGGCTTCCCAGGCTCCTGGGGCTCACATTCTCTCTCCAGGCGAAGCTCCCTTTAAAGCCACCGGGGCCGAATTTGCAGCCCAGCCTTAGGAGACCGCGGGCTCGCCAACAGCTTTGGGAGGTCAGCGAAATGTCGCTTGGGATAATTTCTCAGTCCGTGTGTCATGGCCAGGGAGAGAAGGGCTGATTTGTAAAGCAAACAGCTAAGCCGTGGTGCTATTTCTGGCTCTAGCCCTGAGCCGCTGTGCTCCCCGGGGCGGGAGCAGCCCGGGCGCGGCGCACCCTGCTCGGGAAGCGTCGTGATGTGGCAGCGCCGGCAGGCTCACGCCTCCGAAAGGTTCCTGCTGACATCGCTCGGAGCACAATCGCATTTACTTCTTCATGTCAAAAGATGCTGATTTTCACAGTGCTGAACCGAATGCGACATGACAGGTCCCTCCAGGCGTCGAGCGCTGACCCCCCCTCTCGGGGGCTGTCCCTCGTGTGCTATCTGCGTGTCCTTTCCCAGAGAACAGAGAAGGTTTAAATCATGACATCTCCTACCTCCCCTCAAAGGCCCTTATCAGTTGTTAGGAATTTCTCCTTTTCATGCTAGAAAAGTAGGCACTCAACCTTATTGCTTGTAAAAGTTGTTAAAACAACTCTGTCTGAAATACGGGAATATTATTTACTTCGGCTCTTTAGCAAATCCTTTGTTTAAGGAAGTGAATCCTAGCTTTTTAACCAAGTGGGGAAGGGCCTGAGCTGAAGAGCTCTTGGAGGACCCTCTCACACCGTTGCAGCACGTCGTGCCACTCTGGGACATTCCCACCGAGATGCGGCGAAACACCTCTCCCGTGGCCCTGCAGCTCAGGAAGCGACTGGCTCCTCCGCACCCTTCTCTCACTCCTGCAGTCCCCACTCAAGCGGCTGAGCCTTCCTCTCTTACTCCATTCGAATGCAAATGAACCCAGCACCTGCAGATTGTCACTGCCAAGGGTCCCCTCACCGTGTCATCATCATGGCTAGGCTTCGCTAACCAAGATTTGAGAAGGGCTCCACCCACGCTTGCTACTCTCGCCCGAATTCACAGCACGACCGAGGTCGGGAGGGGGTTCTGGAGTTGAACTAACCCTGTGCAGTTCCCGGAGGTGTTTTACAGGCTCAGTCTGCTCTGAGGTTTTATCTTAAATTTAAACGCTAATGATTCCATCCAGGAGCTCCTTCCAAAGCGGTTTTTCAAGTTTGTAACAAGACATCCGTGAATGTTGGCTAAGATCTCCCCATAAGCAAGACTTGCTTTGAAAACTTTGCTTCAAGTGTTATGACTGCAAAACCTGTCGTTTCTGTCAGAATAGTTGAACGGTTTAAAATTGAAACCTAAGAAACACCAGTGGAACCTGTTCTAAATTGCTCTCAATTCTCTTTCCAGGTCATCCTCGCTTTTTCAATCAGTTGTCCACAGGACTGGACATTATTGGCTTGGCTGGGGAGTGGCTGACATCAACTGCTAATACAAACATGTAAGCAGTGCCTTGTCGACAGCGTCTGTGACTGGTGCTTACAGGGGCTGCCGTGTATCACGGTTGATATGTCACAGACATGAATAATTTTCATATTTAAATGATGATTGTTGCATCTTCAATAAAACTATCTCATGTTTTTCTTAATGTGGCAGTAATACAGTGAAAAGAGTTATACAAAGCTGAACAGTTTTGCATTTTTGATAAATAGAAATGCAAATATCCCAGAGTACATGGTAAGTACTGATTATTCTAATATAATAACATGAAATTGTTTTTCTTCTTTTGGACCAATCTTCTTTATCTTTTTCTGTTTTTTTTTTTTCTTTAAAGCTTTGTCTCTAGACTGAGTAATTCTACAACTATCCATGTATTAACACTAGAATACAAACTGTGTAAAGGTTTATTGTTTTTTCTCCTGTTGACTTCAGAGATACCAGGCTTGAGGCAACACCTTCTCCCGTTTATGTGCTGGTAAAGAAGTGGCTTCTGGGTGGCTTCAAAATGCTTAAAAATGTAACATTGAAAATAATTTGATGACAATGAAAGAATTAGTCTGAGAATAATAAAGTTGTGTGTAAGGGAATAAATGGAAGTATAAAAAGGTAAAAATTAACATTTGAATGTAACAAATAATAAACTTTTCCTAATTTTTCTTGACCTCAAAATTAATGAAAACTGAAGGTCAATGTAAGGTACATTTTTGCAACAAAGAGTGCAATTAATGAAAAGAAAAAAACAAACCACAAAACAAAAAAGCCTTCTAGTCAGTTTTTGTTTAAATTTTGATTTCTATATGATAAAAAATATGATGGGAGCCCAAAGGCAGGTAACAGACTGCTCTGTTTTAGTCCTGTATGGGATGTGTTTTAACTCTAAAGCTGCCTCTTTTTTGAGTAATTTGTTACTACTTGTTGGAACACAGGAAATGTATCTGCAGATTGGAAAGTGAACAATATTTTCATTGGCCTATCCATGAGTACATGATTCCTTAAATAAAGTTGATTACTAGCAGTTCTATGTAGATTATGAGCTGTGCCTGTTTTGAGGCATCAGAAGAATACCTAAGGTGCTCCAGCCAAAACCAGCCTGCTCTTTGTAATAATCATCTCATTTAGTCCTCTGTTTAGTAAAAATAAGTATGATTCAGATTTAAGAGCTGAGTGGAAAGAAAACCCAGCAACATATATTTTGATTGTTAAACGAGTATTGTGAAATGCTTGACAGGGTTTTTAAATGCCTTTTTTAATAGCACAATTAAAAGTGAAAACAGTTCTGATCACATTTCTAAAAGAAAACTTTGCTTAATGGTTGTTTCTCTGTGACAAAAACATGCTTCTGAGTGTAGTTTTTGCAAGCCCCTTTCCCTTTGACTTAGTTATCCCAGTTTATTAATCATTTTGTGATTACCAAATTACAAATTTGAAATTACCCAAATCTGATAGGACACAACAGAATTCAGCTCTGCAGCAGATTGTAACAGGGTTAGAAAATATTGCCATTGGTATTAAGAACATTCCACCCATTCATTCACTTCTCAAAGAGTAACTCTTCTTTTAACTGATGTTGCTTTTTCCTTTGTTTGTTTTAAAAATTTAGTTTTAAATTTAGCTAGTTCTGTAAAGCTAGTTTCTGATTAATTTATGCTTTAAACAAGAACATATCTTGAAAATACTTCTCTGTGAGAATGATAGTTTACTACCTACTTGCTTGTATAAGGTCTAGTAAATGCAAAATAATACATTGCTCTCTTTTTTCAGCAAACCAAGGTCAACATGGGGTGCTTTAAAATAACAGTAATTGCAAGTAAGGCTAAAGGAAGATACTTGTAAAATATGATTCAAAGAACTGACAGAGAAGGTTATTAAAAATAGCCAAAATCATCTCTGTGAGCTCTGGGAAACATATTATTTGTTTTGAACAGTGTTCCAGCACACAAGAGCAGGTTTTGACCTTTACCTAGGAACTGTTCTAACCTATTACAGCTACATAAGCACGTAACACACAAGTGACAGTTACAGGGAAATATGGCAGGGAATGTTTTCCATTTGCTATTTTTTCTTTTCTGTGGATAAACAATACTTAAAATGTTTAAGAACAATTAAAAATATGTTTTCTTTTGCAGATGAGTTTTGAGTAATCAAAACATCTGTACTCACTTAAAAATTTAAATTATCATTAGAAAATGTTACTTAAATGTGATTGTGAAGATAATATATAAAATTAAACATAATAAGCTTCCCACGTTGACTTGGACATAATGTGTCAATGTGCTGTTCATGGCTCAATCACTAATCATGAGACCTTCAGGGTGGAAATTTCAGAAGCTGCCATTATTCATCCAGTTCTAGGGATCTGTAGTCCAGGGCATTCTATCACCATGCAGCAGCAAACTGGGTTAGAAAGCAATAATATTATCTGGAAGTTCTCTACGTGCCCACTGTCAGCTGAAACATGAGAATTGTATTGGTGATTTCAGTATTATACACCCATGCCTATGAAAATGTAACACAGAAAATCGATGTGCAATGCTCTGTGCTTATTCTCAGAATGCTTTTTACATACTTGCAAACAGGAGAACAAGTACCTAGAATGATTTGGTCTGATAAAGTGATTTGCCTTTTAGGTGAGAGCAGAATTAAGCCAGCATTGGCTTCTACCAAAAAAAGTAATTAATTTGTTCTGTTAGTCAAGATCTGAGACTCGCAACTGTCCTAGTCAAGTCATAGAAATGCCTGTAAAGGTTGTAACTGTATGAAATGAGTGGTTTTTGTCAAGAGATTGATTCTGAAGTTGGATCCTCCCTTCTAAGCCAAACACACTTTTGGGTTTAACTGATTTTTTCAAAATAATTTAAATTTAAAAGAAATAAATTTGAGTGAACTTTAGCAAGATGCGATTTGTAAAATCACAGCCATCATCTAATATAGCTACATTGGCCTTGTAATTTATAATCATCTGCAGTCTTTTATTTCTTGTCAGTTTTTATGATATTTTATATAAAAAAACTTGCTTAACATTATACATTTTTTCTACAAGCCTATAAGTCTTCTGGGAATTATGTAGGGATCAGTGTGCAAGGTCTCAAGACAAAACTCAAAATTTAAAGTATTTAAACTATTTAAACTTGTGGGGGAAAAAATTCACATTGACTTAAACACATCTTGTATTGAGTTACAGTGATCTATACTCTGCTGAGTTCCTGTTGACTTCAGTTGATCATTCTGCCTAAATAAAGATTGGAGTATATTCTAGACTTGCAGTGCTTAAACCCAAACCAAACCAAAAATCCCTGCTATTAGCAGACACTGGTTCATTAATTTTGTTTATTTGTAAATAAAGGCAGCACCCAAACTTCAGATCAGTGTTCAACTGTCTCTGGCAGTTCTAATGATAATAAAAGCAGAAATAAGTAGTCTTTTGGCTTCTGGAAATAGCAATTATAACAATTAAACAAATTACAAGTGTTTAATCTTAAAGGAATGTTTTAAAAATGGTGGTGGTGTTTCTCTAATGGACTAAGGATACACAAGGATTGAAGAAAAAATTAACAGTTTAAGTAACCAGTGTACTGTAAATAAAAACCAAGATTTTTTTAGACACTTGTTTTCTTCTTAATATGACCTACCTCCTTCAAGTCTGCCATACTTATTCTTAAAATATCATTTTGGTATTAAAGAAACAGCACATACATTCTGATGAAATTATTCAAGTGGAAGACATCAGTCAAATCTAAAGTGTCCGGATGTCATACTCTTATTGACTCCTTTGGAAATCACAGGTTGATGGTTTTGTTTCTCTCTGCTTTCTTTTTTCCCCCTTTTTTTTTTCCCCATACAGAGCAAGCAGAGTTTGTTTACAGCAGTAGCAATTTATTCATGTACCTTGATCACCAAAAATGGTTGTATGGCTGTCACTTTCCATCCATGTATCTGACTGTGACATCAGGGCATACCAGGCTATGTAATGTTTCTTTTCCCTCATTAAGTGGATACAATAGTTGACTGCTGACTTGGTTTTCGTAATTGGTAATTAGAAAATCATCATTTATAATTACTCTTGACAGTTATTGATCACACTGTATTGTAGAAATAAGTTGTCCTTGGAGATCATCAACAAAATAAATCCACATAACTAATTAATTGTACTTAGACTTTGAAACCCTAGCTCAATACTTCTAATTATGGTTGTGTTTAGCTCAGTGAAGTTCACTGTTTTCATAAAGATTTGGCAGTTATTCCACAAGTGTGAAACTGGCACTTTGGGAAACAAATGTTTTACACAGTCTTGTACAGCAGTCAGCAGGCTATGAGGGTGAACACTAGGTCTTACCTTCACTATACTGAAATCTGCAACTAACTAATACTGCAGTTTTTATTCACCAGTGTTGTTTTCCTGAGGATATTTTCTTGGGTAAAGGTTGCAGTATCAGAACCCCAATTTATAGGAAAACCTTTAGAAACCTAGAGCATTTTTACAAAGAATCGTAGACTGAGAGTTTATTGTGTGCTTTTAGAATTTGTATTTGATTTTGTTCATTTGTTCGTTTTGCTTTATCAATGCAGGTTTACCTATGAAATTGCCCCTGTTTTTGTCCTCATGGAACAAATAACACTTCGAAAGATGCGGGAGATTATTGGATGGTCAAGTGAAGACGGTGATGGAATATTCTCACCTGGTGAGTTTTTCTTCTCTGTTTTTATGATTTGACTAAAACTTCAAAAGTTAAAATAAACATAGGCTGTGTCTGAATATCCAGGCTATCTGCCACACAAAGCAATGAGTCAGATATGTAGAAGCAGAAATGTTTTGTTTAAGCATCCCACAGAAAAGCTGGGGGGAAAAATTATCTCAGAGTATGGCTATGTATTATGGCTGGTCAACATTTTAAGACTTGGTTATGAGTGCTGGTGTAGAGTTGGGCATTTAAACAGTCCTTTTGCATGCTTCATTTCTGGGGGTGCTGAGCAATCCCTGCTGACCAAGAGTTCTGGAAAATCATGTACTGACTTCTTTGATGGACAATGAGGATTTGGGGTCACAGTCAGGAATAGGCTGGGGTGTCACTTTCTGGGACACATTATCTGGGATATAAACTGACTGGATTCACAAGTATGATTCCAGTATAAAGACCAAGATAAAGTGTCTTCCCATGAAGGTGATATAAAGGCAGTGAGCAGTGACAGAAATGACTGATGATAAGCCATGTGGTAGTCCTGAACCAATGTGTGGACAACATGGGCACCCAGCAGAACTACATTTTCTGGGTTTGGCATGAGGGGACACCATCCTGTTGCAGAGGAAAAAGGACAACCCCACCACCTTTTGGAACAGCCCACATAAACTCTAGGAATACACACTTGATTTCCAGTCCTATCTGCTAGAAAAATACAGATCTTTCTCAATGTTCTCATCAATGAAAAAATATTAGAAGAAGGTGTTGTCCAAGACTTATGGATGAGATTGATCTTCCTAAAGCTTGACGTCTGCATCAAAGAACTGACCTAATTGTCCAGGGCTTTTTAGCAGCAAACCAAGAGAAATAGGTGTTTTCCCTCAATCTGAATTCTTCAAAAATAAGTGTCAAAATAGATTAGCTGAGTTAGCCTGTGAAGTGCCTTTCCCATAACTGACTGTAAGGAAGTTTACAATAACTAACTTAGCTGTAGAAATGTACCTTTAAGCCATCTACTTCTATATTTACAGTAAGATGGGATAAATCCATCCAATATGTGACACTTCTCCAATTTCACACAAGTTGTTAAGTTCCTGTTGTTGCTAACAAGAAGTTGACATGCAAAAGCCACGCAGTGAAAGCTGAACTTTTTAGGAACATGTTACAAAATGTTAGCAATTGAAAGAGATGACAGATAGGAAATTCTGACTATCACTGTGATTTTCCAGAAGGTCTGTCCTATGCTATTTAGACAGATGCCTGTACATTTCAGAAATATACTTTTTCACAGTTCACTGCCACTTTCACTGCATTATGCAAATGAGACTTGTATGTCTTTGGTATAATATGCTTTTTTTTTCATTATCATGATTTTATTATTCATTCATTTATTGATTCACAGGAGGAGCCATCTCCAACATGTACAGCATAATGGCTGCACGTTACAAGTATTTCCCTGAAGTCAAAACCAAAGGCATGGCTGCAGTCCCTAAGCTGGTTCTCTTTACCTCAGAGCATGTGAGCTTAATACACTGCTAATTCTTAATTTACGGATGTCTGTTGTGAAAATACTTCGTCATTAAACCACCATCCTATTTAATGTTCATGTGTTTGCTGCAGAGTCACTACTCAATAAAGAAAGCTGGAGCTGCACTTGGATTTGGAACAGACAATGTTATTTTGATAAAATGCAATGAAAGGTAGGATGAATGCTAAGGGTTTGATAGATTAAAAGTGTTAATCTGTTAAATTTGTTGTATTGTGTTTAAGGACTGATTCAGTACAGTGTGTCAAGTTACTAATGGCCTGTTGAGAAAATCCTGTTAAAGTATTTCAATTGTAGGTAGTATTTCCATAAGCATTCTTTATTTTTATTTGTCTTTCTGTTTCTATGATAATTACAGAGGCAAAATAATACCAGCTGATTTGGAGGCGAAAATTCTGGAAGCAAAACAAAAGGTTTGTATTCTTAAAAATTAGTCCCGAAATGCTTGGCCTAGTAAAATTACTTCTTTTTTTAAAGCTTGAGGGCTGACATTAAAGAACACATTATAATTATGTAAGTGTCATAATAATATTTTCAGATACTTAATTACACATTCATGTATTGTTTAGGGAATTATCTATATGTCTTGCTAAGGTTTCAATTTTCTGTTTAAAAATGAAGTATTTTAAACTCTTGAACCACATTCATATTTCATGACTTTAAAAAATAACTTTCTGTTTGGAAATGTATGGAAAAAAGCATGAGAACATTAAACTAAAACTACTTTTGTCCCATATTTAAAGTTTAGCCAAAATCATAAAAAATTCTATAGAACTCCCCCAAAAATCATGTAGATTTCACGTGTGAGGCTGCAGGGTTGGTAAATATAGCCAGTAAGCCTAAGTTTTTGATGCATTAATTTTTATTTCTAGGCTCATGGCAGTGAAAAATCCATGAATTTTGTACAAAGCAAGCAAAGTTAGAGCAATCAAGATTATTAATTTTTTATTTCTTAACTTCCTTACATTTGAGCACTCTATGAAATTGCAGTTCACATTTATTTCATTTAAGTCAAAAATGTATTTCTTTGATCTGATAGTTCCACATTTATTGCTTTTGTTTTGGATTCCTTTGTTCTGCTTTGTTGTGTTTATTAGTAGATAAAGACTAAAGGAATAATTTCAGGCCTTCAAATCACAACTTACAGATCACATTTAATTTATTTTCCTTTATACTGCTGCAAAAGTCACAACTTTACTTGACTATTGTTAGTCTTTTACCATCGTTTAAATCTCCTCACTGAAAAGATTAGACAAAATAATATTCTTCATCTTCTGATTAGTTCATTTTGTGAAGTTACAATGCAATAAAACCAGAGTTTGTTCTTACCATATATATGATTAGTTAGTTTCTGCTGTTGCTTATGTGTACCTTTCACATGGGAAGAAAAACACTTTTAAGGCTGGAAAATGAGATAACAAAGTTTCTGTCATTATTTTCCCTTTTTTTTTTTTTTTTTCTGAAAGAGGTTGGAATTTGTATTTAAATATCTTTATTTTCATTGTAGGGATACGTTCCTCTTTTCGTAAATGCAACTGCAGGCACAACAGTATATGGAGCCTTTGATCCAATACAGGAGATTGCAGACATATGTGAAAAATACAACCTCTGGCTCCATGTAGATGTAAGTAACTAAAAAAGTGCCGCTGTTCAGGCAAAAAAGGATCTTTTTTTACACGTGTTTTGTCTTTAATTAAATATTTATTACTAGACCCTGATTAATTTTAAAATATGTTGAGCTTTTTCAAAAAAATGAGTCTTCTCTTTTTTCTGTCCCTTCCAGGCTGCCTGGGGAGGTGGACTCTTAATGTCCCGAAAGCATCGTCATAAACTGAATGGAATAGAAAGGTACTACATGGTGCTTGTTTGTAATACTGTTATGAAAGTACCTTCACAAGGTACACGAAAATTCATGAAAATATTAATTTGCTAAGAAATTTAAACACTAAATTAAACAAAAGTGAGACAGACAGGAAAGGTTTAGACTGTGAAGACTGAAACAATACTACAGGAGAAAACAGTGATGTACCACTGAGTGAAAGGTAAGTTTTCAGCTGATCTGAAGGGGGATAAGGACATTACTTGGCAAAAAGGAAGGAAAATTGTTCTATGCTTATCTTTGAAGGGATCATAGGTCTGGTAAAGGATGAAGAAGGATTTGAGGAAAAATGAAGCAGGAAGAGCTAGACAGTCTCTGAAATGTAGGGCTCTGAGAGTAGCAGTGATAAATGAGGAATCCAGGGAAGGTGTTTGAGCATGGATACTCATGATGGGAATCCATGACAGGGTGGGAATTTCTAAGGTTTCTCTCCTGAAAGATGTTTGCAGTTTTTTCAGAAAGTAAAGAGTATTTTCTACCTGAAAATGAGTGTTCTGTAAATGAAAGTTTATATATATATATATATATACTTGCTTTTATATTTCTTATATATATATACAAACAAGAGTACTTTTTTTTCCTTAGTACAACAATGAGAGGAACACAGGGAGACTGAACTAGTAGCAGTATTTAAGGGCACGTTTCAGTACCTATAAGGCTGGAAAAGACTATGATGGCACAGAGCTGATACTCTTCTGCTGTGCCAGGGAGAAGACTGAGGTCATTCAGAGGGAGGCCAGAAAGGGTCACTGATACTCAGCACATCTCAGGGCACAGGGGCCTGTGAGTTACATGGAACAAGCAGGAAGCTCCTGTAGAGGCCAGAGTGAAGTCTGCAGAAGAGAGCACAGGGGGTCCCCCAGGTACATAACCCAGATTCTCAGGATGCCCACTGAGACCAGAAGCCAGCCTTTAATAGATAATTGATTGAACCCAATTTAAAGAGGCAAAGCGTTTGTGTTGGTAGTGATGGCAGAGTGGAAGTATGACTCTCCCACTGGCCCTTACAATTCAGACTCAGGAGTCATTCCAGGTGTAGCCTTTGGCACAGCTGTTCTCATATCCAGTGGTGACAACTCTGAAGATAATATGTTTATAACCCCATGGGTGTTTTTCTCTAGATTTCCTCTGAAACTGCTCTATCATAAAATGCTGCTCATCTGAAAAAAAAAAATCAGAAAAGCAATGAAGAACCAGAAACTTGTTTTCCTTCATTGCAGATATCAGACTCCAGGGAATAAAAAAATATTTGAAGCAAGCTCTCCCCATGTACTCTTAAATTACCACCAAATTGCTTCCTTGAGTCAACAGTGCTGAATGTGAGCACCATGTAAAGGTGTAAAAGGAGTACAGTGGGTAATGCTCTTCCTTAGGGAAAACAACCTTTCCTGGTGTTGGGCATCTCAGACAGTAAGTGAAGAACAAATACAGTGTAAAGAATAGTGTACAGAAGGACTGGCAGCAAAACCATGTGAACCCTTCTGTGGCAGGGACGGCAGTGTGTGGTGTGGCAGGAGTACTCTGAAGTAGCAAAATCCTATCAACCCAGTCCATTTTACTAGTCACTCATGGCAACATGTCTAGTACGAGGTCAGCACTGTAAAATAATCTTCTTAAGCTACAGAGGTTTGGTCATAGGAGCTTGGCACACCCCTTTTGACCTGAGGTCAACCCAGAGGTGCTAATTAAGGCTTTAATTTTAAGCAAATAGAGAAGGCAGCAGGCCACGAAGTGTGAAATTATTTCTTTCCTAGTCAGCTACACAGATCTTCAAACACGGGACAGGCCCCACGTGCACCGCGTAATTGCCTGTCACGGGCCCCAGCTGGGGTCTGTTGCTGACACTCAGATCATACTTGGCCTGCTTGGAGACACTGGCATGAAGGACTGGCACATTGCCACGGTGCAGAGCTGGGATTGCCTGTGCTAGGGTGGCCTCTGGCTGGCTGGCTGGCTGCACTGAGGAGAGAGTGGCATCTTCATGTTAAAATAAATCTAATGCTCCTTGTGAAAAATGACTTAAAATTGTCTTTGTTTGGAACCCTGAAAGTTAAATAAATGAGCTAAACTGAAGACATGGTGTTTTTAAAAAGGAAATCAGCTGTTAGATAAATTCATGTTCCTTGATTACTCTATCTGAACTATTAGTGAAGTGTTTTAAAAGATAGGTGCCTCCTAAGTCTGAGCTGTATATCTGCTGGTTTGCAGCCCATAAGCAGGAGATTTTAGAGGGGTGGTGAGCTGCCCAGGTACAGCACAGATTTTAGAGGGATGGTGAGCTACCCAGGTACAGCACAGATTTTAGAGGGATGGTGAGCTGCCCAGGTACAGCACAGATTTTAGAGGGGTGGTGAGCTGCCAGGTACAGCACAGGTTTTAGAGGGGTGGTGAGCTGCCAGGTACAGCACAGGTTTTAGAGGGGTGGTGAGCTGCCAGGTACAGCACAGATTTTAGAGGGGTGGTGAGCTGCCGGCAGCACAGATTTACAGGGCGGGACTGCAGGTACTTTAGGTTTTAGAGGGATGGTGAGCTGCCCAGGTACAGCACAGCAAAACACGCACTGTTCTTTTGACTGAGGGGTACTGCAGTTTAACCTAGCACAGACAGAGGTTGGAATCATATCTAGAAATTAGCAGTCCTCATACTGGGGTGAAGATATCATTGTGTTGCTCAAAACAGAGGAACTGTGGCTGTATCTGTGTCCTCTGAGAGCAAGGTGTAGAAGAGGAGGAAATACCTTTTCATTTTCTTTCAATCACATTGCAAGAATACATGAATAGTCTGTGAAATACAATTATGCACTTTGCTTCTCTGGCAAATGCAGTGAATGAAGGGGACATTTGGCAATTAATTACTTAGGGTGAAGAGGTCAATGAATGTGCAATGTTGGTACATTTATTTTAGCATCATCATTAAACTGTCTAGGACAGTATGTTAAAAACACAGAACATCTGTTTGACTAGTAAATTAGGGGATCTTGTGCATTCATTTGTGTTTACATGTAAAAAGTTTTAAGATTTACATACAGAATGGTAGGATTCTGATGGAAAGTTTTAAAGCCTTTCATCTGTCCATGAGCTCAAAAACTAGAGCTGTGGCTCTAACTGGGAAAGCAGGTAGGCATGCAGTGTCTTTCATTTGCTTTCTACTTTTCCAGCAGCTGTTCAGTGAAGAACTGTATTCTCCCAGAATCCATACTAGTGTCATAATTCTCTGACACCACCGCTTTCCCCATCAGTACCTTGAATTGATAGAACACATCAAACTGGTTTTGTTATTTTTGTTAGTGCTATTTCTAGAAGTTGAGTCTTCTGGGGATGATGTTACTGTATCAGCTAATTAATCTGATACTAATTAGCTGATATTAGTAATAATATAAACTAGTCACAAGTCTGACACTGCAATGTTAACGCAAAAAAAATTCCTTTCCTGGACAGCATAGCTGGGAAAGAAGACACTTGAGACAGTAATAACCTCCATACTGATATCATCATGGTCAAAACTCCATATATTTCCAGCTGAAAGCAGAAAACAAAGGTGACTGCTTCAGGTTAAGTTTCTGAATTCCAGACCTATCTGAATGTGTAATTTTTTTGCAGAGCCAACTCAGTCACTTGGAATCCACACAAGATGATGGGAGTGTTGTTACAATGTTCTGCCATTCTTGTCCGGGAGAAGGTCTGCCTTATATTTAATAATTAAACATTAAAAAAAAAATAAATAAAAGAAGAAAAAGTAAATACCAAGCCCTACTTTTTAAGAGGGTATTGCAAAATCCATTTAATTTCAAAATTTTATTTGGAAGGAATAATTGTGTGGATTTACATTGTGTTTAGTAAGTTGTTTTATCTTTCCTGGGTTTTGGGGACTTTTTTTGGTTAAAACTGTAAGCAATATGAATCATATTTTAGCTGTTGGGTCTTTATATATTCTAATAGCAACAATAGAACCATGCTTATATACTTCATCTGAACACCTACCCCGTTGTTTCTACGATATCCTGAACATACACCTTTGGTCTCAGTACTTGGTAACAGTCTAAACTTCTTAAATAAAAAGCAACTTCTTTACCTTACACAGTGGTTTAAAAGTTTCTCAGTTCTGTTGAAAAGAAAGCATGCTGCTTTTATTAAGACTCTATATTTTTGGGGGTTTCATCTAGATTCTTTGTTGTCATCAATGAAAGCAAAACCAGTGTCCTTTTTCTCTTAAGCAATAAGTATTTTCCTTAGATGATTAAAAAGAAATTTATATTATCTGTGGATAGGACTAATTATACGGTTTACTAATTTCTGGCAATTGCTACTACTAGAGTTTAGCTGAAGAAGTAGTCCCTGTGTATAGAACTGGCATGGAAGAGTTGTGAGTTCCAGCCCTACGTCTGCCATTGCTCTTCCAGTTGATCCATCTCCAAAGTGAAGACTGCAGCACTTACGTCCCTCTATGAAACACATCTATTGTGTTCTATACACAATAGAGGAAGGGAAGGAGGGAAGCAGTAGGCTTTGTTTAGGGACATGCATGCTTATCGTGCTAGCTGTTGCAGGATTTTGGCAAGAGTTCTTGTTCTTATATGAGAACTTTGATAGGTGCTTTTGTATTTATCAGACAAACTGGTGTTCTTCGAGCTTCTTTCAAAAAACACCAATAAACTCTAAAGGAGATGCAAAGCATTTCAGAAATGTCATATGTGTAAGATTTCTGTGTAACACAGGAATTTGCTCCTCTGTGTTTCCTTCAGAGATTTTTACCAGTAATCCACAGATTTCTATTGGTCTGTGAGCCATATTGATTTGTAAGCAAAAAAATGTCTGGTTTAGATAATTTGTACTTATATTTATCACTTGTGTTAAGTGTCATAAAGCTAGACAATATACAAAGTTGAAACCTTCAATTAATTTTTTTTTAATTTCATTTTGTGTAGCTATCTGTTGCACTGAGAGACCACAGCTGTATTCTAGTGTGTAATTTAACAAATTAGAAATTTAAATGTTAAGAATACAGCCTTACAAATTGAAGTGCACAAAGCTAATATCACAAATGAAGTATCCAAATAAATCTGATAATGTTTTTGCAGGTGTGAGTGTGTGGATGTGTAAAAGCATATGACTACTCAGGGACATATAAGGGAACCACCTAGGGTTATGAAATCATTTTTATGGCTCAAGTTTACAAAACAAAGTCAGTATGTTATAATATGGCCCATTAATTAACAATTCCTCTGCATATATACTTTTTAATACATTTTTGAGGTATACAGTTTCTTATGTACATGTGCTATGTAAGTCATATAAGTACATGTTTTTCATTACAGGGTATACTTCAAGGCTGCAATCAAATGTGTGCAGGCTATCTCTTCCAGCCAGACAAACAGTATGATGTCTCCTATGACACTGGAGATAAGGCAATACAGTGTGGGCGACATGTGGACATTTTCAAATTCTGGTTGATGTGGAAAGCAAAGGTAAATAAAAAAAGTTTATCTCAAAACCCAGAAATGTATTTATTTAATTTATAAGTCTCACGTGGAGGCCGCATTTAGCCACTTTTGAGGTGTTGATTAACTGTATTTTTAAATTACAAGAAATAATACTGCTAAATGTTTTCTGACTGAAAATATTTAAAAGTGAAGCCTGGCTGAAAAGGTGATTGCTTTGGAGAAGAAAAAACAACCATATAATTAATACCTCCTTTCTTTTTTGGACAGGGTACAGTAGGATTTGAAAATCAGATAAACAAATGCCTGGAGCTGGCAGAATATCTCTACACTAAAATCAAAAACAGAGAAGAATTTGAGATGGTTTTTGAAGGGGAGGTGAGTTTTCTTTTATGTATGTAGGAGCCAAATCTGGGAGGAATTTAGAAAACAGTCTTCACACTTCTCGCTGTTCTTCAAGCCAGCTATGCAAAACTGCTCTTATTTCCTAAAGAACTACATGACTATTGGCATCTGGGCATTTTTTTGGCTACATGCATGTGGTTTTGTACCGTAAATGCTAGTTTTATATCCTTTTCTTCTCTTCTGCAAAGGACTTCTCAGTTTAGGGTATGAAGAGTACCTTAATACAGTCTTCTCATGCCGAGGTTCCAGATTATTACATACGTAACTGAGAATCTGCTTTTTGCTGTATGTTCTGTTGCTAGTGCCACTACATAAACCCTTGGCTGATAGAATAGACTTCATTTCTACAATTGCTAAGAAAAGGAAAATTGAGTTGCTTTTGTTATGATCCTGGAAAATAGTTCCTCATAAAACTGCATGAATGTGAAAAGCATTTACACTTCATTAACACCCTAAATATTGTAAGTAGGACAATGTATAGGGAATATAAGACAGCAGATGCAAGCAGCAGAACTGCAATCCTTTTCTTTCAGTTTAACATGCAGAACTGGGAAAGTCAATACTGTATTTTGTCTTTCATGTCTGTGCTAAAATACACTGCTGACAAGCCTTTAGTGTGGGATTGATCTGTATTGTTGTCTTTTTTAATTGAGGTATGTGTTTGGTTCTTTTTGCAGCCGGAGCACACAAATGTATGTTTTTGGTATATTCCCCCGAGTCTCAGGGGCATGCCAGACTCTGATGAGAGAAGAGAAAAGTTACACAGGGTATGTGTCTTTTGTTAAATGTAAAAATATAACCTACTCTTTCAACCCAAAGTACTCTATTTATTAAAAATAATGTAGCTGTTTGTGGGCACATATTACAAATGCTGATATGTCAGTTCTCCATTGCTCATTATAACCTTGATATTGTTCACTTCTGTCTCCTATTTACACTGAGGCTGAAGTCATGTTTTCTCTATAGAACCAGACACAGAACATGCTCAGGTATTCTTTGGTTTGTATCACTTCTGTGCTCCCAAGTGTCACAAATCTTCAAAAAGCAGCTAGGCCTAAAGATACTGCAGTCTTGTTTGGACAGGACAGCATGCCAGCAAGAGAAACAGAAGAGTAGATATTTAAAAATGCTTGGACAAGTAAAGAACATGGAAACCTTTAAGTCTTCCTCAGGTCTTTATTTGGATTTTAAATGACAATGTATTAATGCGTTTCAGTGAAAATTAATACCCTTTGGAGGACTTCGGGATAAATGTATTAAAAGAAGTGAGAGAGGGAAGCAAAGGCATCATAGAAGCATCACCAGGAAAAGTATCCTATCACTTAGGACTTGAGGGAAGCAAAGCCCATTGATTTTGTAGTAGTATTTTAGACAGACAGAAGTGGAATGAAATACATTCAGGAGACAAAAGAGTGATTTTATAGGTATCAGAAGTAATTGCAGTGTGTGTTAGGGAATGGAGAAGAATGGGCAAACTTGGGAGGTTTTGTAGAGGATTTTATGTCTGTATCACACTGGGGAAAGAGAACAGAAGAGAACAGAAATTCCTGGGTCAACCCAATGGCATGTTAAATAAAAAAGTTTCCAAAAATAAAGAGAGAATACAGGAAGATTGAGGTAAAAGGTATGAAGTGGCAAGAGGGATAAAATGTTTGACTTGACCCTGTTAAATGTTAAAGGACATCATAAAGTTTCCTACAAAACGGTAAAAGAGCCAGACATCTGACCTTGGCTGGCAGAGAGTAGAGCAGGAGAAAGAAGGCCTGGATGGAAAAACTGAGCTTAGAAAATACCAAGTATTAAGACTATCAGAACATTACTCCTTGTAATTTAAAGCAAGGAAGTGAGATTGTGGTAAATGCACAGTACTGCAAAACTGGATTTCCATGGCTTATGTTAGTAGAAAATATTCTTTATGACATAGATCTTGTTGGGTTTTTTTCTATTTAAAAATTTCTATTGTTGTCCCCTCCACACAAATTCCTTTGAGAATACTCATAATATCCATTACCTTCAAAAAGGTCTGGAGTAGGTTTTCATACAGAGGCAGAAAGCATTTCTTCATGACAAAATCTTTAGCATAAAGAAATGATGTGTACATTTAATAGATAAAATAGTGAATACTCTAGGATGTTATTAGTCTCTTATCAAAAAGATGGATATTATTGTTGTCAATTTTCCTTTAAATATCCAACCCTACATGTTTACTTTATCAAGCTTCTTCTGTTACAGATATTTTTTATAAAAATTAGTATCTTTTTTTGGCAGTCAATTTATTTTTTCTAAGTTAAGAAATGCCGTGACATACAAAGAAAAAATAAATTTTTCTTCTCTCTTTCTCTCTCTTTTTTTTTTTTTTTTTTTTCATTGGTAAAGGTGGCACCAAAAATCAAGGCACTGATGATGGAGTCAGGTACTACCATGGTTGGATATCAGCCTCAGGGCGATAAAGTCAACTTCTTCCGAATGGTCATCTCCAACCCAGCAGCAACTAAGTCTGACATTGACTTCCTCATTGAGGAAATAGAGAGACTGGGGCAGGAGCTGTAGTACAGTGGTTTCATTATTTATTTGTCTAATTCACTGTTTTCCAGCACTGGCTATTTTTTTAACCCAGTTCTGCAGAACACATTTTAAGGAAATCCTCTTTCTGTGAATTCCAGTCTCCTAAGACATCCTTAAACAAAACAACTGTAGGCTACTGAAATATACGTGTATTGGTAGATCACATTATTGAGGGAAAATGTATTATCTTGAAGTTGAAGTACTATTGACTCTTACATTGGTCTTATTTATTGTAGACAGCAGGAAATTAACAAGTACTAAAATAGTAAATTAAGAACTCTGCACAGTATATATGTACAGTATAAATAAATATATATAATTATATATATACATACATATATATATAAAAAGTGGTTATAAACTTAGATCTAAGCCACAGCATGTTTTCCACTTTAAGAGAATTAACTTTTCCTTCAACAACTATTGATGTGGATAATGTGCTACAGGTTTTTCTGCCAGACAGAAATAGACATATAGAAACCTTTCTAAAATGTAGATTCTTAGGAGCTAAAGAAAATGTATGACAGTATTAAATCTTATTGTTGGTGCTTTTCTCACATACAAAAGAGCAATCTTGACAGCACCTTTGAGTAAGATAGTTGTATTTGCCCTTTAGTGTCAAATCAGGGGATAACAGTAGCAGAGTCATTGTAACAGGTATATTATTGCTGTATTTTTAGAGGTTAATTTGTGTAGATTGTGTACATTATTGTTAAATGAATTTGTGTAAAAGGATTTAAATGTAATAGTTTTACAGCAAGATAACTGTTGAATTGTAGGTATCTGAAATATTTGCTTATTTATATGCAGAGATTTACCATGCTGAAGAGTTGTCTTGTATTTTCTTCCATTTGTAATGTAACCTATTTATATATTATTGAAGTTCTAAATAATGTTTATGGTATTTTAGTGTCTTTGTGAGCCAAAGAAAAAATACAAAAATATTAGTTGACACTCGTTTAAATCTTAGTGCCCTTAAAATAACTTACAGATAATTTTACTGAAGATAAGGAATTCTAACATTGTGTATAGACTGTCAAATTATGAAATCCCTTAAATCTATTAGAATTATTAGAATTTTCAGTTTTATGTATTGTAGTGTCAGTGTTCTGAATGCTTTTCTAGTGAATATTGGTTGCTAACCAAGACCCCTGTTTTTATTTCAGGCCTGATCTCTATGACCATTTTAACCAAATTCTGTGGGACTTTTAGCCAGCACCATTCTTTTATTGAAATGGAATTCACTATCTGTTTGGAACTTACAACCCCCCCAAAATAATGTCAGTATCTTTGAATACAGCTGGCTTGTCCCAACAATTCCAATTGGCTAGGCTTTTGAAATTATAGACACCAGATTCATCTGCAGCTTGTTCAATTTTAATCACTAGATAATCAATACTACCGAGTGGAAAAGTCTATACTTGAAGCAGAGTAGTGGAACAAAATGGAGATTCAATAATTCTCTGTCTACTGAGTTACTGTCATGGTGATAAATGGAATATGCTAATTTCAAGTGTTTTCATACATGATTCTGTGGCTATTATCTATGCAAGTCAGTAATTAATTGCTTTTTCTCCCCACCCCTCCACCTCAGTAACAAAATTGAATTATTTTAGAAATGTTCAATGAAATGCAGTCATGCTATGCAGTTTTCACAGCCTCTCTGGCCCCATCAGGCCTGTGGAAGGACAGCTACAGCCAGGAGAGGTTTCCATCCTGCAGGTCCCACTGGTTGTCCTCTGAGGATCCTGTCTCGCGTTTTTGGCAGTGTTAGCACAGGGAGAAGAAGCTGTTACGGTAAATGCTGTGTCGTATAGCACAGCCTTTCCAGCTTTTCTTAGGACTATTGCTTATTCCTCTTCCGTAACCTTCTGCAAAATCTTTTCTTGAAATTCAGTTGAATCTAAAAATTACTATAAGTTTGTCACTGTCTTTTAGATTTATGAGTATGACTTTCAGAATAGTATCTGCATTGTTCCTTTTATGTCATTAAACCCTAGTAACCTTACTGGTACAGTATTTCTTTCATTAGATTATTTTCCTCAAGACAGTGTAGTTGGTCTCTTACCTTCTTGATCGTTAACCTCAATATTCCTCAATTATAACCCTATTATCTGACCTTTGTATTCAGTACTTAACATTTCTTGATGTAAACATCCATGCTGTATGACCTGAGGCCTGCAGTACAGAAGTAGTCAGCATGAACATTGACTTCAGCAGTGCTATCTTCCATAATGGTAAATGCCATTCTTTATAGCTACCAGATATTCAGCAACACTAGATGATCTCTCATTATAGCTGTTTTTAGAGTACAGAAGAAGTAGGTCACATTTTGATTTACAGACTTCTGCCTGAAATCTGATCTCTGTCACAGTTTTACTTTATTCAAAAGGCAGCTACAGAAGGCCTTGGACAGTTCTGTGACGTAGTCAGAAACAGATCTAGAGCTCTTCACTACATATATAATGTTTTACTCACTAAAATTTCTGCTTCTTCATTTAATGGAGTATCTTGTGTTCTGAAGGTCAACAATCAGAGGTTCTACCTGTTGCTGTTGATGGTTTGCAGCTAGTTGGGAATAATGGAGCTCCTCCTGCCTTATTTGGAAGTGAGATAGTTAATGAAGAGGTGTTTTCTCCAAAGATAGGGGGCTTAAATTTATCTTCCTACCCTCTGCATTTTATTTTGCCTTTCTGCAGTGTTGTGTCCTGACACAGATGACCACCATTAGATTTTTTGCAAAGCTTTTAATTCTAATATCAGATTCTGGAGTTTTCCTGTTACATGTACCATGTTCCGCAGGCACTGGGCTCATATTAATTTCTGACTTGGTTAGCTGATTTGAACAGAGCAGTTAGAGTCAGTAAGAAAACTCATCTGTTTCCTTCTTAGTAGGTAATTTCCATCTGAGTAATATGCTACAGCTTCTCAGTTTAAGGTTTACCTGGAATTTTCCTGCTTTTTAATCCATACAGTATTGACTGTGAGAGATCAGGATGTATGGATATACAGAAGTATTGACTAATTCAAAGCATTGCAATCCCGGTGAGTAACTTTGTTTTTCTAGGGTTTAGTATATACTCTAAGGTAGCAATTTTGCCTTTAAAAGCACATGGACATCACCATAACCTTGTGTGGGTGAATTCAGATCAAATAAACAATAGGAAAGATCTCAGCTGAACATGTAGCTGCGGTGCTTATTAACTCACATAATTTATTTGGAGACTGACCATTGGATAAAAATCAACAGCAGCTGTTGATTTTGAATGACAAAAATTCTGATTGTGTAATTAAAGGTATGTTTTAGAGAAGATAGTTAAATTACGTCATTCAGAGCAGACTAATGGAACCAGGGGCCTTGGGAATAACCCAGGATTTTAAAATCATTGTTGACTTAGCTCATACTCTGTTTTTTGAATGGTGACAAATATGAAGAGATTTTTTAAACAGAATCTCTGTTTTGTGGTTTAAGAAATGTTACAGTTATAAAGAAGTTATGCAATGCACTTTTAATTTTTCAATAAAAGTTGATCTTAAAACTGACTAATTTGTCTCATATAATTTTTGTGAGCCCTTTTGTTTCCTTAAGAATATGAGACAAAAGCCATACAACATTATCCCTCACATTAAAAATGGTAAGGCAAATGCTATTTAATTTTAATAGGCTACTATTTAATTTTATTATTATTTTATTTAATAGGCTACTATTTAATTTTAATTGTGAATTGAATGTGAGCTTATATCAACACAGACTGAGGAAGAGCCACAAGCACAGAACCTTGGTCAGTTTGAACAGCACTGTTGAGATATTAGTACTGTGTATAACATGAAAAAGGTGATCAAAAATCTTGGATTCTAGACCATATTTTGGGTAACCTGTCATTCTCTTATGGGAGATAAAATATATTTAAATTTTTTTTTGGTATACCAAATATATTGAAAAATAAGAGTACATTTTGAATTCATAAAAGTATAATTTTTTTCATTATATAGACAAGTTCTGATTAATTGGTGCTTTATGCATTATCCATAGAACTGTCATTGATTTTTACAGTATGTAACGAATTTGATTTTGATTGCTTTAGAGTAGGATGAGCATCCTTCATGTAGCATGAGTTTTCTTAAGAACATTTTTCTTTCCAAGTTAAAAATTTTATGTAGCAAACTATTCATGAAGAAAATACATACTGCAAAGAAACTTATTAAGTTGCTTAGTGTAGCATGCAAATGGCGTAATGTAAAGCACTAAAACTCATGGATGATTGTATCGTGTGAGTATTAAGGAATGTTCAGGTTACGCACAGACTGTTCAATACAATGGTAGGACCAAACAAAAGTTTTGTAGTTAGATACAGCTCACTGTGGTCAACAGAATTACACCTGTCTGTATTTCTTCAGCAGGGTTTTATAACTTGCATACTGTGACAATTATGCTTAGGGTGATGATACATGAACTGGGAGTACTGCTTGCTCAAGAACAGCCACTAAACTAGTGAAGAGATGAGAAGACACAAGCATTCCATGAAAGCAAAGGTTAAAAGGAAGGATGACTGCATAACATGGAAGGATTTATGTTTCATTAGGGCATTTGAAAGAATCAGACTTCTGGACAAAGCAAAATAAAAAATTTTGTTTAGAAGACAAGATGCAAGCAAAAGTTTTTAAGTAGACCAGGTAAAGAAAGAAAAAAGGTCTGGTTCTCTGTTTTAATAGATCTATCTACTGAGAAAAAAAGGTGCATTGTTCAGTAATGATGATAACAGAAAAATCCTAAGATAAAGTATTACAGACTTTGATTTGTTTCTGCTATTTATAAGATAATCTGTTCAGCATCTGAATGTAATTATTTCAGATAAGTGTACTTTGTATGTGTATTTGTGAATGTATTTATATTCCTTGATATAAACGAGAAGAACATGTACATGCATTTACATACTCAGTGTGTATCAGAAAAAACTAAGTTTTGCACGATATTGACTGTTTTGTGTAGCTCTTTTCAGGACATCTGCAAAGATTCTTGAAATATAACATTAAAAAACTATACCATGAAGGAAATAGTAATTATTTTCCCTTACCTTTGAAAGTATGTGTGTGTATTGTGTATTTATATGAATGATTAAATCTCTATCATATGAAATCCTTAAATTATATACCTTTTAGCAGGACAGCAGTCTGGTTTATCTAAGAGCAGTTGGTTTGAGGCAGGAACTACTCTATGAAAAATGTTGGCTTTGTTTGATGTGGAAAGGTGTTGCGTCGTGACAGTGTGAGCAAAAAATACGTAAGATCAATGCAGGTGGTGGGAAATGGAGAAAAACTAAGTTTAACATCATAAAGCCCAGAAAAAATGTCACTACAAGTAAAATCAACAAATGTAAATACAATTACTTTAATTTAGATGTACAGAAACCTAACATCTGTGACCACAATGCAAGCTGGTTTGAAGCAGTGTCTGCTTGGTCTGACATTGTCAAGAGTTTTGATTGTGCTGGTGTATAAAGCAAGAGTACTGGCCTTCCAAAAAATAGAAACTCAAATGCTAGCTTTAAACTGGACAGGTGAAACTGTCTCTAAAAAGCAAAGTGAGAAAAGACAGAAGACATTTCTCATTGTGTCATTTCGGTTGGTGCTCTTTATATCACCTAAAGATTGCACATATTATAAATTACGTTCACTATTTAACATATTGCCTTACTAGGACTTGCCGTGGGCCTCAGCAAAAAAGGCCATTAATCTCAATTAAGCTTCTTCCTTTACTTATGGGAAGGTTTCCTGCAGGGTAACACTTCCATTTGTTCTTGTGGGCAGAGGGCCAGTCTTACCACTGGACTGTAAGTGATAAAGTCTTTATTTCCATTGCTTTGAAGTTTTCTACGGTTCCTTGCTGCGCAGTCCAGCCATGAGCATCCTCTGAAGACCAGGCCCTTACTGACTGTCTCTTTCAGGTAATTCACTCTCCTGCCATGTGCACAGCTCTGACAATCACTAAACACTAACACAGCTCTCGATTATCTAAAGGAGTGCAGCTTCACTGGGCAGTGGGGTGAGACCTCCATGTGCTGGGTTTAACAATGCTGAACCAAAGAACCATAGTTGTTTTTGATTACAGCAGGATTTCCCATTTCTGGGAAAAAATGACTGTAATTAATTTGTTGTAACTGCTGCCAGTGGGTATGTTGCTGCAATAACTTGGTGTGTTCACTTCTCTCAGTTGCACTTCAAATGTATTTCACTTTTACCTGACTATGTTATGTTTCAGGGGTGTTATATTTCTTTATACTGTTTTGCATCATCATGGCTCTTCAATTATTCTACATATTTTTCAAGAAGAGGTGTGGGGCTTTTTTTCATACTATGGAAGAATCGAGTTTAGTTTCCCTGCTGTAAACACTCCATATCAGTGAGTAGTTGTTGCTGTTTTTACTCAGTCATAGCGAATGCAATTATTCTGTAGGCATTAATTAAGTACCAGTTTTATCTTACAATATAATGCAGTGCATATTTGCTTGTCTTCCCAAGCATATAAGGCCTGTCTTTTTGCCAGATATGATGTGAAGTCCCAGATTGCTAATTGTGACCTGGCTCCCTGGCAGTGAGAACTGTAATTGCCATCAGACAGTTCCTTCTGCTTTCTGAAGCGAGTGCGTGCAGACTGATTGCAGCATTAGAGCTCGTATTGCAGTTCAAAGGAAACCTAACAAAATTTGTTCCTTTTGAATACATCAATATTACTCTAAAGAAAGCTACTAGGCCAGTAATTGCTACAATTTTCCTTTCCCAAAAGCCTAGGGTTTTGTGTGGTTTTTTTTCTCCCAGAAATTCTGTGGCTGCAATGTAAATAATTATGCTTAGCTATTGTTGAATGGCTTAAGAACTCATGTTAATTTTCTATATATAATGCTGCTATAATTGTACAATTAATGCTATACTGGAAGCAGGCCAGAGGTGGAATAGAGGTTCTTGGGGGAGTTTGAAGACTCTCACTCTCATTTACTCTGTAGCTCAGACCAGAGCTCTTTCCATTAAGCTGGCAAAGTGGTCAAAAGAAGGATCTGAAATCACTGCATTATACTACAGAGACTTGGTTGGATTCTCAGAAAAATGAACATGGCTTGAATTTACAATGGAAACATCTCTTTCCCTCATCTTTTAGCAAATACATTTATTTAAAAGAGCTTTGATAAAGGGCCCTTACTTGGGACCGTGTCCTCAGTTTATGTAGTGAACTACTAATTCATCTGTCTACCTACCTAGATAATTTCTAAATGAGCATAATTCATATACAAATGTACATATCTAGCTTGTAAGAACAAATTATTTTTCAATTACAGGACATCTACAAAATTTTAGAAGTAAATAATGTTTTGTATATCCATCTTCCCAGCGTTGCATATTTCCCATCCTTCCAATGAATAGATCAATAGATCCTTTCAAACGTGTGTGTATAGGGGAGAGTGTACAAGGAAAGTCCTCTGCTAGGCTACCAAACCAGTCTTCTACATCTATATTTGAATGGAAGAGTGGGTTGTAAGGTTGTTCTAACACCTTGACTTTGGTGGGTTTCTGCGGTACAAATGAAAAGGGAAAGAGAGATGAAATGGTTGGTGGTGGAACACCAAAGAAGAGTCACACAGGGCTAATTTCAAAATAGCAAAATTCTCCAGCAGGCAAAAAGCAAATGTACAGCACACATCTTGCTGAATAATTTACAAGTAATAAAACATCAGAAGAAGCAAAGAAATAATTTGACACCATGTAAGTAACACTCATTGCATGTAGTCTGAAATAAACACCAGAATGTGTCATGTTGTAAGAATACATAGAAATGTATATGAATATTTACCTCTCCCCAACTGCCTATTTATATAATTTTAAATGCACAAGATTTTTCTGGCAATATTTTTTCATTGCATCCGTAGGCACTAAAAGCCTTTTTTATACTCTACATCATTCAGCAAAGGGTGCTAGAGAGGTAAAGCTTTCTTCTACCTGCTTGGTTTACTTATGTTTAGGTATCTTAAATCAGGCCAATTTTCTAATGGTGTTGCTGTCTGTTGGATTAAGTATTGGTTTCCTAGGCTAAATAACATAAGTTTCATTACTAAAATAATGTGGAATGGCAAAGGGCAAAGTTAAACAGTGAAAAATAGACTGTATAGAAATAGACTCGTAGAAGTAATGTGAGCTAACAGATTATTCCCTCTCTACCTCCTGTGAGTCTGATATGCTCCCTGAAATGCAAATTCAGCAATCTGAGCAGCTGTTCAGCAGTTACAACAAAGAATACCCAGGATTTAGAAAAATGGAGTCCTGTTTCCCTATTACACTATAAAAATCAGGTTTTTATGCCTAGTTGGGAATGAGAGATGTGATCTGGTAGGTTCTTGTCCACTAAAACCAAGGCATACTCACATTTTCCCTATTTTTTTAACAAATTAGTAACTGTTTGAAAAGCAGAATCCTCTTATGGAGAACTAGGTATATATCTCTGCATCAGACCAAATATCTTGATCTGTAAGAAACAAAGAAAAATATATAAAATAATAGATCTAAAACATGCATATAAAAATACATAAAATGTTATAAATATTTTAGCTGTCATTTGGTTTTGCTTTTGTTAAACACTACACCCTACAAATAGTTTTTAAACTGCCTTAAATTGAAGATCTTTATAATTTATTTTATATTTATCTATGCTCTACAAGTCACGTTGTAATGGTAGCGCGTATTGTGAGCCTGTATTATCTGTAGGTCTCTGGACATGGCAACATTTTACAAGAGGTAGCTGTTGAGCTACTTTTAGCTGGGTCAGTAATGGTTGCAATTGTTTTGCAGTTGACTGTAGTTCCTGAGGTGTAGTGGGATTGCTATTTAAAAGCAACAACAACAAAACAGGGAACCACTGACAAATTACATTCCTAATTTATGCATTTAGGTTGTAATCTGTTGATGACTCTCTAACAGATCAGGAAAGACCTGACAGCATAAATAAGGAGTTAGTTTAGAACCTGACATAAAAAAAGAAAAAAGTGACTTCACCCTAGTGTAATGCTACTGAATTTCAGTGCACTTACACAAAGAAAATTAAGGCAAAACTTAATGAAGTAGAACCAGGTGTACTGCCCTGGTTCTAAAAGCAATGTGACTATATTAGAAGAAATAGAGCGCTCTGGGGAACAATAAGGTCAGGGTGACCACAGGAGATGCTCTGCACCTGGATTTCCAGCTATAATTTCAGGTTCATATTTCACAGCTGAACACCCCAAAAACTTCAACATGCCAAACCTTGCTGCTGTGTTACAGCTGCACTAATGATATAAGAGTGGTGGGCACTTCCTCTGCGAATCCACTGGTTATCTTGTCCAAGCCGCCTACTCAAATGGGACCACCCAGAGCAGGATGCCCAGGACCATGTCCAGATCACCTTGGGATATCTCTAAACATGCCAGAAATATCTCACAGGTAACAAAGAATTTTATTGTGTATTTACAATGGAGAAATAAAATCATTCCCTGCAACGATCTTAATATTTTTGGTGGGTGTTAACCATTAGAAAATTCTTAAACTGATTCAGGGGGTTCTCTAAGAACAGAAAATACTAAAGAGGTAGGGAGATGTGGTCCTCTGTGGCTGATGTACTTGGACTTCTTCATGAATGACTGGTATTGACCAAGGCAGTCTTTTAAAATTGTGTTGCTGTTTTAAAAGTTGTTGGATTTGCATCTGTTTCAGCAGCTTTGCTAACATTTTGCACTAAACAATTTGCAATCATAACTTTTAAGGGAACTAGAAACTAAACTCTGTTTTGGTTTGGGGTTTTGGGGGGCTTTTTTTTTTAACCGAATGTGATTTTCTAAACTGTTACCCATATTGCAGTAATTATTTTAAAAGCTCTCTGATATCCCTTTCTCATTATGACAGAGTTAGGTTGATGAGTGGTGTATTAAAAGAATAAAAAGAAACAACTGTAACAAGTAAGAATCACTGTTCAAAGATGTCTGTGTAACTTTGCATTCTGGCTGCCTTTTGCACTGGTCAGACTTTGAAATCACTGCTTTCCAGATCACATTTTCCCAGCTAAGTCTCTGTGAATAGGCTGAGGTAGTAGCCAGTTTTACCAAGGAGAGTGCAATGAGGAAAACCAAGATTAAACTGAAGCGAGCTAGAAAACCTCTACAAATCTTACATTTTATATTCTAACAGACAAAATGGGCTTGCATAAAATGAAGCCTTATAATTGAAATAGACCCACTGCCTCTGATATTTTAGTTTGAAAAAATACAACTCTAAATCTTGCATACAGCCCCCAGTCAGCAGATTTTGTGTTTCCCAGTGAGCTTTCGATAGTCATTGAAGAGAAGCGGTAGTTGAAGAGAAGGCAGTCAGAGGGAAGGCCAATGGAGGAAAACTGTGCACACAGGTGTCTGGGTGAGGACAGAGCTCACTTCGAGACTTGGAGCTGAGAATTGCTCCAAGGCCTGTGACCGTGAGCCTGCGCTTTGTTCGGTTCCTGCTGGATCTGGGACTTAGCCTGCAATTTCTGGCTCTTGCAGCACTCTTATGTTCCTTTTCTAAGCAGTTTTGTGGCTTCCATCAAAACCAGTGGGTAAACTGCCTTTCCCCTGTACATTTCTTGGCTGCAGCAATTTCCTCTGTGCTTCTGTTTGTTAGACTCTTTATAGTGGCTGCAATTTTTCCCCTTCATGCTGACTTAAATAGTAAAAATCTCAAATGATCATCTGTTCTCAGTTTTCTTCAGCCATTTAACTCTTTCTGTCCTTGATGTTGCTTTGCTGCATCTTTCTTAGCAGCTTCTCAGCCCAAATCCCTGTTCCAGCAGTGCCTGGGCTTAGGACAACATCCAAGTTTATATTGGGAGTTAAAAGCCACATGGAACTTTCCATAGCTGACTGAGTCTGACAGCATATCAAAAGAAGACACTCAAAAGAAATACAATTGGTAGGTAATGTCTGTCCCCGAAAACAAATACAGCATCTTCCAGAAACATCTTTGAAAGTCCTACTTAATGTTTTGTACATCAGTTCTCTCTGATACGGGGCAAAACACTACCCCTTTGGGTCAGGAGAAAGGCAGCCCTCTAATGGTGAAGGCTCAATCATTGTTGTGAATAACAGCACACTCTTCACAGTGTGTTATGGCATAGAGCTGGTCCATGCATTCCAAGAGGTACTCTGGTCCTTGCAGGACTCAAACCCCTTGGCTCTAATAGTGATGTACCCAGAACAGCAAGAGGCGGAGTCAGTGCCAGCAGGAATAAAGGGTCAGCTTCAGAAACTGGCAGGGTCTTTCCAGCTGGTACTATATGACCAGTTGTGTCAATTGCATTGACACCTGCAAATCTCATCTCAAAATAAATACAGCATATTCCAGCACATCCCAGTGGGGCTCACCAGCTCCTGTTTCCCAAACTTTGTGCTTGCTGAGAAATGCACCCAATCAGGTGGCATTAGCCAGGGCCATTGAATCATTCTTGTCAGCAGCGCAGAACAGCACAGTTGTTCAGTGTCGTTTGGCTTTCAGTGCTGTGATTTCAGATGACAAACTGCTTGTTTGATTCTTAAGCTCAACACATGGGTGACATCCTCAGCTGCTGTAGAAAGCAGGGAGAGCTCCATCTGCCTGCAGTGAAACAGAAACCACATCAAATAGATGTCTGTCCAGGCACGGTTGAATCTTATCATAATCTATTCCTTAACTTAGTTTAACATATCTAGGTGCTGTGGAAGTGACTTCTGGCACTTTTTCTAAAACACACTGGTTTTGCTAATTGACCCAGGAAGTCCTATAGCATTTCCTCCTTGGAAATGGTGCCAAGAGCACTCAGATATAGCCAGCAAAGGAAGGATTAACCTAGGCTCCAGCTTCAACCTGCTCTCCTTAATACAAGTGAGAGGACAGAAATTCCAATTTTTTGAGAGAAAGGTAGGGTGCTGCTTTGGGTTGACACTGCTATATGGCTAGGCTCACAGGATCTGATTATATCCCAGGCTTTCTCTCTCTTAATCAATTTTATTTGCTCCTTCCAGCAACAGCTCATTAAGAGAAAGGTCATCTGGCTTTAAAGAACTCCACCTACAGAATGATGCTATCCAGTAGAATTCTTACTAGGATTTTAAAGTGATTATTTGAGGATTGCCACTCCCAGGGCATATATTATGTTGCCAGTTTGTTTTATTGTGTTCAAACTTCCAAATCTAATCTCAAAATAAATAATGTTCACAAGGTCCCAGCAGAGGCATCCTGCTGTCGTAGGGATGTGATAAATAAGGAAAAACCTCAAAAAATACGTTTCCTTGTTGTGGAAGACAGAATCCTTCTCCTTGAGGCTTGAAGGAAAAGAAGTTATCAGCTACTGAGGCAGAAGAAAATAAATCATGAAAGACTTCTCAGGGCAAGAAAAGATAAAGGAGAAGGAGTTGAATGTTGGTTTTGTGGGGGTTTTTTTGGCTTTTTTTCTGAAAGGAGGATTAAAAATAGCTTAAGAAATGCATAACTGTGGAAGCTTTCATAGAATGTCAGGATGAAAACAATTCAAAAATATAACAAAGACTAAAAAGATCCTTTCCTGAGGCTAAAGCAGATTGCTTTCTCTGAGCTAGCAATGTAGTGTTTCAAGCATAGCTGGAAAGAGGCTAATAGTGCTTAGTTGTAGCTGTCCAGAAGATGGAGGAATGTGCCCTTCTGTGACTAATGGATGCACTTAGGAGGGCTGTCAGAGCATTGGACCTCTGTGGGTAGGGAAGAGGAATATTGTGAACAATGTGTGTAGCCTGTGGGGTCAGATCATCCCTGTTTCAGAGTCTGAGTGCAATATTTGTCCTGTTTACCTCAAATTCTCCATGATAATATTTGGTTTATTTGTTCTTTCTCTAGGAGCTTAGTATTTCTTTTTCTCTCACCCTATTCACCTGTCACAGGTGAGACAAAGTAGTAGCATCCCAGTGATAGCACACGTGTAGCATTCAGCAGCATTTAGAGACTGTGTGGTTTCAGAAGGTCACTGTTCTGTGTTTAGGGGTACAGAAGAGGATGACAGGGTTTCTGGGAAAGGCAACTCTCTGGTAACTGCCTTGGCACACAGGTGGTTTCTGCTTCTTATGGCTTTTAGAACTGCTCCTGTACTCTGACAGCCAAATCTGTGAAGGCCAAAGTTATAAAATCAAATATTGGGGATGACACTATCATAATGACTTATTTTATCCCCGATACTCAAGAATTATATTTGGCATTTCTGCCTGGTCGAGTCTTCAAACACAAGTGTAATTTCTTTTCTTAATGTTCAGCATGTTTGCAATAAATCTGTAAGGCCTATAGAAAATTCTGGACTTTCTGCCAAGAAGGACCTTTGTGACAAGTTCAATAAATGGAGCACTGTTCAGGATGGGACACTAAAGGATTTAATATATGACCCATTTTTAAATACAGGTTTTTTAGTGTAAGCCTTTCTCCTGTACTGCTTTCTTCCAGGAGAGTCTTCATCAACAGCTGCTCTAAACATCTTTCATGAGAATCTGACTGATAATACAGTCAAGGTGTACATTTGCTTCTCTGTCTTATCCCTCCTTTATCTTAAACTATAACATCTGAGTTGGGAAACTCAGAAGTAGGTTTTTTTGTTTTGTTTATGTATACTGACATCTGTCATTTATGTTTCAGTCTGGATTTTAGATAAAGGACTCTAGAAAAGCTCTAGAGGAAGTAAAATGTAGAGCTAATTTCTATAATTTAAGATAAAAGAACTTAAGGCACTTTATAGAACTATAAATGAAATAGTACATATCATGTACAAAGTGCTGAACACCCAAGACACTGCAGAATGGATTCGGTGAGCAATAAGTTTTCTCCTTTGATTTATTTTGTTTAAGAAAACAGGATTTAACACATCCTTAGTAAATAAAAAGGAGTGCAGCAGCAAATCCTTGACTATCAACAAAGTCTCTTAGTATAAGCAGTTTCTAAAACTCCAGATTTTAGGCTAACCACTTGGGTCAAAAATGGCTGACAATGCATGTAAGTATCATGTAATGAATTGGTTGGAAATTACTTAATTAATCTTCCATTATGAACCCTTCTTCTGCAGCATCCCTAGCTGCAGAACTCCCAAAGCCAGCTGCTATCTACAGCTGAAAAGTAGCAGGCCTATTAAGCCTCTTAAATACTTGCATTCTAATTCCTAAATTGCGTGGCCAGAACCTTGGTCTGTGCAATTGCTTCCATAATCACGATTCTATCTGTGCTTCTATAATGAACCCTGTTTTAGCTCAATATAGTTTAAAGAGGCTTCTTTTCTTTTTTAGTGGTGAAGGAAACCTATTCTCTGTTATTTCACATAGGTTGTATTATTTGCTAGTTAGTAATCAAGTGAATCTTGGAAACATTCTGACGTTTGTTGTAAACTCCGTGTCCTCTCTCAAGCATTCACCAATGCATCTTTTACTGTGAATACATGTATTTTAAGCTTATTCTCCTCTGTTATGCCTGTTCTTAGTCATACACTCTGTAAAAATTTTGAACACTGTGCTTTAGGCCAGAGTTTGGGGTCTGAGGGCTATATGATATGGGACAAGCTAGAGTAAGGACTGCAAGTTTAAAGTAGCAAATTCTGGAGGCAGAGAAGTGAGGACATTAATTTTACTGAGCCCATTTCAGTATTCAGGCACACATTTTCAAAGCTTTATAGAAGCAGAAGGTGTCTATTTTGGAGTTTAATCAGTCTTAGAGTTTTCATTTAGTTTTAGAGTCTCAGAAGAAACCCCTGTAGCAAGTAAAAATGGTATAAAAAAGGCATTCTGTCAGAAACCTATGGCTATAATATCTTTAATTGTCAAAGCTATGCCCCTTCCAGATTTGTGTGAAAACTACTTACCAGGATCTAATTCAGAGCTACTGGGTCTTCAGTAGCTTTGGGAGACAGGCACAGTTTAACTGTATTACAGCCAAGTCAATCACTTTTACGAATTAAAGTAATGAAGGCTTTAGTTAATTTCCTGTGTCCTATTAATAGAACCTCCACAAATTAGTTTTACTGAGTTTCTGGTTTCTGAAACAACAGCCTTGGTTCTGGTCTCAATCCACTTGGGGAAGAAGGCTGTAGATTACCTTTACAATTCTCTGATCTGTTGATGGCATCTGCAGTCCTTGGTGCAAATTACAGCAGCCAGAGGAACTGTTCCTGATAATAACCAGAGCATGACCACAGTGACTACAGCTCTATTACATGCCCATGCTGGGAGCTCTGGGGGAAAAGCAGAAAGTAATTCTGCCAGCTATCTGCCACCTGAGCATTCCCCTTACAGAGATGCAGTGTGCTAGGTCTGATCCTGCTGACATTGGGGCCCTTCCCTCCCACCTCAGAAGGAAATTGCTGTGTGTTGCAACAGTACCAGTTAGAGTTTTCAGCTGAAGTCTCCTGCTCTTTCCCGGCTGAATACAAGTCACTCCTAATTGACTCACTGAAACTGCTGCCCTTTCCTTGAGCATTATTGTAAATCAGCAATAATGCAATGAAAATTGATGAATACCTACAGTGGTAAAAAAATGTCAAGCAGTCATGACTAGGCTTTCTGAGTTTGGCATGGTCTTTTTGTGCCTTGTGGAGCCCCAGGGGGGGACCAGCCCCGCAGCATGCACTGGGAAAACTATGCCTGAGAGCAGCTTGTCCAGCGAGTGCCTTCCTCCCTTGCACTTCATTCCCTGTTTAGCTTCATAACAACTAATGGCCATAAAATCAGCTTTACAAAAGCCCCACATTACTCCTGTATTTAATTAACTTTTAGGGCATCAGACCGTAGTATTTAATCACAGCCTGCCGAGTTTCAGGCGCTTGTTTGGTCTGAGGCTCACTAATGCTTGGCTTCCATTCAAAATGCTTCACTGTTAATTTCTCTTTACAGTCAGATAGGGTCTGATCTTTTCCCAGCTGTTCCCAGCAGCAGGTCAAGAACAGGTTCAGTCTCTCACATTTGCACACACGCTGACCGTTGCCATCTTACTTATTTTTTCATAGATACCCTCAGTTCCAAAGTTCCTAAACTGCTCCTAAACTAGGACTGCGGGAAGTGTGTATGAGTTCTCCTGCAGCGCAACGGATGGCTGTATGGCTTCTGTGTCAGCAGGCTTTTACCAGCCATTTGTGCGAGCTAGAGCTATCTTCTTTTTTTTTTTTTTTTTTTTTTTTTTTTTTTTTTTTTTTTGTGGAGCTGAGAGGTCTGTGCTTTATGCCTTCTACTGATATGAAGTTCTAAGTATTGTGGGTATACAGCCAAGTGGATTCCTTCCAAGTAGCTGTAGTTTGTTCCCTGTGTGCTTGCAAAGCAGATAAAAATCTCCTGGGCACTGTTAACATATGAGTTGAACTTAGACATACATCAGGCTCTTTATGGCTCCTTCCATCCCAGTCCTGCTTTGCTGGGACCAAAGTCAACAAGCAGGTATTCTGACTTGCAATTCCTCATCTTGGGCAATACATTAATAGCAGGAATGAATGAGGTCATATATTGATTAGGGGATAAAAGATGTTACAACTAAGAGCTATCTTATGACCCATCTTCTTCTCAGTCACTGGACACTGGTGTTCTATTTCTGCCTAAAACTATATCCTTCCCTCAGTGTTTGCTTACTGGAACAGTCACTTTTATTACTGCGGACCTTCCCATAACTCTGGCAGTATTCACTTAATTTAATTTTAAAGGCACCCATTAATTAAAATTATTCTATTTACTGATTCTTAATAATGTCTCAGAAGCTTTTGTTCTGGTGTGTGTGTCTATGTTTGAGCTGAAGACCGTCTCTGCAATAAATCATGATTTTCTGCCTGTCTTAGCCTCTAAATGATTTGGGTCAAATAGGCTGATTTGTACACTGTATTTCAGCAGCTCCCTTCCTGCTATGCATGCCTGGGTTTCTCTGTCCATTTTCGTTCCTGTTTGCCCAGCGCCAATAATCCAGAAGGGTTTAGGGAGGGGAAAAGCAAGTGCAACTGCTTTTCTTCATCCACTGCATATCCTGCTCTGCAGAAGGGACGCTGGCTCCCGCTGGAAGCGTTTGCACCACATTCTCTGCAAAGGGCAGAGTGGCTGCTTCATCTATGGCAAACTGGATTTTAGCCAGCAGCCATAGCTGACAGTTTCAAGAAGGCCACTTCGCCATCCATCTTACTCAGACAATTGTGTGCGGTCTCCAAACTAATAATTCATCATCCGCACATGTGTGCCTTCCACTTCATTATTTTATTAACATATTAGAAGCCCCTGATTTATTTATTAAATTCATTATTATTCTTTATCAAATGATGACATGTTGTTAGCCAGGAAGATGCACTTGCTATCTTTGCAACTAATTATGCCAATTAAGTTTTCACGATTCTACCACAAAGCACAGCTCATTAACTTTAATTACTTTTGAAATGCAGCTGCTGAGATACACAGAGAAAAGAACAGGTAGGTAATATTTGTTAGTTAATTTCTGCCAATGGGGTTTCTTGTCATTAGGTCTTAAGTGATACTTTCAGGCAATCTTGTTCCCTATTTCCCAGGTAAGTTTTTTCTTTTTCACCTAAGAGGGTTCCTTTTTTTTGTTGTTTTACAGACTAGTCTTCTGCCATAGAACATTGGGCTAAGTTCAAAGATATTTCTTCAAATAAATATGGTGGTTTAGTTCAGCCCTTAATGGGAATTGATGGACATCTGCAGAGAACATCTTTCTTTGCTGAGGTGGAACTAGCCCAAAAAGGGTGACAGCATTTTGATGAAAAGCTGAGATGCTGTGGTAAAGCAGAAGTTCCTAAGAAAAATAATTTCAGGTCTTGAAGTGATGTATGGAGTTTTTGTCTCCAGTGAGAGGTCAGGTTCAGATTTCCCTGAAGGGTTGACTTTGGTGGTTTTCCTGGGTTTGGCTGTGATAGAGTTAATTTTTTTCTTGGTGGCTGTTTGGAACAACAAAACATGGCTGCCCATTTCTGAGTTCATCACATGCAGGCATGAAACTTCTACAGATCTCCTGAGGAAGGGGGAAAAGAACTTTCTTTGGTCCTGTGAGAATAAGACAAACTGACTACTGGTGCAGTGATACTTGACTGGGTCTCAGAGGGCCTAATGTCTGAGCAGACTCATGGAGCTGCAAAATCTCTGTCATCCTGTTTCCCCACTAGCACCTTTAGGAAACACAGTTGTCTATATAAACCTCTGTTGGCAAGAAAGAAAGGAATATGGATGGAATTTTCCTCCTGAATCTAAATGGCATGTGCATGGAAGTATGAGATTTGCTTAAGCTGGTATAGTTTTTAACTTGCTTATCGTGTCACTGTAACAAATTTCTCATATTGTATTAAGAACACAAAAATCCTTGAAAGATGTAATCTATTTATGTATTATTCACTTTGTCTTCTTCCTTTGCATTGCAGCCTCTGGGTATCTTAGAGTTGATTTCTTCTTGCAGTGGTGAGGAGAGACACTGTGTAGGGAGGTAAACACGCCTGAACTGGTGTGCAGAGTCCTGAACTGGCCATGCCTGACGAGAGTGCCTGGAGAAACACTGTCTGTCTGCTCTGATGGAAACACCTGAGCACAGTGAGGTGGCCAAGGGTGGAAAGGTGGTTGGTCATCTCTGCAGACAGTACTGGGGTAAATCCCAAGCACAGTGCATAGAGTCTTTTATTACTAAGCAGTAAAGCACTTTGATAATAGAGAGGGAAATGAGTCAAAAAGAAGTGAATTATGTTAATTTGAATATCCTTTCCGTGCTCAATTGAGGATCTTTAACATTGTGTTCCAGTTCACTAATAAATGCTGTTTCTGCATTTCTGAAGACCAGTGACAGCAGCATTGCTTAAAGAGGTCACCCCTCCGGAGGTATGTGTGATAGGAACTCGGACGCACTGGTGTGCAAGGGCAGGCTGTGTAAAAAAAGCCTTCCGGTCACAAGGACACTCTCGGAGGGAAAGAGATTGTCTGAACCTTAGATGCATAGCGCTGCCGGACAACCCACCGTCCGCCTCCTCCAGCCGCACCACCGTGTTGGCTCCGTGCTGGATTTTGCTGCTGGACATGGGGCGCATTCCCGCGGCTGTCCCGACACGGTCTGTGCCCGCTGAGTGTCACCACGCACACCCCACCACCGGCAGCCAGAACCTGCCCCGTTATCTTGCTGCAGTTTGCGGGGCGATGCGTGCCCTGGAACGGGGTAGTCCAAAATTCCTCCGCCGGGCATCATTCCCCCGACCCGCTCTGTTCCAGGGCACTGATCCTTTCGCTTCAGCCCCACCGCCGCTCGGTGTCGGGCGCTCCCGGCGCGGCCCAGCATCGCTCGGAGCTCGGGGGAAGCTGTGGGAGTAGGGAAGGCGGCAGGAGCTGCCTCCCTCACGCTCCGTGTCCCGCTGACACCCTCAGCTCCCCCGAACAGCCTCGCTCCCTCAGGAGCTGCCTCCCTCACGCTCCGTGTCCCGCTGACACCCTCGGCTCCCCCGAACAGCCCCGCTCCCTCCGGAGCTGCCTCCCTCACGCTCCGTGTCCCGCTGACACCCTCGGCTCCCCCGAACAGCCCCGCTCCCTCAGGAGCTGCCTCCCTCCGCTCCGTGTCCCGCTGACACCCTCGGCTCCCCCGAACAGCCCCGCTCCCTCAGGGCGCCCCGGCCCGCCCGCGGCACGGCCACCCCGGCCCGCCAGGGGGCGACGCGCGCCGGGAAGGTGGCGCGGGCCGTGTCCGCTCGCGGCCGCCGTCGGTCCCCGCCCGCGCGGGGCGGAGCGGCCGCGGTGCCACGTCCCGACGGGCGCGGAGCGGCGGCGCGGCCCGGCCATGGGCGCCTCGCAGAGCATCGACATCCCCGGCGGCGGCACCGAGGGCTACCACGTCCTGCGGGTAAGGGCGGCGCGGCGCCTGTCCCACCGGGGCGCCGCCCCGGGAGGCGCTCCCCGCTCGGCCCCGCGGCTCGCGGCGGCGGCGGCGGTGGGGGGAGCCGGGCCCGCGCTGTCGCTCCCGGGTGTAGGAAGTCTGGAGGAGGAATAGGTCCAGGATAAGTAATTCCTCGGGCCGGGCGGTGCCGCCGGGCTGCGCCTCGGTGTGTGCCCAGGCCGGAGCGCGGGAGGTGATGCTGGGTCTGGGCATCCCTGGGGGCCGAGGCGGCCTCTGCTCCGACAAACGCCTCTCGCTGCCCGGCCCGCCCGAGCCCGGCTGCGCCCGGGGCCTGTCCGGAGCAACACGTCAGGATTGTCTTTGTCGCTGCGCCAAGGGCTGGATTGGACTGTAGTGCTGCCCCCCCGCAGGAGTTCCGGGCTGTCGGGCCAAGGTGTTCGCATGACAGACCGGACCCCTAAGGGCTGCATCCCTGGTGGAGGCGTGACTTTTCATAATTACGTTGGTTTTGTTCACGCTGCGGCCACAAAGCTTTGGTTTTGTGTGCAAAAAAGCTATTTTATTAGGCTGCGTTTAAGGTTTTGAGAACAGCCTTTTGGAAACCCTTTCTTTAGGATTTATTTCACGTTCAGTGAGGGGGATGGTACCCAGGTCCTGTGGTGGAATCTGAGGCACTGGGGTACAGGAACTTTGCCAGGGTCACTCACAGCCTTGCCCACAGCACAGCGCTTCTGCCTCTGTCGCTGGAGATGTGTGCTCACTGCACTGCGTGGGCTTGTGTGTTTGTTGGCATCGAACCCTTTCGGCTCAGCTCTCTGCTTTTGAGCAGCAAATACTGATGTTCTGATCAAATCCAAACATTCTGTTAAAATTTGTATAGACTAAAGTCATGGTGGTCTTTGTTTCTCCCTTTTAGTATTACTGATGCGTAACAATCCAGTGTTACTAATATATGACAGTCCACTTTGTCTTCTCTTTTTCCCCCACAAAAATCGTTCTGCGGGCTGGTAAAACTGGCAGACTTGTTTTCTTTCTTAGCGTATTACAGCATAAATTTCATTAACTGTTAACTTTTGACACTTGTAAAACTAGTAAGTACTCTGCAGTTAGAATATTAGTTACATCAGACTTTATCAGTTCATACTGTTTGATTAAAGCCTCTTAATAAATTGAGATATAACCCTTTTATGAAGTAGAATCTACTTGTTTTTTTTTCTTACAGTCTTGCTTGGAGCTGAAGCCTTTTGTTTTCATTTAAGCACCTTTTTATTGTAATGTTTTTACTGTGACCCAAAGTGGCAGTGTTTGATTGCCAGTCTTTGTAAATGTAATTGATAGGTGCACAGTAAAGAAGTTGATTTCCAACAGGACATCCATATTTACATTAAATGCCTACTCTCTCAAACAGACTGATGTCTCTGTCTTTCGCTGCCTTGTCTCCTTACTAATATCTTCAGATGGCACAATAACGAGTGATTATTCTTTTTCTGTGGACAGGCACCATAAATTGCATCATGATGCCAGCCTAACAGTTATAATTTGGAATGTTTGTCTTACAATGTATGTGGCATATGTGAATGTGACTAGAATTTTCCTCTAGTTTTCCCAAGTCTGATTTTCCAGTTGATGTTTTGTTAGTGAGTTTGTTACAGGCAGGGTCCAGCTCACGCTGTCAGAGGAGCTCGGCACAAGTGCTCTGTCTGCAGGGACTGACTTTTGGTACAACTTGGGGTCGAGCAATGCTGCTGGTGTGTTCTGCTTTATTCTCAAGTATTTTTCTTTCTGAGCTCAGTACTTTAATGAGAGAAATGACAATGGTAAAAGGAAAACAGCAGTAGCCTTTCAGTACTCCAGGTCTAATTTGAATAAAATCAGATTTCTTTGATAATGCCAAACTTCTGTAAATAATATGTAGTGGTTGTTTTAAAGATTTCATTACTTGTTGGGAAATTAGAGAAATGTCAGGAAATCTTTTCAATTATTGGAAGAACTTGGTTTGGGAAGGCAGATAAATGAGAAGTGTGGAATGGCCATGAAGGAAAGAGTTAACATTGCTCGGTAGCTGTAGGAGCCAAGTACAAGTTACCAGAGAGATGAGCAAACTGAGACTGTTGCAAGCTACAGGTTTTTTACAGTGAGACTTTTGGACTGCTCATGCTGCCTCCCTACAAAATTGGTAGAAAGTCTCATCCTCTGCTCACTTTAAACAGGAGCAGAAATATATACAGCAAGTGAACAATACTGTCGTTAACTTCTGATGTAATATTTGCAGATTACTTAATTCTTTTTGGCTGCTTCTGCCGATATTCAGGGCAATATTGCTTTCGTCGTGAGCTTTATCACCAGTTGCAGTTGAAACAGGAAATAGGAGCATTCCAGGACTGAAGCACTGTCAAGGGAAAGTGATTTCATCATGTGCACACTTGGTAGCAGAAGCTGCTCTGGGCTGCACTTTTGGCATTCTAGACATTGAAATGTTGAAATGTAGCTTCTTTCTTTTTTTTTTTTTGTAAGAGGGAGAGAAAGTTACCAACTATTTCCTTACCCAAGTCTCTTCATAGGTAGACCTAGCAATCAGTCATTTGTTTGAAACAATTCTTTGGAATTTTTGCAATTTTTAATTCATCTTGTGTGCTTTTGCTGTTATACTTCCATTTATTGACTCATGTAATGTGCTTATAAGTCTTCCTTTTAATTGGTGCCTGCTAGGCTGGTAGCATGCACTGCTATTGACCTGTAGGAATTTTCTCCGTTGTTTCCTCTCCTCCATATGCTTCCTTTAACATAAGGTGTGTGGCTCATTAGAGCAACTGCCTGACTCTGCATATTGCTCAGTATGCATTTGTTTCTGCTCTTCAAGACACAGTGAAGGAAAACTTTGAATAATTTTCTTGTTCAACAGTGTAAAACTGCTGTAGTTTGCCCAGGCTATTGTAACGACCTGACAGTTTCTTCAGCTAATAGATGGTGTCACAACAACCCCATGGCTGGGGGCAGAGTGACTGGAAAGCTGCCCAGCAGAAAAGGACCTGGGGGTGCTGGTCAAGAGCTGGGTGAACGTGAGCCAGCCTGTGCCCAGGTGGCCAAGAGGGCCAAGGGCATCCTGGCCTGGATCGGCAGCAGTGTGGCCAGCAGGACCAGGGCAGTGATTGTCACCCCGTACTCAGCACTTTGAGTGCTGTGAGCAGTTCTGGACCCCTCAGTTCAGGAAGGACATGGAGGTGCTGGAGCATATCCAGAGAAGCTCTGGAGCACAAGTCCTGTGAGGAGCGGCTGAGGGAGCTGGGGGTGTTTAGTCCGGAAAAAAGGAGGTTCAGAGGAGATCTTACCTTTCTTTACAACTGCCTGAAAAGAGGTTGTAGCCAGGTGGGGATTGGCCTTTTCTCTCAATAACAAGTGACAGAACAAGAGGATTTTAGTAAAACTTCTTCATCAAAAGGGTGATCAGGCATCGGAATAGTCTGCACAGGGAAATGGTTTAATCACCATCCCTGAAAGTGTTTAAAAAACATGTAGATGTGGCACTTGGGGTTATGGTTTAATGGTGAACTTGGCAGTGCTGGATTAATGGATGGACTTGATGACCTTAAAGGTCTTTTCCAGCTTAAATTATTCTGTATAAGAATTCTTATCTGTGGGAGATCTGTATGCTGCTGTGTATTGTGGTGGTCCCCCTAAAAATTACCAAACAGCAGTGCCCAAAGTTTAGATTTCTAACTCTTACTTTGGTGCTTCAGTTGTTGTAATAGTGATACACACATAGTGCATGAAGTGATGACTTTTTTTTTTAAAAAGGGAGATTCCCATTTTAAAGGCTTGAGTTAAATTCTGTGATAAATAAAAAGTTAGGCTACGTATAAGGAATCTGTTTTCTTACCAAAAAACTTATGAAGCTTTTCTCTTGGAAACTGGGTGTTCCATCAAGAAATTCAGTACAGTTACAATGTGTAATGTGTTAAAATAGCTGATGGAAATAAAATGGATTCTGTCAGATCTAACAGGAATTGCTTGTACATGAGATGTAATGAAATTTTACTGCTACTTATAGTGGGTGGAAGAACTACAAAAAATCCTTTCAGTATTTCTTTGCTAATAAAGTAAATACTAGGAAGTGTTTCTTATGTGGGGAAAAAAGAAAAATCCAGAGCTTCTGCTCCTTGGAATTTGTGTATTTTGTGCTTGAAGCTAAGCTTCTGAAAGTTTAAATGGAAACTAGTATAAGTTATCTGACTTTCAGAAGTGGTGAGAGCCTTTATCTATCTCTGAAAATCAGGGTTTCAGTTCCTAATTCCATTTATGGTTGCCCTGTTTGTTTGGGGCTTGAATTTGTGACCACTGTGCTGCTGAGCGGACTTCCTATAATGTGTAATGTACACTATATACTGTGTAGGCATGGAGTGATAGTGTTGGGAACAGTGTTCAGCAAAGAGAAACTTTGTGTATTTACAAAAAAAAGTAATGCAGAGTAAAATTAGTGTATTGACCTTGAAAGCTTTTTCCTGTTTAATTTTTGACAGTGAATTAAAAGTGAAATCAGTGAGTAATTTATGTACTCAGAAGCCTAGCTGTCCACTTGGCTAGAAGCTGAATTCCTGCAGCACTATGTGAGACCCTTTTCTGGCTTCTGATATTTGGCACTTTGATAGAGATTTTCTTCATTTGCTCTTAAAAAGCTGTGGTGGTGTGGCATCACAGTGTCTCTACGTTGTCTGTGCCATTCTTTGTCTCTACTGCTAGACAGTTATGGCATTTACCCACAGGGGTCTGTAACTTGTCTGTCTGAAATAACAGCTGGCTTTGAGAGAATTAGGCATCCCAAACTGCTATGGATGGTATCTTGCCTCCAGATATCTGGTATCTGCTGTAAATGGTATTTATTACTTGATTATTTCTCAGCAATTACTCAATTACAAAGGCAAGTTACTAAATACCTACTTGGGCACGTAGAAAAGCTGCATAAAGCCAGATTGCTCAGGAGGCACAGAGTTTATGGATGTGTACATGGAATTTTATTATTTTCAGTAATAATAAGGGGTTTGTGCCCTTGTGTTTTCTAAGGTCCCTGGTTATCCTTTGTTGCTGTAGGTCCTAGAAGAGAACCACGGCCACAGAGCTTGGAGCAGAGGCTGTGTTGTGCATATGGCGCTGTGTGGTGGTGATGAATTGTGCAGGTAGCTGACTGAAAGTAAGGTGGTGTGACATAAAAACTGTGTGGAGTTGGTGTGGTTGTTGTGCAGGGCTGAGTATGTCACTTCCTTAGGGAGAAGGCTTTCCATGTGGAGTAGACTTGGAATTTCTGGTTTGCATCTCTGGACTGCCAGGTGTAAACATGCTTCTCTGTCAGTGAAGTTAGGCCCAACGAGCCAGGGAAATAGGAAACTTTTTGTGACCGACCCTACGCATGGCAGCATGAGGAAATATGATGGCAAAAGGGATGCAGCTACCTGCTTTCTGAGGTGCATTGTATGATTGACACAACTATAAGGGCTTGATTTCTTTTAGATACAACTTCCTAGTGGTTTTTACATGCCCACTTAGAAACAGACCATGCAGAGGTGTTCAGGATTGTGATAGATTTGGGGGAGGGTGCTCGGCATCTGAACATACTTTCTGCAACCAGTCATTTGTAACTTGGAAACTTTCTCAGTCCCTTTGTCAGTTTGGGGCAGACTATAGATTTTGTATTCTAAGTGAATTATACATCCCAGGTGTCAGTGAGCTTTACATTGATGGATGCTGAACATACCTAATTCTCATTTATTGTACATTCCCAGTCTCGTTTCAGAAGGTTACTGTATTGAATACTGGCCACTGTTGGTCCGCAGTGTTCAGGGTACAAACTCTTGGAGATCAAGGGGAGGGATGTTGTGTCAGAGCACAGGGGGTTTGTTGTGGGTTTGGTTTTTTGTTTGTTTTGTTTTGGGTTTTTTTTTGGTTTTGTTTGGGTTTTTTAAGAAGTTCATTTGGAAATGGAAGAAAGTCTCTAAATGAGATGAAGTCTGGCCTTTCATAATTTCAAGGCCATGACATGTATCCAGTCCTAAAAACCTGATGTGTTATCAGAATAATTGTCTCACTTTGCTGGATTCACTGATTTTTAATGCTGAGGTTTAATAAGACATGTTGTGTCTTTAAAATTGTTTTCCCAGTAAGTTCTGAAACCACCTGCTGATTTAATTTTGATATAAAGCCTTTATGTCAGGCTCATTAAAAACATAAAATGTAAGTTCCTGTAAGTCAAGAGGCTATTAGAGTATTTTCATGTCACCCCTCTAAACTGAGGGAAGAGCAACAAACAGCATAAGCTCATCCTATATTTGCTACTCAAAAAGCTACATCAGAGGAGAGGATGTTTTGAATGACTTAATTACAACAGAAACTGCAGGCCTGAGATTACAATTATGGAGCATGCCCATAGGAATCCAGAGGTTTTTAATTCTCCTTTCATGAAACTGTTTAACTTTTGTTTAGCAGGAAGGTCTCAAGTACTTAGTATTTTGTTCTAGATAACTCATATTAAGAAAACTCAATTCCTCCAGAAAACTCAGTTCCTTCAGAATCAGACCGGTATTGAACAAACAAGAAGATTTGTACCAATTCTGTCAGCTGGAATAGCGTGTAATGTAAGAAAATACACTGTAAAGGGAAACAGGTTTTAGATCTTTTTGGAAGGTGATTGTAGTACATAAAAGAAAAAGCCAATGGGTAAAATGAATCAGCTTACAAGTAAAGAAAGATAGTCTTTACAAAAAGTCTGTAGGAAAAGTCTGACAGCCATATTGGAGTTACTTTTCCTTGTCAGCAATGCACGTAATAAGGAAAAAACATGGGCAAAATGTCTCTCAGTTACTCCATCTGGAATTAAAATTATACTTTTAGCCTGGGGGAGCAGTGTGTATCCAAGACTTCAGCTTGTCTTAGTCAAGTGGTTGAATTATTTGAGCTGCCATGGCTGCAGAATTGCTCCTCTCCTGTCTTGCAAACTTGATGGTATGGTATGTTAATGAGTCACCGGTTGTACAGATGCCCTCTGTGTCTCAAGAATGTCAGTAGGTCCTGTTTAATCACGAGATAACACAGATGTGACTCTCCTTTTCCTTCAGTAAGCATAAGATAAAAAGCAAGGTCCAACGTTTGTACTTCTGTGGAAAGACAGTGTTTTTTAACCAACTTTTTCAGAATTCATTAGGCTTGTTCTTTGACCATAATCTCCTTTCTTGAAACAAGAATCTACAATTTATCTGCTGCAGTTATTAAGCAGTGCTTTTCCCAGGGAGTGGCTACTGTTGTGTCATTCCTTAATTTGTAAATCATTAATTCTTTTGAAGTCTTCCTTCTTTTTTTTTTTTTTTTAAAGGGAGGGATTTTTTGGTCCTAAAGATTATATTTGAATATTTTTAAATCATCCATACAAACGTGAGTAGCTTCTAGAACTACAGGTGGCACAAGTAGAAATATAATTCTAATCCATGAATCAACATTGGTCTGCTTTTACTAAATTCCTGTTTAACTTTGTTAGGTACAAGAAAACTCCCCGGGGCATAGAGCTGGATTGGAGCCATTCTTTGATTTTATCGTGTCCATTAATGGTTCAAGATTGGTGAGTGTGTTGCCATTTTATAACTTTTAACATGAGCAATGTGTCAAGAATCCATTTTTTGTAGGTAAACCAACGCATTTGTTTTATTTAAATGCGTATAAAGTATTTCTCCTTAATTTAAAATTAGAAAGACGAACTGCATCAGAAATTAATTTCCTTCACCCTTTAGTTACAGTTGTACCAACAGTTTAACTGGAGAGTAAGGACAAAGTAAGATAAACAGACATGCTCTCTGCAGACATGTGCAACAAGATAGTACTGCCTACTGATCCACCACTGGGGGACTGTGCTGGTGCCCCCCTAGTTCTGTCTGTAAAACTGCTCCTGTGAGAACTCTCAAACTCCAGTCAGTCGAAACAGGTTGATTGAAAAAGCTGCTGTCAAGGCTGTTGGCTGGGCAGGAGGCCATGGGGGAAAGCTTTCAAGCAGAGCTGTAGTGAAATAAAAGACCCATCATAGCAGTGGAAGAAACCATCTGTGGGAAAGGTCTTTCACCAGTATGCCTCGATTCAGGCAAGCCTCTGAAAAGCTGCAAGGTGCATCCTATCACAGATTCAGTTAAAGTGCTTTCATGTTTGGAAGGCATGACCTGTTACTGGGAAATCCCAGGATTTTGCCAGAGTTGTGTTCTAGAATTGTGAGGGGACTGGAAACTTATTACAGAGTAGCTGTAAGTACTTGCTGTGATACTGCACAGTGTTTTTAGCACCTTTGAAATACAAAAATGTTGCTGTAGAACTGGATGCTTGTTCTGTTGGACACTAACCCAAGCTCTTTGAACATTCGCAGAATAAAGACAATGACACTCTCAAAGACCTGTTGAAAGCAAATGTTGAAAAACCTGTAAAAATGCTCGTCTACAGTAGCAAAACACTGGAACTGAGAGAAACATCAGTGACCCCCAGCAACATGTGGGGTGGGCAGGGCCTGCTGGGAGTGAGCATTCGTTTCTGCAGCTTTGATGGGGCCAATGAAAATGTCTGGCATGTCTTGGTACGTATGGATTTGAAAGTACTTTTCTTCCTGTTGCTTACAGTTTTTATCTTACTATTGAAAAAAACTTGCAAGAGAAGTAGCTAACAAGTCATGAGAGCAAACTGGTCTGTTTTCATGGGTTTCGGGTAAACTTTTGGACTAGATCTGTATGTACAATTGTACAATAACCAGACCGGCATCGAGAGGGACCGCCCCTCTTTCATTAGTTCAGTAGCCTTCTAATTGTGTTGAAAACTTGACCAGTTTGACTCAAAACTTGTGTGATGTGCACATCTAACTGTTCTGCTACACCCTGACAGTTACATAGTGTTTTGTAATTTTCCATCTTAAAACTAGGAAGTGGAGCCAAATTCTCCTGCTGCATTAGCTGGACTTAGACCTCATAGTGACTATATCATTGGAGCAGATACCGTCATGAATGAGGTAAGTATATAAAAATAAGTTTTTTATTTTTAAGTAAGGTTCTGTTACAAGGTTTATTACAGAAAGTTGGGACTAGAATGATCGATCTAATGTCAAATAATAAAATAAGGAGAAAAAAGTCCTTATTAATTTTTCTCTTTTTGCAGTCTGAAGATCTCTTTTCTCTTATTGAAACACATGAAGCAAAGCCATTAAAACTTTATGTGTACAACACAGACACAGATAATTGTCGGGAAGTGGTGATTACTCCAAATTCTGCCTGGGGTGGAGAAGGCAGGTAAGGAGACAATATGTTACAAAGGGATGGGGCAACTATTTTATAGCACCAGCCTAAAAACTGCTTGGCTTAAGTTTTCTACAAATACAGGAAAAGAGTGTTGTTATACCAAAGATGTTTCTGCTATAATAAATTATATATTTACTTGGAATTCAGATGCAGTTACTGATAAGAGGGTTATAAATCAGTAAATTAGCTAGTGCAGAAATACTCAAAGTGGCGTGGTTGATTTCTGCATTAGTCTCCAAATAGTCATTAGCCTGTAGTATGTTCTTGCCAGAACAGAGCACGGCAAGTAACAACAGTGAGTCAAATTCCAAGCTGTATGCCTGGTGTAGCTGCTTGGTCTAAATAATAATGAATTTTATTTTGTGCTGAATGTTCATTACCAAAAGCTACAGAGTTTCCTTTCAGTTGTCTTGTACTGATTACTTCTCCATAGAAAATGAGGCAACACTGGGGCTGGAGGGCAAGGCTGTACAGAACTTGAAAGTTGTTGGTGTCTTGAGTCATTCATGTGTCGGTTACTGTAGTCTGTAGTTATAAAGTCACTTCACTGACTTCTAAATGTTCATATTTTAAAAGCCTAGGATGTGGCATTGGCTATGGATATTTGCATAGGATACCTACACGCCCATTTGAAGAGGGAAAGAAAATTTCCCTCCCTGGACAGTTGTCCAGTGCATCTCTCAGTCCCCTCAAAGATGGCTTCACAGAGGTAAGTTCTTGTCCCTCCTTTGGCTTGATAAAAATAGATTATGATGTTATATTGCATTTCTGCTTCTGTTGGTTCTTGTGGAAACAAACCCTAATGATGTAACTTTTTTTTCTGTTTCAATAAGGTTCAGCTGTCATCAGTTAATCCCTCAGCCAACCTCCCTCCTGGGTCAGCAGGCCTTGAGCAGAGCCTTTCAGGACTTTCTATTAGTTCACCCTCAACTACTGTCAGTAATGTTCTCAGCACAGGTTGGTGTTGACATAACTGACCTGAAATGCATAGATGTTTCTGGTTAATTTAATAAAAGGCAGAAGAGGGGAAAATATTTTCTCTTAAACTTTTCTGAACAACAAAGGCTAGAGTACTGGAATTATGCGTTACTTGCTCACAGAATGGTTGCAAATGACTTCTAGCAGAAATGCCATGTGTATTGTTTAGAGTACTGTTTCTTCATCAGCACTTTATAGTTAAGGTAAATAGTAAATGATTATTTATTTGTATTTCTTGAGGACGGGAGCTGAAGTGTTGTATGCTTAAAATTAATGTTGTTTCCCTGTGTGCTCCACCAGGTGTTCCAACAGTTCCATTATTACCACCACAAGTCAGTCAGTCCCTTACCTCTGTGCCACCAGTTAACACAGCAACTACACTACCAGGTGAGTAGGCAACATTTCTTAAAACATTTCTGAAACAAAAATTTTAAGACAGTTGTCTTTTCCACTGCTGTTTGGGGAAGGTATAACTTCATGCAACTTACATAGTTCATGTTAAAGATCTCTATACAAGCTGTGCAGTGTGAAGAATTATTTTTGTTACAGTATGTTCCCAGCATGTCTGTAGCACAGAGGACTGACGTGGCAACAAAGTTTACAATGTTTACCTTTTAGGACCCCTGCGCAGTTGATGCAGCATTCCCGATTTCCCAGAAAGGTTTTGCTTTACTATTTGCAACATTTGAGTTGATACATTGTTACTTTCTGTAAATGCAGCTTTGGGGTGTGTCCTTTGCACTCAGACATCAGAGGTCTGAGAAGGTTTGTCTTGCCTATTTCTGCTTTCCCTTCACCTATAAAATCTCCATGTTAGGAAACTGCCTTTTAATACTCAGCTTGGTTGCTCTTCCTAATAAAAATAAAGGACCAACAGTATAAAATGTACGTTGCTGTTACTGTTTCTGAATTATATAGTACTTTAAACTGGTGTAATGAAAGTAAGAGCCTGTCTGCAAATTGGTTGTTTCCTGATAATCACGAACATTTCAAGCACTAGTATTCCACAATTATTTACAATGGGTAAAATAAGGATTGTATAGGATTTTGCTGTGTCACTGGCGTGCTGGTGTAGGATCACCTGTGCATTCCAGAACACTGAAGGAATTGCATTTTATGTTTTGCATGCTATGAGACAAGTAGATAAAGATGTCCCCAAAAGTTTTAAGAAATGCCTGGGGGTATGTTATCTAACATAGAAAAGACAGGTAGTACAGCTCAGTGCATCCAAACAAGGGCAGAACACTTTACCAGAAGCTGAACTTCGTAGTAGTTTGCTATTATCTCTAAGCGGATAAAGATTAATGTCCTTTTCTTCTCTGGCCACCTATCCACCCTTCCCTAAAATCTGCAAATACAAGGTTTCCTTTCAACTTTTTCTCTGAACAGTATCTCTGCTTTTTTGAAAGCAAAGTAGAATATGTCTTGTAATTTGCATGGGCATATAAATGTACAAGAGGTTTATAATTTGAGTGAATTCGTATGAAGTTCAGCTTTTTTCAGATTTTAAAAAAAGTTCAAACCAAAGTTGCCTGTGGCTGAGCTGAAGGCTCTGAGTCAGATTGTCGGCCTTCATGGCTAATGAATTCATGGGTAGGTAAAGGGACTGGGTTTTAGTCAAAATCCCCTTGCTTTAAGACTTTTCTCCTCTCTGTCTTAATACCGTAGTACCAACAGTTTATTTCTGAATTAGCCTTCTTTCAACTAAACACAAAGTAAGAATAGAGTCCTTGTCCCAGAAATGCAGCTCTTCTAAGATGGGAAATTCAGGAGCAGAAATGTTCCATAGCAAATACAATGATAGAAGGGCATGTGTTGCATTCATCGTGTGTTTGTCTTCTACTTTCAGTGCTTCCTGACTTTGAAAGTTACTTTGTCTTACCTTTTTACATATATTTTTGTGTTTTATATCTAGTTATGAAATAAGTAGAAAAGACTAAAATTACAGTAATTAATATTAGGGATCAGGGAATACTGTGTATTTAATGCTATTATTTTTGTCTGCCATTCAAATTTGGAATGGAGGGCTTCTGGTTCAGTGCTGTGGGGAAACAATTACCTTTACTGGAAGCTGATCCTGGAATGCAAACCTTCTAATTTCTTGAAATAAGAATCTACTTTCCTCAGAAAAAAAAATATGAAAGGTTTTGGATTATGTATTTTCTTGTACAGACTTTCTGCAATAGGTATCTGTTTTCACTGTGCAGCTTAAAAGCTGAAATTCAGGTGAATTTGCATCCTAATGTGTAAAAATGATAATCAAGATGTAAAGCAATATATAATAAGTTTAAAATTATCCGTAAGATCTCAGAAACAGTTTTAAGTTTTCAGCTGTAACTTTTCTACTCTTCTTAGGTCTGATGCCATTACCAGCAGGGCTTCCTAACCTGGCTGATCTGTCCAAACTTAATTTACCTGCACCACAGATTGTTCCAGAAATCATACAACCAGGTATGTGCTTCTGCAAACTGAAACACTAATTAGTGTCCTTTATCCCTGAGACTCTAATTTAGAGCCGTCTGGGAGAGTCCTGAAGGGGATAAATTAAATGTTTTCCTGAGATGGGAGTGGATGTTAGTGCCCAGATTAGGTAGACAAGGAATATGTCTTTAGATAAACTAATTCTAAACTTGCGTCTGTATTTAGAAGTTTCATTTTCTGTTACCTGAGTTATGATCTCAGAAGAGACTGTACCAAGATGAAAGTATGTCATTTTATGGGTAGAAGAAAATATGAAGTGTTTCTTTATATGCTAGATGTGGAGATCAGAGCTCCCTGACTGAATCAATGCCAGAAGTATGAACTAATACTAGATTTATGCTTTTGAGTAAAACAGAACTGCTGAAGGTGCACATGGAGCAAGCAAAAAGAAATTGGAAGCTTTTATGGAATATGGTTCTTGTTAACTTCTTGTTTCTCACAGTTTCAGTGAAGGCCAGAAAAATCTAATCATCATTACTTATGCATTAAATACCTGGTCCTCTGAGGAGGTACAAGCGATGCTGAATTTACTCAAGCAATGTTGAATTTACTCTGATTCATTAGTTCTGAAATCTGAAAAGTATCAGGCTTGAAACGAGCCTGCTGAGTCAGTGTTGTACACATATCATGCTCATGCTAAGTTCAAAAAGCTTTTTCCTCTTCACAGGTAAATAGAAGCCTAGAGAAAGTAAAATTTTTAAGCAAACAGAGCGTCTGTCCAATCTGTCTGTGATATGCACCAGCTCACTGCCTTTTTCTCCCCCGTTTTTCTTTTCAGGTTTGCCACCCCTTCCCTCCTTGCCACCTCTGAACCTAATGGGAATGACGCCTCTATCCATGCCACCCAAGTGTGTCCCTGTGCTTCCTTTGGTCACAGAGGCATCTGCAGTGCCTACAGATTTGCTTCCCTCTATCAGTCAAGCTGGAAGCTTTTCCATCAACCCTGGCACTACTGTAAATGTAGAACAGACCTCCACGCTCACCTTGGATAGCGCTGCTCCAACTTCTGTGGCAACTGTTGTTGACAGATCAAATGAATCCTCCACAGCTAATGAGAAAACTACTGGAGTCACAGATACACAAGCTTCTGAGTCCTAACTCCAGATCACTCTGTTGGATTGGCTTGGTATTTATTTAGCCATGGGATACATATTTGAAAAGCAAGCTATCATTAATTTCATACTAGTTTGTACTTAATCTTTAGGAGTCCTGTAAATAATATGGAGGTATAATAAAAATAAAAGGGGATTTATAAAGTGTGGGAGGGGAGGAAGAGTACTTGTATGTTACCAAAAAAAAAAAAGTCAAGGTGGTAAATAGAATTCCACTGCCAAACTCTGAGGTGTATGTTTTTACTATAGGCTGACAGCCTTACCCTGCTAGGCTTGTCCTTCCTTATAATTAGCAATTTTGCTTCTGATAGAAATGAAGCGGGTCTTGCGTGTGACATTTACGTACCATAGTTCTTGTTCTTTGCAAGTATCTTGTTACTACAGTGGGATGAGAATGTTTCGTCTGAGTTGTAAATTTTAACGCTGCAAAACTTCCAGCTAAAGATATTTCTATTAAAATTGCTGAGTGACCTGTTAACTGACATCTCGTTATTCAGCTTGTACACAAATCTTTGTCTTTAAGCTCCTGAGAGATGCTCCAGCCATGTTTTGTGACTGCTGCTGCGTTGTTTCGTATGCCCACTGTAAAATGGCCTTTGGAAGGGAATACATGGAATGTTAAATGTAGCACACAATTTGGCACTTCATGACTACTGTAAGATGAATTAATGGTTTAAGCATACATACAGCAATAAATTCCTGGAATTTTATTCTTTGTGTGACAAAATATCACTTTTTTTTTTTTTTAATTTCTAAAGTCTCATTTAACTGTTTTTGGCTCATTTCTCTCTAGCACGGATCTGTGAAAGGGCTCCCCTCCAGAGGAATGAGTCCAAGATGGAATGCCAGGCATCTTAATGGTAGGCAGGATCAGCCCTTGTGGTTAAATCCATTGCAGCAATGAGTCATGAAATCTGCCTGCATGTGATTCATACTTGGCCTTTTTAAATTGATATTTAGGATGAAAGTTGTACATTAACTGTAGATGATACACTTGTATAAACTGTTGTGTGCACTGTACTCCAGGTGGTAGCCTTTGCTCCTGATACCAGGTACAGTTGATGTGGAAAACTCTTCTGTACCACTCCAGTGCTTCTATATAAAAACTGGGATTTCATTTATATGTGTTTGCTACAAGCACATACAACCTTAGCCATATCATTATCAGGCTGGAGTTAAGGTCTGTCTCAACAGCTGTGTATTTCATTTTGGCAATGTAGTTTGCCTGATCAGTGTTTGGAATAGTAGTTCCATATGATAATAATAATATTGTCTCAATTAATTCAAGTGGAAGCCTTATCTAATACCTGTTGTCCTGTCTCATCTTTATCACTTAAGTATTTGTCTTTCATCTGCCTCACTACTGCACATTCCTCATCACCTGTTGTGGCAAAATCCTGTATCAAAGACAGACCCTTAATACTTTTTTCATACTGTGAGCAGTTTCTTTTCTCAGCTGCTTGGAGTGTGAAATCCCTCTGCCTTGCTAAATAGGGCACTCGTTATTTCTCAGACTGTATTTTTATTTACCTTTGTAAATCCAGTGTCACTTACCTGAGAATTAAACCTTGACATGAGAAGAAGGATGCTCCCTTTTCTTTCCTTTATACAGAGCAACTCTCAGCCTTCATTGAGTCTCACAGGTCTAACAGTCTTCTCTGCAACATCATTAGACACTTCCAACCCAAGAACAGTAAAAGTAGAATTTTCATCACACAACAAATTCAGAACAATTGCTGATTGTAATCAGATGCATTGAACTATAATCCTTGGGTAGTTGTTTTTGTTCTTACAGTATGGCACAGTCTCCTCTGAAGTAACATCTGAAGTTATCTGGTATGATTCTGTGCTTTCCAACAGCAAGCTGCAAACTTTCATAGGTCTTGTGCAGTTGTCTCTAGTAGCAGGCAAAATAAGATGCTTAGTCTGAAGTTTTGCCCTTCTGTAGCTATTTTAAATCCCTTGTTGCTGACTATATATCCAGCCTTTTGATAGCTGTGAGAGCAGTGGAAGTAAGACAGTGTTTAAGTGTTGCCATCAGCAATTCTGCTAAAGATAATGTGACTTCAAATTTGGAGATGATTGAGTGGTGCAGATTTAAGATGTAATCTCCCAGCTAAAAAGTCCTAAACATTGAGAAGTCAAAAACTTACTACTTAAAATAGAAGCAAAGACTTTAAATTCACAGAATTGCACTCTGTCCCTGTTTTTTTAATTCAATTAGAGTTAATGAAGTCATACCTTAATCACTTCTGGCAAAGGGTCTCTTAATGACTTGTTTTTCTCAAAAAAAAAAAAAAAAGAGTAAGGAGGAATAGGAACTTAGGATACACCGAGGGACTGACAGCTGCTGTAACCTTGTTTTCATGGGTTTGTGTATTCAGCTGTTAATGAACAGTTGCAAAGAGACACATTAGCTTTATTTAAAGCATTGACACATGGAGTTCTTTAACAGGTACTGAGAGCAGATGAAGACAGATGTACCATAAACATTCCCAACCTTGCATGTAATCAAGAATGATTAATGTGTATGACCTACTCTAAAATGCATAAGGTAATTTCCTGCTCCTCCAAAGACTGTTCTGGGGGCTGTGGCATTCACTGTACCTGTATTTGTTGTGAGGGCAGGGCTGTCTCAACAGTGTGTGAGCACATGCTGAAGAGGTGCTTTTTGCGGCTTGATGCTCTGCTGCTGCTCCAGGAACCAGCTGCTCAGGCTCCAAGGTCATGGCAGGAGTGTGGACAACGTGCTAATGGTGGAAGTTTCATAGCTACGGTGTGGTCATGTAGTGGGCTGTTTCTGAGCCCCTGACAGCCATGTTTTAAATCCTGTCCACATTAAACCTCCCTGTCACAGTTGGAGCTCAGTTCGTTCCTGGGAAATAGCTGTGCAGGGCCACGAGATGGCGTGCACCAGTTTCTTTTGGCTGAATTTACAGGAGAAAACTCAGCAACGATGATGGTTGGTTCCCACTCCTCCAGCAGCAACTGTAGTCAAATGGATGCCAGCTGGATGCTGAATGATGATGCTTGAGAACTGTAAAACCAACTGATCTGAATGAAGGCAGAAAGGGGCTGAGCTTAAGCTATTTCCAAGTTCCAGTTTTGCTGAGTGTTTGCTGACTTAAGCCAAGCTAACCATGGGGCTGGGTGAAAGTTTTGAAGAAAGCGGATCTTTACAGGCAGGGACTCGTTTGAGATAGTGTAATGCTGAAGGAGAGGCTTGGATAATATTTCCAAACCCTCTGTGATGTAAGTGCTGATTATGGAATTAAGTTGAAGGGGGCAGGATAAGGATCAGGGATGTTTGAGTGTGGAGTTCTGTTTTCCTCAATTATATACAGGCTTTGTCTGTACTAGTCTGTACTAGTCAAATAAATGTATTCACAATCACTCTGTAACATGGAGGCCTCATTGGCACCAAGCTCAGAGGTTTTGGTTCTTCACTTGGACATAGACACCTAGAATCTGTTGCATTTTAGATTTGAATCCTGTGATGGTAGGAAAGAATCAGACTGCAAAAGTGTTTCTTCATTTTCAGGTCATAACTTCATAACTAAGTAAGTCATGCTTGTAATCCTACTCTGTACATTCTTCATGGTAGTCCAAGATTTAACACATATTTGTGCAGCCCAGCACAGTGTCATGCACGGTGCTGTGCCTTCTAGTAATAACTAGCTAAGAAATTGTAGTTTAGCTCAGAAAACAAGAATCTTCAAACTGATTTGCCTGTAAAATCTGTGGTAGAAACTGGTTTTTTAACTGCAGTGTAACAGAGAGCCAACACCTACCATAGCACAGTTTTAAAGTGGAATACTTAAAGTGCAAGAACTAACCTCAAAAAGCCCTGAAACCAAACAAACCACTGGCCTCAGTCAAACAGAAAATTCCATTTAGCTCAGGTGAGTCTCCAGCAGTTCTGCCCTGCAGCCCTGGTGAAAGAGTTAAAGGGTAGTTATCTGCCCTTTTACAGAGTATTGAAGGGATTTGCAGATGGTGGCTAGAGAGCTAGTGAGCTGAGCAAGGAACAGATACACCCTTTTCCAGAAACCCCAATTCATGTTGATCCCTAGGCCGTATGAATACATTATGTTGCAAGGGTGCAGCTAGCAATTCAGAATTTCACTTGGGTGGATGACTGGTGTTCCTTAGGACCAGTCTGTGCAAATTATTTCAGCTGAAGTTAGTGCCAAAGTGCAGGGTTTGTGCTATGATACACGTGAAACTGCATCAAGATTTTAAGAGTTCAAAGTCGACAGACCTGGCAGGTGGGGACCTGTTCAGGGTGGAAGGGGTGAGGTGGGGTGCATGGTTTTGTTACTCTACTCACAGCGGGAGAATGCAGACCCATCTCTGTCCACTGACCATGCCTGCCTCTCCACTGCTCTTCCTTGCACCTGGAAAGGCAGAATTCTGCCCTAAGAGGAGGCTGCAAACATTACTCTGCACTGACAAGATGACTGTGACTCTTATCAAATAATCCTGTTCTCAGCCTTGGAACTTGTGTCCTATGGGATCAAAAGCTATGTTTCATCCTTAGTTGTGCAATGTAATACTTTTACTCTCTCTGAACTGTTTCCTGTGTTAGGTTCACACTTAATCCATTTTAAATGCTGCATTCCAGCATTGCTCAGCTCACCCACAAGAGAGAGCTTCAGAGACCACAGAGGTCAGGCTCACCTTGGGCAACCCCTGGCAACAGCCTATTCTGCCAACAAAACAACCCGTTTTAATAACAATCCTGTTGTCTTGAGAGGATTGTTTGCTCTGCCAGCAAGTGGTGCATATTCACGTACTTTGTTCATGGCCCTTGCAGGTTAGGTGAGCTGTGAAACTCCAACAGAAGCTAAAAAAAAATAGGAAGCATGAGTGAACTCAAACTGCAAAGCCTGTAGTCAACATAGACTTGCTAGTTATGTAAGAAAAGCCTGCAATGGGTGATTGTAGTATTAGCAAAAGCAATGCAGAGCTATGAGCTTTGTGTTTGATCAGGGGCACTGGATGTAATGGGTCTCACTGAGGGTTGACTGGTCTGGACCTTCTCATGTGCAGACATAGCACTGCCCAGGGACCTGCTCCCTGGAGACATCTCTTCCCAGCCCTCACAGTTCATCAGCCACATCCTCTGCTGGCAGCTTGCATCAACAAACAGTTCATCTCAGTGTTCTTGCTCCTAAATGAATGATAGACACAAATTGTCAGCAAACACCACTACATTTTCACCTGGCATAAGAGAAGGAGTTTCCAGTTGTTGGTACTGTACAGAGAGAGAATACAGACAATGCAGTAGCTAAGACTTAGCAGTGACCATCTTGCTACAAATCTCACCCTTATCCTTCAAGCTGACTTCCCCTGAAATTTTGTCTTCAAAATAATACTTAAGAAGAAACTGAAGATTTTAAACCTCCCATCCTGGTGTTCCAAGTACCCCTTTTATGGGTTTGGAGCTGTGTGCATGCTAGTGGTTACACAACTTAAGGAAAGAATCTGGGAGCTGAAGCTAGATCAGAGAAATAGTGCAACTTCTTCGAGAAACATTAGAACTTGTAAACAGAAGTTGCAATTTTTACAAACAGAAGCTCAGTATTAAGAGTTACTAGGTATCAGTCAGGTTTTATCAGCTATGATACTAAAAGGTAGAACTGTAAGATATGAGAAGCTATTTCACAATACTGTTTATTCCTTCAGGTAAATATGTGTTCACATGAAACAACAAGATTGGTCCCAGGCAGTGACACTGCCTTCCTAAGGCTCAGAAGTCTGACAATAGGGAATGTTTTTGTTACATATAACAGTACTTGGGTAAAATCCTTTAAGAGAGCAACCACAACTTCTAAGAAAATAAAAACCAACTGGAAATCTGTGTATTGCCAAATAACATGCTGGGCACTGGAAATGAATGACTTTGTGAACAAGTTGCCTTTTTTCCAAGGTTGCATTTTTATTTGAAACAGATTTCTTATTCATTTTACCAGTAACACCTATTCAGAAAGAAGACAAAAAAACCCCTCACAACCCAAAACCACACTTGCTCCCTGGGCACTAACTGTTTAATAATGAAAAGGAACTTACTGTTCCTAACCCAGTTCTTGGCCATTTTCATTCCTAACTACAAAAAAAGTAACAGAAATAATGTACTTATGGATTGCATTGTGCTTCTGAATATTTTTAGCCTAAAAGTACACATCATAAAGGGATAGGAAGACTGACAAATTCAGGGTGAAATATTAAAAACTTTGAGGAACTGAACCAAATATTTTTCAAATGCTCCTTGGAAATTGCCGTACGTCACTCACACGGAAGCAAGCTCGTGCATCTTTACCTGCAGATACACACTGCTGGAGTTCACTGTAGTCTGCTCCCCAGCCTCTCATCAATTTTCAGAAGTGCTTGCATCAGCCTTTGCTCCTGTCCCCGCAATGCCTACCTGTCATCCTACAGACTTCTGCCTCTGACAACTCAGCGCCATCCCTCAGTAAGTACATTACCAGCTCCAGCTATAAAGGCCTTGCTGCCTTGGTGGTTGGTGCCATAACTGGTGCTACAGAGGTAATATTTCAAGATAAGGCCTGAAGGCATCTCAGATTCTTACCCACTATATCATCTTCCTCCCCTTTTTCTCTCTTCCCCTTACTCTCCCTTTCATTTGTGGATGGGGCCTTGTAGTATGATTCAGAAAGGCTAGAAAGGCTTGCTAAAAACACTGGGAGATTTCTTATGGTGTATAGGAAGGGAGATGCTGAAAGAGAGCTGTTTAAAGGACAGAAGCCAGATGGCTTTCTCCTTACTAATCACTGCATTTGGCACTCGGCTTGGCTCTTCCACAGAGCAGAGGGGTCCTACTGTCACCTCTTGCCTAGGATTCCTCATTTGCCATCCTCACATCAGGAGTGCCCATGCTTTTTGAACCACTTCTCTGACCTTCCAAGAAAGGAGAGCAAGTCACCACCACATGCACTGCCTGGAATGCTCTGCACACCCCGGTCACCCTGCCCTTCAGCCCGTGCTCACCTCAGAGCCCTGCAGCTGCTGTGGAACGTGCGGGCTGGCTGCAGAGAGGATCACGAGTCAGCCGGTGGGAGACGCTGCCCCACGCCTGACACCTGAGATCCCACATCCTGTCACTGAAGGTGCAGCAGCAGTTCTCAAGAGGCAGGTTAGCAGCGAGCAGCTTGCTTGTGCTCACACCGTTTGCATGCTGGAGGAGAGGCACCACACTCTCCTCAAGGACATTCTGCAAAAATAGTAATAGAAAACTGTTGTTATTGCATGCAGGGCTGAGTCTGAACAACCTCTACAACTGATTGCGATGCTGAGAGCACCTCAAGAGCACAGGGCAGTTTCAAGTGCAAGGTCCTTGCTTTGAGCTCCATGTGCTTTGCAAGCAGAATACTGGCTGTTTAAACAGAAGGTGCACTTCACTAGAGGAGGGTGCTTGGTGAGTCCTGTACATAACTCCTTATAAAGACTAGAAATGTGCTTTCTGAAAGAAAGACAGTATTTAAATTGATTAGACAAATAATAAATAATGCCTCCAGCCTCCTGCCTGCAGCAGTCTCTGAGTGCTGGGCATATGGCTCCTTTCCAGACCACATGGCAGCCAATGAGGCAGAGCTGGTGATTATTATTTTACCCACCTCTGACAGGAAATAAAACATCTGTTTAATCCTGACAGTGGGACTCCTCAGCAGTTAAGCTAAGATGGTTAAAATGGATATAATCGAAAATTATATTTAAGGCAGCAGAAAGCAGTGATAAGACTTCTCAAATTTGTTAAGACTTCAGTCTCTGATACGTTGAGAGCCATGGGATTTTTTTAATGGCTGTAGCCAGTCAGGACCTCTTTTTCACAGCTCAGTCAGAAAGAAATCCTTTTGAAAAAGGGCATCTTTTTAGCTGGGCTCAAGGGACAAGTGGTTATGGCTCCAGACTGTTCACAAGTGGAGCAGCTGTACTTGCTGCTGCTCTCAGCTCTGGTTAACCAATGGTGTTTCTCATTGCTGTTCAACCACAAGGCAAAGTTAAGAGCTTGAACACTTGGACTATTACTGTGAAAAAGTAACAAGAGCAGACATGACATTCTGTGAAATATGTAAACAGATGAAGATGTTTTTTGGGGTGCAGAAAAACTTCTAAAACAGTCTGTTCCTCTGGAAAGTTAAACCCAGTATTATTGACTATGAATGAGTAGCCAGAGGGCTGACTGAACAGCTCAGCTAGGCAGTGGTGAATGGGAAAACTGGCTGCAAATCTCACCTTATGGAACAGCAGTGGGGCTCTAAGTGGTCAAGAGAGGCAGCCTCCAAAAGAGTGAAGGGTATTTACAGAGGGTGATATAGTCAGTGGTCCAGTGAAATTGTGCAAAGGGAATTTGAGACCAAATACTTGTAATAATTCCTATGTCTCAGATTAATCTGCATAGCAGTCTTAGCAGGGTAGTGTTCAAATCCCCTTCCAGAAAAGAACAAAACAAAGTATTGGGTTTAGCAACCCAAAGAATAAGCCTGTGCTGAATTACTGGAGTAAGATGAAAAATATTTGCTGTTCTGTGGGATTCATCTCACTCTATCCTCTTCATATCCAGCAGAGCTTGCTCACAGACACTGTAGTGCTCCTCTTTAAACTGGCTTGGCTCAGTGGGTGGACAGGCATTTGGTTAGTGGTGGTCACTTTGGAGGGAGGAGGGTTTGGAGAATCTTTACAGGCAGTCATTGAGAACAGATTCCAGCTGGCTGCAAGCACTTCCACTAGGATGTGATGCACAGCAAAGTCTTGAGTGAATGATGCTTCTGAGCACTCCTGTGAGCCAATAAGCACAAGCACCCTGGCACGCATGGCAGCACTGAAATGCACAGTCATAGTCATTACTGTGCCACCTCGTAGGAAACAGCTGATTTTGCTGCTGTTTGCTGCAACAGATGTGGAATAAAACCTCCAACAAATTGTATCTATTTAAGGCATAATAAAAAAGAGCCTGAGTCCAACCAAAGACACAACTGAAAAGCAAAAACGGGACTTTGGTGACTTGACTTTGCCTATTGCACTTCTTTACTGGCTTTGACTAGGTCAAAAAGTGTCCAGTCCCTGCAGCTCCAGGTAGCTGTAGTCCTCTGCTCAGCAATATAATCAGCTATTGGCACAGAGCTGTAACAGAGGCTGCTACTCTGGGTATGGGCTCAGAGCTGCTAAAGTTGGACAAGATCATTACCATCTTCCACCCAGACCTGCCCACCACAAGATGTCACCTTGAGTTCCTATGGAAGCTTCCCATTCCTGGATGAGTTGGAGCATATTCTTGAGAAGGAATTCAAACTTCAGTTGATAGCGGTGGATTATATACCTACAACTATTAAAACTTACAGTGTTTTGTTTCCCTCACTGGAAAGAGTGGACTTTTCTTCCCCATTATGGTCTTTGTAATATTGTGTGCGTTCTTTCAAGGGTGCACTGCGAAAAGAGTGCGTTGCTTGACTGTTGGCTACATGCTCACAGGTGTCTTTGGTGTCAGTTATTGATGCTATCAAGACAGCAGCATCCTTTAAAAGGCTTCCAACTGAATTTTAGCTCCAGGCCACATACTTTCTCTCTGCAGGGTATCTTTTACCATCTAATCTCACTGGAACAAGAAGGCTTTAAAACTAGGAAAAAATGAATGAGGAAATCAGTGATACCAATTATACACCAAATGAAGATAAGTCCCTCTGTCTCATTAGCACTGTTTAATTATGCTTGGATTTAAATTCTAAATATAGTTCATACGAATTCACAAGGGCAAGTGTTTGCTTCCACTGTTGTAATCCTCTCTGCATCTAATACTTCTCTCTCCTATAAGATCAACAGTTTTAAGGACCTGTCTGCTTGAGTTTCAGATGCTGACACTTCAACCCTTGTAAGTGGAAAATGTTTGATATTTGCATTGCTGTAAGAGTCCAGGGTCCCAGCTGACTTCTCAGCTTCCTGTGCTGGATCTGTGTCAACGTGTGGAGGGAGTCCCTGGTACTGATTCCTACACTCTTAACAAGGCAGAGGCACTATATTTTCAATATGATTGTTGTCACAACCCATTGGTACTGGGCGTGATGTTCATTATAAATTCTCACCAGGTCAACAAAGGCACCAGACCATGTGTCAGGAACTCTTATGCTTTCATTGTACAGTTGCCATAACTCCAGCAACCAGCCCCCTGCTTAGACTAAAAAGATGTTGGCTAACAAGAACTTAAATTCTTACAATTCACTTCCACAAAAGATATTGGCTAACAAGCCCTCAATTTTGTACACTACACTTCAGTAAGTTCTCAACTCACACAACAAACTCCTCAAAGGTGCTGGCTCACAAGTCGCAACACACCATCCAAGTGCTGACACACACACAACATACCTTTTCTTGAAGGTGCTGGCTAACAAGCCACAACACACCTCTACAAGGTGCCCACTCCCACAATAAATTCCAGTAGGGTGTATAGAGTAGAATATGATAGCTGAGCTTTGCCCGAGCAACACAATGGAAGAAAACAAAGAATATCCTCAGTCCTTAGGTCCCATGTTGGTCCTGCCGCATAGATGGTGCAGAGCTCAGACAAACAATGAGAGTGAAAGAGAGGAAAAAGAGAGAGGGAAGGGGTCCTTTTATACCGACCTTGTTCACGCCTCTTATGTAAACTAGATTTTCTGTGCTGTTTTGTTCACACACGCCCAGCCATCCCCTCTCCAGGAAGGAAGCATGGGGAACACTGAGCACGGGTCTCAAAGTGGAGCAGGAAGTTGTCTCAGAACAGCTCAGCTCCCCCTCCACGGGACCCTCTCCTCTGATCACCTTTCCTGTAGCAATGCTCAGAACGTTTGAGACAAAACATGCTTAGGTTGGTCCTCTACACTTGTGTGGATGCATTGATGTCTGTCTGACTATCTATCTGTCTATCTATCTATCTATCTACCCCTTCTAATGCAAACCATCAAAGCCAGCAGGAATTTGAGTCTTATGTCCCCAGGCTTGGTCAAGCACTTGACCCAATCCACTCCTCTTTGGGATTAACTTTAATGTTTTTACCAGTTTACTACTACAAACCTGGTAACAAATATTATTTCCAACTCAGTCCATTTACTAGTAGATTTCAGCAGGATTCTAGAAAGCCACTCTAAATCTGTGTTTTCTACTGAGGGGTGAAGCTGAGAACGAGAGGAGACCCACTCCTTTCTCCTGGAGAAAATACCTCCAGAGCCAGTTCTCTCCTCTTAGACCGTGTACAGTGCACCTGTCCAAAACAGCAATGAGGATGTCTCTTCAGTTTGAGAAAGGTGGGGTTTAAACAAGCATTTCTGCACCAGACAATTCTAAAAGGAAGGAATGGGGCAGGAAAGAACCAAACACCTCTTTCCCTTCTAAGTCTGATTAAAAATTCAGTGTTAAGAATCCCCATCTGAAAAGGCAAAGATTTGAAAACATCATCAGCACTTCTAAAGCACAGTGAGTGCCTACATGCTACCTAGAATGGCCCATCTTTGCTAATCCTTTAACAGTGGTTTTGACTCAGAAATACTATTAATTAATCTAACCACATATAAGGACTATTGATTGAGTGAGAATTTTACTGCCCTCAAAACTATGAAAGCATTTTACACTTGCATCCTGGGTTGGTACCTATCTGCCAAGAACAGACATAATTGCTTAGTCACAGTGTGCAAAGGCTTTGGGTGTCCAAAGGATAATGAACAGAGATGCAGTATCAGATATGAGCTTCAGATGCTTGAATTCATGTGGGATGTAGAGGAACTACACTTTAGTAACCATGGGATATGGGATAATTAGAACACCAGGTTCTTCCTTCATTAGTTTAGTCAGGGAAGGCTTAAAAAAGATGGTGGGTTTTTGTAACTCCTACTCCCTGGTGATAATTGTGCAGAAATGGCACTGAGGGTTTATACCCTGGTAGCACCCAGATCTCCGGTTGCTGCTGGGATTTTTATTGTTTCTTGGAATTTTTGGTTCTGTGCAATCCCTCATCTGACAGCGTAGCCCAGCATGGCCTGTGTGCTAGATCTCTCATATGCTAAAAAGGCATTTGCTTGGTCAAGCACTTGTGTGATGGCACAGAAGCAACACTAAACTAACCAGCTACCTGAGGGCCCTATGGAAAGCTGCTGATCTGCAGAGTGATGTTTCCTATGTCTCCTACTAGTGGCTTTGCCTGCTGCTGCACATCTATGCTGTTTGTTGTCTGTCAGGTGAGAGATAATTTCTCCTCACCCCTTTGCCCTTCTCTTAACATGACTGATTTTGGTCCATGAATGAAGTTAGCATACCACCCGCAGGGGTAAGATTAATAGCTGTTGTGTGAAGGAATGCTCTTTGTTCCAAGCCCTGCCTGAAAAGTTTTTTCTCTGTCAGTCTGAGCAGAGACCCAGAGACAACCCTGAAAGCAGCCCCTAATCTCTGGCAGTTTAGAGGGGTGTAATGCAAACATGAAAGAACATAACTGCTGGATACAACTAATTGCTTTAATGAGAACGTACCCTTGGGGTTTATGACAAACAAATTCCAGTTGCTTTATTGCATTGTGTCTGAATTTCCCCTGTCGTTTCAGTTGGACACAGCACACTGTTGGATCATGCCTGGAGAAGGAAGTTTTTTGTGAATCTCTGGCAAGATGTCCACACAATGAAAATTTGAGAATACTGGTAGGGTAGCCAGCCAACTGTCCCCAGTAGGAGAGATGCTCCTCCTGAGGGAAAGCCAGTGAGCCAGAGCCCAGCTGTGAGGGTTAGCCTGCCTCTGGGGAAGGGCAGGGAGAGCAGAGCAACCTGAGCTGAAAGAGAAGACCTGACCTGCACCAGGCTAAGTTGCTGCCATTTCCAGAAGGGTCTCTCCCCTTGCTCCCTACGCCCACCGGCGCTCACACCAGCGCTTCCCAGCACTGGCCCCTGCACCCCTGTGGCTGCCTGGGGCCTCGGCTCAGCTTCTGGTGCTGGATGAGAGGTAACCCAACCAAAAACAGGACTGCATTTTCACCCAGGCCCACCAGCTGATGAGACCTAGCACACAGCTAGTGGTTCCTGGTCTGGAGGGAAGGCTGGCAAGGGAGGCTGTGGGTGCAAAGAGCTCAGGGGTGAGCCCTGGGTTTGCTTACACTGACTGAAAAACCTCTATCTCCAGCCAGGAATGCTAAACTGAGTGGTGTTAAACCAAGATCAAGAGCACCATAATTCTCCCAACATCTGTGACTTTAGTCCAGTAGCATAAAATAGCGCTTTTCCCTCCAGACACACAAACGAGTGCAAAACAATATTTTAACTTATTAAGATAGAAACTTCTAATGTACCTCCTAATGGAACCAACTTCTGTGAAGCACTCAGATAATTTTCACACTAAATATTTGTCTTGGGCCAACAATACAACAAAGCCTTTAATGGTAAAAGGACATTTAATTTCCCTAAAACAGAACAGCCATGCTATTTGGATTAGTAACTACTACATTATAATTTTTTAGGTGAAAAACCTCCCTTGCATATTAGATATTGTAGTAGCTATCATTATTACTTTCACCAAATTAGAAATTAGGTTGGATCTACTTCCCATCCTTAATTCACCTTTATCAGCATGATGTCCTATCAATAAGATGTTAGAAATCATAAGCAGTGACCCATCACAAGGAAATGTGTGACTTGAAAATTTTAAAATGATTCTTTAAAAGGCTTCTGAATTCTGATTGTGTCATTGCAAATTACAAGAATGGCAGTAATAAGAATAAAGTCCAAAAGCAGAGAGAAGAGGAGTTGAATTGCAGTATTTCCAGCCATTGTCAATTATAAATATATTCTGTCAGTCATGCTTCCAATTGTTAGATAATGGAATTTATCTAATAATTAGATAAATTATTCGATATCAATCAACTCATTTTACAGGTTCATCATTTGAGCACCTAAAACTCCTAAGTTTCTTCACAAGACACTAGGGCTTAACAAAAAAGTCAAACAGACAAATTTCAGTGTTGTTGAAGTTAAGTTCTTATACAGATCCCTCTCCCAGACACTACAACTCAATACTGCTGAGAACTCCAAAGAGAAGTCAAGCTTCACTCTAGAAGCTTTGATTCTTATTTCAGGAATCTTGCTCCAAGTCTTGGTATAAACCAAGAAGTTTTCCTCCACTCTTTGTATCCTGGGTTACTTTGACCAATGAACATTGAAACTGCAACCACCGTGCCCTGTCGATGGATCCAAGGGGTGTCTTGCAGGTCCTTCCAGTCGCCTGCAGGGTCCAAAGCCCTGCTCTGACTGCCTGTACCAGCACCACAGTCTCACTCCAGTGCTACACATCTGCTGGTATCCAATCCCAGCTACCTGCTATTTCCTGCCAGCACTAACTCCTCAACCGTTCCTGCCAGGCTTTCCAGGCATGGGGGAGGTGAACCACGTGGAAGGGCCGTGCATCTTGTCTCTCCTGCAGACACCCATGTTTTTCCAGGTGTGGGAGGCCAGCTGCCATCTCAATTGGGTCCAGTGGAGGGCCCTGGAAAGTTTCTCCTCATTGATTGGTTTAACCAGTTTTATCAATATTGTTATTAGTATTCTTCTTGGTAAAGAGTTATTTTCTTTATTTACATCTGAGAGTATTTGGTCTCTCTGTATTGGAGAAACCAGGGGTTTTGAATCCGAGTGAGACTTCTGTCTGAGGTCCCTGCTCCCCCAAGTTGTCTCAAACCAAGACACTTCGTTACATGCTATTTCTCCCTGTTTTACATAAGCTATACCAGAAACTTGTTTCTCTTAGTATTTGTTGAGTCAATAACCAAGTACAGCCCAATGCTACCAAATTCCAATTCCACATGCCAATTTCTAGGAAAATTAGTGTCATTAGTATTTAAATCCTCTGCCTGCTGTAGACAGAGGAGCCTTCATCCAATATTCCAAAGGGATGAGCAAGTCTTGACGGCTCAGTTACAGCATCTGCTGCTCTGCTATTGCCATGGCCAGGCTCTGTGCCATGCCAGTGTGAGGTGCAGACAGGTAAAGCAGATGAACTGGGAAACTGGGTGTCTCCTGCCCTGGGCTGCTGGCAGTATGTCTGATGCAGATCTCCAGTGGCAAGCTGAGTTTTGATATACCTCCCTGATTTTAGTCAATTTATAAGCACCAAACTTGTGATGATTCAGGCACCACTACTTTGCCCTTGTGCCCTGGGTTTGGTTTCTGTATGCCCAAATATGGAATACAATGTAAAGCTTTGCCACTGGCTGTTATGGCAACTCACCTTCTATCCCCCCAGTGCAGAGTGGCTGAGTCTAAAAGTGTTCTGGACATAGAGCAAGTAACCTAAATGAACACAGCTGAAGCGTCATTTCAGTCACACCATCTGTCTGGAGCCTTGCCCACCTGACTCCTGCTTGCTTTTCCCCATTTTCAAATAGGAATGGCTCATATTGGCTGTGTTGCTTCTTAGCACTAAACTAACAAAGGCCTTTGCAACCTAAGTAATGCTTTGCAAAACCAGAAAGGAGAAAAACATGACCTGCCTCACTCACTCAAAAAAAAAAACAAACAAAAAAACACAAAGAAAACGGCCTTCACATTTCTGCCTGATGTTAACAGAGCACATTAAAGCACGCTTCAAAATAGAAAGCTATCTCAATGTAATTCAGCTGAATTCTTCTCAGTGGTCTCCAAAATAAGGAAAAAACCCACAATCTTTTTGCTATTAGGACCATGTTTTGTTTAATGTACTACCTACCTATTAAGATCTTCATTTTACCAATATATTAAAATATTAATATAAGTGGCAAAGGATGAGGGTCATTAAAAACACAGGAACTCTGACAGATGATAAAGGATGACAGAGGAGTAATTCTATTTTATCTGTACAGGTTTTGTTAACTGGGTGATAGAACAATAACCTTCATGATATGCTCATTTGTTAGACTGGAACAGGTTTGGGCTCAATCATAAAACTGTCCTGATATCTGACACCTCTAAGAAGACAATTTATGAGATCAGCTCAGCACCTGATACATCCTTATGTAACTCTACAAGCAACATGAGGATTCTGTGGTCTCATATAAATGTATGTGAATTGACATTTACCAATGCAACAAGATGCTCCAAATTCACTATGGGCAAGAGCTCCTGTGTAGTTTGCCAACTAATATGTTCCTTACCTGGCTTTGCAGTAGGAGGACATGCAGGGAAGGTATTCCAGTGCTCAAATCACTGATGAGAGAGAGCTCTGCCAGCTGCCAATGAGCCACAGCTGCAAGCCTGAAACAAACCATTTGTGCAGTGGTTAGGGTGATTATTTCTGTCATGAAGAAAGTTTTACATTATGCAAATGTGCAAAGCTGTGCAATAACTCTTCATGTGGCTGTTTAGAGGGACAAACCCAGAAGAATGAAAGAAGCTGCATCATCTCACTCAGTCAGCCCCACCTATGCAGCCATTTGGCAGGTCCTGTTCCTCTGCTGTGCTCAGCCCAAGGGCAGAGAAGGTAGATAGCAGAATTCTGGGAGCATGGGCTATGCTTTACGTTGAGACCTTTAAATCCTTGCTAGTTCCATTGGTTTTGGTGGAAACCAAAAAGCATTAATAGGATAGAGCTGTAAGCATTAATGGGATAGAGCTCATGCTGTAAAAACATTCCTATGTATTCAAATAGTGTTTCTCAAGGCACTGCACACATCACCCCACTATTACACTGATTCTTACAGGAATCTTTGCTATCTATCCAATTGCTAAGTGCTGCACGTTTTAGGAATGCATTGTCCATGCATCACGTGCTGTGGCTGCACCTGATGGTGACATCCTGAAGCACTCCTAGGCACAGTACCAGCATAACTGTCCTAGAAGCTGCAGGGCCAGTGTCTGAGAGCTAAAAAAACATTTTTCAGTATCATAGGGTCTCTTTCTCTACAAGCCCCAGTTCCAGTTATTCCATTGCCATGAAAGGTGTGCAGAAACTGTACAAATTTAGATTAAAAGTCATTTGGGCAACAGAAGGCACATATTGCCAAATTCTACCTAGGAGTGACACAATGTGAAATACAATCTTTGCATATATTATATAAAGGCCATTGACTTGTAGATGTGTGTGGCACTTTTATCACTTCCAACAGAATCATAAAAAACCCAACCCTATGCTTGTACATACAGGCAATGTATTTAACATAATACATGACCTTTCATAAAGTTGCATATTTAAGCTATCATAGTTCTCTATTAGTGAACAATATTTAGAAGAAGTTGGTTTGAGAGTGTGCAAAGCCTCATTCTTTCCCAAACTGTAAATATTTCAGCATTTCAACATCAAAAATAAACTAGGATATTGATTCAGCAAGGTAGTGACACGCACTTCTAAGTGCTGAAGCACTGGATACTGCTTATGTCTCTTTGTCTTCAGTAAGGTCTGGGAGCAGCAGCTACAGCTCAAAGACTCTGCTAAGGACTGTCCTTCCAGTCTTGGAAAAGACAATTGCACAACTCCCCCATACATCAATACTAAAAACAACAGGAACCCAGAACCCCAGGCCAGCTGCAAAGCTGATCCAAACCCTGCACATGGGTAAACAGGTTTCCCAAGAGTAACAGCAAACACAAGGGTGATGTCCAGGGACTTCTTGTTTTCAGCACTGAGAGCACAACTGCCAAACAACAGAAACAATAACGGAGCAGGGGCTTGGAGATGAAGCTATGGCATTCCCTTCCCGGGAAACACTTTTTCATTGGCCTGGAGAGTTCTGTTCTGCTAAATACCATGGCATAGCTTCCACACAAGAGCAAGAAAAGACTTCACTTTGCTAGCTGACCTGCTGGTCTGATGGCAGCACATCCTCTGAGGATATGGGAAATGTGGTTTTGATCTCCTTCACTTTTCAAAGAGAAAGTCCCTGTGTGTGCTTCTGCAGAGCAGAAGATATTCACAGATCCACACAATTCTGAAATTCAAACATCCCATAATTTCTTAATGATACCTGATTAGCTCTCGAGACACCAGATACAAAATCAGATTTCTAGGGAAAGCATTTTTTTCTTGATTTATGCACAGAATTTTACTGGCTTGGGAAACATAGCACAAGGGAAAGATAGCAAGGTGACTTGATTACTTAGAAAAAACTAATTTCTCCAACAGCAAGTTTCCCTATCATTCTGTTAGAAGTTGAATATCTGATATAAACAATGCAAGAACCTCACTTGTTCAGAGCATAGCAATCAACTCCAAAGGACACTCACAAAGTTCAAAATTAAATACATAGTGGCTGTAGAGAAAGCAAGGCTCATACACTACACATTACAGGAAACTGTTCTTCATGCCACAGTGCACAGGAATGGAAATATTAGGCTTAAAGAGCAGTAAGAAAGGACACAAGGAAAAACTGGACTAGATTGCTTGGATAAGTAATGCAGCCTCTGCTGATCTAAGAATAAGCATCTCTGCATCTTTAAGAATAAGGTGAAGAAATTTCTCAGGATGTAAGTGAACTTGAGGCAAACTTGGGTACTGGAAGAGGCTAGAGAGTTTTTCAGGGATCCTTGCCTAGTAAGGACACTGAGGACTGAGTAAAATGTGTTTTGGTTGTGGAAAGGGCACTTGGAAACACACTGGCCCCAGATGGCCAGGTATATAATGCCAAACCCCCAGTTCATGACTCAGGGGAAACTATGTATCTCATTAGACTTCTTTCACCAATCTGTGGTCATGAAGACGTGAAACTGTTGGATTATTCGTAATTTCTCTGAAAACATTTGCAGTCTTACCTTTCCTACAAACACAACACAGTCCACAACTCCACAGTCCATGGCTGCCTGGAGCTGGGAATGCTCCAGGCCTCAGGAAGGGTATTCACATCCCGACGCCCACAGCAGGATCACGCTGGGATGTGACAGTGGCCTGGTGTCTGTGATGTGGCGGCAGAGAGACACGCTGGGCTGGCTGGCACAGAGTGTGGGACTGTGCACAGGAAACACAGTCAGTCCATGCTGCCTGGCACCCCTTGCCAATGAAACCAGGGTCCTCCCTCTGACTGTAGCTGGCATGTAGAAAAAAGTATTTTTAAACATCAATTGCAAGGTTGAAGTGTATAAGGACACTCTTAGAGTGTATCCACTATAAGGACACTCTCTAACCACAGTGCCTCCAAATTTTGAGGCCGTCCCTGTCCTGACACTGCCCAGGCCTTCTCCCCCTCCCCCAGGCCAGGCTCTCCAGTCGACCTTCCCAATGCAATTTCCCACTTTGGAGAAGAGCAGCAAGTCCTCAGGGCTTTTTGAAGAGAAATAAATGACCCAAAGACACTTCTCAGGTCCTGGGAGGCTCCTTCCCTCACTGTCCCACTCTGCTACACAGCACAGCAGCAGGGGCGGTGCTGCTGCATCTGCCCAGCTTGGGCCCAGCGGTGCTGGAGCTCTTCTGCCCCAACAGCGGCAGCTCCAGCCCCGGGAAAGCTGAAATCCAGAGCAAGGCTGAAGCAGCAGCACTGCTGGGGATCTACATCCCCTCCCCAGGCTGGATGTGTCATGGCCCGCTTGGCCGCGAGAGCTGTGGGATGGGGAAGAGACCCAGCCAGGCTGGTGGCCCCCCTTTTTGCCTTCAGAGAAAAATGTTTGGTTTTCCCACCTGGTTTTCTGTTTGGGAAGACACCAGAGCTGGAGCAGGAGAACTCAGGTTGCTTCAAATTCCAGGACATGCTTTCCTTTCCAGGGTTGCTGATTTTAAAACACGCAGTCACCTGCTTGGGCTGCCATGATGCTCTTCCCGACTAGTTGTGAGCGCTAAAAGCACTTTTCAGAAAATTAAAATATTAACCACCCTCCACAGAACCGGTATCTATCAACTGGCATAGACCAAGTTCAAGGTGAATAGTGCTCCACAGTGAAATCTGAACAAATTCACTGCTTATATAAATAAAATAAAATAGTGCCAAAACATGGCTGCTTTCCAAGAACAAGCCAACTGACTTAAATCTGGCTGCAAGGACCTGTAGCGCTACAATCAGTTAAAAGTGCAGAACTTCTCTTACAGTCACCTGTTTCATATGTAAAAGGGTTTTTCTTAATTATACAGCAATGTAATATTTTACAATCTTCCAGTAAATTTAAAGTGTTCATTAATTTAAAGGAAGCTTTTTATTTCCAAGGTTCATTAAAAACTGCGTGATGAAGTTTAACTTAGTTTCTTTTGTCTACCTGGTGTTAAATCAGGAGAAAGCTTAGGAAACCTAATGATGGATGATACATAGTGATGTTAGTAAAATACAGACTGATCAGCTGATACATGAATTACCTAGAAGTGAACCAGAACTCCTCCAGTAACTCAGGCTCCTAGACTCAGCCTCAAGGGTACTTCTATCCCAAGCACAAATTGCTGAATGGCAGTCACCAAATACTCCAACTCAGACATCTTCCTGTGACCACAGAATGACTCCATGTGGGGATACAGAATTTTCATTAACGGTACTGCAAGATGTTAAAACAAACACAGCTGTGTGTATTGGCAGGTATAACCTCACAACTTGGATTCAAAAGAGGAGATGGTGACTCTCTTTTTACCTGTATGAAGCTTTTTTTAAAGTGAGAGTTTAGGTTTCAGAAACATGTCTTTGTAAAGCTGAAGCCAATGCCATGTACTTAGCCACAACAGCCAGATGCTAACCACAGGAAAAGCAAGTCTGTATATAAACCTTCCTAGTTTTAGGTGGCTGTAAAATTCTCGGCTACTTAAGTAGTTCTCTGACACATTGCCTAACTTACCTTTACTAAGGGTAACCATACCACATTCCAGAGAAATAAAAATAGTTACATAATGGTACATATTTTCCTTAGGCAAAGCAGTTGATTTAACTTCTGTTACTGACACGTGCAGAATAAGATGGAGTGAAATCTAATTGAGCTTACAGTTATAGCATATTCTCCTCATGCTCTGCACTGTCTCGTGCTGTAGAGAGTGAAAGTTCTCTATTTGAGTCTAATTTTCTAGTCATTCTATAAACTTATTTTATTCCACAGCTCAAGAATTAAAGAAGGATCACTGACGTACTTAAGAGTTGTTTCTGTGAGATCTATTCAGTGAAATGCAGTTTCATTACAAGAGACGTTTTAAGTTTCATGGAACCCTCCCCTTTCACCTCCAGTGTTACTTAAATTAATTATTGTATTATTAGCCTTTTCTTTCTAATTACAAAGAGTGTGCTTTAAATAAATAAGTGTAGCTCAGTGATACAGTTATGTGATTTGCCCTCTGTTGAAATGTAAAAACACACCATGAAAACTTTGAAATTTCAACTGCCATTGTTTATTACTGTTTTGGCTACATTCTCTACAATTTCAGCAGCATCTTAAAGAGACAGTTAACGTTTCTTTATATACAATGAAAACAAAATGGCTTGCAACATCAGAAACAAGAGCAACAGTTTAACTGTACAATACTAAATGAAAACCTGTGGTAATACAGCCTCCTCTTCCTGCAACATGGACAAAATTACATATAGGTATTCAGCATCAAGAACGGGATAGTAAAAAGAATAGTGAACAGGAGAGAGATACACTGTTCTGAAAAATAAGTTTCTACCATACAAGGCAGTTAGAAAACGTTTCACATTTTAAAATGTCTGTACAAGCCACAAGAAACATTTCCTTGTTGATAGGAACTTCCAGAAATAGAGAATAACCATGAGCAACTTCTACATCTAGTATCAATGCGCTCTGCAGGTTGAGAACGCAATAAACTGAGTTAAAGAACTGTACTGTATTTTGCCAACACAGATCTGTTTGACATGCCTTGATTGTTAACAGATTGCCTACTCTCAATCTCTCTGACACGTACAGTTGACTTGCACCTTAAGGAGGTCATTTGATTCTTTTGTAAAAGTAAAAGCAACATCATTTAGCAGCAATTAAAAGCGCCTTGAGGGAGACTTAAAAAAAATACAATATCCAATTAGAAAAAGCCATACTTTAAACATTTGTACAGGAATAAGTTGCTGAAATTTAACCGAAAATGTGACATCTGTACAACAATTTACAATAGAGCTAGAAGGGAATTTATCATTATTCCTGCATAGAACATTATACATGACCTGTTTGCATTTGGTTTCATACTGTTGCTTGCTTTTATTAGAAGCCTGGAAGGTTTCACAAGTTTTGATACCACAGCAAGTGTAGTATTTTTAGAAAACTGAACGGATTTCAAAATTAGCAATCTATTTGAGAAGTAAGTACCAGGAATTTCATATCACCCTTCCAATCTAAATTCAGTGAAACACCACCACATTTTTGGAGGTACAAGCCTGAGTTGCCAAATAAAGTACTCCACTTTTATCTGAGAAATCTGATACAGAACATCTTTCACCGTCTCACACTCCTTACTTTGGTTTCAAAAGATCAATGTCTTGGAAAGATGGCAGTTCATTTAGTTTATAACCAGGCACGAAATTTTTCCTGTGTTTTCAAATTTGCTCACTACCCTTTTTGATTTAAATAATGAAAAACTACCCTTCATGTTAGAACTTTCCAGTATCCACCAAATGTATTTTAAGTATTAAAAAGATTATTTACAATGTTCCCCAGAAAAAAACTAAAAACCTTTTCTTCAGTCTGAAACACGGTACACCTGTTAGTTTGTAACAGGAAGTGTCATCCTTCAATGTTTAACGGTGTTTCTCAGAAGGGTACATTTATTCACAGTCCATGATCCATTCCAATCATACAAATGACACTACGTAGGAGGACTTCAGTCTGAAAACACAGTTATCAAACTTGTCCTGTGTAAAAACACTCAAATGCTTTCAAGCTCAAGTCTGCATCAGGAAACTACACAAAGGGATCATCCCATTCCTCGGCTGGAGAAACTTCAGTATGAAATAATGCTTGAAGTAGGTGGTGTAGGGGATGCTGCTAGCCCAGTCATGTGCAAGTTTCCTGAAGAATTCGATCTCCTCATATGAGGGAGAAGATAAGGATCATTAGCCAGCTGGTGGACATCAAATCTATCCTCTTTTCGGTATGCTAAACAGCGTCTGATAAAGGCCTAGAAAAGACATGTAAGAAGTTACACCACCATTCCAAATACTTACCTCTGCTTTCAGGCAAATATGCAGGTCCTTCTGGATAAACTAGTTTTTAAACAAATTCTTGTTATTAAGTTATTCAGTTCAAATGAATTTTACTGCTAAGCCCAATGAAAAAAACGGAACATCACAGCAAAAAGAAAACATCAATAAATTAACTGGCTTAAAATAATCACATTTCAAATATCAATTTTCATGTTTAGGAACTACATTTACAAGTAAATGTGCACCTCCCCCAATTAGAATTCTGCACGTGTTATGCCTGAACAGCCTAGTAAAAAAAAAAAAGGAGCAAGTTTCAGAGAAATGAAGAAGTAGACCTTTATACTTTCTCTAATGAGCTTCTAAAGGCATTGAGCCGAGTGGTGAAAAGTAGCCAGATTATGCAGGGACAGAATTTCAACGCTTTAGTTGACTTCTGAAAACACAGGCATTTCTACATATGCCATAACGGAGTATAGCAAAAATGAAGAATATTTAAGCAACCGCTATCTTGCTGAAACTCTCTTCCCAGGAAAAACTCAATCCCACCTGCTCAGAGTTACCTAATTAATTGAAAAGCTGTAGCTAACTTCAGGACTGTTCCTGAGTCACTCTGTTATCCTACGTTTAGCTCCATACAGTACAGGCCAATCATCCTGTGCTGAAAGTTTGTCAAGTCTTATGTCGAGCATACACAGAACATTTGGTCTCCTGAGAGCTTGGGCTTCAACATTTAATGATAGAAAATCCTTATTATTGCTACAGAACTGATTAGCACATTATTACTTAATTTAGAACTTAATTTAAAAGAATTACATATCTCTTCTTTGATAAATCTGTTCAGCTGTTTGTTCTTTGCTCCAATTAAAAACTGGAGATTAAAGGAAAAAGAAGTGATACAAGTTCCAAAGAATCATCCTAGAATTTCATTTACATATCCAACATGAAAAAGGTACAAAATAAAAATCTGTTAATATATGTGCACATCTGTTATTATATATTCACATGTTCTTGAACATTACAGATCTTAAGCAAATTCTTCAAAATAAATCCTTCATAACAACTGAACTGTTAAGACTTATTTGCAAGATACTCAAGAGTAACAGTTTGCGTCTAAAATGTTTTTAAAATACTTCATGATTTTGTGGCATTGTAGACCCACTAATGCTAAGCAAAGGAGACCACTGCACAAAACAGGAAAAAGTGAGGAGGATCAAAGGACAATTACAGTCTGAAAACTAACTGAGTCCTTTCAGGTTCCATATTTATTTCATCTCCATGTTTTCCAAATCAGAATTTCAGTTTACAAGCTGTTCTTTTCCAACTGCCAGGCCTATAAATCTAAAAACAATTTGGATTCTACACAGTCATCATAAATGGCCTGCATTTACAAGTTAGTCTGAAATTGTTTTATAGCATTTCCAAAGAGTAATTTCTCCCTCTCTCTTAAAGCTATTATGACAATGTTAATATGAGACAAGACCAGAAGTTTATTTTAGTCTTTCCAACAAACAGAGCGTGAAATACACAGAGAATGCAAAAAGTTGCCAGTTCTCCATGTTGAACTGCCTACTCTTTCCTGACATCCTCTATATAAAAACTAACTGACAAAGAAATGCAAAGTTAAAAGACAAGGATATAAACTGTTAACATGTAATGTTATCAATTACATGATGCGTATCTGTCAACTGCACTTGAGAGGAAATAGGTTTTCCAAATGGGGGTGAAAAAACAAAACCAGCAAACACAAACTTCAACCAAAAATAAAAACCTAGTACTAACTGCAATTCTTCAACCAATTTTTCATAACCTTAACTGCAACTCTCTCACTAACACTACTTTTAGAAAACATAACCAACAGAAATATACCACAACTTGTAACAGCAGGTTTATGCACCCAAAAGACTTATTTTCTTGGGAAGTTACAGCCTCTAGTAATAGGTTTTCTTTCCTTTTTATCTTTCAAAGCTGAATCTTAACATTCCTACTTTTTTCTGCAGCTTGTGTCCCAAATCTAAGTATATTTAATTAGTTGCTGAAACCTGAATAGGCATTTGACTATCTTGGCATTTTTTTTTTCCCCAAAGAGCACATCTACTGCATCTGGCCATGAATATATCTTTCAAAAATAGGGAGAGTTTTCACATACAAGTAATGCATAGATAACATATTCTTCCACACTCACAGAATTTGATTTGTGCTACGGATGCTCACAGCAGTACTCGTTTCGGAAACCACTTTAGTCTGTTTCTGAATAGCTAGTCTGTGTAGAGAAGTTTGATACTACTCAGATTTTTAAATAATGGCCACATTGCCATCTACACCCTTGTGGCTGATCAACTAGTATGGCAGTTTTATTTCCTGAATCAGTATCACAATACCTTCCAGATTCTTCAGATTAAGAATTCATGTTTCCCAACTCGGCTTTGAGTTCATACACACATACTAGGACCTTTCAATGGGAAGAGTGTTAGCAGTCCTACGCTCCAGCTACTTGGTGGTCAAATAGTTCTTCAAGCCAATAAGGCTGCAGAGATAACATTCACTGTTTTCAGAAAGAGCTGGTTACTATCAGCAGAAGTATTTCACAAGAACTTCTAGTGAGACAGCCTGAATGAGACACATAAGGTCCTCTGGGAAAAAGCAAAGCAGACAATTTTTGAGGTGGCCTACTTTAAAACCACTTGCATATTTTTGGAATATATATATAGTCTTGCTTTGAAGTACATGACTTTGAGAACTCCCAGAATAAGCTTGCTTAAATAAAAATACCAAACTACTAGTTCTCTGTTATGTTTTGTTACGTGTTTAGTTACTATGTCCCACAAAATTCTTGGGTTAAACAGCAATTTTACAGCTGAATCCTTTAAGATGAATGTTTTACTCAGAGATGATATAAAAAGTTACCTTGGCTTCATTGCTTACAACAGGCTTGACAGGGAACTGAACTTCTGTGGCTTTTAATATTGTATTTTCTTGTAAAATATCTTGCTGTGATTGATTGTGGCCAAATGGCTGAAAAATAAGCACATGATTTTCTTCATGAGAATTATCCAACTACTTTGATTTCAGAAGTGTTAATGCTATAGTAAGTTGTTGCAGTGTTAATACAAACTGCTAACCATTCTGCAAATAAAAAAGTTGCACACAACAGTTTCTAGTTTCTTGCACACAGCCAAAAGTAACACCAGTAATTTTCCATGGAAATTCACGTCTTTGTGACTGTAATTCAGTCTACCAAAAACAGGCATTTACACTAAAATTCTTTAGATTTTTCAAACATTTTCCTTACCTTTCTACCATAAAGGCATTGGAAAAAGATTACTCCAACTGACCATACATCAACCTTATTAGAAATCTTTGGTGGCTCTTTGCCAACTACAAAACACTCTGGAGGCAAGTACCTGGAAAACAAAACATGCACCTCAGTGTCTTTAAGTATGGCACCACTAGAACATGTTCCATTATCAAACTGTACAAACACCTCAGCTGTACATCTCTGATCTTCTGACAGCTCTACAGTTGCCTTATGATCTGCATTCCAACACCTGGCACACCCATCAAAACTGACATTACGGTCGGTCAGAGGGTCTCTTCCATACAAGCACAAATACAAGCATTTTTTACCTAAATCGCCAACTATCACTTTGTTTTTAATTGGGACTCCAGTTTAAATATGAACTTTCTCAACCTATCAAAGCAAGGAAAGATGAGAGCCAAACAGGGCATTTTACAGCAAGGCCTGGTTAGGAATCAAAGATAATGCAGATATGGCTTAAAGAGTCTTTACCTAAGTTTTCACTAAAAATGATGAAGTTACCCAGAGGGGTATATGACGGACAAAGGTGATTGCTATTTCCAGCCCTATGACCTGTAGGAATACTTAGAGAACTGAAAGTTGAAGAAGTTCCTGTACCAATCCTGAATTAGAAGAACCGATGAAGTGGAACTTCTTTTAAAAAGCAAACAAAACCTTCCAAATGTATCAATTTAAGTGAAGTATTATTGACTGTAAGATCTAAAATTTAAAAAGGCATAAAAACTATTAGAGCAAGTCAGACTAGGCATTCTTTCATCAACAACATGAAAGACTTACACAGAAATTCTGAAGAAATATTTGTAGAAATGGAAATAAGCAGCAAAAGAGTTGAGAGTGCAAAAATTTTGAACAGCATCAAACACTCTTTTGGAATGAATACTTGTCTACAATTCTGATTACAAAAATCAAGAAAAGTGAGCTTAAAGTGATACAAGTGCAAAAGAAGGTTACTAAAATAATCTAAAGAACAGAGAGCCTACAGTTCAGGGGGGAGAAAAAGTGAAGGCTATAAAAACACCATGGAACAAGTACTGGGAAGGGAAACAACCTACTTGAGGGAGGACAGTGTTGGCACAGGAACAAACAAGTATAAACTGGCCACAAATAAACACAGTCTGTAAATTAGAGGATTAGGTTTCTAATGATCAGAGAACTGATGTTACAGAAGACACTTCAAATCAGATTACTGGGGACAAAACACTAACTAAATTTAATACAAACGTCTGTAAGTTTACAAAAGAGATTATGTGACCTAACTGCCTGGAAAGGCAGGTAACTAGACCCAGTGAGTGAAGAAATCCCTTCCAGGTCTATGCTGCTGATAGTTTGCACAACATACTCTGAACAGACTCGTTCCCCATCTCAAACTCACTCCAAGTATTTGCCTCCTCAGTGATGATTCTGGGCTCAGAGAAAGCATGAATTAGAAATGCAGAGATTCCTCATGAACTTAAAATGGTTACAGATCTTTTTTCACTCTTAGTTTACAGCACCACTGGTGTCTGTGGCATCCTAGATTCAAATCCAAAGGCCAGTATTTTTTTACATACTTTCCTATAATAAAATATTTAAAGTGGTGCTTACATAGGTAAAACATGAAAAAGAGTAGCAGAAGCCTAACACTTCTAAAGTGCTTTAACTTGAATAATCACCTTTTCCCAGCATGTGCACAGTGGCATTTGTGGAAGAATATGTGTTTTCTCAAGAAATCTGGAGAAAAAGGTAAAAACTTTATTACGTGCAACTTCTGAATATGGGAAAAGTTGCAAAGCAAATGGGAATGACCATGGCTTCTCTGTTTAGTTAGGTCTCAGCTCCTGATTTTACTACAGTCACAATGATGAGAGAAAAAGCAAATGAATTGACAAGTAGCAACCTGGCCAATGTAGGCTTTCTAATCCACCCACCCTGACACAGTTACCACACACCTAGGCTCAAAGGGCTACTGTGCCATGAAGAAACTGCATCTTCAGGGACCAAATTCTAACAACAGATTGTCTGTAAGCAATGAAATGCCTATGGTCATTCCTGTTCTTGGGCAGCTCTAGAACTTCAGTGTTTTGGACAAGCAGGCAAATGCACACAGAAAACAAACCACAGCTGCTGAACTGTCATTAACCTTTAGGATGGAAGAGTGAATAGTCTTTTGTCCTAAGGCTATTACCTGTTGGTAATCCCTGGTCTACGATTTCCAAGTACTAAGCACCCACACTTAATCATCATAGCTCTGTCAAAATGTCTTCAACCACCAGCAGCCAAAGATTAAACACTATGTTTCTAAATCATAGTGATCATCTCCACACATATATATACACACCAACACATCACATACACACACATATATATAAAAAATTAACAACACACACTCACACTCTCTTATCTTACTTATTATGTTACTCTTCTAACATTTGGGAATATCAACATGAACAGTACTGCACAAAACCCTTTCATTGTCATCCATGATAATATTTTTAGTCCTAGTTCTCTCATCAAATTCGATTTATAAGAGAGCATTTACAAAATCTGAACCATGACCCAAAGTCTCAAGAGCAAAATCAAACCAGGCCTCACCAGTAAGTTCCTGCTCCCTGTGAAGTTAAATCCATTCCATCCACCCCGTAGCTATCATCATCCATTATTTTGGACAGGCCAAAATCAGTAATTTTTATTTCTCCACATGCTGTTCCATCTACAAGAAGGATATTACCTATTCAGGGAAAAATAAAAAAAAAAAAAAAGAAAAATTACCTCAGAACAGCTGAAGAATGCTTGATTTTCAAAACCAGGTTCAATTTTTAAGAACACCTAACTTCATGAGGGGTGAGAACTCTACATCATAACTTGACTATATAATGTTTCAATGCAGTTTCAGGAACTCTCTAGGTTATCATGATCTGAAATGGCACTCTCAGCTGGGAGCTGGCTGGTCAGCAAAGAAACACCAAAATGTAGTGAGGAGACACCAAAATGCAGCATTATACCCGTTACCATGAAGTTTTGTTCTTTTCTGCCAGAAAATCCTACACTACAGGTTTCAGGGCTTGCATATGCCACAAAATTCTAGCACAGAAATCGCTGTGATACTACAAATCTTACTCCACATTTTAAAGCTGTACAACAACTTCTTGATATAAAAGTTATTCGATCAGACTAAGAATACATTCTGTACAATTCCAGAAGACAAGAGAAACCTGTATGAACAATTTATCACCCAGCACTAATCAAACAGCCTGGCACAAAGAGTTACTTTACAAACCCCACACTTGGAAGTACAGCAGACTAAAGTGCATGCAGAATACAAGCATCATTCATGCAAGGTGGTAAAACACAGGCCAAGGAATCAAGGCAGAATACATAATTTCTAACAATGTTTACTATTCATTGTAAAGAAAACCTTCTGTAAAGTCCTCTTTTGGAGTGCTTATGCTGGGATGCCAAAAGTCATTGATTACCTATTTCAATCCTTCACAAGTTAAGAAAAACATATGGGAAAAATTATTTACATACCAGCATTCCACAATTACCAGACAGAGCTGAGCCAACTAATGATCTTCTCTGTTTATACTGCTGACTACCAATGCATGAATCTATTAGCTACATGATTTTTTCCTAAAAATTCCAATCAAAATAATGCAAAGTAGAAAAGTTTTAACAATCACTTTCCACAGAAAAGGCAGATCACTCTGACAATGAAACTAGAAAGTAAAGGACACGCTTTTTTCAGTTGTTTACATTAACACGCAGAAGACGATTTTGGTTTTTTTTGAAGCAGGAATTACAAAGAAAATAAAGGATAAAAAAATAAATTACATTTTCAATTGTAACATTTCTCACTTACCTGGTTTAAGATCATAGTGTATAATAGGGGGCTTGATCTCATTGAGATATCGTAGTGCATTTACTATTTGCATTACAATGGACCTAGCTTCTTTCTCTGACATCAACTTATGTTGCTTGAGATAGAAATCCAAGTCATTGCCTTCACAGTATTCTAACACCGTGCAAAACCTAGAGCAGAAGTCAGAGAGACAAAATTAAATAATGTGTCACACTGCATAATCAGAAACAGACATGACAACCTAGTTTCATACTGACAAGTATAAGAATGGCTGCCTGAATATTAAACTATATGAATTAAACTGTTCATAGAACATGGTGTAACTATTAGTTTATGAAAACTGACATAAATCAGAACATTCATACTCACTAGAAGAGCAAATGCATCCATATTGGTGAGAGTTTAAGTTAAAAAATACCCTTTATTTTTAGCAGACACATTTCTCAGAAGAAAAACACCGTAACTATCCATGAAGAGGTGACACATTTCACGCAAAGAGGTGCAGGCCAGTCACCAGGGGCTACACTTAGGCCATTAATGCTCCTGATGTCATTTAGTCCTGGAAACTTAATCTAAGATATGGCAGCCTTTTGAGGCTGCCCTGCAGCAGCTCTTGCTCTGCCCAAAACCATTACAGCAGTGCATGTTCCTTGCACCCTGAAATTCTGGCTATGTTTTACTTACGTATCTGTATCCAGGGAGAAGTAGTCATATAGTTTAACTATTCGGGGGTGATCCAGTTCTTTGTGTATTCTATACTCTCTGCAGGCATGTCTAAAAGAAGATGGATACATTAACCTTCCATAATCAATAAAATGCTATTAAGCTTAACATATGAAGCATAAGTCATTAATATTTACTTGTGGTAGTTTTCTTTCTTTTCATCCCTCCAGCTTTTGTTAAGCTGGTGAATCTTCACAGCAGCATATCTTTGTTCATAAAGATCAAACGCCTGAAAAAAGAAACACACAATTAGGAGAAAGTTATAACCAAAGGTGATAAAAACAACACCAAATAAAGAGGGGGGAAAAAACTGGTATGTAATTCACGAGTCTATTGACAAGTAATGCCACCTACCACTCCAGAGGTTAATCAAAGTTTGCTCAACCAGTGTTTAAAGAGTACACCACATTACAGTCCTACTTAAATCCCTTTCCATCCCCCCAAAATTAAATGTACACGGTTCAAACACCAGATTTATCAGGCTCAACAAACTCTACCTTGTATACTTCACTGAAGCCACCTCGGCCAAGTAAATGGAGTAACAAATACCGTTCATTCAATGTGGGGTGATCTTTAAATCTTGAAAGAAAAAAAAGATTGTTTAATTCTATTTCAGGTACACAAAGAGAATCCACGATGTAAATCTTTCAGTATTACTTATCAAATGGAGTTTTCTTTTTACAAGCTACATATAATATGCTGAACAACATTACACCATGTGAAACTCTATGGCACAACTATACAACATGACCAATTTCAGTACCTTTTGACTATTTAGTGTACAAAGGGTATCACAGCTGTCACTGAACAGTCAATTCTGGCAATCTTTTTTTTTTTCTCTAATTTTCTGAGGACAAGAAAAGCGTGCTTAAATTTAAACATGTGATATAAGGGGTCGCTTTTTGTTGTGTCAATTTTTAGAAAAGTCTCACACATCACCCTTCTAGAACAGACAGGAAGGATATTCTTCCAATTTCACACAAAACATGACCAGACCTGTTCCTCTCTCTTTTTCACAAAATAGATTTTATATAACACTAAGAAGTTAAAACAAATCAGAAACAGCAATATGGGGAAAACACACCGAAGGACTGAATATCTGTACACACTGTAAGCAAAAGCAAAAAGAAAATACTCCTTCCAAACACAAAATGATGCTGCAGGACAAAGAAAAAGGACCATACTCTTTCCTGAAATATGCAGAAGACAAAATACATGCTCCCATCCAATCAGGGAGAAAAGAGGTGAATACTCGTCACATTTTTAGTACAAAAATGAGACACCTATACTCATGAATCTAGGGCAAGCTGCTAGTTCTATTCCATAGAAAACTTTAAGAGAGAGTTTAGGGTTAGTCCACCAATAGGTCATCCCCATCCTTCCATATTCCCTACAGTTTTGGAGGTATGGTCACAGGTAGTCAAGATATGATGCATATTCTTGCTTATTATTCCTCTTTTAGACATAAAGCTTTCCTTTTCATTCACTATGAAGATACATATTTCAACGCTAAATTTTTTTGCAAAAACCCAGAAACGGATTATGGTGCATTCAACGTAGAAGAGATAACAAATTTTGAGGTAGCATCATTAGGCAATTGATGTCATGTGACCAGTAATCCAATTCTTTAAAAGCACACTCAACAAACTTAGGTTCATTTCTTGGTCCTTCTATTACACATGTGCCTCTAGGAGGGCCAATCTTGTGAACCTTACCACTTTCCCTCTCCACTGCTGCTTTTGTTACTCTGTGTGGCTCTCCATGGCTAAGAACCTGCACCCCAACGTCACATGGGCTCCAAACCCACACAGGGAAGCCCTAACCTGCACTCTCAACTTGCCCTGTTATCCCAGCACAGAGGCAGACACACAGGTTTACCCATACGTAGATGGATTTGTTGCTGGAACAAGAAAATAGGCTTAGCTTCACACCACAGCTGGAAGCTGAAAACTCAGCAGGATTTGAGCCAGAACCCAACAGCTGCTTTGCCTCAGAACCCTCTTCCTTACCAAACAGCCAGACTGCCAAGACATGGCAGGAAAGATAGTGGGGGCAACAGACCTAAATTACTGCTCCGTTGCTTCTCTCTTCTATAGGATGACTGGAAACTGTGGCTTGGCCACTTTCTAAATTCTTGTCTAAACTCCCACAAAACCATGAAAACAGAGTTTAAAGCTTTTTGTTCTGGACCATAAAATGTGTCAACATTAACTACAGACAGTGAGCAGTGAAGCTGCAGTATCCTGTTTGTCCATGTCCTGTAACTGTTTTCAACTGCAACTGTAATTTGGACATTCTTTCCCCCACACAGGCAATATTTACACAGTCAAAGTCTGTCATTTTTCTGTGCCATTTATTACCAATTGTTGAAAGATCCTTTAAGAAAAAAAAAATCCCTTCTTCTAATGCAAACACTGAAGATTAAAAAATAAAGTTATTTTTAAACAAGCATATATTTATGCTTGTTTACTTGTTGTAGGACATTTATTTTAAAAAGAAAATATTCTGCCATCACTGTGTAAGCATCAAGACCCATGATTTTTCATATCCAAAACCCAACACTAGTTTAGATACAAATTAGCACTAAAGCCACACGGTAACAAAAAATTTCTGTATTTCTGCAGGGTAGGTACAGGGACCATTAGAACAGTTAAGCAAAATTTCACATCTAGTTCTTTTAATGTTTTAGTGTATACATCATTCTATTGTGTATAAAAAGTAAAAAATAAAATAAAATCCACAAGGCTTAAGGCTACTGTTTCATTTACATTCCCTAGTGTAGAAAGCAAGAAGTCCAGTCCCATCATGTCCTTCCCCCTGGCTCATTCCACCCTTGCACTGCCCTCTCTTCCCATGGCAGCATAAACATTTTTGCAACTGGGGCAGAGAATCAGACCAGGCAATTGATCCAGGGTTAAAATTAATCCAGAAAAATATTGACCACAGGAGCTGGTTTTAACTTGGATCAATTTCCAGTATCTGTTCAGTAAAGAAATGCCACTGCAAGCACAGAAACAGGGCTAAGCAGGCAGGGAGAGGCAGAACCTGTTCCTTTTAAGCAACAGCGCCCGCTGAAAGTGTTGGTGAATATGAAGTGTGTCTGCATTCATCATCAGGGAAAACAGACTTAATTTTTTAAGTTACGTAATTATTACTTTCAAATCTACACAGTAATAGTTAATAGTAAATAACAATTTAACATGATACACTGCTATTCAAGGTGATGTAGAGTAACATTTAAATATGGTTTTTTCCTGCTAGGTACTCAGATCTAGTAGGAATGAAATTACAGTGCCATAAAACCAAAACTAATTTTAACTGCAGCACAAAAATGCAGCAAACTTCCCTGCCATTCTCTTGCATTATTGTCAGCTAAGTGAATTGCACTAGGTTCTCTTACAAGTATTTTGTTTAGCCCAGTAATATGTTGTAGCAAGTTTTAGCTCTCCACTGTAAACTGTATATATATGTTATTTCTTGCATATTCAACAAAACCATTAATAACTTTACCAAATTATAAGTAATTCTAATTTTTTAAGTTTAAATTGAGTTGCTGTTTAAAATATGTACATAAACACAGAGAACCAAAAGAAATTATGAACAAGTGTCCTCTGTAAAGTGCTATTTTAGAGCAGTATTTTAAAAACAGATATGCAAAATTCAGACAGTATCTTACTGTGAATTATCTTCATTATTTATTCTTTTCAGTTCTCTTATGTGAAGATTCCTAACTCTTTCCAAACGTTCAAGTTCTGCTTGTATTTCAGCTTCCTCCTGCAAATGAAAAGAAGGAAATATAAAAGCTCATTTACTCCCCATTTGAAAAGGGTATTTTTACTCCTTCATCAATACTAGTGGTGATGAAGGAACATTACATTACAAAACCCTGCTGAACTAGAAGAAAACACTGCTTTTCTCTTAAAGCTAAAAAAATTCAGAAAGATAAGGCAAAAGCCTGTTTCAAGGAACCTTTCTGTTCATGAACCCACAGGTAATGGGATGTTCACACTTTTGTTCTGCACTGTAGGGATGCTATCTGAAATAAGAGGCAGTTGAGTTTTGTACCTCAGCCAAGGAGATAAATTATCTGGGAAGCGGTCTGAAATTGATGTCCAAAAAAGAAAAAATTGAGATATGTGCAGTTACAGATATTGTACAAACTGACATATTACGAAAAGACATTTAAAATATTTTGAGGCTGAAGTTCAAATCAAGAAAAAGAAGAAAACAGTACATCATTACAGCAGAAATCTTCTTAAGGTGCTGATACAAGACAGGAAAACCAATCTAATTTAGAAAGATTTTCCCATCTGTTATTAAAATTACAATGCAGAATGTGTATTGCCTAAGATTTAAGTGCTATTTCAAAAGAAGCATGTCAGGTATGAGCACATTCCCTAACTAATTTCAGCACTTAATTTTATCTCATCTTTATGCTATGTATTAGAGAACAACAAAATAATCTTTTATTCAGATTCTCTAATAAAGAAAAGAATTCCCAATGCCTAATTTGTGGAAATCTCTGTATCTATATTCAAGCTGAAAAACATATACTTCATTGAAAGACACCGTAGTTATTACAGTCGGTGCCTCTAGAATTTGAAAGTCTGAAGAAAAGGGAGACAAAATTCATCCGTATCAGAAAGCTCATAATTATGGAATTATTCTATCTGAAAAAAAAAAAAAAAAAAAGGCCTGGCATCTGATACATTTTTTTTTGGTAGCAGTGCCCCTCATCGTCACTTGTGATTTTGGCACAGCCTCTTGCACAGCCACATGGAAAATCAAACCAGAATACTGATCAACCTTTTCTTTAAAAGAAAAGAAAAAAAACAAAACAGAAGGAAAAAAAAAAGAAAAAAGATGCAAACATTCACAAAAAATAAATATTTTATCTTTGAAAGAAGCTAGATCAGTTCTCCAACACGATTTATTCTATGACTGTACAGCTTAGTGGTGCTGGTAAAAGCAATAGGGCAACAAGTCATAGCGCTAGGGGATGAAGGCAGAAGTCAGCAGGGTAGAGAGAAAATGGCCTAAAGCTACTATTTTCAAATATTGTATATCATAGACTCATACTCTGAAACAACAACTGCATTTGCTAATCTAAACCACACATTAAATGACCACATATCCTATGAGTTGAGGAGTCCAAACTAGATGATTTCAGTGGATATCCTGAAACCCTCCCCATAAGCCACGGAAAAAACTCTCATCCAAAAACAAGACATGAGATGAACCTTCATTCAGAAAATGAAATTAAATTCCTAATAATTTAAAAGCTGGACTAAGTAGTTCTAATCTGCTAGTAGATCTGGGTGGACTATTTGTTCTTCCTAAAATATGATGTCAAGAATTAGGGTTTGTTCCTGTTTATACAATGTTAAACTCTTTTTTTAATATTTAGATGCTTCCCTGTAGTTCTGTGTTAAATACCCTTCAATGACAGGCAGTTCCTCATAACCCAGTAGTCTTTCATAAAGAATTCTAGTCCTTCTCTCCCCAACAATGGCCACACACTTATACACACACAATTGTCTATGTTCTTCTCAACGGCTGACAAAAAAAAAAAATAACCCATCAGTTATGCCTCTTTTGGACTTTTTTGTTCATATATTATGCAATTCAGTGGTTCTCAAAATGTGGTTCATAGGCCAGTGTTAGTCCAAAGAGAACTGGCTGGTTGCATTGTTTCCAGCTGTTATTTAGGACACTCAGGCTGTGAATACCTTTAAGCAAGAATGAACCAGCTTAGCTGCCTCAGGTCACTGCTACATAAAAGGAAGTGAGAAAACAAGAGCCTCTCTCCAGGACCAAAGCCACTAGCTGGAAAAGAATTTCCTGGGTAGCAGAAGGAAAAGAAAACTGGTGGTGGCAGTATGTACAGGGCACCAAAAATAAGAGCACCAGGAAAGCATCTGGAGAATGAAAAGGAAGAGGAGCAGAGAGCAAAACAGCATATGCTGAGGGAAGGAAGAAAAAAACGTAACTAGCAAAGAAGAACCAGGAAAGACATGCAGCCATTTAAAAAGAAAGTAATAAAATTGTTTTCCTTAGTTAATGACAAAATCTGTATCACACATAAGAATTAAAATGCAAGACTGTATTTTATTATTATTTTCAGATATACTCAAACATAACTTGCTAAGAAGTAGAATTTGTTTGCCCTCTGGCATTTAGTTAAGGAATTTTCTTCTTGTGTAAAGTACTCCAGAACTGATGCTCAAGGTGAAACTGAAACTCCAGAATTAAACAACTGTGTAACAGCTTCCTTCACCTATCACTTCAAATTTCCATTAAACTTCAAAACAGTGGAAAAAAACCTACAGAATTTCCTAACAATTTCATGTGAAGTTGGTGCTATTCCTAAAGCATTAACAATGACAAACTATGAGGGTAGGCTACTTCACTAGTGCCAACAAGTTACACGCAGATTCCCTACTGCAGACTCAGGTATTTTCTTGTCATATTCTTTGAAAACAGCAACAGCATTCTCACAGGGCCTGGTTCAGTTTATTAGAGTAGGATTTATAGGAGGTGTCTTGTACATTTGATGAAACAGACTCTTGCAATATTTCAAGGGGAAAAACACTATGGCCTGTTTTGACTGAGCAACTCAAGAACTACTACACAGCAGATACAGGTGCTTTTCTTTCACTCTTGTTGAGGTATTTCTGTCTGCTTCAACTGGCATTCCTTTTTACAAATTACTCCTCAAAAGCTTTGCTTGAATGAGCAATAGTTTGTTAATATCATAATTATCTCACTACACAGATTTATTGAAATGATGGGCTTCAAGAAGAGTTTTTTTCAAGATTCAAAGACTGGAGTAAAATATCTGACTGCAAAAATATTTCCAGATACAGAGAAAGGATTTTCTGTAAAAGCAGGAAAATTATATTCTCTTGTGATAGGTACTATGCTAACTGACAACAACTGAAGTGGATACTGCAAATGATGAAAACATTACATTCATTCAGAAATACAAGGCTTTGTAAACTGAACCTTTTTAAAGGTCAAAAAATTAACATCAAACCTCCATATATCAAACTTTGCTGACTTCTCTTCCTTCACTCTCAAACAAGAGCTCAGGAAGCAGAAAGGGAAGAGCAGTACTGGTGGTGTCATCACTGTTACCACTGCTCTAAGGATTTAAGGAATCAGTACAGTGTTACACTGGGTGGACTCACTACTACTCCCTTCTCAGTTTTTATGGCAAGCTGCACAAACAGAAAGAAAACGAAAACCATATTAGGCATAAAGCTGTACAGCAATTTTAGTGTTAGAGTTTCTGATCAGACAGCTCTCAAAAAGCCCTCTCCTTATTTTGGCAGTACTGGTTTTTATGGTTCTGGTCATGATCAAAAAAACCCATACCTTTTTGAGATGTCCTAATCGAAGTTTGAAAATTTCTTCCTGTTCATGATACTCTGCTAGAGTCAAACTGAAAAACAAAACAATTATATAATTAAAGCTTTTATATGGTGGCAAACAAAACAATAGCATTCTTACATTAATACTACGGTATATACAGTATTTTATGTTATTTCGTACCACAACACTAGAAGTACATTTTTGAACCTTCTGAACATCTTGGTTTGTAGTTTCAGAGCCAAAACATACTTACAGAATGCCTCTCTGTCTGATATTCTAGAATATTAGTTGCCTCTCCCACTGGATCTGTTCTCTCAGGTAGCCTGTAAGATTACCTAGGTGCATCCTGAGTAATATCAGTGGTCCCTCACTGTCCAGACTCGCTAGGACACGAAGTCAGTTATCGTGCAGAGGATCTAAACTGTTCATACAGATGAGTAACCAACAAACCTGAGAACTGCCTGCAGGCAGGATCCATGGAATGAACGAGAAAGACACAGAAGACAAACGACCAAAGAAAAGAAACCAAAGAGACTTAAGCTCCAGATTAGAAACTATCCACACATGAGGAAGAGAAACAGGGGACGGAGAAGGAGAAAAGTATGGCCTCCTTGAAAGGGTTCACACAAATCCCTACGAACAAATTAAAATTAAACTTTTTATTGTTTTGCCTACATAATATTTTTTGCATGATACAAAGCTAAAAGTAGTAGTTTCATATATTCTCACAAAGTCTATATTTCTGTGAGTTCAATTATCGACTGGAAAGATAGTTACCCAAGGTGTCTAGAAGGCAATAGAAGCTGTTCATATTGCAAGTCTAAGGACTAGAATGTCTTAAGAATCACCAGTAGTTTCCCTAGAGGTAGAGGGAAGATTTCTCTTACAGCAAATGATAACTTCAATAAAATTTGCAGAAATCTAATAGACTATAAGACTTCTTCCTCCCTTTTAAACTTGAAGTTCACCATAGTTCTCAGAATTCTAACTCCTGTATTTACTGGGTCTCAAAAGTTGTTAATAAAGGAGTGCATCTTTTTCAGGATAAAAACTGCTGGTCTTGAAGCTTTCACAGAGCCCTTCCCATTCTTAATATTATAAATACTGAATTTTGCTGCCCATTTTCTGATTTGACCAGGATAGAAGACTGATTCAACCAAATATCAGTAAAATTACTGGTTTGTTTTCTGACCACAGCATCTACATTTTTAAGAAACTAGAAACGTCTTCACAAAACTATAGTTATTTCATCAATCTTCTGGTCTGTAACATATAGAAAACACTCAGATCAAGTGACAAAAGTACTCACCATCACTTCCTAACAGAATCCAAGAAGGAAGCCATACTTTCTTTTATGAAGCATCATACAAAGTTACCCTGCTTTTTTTTCCCCAAACTGGAAATCAAAGCAATCTTGTATTCCAGTTAACAGAGATTCCCAAACACTCTGAAGGTAATAGAGTGAGGAAATGTGCCTCTCCAAGAAAGCCAAAAGGTCTCTTAGTACCAGATTTTGGGACCTAACATTTATGTTCTTTTCCTAGCAAATTAAAGGAAATGTGAAATGGGCTATCTCAACAGCTAGGAAAGCTGGCAATGCACCTTCTGTACAGTCCAAGCAAGAGCAAGAAACCTAAGAAGGAAATGCTCTAATTCCTGCTTTAATACACCTGCTCGAACTATCCAAGGGAGAAACAAGGCCATGCTAGACAACAGCAACATCCCTGACACCTTTTCAATACTTCTGTTAAAACAGCAAACTACTCTAACACAGATTAAGTTCTCAGTTAAAAAAGGCAAAGGATCAATGCCAATGTGTACAAGGTTGAATACTGTTCCTTCCAGATTATTGTCTGCAGTGTAAGTTCCAGGCTTGTGCTTTCCAGAAACACAGATAGTTTGTCTTTCTCAGGAAAAAGTGTATGAATTTAGGTGGCTTAGCAAAGCTGAGCGTCTAGACAGCTCTAGCAAGTATTGCTTTTCCAAAAGTTCTGAAATAGCCCTCTTGAGCACAAAACCAAGTTAGACGTCATACTGAAAACATTAAAATTCAAAGTCACCCTTTCCATATTTCTGTGCTACAGCCCAATAAATGACTGTTTTCCATTTTTCTGTTTCCTTACAAATCTAACTCTATTAGAGGCACAGCATGATTCACAGCAATCTGCAACTGTCGTTACTGACCACCACATTTTGGAGGAAGGCATACAAAACCAGCAAACTGCACACAGATACAGTCACTTTGGATTTTGTTCATTTAGTTATGAAAAACAAGACTTTATTCCCTCATATTCAGAAACATTTACTATTTTTTTAGGTTTATTATTTTTATCTATAAATATACTGTAGTTTATATTAAAATAGCACACAACAAACAGCAGTAAAGCAGTGAAAGTGTTTATGCTGTGTTTTTGGCTATAGGCTACCAGCCCACTGCACAGTCTGAAAACATCCTAGCAACCAAGAGACTGCCTCCCATCAGTCTACCACTTTCTACCTGCATCCACCCACCACACCTTTTGCAAGACGGTGGCATGCTGGGGACACATTCTCAAAACAGAATCAAAGAAACTTGGAATGGTCTGGGTTGGAAGGGATTCTCTAGTTCCAACCGCCATGTCGTGGGCAGTGATGCCACCTACTAGATCAGGTTGCTCAGGGCCCCATCCAAGTCACCTACGAAAGACCATCACTGCCCTCAGAAGGTGTTGCTCCCCCATCACCTGAGACACACAGGTGTCATCAGATGAGGAGGGAGAAAGGTTGAGGAGCACAGGGGAGGGACATCAACCAGAAACAGTTGCTGCTGCTGCTGCAATCTTAACGTGGACAGTCAGGCCTGAGGATAATCTGAGGAGCACTGGGGAAGAAGGGCAGCTGGGAACAGGTTGCGTGAATTAATGTGGCAACAGTCTGGCCCTGACCATGTGTCTTTTCTGCTTGAAATTACTGTGCAATAAATGCTGTATTTTAACTGTCTGCAGCCAAATGAACTCTAAAACATACGCAATGAATTCCTGAAATTCCCAAAAACGCATTGGCGTATTCTGTGTACGTAGTATAATTTTCCTGTGATGTGTAGGGCCATGATGTGCCACTTTTCCTTGTTGCTGGAAGAGAGTGAACAGCTTTCCTGGCCTTGAAAGGCTTGATTATCACCAATTCAAACTTTTTTTTTATAAATCAGCAAAAATAGGCCTTTCAATCACTTATGTTTTCAGGGGCAAATTCCAAAGGTTTTGACACAATATGCATGGGTAGACATAAGTAGTCTTCTTTTCGCTTTTTCCGCACAAGTTGAGACAAAACCTTCTTCTATGACCAAAACATTCTTACTAGTGGGCACAGACAAAGCAAAGCCAGACTGGCTAAACGTTCCTTGGTTTTCACAATAATGAACCCTGGTACATTTACAAGCATCTCTTCTCCCAGTTGGAAAATCATCATGGATACATGGGCACAGCAGAATGCAGCCATGCTCCCAAACAGTCATATACACATCCAATACAAGTTTTTGGCCTCAATTTCTGAAGCTCTTTTTTTCTGGTCCAACGTTATTCTCGCTCTAGTTCCTCAAGTTTCTACAAGGATGAACAAATACTGACCAAGACAAAACCTTTCACAATGTCTTTTCACCCATTGTTTCCATGTTTGCCTTAGAAAGACACTGCCCCAGGAAAAGAGCTGTCTTTACTTGTCCAGTAAAGCCCAGACGCATTGTTGGCACTTCAGCCTGAAAAAGTTTCTGAAAATATTTTTATTTGTTCTACACAGAACAGAATGCTCCCTCTAAATGACGCGTTTGTTCAGCTACAGTAACAAACTCTGCCAGCTCTCTCTGTTCTCCTATTCCCAATTGCATGCAGGGACAAGGATGCAGGCAGGCTACACTGAGGAACTGGGAAGCACTGCAAGAGGAGGCTGGGAAGTGAATACAACTGAATCGGCTGAAGCTGCAGAAGAAGGACTACACCACCTCACCCAAACAAAACATTACTCCTAGAAGTAATTGTCTAGTGAAACAACAGCTGCTTCCAAAAAGTGGGGACTAGCATTATAATCTCACAGATTCATCTCTCATGTCTCCAAAGAATTTGGAATAGTTTTCAAACAAGATTTTTTTCCAGGGCTAAGGAGGCAACCTCTTTTTTCTTTAAATAAATTTCAATTTATTTCTCTCATTTAAGACTAATAAAATTACTTTGCTCAGTAGAAAACTCTCAAAATTCAAACTACTTTTTAGTTTTGGCTTAGGCCACAAAAGGGGGAAAATTATGGAAAACCAGGACAGTGTTTACACTCATCTGTTGCATGTTAGTTAAAACACCAACCCACACTCACAAGATGCTGGCAAGATGGCCACTTTTATACCAGTAACTTCAATGTAAAAATTTTGCTTTTACATGTGCATCAGTATATACTACAGTATATTCAGCTAAACTGATTCCCTTATTAAGAATGCCTCAGGCAACACCTCCAGTCTGTTTCAAAACAGTTGACACTGTTTTCAGAGAAAGCTTCAATACTACTGATTGTTACAAAGCCACAAATCATTTTGTCTTGTCAATACCAGAAGCTGGAGACATTTTCCAAAGCAAACAATGCAGTGGTAATGACACCTGTTGGTAACAACCTCTAGCAAGTTGTTTGCATGCTTAAAATAGACCTGCCTGATCACTTGCATGTATGCTGTACTGATTTAATACTGGTTTAGTTCATTAATCTCAAGCAGCTCTGCATTTCCTCACGCTTAATATAAACAGAACCTTTTCCATTTGGCTATACCAATTAAGATCATTACAAAGTAATGATAAGCACAATGTGATAAGCACAACGTAACAGGAGAGAATCATGTACAGCAGATGACAAATTTACTCTAAAATGGAACTGCACAATTAATGTTTTGGCAAGATACTCAAAACATTTAATTTTGTAATGAGAAGCAGAGAGGACTCAACACATAATACTATTCCACAAAGTTATAACGAATCCCAAATTCAAACATAAAAAAACCCTTTCAAGGAAAGGCGTAAGGGCATAATATGGCTAAATGATTCTGTGATCCCAGGATGTATTACAGATCTTCTCAAAGGTCTGTAACAAAATTTATAAACTTATCATACAGGCAAGTAATCTGATACTCAGATTATATCATGATCAAATTAGGATACTTAAAAGGTGCAACAGTTTTGATTCAATAACTGCTTAAAATTATGCTAGTATTCTATACAGAAGGGCAATTTTGATTGTTCTCTTGGCAATTCCATAACCAGTAAGCATTTTCATGTGCCACTTAACATGCAATCGGTTTAGCCAAATGAAATGAAAATTTAAAGAGTCTTTTGTAAATTGGAAATGATTTAGCACCGTGCAACACCACAAAATATTCTGAAGTTTATTACCAGGAACTCATCTTGTCCTAAACATATTCCCTGTATTTTTTCCCAAATTTATATTTTATCACCTCTCAAAGCAGCAATAGGATTATGGGAATTTAACTGGCCAAAAGCTGACAAATTAAAGACTTCTGTAATTTTTCATGTCTTTTTCGTTACTTCAGTGTTACTTTTAATAACAGGAAGGATTACATTCAAACTAAGAGGTATTTTTAACATGACAGTAATATTTACTGTACTATTCAGAAGTATCAATTATGGTCTAAGAAGAAACACAGGCATTAAGCACTACTAAAGAATCACACTGAGCAATGGCCCTTCAGCTCTCTGCCAAAACACAGGACTAACGCTAACCAAGACTTGCTTACACTGCCAGCTTACCACTGTATTTTCATATTTTTGTCACAGCAAAACAACTTCACAAAATGAACTTTAAGCATGATGCATTATGCAAAACACATGCAGCTGCCTTCAACCCGATTTGATAAGTCCAAACATATCTATTTTGCAGATCTAACCAGAGTAATTTACAGACCCTCCACCCCTGGAGATATAAACTGCTGCCTCCACAAGTAAAGGTGACAGGTGACCACGTACAACACATAGCTTACTTCTGCAAAGTAACACAGATTAATTTTTTAGTCTTTTTAACTCTACTTAAGTTTTTATTTTAAAATAAACTAGGAAAAGATACACTTATCAGCTGCAGCCTCTTAGCATCAGGGCAATAACAAGTATCTTCAAGCAGCAACTTCATAAAATATTCAAATTAAATGTCAAGAACACATCTCTCTGTGCCTTGAATTATACTATTTCTGCCTGCAGGAAAAAACATCCCTTGAAAAAAGAGAGTTCTCTAATAACTCTCAATTTTTATGTTTCAATGACAAAAAAATGTTAACTCTGTCAATATGTGAAATGGGATCAGTAACTTCTGATAGTTGGTCTCAGGATCTAGCATTCTGAAGGGGGAAAAAAGTGGGTTTTCCATATGTTTTTAGACACATCTTCAAATACTGAAGGCCAAAAAAAGCTTTTCTTGTCAACTAAATACCATTACATGGGAAAAAATGATCTCTAACTAAAGGAGAAGCTCTTAAATCAACGTGAAGAGGAAAAGTTCAATAGGTATCAGTGACATTACAACAGAAGGAAGCCAGGATAAGGACACTTCTAGATCTGGAAAACACAAGGTATGTTGCATAAACACAGAATGGTCCTTTCTCTGGTGACTTTACCAAAAATAAATTGTGCAATTGTACAACTTCATAGACAGTGGTGCAAATTTCCCTAACATCAGCAAGTCCTCAGTGAGAATATAGCTGCTGAATATACTGAGTGTCTTTTTATGCTGTTTTTTGAATAGAACACACACAGACAATATCTGAGAATTTATGTAAAAGACTGATTGAAATGTTAAACTTACAGCTGTGGTAAATTGGGTCTAACAAAGGGATCGTTTTCTGCCCCATTCACAGCTTTATTTTTCCTCTGCTTGGGTTCAGAATTGGCAGATGGTGCCTGAGAATTATTTGTAGTTGGAGGCTTTCGCTTGGCCAGGAGCTTTCTTTGCCTTTCAATGTCTTCCCTTTGTTGATTCACCCATTCTTGCTGCCTGTAAATCCCAAAAAAAGCTTTATTAAAGTTTGATCCATTTGCATTTTTTAAAGAACTATCTTTTTTACTGATAAGGCATTTAGAAATTTTAGAAAACTTACTGTATGTGTGAAAATGTTTCCTAGGAAAAAGAACACCGGTGTTCTTCATGAAGTAGAAACATTTTGCCAAAGTTATGGCAAAATTTACTTTTTAAATATGTGGTGGTTTGTTTTGGGGTTGTTTTGTTGTGCTTTTGAAAGTGTTACGCATCAGTTCTGCACTAGTAATAGAAAAAAGAAAATCTATCTGAGCTAGTGGATACCTTCTTTTATACCATCAAAAAACCCCATAACAGAATCAACAGAGACTACATCTGATTTTTATAGGCCAAATGCTGAATTTGATCTGACTGTTGCCATAGAAGTTATCGCTTATGTTGTATGGCAATTACACCTTTTATGCAAAATGCACCTACAGTCTCTGTTTTAAAGACTGTTTTAGAAAAACAATACCCTAAGCAATCATGTAGTGCTAAGACTACATACTGCCCTTCAAAAACTAAAATCTTGGTGAATTACCTTTTAAAATACTTCTCTCTATATTTATCTATACCTCCAAAGATTGAATCAAACTCATTACCAAATAACACCTTCTGAAGTACCGTGTAACTATTTTACCACCATCTCCAACTGTCCTTTCCCCTGGCCCTATCTCTGCTGAAATACCTGCTACAGCAGCTCTTTTCCAGGTGGTTGCTCTCCCCCATCCACTTGCACTAAACCCTATCTGAGGCTGCCAGATTTGTCACTCCTCCTTCATGGCACTGAGGAGCAGGATGCCTAAAAAAGCTGCTACTGTGATGATGTAGCACATGTAAGTGACCAATGAGGACTTCACAGACCTCCTCTGCCCGATGACCACCAGCGATACATGGTTAGCTTCTTGAAAAATCACTGATTTAGTTTTATAGCTCTTTCTATCACAGGAGTTGAATAATTACATCCTGCTTATTTACTACATTCACACTTTTCTAAGGATAGTTAAAACTAAATGAAAACAAACTGTCTTTCAAAGACACTCAGCCTTAGTATTCCCTCAGCTGATTAATGGAGTTCTGTACTGTATTCTCAGTCTTCATAAGGCAAAGCAAAACACAACATAGGAAAAGCTGCTCCAATCCTAGAACACTGGTAATAAAAAAATCCACTAGAGGGAACTAACAATTAGCGAGAATTTTAAGAACATAGCATTGACTAACTTCACAAGATTTTGAAATGCGAAGCCATCTGTCCACTGTTCAGTAAATGAAGCACCATGACGAACTGTTGTAAAATGCCCCAGGCGTAATCTGTCCTGCATGCTCTTCTCTCTGCTTGCCAGCTTCTCCTGTGTGCTCTAAGAAAACAACAACAACAACAAATTCATATTTAGTAACAGTACAGTGTTCACAAAGTCAATAAAACACTCAGGTTTTTTTCCTCCAACAGCCTTCTAAGGCAGGGATAAAAGGAGAGTAAATGAAAATATCTTGTAGTACTTTACTCCATTTACTTTAATTTCTACAGAACTCAAACTCTGCAGTTGTCAGAATCAGTACTAAGGACGATTTATGCACAAAAAATAAATAAATCTGAGCTTGGCTCACTTTTCCTATAAAGTTCACTGCTCTTCATAATTAACAAAACAGTTTATTTGTAAATACAGCAAAACTGATAGAGCATCACCATCACAGAGGCATATAATTAAGATTCCGTCTGCACGTGTCTATTATAAAAACCGAGCCAACTTAGATATCTATCAGAAGGAGTGCACCTACTACACTGAGCCTGGAAACTTCCTTGACAGAGCATCTATGTTACTGCTTGTACCAAACTGACTTGGGCCAGGGACCTCTATGTGGGAATGCACTGTGGGTAGGCTTAACTGCCATTAGATATTCACTTGCAGGAAGAGAAGCAGATGCCCTTCTCAGAACCAGTCACAGCTACCACAAGAATCCTTGGGATGTGACAAACAACTGAATCTGCCTAGTCTCCTTCAGCAGAAGCACTGGATGGAAGGAAACTAATTATTACAAACACTTGCTTCAAAAGAAATTTCTATGGGATAAAATCACACACACCCACAAAAAAAGTGAGTTGACAGAAAGAAGGATCTTTGTGCAGACTCCTAGAATGAGGAAAGGCCTGCACAGCCTTTCACAAGAAACAGCCCTTGTGATATTCTCAGTCTGAAGGTACCCACCTACCATCACACCAAACAGATCTGACGCATCTTTTCCTTGCATTCCCCTCACGCTGGAACTTAAAAGAACTGCAGTAATTTATTTGTGACACACTAGTGAGGAAACTCTTCCTAATCCTCCAATGGCTCAGTTTGTGTCCTTGTACCTGACTGCAGCATCCAGCATTAGGGAAGAGACCTGACTGTTTATCTTAAAACATTTTTGTATCCTAATTTGTAATAAGCTGATTTTCTATTCACTTCTTCTTAATGTTTCTTTTTATTTTTTTTTTTTAAATAAGGCTATTTTAAAGAAGAGGGAGAGAAACAAGGTATGCTTGTCTTTTAAGAAATTGCTGCTAGTTTAAATAGAATTAGCATTAAATTTCAAGTACATATTTCTTTCATAGTAGTATAAAGGTGAACAGTCACCTTCATTTCCTTGTTTCTGTTAATTCTGAGCTAACATGGCATTTTAAATTATAAATTATCTCAGCCACTTAAGTGTCTCGTCTCCTCTCCGTAACAGATTATGTTCAGAAATTCCTTCATCTGTGATCTTACAGTTTGTTCATGAAAATACGACACATGCTAAATTCTTATCTGTCGTGCTTTGCAATAGCTGAATTACTTACGGTGGGAAAATCCTTAAATTAAAAAAGGCACATTTTCCATGATCTGAAAAAAGCTGAGCATTTTATTTTGCCTCTCCAGGTTTATAAAATCACTGCCAGATAGAGACCCATGGATAGTTTCATTCTCAAGAGACTAATGTGAAAAGGCTGAAGTGAAAATGAAGGAATCATAATGAAGTCCTAGAGCAATCTCCCAGTTTTTATCACGTAGATTTTAAAAGCAGTAAGCTTACCTTTTCAATTAGAAGCTTCTTGCTCATTGAAATACATTTGTTCAACCTTTCTTTATATTTTTCAAGTAGCTTTTGTTGTTCATCTATTTGTCTTCTAAGATCACAGTTAGCCTAATAGATGTAAATAAAATATGAAAAGATATATTGAAATGCTATTTTTTAAATCAGCTCTCATAGAAAATAAAGGTATCCACCTTCATGTGACTAAAGTAAGGAACATGCATAAACACCTATCTACAAAAATTTCATTTCACAGGTCTATTCCAATCTGTAGAAGGATGCTTTGCTTCCTTTTTTATTTCCTGTACACTGTCTTGCATTCTGTATTACGAAGCATTCAGCATATAAATAATATATAAAAGCTCTGAAGCTATCTCTTTTCCAGCTCTCCAGTGTTAAACTGTAAGTTTAATTTTAGCTCCAGATCCTTTATATCTGATTGCTGAAGTCATACAAAATCCTAACATTTTTAATTTAAAAGGAAACAAAAACTTTACAATGATAAAAGTTTCAATCATCTGAGCAGGAAGTTTAACAAGTTCCCTTGTTCCAATTATATTTAACTTATTGCCTTAAAAATCCCACAACAGTATTATTTTGATTAAAAGAAAGTTTCGAAAAGAGTTAAGGGTTGTATATCCCATACTGTTGAATATGTGTTCAAACAGTCTGCATGTACCATTTCATATCTGATTGCATGCATTAATATTTTTATGCATTGAACATACATATGTACACATATAAACCCTATGCAGACTACAACTTGTAAACACAGGTTCATTTCATATTTCATATTTCTATAAATCACCTCTTCAACACTTCTTTCAAGAGTGTTAAGATTTTTCCCCTAAAATATTAGAGCACATTATAGCATGGTTTTCTTATAAAAAGTAGTTATTTATTGCCTGTAAGAATTTGCATCACAATCATTTCCATTCTGAAACTGCCAACAGTTGTTCCACCGTAACTGCTATTCATAATTAGAACAACCAAAAAACAACTGTTAGGTGAAATTATAGTATGAACTCAAGGAATTAATCAACTGCTTGCTAACTGCATCAGCTTTCTTTGTACCTTCAGGAAGTCTATAAACATATTTACTCATTAACAAGTCATAGCACAGAAGCAGAAAAAACACCTTATACATTTCATTATATAGACTTCTTAGATTTAAGAAAAAAAATGTACAGAAATTAAAACTTGTAACACCTTTTAATTTAGGTAACTTTTAAAAAATTTAAAATATTTGCCTCATATTCACTGTCTGTTGTTCTGCATAAATAACCTTTACCCCATGTCTAACACTTACCCTGAGTAAGTCATCTATACGACCTTCTTTCTTTTCCAAGTCTTGATTTTTATTACTTTCTAGTGCAGCTAATTTCAGCATTGTGAGATCAGTCTAAAAAGAACATTTTCAAATATTTATCCTTTCCTTTAACAACTACAGCATTATTTTTCTCATGTTTGTTAGGCAGAAAAATAAACTAGTTTAAAACATTCAACAAGACCAGCACATCTTATTTTTATGCGTTTTGGAAGCGTCATGGAAGGTTCTTATTCAAAACTGCTTTCCCTCTTCGTGAGGGCCACTGTGAACAGCTGGGACAAACCACTAACAGTATCAACAGATTTCATCACTGAGAAGTTAATGTTCATTAAAAAAGCATATAAAACGGGGCAAGAACGTAAACGTCAACTAATTACTTTAAATTCTCTATACTGGGTCAACAGGTAAAGTAACCTTGTTCTGACTAACATGTGAAAGATAGAACAGATCATGTCAGAAATGGCAGAGAGGATGAAACAGTTGCTTTCAGCTTTTGAAAGTCACGTCAGAACTCTGTCTTGATCATTTTGATTACCACCTCATTTTTCTTCTTCAGTGTCAAAATGTAAATGCAATATGACAATGGCAGCTGTCAATTCAAACAGTGCCTGAAAGAGCAGCCTCTACTTCTAAGATCACACAACAGCTAAAATCTACCAAATGACATGGTCATTTCAGTACACATGAAGTGCAATGCTGGAAGCCAAGCAAGTGCAGAATACAGAATACAAAACAAATCAGAGAGATTTAAATTATGAGCTGCTGAACTTATTAGAAAAATGCTTCAGCGATTGTAAAAAGCAAAGCTTTTGAAAGCTTTTAAGAGTATAGAAGTTGAAAGATAATGAAATAAACATAACTACCTTTTCTGTGGTCTGAAGTGATACAAGATAGCTCTACTCAAAAAGTTACCTGAGTAATTTTAATAGATAACTGCTTTGGTTGTGTGATAGGGTGGTCCCCAAAAGCTAATGAAGTAGGAGAAGGACTATTCTGTCGAACCTGAAAGGCATGAAAGCAAAGTATTTTAGATACAACTGTAATATTTAATTATGAACATACCTTGTTTCTCTATTCTTCCAGGTTTTTTCTGCCATGAGTTGTAACAAGGCTATCTGCATTACACAAGCTACTACTTGCAGCACTGCATTGAGAGCTACTGCTATGCTGATATGTATCACTTGCAGTTCAGAAAGGAAGCAATATATTCACTGAGAAAATTAGGATTGTCACTTTTGGGAAACAGAGTGAAAGATTTAAGACAATACAAGACTGACATAAGGTGATGTCAGTCTTACACAGACTTATTTTCCTGATTTTGAGCTTTCACAACTCAAGAATAAATGTGAGTTATTTTTGGAGTGGTTATTTCCCGTGGGAGAACCAGAAAGGGGAAGCTAGTGCAGATCAGAACACAAATCCTGTTAATGAACATAGTTTGTGTGAACAAGACTTTTTACAAGCCAAATTCCACAATCTATATTACACTCTATACTGTTGGCAAGAACAAGAGGAATACATGGAATAAAAGCTGATGTCTACCATCAGAGAAAACAAATCTTTTCTGCAACTGGCAAAATTTGTACGGCCATTTAGGTGGCCGCACGTGGGTGTGCTGAGCACTGAAATCATGCTTATGAGAAGGGAAAAAAATGAGTTAGCATGATCAACAAAGAGAATTTGAAAGGTAAATTAGGCATTCAACAATTTTTAAAAAATTATGATTTATCAAAACCTGAAATTTTGAAGTCCCAAGTTAGGGGTTCAGTTTCCTCACAAGTAAGACAAAACCTCCCCTTTTTTGTTTGAGACTTACGAATAGATGCCATTACAATATCTACCATTTATTCAACATTTTACATAATTACTTTGTATTTAAAAAAGATGTTTTATAAAAACAAAGTCTCCGTGTTAACACAAAAATTTAGTTTTAATACGTAATTTGATCCTTTTTTTTTTTTACTGTTTACAGAATGAACTTTTTCCAAGGACTCCTTCCTTTGAAAACTCTTCCTACGAATACATACTATTTTCAATTATCCTATTTTTAGACTATAAAATTATGTCCAGCAGTTATGAAGTTCACGAACTTACAGAAGAAGGAGCGGAATGTGAATTCTGAGGAGATCGGATTGCAGGAGGAACACCTCGCACTGGACTAGAGCCGTTTCCACCTTGGTACTGTAGAGCAGATATGGCCCTCCAATTAGTCAATCTTATCAAAATACATTATACATCTACTAAATGATACAGCTCATCTGTACACAGAATCTGTAAATCAGACTGTATCACTTTTATTAGTGTAGCCTTCATTTAAAGAAAAGTGTGAAAGAAAATGTTTTTTTAGTTCAGGCTGCACCGAGATGACTCCCTCTCTACTTCAAGGTTTAATACTCAAGAAGCTTACATAAAAAGCGTAATCTCTCAAGTGACCTGTTCAGTACAAACAAAATTCAGTAGCATCCAGAACCAGCTAAAAGTAAATTTTAAAACCAAAGTAAATTTTACGAATACATAAAATCCTTACCTCAAAATAGTCACTAATCTTGTGACCACGTCCCCCAATATTCTTTCCTGCAACAAATACATTAGAATGGATTAAATAAATTACTTATAGAGGTGTCTTACATTTTTACATATAAAGTAATTATAGTAAAATCTTACCACTTGTTAATTGGTTTTCTTTGATGTGATAATATGTGATGTTCCTATGTAGGTAATTAAAGGATTGGCCACAATAAAGGGATTTGCATATTCCATTCATTGAGAAATCAGATATTAAGTCACACTTCAATTCCTACACCACCTTAGTGTAGACTTAGCAGTAACTCTAGACCTCTTCCAGATAACAGGAAACTCCTTTCTTATCCTACAGATCAAACCTTTAGCTCTAACTCCCTCCCCTTTTCAAGCACTATCTCAAAGTTCACCCACTTCCAAATTACTGAATTAACCACGTGAGTTATTATGCCCAAATGTTCTGCCCAAGGATTCCCCTAAGTGCCAATAACAGTGTGGGCATGGACGATGACAAGTATTTCCAGTCCTCTTAACCTGATTAAGAACCAGGTAACTCACAGGGTTAACTAGGGAAATAAACACCAGAGAATGAGATCAGAATTTATTTTATCTTAAATGTTTTGAGACTTCAGGAGCAGTAATTTGAATTATCTCTCTTCAACTTGAGGACCTGACCCATATGTGGCATTCCTACACCTTACCTGATGCACAAAGGCTTTCTATTATCTGACCCTACGATGACCGATAAATCTCAAGACTGTATTTGTCTCTTGTACAGGCCAGACTACCTGTTAGGAGACATCATGGAAATGGACTATTGTTCAAACTTTTTGCTTTATAGAAATAAATTTTTGTGATAAATTAGGAGATCATTGCCCACAGATCCAAAAATGTAATTCTGAACCTTTTAGCAAAGATTTCCAAGCTTTTCTACTGTTCCAGCCCTGATGAATTCTACTCCAGTGTGACTCTATATTGGCACTGTGCATAAAGCTGTGTCACTAAGAAATAACATGATGAAACAGAAGCATTTGTTAGTCCTGTTTGTGTAAAGACTTTTAACAGAAAAAATTAGATAAACTAATTCCAAGACCTAAACAGCACACAGCTAACCTCTTCAGTAGTTACTCAGCTGGTGTATGTACCACTGCTACTTCCCTCCAGCCAGTTCTTTACCTGCCCTGTAATTCTGCTGGTGATTCCTGTCTTTGTGCTTAATTCTCATATATCACTTTATCAAATTAAAATTTGCTTTCACGCAGATAAATGAGACAGACTGCAATCCTTTCCAGTACAGAAAAATCTATGTGACGTAATGTAACAGAACTCTGTACTGAAGAAATACATCAAATTATTTTGGCACAGCCAATTATGAATAGATTTACACTGATTTTATCCCACATACCAATTACCTCCATCTTCCAAACAATATTTTTCTTCAACATTTATGGATTATTTTACATATTACAAAGTCAATGTCCTGGCTATCAATACAAAAGAGACTGATCTCTTGTCTCTTTTTTTCAACACAATAGCAGTATTGCTGTGCCTCAACTGTACTGTACAACTCCAACAGGCTGCAGTTTCTTAGGCCAGTTCCTTGAGAACATGGCAGTGCAGACTATTTAGTTTCACTGCTGTTGACAGTAAAATAGTAATTATAAGACATTATCATCACATTTTCTAAGTTAAAAAGTTCCTGAAATTTCCATCATCTTTAATTTCAATCCTCATTAGTAACAGGAAGGATAGGTTATTATAACAATGGAAATAAGAAATTTCATTGAGGTTCTTTGAACAAAGCAGGTGTCTACAAAGTAACACAAAGTAATCAATTTTTGTCAAACTATACAATTCTTCTGATAATATCATGTTTCATCATGAAGACTTTCAGATATGGAGTCCATTGATATCTATCTGAAGTGACATTTTCTAGCTCAGTTAGAATAAAACAAAAAGCTAATACTGATGTTATCAGAACTATTTCCTCTCCCCTCCGATTAATTTTTGTCTTGAGGTTAAATTTCCACCATTCCTCCCCCAAAATTCACACTACAGAGAGGAACGACAAAAAATAAACTTTGTAAATATTAAATTAGAAATCAGTCTCATCCCTATTTCCCCATCCCTCCAGACAACCAGTGTTCCACAGAAAAGGAAGAATAAATCTCAGTTTTTTTATATACCTGTAAAAAACCAATCAGGTATTGTAACCTGTAATCCCTTTTTTCCCTTACCTACTCAAAAGAAATACAAACCACAAAGGTATTTTGCATGAGAAAAGCTGCTATAATTCTTAAAAAGAACACAGAGTTGTATCACAGCTGCAAGTTATACACGCAGTAGCTCATGATTCTTTTGGGTTATTACCAGTTCAATTCACATTTTACTTGCCCACTCCTTCCAGTGACAAACGGGAGGGGGAGGAGAGTAAGTAATTTATCATCCAAAACCTAACACCTGTCTTATGCAAGCAAAAATACAGAATTTTTAAGGCTAACAGTCAAAACTTTGTTACATGCAATCACTATCTAATTAATTTACAATTTAGTTTACCTTGGCTGCTTTCACTTTGAGTGTCTGCTTTTCTTTTTCTTCCTCTGGAAGGTTCTGACTGTTTCTTCTCTGGAGTCTACAAACAACAAAAAGAAAATGATGCAACAGCATTTCTATTTATTTATATTATTGCTATATTATTGCAAAATAAATCCTCATTCATAAAACATGATTTCACAATTCAGCAGGCATGTAATTTCAGATCATAGTTAAAGCAGATAATCTCATCTTTGGTCAATCAGGTAATTACAAGCTAGAAGAGATATTTAAGAAAGAGCGAAATAATTCTTAAATTATTTCCCAAAAGGTAATTCCACATATTAACTTTTAAGCAATTATACCTTTTCATCCATTCCAGGGTTTATGAACACCCAATTTTGTTTCATTTATGGCTACATTTTATCAAGATCTCCATATTTTATTGTGGGTGTTTTAAACCCTAATACTTAAGTGAAATAATCTGATTCTTGACGCTGTTTTATACACATTGCTGTAGCATAAACACGAAGTTCTAGTGCTTCAACAGGAAGCCAATAATGTCACACATTTTCAGAAGTGTAGAGAACATCTCCAAACTAATAAAAACTGTATAGATTTCTAGAATCTGCTCAGGATTGAAAAGGAAGAAAAAGAGGAAAAAATAGAGAGCAATGCCTCAAAAATTTAATATCTATGCACTTTTAAGTGTCATCCTCCCCTCCCCATTATACTTTTATCTCAAGAAAGTGAAAGAAAACCATCAATGATAAGTGAAAAAATACAAATCTGTTAATAATTCTAAATTTTTATATACAGTTGCCTACAAATTACAATCAGAATGTACAACACAGATAACATGAAAGGGCTGTGATCAGAAGCATCTCTAAATTATATTTGCTCTTCTTTCATCTAAGGATCCAAACCAGTTAGTCTCCCCAATTTAAGTTAAATGATAAAAGCTGCTTTGGTTCAAGGAGAACGTACTGCAGCTCTGTGTGTGTGTATTCAGTCTTCATGGTGCTTCATGTGTAACTGGAGAAAGCATAGGAGCCATTACATGAACTATTTTAACATCAATAAATCAAAGGTCCCTAATATTTTAGACTAAATTTGAGATTAGTAATAAGATACTTCATTTTTTCACTATATGATCATTTTACCATTTTATTGTATCTGTCACTTCGTGCTGCAAGTATGCTTTCTCAACACAGCAAATTATATCACAATTCAAATTTCAACCAGCACTAAAAGCATTTCAAGGACATTTCATTTCCAAAATCTTCACATGGATATCTCCAAATATAAAATTTACTACAAAAAACCTGAAGTATTTATTTTGGCAAGAACCACTAAAAGCTATCAGTGATCTATAGAAAATTACGAGTCTATAAAAGAACCAGCAGAACAAGAAAGATCTTCTTACCTATACTCTGTATTTAAGTTATGAGAGTTATGTGGATAGCTTCATAAAAACACCTTTGGAAGTTTTACAATTATAATTGCGTTATATTATAATTGTGTTATCAGGCTACGAATTAAGTTCAAATTAAATATATTTTATTTTAAATAAGCTTGTCCAACTGGCATCTGTATCTTTTGCAGTGCTATCATACATTAGCAAACTATACAACACAGATTCCTGGAAATTAAGTTATCTCAAGACTCTATGATTCTAAAAGCAGAATGCATAGCTTAGAAATATTACTTTAATAATTTGCAATTACTGCCAGGTAAACAGGTAATATTAAGCAATTTTTCCACTAACAAAACTGAAACTACCTGACCAAGAATTTTGATGTTATTCTTATCTTCCATCTTTTAATTTTGCAGTTACATTCTAATGTAGTCAGTTTTACCTACCATAGCAAGCAAAAAAAAACCCCAAACAACTGTTTAAAAGCTAATTAATGACAAAACATTTAAGATTTCCCCCACCAAAATTAGTTCCCAACTGCTGTGACTCGTACTGAAAAAGCAGATATTTAAAGAGGTTTATAGTTTTAAAACTCAAATAATTCATAACTGTCTATTTCCTTAAGCTCTTCTGATTTCTTTCAGTGTTTAATTTAACCTTCCAAACTAGAAAGTATTAGCACACTAATGAGGTTATTAATGAGGTTACCCAACAAGGTCACGTTCACCTTTTCTAAGCACAAAATTCACATGGTAATGTACAGCATACATCAATCACTAGAAAATATTCTCCAAAATCCTTCCTAATGAGTGGAATCATATGAATTACAAGAAATTGAAGACTAATGAAGCCAGAGAGTATTCTCCTAATAAATGAAGCTGCTTTCTGTCACTTCAGAAGTGTTTATATATAACTAAGACTTAGATTAACCCCCTACTATTTCATAAGCAAGACAAAACAGTTTTGAGGTTATCCAGTGCTAGACTGTAAAGTTCTGTTCCAGTCACACAGCTGGGCATTTCAGCAGAGCTTCACACACAGCAGTCTTGATCCTGGTTTTCCCCTCAATTTCACTGTGCTTCCCTGAGTCTTCTTTTCACATTTATAACTTTAAATCTTGGGTTCCCACATCCTCTTTTAAAAAATAAACATTTCTAAGAACCAATTATGAACTAGTTGATCTTCTTTTAAGAAACACTCAAATAAGTATTTTTATGTATTTTATATATAGTTAAATATTCTTTACCATTATTGTAGCAGTGTTAACAACATAATTCAGGAGGTTATTTTTGTAGAAGGGAAAAATTAAAATAATGTGGAATAAAATCAAACTTTTAATTTTTTTTTGTATCTCAACACTTAAATCTTTAGTATGCTTAATAGCTATGATGTTTTAGTTGTTAAGATTTTTTCATATGCATAATGAATGAGTCCCTAGTTTTCCACTACCATTTTTTCCTAAATCCTACCCTCCCCCAAAGCTTTACAACTACAGCAAACAAATACAGGAGTGCTGTTTTCCTCTGCAACACATTTTAAATTCTAATTAGATCAAAACTTTACTTCTGAAATTACATTTATAATGAGGGTTCAGTACTATTGGAATCTGTAGCAACTAAACAGTGACAAGCAAGCTGAGCAAAACATTTAAATAACTAATCAAACTGGACAAATCAAGCCACAGACAAAGATATCCTCTCTTAAATAATTCATTACCTACAGAGAACAGAAAATACTAGTTATAAATAAAAGAATGTATTTGCAATCAAAACAAGGAGGAGCAGTCTATTTTCATGAGGAATGGTTGGGCAAGTCCAAAATACTGGAAGACTACCAGAGGGCACTTGTTCACAACTTGAGGTAGCCAATTTAGGATTAGTATCTTAACTACAAGTAGATAATAAACACTCAGATTAAGACCTATGCATCACAGCAACAAAGCATTTAATAAAATAAAAATAATGTATACCTTTAAAAAGAAACTGGAGTACTGGTCTGGATATAAAAATCAAAAATTCTGCTAATGTTTACTGCTCAAAATGCTGACCTGAATCCAGAATAAAGCCTGGTTTCAAGTTATTTTGCAGATCAAAATTTACCTCTATTAAAACTATTATTCAAGGAATCTGTTCATCTTCATACACCCATCAGACAGAAAAAAAAAAATCACACCAGAGAAACAAAAAGTTGTGTGGGAAGCCTTCCTTGTTTTAAAAACTAAGTGTGAAAGACTCAGTCACTCTCTTAACGTGCCACTTCATGATGAAAGCACAGAATAATGACAAGAATGTACCATCACAATTTGATCAGATACTGACATTCTTGCTAGAAATTAATTTCAATGACTCTGAGATTTGCATTTCTACCTTTTTTCTTTTCTCCCCAAACTTACTGTAATACAACAGTGCTCTCTCAACATCAAATGATGGCACTGCTTCCCGAATGAGCAGGTCTTTGTATTTTCACACTACCACCGTTATTGTGAAAGCATCAAGGTCACACCATTAAAACAAACAAAAAAAAAAATCCCACAATGAAGAACTACAGTTTACTTTTTACAGTATTACAGCATTTCAGTAGCCAGATGTAATTTTAAGAGCAAAACCATAAAAACTTACAAACATATTTGCTATTACAATTAAAATTTAAGTGTCTACGACTAACAATTTCTGAAAAAAATCAAGAAATCATATTTCACTACTCAATGTCGTTAAGATTCATCTTTCACTGTGCAATGGAGCACTGGACTTCTATGCAGGGACATTTTAGAAAAAGAGGTCTATTTCTATTTTAGAACACAAGTTTTAGAATATTTAAAAAACCAAAATCTTATCCCTACCCAGAAGCACAAACCTCTCCTGAGGTTAAAATGCTGTGCAGAGACTTTCAAATTTACATGCCTCAGAAAAACCTTGCCTTTGCATCTCATGTATACAACTGTAAAATAACATTTTCCTACACCAAAAAGTTATTACACTTATAGTCAGTGTTCTGAGGTCCCCGAAATACTCATGGACAAGTTTTTCTATCAAGGAATTGCAATAATGCATCATAGCCTTCAGGCTACTGCAGCCCATTTCCATTCCCACACCTACATCAGAACTGCATCACTGCCCAAAGTATTTCTAGGAAGATCCATGAATAAAAACAACAGGCAGACAGAATCTTCTGGTTAAGAAAATAGTCTATGCAGCTGAATGCATAATCCAGCTGGGAAAGGTGAGGGGAAAAAAAAACACAGCAGAGACTTTTCCAATGAGGAAAACAAATCACACACACAAAACTTCTATAAATAAGGTATCAGTTTTGGGAACAAACTAAATTCACTACTGGGCAGACCAGTATCAAAGCAAACATCAGACACTGTCTCGCAGCAACTGAGCAAATGAACAATTAAGCCCCAAAGTAAAGCTTTGCCATGTGAAAACAACATCAACAGCACATTCCAAACAACTCTCCCTCCAGCACGACACACACTCAAACACAGGTCTGGCCTAGGCTAGAAATATGCTCTTGGTTAGAGTGGGCAGAACCTCGTCTGTGCAATGTGTGATGTCCCCCCAAACTGTCAGGGGGGCGCACCGACCCCAAAACAGGTGAATCCCAAGAGCTGCAGTACTGCAATGATATCGATGCTCACCACTGAGGAAGATCTTCTACACAAGGGAAGTCTGGGCTCTGCACATTAAAACTTAATAAAAGTATGAATTCTTTTTTGCATTACAAAATGGTCTTAGGTAAGAAAATACGCAGTGACAACTGTGGCTTTTACAAATGCAGGTGATGGCTACTGTCTGTCCTTGGAATAAATCCATATTTTAAAAGAAAACATAGACTAGTTTTCAGAGTATTTTCTAAGATTCAGCCCAAAGACTAATCAAAGTTTATATCTGTGCGGATGAAACACTTATTACTTATGAAATGAAAGACAGTAAACTGTTTAAGCATTTTCAGCTCTAAGAGCTGCATGTATCCTCACAGCATGAGGACAGACAATAAAGAAGCACAAGCAGCTTGTTTCATGACCAAAAACCCAACGAAACTGGCTTTTTCCAGTCACGCTTCCTCCTCCAAAAGATAAGTGTCTTTTAGCAATTTTTGCTTTTTTTCTATCTAGTTGAGTAGTTTGCATTTTATTTTAAAAACTTCTATACAAAATAAGGCGAAACAGAATACAAAATTATGGCTTGTTAGCATTAAAATTCTGAGGTAATAATGTATTTACACCACATACTTACCTCTGATTCTTTATCACTTAAAGATCCCAAACTTCCAAAGCTGTGATTTGAACTCTCGTTATTTGTTGAGGCCTACCAAAACAAATAAGATAGTCAACATTATATACAGATTAATAGAACAGCTAATCCACCATTCTCACTTACAACAAGTAACAGCCATTTCACACTTGCATAGAAAAATTGGTTAACTACAGAGCACTTGTGACTTGCAAGAGGAATAAGAAGTTTGACAGGTGGATATTTTGGGAGGGTACAATAAATTCTGAATTTTGACTTCTTTTAAGCCAAATAAAACCCCAGAATATTCAAAACCATTTCAGTTTTACTTGAGAATAGCAAAATATCCAATGAAAAACCACAGCAAATGATTGCACAGAATGGGTTTAAAAAGCCAATATTGCTGAAAGTGTTGGAGACTACTAAAATTTTTTCACTTTCAAAAAAAAAGGGTTTAATTTTCTCTAAGACAGATAGTAGGCTATTGCAGAGATTATTTTTTTAATCCATTCAGTGACAGAAAATTAAAACATATTGACAATATCACTCTACATTCTTAAAACAAATTATTTCCCCCAAAGTAATAAATTCACACTAGTGAGGGAAGGAAAAAAAAAAAAAGCAGCCCCCAATAGTGAAATAGTCCCAAATTACAATGTTTGTTTAGAAATTTACTAAGGTTGATTTATTCAGAGACCTTTTGAACACAGCATGGCAACAAGGGCATTTTAATGAAAGAGTCATCATCAGTTGAGTGTCTTTTATTACAAGAAAAAGCCCTCTCTTACACTGCTGGATTGTTTTCCTCCATAGAGTAAGGCAGAACAAATACTTAGAAGTGAAACAACCAGTTCCAAGGCAAACCGTTTGCGTCAAAGCATTAAATTCCAGCACTGCATCAGTTTGCAGGAGAGCACAGCCATCTTCTGAACAACGAGATCATCTCTGAATTAAAATTACTGGAGAAATGTTAACTAAACCCACAAAACTTCCATGTATGGTTCCCCCCATGGGGAGTTCTCTAGTACAGAAATGCCTGTATGTAGTTCTGCCTTGCAGTCTCTCAGCATCTGGCCACTGGAGTCAGCTAAGACAACAATCAAACCTATACTCATATTTCCAGCCTTGCTCACTGAAAAAGCGTGAAGGTGATGGGCTTTTTCCCCCCAACAACTCCAAAGCTCCTCAGCAAAACACAGATAAGGGTAGGCTTTCAAAACAGTAGTGTTCATAAATAAGAGTCCATCTCAATTTAATTACTAGAAGAATATAATGACCTAGAATATTTCAAAAAATAACAAGTAAGTGCAGTTGCAAGCTCTGTATTGCCTTGCTAGGTTAGGAAAACGAGAATTTGGTACGTGTGGATTTGGGTTTGTATACAAACAAGTTGTTTTCTCATTTTGGCCTTCAAAGCGAAAGCAGACCAAGGGATATCGTATTTATACATCACATTTCCCCAGTTACCTCTGCACATCAGTTCAAAAAGGTTTTATCAGGTTTTTCAATAAAAATCAGATAACCCTCTGAACATCCCCCACCAAGACTAAAGACTGTTTAAAAGAAAAAGCATTTTCCAAACACAGCCCAGATGAGCTATTACACTTCATTTTATCTGCATGGATACACTGAATGGTCACAAATAAAAGAAATAAAAACAAAACTGATATAATTGTCATTTTACTGATGGTGTAATAAATCACAGGACTAGGAGGTAAGAACAACAGTGTCTTAGATGAGGATCTGCATCTATCAGAAAATACCAGTAGTAGTATCTTCAGCAAATATTTATCAAAGCACTTGATAGTATTAAAACCATTTTATCTAGATATCAATTTGGAAACCAACTGAATGACATACAGATCTTGGAATGCATCGGGGACAAGAAAATTATGTTTTATATGGCAGAGTGAAAAAGGAAATTAGTTATTTTTTTTTTCCTGGCTAATTTGGATGAACAAACTGATAATGTGAAACTGGAATGCAATTTGGCTAACAGCGAAATCAGCTGAACAAAAGACAACAAAAAAAGACTTGAACAGATTTATGGAAATGTAAGCAGTGACTCACAGGGATCAACGTTTAAAGAAGAGGAACACCAAGAAACTTGATAATGTCTTTTAAAGAAAATTTATTACACACAGAGCAGTAGACAGATTATGAGGAGGGGAAACTGGCAACAAGGCCAGGGACCAAAGCAGCTGTATCAAAAACTACAAGTTAAATGAAGCTAAAAAAAGGTACAGATCTAGCAATGAAAAAGGATAAATAATAATTTGAATTATGAGCAACTACCTGAGCTATTATAATGAGCTAATTAATTAAAGGAGTAAGCAGTACTAGAGAACCGAAGCAATAAGTAAGCAAAGATGGGCCAGAATTACTGTGTTTGTCTCTATCTAATTTTAATCATAAGATATGGTAAGTATACACTTTTGCAGTCATAATGAGAAGGCAATTAAACAGTGCATCAAGCTCACTGTGTCAATCCAACCTCTTTCCTTTCCCTAACTATTGAACTCATTTCTTGGTTAAGATGGCACTAACAAGTGATATGCTACTTTTTTACAGTTTTGTGATAGTTACCTTCATGTCACTCTCAAAAACAAATTAAGAAGATATAATGCAAGACCACTATACAATAATTTTAATTCTTTATAGCTTGTTAACAGTCATTAATGTCTCCAGAAATTTCATCACTGTCTGCTATCAGGAACTATTTTGTTCTGTAATCTGTGTTGGTAACTACAATACAGCATAGGATGTGAAAAATACTTCAAGTTTGTGTAAAATACTTCAAATATGAGGACACTGCAAACACTTTGGAAACACAATTCAGAAGTACTTTGGTCATGAGGAAGATGTGCCTAAAAATAAGAATTACATCTTTTTATTATCAGTTTATTAAGTATTACACTTGATGAAGAACATTCAAATGCACAAATACAAAATGGAGTACCTCTGGTTAGGCAACAGTATTGCAGAAATCAGTCTTGGAAGCTGAAGCTAGTAACTTGAACAGAATTTGCAATAAAGGCAAACTTATTTTGTAGATGTATCAACTGAAGGGTAAATATACAACATATGGAAAGTAATTGCTATTCAATGTTCATAAGGTTCTTCCTCAGGTGGTGTATCCTGGCTTAGATACTAATGGACAGACTGCAGAAAGTCTACAATGAAAGTATACAAATGTCTGGAAATGCTGAAATAATTTGTTAATCTAGAAGTATTAATTATTAAAAACATTTAATCTTAAAACCAGAGGTCACACCAGATTCCCTGTGTCTGTTTCAAGCTGACCAATAAGTAGATGGCCCACTATAGAAGGGACAGCTCCCCTTAAATACTGGGAAAATCTTCCATCTCTGATCCCATTTGCACTAAAGTGAAACCACAAAAGAGCCTGGATAAGCTCTTTCTTTGGTGTTATTAAGAACAATTCCACAGCCATGTCATAGAAAGGTTCAGATTAAACAATCCTATCTCAAAGCAAAATAACAGACTAAAAAGGATTTTTCTGAGAGCCTCTTCCAATCCAGTGCTTTTCAAGTAAATCACATGGACAATATGCAAGTGAGACTGTGTGAGACAAGTAAGTATTTCAAAGATGGCAGATCTGAATGACTGTTCTCAGGACTTACTTTAGCTCCAACACTGCAACTTCCAGTACTCCCAGTGCTGCCACTTACTACTCCTGTAAATCTTGCCTCTAACAATTCTTGTCTTCTTGGGTCCAGGCTATGAAGCTCATCCATTGCTCCTAAAAAAGATACATAAATGCATCATATTTCCTAATATTTGAAGTGGAGTATTTTACAAACAAGTCAAACATACCACAGGCCTATGCAAAGAAAGGATTTATATCCTCAACTTGACAATGACTCACTATCTGTTACCTAATAACCAATGCACTCAATTAATTACAGAAAATTTGTGGAAAGTTCTATGCATCAGAATAGCCCTGTCAATTCTGGTGAAAACCAGAACCTGTTAGAGGCGTGTAAGAGACATAGAGTCTGCAGCATGCAACACGCCAACCAGGCAATTATTTATAGATTAAAAACTAGCTGACAGGAGCAAAATATTTTCCAGCACAAAACCTCCCAATTCTGCAATGCATTCTGCAATGCTCTTGTTTTCCATATATTTAAATTGGTAAGACTATCAATGTTCAAAATCGACAAGTAGGAATCATAGGATAAAAAGAAAGTCAGAAGGCAGATCACAGTCCTGAACACATGCAAGGGAACGTAGTGTTATATGGAGGTTTGAAGGGCAGAACAGGATGGAGCAGGATCAGCAATAAAAAAGGAGCCAAGAGTAACAGAGACCCTTGTGCAAGTGGTGGCTTTGACAGAGCCCTGTTAAATGGGGTAAAGCAGTGCTGCTGGAATCAGCAGGGAGAGTAAGGTGGAAGGAAATGGAGGAACAAAAGGAGTTTCTGATGAGCTCAGCCTACATGAGTAAGCTGCAACATGATGTGCAGCTTTCTAATTTGTATTTAAATCACTTACGGCTGTTTAATGAGTCTGAAAGATGATCCAGACAAATAGTCTTCCGTATTTACACAAACTGCATTCTTTGTTTTTATCTCTTCAGCTACTTGAACATTCAGTTTATCTTCAATTGGAAACATTTCAGTTGCTTTATTTTAAATAAGATACTTAATGTTAAAGTCTTTATGCACTATTTTAATAGTATATGCCTCAAATACCACCTAATGATATAGTCTCAAATTTTTTAACTAAGACACAATAGGTTGGTGGTTTTCATCCCACAGGACAACACAGCAGTTCAGGAAGGAATGGTGCTATGAAAAAAGCTTTTGGAATTCTGTTTTCATGAGTTTAAGTGCTACTATGAATGTCTACCCATCAGCTAACCATTCTGACAACCAAGGCATCAATGTAGCTTTTCCCACACTTTCTTATATGGCTCTTGGGTATCTCAAAATCTTTAGCCTTCAAGAATTAGACAGATCTTTCTGTACCAGACACTGTGGCCCCTCCTGGCCACTAGCAAACCACTCCTCTCCCGTTCCCACTCCCTGACTCCGCCTTCCCCCAGTAGGGAAAGCAGCGGTTCTGCTACTTGGCTAATTCAAGTTGCCCTTGTTCCTGTGGGAAGGCAGATGATGGTGAGTGTGGTGTCAGCGCTCCTTTATCACGAGGTCTGCCAACAGACCTCCTCTGATGGAAGAAAACCACACCAAGACAAAAACAGTCAGTAGGGAGACATTCAGGAAATGTGTTGGTGACAGAGCCTTCTTTTGAAAAAAATCAAACCGCAAGTGGCAGGTTGAGGATACCACATTTTGTTTCTAGACATGGGGAGTTCACCCAAACACAGCCATATACAGAGCAGGAGGACTCTTCCAGCAATGCAGGGGAATTACACAGTTTAAAACTGCAGCTGGCTTATCTGCAGTTTTAATGCTGCTTCTGAACTTGCTTAGTAAAAATTCCTCCATTTCTACATACTTTAGATTGTAAAGTCTCCGGCTTAAAAACTGTTTTACTATGTGTATGCTGAGTGCAGAACAATCAGCAATTCTCTTTAAACTCCTGCTTCCTAAAATGTGCTTTCAAGGGTTTCTATTACAAATTGTACATTTCTCATACACACAAAAATGGACTGTGCAGCAAGGATTTTTTTTTTAAAGCAGATGTGTACAGCATACCTTTTCTAATATGTATGTAATCTCCACCTTAAAGGGAAAGTATTGCTCTGAAAAACTGTAAGAAACTAATCACACCAGATCTATCAGGCAAGTTTAAATGATTATTAGTTTGCTTCATAACAGTAAGTGTTTAAGTGCATGCCACTGTGAAAAAAAGCCAATTTTTGTTTACCAAAGTAAACCATTTAATGAAACAGATCTAGCAATATTTTGATTTATTAGTCTGTTTGATAATCAACACCTGAAGAAGTTGAGAGCTTACTTAAAATTACTGACGTAACTCCAGCAATTACAAAACCATGTGTACATTACAGAAACAGATACTACCATACTCTATATTGTTTATTTTATGAAATATGGGAAAGTAAAAATCACTGTGGATTGCTAAGGCTCATTTGAAGTACTGCAGAATAAAATGGCTCCTGTAGGTCTCATGTATTGTGTGTAGATATTAATGCACTAAACAGATCAGCACCTCTGGGTTAACTCACTGGTCAGAACGGTGATGTAAAAGGTAGAGGGGCAATCCACAGCACAGATGACATACAATCCCCCATTTTTTTCCTGCCCAGATGTTGGAACCTAGGTACACTAACAAATGCACTATATTCTCTTCACTATTTCTGCTGGAGTGTTTTTTTGCTGTTATGTTTGGGGGGTTTATTTTGGTTTGGGTTTTGCTATTGTTAAATATCCAGAAGAAAACAGCAACATATACTCTGCCATCTTTGTGATTTGATTTGATTTGAAAGACAAGACAGAAAAGCTGGATTCCAACCTTCCCAGGAAGAATCCCAGGAACTGCCTTCCTTATTCATGTTGTAATTTAAAATTACTCCCTGACACAGCTATTTTTCCACAACCATGCAGTTCTGTACAATCCTTCAGTTCTCAGCACAAGTTACCTACTTTTAAAGGTACTGTCAGCTCTAAGGCACTTCATGTAAGGGACAAAAAAATTTTCCTATATTATTGAAATTATATATTATACGTGACATATAATTTTTTCCAATACCAGATTTTATAAATTCTCTTGCTCCCAGAATGCCTTGCTGCCCGCAAGACTAACAAACTTACAGTTTTGAAAACATACTCAGACTTCTTACTTGAACTAATTTCATTCCTACACCTGAAAGCCAACTCACTAACTCAAAGGACGTGCAATCGCATCACACAAGTACTTCTAGCATTATTCACACCATGATGCTCAAGAAAACACTGCTATTGCTACCCCACCCACTGCCATTCAAACTTGTACCATCTTCTAAAGGCACTTGGAAGATTAACTGAAACTCATAGAAGAGCCCTAAAAAAACTACAGATTTTTGAATGCTTTGTCTCATAGTTTTTTTTGGTTTTTTTAGATTACCAACACTTTCTAGCTGTTGTGGTTTTGGGGATTGGTGGTATCCTCCATATTAATTTATCAGAACCTTGCACAGCCTCTCCTCTAAAAAGTAATATAAAATATTCAGATATCTTGTCCTGAAAAGTACACTTTTATCAAGAACTCTTTTGAAAAGAACTCCAAATTCCTCTGAGAATTTGTTAAGCAATGAGGGATGTCAAAAGCCAAAGTTATAGATCAGAGAAGCAACTTGCAAGCTTTTTCATGGCATTCGGTATAATCAATTATACTGAATTCTACCTTAGCAAAACAAATGTCAGGATTCAGAGGATTCTCCATGGTAGTTTGATTTTTTCAGAACCAGTGACCAGAAAACAATGAAGGGTAACTACACCTGTACCCCAAGGCACCCCACTCCCAAACAGACAATACTTGCAAGAAATCCACTTATTTAACCAAATACTTGCTCACATCTCAGTAAAACTGACATTTTAGGAGAAAAAGTTTAGCAGAGAGTTGCAACTGCAAATCTTCACCTTCTAAATCTGCATCTTCTGTAATACTCTTGTATTATGGGCTCTGTCTTGAGCACGGCTTGACTACACGGAGCAGTGCTGCAGATCCAAACACAAAGGCTTGACACATCAGACATATTTTTCTTTTCCACTAAATATGGAATCAAGCTCCACGACTCAGTGTTTATCTTTGACTCTCTTATTACCCTGAACTGACTCTTGTTATCTGGCAATCAGTTACAGCTTTGAGTTGAAGAAAGATCAACAGCTTCACACATTGTCAGCTTTCTACAATGAAGATAAAGTTCATTATGCAGAAGCCAGATTCTTCTTAGAACAACTCTCCAGATTAGATTGAGGCCCCCTTCTCCTGAATTCAAGGCCAGCACAAACCACCTTTCACTTAAGCGAAAGCCATACTGGTTTGGTCTGGTTTCTTTAACGCATTTATATGCACATAGCTTTTAATGCCAAAGCAAAATACTTCAACACAGAGACCTATCTGTTTAATAGAAATAGTTCAACAATAGCCCAAATGTAAATTGAATTTCCTGACCTGTTCCTATTAGGCACTCAGATTTTATGGTAACACACACAGTATGAAAAGTTATGCTCAATGTATTTTTAGGAACACTTCACATTAACATTGATAATATTGCCACCATGTCATCTCTTCACTGACGGTAGCATACTTTAGATCAGTAATTCTAATTAATATCCAGCTAAAAGGGCAAGGGGTGAGAAAAGAAAGGGTCAGGGATGGAGATGTACATATTTCAAATAGATGGAAAAGCAGTCTGGAAAGCAGCCTCCCCCCCTCCTTTAAAAAAAAAAATCAAGATTCACTTAAATGTATCAAACCAGACTTAAAGCTTCGTAACCATTCCAAGTACAGAAACCACTGGTTAACAGCACTGCAATGCAATCCTTAAAGTCCTTAAGTAACTGTTTATTTCAATTTGGAATATCCTAAATTGCATTATCTCATTATGTTTATGCTCTAATAATTTAATTTCGTAACAATTGAGTATGACAGCTCTTGCCATTCTAGAATACATGTGTATCAGCAGGTAAAAGGAAAGCTTTAAAGTATCAAACACAAAACGGACTACAGAAAATTACTAAACACACATTTTTAAAACCTTAAACAGTCCCTTATAAAAGAGGCCACACAACTGCTTTTCTTCATTCATCAGCATGGAGATGCATGTTGCCTCTGCATCCACGTGCATTTCCTTTTAATTCAGCTATTCTCTTGTTTCATTTTGGAAAAAAAACCCGACCCAGACCAAAACCAAACTGTGCACTCAACTTCATTCTTCCTTGTTATCTTTCTGAAACTCTGGACTTTCCTTATTGCAGAACCAACCAGGAAGGACTTTTTCGTTTCCAGGAAAGTAAGACAATGAAGCTAATATTTCTGCCTCCAAGAAAACAAACTATTTGGGTATTATGTAGTTACGTAAATGTTAGCAAGTCACTATCATGTTTATCCAGGTCTCTTCCAGATTAGACTTTTACATATGCTTCAGTACCTTGTAAATGGAGTGTGTAAATGGAGAATAAAGCAACCCAGAACAAGTTGTCAGTGAAGGAACAGAGGGAGCACTAAAATACAAACCTAATCAAGTGAAAAAGCATGACAAACCAAAATATATTACAACATCAAACTGTATGGAGTGAATGCAAATCATGACCTGTATATTGGAACAAATGACACCTGTGCAATTTAAAGCAGAACATTTGGGCTGTGAGACTGAGAAAATAATAATAATAAAAAAAAACCAAAACACAAAAAGTTGACCTGTGTTGCTAAACCATGTCTTGAATAGTCTCTCTTCCACAGCTTTTTGGGGAGTCACAGAAAACAGAACTGGAAACAGCCTTAAAAACTACTAATTTGCTAAGAAAACAAGTTGAGATGTTAGTATGACGGCATAAAGCCAAGCAGTTTTAATTTGATAAGAGTTCCATTTCAAGGTAACAGCAAAAACACAGTCCATCCTTCGCAGAAGGTTTTGAAGTACATCACCACCCAAAGCCATTTAGTACCACTGCCTCAGAAGTCAAGAAGGTCCCACTCAACCAATATCAGCAATCAGAAGGGCAGACAGCAAGAGACAATCTCTGAGATTTAAAGTAAAACAAACAAACAAAAAAAAAATCCCAAAACTATATTTACGTCCTAACAATAGCTACATAACCAAAGCCTAGAGGACATTGCTTACCAACACCCCAGTGTCCAGCTCTTCCAAAATACTTAACTAACAGCTACAGATCCCCAAAGCTAAACTTGGAAATTCAGAAACACTTAAAATGACTGACTTTGCAATGAACAGGATTAACTTCTTTTACAGAGGCCTATATAGCTACTATAACCTCCAAACAACAGGTAACATGAAAAAGTTCAGGGTACTACGATCAAGTTGAAAACCTTCACTGTAGCCGAAGCAAACAGTGGCAGTTGATGAAACAGAAAAGGGTAAAAATATATCCTCATGTTCAAGTGAAACTAAATGTTTGAAAAAATCATAAGAGATCAGAAAATCCTAATGAGAGACATATCTAAGCCCAGGGTCAGAAAGAACAGAATCCATTTAATTAATCAAGAGTCATTTTAAAGAACAGTGAAAATACAACATTTCTCAACAGTTGAGAACACTGAAGCAAGTAACACAGCAGACACTTCTGTTTCCTAACAAGGACACCTTCTACCACTGCTAAGGTGCCTAGGTGAACTTAACATGCTTTTCTTACTAATCTAAACAGAGTTTTTATTCCACTAACTCATCCTTTTAAAATGAGAAAGACTGTGTCCACAAGAACAGGCAGAGAAAAGCGGGTACGCGAAAGGTGACTACTGCTGACAGTAGAGTAAAAGAAAGTGGGGAAAAGCAGGATAATTAGCAGACAGATCAGGATTTAGTCTACATAAAATCTGTGGGATAAAAAAATCTAACTGGAAAATTTTGGCCTGAAAAGCACAACTATGGTAAATTTAACAAAGTATAAGAAAAAAACAATCTCTATGAACATAAGAGGACAGTAGTTTTGGACAAATGTTATAAATTAATACCTGCTGATTACAGTTTGATAATTGTTGGATGTAAACTTATTAAAATACAAAGCAGAGAATATAACATTTTTCTGATGGGGAGAGAAAAAAAAACTCCAAACACAGTAAACTTCTGACCTAATCCCCATGATGTAAAGAGTTGACAAGGAAGTGCATTTTGGACAGGCTGTTGGGTTACCTGGACTCTATCATTCAAAATTAATTCTTCTGATGTTGAAATATTTCCTGTGTCCCTTCTCTCCCCAAGATGCAGCAGTCTGTTTTGTTATGCGAGTCTTTTTAAAATTACTGTAGTTTACTTCTTTAAAATGCTGTTTGAACATTGTTTATTTCACTTTTCCCAACAGTTCAGCAGTCCAGAAATTTGATCTAAAACAAAGAAAACTTTGGCTGCTGGATAGATACATAATTTCCTGCAAATCATTCTACAACAGAAATCAATTCTTTAACGCTAAAAAAGATTGTAATGATCTTTAGACCTCATGTCTGTGCTGCCAGTTTTTGGATTTCAATTTTCTGGCCAACAACCTGGAAAAGGAAATTACAGAGAAATATGTTCCTGAGTGAACCTCTGCTAACACCTTTAAGAAAGACTTATGAATAAGCCACTTGGGCCATCTCCAGATCAGCTAGGGAACATTTGTGGGTAACAGTTTAAGAATGTTTAATTCTCCCTGCCTTTCAGCTGGGCACTGTATTCTAAGGATCTCTTGAGGATTATGTGTCTCATCAGATGGCTGTAGGAAGCAGAGGCAGAGATGAACTTAAAAGTTGCCTACCAATGCCCTGATGTGGCCACAAACCAACAACATATTGTCGTGCGAGTGGGTATATGTCACAAGGATGGTGTGGCACTCAGAGTGGCCCATTGAGAGCTCAGGGAGCGATTCATACAACTGAGAACACAACAGCTCCCCAGGGTCTATTCTGTTGTAACTGGGGCTAAACCAGGCATGCAGCTATGTCCAAGGCAATATCCAGTGATGTCTCATTTCTGACTAGGCCCTCTACCAATCCTACTGGCTGGAAGTACGGCTCAATTGCTGAAAGCCACACATGGCTAAAGAGCAATGCATGGGCCTCCTGAAGCAGGGAAGAACTCAGGTATTTCTGACTGACAGCATTTCCCCTACGTAATGCATACAAGGAACTGCCCTTTCCTTCAACACCACAGACAACAACTGCACAGGTGTAAATACAACCTATCTGAGGTGTACCACAGTACCCAAGAAAGACAACGTGCAACCACTAACACAGGCAATAGAAAGACTTGAAAAGGAAAAAAAAAACCAAACAACAAACTGATTGAGCCCCACTAAAAATTATGTTCCAAACTTAAAAAATGATAACATGCACATCTATGACAGCTTTCAAGACTGAAGTCTAACAATTAATGGTGCTGATGGGTCTGAAAGCTACTGAAGTTCTTTTGCAACAATGAGATGGTGTGTCTCATTTCAATCTTGTTCATTATTCAGAAAATTAGTCACCATATAGTTTTATTTGGTATGTGAAAACATACAACAGGTCAGTTTTTAGCCAAATTTTTCTTTATGCTAGCTTTTGCTGAAGGGATTCTTCACCAGTCAAATTTTCCTCATCTTGCCCCAGAAATTATTATGGCCTTATTTCTGTAGTGGTTTTTTTTTTTTCATATTAGTGATAGGAGTTGGCAAGTATGGAATAATTAATCAAGAGAAGATATAGCACAGAACATTCAACATGGCATCTACCTATCCATTTCCCAAACTTTTAACATAACTCCATGTGCACTGTGTACAGGAAGCGTTAGCATAGCAAATACTGCTATGAGCAACAGAACCACGACAAGGTCCTTCCTGAGTCTGTTGAATAATGCTTAATGTGATGAATGAAGGGAAAATAAGGGAATGAAGGGGAAAAGGACAACTGAAAGAACATGCCGTGTATTTCCCCCTGTACTGAGCAGTGGTGAGGCTGCACCTGGAATACTGTGTTCAGCTCTGGGCCCCTCACTAAAAAGGACATTGAGGGCTGGAGCATGTCCAGCAACGGGCAACAGGGCTCAAGAAAGGTCTAGAAAACAAGTCTTATGAGGAACAGCTGAGGCAACTGGGTTTCTTTAGTCTGGAGAAGAGGATTCTGGGGGGACCTCATCAGCCAGGGAGGTGGTAGAGTCTCCCTTGAGGTGTTTAAGAGATGTCTGAATCTGGGTCATATGGTTTAGGGGTTACAGTGATAGTGCCGGGTTGATGGTCGGACTGGATGATCTTGCAGTTCTCTTCCAACCTTAATGATTCTATGAATCTCTAGTACTAATATCTCAAATGCCGTTTATCTTGGAGTTGCCTCAAGAGCAGTGAAGAGGCTACATTTTGAAGACTGCTATCACTGTATTTTCTCCTCTCCTCTGCAGACCTTAACTACTAACAGATCAGTTCACGGGCACTGTAACAGAAACCTCTGCTGTGCTCCACTGCAGAACAGAACACTTAGAAGAATTCCCCACATCCAAAATCCCTCTCCCTTCTAATCTCTTAAAAACAATATTAGGTAAGATCAGAGTGTACTGCCTATGTCAAAATCACAAACTGCAAGATCTTTCCCCATCATGAGATCCCTCCTATATCAATAAAACAGAAAAATCACTACAAGAAGTACACTACAGAAAAGCAGCAACACTGAATAATACCCCTTTTAGAAATGTCCTAATTCAAAAGACTTACTCTGAACTCACACAGCTAGGAGCTTAAATAATAAAGACTTTGCTAAAACCAGGTATCTCAAGTTGCTGGCTACAATACCATACGCAGAACAAACCTGACAAAGAAGTCAACACTAAACATGTACAAACCACACAGGTGATATCCTGAACATGATCATTACAAGGAATGGTATCCTTTCCTTTGAAACTTATTGCTATGTAATCCCAAGTGTCACATTTACCTTCTTTTTCTAAAGGCCTGGATTCCTCACTTGCAACTGTTCTCTAGGTTATTCTGAACTCGCAAAGAGCAAGCCAAGAGCAGGTTCTGATTTGGCAGAAGGATTCTGGAGCCTTTCAACACCATCAACATCAACCATTTAATAGCAAACTCTCAGAGCCAGTGTTTCAAAGAAACTAGTAGGTTTGTTAACATGGCTCTGACTGACAGTATCGCACTCTTCGTGGCTGAAGACAGTTGATACTGGAGACCAGGTTTATTGACTAGTTGTCTCTCACTGTCTAAAGTACTGTTCTAAGCATTTAGTCTATTTAGAACACATACTACAGAACAAATGCATCTTCAGTAAAACTCATTTTTAATGACAGCATCTGATTTGAACATCTGCTACAGTGACGGAATAATCAGAGATACAAAGCCCTCTTTTAAAGTGCTTTTAATAAAGTTTTGTTCCAGACAACTGTCAGTTTTGGCAGCAACTGGACAGCCAACTAACACATCCTCCTCATGTTTCTTGTCATCTCTGACCAATATAGTCCGTGCATGCATGAATATCATACTAATCTCTCTAAAGTCTCCCAAAAAGCCTTAAACAATCATATCTAGGTCCCATGGAGCTTTCTTCTGGAAAGGAAAGATTTATTACATAGTTGTAAGGTCAAAAGCAGTAAGTTTTCTTTCTTCAGAGTTAAAAATAACGTTCTGGTTAAGAAAAAAAAACAGTAAATGCATTATTCTATGACCATATACTACCAAGTTAGAAGAAAGGTTAAAAGAAATATGAGGGCACCCCTTTGGTTTGCCTTTGTCACTCAAAAATAAAAAAGTCCTTGCTAGTGTCCCATAGAGCAGTATCAGTGTTGATGTATTACCACTGTACTACTCCCACTCTGATCAATAAACAAATACACAATACACAGACGACTTTATGCTTACAAGGTAAGAAAAGCCTATTTATATTTTACAGAAAGTACCTATCATCTTGGACAAAGTTACACAAGACATCTGTGGCAGAACACTAAAAGACTGCCTGTCTAGGTAGCAAACATCTGCCTTGAACACAACATTATGTCAAGAGAGATAAAAATTAACAGCCTGGGCTGCACATATGCAGGTGACGTGCTGCCTGCCTATCTCTACCAGCTTCCTCTTCATCTATATAGGGAAATCTGCAGCAATTACTGTTGCTTCCAGACAGCTCTGTAAAAGGTATCCAAACAGAAAGAGAACAGCAGAATTTGCCCATTTCAGCTGCAAAACCAGATGCTCCCTGTCCCCTTGGGGAAGAGGCAGCAAGCAGGGAGAAGCGCAGTGTAAGCTCATGGGTCACTTGTTGGCGATGCAGACTAACAGGTCACAAGATAACACCAGTTTTGCGATAGTCTCAAAAAGTGCATCCCACGCTGAACAAAAGCTTGCTACATTCCATCCCTCCATTCATTTCCATGATGAAAAGGACTAAAAGCCAGGAGCAGTCCTGAAGAAGAGCTACACAGAGAGATACCAGAAAGTACAGCAAATTTCATTTGCTGCATTCAGTTATAAGGAAACAAACTGAGAGCTCTCAACGCCTGAGTCCACGAAATGGCTGTTCTGCAAGAATTTAAAATGGCACAGGCCTTTTGCACGTATCAAAAATAAACAGTAGTTTCTGATATCTGAGGAAGGAGTGGAAAGGAAGTTAAAAGCAGAGGTCACCTATAGAGCAGGAAAAGAGCAAGCAATGTCTCCTACCACGGGGCTTTTGGTTCTCACCCTTGCTCCTCAGAAAAAGTAAACTATGAAGGAAGAAATATAAGTTGTGCAACTTTTCCCCAAGTAAATTTTTTTAAGTTATCCATACAGTAGAAAGGTAGGCCAAACCCACTCAAAAAATTAATAGAATAAATTTATCTAATTTTTCTGAGTTACAACACCAGACATTTAGTATTTGAAAGCTGTATTTGTGTCAATAGAAGTGTGTTTCAGTTGTTAATTCCCTGAACTTCCTAATCTCCTTACTTCTGCCATTTCTACCCCCATGATCTTCAAAATCTCCCAAGCACAGCCAGCACACTGACCCTCGAGGCAAGTGCTCTGCTCCCCAAAGCACACAGGACAGAAATGTACTGGCCAGGTAGATAAATCTTAACCTATATTGTTCTTGCCATTACATGGCAAGGAACATGTTACAAATAACAAATTAAACAAAAAAAAATCCACAGTCTTTACAAATAAATTAATCTATTTCACTCACTACATTGTGATCAACTTAAATGTCAACCTCCATATAGTTTTAACATCAAACATGCAAAAAAGCTCATTACGCCTTTAAAAAACTGGAACAGTAAATTCACCACTAATTGTAATCATAAGACTCATTACATATTCTGGCTTTTGAACTATTTTTTAACTATTTTAAGGAAAAGATATTAACCTCAAATAACACCATCAATTTCCTCCTTTCAAATACCTGTATGGCTCACATATAGCATATGCTCACACATAGCATAGCACAGAAACTACAAAAAACTGGAACAGAAATAACTTAGCTAAGAGATTTAGACTCCAGAATCACAAGATCCACCAGAAACCACCACACCACCAGACAGCTCATGCATCAGGGATCCTGTCCCCTGTGCTGAGCAGGCCATGTGTCTGTGAGATGGTTTCCTCTTGGAGGCACCCTGCCTAGGTGGTGCTCAAAGAACCAGGCACCTAGATACTGTTCCTTAGGTTTTTGTGGGCTGTTGGTTTTTGGGTTTGGTTTTTTTTTTTTAATTTATTTTATTTACAACTCAAACAGTAGCCTCTGAACTGACAAGACAATCCAAGTTTCACTGCATAGGGGAAGAAATTCCATTTCTTCCAAGTCTCTTACAGGGAGGAGCCTCTCAGAATATGACTAGACAAATTACACACACACAAAGCTGACTTGCTAATGACTACACCTACATTTTCCTGGGACCTTGCAGCATTGCTTCCATTCTACAGATAGAGAAAAACTGAGACTTGTACGAAAGACACATGAATCAGCAAAAAATCAAATTTAAGGCTACGGGGGGAAATATTTCAAGCTTTTTACTCATTCTTCCTACAGCACAGCTACAAAGCCTGTTGATACTAGGAGCATACATTGAATTTAGTTGCCACTTTGAGTACTGAACATTTTTAAAAACTCAGAACCAGCCCAGTTCACACACAAAGAAACATCCTATGTAATCTTTCGTCAGAAATTCAGTTTTAGTGTTGCTCAGCATTATCATTAAAGAAATTTGCATTACAGGCGTTTCTCCTATCCAGCGTTCATTGCCTAATTTTAAACCAGCTTTCTTTTCTGCTATACTATCACTTTCATTCAAGTTTTAGAAAAAAACTGAAGGAATTCTCACTCCTTTCAACACTGTCCCTTCCTAAGAAGTGCCCACCTTGCTGGCTAAGAGAACCTCATGGAACAAAGTCTGCAATCACGTGAATAAAATTTCGTAACATAAATGCAGTTAAAGCCCTGAGGGCAACCAGAAATAGGAAAGAGCAGTTATAAGCCTTTGATATTGCAAATTGAAAAACAAAATAATATTTTCAGGTATATATTCAAAACATACTTCAAGACACCAGTAAAAATATTTCTATGTCATTAACATCATGCACCATGTAGAAGCACCTGAGCACTCCTAGTACTTACTGTCCTTTCCTTCTTAAAGGACAAGGCTGTTACACTGCCTTCTGTGCACCACTGCAGGCATAATTTAAGCAAAAACAAGTGTGATTCAACATCGCCTCCCCAGGATGATAAAACAAGATTTCTCCTTAAAACAGCTCACACCAGAGGCAGGGAAGGACCATGAAATTCCTTGGATGGTTAAAGTGAGTTTCATGGAGCCTACTTCCTGCAGCTGATTTGAGACAGAACAGACCCTGTTACCAGGAGGCAGCAGCACACCTTAGTAACAGCTGACACATCGGGATGCACATTTAACACGACTGATCCACGCTCCTGACTTTAGGGTAACTATTAACCACATGGAAAATGTTACAGAACTGAATACATCTATCACCAAACCTATGATGGACTTAATAAAGGACTCAGAACCAAACCAGGCTTACCACCATCAAGTTAGAAACGGTAAATAGTCCAAATGAGACCAAGGCCTGTACAATCAGACATGGCAAAGGCCCTGATGAGTCTCCAGGTGCATGGGGGTACCTGACACACGCACCACATGCCCACCTCAGCCTGCTGCTTTAGTGACAAAAACACAACTGAAATTTAAGCACTGATCAAAGCAACTGAATAAAAACACCTCAGTAAGGAGGAAGTTTCACTAACAGCAGTTCCCCAAAAGAACATGCAGGCTGAGTTGGAGGCTACCCTCCTCATCCTGCCTGGTAGGGCTGACACACACCTTGCACCTGCAGAGGTGGCAGCCACATCCTTGTGGCTATTGCACTGCCACAGGGAAATAGGGACACACAGTAAAGTCTACACATAGGAAAACTTCTAAATACGAGGTAGCAAATGTCAACTGAGTACACCATGCAAGTTTTGGTGTAACTATTAAAATAAAATCAGTTTAGTCTCTAATGAAACCCTTTATATCCCTAATAGCTAGTCACACCAGTAGTTACTTGAAACACTAATTCACTGCTTTCACATAACAAAATATTGTTCTGCAAGTACTACATGCTAACATGATTATTTACCAAATGAAAAAACTCCTATTAAAAATGCCTTATTTTTCCAGAAATAAACTCTATCACTCCCTACCTTGGATCACTGACACAACAACTCAATAGATTCAATGACTCAAAGCATTTGTAATAACCCATCCTGACTTAAACCTAAAAAGCATGAGGAATTTCCATTACTGAAGACTGAGTAAAATACTAACAAAATCTGTTATTTCCCCCAAACTTGGACCATTACCCACAACAACCTTAAAACTAGATTTCAGAATTTTGACACTTGAGATGACCCAACATCCCTCTCCAGTCTTTCCAGACACAGGCACCTGTGGTTGTGAACTCCTAAGTGCTTGAAGCACTCACCCCTGCAGTCAGCACTATGGCGGGAGAGCTCCCGCATGGTTATGTGCCATGGGATCCTGGAGAGACTCCCAGGCAAATCCTTGAACAAGTGTGTCACTGAGCACACCTCCAGCTGGTGTGGGAGGTCAAACATCCGACAGGTTCCTGCTCCTACCACATCGACCCATTCCCTTTATCTAAAACTGCCCTCCCTGCAGCAATATCAGCAGCATGCACAAATGAAAGCTGAGCAGGGGCACCACTGTTTAGAGAAGCAAAGGGGAAGCAGAGGAGCAGGATGAGACTGGAGGTCACCCCTGCGGCCCAGCATCAGTCAGGAAGGGAAACTGGCAGTGGGAGGAGGCAGGCTGAGTGACCTGGTCCAGGAGAGAGCACACACCCCACCCAGAGACAGCAGGCATGGAGGCACACTGCCAAACTCTGAAACTTCTGATAGTCACTGGTGCTGCTGCCTCATCACTTGCTTCCCTTAGAAAGATGGAATTCCAAAACCACAAGAACAACAACAAAAAAGTAGAAATAGCGGGTTCTTTCCTTTTAACAAACTTGAAGAAAAAGATTTAAGGTTTAAAACATCAGGAAGGTAGTGTCAGACACTGGTAGAGACTGGTGCCTGTTGTTTGCACTTCTCTAGAAGGAAAAAAACAAGTGAAAGGCTCAGAAAGAACAGCACATTGTGATTTAGCCAGGAGAACAAATCAGGTCAACTTTCAATCACACAATATAGAGGGGGAAAAAACCAAAACCCATTGCTATTAAGGTCATTTACTGGAAATTATTTCACTGTCGTTGCTTCAATATTTCATACCAAATTTATGATATATGTTGTAAGTATAACAGAGGTAAAATACAGTATTAATACATAATCTAATACACATCTAGGCTGTTGTAAACTCTATATGTTTCTGTTCATCTGTTTAATAGCGAACTGCAATACAAAAAGCTAAAATTCATGATATGGTAAAACTGGCATGATTAATCCAGCTGCCAAATATTGTACCATCTGCAGTAGTCATTAGGTTTAACAAAATTAAAAATTTGAAAAAATGAAACAAGTTTTTTAGAAGTATGTAATAAGAAACAACAGAAAATTAGAACATTTTTACTAACAAGCAGTTGAAATCTTTGTGTAAGCTTAGCTTGTTTAAGAGACTGCTATGGGGAATGCAGGGTCCTAACCACAACATTAGTATTCCTAATAAAAAACAGCTCGTCAAGACAACATTTTCTGTATATATAAAAGTGTCTGCATGCAGGACATGTAAAATTGCCTCTTCCCTAATACTAACTACTTGCATGTTCTGGACATGTAAGCATGTATCAAACAAGAAACTGAAAAAAATATCATCTACAGATGCAGAATACAAAATACCATCTAACAAGGAGGACCAACATGATACTTGCCTTTCCTAGTTTGAATACTGGTGTAACTCCTCTTAAGCATTATTTGTATCACAGTCACTTAACAATACACCTTAATTATAAAGAGGCAATATGTAACCTGATAAGTAATTCAAATAAGTAATGAACTTCAAAAAAGCAATCACGTACAGAGGCAATACCATGCACAGCAAGTGTGTTTTTAAAATCTCATTTAAAAATTTTAAACCTTCATCTCCAGGAACTACTTCTATTTGAATCCTATGGTAACTCTGAAATCCTAAAATCCCACTCCTCATAATAACCCTTCATAATACCAAGAAAAAAGGTACTATAACAACAATTCTCTACATTATTCAAAGTTAAAGCTTGTAGAAAACTTACAAGAGAGTCTCTTACCATAGTTCAGTACTGTGAATAAAACTACTGAAACTAAAATGCAACGTTAATAATCAAAAAGTTTCTAAAACATGTATCAAAGACACATGTTTGGGAACAACCACTCCCAAACAGCCACCAGTTCAAGGAATAACTGATTTGCAAAAAAACCCCAACAAAACAAAACAAAAAAACACCAAACAAAAAAATCTAGTAATACTGACAAAACTACTCTTTATAATCACCACTATCATAGTTTAAAAAATCACTTTATGAAGATAATCACACCTCTAGATATCATCATTCTTGGATATTCTCCTGATGTTGAAGTGAATATTATTGATAATGTGTGGATTTTATTTTCAATTGCTTTATAATGAAAATATCAACTTATTAAAGGACACTGCTTTTCTGATCACTTTTACTAGGAATAACCTAAGAAATAACAAAGGCTATAATGTCCCCGAGGACAAAACTAGCTAGGAAGAGGGCATTAATGCACACACATTAAAAAATTGGCTAAAGTACTGCTGCAAAATTTAGGACAAAACTGTGGAACCTATGTGAGAACACAGCATTAACTACAAAACCCAATATTTACCAAATACAGCTATGCAGTGTACAGGTCTGATTCTTTTAAGCTATAGGAGTGAAAAAAGAAGTATCACAAATCCTACTTGTAGCATCATCTGAATCTGTCTCCATCAAGAGGCCAACGAGTTCCATAGTGGAGAACAGAAATAGGAAATACCTCTGCTGTTAAATCTACACGATCCCAAGGGCATCAGAGACTCAAGAGAGTGGAGATCAGCATCTAAAATTATATTCTTTCATACCTTCAGGACTTATGAAAAGTAACTTATATATTTATTTGTAGCATTACTTTCCCATTTGTTGCCCTTAAGCATATAGTTTAGAAGTTCTATTACTTAAAAAAAAGAAAAAAAAATTTGCAATCCACCAAAAGCTACAGCTGCAAGACACAGTGATTGAAGCATCTATATGCTTTCAGCTCAAGGTACAGTTGAAAATTAAATAGCTAAAAGGTTGGTTGTACGTGACATCATACAACAGATTTTTCTAAAAGCATCAGGATTTCTTGTTATTCCCCCCAAAAAAGTATTTTTTTCTAACTTTTCTCTTACAAGTATAGATCTATTAGAAGTCCATAGAAAGGGAATCTAGTACTTGCCAATTCCCCAAGTAATTATGGCCAGGCTTTATTTCCTGCAAAAGGCACTCTGGAGTTTCTTACCACCACCCTCATCTCTTTAAAATCTGAAGTACAGAGTGCTTTGTTCTTAAGGACGTTATAAAGAAAGCACTGCAGCCTTTAAGATTCCACCTACCTAAAACTGTGCAGATATGGTCAGGCAAGATACACTGCCTAATGCTCCTGCTGCCACCTCTCAGCGAGCAGAGGTGGTCCTAGGGAATACCAGCCTCCTCTGTGAGGTTTCACGTAAAACCTCCAGTAAATTAACTTTCCCACTCTATAGCGACCAGATTCCCATCACAGTTGTGTAGCCACTCAGCAACGCCCAGCTTTCCCTCTAAATCCTTGGAGGCCACTGTCAGCCTCAGAGCCTCTCCAGCTAAAGCTACTGAGCACAGGGCAGATAATGTTTCTTATTTGAGTATTTTAAAAATACGCCCCAGCATTAAATGTTTAAGTTAAGCTTGGAGAGATAAGAATCTACAGTGAGGTTTAAAGTTTATGATCTATTAAATTCATACAAGGGAAAAACACATCCAAATGTTATAAACTTTAATGCTCTGCTGGCAGTCAAACCATCGCATCACGGGAAGCTGCTGGTGAGCTGCCTGAATCAGAGTTCTGAAGCGCTCCATCAGCTTTCACCAACAACCACTTCTGCCATTTTCATTTGTTCAACCATTTCAACAATTGGTTCACTCACAACTGCTAAAGAGCAACTGACAACTCCTAAAGGAGGAAAGGTTGGCTTTCTTTTCCAAATGATGAACAAGAAGGAAGGGTGACTGGATTTGATCTATTAACTCCAAAATCTCGCAAGGCACAGTGACCAGAAAAAAAATGACTCATTTTACAAACAACAGACAATTCTACTTAATCTGGTTTAAATGCAAAACACATTTGGATATATTTGTTTCTTCTATGTATGTAGCACAATTAGGATTCATTTTATTTAGCTAACAAAGTATGCTAAAAGCTGTCTAAAGCATGGGGAATTATGTTTCTTAAACATTAAGAATCTAAGCTGCATAACTACCTAAATAAATGCATATAGATGTGTATCCTCCCACTTAGCAAGAGGTATGATCAAATTAGACCAATTAGAATCAACTTTTCTTTAGGAAAAATAATTAAGCACAAATGTAAAATAAAATTAAAAACAATTATTTAATCAGGGTTTCCTGCTCACTGATTTAAGTCATGATTAAAATTAGTAATATAGTCACTCTGATTTCAGTCAATCCCTCCAGCATGGACTGACCCCAAAGACTTGCACAGTCCCAGCCTTTCCCAGCATCTTCAGCACGTCCAACCTCATTTAGGACCTTCTGATCCATTTTCTGGGACTAAGTTGGACTGAGGTGGATTAAAGCTTACAAGCTTTAATGTTCCTGCCACCTACCACATTCTCACCAAGGAAAGGCCAGTTCCCAGGATTTTTCTGTTGGCATAATCCAGCATTCTGCTCAGGAATGAAAGAAAGGAGTAAGACCTCCAGAGAGAGGGTGACTGGGAAGGAAGCAGACCCTTACTTCCTACCCCAAATGGAGTATTTCAATAAGGATGGAGTCAAGATAATAGGAAATGTAGGATCCAAAATACCTTCTGATACTCACTAACACTTCCCAACTGCTACAGAACTTGATCATTAAGTACTGAACTTAAAGTGATAAGGTGCAGTAGTCGCTCCTTGTTATCTCCAGCTACTATTAGGAGTTTTCCACTTGCAAGTCCACATGAAAAAAACAGGTTCTATTATGGCAGCCAGCTTCTGTTTAACTGCTCTCCAACGATCACAACTGAAGTACTGGCATTCTCAACAGAAACCCTGACCACTCTTCTTCCTCTACCCACCTTAACATCCCCTCAGAGCAACCTGGCAAACCAAATTTCCCTTTTCCTATTTTACAGCTGAAACACACCAAGCCAAACAGAAGGAAGTTCATAAATACAAAGCTTTTCTTCCTCCCACTTATGTGCTTTTATGCTTTTTAGCTACAGTTCAGGAAATACTCTACTGCATAAACACAATTTACCAACTTCAACGTTTTTTCTTGTGTAAAAATCTCAGCATGGAAGCACAAAATTTAGTATGGGAGTAAACTGCAAGTACTACTTCAAAACACAACCTTATACCAAGAACACAAAAAGCATAAAGGATTATTTAAGCTTGTCATATTTCCATAATCTCAATTCTTAAGGTAGCAAAATTCTATATTCTATATATATATTCTAGAATACATATATGATGCATATATATAAAGTAGTCTTTCCCAGGAGTCCTAGTAGTATTTTGCAACCATAAAGGATCACCAGGCTCTAAAATAATCCAAAGAAATGTCAAGACTAAAGACTAATTGCAGACCATAGTTATTACTAATAAACAAGTTTACTTCAGCTTGATTAAGAAAAAAAATTACTTGCTGAAAGAAAAAGCAAACAAGAAGAAAAAATATAGGGAAAAAAGAATGAGAGAAATAACATGCTTTTTATTTGAATGGAGATAATAATAAATAAATACAGCCTGTCCTTAAAGATATCAATTCTCTCTCCATTTAAAATGAAATAGGTTAATGGGAAATTCCATTCTAGGCAGCTTAAAACAGAATTAAAACAAAACAATCAGCCAAGTACTAATTTGCTCTATTCGCTACAGCACTGAATTATAGAAAAGCAGATTCAAATAAGGATCCATATTAAAAAAGGTCATCTTTTCCCATTTCTCATTTGGACATGCTACAAGATCTTTTAAGAATCTGGCATAAGCATCAGCTTACCATGAGAAACTCATCTTCAAGAAAACCAGAAGCTAGAATTTCTTTGTATCACTAGCAGCACAACATTAAGTCTCACACAACATGCTACGTGCTACAGCCAGCCTAAATAACCTTTTATGATTGCTTGGCTCATTCTGAGTAAAAATATACCACCGTTCCCATTCTTGTCTGCTCCCATATAAACTGGCCAAATTCATAAGATGTTCAATCTACAGTTGAATGATAAAAAACAATTAAACTTAGTAAGAACTTACTGGTAAAGCAAATAAAGCAGCTGAGGTTTTTTACTACAAGCAAACAACAGAAAACAACAACCCTGTAAGTTTTAATAAGATTCACGTAGCTTTCATGTTCATGGGTTGTACATAGCATAGGCATATGTACATACATTGTACATAGCATAGGCAACCTGGCACCTAGAAACATTTTCTAGACTGAAAACGTAAGGAGGAAATAAACTGTACCTTTATGCTCAGATAGACAACCACCATCCCATTTTAGGTAACAATAAATACAAATATGAGACATTTATCAAACTTTAGAGAAAAAAACGTTAGCAACAAAATCAGCTATACCTACAGCATTAGTTCTTCTAAGACTGTCAACTACATGTTATAAGTTTATTTACCACTTTGCCATCATATATTAATTTGGGCTCAAATTTGAAAACTGAAATAAGCATTCCTGTTGTGGTAATTCAAAGTTCTATTTGGCATTCTATTTTGCTTTTAGCGAAGTGCTGAAAGCCAACAGCACACACAAAAAGTGATTTACAAAGCACTATGCTTGATTGCCAGATACTATAGCACTGCCCAGTGAGCCAACCATGTCCTGGGCTGCATCAAAAGCAGCATGGCCAACAGATTGAAGGAAGTGATTCTGCCACTCTGCTCCACTCTGTTGAGATTCTACCTGGAGAACTATGTTCAGCTCAGGGGCCTCAACATAAGGATGTGGACCTGCTGTAGGAGTCCCAAGGAAGGCCACAGAGATGATTAGAGGGCTGGAGCACCCCTACTATGAAGACAGGCTTGAAAGAGTTGGGGTTGTTCAACCTGGAGAAGAAAAAGCTCTGCAGGCACCTTCGATCAGCCCTCCAGGAGCTTAAGGGGCCAACAAGAAAGCTGGACAGAGACATTTTACAAGGGCATGGAGGGACAGGACAAGGGACAATGGCTTTAAACTGAGAGTAGGTTTAGATTAGATATTAGGAAGAAATTATTTACTGTGAGGGTGGTGAGACTCTGGAACGGGTTGACTTTCTAACAACTACGGCTGCCCCCTCTCTGAAGTGTTCAAGGCCATGCTGGATGGGGCTTTGAGCAACCTGGTCTAGTGGAAGGTGTCCCTGCCCATGGCAGTGGGGTTGGAACTAGGTGACCTTTACAGTCCCTTGAAGCCCAAACCAATCTATGAGATCTCTTGTGACTCTGCCTTGTCAGCAACGGCCTGAACATTCCCCATTACGAAACAGTATTTTCCAGCTATGTGCTTTGGTGGTTTTAGTTACACACATAAAGCATACAAAAGTCAAGAAACTTCAAACAGGAAGTTGTGCGACTGCAGTTACGTGAGCTATGGCACAAGATTTATCTACACGATCACACATACAGTATGTAAAATAATACTGCATAACAGTCCTCCTAAATTCCTGATAGCATCTATTGCACACTCTTGAACAAGTGACCACATATACCACAAATAAGTCATAGGCATGTAAAACAATTGACAGAATGACAGGCATTTAGAAGCTATGCTAAAATGCAAACAAGAGACAGTTCTTATACAATAAAAGTGTGCAGATACTATTGTATTCAAGTCCACCGCAGTCCTTTCATTTTAAAACCTTAAAACATATATTCAAATCAGTATAGCTAAGCAATGATGCCACTCTAAGTCAAGATACAGAAGGTAACATCCAAGAGAAAACGTTGCTGCAATGTTGCAGCGCATTTTAAAGGACTGAAATATTTTTAAAATGTTATTTTCTCTAATTTCACCTGTGTTTTCCAAGTAGTCTCTTTTGATACTGACACAGCACTGCAATTATTTTTCTCAAATAACTTAGTGCAATAATTACATATGAGAGAGCTTTTCTTTTTGCTTTTTTCTTATGACATATTCAGAGAATATTTTAGGACGTCCTAAATCAGGGTGCTGGGGGTTTCTGTTCTTAATAAACCAAATCCTTTAAATGTCCATATGACCCATGTGAGTTCATACCAAACCTTCATAGTGGATCACAGGTGAGGTCAAATTAACCTCAGCACACGTGATACACTCAGTGAAGGCCTGCATATCTGAGGGCAATATGAACATAACTCTCACAATAGCTAACCAAAGGGATTTGAATTCACAAACGAGAAGGCCAGGCTGGATGACAAGCTCTGCCCAAGCGCCAAGCGTGCTGTATCCGTAAATATTACCCACTCAAAACGGGCCCAGGTTTTGAGGCATTAGCAGTGATGCAGCTGATCCAGTATGGGCTGGCAGCCCTGCGCACTGCTCCAAAACTCATCACCTCCACTAACATCACAAGGTGTCACAAGTTCAGAATTGATGACGGCACAGGCTCCTATAAACACACTGCACTGCAAATTTTGCATGTTTATTAGTTTGATCCAGTAACATTCAATCACATACACCAGCCTCTGTCTATGAACGTACTGACATGTTTATATTGCAGGGCCTACTGCTTTCAGGCAAGAAACTTAATTGTAAAATGTACATACAGAAAGTAAGCTGTGCTGATAACATCCCACGAGCACGAACGCAAAACATAAACCCAACCATGGCTGGCAGCTTATGCTGATTTTCAAACAGAGCTACCTAGTGAGAACACACAAGTAATGCGACCCAGGAATACCATGCAAATACAGTACATTATAGTACCAAGCAAACACCAAGGTTTTAATTACTCTGTAACCCCTGAATCTGTATTAGAGGATGTAAATTACAGCACCCAGAAAAGTCCAAGAGCATGAGTCATAAGAAAGAAAACTATAAAAAGCATCATCATCATCACGTTAAAAATTAATTTCACAAAAAATATTTTTCCTTGTCTAAATAGAGGTACTCACAGATCACCATTTTTTGTTGAAATAAACAGATATGTAATTTATCCTGCAATAGTAATTTCAAGCTTGTACAGCAGGTATTTGAAACACATCGAAAAATATCCTACATATACGTATTATATGCATGTATATTCATAACAAGAGTTGCAAAACATCGAAGAAACCTACTCTCAATAAACTTAAAACTACGAATTTGGCTGGTGGTTGTCGTTTTTCTAAGAGCTTCAGTTTCCCAGAGAAGACGAGCACAAAATGCCTGCCACTTTACTCAGCATCTTTAACATATACCATAATTCCTTCCCAGGTATTTTCTAGAGCATTTCATGTCAATCTACCTGCAGGAGCGTGTGCAAAAGTGACACAGAGTGATACAAGTCTGACAACTACTGGCGTGGAAAATGGGAGAAACCGGACTGCATTATATGTTTTCAGGATATCGAATCCCTGTTACCACGTCCTTACATCGCTTATCAACCAAAAAAACCCCCAACAAAACCCAAAAAGCAAGGAAGCAAGCAAGCAGCTACAGGAAGACCTGAAAAACAAAGACTCCCCGTCTTCACTATTATTTCTATTTTAAGTTAGTAAGTTTCCTGCTTGGGCAATGACGTTTTGCAGATGCTGCAAGAAACGCTACACGGTAGTCATTAAACTGGGGCAAATCAAGTAAAATTATACAACTGCTCGGTATGCAAATATCTGTGCATAAAAGTTCTCCTCCGCCACTAACCGGCGTTCAGCAAGTAGTTATTTTAGCTAAAAGCGCCGAGGAATTCACTAGCTGTATAACTGCTACATCTTGTGGCAACACATTTCAACACAAGGAGGAAAAGCAGACAATACCCGAAAGGGAACAGCGAAGGGACTTGTTTGCTCATAACCTTCATACAGATATTCCCTGCAAACACCCACAACACCCTGCTGTCGCTGTCGGTGTAACACAAGAGGGGAGGAGCAGGGGAGGGAGGAGAAAAATATTATCATCGAAGGCGTGATGGAGGACAGGAGAAAGTTGCAGTCATTTCGTGGCGGCCGCAAGGCGCCCTGTCACTTCTGGCCGCAAAACCGGCCGCCCCCGAGGGCGACTTCCCCACGGGGACGAACCTCCGGTGTCGGCCCCTCTCTCCTTCCCACCTCCATGATGCCAAAAGTGCCCGACTCCCTCCAGCAACGACAGCCGCATCCTCCGGCGCAGCACTTCTACTTGGCCGCTGGCGGAGGGGAGCCTATTTCGGGGAGGACGCGGCGAGCGGCCGCCCGAGCCGGGAGCGGCGGCGGCCGGCCCGGGGACGGAGGGAAGCGCGGCCGGTCCCGCTGCGCGGCCCGGCGCGGGGGGGAACAACGAGGCGCCGCCGCGCTGACGAGCGGGCGGGGACGGCGGGGCCCCCTCGCCCAGCGCCCGAGGCTCCGCTCACCGCCGCCGGGCCCAGCGCTGACCCCGCACCGCCACCAGGGGTACCGACCTCTCCCGCCGCCGCTCCCCGCCAGCCCGGGACCGACCTCCGGCGGCGGCCACCGGGCCCCTCCCCGAGGGCCGGGCCCCCCGCGCGGCCCCGCGGCGCGCTCGTTACCTTCCTTGGGCGCCTTGCCGGGCGGCGCGCCGTGCAGCTGGGAGGCCGCCGCTGCCGCGGAGCAGCCCTGCAGGCTCGGTGGGGACGTGGAGAGCCGGGACCAAGATGGCGGCCCCTCCAAACTTCCACTGCTACTTTGGACACTCATCAAGCTACTTTCCTGGAGCCCGGCAGCCGCCGGGGGCGGCGGGGGAGGCGGCGCGGCGGGGGGACACCCAGCGCCGCGCTCATGGCCGGGGGGCCGGCCCGACACCGGCGCGGGGAGGCCGCCGGCAGGGAGCGAGCTCCGGAGGCAGGCGGGGCGCGGGAGAGACGGGGCGCGGGGCCAGCTCAACCTGCCCGCACCTCTGCACTGCGTCGCCGCCGCCGCCGAGCAGCCGCCTGTGTCTGAGGCCAACCTTCCCCGCCGCCGCCGCTGCCGCCGGGGAGGGGAGGGGAGGGCGCAGGCGGGGAGGGGTCATGCGCAAACACGATCGCGAGCCGAGCGAGCGCCGCGCTCCGCCGGCGCCCAGCCGAGCCCCGCCGAGCCGGAGCCGCCCAGGGGCGGCGGGAGGAGCGGCGCCCGCCGCGCACGCACCTGCCCCCGGCCCCGCCGAGCGGCGCGGCCCCAGCGCGCCCGCGGCCCCTGCACCCGCTCCTGCCCCGGCCGGCCCTCAGCCGGCCCCCGGCTGACCCCCGCTCCCAGCGCACGCCCGTCCCGCGGCGGTACCTCCCCCCGGCCCGGCGCGCACCTTCCGCGCCGCGGGCAGCGCTCCGCCGGCCGTCACGGCCCAGCCGGAGGCGGCTCCCCCGAGGCCGCGGCGCTCCCCTCCGTCCGGGTTTCCTCGGCGGCACGGCCCGCCCGAGCCCCCGCGCCGGCCGCCGCACCTTCCCCCGCGCCCCGCCGCCACGGCCATGGTGGTGGCGGGGCGGGGCGGCGGAGGCGGGAGCGGCGGCGGGGCCGGAGCCGGTACGCGCGGCTGCCGGGGCCGGGGCCGCGCCGCCCGGCACCTCCCCGGCGTGCGGCCGTGCGGGGCCAGCCCAGCCCAGCCCGCGGCCGCGGGGAGCGCGGGCGGCAGCGCCGGCGCTCGACCGGCGCTTCCCGCCGCGGTCCAGGTGAACGGTCATTCGGCAGCATCTCCTCCGCGGGCTGTCAGGCGGCTGCCGCATCCCAGTGCTTTTCTTTTCCCGGACAGGATGGTGTGGCGGCGGAGAGTCGGGGGGACCCGGGAGAAGCTGATGTCCCGAAGGAGACGGCTTTGCTTGCCAGCCTTCTAGAGCAGGAGCTCCCATCAGATGAACTGGAAGTCGGGCAGGAGCCATGTGCCAGGCCCACAACCACTCACCCGCCTCACCCACCAGCTGGGCACCAACCCAGACCTCGGCATCTTTGAGAACGTTCCTCTCTGCCTTGAGTTTAAAGTGAAAACTTAGTTGAATGTAAACAAATTTTTCAGTTTTTCCTTCCTTAAAACTAACATAGTCATCACTGAGAATATGAGATATATGGAAAGTAATTTTTAATAATTTACCAATGCAATTTAGGTATAACAATAACTTTTGATTATTTAGAAAAAATAACGGCTTGCAGATATATTGCATTTTGCATAGATGAAGAATATATTCATGAATAAGGCCTTGGCACTCATTTTGTGGTTGCTGTGTGGAGACATCCTGGCCATCTACTAACCTACTTTCCCCTCTATTTGAGAATGACAGGAATAGATTACTAATGCTGGATTGCAGTTCTGTGCACAACACACATATTACTAATTCTGTCTCTTCTTTTTAAAGTGACATCTGTCAAATTATCTAAGATCTTCACCTCCCACAAGTATACAGCATAACTGCAAGTTTCTTTGCAATTTGGTATTAACTTGAAGTAAAAATTATTTTGTTTTCTTGTTAAACAAGTCTGTTCCAGGACATATATTTAGTAACAGCTATACATTTTTTTTTTTTTTGGCAGAGATAAGTGATTTGATATTTCAACCAAGACTTGTTTTTAAAGACTTGATCCTAAAGAAGACTTCTCAGACTTTACCTAAGCAAATTACACCAGGACATTGCCGGTACATGGGCATAAAGTAAAACAGTGCTAGTTCACTCTGACTGCAATATTAATATTTAGCAGCTGGCATAGAACATTCTTGCAAGGTTAAAATCAAATTGACGTACTCATATCCCACAATCCATACAATAGCATAAGTGAGCATGCACCTCATTTCCTGATGAGTATGTCCTGCTGCAGCATGCTGCTTTTAAAATCTGCCAAGTAAGAAGCAATAAGTTAAAGACATTTAGTCTCTTTGTTTATAACCATTTGCATCCACTTAATACAAACCCCTGCTAGCCTTACAAAAACACACATAAGCAAGCATTCTTTCTTCCAGTTTTGCTTACGAACTGTTGCCTACAAGTCATTCCACCAATAGGGTTGAGACTTCCTGTTTAAATAATGTATCAGTTGCTTTGATTAGGGAACCAGGATATAAAGATCCAATTCATTACTTCTTCTATCAGACATGCAGTTTAAAAATGCTGAGGTGTCATATATTAAGACTATGAATAGTAATCAGATCTTTGCAATCTTGTAATGTGTTAGAAGACACCTCACCAGGGGACCAAGAGGAAGTGGCATGTACTGCAGGACTCCCCATGAGAGCACAGTAACTGCTGCAAAATACGTTGGGTCTACTCTTTGTAACGTAGCAGATCTGTATGTCTTGGTTTTGTGACCTGTTGATGTAGATTGAAAGCAGAGTGTGAATTATATAGATCATCTCCAGATGAGACAACCTATATAACTTGAAAAATACATGGAAATGGGTATATTTCCCCTCCGTAGTTCATAGAAAACCTACTTTCTTAGCAAGTTAGAGCTGACACTGGTTTTAAGATACCCTTTATTTCGAAAGCCACATTGCTTCAGTGTTACCATTTTAATAGTATCATGGCAGAACAGAATATCTTCAGTAGAACCTTTCAGAAATTTCAAAAGACTTCCCTTATAAATAGCATTATAAATGTACATAATGCTTTTCCTTGAATGCCCTGTCTTTATTTTGCAATAAAACTTTATGTTCCAGTGGCCAGACAGATAGATGACCCTTCTCTCACAGTGGTGAGCAGTGTCACCCGCCCAAAATGTTAAAAACTAAATCAAACTCAAATATATTTAGTAAGTATTACTCTTAAAAAAAATAAATCTTTCTCTTTGCCTTCTAATTTTTAGGAACAGAACAGTCTGCTATCAAGCAGTGCTTCCTATGTAAACACTGCATACCATCAGGCATAACTTGAGGTAGGAGATATACAGATACAGGGAAATCCCCTTTCAGTGGGATTGCACTGGAAAATAATGATGAAGGTGCCACACACCTACCTACATGGGAAAACTTAATTCCAGCTGAAGCCCCAGAAAGCTCATTTAGTTTTGCTAACTCCTAAGGAAGATGACCTCAAAATTCGGATCAGAACAGAGAGGAGTGAAATGTCTGAGTGCTGTTTTTCTCATAGGAATGTGTCAAATGAAAGTTAGCGAGGCTTATTGCAGTAGTAATTCTCTACTTGAGGACAGCTGGGGAACAGAAAAGCATAATGAGTTTTCATTATTCCAAAGATAAAAAAGGTAAGCAACAATCCCAAAAAATAAAATTCCGAGAGCTTTCAACTTTGCTACTGGAGTTATTTGTGCAAGAAACTTTTCTCACAGTAAATTCACAATCTCTAAGAAGTTAAGAGAAGTCAACTGGTGGATAGTGAAGGAAAGCATTTAAAGAAAGGATTTGATGAATAGTGACAATAAGGAAGATTACAGCGGGAGTGAGTTTTTGGAGACATCTGCACGGCGTCTGTAAAGATAACCACGTGCTCAGGTCAGATGTCAGTTACAAAACTTTTACATGTATCCTTTACAGAACAAAGCCATAATTTCAAACATTACATGTAAAATCCAGAGTTTATCCCAGATGTTCTTGAGGAAGAATATGCTATGATTGTGGGACCAGAGACATTACAGTTTCTTCCCTATTCTGAGGCCCTCACCTTCATGGCTCACAGGCACCCAGCACATTTTGGTGTCCTCATGAAAGATATGTATCTAATAACATCAAATAATACATGTTTTTAATAACTGAGTATGTCTTACCTTTCTTTTTCCCACTAAAATCAATTTGCTGTTAGGTGGCTTAGGTTTCATGCAAGCAGCAGATGCTGGAATACCGGGGCACAGTGACTGACCGCATAAGGTAACTGATTATACGAATAACATACATTTACATGTGGGTTCTAAATAAGACCATTTTTTAATTATGTCAATAATTAGAAGGCAGGCCTGAAATTCACAAGATGATTGGAGGAATTAGAGATAGGAGAGGAACTTGATTTAGCAGGCCTGTACTTTTAGGAATGAAAGTCAAGAGTTTCCAGAGTGATGATAAATGACAACATCCTTGGGAAGGTACTAAACTATAGGCTTCCAAACTTAAATCAGTCACTATCAGCTAGAAATCAGGGAAATGTCAGGAATCAGAGATCACTAGGGTTTTTACTTCAGATGCTTCTCTTTTCTTCATTGGCTACTTTTGATTAAGAGTTCTAAAATACACCCAACAAGGGTATTACACCTCCTCTTTTTACCTTCTCTTGGCCTTGGCACAACACAGTAGAGCAACCCAGACTTGTTAGTATCCTTAGTAGCCCATCAATTATTTTTAACGCCAGTGAAACTGAGGTTTTGTTTGTTAAGAAGGCTTCAAATTCTTAGTTCCCTGTCATCCTAGCACTGGATAATAGACCTATAGCAGTATTTTCCTAAAGCATAAGCTCTTACAGTATGCCTCATGGTATATTTGCCAATATTTATGAATTTTATACATAGAAATATATGTACACATACACTCAGCTATCCCATATATAGAAAGACATATACACCCCCTATAACTATGCCAACACCAGCAGCCAATCTGATTTAACTAGCAGAGTAGAAAAATATTCTTATAACTAAATAGGCACACTGGTACAGCAGCTTGTACAGAAAATGCCTACATTATTTCATCATCAAAATGATGTATTTATGACATTTCTAGGTTAGAAGGAATGCAGTATGCTGGGAAAACATAACTTGGGAGAAGAAAATACTGTTTTCTGTCTTGATGAATGCTGGAAGTTTGTAGCTCAAACTCCTCTGTCCTTCCTTCTCCTGACACAGCTGAGTTCATTGTATCAGACCAATGTGCTCCTGGCCAGTCTGGGCTGGGATAATGACCAGAATCTTCCACTCTGTGTTCTGTAGCTCAGAAGATTCAAAATGCAGTTTTGACAGAACTACAAGGTAAAATGCCAAGTGACTGTGACAGGAAGTTCATTGCTGTGATAGAACACCATCTCAGATTGTAACAGCTTCTGCACCTAATTCTCACAAAACATTTCTATTTATGAACAAATAGAAATGTTGCAATTGTACAAACATTAATTTTCAAGTTTCGTTGAAGTTTTCTAAAACTGATTTAGTGCAATAACATTTTTATAGGAAAAAGTTATCTTGATCTTTATTAAATCAATTTTGAGGCTCACTGAATTAGAGCTATTTCCTTGAGCTATATACTGCACTACATGCTTTATAATTTTTTTAATATAGCACTTGCTATCAACTCTGAGTTGCAAGGTAACAAAAACATACATAAATAATATAGTAGCAAAAATATCTTCCCTAAATATACCAGCATATCAAAACACAGAGAAGCTAAAATGAAAACAATGGTATCACACTAAGCCTACATTTAAGAAATAGACACAAACACCATGTAAGCACAGATTTATTTTTATCATACATGTAATTGTCATAAACTACACTTATTATACCTTTGACACCATCACCATCAGTCAGATCCAGTGATCCACCTCTGCTGTAATGATTTTTGCTCCAAATCCCTGAGATGCTTGCAAACAGCTTCCCTGCAAACCAAACACAAAAATTAAATGGAATTTAATCTGGGGGTTTTTGCCATAGAAATATTCCTCTTGACTCCAGCTCTAGCTACTGTGATTATTAGCTACATTCCAGTAAGAATCAAGGACAGTTTTACAATCCCTTCTTGTATATGTCATTTTAATAAAAAAAAATTGGTTTTAAACATTCCCTGGTGAAAAAATAATTAAAAAAAATCATCCTGATGGATGTTACATTCACTTTCTTTTTCCTCACCTGTTTTCATTTTATTATATTTCTTTTCTTCCCATGCTCCTTGCAATCTACTTGTCTTCTCTTCCCTGCAATTTTTTCCTACACACAGACTATTCCTTTTACAATGCTGCTCTCAGGTAAACAGGCCCCTCTTATCTGCCAGGCTTCCTCTCCATGTTTTTTTAAGCTCCTGCTTTTCCACACATCTTTCATACTTCTGTCTCACTCTTTACACCTTATATCTTCTTTCCTGAAATATCTGTCTTGCCTGGAGCTTATTTTGTTGCCTTTGATTTTAAGCCATTAGAGACATCCAGTGTTTGCAGAGAGCCATGTCTGTATGTGGTTTCTAATAGCAATGGGGCATGTCTTGATGCTTTTTTTCAGGCGAAAGTCATACTACTTTAGCATTGTTGCTTTGCTTTTTTTGTTGTTGTTGAATAAGGCCTTCAAATTTTGGCCACAAAACATCAACAATAAGCCTCATAGATAATGAAATATTAGATATTAATATAATAGTATTCTAATTTACAAATTCTCTGCCTCTGTTCCCTTCCAGCTCCAGGTGAGCTGGTCTGCTGCCTCATTCTGTGCTGGGAATAGGGGAGCTGCTTTGCTCCATCTGATCTGACACCCTCCCAATTCAGTGTCCTACCCCTTATTCTGTCCAGACACACCTCCAAGAAGAAGATAACAGCCCTGTAGTCAGCAGATTTGGAACAGCCTTTCTTTCAGGGTACAGAGATTTCAGACAGTTGAGGAGATAGGAGATGAAAGGCTGTTTTGCATATTTAGCTCGTCAGTTGATACTTCCTGATAAGACAAAGGTGGAAGATAAAAATATAAAACTGATCACAAAACAATAAAATCAATGATGCCAAAGAAAGCATGGACTGACAGAAAGAGCGTGGGCTTCCAAAAGTGGATTTTTGTTGGCTTATGGAATGAATGGGTAGGTAGATATTTTGGAAGAAATTCATAAGGAAATGGGAGCATAGGAGAGCTGACAGTTACTGAAAGGAGTGTATTAAAAGCACAGCAGCAGACTACCCTGACACAGGAAGCATTGAAAGAGAGCAGCAAAGCTTCATCAGGAGCTATTTGGTTAAGTGAAAATCAAGAAGCAATGACACAAAGAAGCGAACACAAGAACTGATGACTAAAAATTAGTTTAAAAGAACAGTACGCTCACAGGGGGAACAAATCATGAAGGCTAAGAGGCAGAATGAGGTAATCTAGGAAAGGAACTAAAAGCCAATAAAAGGTTACACACACACACATATACAAAGTAATGCAGACAAAGTAAGGTTCAAAACCAGTATCTAACTGAAAGACGGGAAATAATGTGACACAGAGAAGACTGAAATATTCAGTGCTCTTTTTTGCCTAACGAAGCTACAAAATATCTTAGAGTCTGATATGCAAAGCACTTTACAAAAGTCCAAGATGAACAGACCAGAAAAGGGAAGGTATGGGTTAAACAATATTAAGAAATGCCAGTTTCCAATCCTGCTGACTTAAACATGTAGTTCAGAAAGCAGTGGATAAAGCCTGCCTCCCTGTAGCCTTGTGTCTCCTGTTTGCATTAGCCCAGAGCAAAAAGTCTGACTGAAATTTATGGCTGGAATATTCATAACATTCTTCTGTGACTTTTCCAATGCCTGATATCAGGGTTTCATTTACACTGAGTTCCTTGTTGCCATGGAAGACTCTCTATTTATCTGCTCATTTTCACAAGATCTACAGAAAAGTGGTACCTTTGAGACCACCCCTACCCAGTCCAGTTCAGACGGAGAGTGAACAGCAAGTTCAAAAGGCATGGTGTGGTCTGACTGGTCATATGTGTGATCATATAAACTGTGTTTCCACAGGAAAATGTGCTAAAAATTACCTCTGAGCACTTAAAAGATAAAATAATCTCTGCATGATGATGCCGGGGAAAGGGAGGTTGTGGTGGCTTTTTTTGTTTTGGTTTGGGGTTTTTGAGAATTCATGAAGTGCAAGGGAGGTCCTAGAAGACTAGAAAGGATGAAAATACTGCCTGTCTTAGGAAATAAAGTTCAATTGCCCTACCTTTCATAACTAATTTCATCCATCTCTGGGGGATACTATCCTCGGTTATTGGGCAGTTAGTGTATAGGCATGAAGATAACAGTATGATAGAAAACAGTTAATTAGTAAGATTTTAAAATGTAATCTTAGAGTCATTATTGTGTCAAACCTCTCCAATTTCCTTCCTAGAAAGGGCAGCAGGCCTATTGAATAAGAAGGAAGCAGTAAATGTGATATCTGTACTTCAACAAAGCTTTTAGTTGTGTCCTCGTTAATTTTACCTGCAACACAAAAAATGGTGTAGACAAAATCAAGTAACAGTTGACACACAAGTCGTTAGGTATTTATCTCAAACTATATTTGTCAACAGTTTCCTGACAGAGTAGGGTGGCACTGCAGTAACATCCTTCAGGGATTTCTCCTCCACCCTATTCTATTCAATTTTTCATCGAACTGCTTGGATAATAAAACAAGGACTAAACTTGTAAAATTTGCAAAAAATCTGGAAGAGGGTTACAAATGCATAGGAAAGCAGATCAGAATCCAAACCATTTAGCTCATGTGAGAAAATGTATAACTGCAACAAGCTCATACTAGACAGAGAGAAATTAAATACTACCCATGACAAAAATAAACCAGAGTATATTAATATAACCTGCTGATGCTTTAACAAGGCAACAGGATTGCAAAGAAGGATAGGAAGGTTCAAGTGGATTTCAAACTAAATATGAGTCAACAACATGATGATGTTGCAGAAAGGCATTTTGCATTCCAGGATGTATTAGGAAGTGTGTAGTATGTGAGATGCAGGACTTAATTACTTTGCAATCTTCAGTGGTGCTGAGGCCTCAGCTGGAGCATTCTGTGCAATTTTGGGCAATGCACTCCAAGAACAGTTTCAACAATTTGGATGGAGTTGAAATGAAATCAACAAGAATGGTAAATTATTTTGAAAATATGACTTACAAAGAAAGATTGAAGGAATGGGGCTTGGCTTCCTCAGAAAAAGAAGACTGGAGGCAGAATGCATATTTTAAGAGGTAGTATACAGAAAGTCACGGTCAACAGATCTTTGTACCCACCTGAATTATAACAATTATGCAGCAGAGTACATATAAAAAATGAAACAACAACAAAAAAATCCTTTCAACCTAAAGTCTAGATTAGATGGAATAGGTTTATGAAGTTGTGGAATCCCCTTCATTTGTGGTTTTGAAGAGCAGCCTATACAAACATCTGTCAGGGATGACCTAGTTACCCATTTCCTGCCACAACAGGGATGGACTGGACTGGACCTCCTTTTTTTTTTTTTTTTTTTTTCCCCTTGTAATGATTTCACTACTGGAGAACCTGTTTCATTTAACTTAGTTGCTATAGATTAGGCAATAAAACTGTTGTGGTGAACCAAGGCCTTAGTAAAATACAACAAACCTCCACGTAAAATAAAAAATAATTATGAAAATGAAAAATAAAGAAAACTAACTTTAGCAATTTTTAAACATAAATGTGTCAAAAATATTCTTTATTTATTACTTTATTTCTTAAAATACAGTTCTATTGTCCAAAACATACACTTTACAACCATTAAGAAGTCAAATTGAGATTTTGAATTCTTTTAAAATAACCAGGACAGTAAAAGGTATTTTGATGTTCAGCCTTAATTTTAATCTGGCTTTATTTAAAGAGAGGAAATATCAATGATTTTCACCAAGAAAGAGAAGTGATACATGAAATACAGAAAAACAACTCACCGAGAAACTGTGAATGAAGCTCTGTCAGCACCTCAGGGATATGATGGTATCATAAATGTAAACTGCACAAGAGCTTTTCTCCTGTGCTGAAGATGCTGTCATCAGAAGCCTGTGTTTATCCAGGGCAGCCTCAGGTATCACTGTTACCGGTACTTAGATAATATCACACGCACAGAGGCACAAAGCGTCAAGCGATAGTTACAGTTGATCTGGTGACACTTTCATTCTGAGAGCTAATGGAATCCCTTTTAAAGAAACCAAAATGTCATTTATGATGATGTCTTCATGACTGATGAACTTTTAGATGATTTCTAAGAGTTATTTTTTAAAAATACATATTTCTTTCTTCATAACTACCAAGAAGGCCTCTTCCAATTTTCTAAGCATGAAAAAAATTCTGTTCCAGAACAATATTTTGAAGTATTTATTTAAAATTGTTTTCCTAGAACTCTAAAATGGCTATGTTTTCAGTCCCAGCTTGTAGTTTACAAAACATACACAGCATGAGAGGGTTTTCATGTGTTCTAACCCACTAATTAAGAAAAGAATCCAACTCCTACTACTGGCCTACTGGCCATCAGTGGGATGAAAGGAAACAAGTTGGTGGAAATCTGGTTCAAAATATGGGATGTGTGGCCAAAGGCTACAGCATGTTCTATATTACCAAGATCCTCATCAACCTTAACAAAATAGTGTGAATTATTAGAACTACACTATGATAATTTATCCAAGGTCAACGTAATTCTTGTGTTTGGCTCTCCCATTTCCGTAGACAGGCATGTTTAATTCTGTGTGTGTTTCCCAGACACTGCCAGGTGAAAAGGACCTGAGAAGAAATTCACTGAAGTAGCAAGACAAGAAAGCAAAATGCCATTGCTTCACTTGGTGTATGACATTCATAAGGCAACTGAGGAGATGAGCTTTAATTTCCAATCCTAACAAACAATTGCAGGCTGGATTTTTACAATGCAAAAATGTGACATACCAATGTCATTTTCATTTTCTGGATTGGATTTTTGATTGTCCTGCATGCCAAAATGTAGGGTTTTCTTCCCCTTCTCAACCTTGTTTAAAGCACAGATATGAACTCTAGATATGTAGATACATGATGTAGGAATTAGCATAACTGTTTGGGAAATACTGAGAAGAAAGTACAATAGTTGTGCCTGTAAAAGTAAGTTTTTATGCATGTAAAAAACCAAATGTACACAAACAGCTGTGCAGTTTCTACCTACAAAGTGAAAGTCTGTGCCTATAAATATATGTTTCTGTGGCTGCAATGCATGTAGAATTGCTTCTTTTTAAACCAGCTCAAATTGAAATTCAATTTTAGGCCTTCCCATTTTTCCACCCTCTGGTATAATACTGCACATAGAATAAATGGCATCATAAGGGAATTTGTTTGTATCTCATCTCTTTTTTTTTCACCAAATTGTATTCCCAGACTGTTCCCAGCAGCTGTTCATCTAATTCCTCAGCAAGAACCATATTCGACAAGATTATACTGCTTTCATTAGTCCCATTTGGAGAAGCAGAGGAAGAGTAGAAAAGTAGGAGAGCTAAGAATGCAATAAGTGAGCATATAGGAAAACACGAAATTCCCAGAGTCCTGCAACTCAGTTAAGCCTTAGTTATAGGCAAAACACCACAAACTGCCCTTTGATGTGTTAATTGAAATTTAGCTTTCCACACAGTACCATTTTCTTCTCAACACAAGGGATACTAGCTGCTCTCGAGAAAGAAAAAAATTAAATGCCTGTCATATAGTTTTTCCTTGCTTACTTTAAGAACAAAGGGTTAAGACAGGCATTGAAAAAGTGTCCAGGAGATTAGATAAATAAATAAAAATGCTCATGTGTGTGTATATGTGTGCATGATGATAAGACAATTCCTATACATCTTTCCTTCTCCCCTTGCTGCAACACAGACAAAAGACAGTGTCAAGCATGTTAGGCCTCCTCCCTCTCTCTTCTGCTACAGCTTTCAGTAGGCACAATGCTTATTAGTACCACAACAAGCAGAGGTTTTGTAGTTCAAATGAATCACATCTTCTAGGGTGTAATCAATGGCTAAATCAAAAAAAAAAAAAGAAAAGGTCATAAGTTAAGGACTCAAACTGCAAACCAACCCAGAAAGGCACAGCAGATGTTAAACATGCCACAATATGTAGAGATGACATTGACTCTTATCTGCATCTAATCAAAGAAGCTCAGAGATCAAACCAGACACATTCATCTCTTGCTTGTAATTTGCTGTATGGCAGTCCAGCAGTGTTTCACACCAGTATTAAGAATCACAAAAAATACAGGTGGAAAAAAATTCTGCATGTCCTTCAGATAATGCAGGATTTTTCATTTTGTATTTTTCTCTTTTTGGGTCAGTATCAAGCACTGGAGATTTTTAGTGGTGGATCTGCAGCCCAGTAGCTCTCAGTATGCTGGAGTATTCTTCATTATGGTCTGACAGTGTTAGCTTTGCTGATTTTTCTAGAAGGCAGAAAAGGGTTTTTCACTGCACCTCATTAGCCTTCTAATTCTCCAGTAAATACTAAGAGGGTTGGATTCATCATTCTTGCCAATTTTAGTAGGAAGCAGTTTCTCTCCACTAATAATAAATATTTATATTTGCAGAGTTATTTTCTCTGTTATGTTACATCTTGACCCATAGCTGTTCTTTGCAGAAACAATCCATATTTGTTGCATATTTGTAAAAGTTGGTATCAGACTGCAGATACTGTAGCATATTTTGAGGATGTCCTGTTGCTGTCTGCAAAGATGTGCAATTTATGTCCTCCATTATGACCTTATTTTGAGATATCTTATATTTCCCATCTATGTTATATTTCAATCCCCCTTTTTTAGATTGTCTCCTATTTGTTGGCCCTATGCTGGTAATGAAGTGTCTCTAACTGAATGCCTTCAGTCTGGTCTGACAGATGTATGCCAGGATGAATCTAGTGTCATAGTTCATATATTAGAGAAAAAAAAATCAAAACTGCATCCTCTGCAGCATTGATTAAGGGACAGCTTGAATCCCTAAGGCATTTCAGGGCATCCTGCTACAGATATTCCCTGTCAAAATAGGAAAATTTAATCTATTGCACATAGTATAAAAAGCCAAGTACTGGAAATATTCAGCACATAGCCTGAAACACACTAGCATGAAATGAGGCAATGAAGTGGTCTCACTGTGCCAAGCTGAATACATCAGGATGTTGACATCTAATACCACAATGCAGAACTTTGCCCAGTCTTGACTACTTTCAGATTGTAGGAGGACTTTGTCACCTCACCCTACAAATTCTATTTCATTCTGATTTGATATACATAATTGTTTTTCACTTTATTTTTGAAAAGTATTCAAATAAATCCTTTTCTTACCTTCTCAAGTTCTCGCTACCATGTACACATACTGCTTCAAGAGTTTTCCCATTTGCAATCAAGAAATTTCAAGTTTCTCAGGGAGGATCACTGCAAAAAATTCCTGGGCCATCTTTAGTATCTTTAGTCTTGTTTTGCCTTTTATAGTGACAGAAAAATTCCCTAACACAGACGACAGCCACTGCTGAGTTTAAAGCTACAAGGCACCACTTGATCCGAGAGTCAGCTGATTTCAAGTGTGCAATCAAATACAGGCAGGGAAAAACTGACTGGTCTCAGAGCCTCCTTAATTTGGAAGAGGATATTACACACTGCCCTGAAGCACCCATTATGGCTCTATTCCTGCGTGTATCTATGAGCTCAGCAGAAGGTGATCTCCACTGCTCTGGCAGGAGGCACCCAGACACTATTCAGAGAAAGAACAAGTGTGTCCATGTCATTAATTGAGCTGAGAGAAGCAATCAGAAGTACAAAGTGGAGATCTCAATTCTTAGGGAGAGGCTGAATTAAATTTCCGAATACTCTAATAAGTATCTGGGGAGCTGCAGGAAACTATTATGCAATATAATTTTATCTACAGGATTCATTCTCATGCAAACACATCAAAGAGTTATTTTCTTAGCTGACATCATAACAGCCCTATCAAAAAGAGCATGTTAGCTCTGCCTGAAAGATATGAAGGAACAGTCTTCAATCCATGACTTGTAGCCAATGTACTGGCCAAAGACCCTGTGCAGTGTTGCTGATAGCCAAGCACACTATCTCATACCCACTGAGCTGTGGGGCAGTGAAGACTGGGATCCCAATCACGAGTCATTTTCCTTCTTTCATGACGTGCACAATACCTCCCAGAAACGTGTGTATGAGTATATCTGCTTTACAAAAGGCAAGACCTGATGATAGGAAGGTAATACAGAACTAGACAGAACCAAAAAAAGAGAGCTGAAAAATTAAACAGTGCCTTGGAGGGCTTCAAAACTTAGTTAGTTATAAACAGTGTTATTTATTAATAAAAATCTAAGAAGCTTTACCACATCTGACATTCTTTAAAGAGTTTAAAAAAATACTAACCACAGTTCCACAAAGAACTCCAATTCACCTTGAGTCTACTTCATTCAGATTTGAAGAAAATAATCTTATACAAACCCAAAAAGCTGGTGACTAACATTAATACACTGATCATCAGGATGCTCACAGCAGCTGTTATTGGCTATGGATGTAATTCAGTGTTTCCTCTACCCGTCCTATTGCACTGATGATGTGCTGGCAGAAGCTGTATTTTATACTTTAGCTTTCCTAGAAAAGCACAGCTGCACCTTAGGACTAAAACTGTGATCATCCTGAAGTCAGTAGCAAAGCTCTTGTTAGAATCATAGACCTTTTTAAGATCATCAATTCCAACTATTAACCTAGCATTACAAATAGGGCTAGAATTTCACAGTAGGAGTTATTGTATGGAGAGATATCTTATTCCTTTATTTCTTATCTCTCTAGGGAAAACTTATTTTCACTTTTGCAAAATCTTAATATAAAACTCAATACCAACACATAAAAACCTTGACCACTAAAAGGCAATGCATCTCATCTTCTGCCTTCCAAAGATACATTCACCATTCACATTCAGCTGTCATAGAAACAATGGTGAAAGTAACGCCTGTCTCAGATGAAGGGATTCAGTCAAGGTTCAAGGATCCTAGGGAAGCAAAGAGAACATACTATGCTATCAGATTACTTGTAATTCATGTACTTAATAAAGCTCACAGGCCTCAGGAACAGCCAAAATATTTGTTTCATTGCCAAAAAACTTAACCTTAAACCACTAATATCAGTCATAAGACTCATATGCATAACTTTGTACACAATTTGCATTTTTTCCCACAGAAAGTCCTACCCAATTTTCCTATCAGACAATTCCATTTCAGGTAGTAAGGGTTAGTGCCTAGTAACACACAGGGCTCTTTTAGCTGCTTGCATGCTAACAACCAGTATAATTGTGCCTAGCTTTTTATTTTAAATGGAGACTACCTGCTTCCCATAATAATGGTCCTTCGTTAGAGGACCTATTCCATCATGATTTATATGATACCTATGTAAGTTCCCAATGGGAGTTGTACTTTGAATAATAAATGTAACTTCTTTGTTCCATACAGATTTTGTGCCAGTTCTATCTCTTTTTCACTTATTCTAGTCACTATTTTGATCTTCTTTTTGATTATAGGACCACAGTACACTCATAAATTCATATGCCAAGTTATTAAAAAGTAAAAAAAAAAAAATCCAAAGAAGTTGTGAAATACCCTGTAAAACTTGCTCCAAATTAAGTTTTTAGACCCTCAAGGGTAAAGGATAATCCACGGTCAACTGCACATACTCATTTATTTACAATACACAGAGAGACAAACAAAATAGCAGCAAGATATTTCTACACATTAGTTTATTTTTTCCATTCTATGTTTTTATGTATTTCTATATTGTTTCCTGACCATGCCTCAGGCAAGCATAAAGCAACACAACTGCTGTCTCTGCGATTCTGTCTATGTAGAGCTGGGAAGGAGCGAGTCAACCTGCTTTGTTTTGGAATTTTTATTTTGTTTTACACACACGTGCACACAAACATGGGTACTTATGTTCCTTATCTCTAGTTTCTGAGACAGAGCTGAACTGTTTCCAGAGAAAACTCTGTTCTCACATGGTCAAGCTTTGCTATTACTCTGGAAAGATCCATCGTTTTAAATGACCTATGTTTCATTTCTGAGCTTTAGTAGATCCCTTAAATACTCCAAATCTTGTTCTTGGAGTGCCTAAAGAAAATAGAGCAGAATACTGGTATCAATTTATTATTCTTTGAAGAGGTAGAGCAAAGAACAGCAGTCAGATAGGCTGTATCCTCCACCTCTGAGAATGCACAGCATCATTCTGTGGTACCTGCAAGTCTTAGGTACCAAAGTTACTGCTATGTGTGTTATTGTATCACTCTCGCTCTAACCCAAACATGAACTAACAATGAATGAGATGAGATGATTATTCACCAGGATGGGACAATTTCTTACACAACTTTATAACCAATTACAGTTAGGCAGCAGTACTGAATTCGAGGATTGCAGCCACACTTTTTTTGCTGATGTGACAGCTACAAAACATCCAGGTTGTTTGGGAAGGTTTTGTTTTATACATGGCTTTAGTGGACCTTTCCTATGGTGGTCATCTTACCATGGCTCTTGTTATTTGGTCCTGATGCTTAGTTATGGTAAACTGTTTACAGGATAGCTTCTTGGCATGGGATTCAACAATACGAAAGCAAAGACTACATAGAGATTTTTTTGGGGAAAAGATATGATTCCTCTTTTACAGAAGCTTTCAATTTCTAGTACTGTCTAGCCCTTCTACCTTCATGTGGGAAAGGGTAAGGAATGCTGTAGAGCAGTGAAAACAAACCAACCCACCTGGGGACCAGAGGAATAATTGAAGCTAGCACACATTCAGAATAACTCAGGAGATCCCAGACTCTGGCTCAGAAGAGCAATTGCACAGCTATTGCAAAGTCCCCCTAAAGAGAGTGTGAGTGCAGGGTTCACAAAGACATTAGCTGTCTCCTGCTTTTCCAGATCAGAACCAAACCATCATCCTCCCTTAATACAGACAAGTAGTTACTGCTATGAATAAACTCAAAAATGCTACTTACAATCTGATGTGTCTAATTCTGGGTATATTAATGTAGGATATTAAATCCTCAATTTCTGTTAGTTATTTGGGTGTTTTTCCACAAAGCACTTCTCAGTGTAATTCAGAAACCAGATTAATGTCTGATTTCATTTTGATTTTGCTTTTGCACAAATATCATAAACAAATCCCAAAACATTACAGGCTTCAGGCACCTTGTCAAATACTACCTTGCCCATAAAGACTCTGTACAAGATACCTGAGAGAGAACTCACAAAAAAGCTGAAACAGAAAGGGACTGAAATAGGTGTATTATATAGAGGTCCCACATACACAGCAGGATTTCTCATATACTTCTGATACAGTGTTTTGTGTAATCCCCAAGGCAAAACTTCTCACGACCACTATCTGCAGGAAGAATTTACTGTCAACATAGAGTGTACGCTAAAGGAACAAAATGAGCTCAGTCCACATTCACACCAACCCCACAGCTCCTTAAGACACTCATTTTCAAAGTGGTTTTTTGGTTGGTTTTTTTTTTTCAGTAAAATGAGCATTGTTTCAAGTTCCTTTATGGCAGGTCAGTAGAATCAAAATGAAGGCAGGCTTGCTTACCACTCAAAGCACTTGCCTTCTTTTGAATTTCTCATGGGAATGAAAAGTATATTCAGCTTTTCTTCCTTCAGCTCCACACTCTACCCTTGTAGAAGATTACTGAAACATGAACTTGAGAAGGCTGTTTCAAGCAGAAGCATGTTCCTGTGTAAGGGAATGATGTTAATTCCTGTCACTCTGAACATCCAAGTGAGATTGTTGTTAAAGCTGCTTCTAAAGGACCAAGGGAATATGTGCCATTCAGTTCAACGACTTTCATCACCTCTATTAGACTAAACATAAATGTAATATTGCCAAGCCAGATTCCAAAGGTTAGTCTTTCATTTAGGAAAAATACTGGAGATGCAAAAGATGTGTAGCATTTACAGGAATCTAACACGGATTCAATAAACCAATTGAACACGAAAGGAACATCCTTTCTAAATGCAAATTATTCAGGTGCAGTTTGAGTTCCTTAAAGGTTACTCTTCATTCTCTCTCCCTGTCTAATAAATGACAATACAGAAGAGCTTAGTTTCCTCTTCAAACTTCTTCGTATTAAGTCATTCTGCTGCTTCTATTACAGGCCTTTTCTGTATGAAGCAGATATAGACTCTGGACTGCTCAACACCAACATTACCATTTTACTAAAGCACTTCTGAGAAGAACTTAAAAACTAATTTAAAAACCAAGTCTAACAACACAGTAATGTACAGATATACTCAAGCTGCAACATTTTTTCTTTCCCTTTCATTTTGCCAAAAATTCTACATTTTCTTGTATGGAAGAGTAAAGTCACAAATATCAAGACGGTCCCAGAAAATGCAGCCCAACAACTCTTGATACTACACTCGTCAAAGTGTCAACAGATCTACCTGAACAGCTATGCACAGTAGCTCTAGATCTGAATATGAAATTTCTTTATGATGAGATCTTGTCTTTCGTGAAGCCTGTGGCCAATCTTTTACTTCGTTCCTGTGGCTCAGAACAATATCTGTTAACCAATTTTGAGGCAGGGTCTTAGGAACCACATGAAAGAAAACATGTTATATTATATATTATATTATATTATGTCATATTAGAGATGGTCTCTCCAAGAAGAACTATATTTGTGCACAAATTAAATGTTGCATAACAATAGCCACTGACTAGGAAGCTGCTGTGGGCCCTCTGTGGCACTGCACATTCATTAGAGAAATTTGCAAGTATATTTTATACACAACATTTGCCTTTTCTATGGAAATTTCATTTCCTCACAACTCACATAGCAGCATTGTCAGAATTAACAGGGATGAGTGAAATTTCAGGGCCTTCATATGAAGAAAAAGACTGGTTGAAAATGGCATTAATTTCCCCAAGAAAATAAAAAGTGAATGGTACTACTGGGAACTACTGCTACCTCACTGGGTTTAGCTCACTGTTAAAGACAGAGGGGAGTCACTTCCACTGAAGAAAGAAGCACTAGCTGTTTTTTGGTACAGGAAATGTTTTGCATTTTCCATGTTTCCTTTCACATAAGATTCAAATGAGACACAGCAACTGGTCACGTGATGTTAAGAGTTTAAGCTGAAATTGTGGCTGTACTTTACACAGTCAATAATTCAGTTCATATTTCTGTCTCAGCTGTATTCTGTATTTCTTTAATTGCTGCAAGGTCTCATCCATTATATATTAATGGTACCATGCATGAAATAACTAGTCTTTTTAATGTTGTAGATAGAAAATAGACAAATAACAGTAAGAAATTCAATTAAGAAGAAGAGACACATTCTGGTTTTGATTCTGTGCAAAGATAGCACCCAAAATTAAGAGAATGACAATAAAGACTGGTAATAAAGTTCCAAATGAATACCTTAGCATACCATGCATAACTGAAAGAAGGATTCAGTCCTATCCAGAGAACATGCTAGAAAGTCCTGATAAAATGGACTTTCATTTACTGATAATAAACATTTACTGATTTTTCTCCTAGTGGAATAAACTGTGACTTTCTTGCTTTTTTTATATCTATCATAGGCAGCAGAAGCACACTTGGAGGTCATGTATTTCGCTTTTGTCTTCTGGAGCCCAGAGACCTTGACTCCACCTACTGCTGCTGAGGAACTCTGTGAGAGCAGCAGACAAGATGTCTACAGCCAAGGGCAGACCTTTTAAGACAAGTGTCAGAGCAGTCCTCCACCCTAGTTTAATTAGAAAAAGATTTTTCTCATCATGCTGCTGCAATACTGTCAAGAAACTCCATTTTGTTGTAAAATTATGTCTTAAGTCTTGTTGGAAGGAAACCAATAAAATTATTTTTGATCTAGAAGCAAATAAAAAACAATCTTTTCAAAATTTAACATGAGCTGCTAACTTGTGGTTTTATAACTCACGCATGGCTGACTAACTTTTAAAACCTCAAACTTTGAATGTTTTAAGTTCTCATAGAAAATGAGGGCAGAGTCTCATTTTGAAGCTCACATCTTATAGTAAGGTAATGATTTGGTTTTTTGACTGATGAATCAGCTGCACATGAACTGCCACTGCACAAAAGCACTGCATGTTGGATGCCATGGCTAGAGCTTTGTCGCTTAACACAGCCACAGGTTTTTTGCACCCTATTAAGAGTTCTGTTCCCAGCTATTTCAGTTACAAAAACAGCTCTCAAAACATACTGTACATACTCAGGATGAAAATTTGACACAAAATTTCAAGAAAACCCCCTATTTTTCCTCAAAACAGTCTTTCCTCTGCTACCATCCACTTACTAGATATTCTTTCCTTAATACAGAGTCTCCAAGAGTTTTGCCTGCTTGCACTGTAAGCTATGTAAATAATGAAGCATTTTCTTCACTCAAAGCAGAGCCAGGCACTGGTACCCCTGGGTCGTACCTGGCCTGCCAGAACAATACCTGTTGGACCTCACAGAGTGCTGAAGGACTCAGTTTCCTGGAAGACACTGGTAGCTGGGTGGGGAGATGGCACCTGAGCTGCACGTGCTCTGCAGCAGCAGATCCAGAGAGAACCAGGGGTGAGTCACAGCACCTCGGTGGCACCAGCAGCTGCAGTCGCTGGGCCTGCCCCGGCAGAGCCACGACACCACAGTCAGCAATGCACGTGTTTAGCCAAACTGACACAACTGTTGACCAGGCAGGATTTCTCCCTTCCTGCCCCACATTTTCGGGTGGCAAAGCACTCACTAAGCATTTCTTCAGCTGGAATCTATGCAGAAGGCACAGAAATGCTGTCAAAATAAAACACTGAATCACCCATGTAAAACCTTGCTTTTTTAAGAAGGAACTCCTACTGTGCAACACTGGATTACAAAAATTCATCTACAGTGAAAGTGAAAACGTGTTTTTAGATTCTGATTCTCTGTCAAAGCACTTTGAATATCAAAGGTCCTATTGTAGCAAAGTTCCCAAACAAACAAACAAACAAACAAGTAAAGCATGCAGAAGTTCATCAGAAATTAAAAAACCACCCCACCAACCCACTGAATGTTGGTATATTATATCAACTGCAAAGGTAATGTTAGTATAAATCTCTGATAATATTTATGCAGCAAACTGACAATTTCCAGTCAGACTCCCACAAACTCACATTCCTTACCTACTGAACACAAGAGCTAAAATCCAACTGAAGAGTCAAAATTCACCCTTTCTAACCTTAACCTGAGCTTCCTTCTTTAATTTAGGTTGCTCTTATGCTCCCTCCCCTAAAGCCTACCTGTTCCACCTCTTCTGCATAGAGCAAAGATACACAAGCTATCCTGAAAGAGTTCTGATGTTTAGCAAAGACTGAAACTTGTCACTCTTCTATTTTGCTTTGAAAAATTTTAAAACTTTAATTAATTGGTTTTTGTCATAGGAGCCACAGTTTGTCAGGAATACATGTAATACAAACACAACTTTGGTTTTGATACAAGCCTATTACGAATTAAATCATTCATGTCACCAAAGCTGCACACGAATGTCCACTGTTCCCAGATCAGGGCTTTAAATGTTCACCTCTATATTTAGAAACCATAAACCAAATGGCCAGCTTTCCTGATGACTCAGCATCCATACTGACTGCAGAAGAATGTGGATCCCCAGCAGGCCCCTTGCATAAAAGTGCTTAGAAAGTCTGAACGTCAAAGTTACAGCTTACACAGTTTTCCAGACTAGGAACAGAAAGACCCTTATTAATTTTTCTTTTACTTCTTGTCCCATACGACCACTTGTTTTAGGAAAAACTTAGAAGCAAACAGCCGTTCTCTTTTACCTTAAGTTAAATGCCTATTTAAAGAATTTCTTTTTTCTCATGCCTGGACCTTTCTTTAACTGGATGCCAGCCAATTTCCATTTCTCTACCTCCCAGTCTGCTGATGTTCTCTATGCTCTCATTTTGTTTTTATACACACATACACATATACATATGTACATATGTATGTATATAATCTAAGCCCTTCAGGCTTATCTTTGGCAATAACTGTTTTGTTGTGGTTTAGTTTAGTTTTGTTTTTAAATCAGGGAATACTGAAACACTTGGCAGCACCGTCAGAGATAAAAAAGGTCGCTTTAGGGTACCCTGGGGAAAGTTTGCACGTTCATTGCTGGTCTCAGCAAGCTGGGCATGAAAACCAAGAAGCCTGAAGCTGTCACTGTTCACGTGGTTACACATGGTCACACATGCATATTTATGTTAAAATTTGTATTTATTCACTTTACAAATATAACCAGTAATACTCAGATAATGTAAGTAATATGTAAGCAATACTTACTTACACTCCCCACTTGAGAATCTCCAAAAGCTTTACTAACGTAAATCAGAAAGTAGGGTAGCTGGAAACAAGAATGTGAAAATTATAGGAAGTATACAAAGCACACTATAGAGGTTTAGTATACCTCTACTAAGAAATTTGCTGGTAACACATCAGATATAACTGTCCTATTCTTGATCTCACATAGGGAAGGAAAATCCACTGGAAAAAACAGTTAATATTTGCCTGCATTACCTTCAACAATGTTTTGCTTTCAAAGAGGGTCATTATGTTTGCTTTCTCTTTTAATCTGATGGATTGGTTTAGGAAAAGGAGAATGAACAACTGGAAAAAAGTGGAAGCCCAAAGCATAATATAAGTTTAGATTATATTGCTTCACCAGTATTTCCTTAGAATCCCAAACCAATATGCAAAATCTTTTGGTAATGAAATAACACAATTTCCATGAAAGCTAAAAACACAGGAAAATATAAATATGTATTTTTACTTTCTGACAATGCATTAAAAAAGCCATTTTTTCCCTTTTTTTTTTTTTTCCAATCGTCACTTTGTTATTTTGGACTTCAAAGGTCTTTTAAAAATAGGTATACTTTCTCACAGGAACTTTTGCAAGTATTTGAGAGAGAAACATTACAAATAAAAACATGCCTTAAGGATTTTACTGTAAATCATTTACTTTCATCTATCATACTTACCTGGTTGGTTGTTAAGATTCATACTACTTATTACCCGTTACAGAATGTTGTAGGACAAAAAATTCCGAATATTCTACACAAAAATATAAACACAGGTATGTGAGCATCTTAAACCCAAACAAATTTCAGCCCTTAAACAAAGTACGAGTAGTGAACAAAGTATTTTTGTACTTCTATGTTTGCATTTTTATCTTTACAACTAATATTAAGCACTGTCCTGGTTCAACCCCAGCCAGCAACTAAACACCACAGAGCCAGTCGCTCACTTCCCGCCAGTGGGATGGGAGAGCGGATCATGAGGGTAAAAGCGAGAGAACTCATGGGTTGAGGTAAAGACAGTTCAATAAGTAAGGCAAAAACTGTGCACTCAAGCAAAGCCAAACAAGGCATTCATCCACCACTTCCCAAGGGCAGGCAAGTGCTTATCCATCTCCAGGACAACAGGGCTTTAGCAGACACAACGGTGACTTGGGAAGACAAATGCCATCCCTCCAAATGTCCTCCTTCCTCCTCCTTCCCCCAGTTTTATATGCTGAGCATGACACCATATGGTCTGTAATATCCCTTTAGTCAGTTGGAGTCAGCTGTCCTGGCTGTGTCCTCCCCCAGTTTCTTGTGTACCCCCAGTGTCCTCACTAGTGGGGCAGCACAGAAGCAGAAGAGGCCTTGACAAGATGCAAGCACTGCTCAGCTAACAAAACCATCTCTGTATTATCAAACCGTTTTCAGCACAAATTTAAAACATATCACCATATCAGCCACTGTGAAGAAAATTAACCCTACCTCAGCCCAAACCAGAACAGGTGCCAGTTAATCTGGATTCCAATTGCGAGCAACTAGTCTATACCTTGATGACATTCTACAGACTTCAAGAGTCTTCTGGACTTACAGTGATGTAAATGATGTTGGAAATTTGGGTCGAAGATTCAAAGAGTATTTTTTTCTTTCAGAATGACCCTGAGGCCTTTTACTAACATTGTTTCAAAGTAAAATAAATATTTACTGTTTCTGATACTCTGCCTCAAGCCAATTGATGCAAGAAAAGGGCGTAGTTTAGTAGCTTGTTACATATCTTAAGTGATATAATAATACTTGCATGCTTTGTAGACTGTGTACCATGCAGTTTCCTTTTCCATCTGCTTTCATTTGTATTAAAATATTTATATGCAAAAGAAACTAAACTCAAGGTTGTTCTTGGTTATATTGATTCCTCATAAACTTCAGTAAAATAAAATGTAGACTTATCGCCAGGATAATTTAGTTCTTCTTTCTTTGTATAAGCTAGTTTGGACTGTTTCCAATTTAAAAACCAAACCTTATTTCAGAGTTTGGTAACTATCACTGGGGGTTTATTCAATTCACTGATATTCAGTCTTGAATAAAAACATGAAATGTTTATCTAAGATAAGATCATGAGTGCATTTGTCATAATTTGTATCTCAAAGAAAGTCATGGTCAATGACAATCACAGCTTTGTCAGACTACCTTTTCTTAACACAAACATCTTTGGTTATTAGATCACAAAAATTTCAAAAGGATTAAATGACTGACTTTGAACAGCATTGTGTGCCATCTTTGGGTTTAGCTCAGCCCATGTGTAAACAGGCTTAGCATTGTCATTGAGAATTACACCCATTTATGCCAGGGATTAACATGCCGGAGTCTCTTCCTCTGAAATCACAGCTCCATTCTAAAGATGCAGCTTCTCGCTGCTGTTATTTTCTTTTCAAGTAAATGCACAGTTAACTACAGGCTGCACTGGTAGTTTGCAGGGATGGAGATTAAACCTGAAGTGAGCACAGAAGATTCAACTCTGCTCCACTTCAGAGTAAAAACTGTTTCTCTGAGGGATTGTCACCCACATGCAAGTGCTGGAGTGCAAACCTCCTCCTTGAAATGCCTCACACTGCCTTTTCACTTCTCCACCCACCACTCGTTCTCATACTCTCACTGTTGAGTGTAATCAGTGTCACTGGAAGCTAAGCTGCCCAATTCCTCAGAACGACATCTGACTACTGTGCTTAACAGGGAAGGTAGCAAACAGAGCCATTAAAAATGGCAAAGCTTTTCCTAGTGTAGAATAAAAGACGTGGTAAATTCAGATTCTCTAATCCCATCTGCTAAATCCTGCACTACACAACAACCCTTTTACTGAAGTTCAAGGATGCAACTCCTCCATTTAAAGAGCACTTGTTATCTCAGAGGAAATGGAGGCTAGAGTGTGCCTGACACTAAAGAAAGAAAAAAATTAATATTGGCTCTGCAATGAAACCCTCCAAAACAGCCAGTCTCACCCAAGCATAATAAATCAATTGTGTGCTCTTTAAGCAAACCGATTACTTTTATTCTTTGGCTTTTGGCTTGTCCACGTGCCAGTTTACAGTCCTAAGTGACAGGGAAGTGTGGTAAGACTGATGTGACTCTCTTCTTTCTCAGGCACTGTGCTGAATTTGTCATTCTATATAAAATACTAACTGCTTAGCATTGCTACAGGACTACATGTCATACCAATTGGTATGTTCTCTTTTTTTCCTACCTTTTTCCCCTCTATCTTAATTCCGTAACTGTGTCTATTAGACTCATTCTGTATTCAAGCTTGTTCTCCAGCGCTACTGCTGAGCAATGTTAGGATTTTACAAAAGCTAATGAGAAAGGTTTTAGGATTGTTGTTTGGTTTGGATTATTTTTTGTTGGGTTGTTTGTTGGGTTTTTTTTTTAATTGGAGGTATTTTAAAATCTCTAACAGTAAATATGCAAATTTCCCCTTTCACACATATAAAAATAAAAATGGAAAAATCTAATACAACTCATTTTTGGTAACTCACCAATCTTTTAGCCTAACGAACGTTGTGATTCCTTGTGTTTTATAGGGCATGTTGTATACATTTATCAGTGTAGCTTTGTTGCCTGCCACCTTGACTAATTTACCTTGGTTTTTGTACAATGTAAAGGTATAAACTAGACCTTCTAAATACTAGAATGTAATATTATACCTCATTCTCACATTGTCTATCATTCATTTCCCTAACCTGTCCTCATATGAAAATTCCTAGACGCATGGAAAAATTCCACTATCTATTTTTACTGCATTTTTTTTCCTAGTTGAACAGGACACACTACAGAGAAGACTATTCACTGGATTTAATGCAGTAGCTATAGAGCATTCTATTTTTACACCATACTTACAAATTCTAACATTTTGGTTGTTTTTATAGCTAGCAGCATACACTAAGTGTGGTTTTTTAGTGAACTTAAAATTTCACTTAGTATCAATACACTAGGAAGAAATAATCTAGGAATGCCTAGATTATTCTTAATTTAATTATTTATTAAATTGTATATGTCATCTATGGGTTTTAGCTATTATTAAGCTAATTCACTTGCTTTGTTAATCTTTCATGTTGCCTTCAAAACTGTAGTAAACCAATCAATAAAACATCCTCTGAAAATGAGACGATCTCATTGCTAAATTCTCTTTCACAACTGACAAGATATCTTTGGTTAACATTACATATACAAAGCTTCAGAACATGGTTATTAGCTTTAATATTCTTGACCTACATTATACCTCAAATAAGGTAAATTTTCAGCTCCTTGGGTAAGTGCTCCTCTGCAATTGTGTTTTAAAATAATAAAACACATTCCATCTCTAAAATAATAAAACATATTCCATCTCTAAATTGTTGTAATCCCAGATAAAGCCTATCCTGCTATTTTCCTTTAAGTTTTCTTTCTAGTTTATACAAATTCGTTTTAAGTTCTGTTGAACAGATGCAAGTATAATAGCAACTGATACGGGGAGGCACTTCAATGTGATAATCTGCAGATATGATCTTGATTTAAATGGGACAACATCAGAACATACAGAGTAAATTTAATTGTTCTACCTTGATTGAACACAATCAGAATGCAGACACTTGTTATTCTTTTGTATTTGCTTCCCAGGAGGTTAGGAATGTAGCTTCTGTCACTATAGGGTTCTACTTGAGAGAAGGTAAAAACATTTTTCCCTAAGGAGAAAGCAAAAGCAGGTGTATCATACACTCGCCTGCACTGTTGCAAACGCGTGCATAGCACGAACTACAACAAATGAAACATTCCATCATTTTAATGAATTGAAATACATTGTGCACATATGGATGAAAGACAAAACCTGTAATATTCCACCAAGGTGTGAAAATATAGTACCACTTGGGAGAATAAAAACTTTGAAGATACGTCTTTCTATCTCCAATCCTTACATCCAGTTTGTTTACCCAGATTTCACCTATTTCTGTGACAGATAGGCCCCTTTTTCTTCTTGCCTCCACCATTTCATCCCACTCATTTCTAGGCCCAGCATCCTCACCCTGCCACACTGCCTCCTGTTACACATCTCCTCCATATATGGTGCCCATGGTTTTCTGTTCCTCAGTTCCCTGCTCAGTTCTGCATCTCGTTCTTTCTAGTGAGTCTATCCAAGCTTCCTTCTTATCCTAGTTCCCAGAGGAAACACTCTTCACTTGTCTGCCTTTGACCTGTGTCTTCATTCTCCTCCCTTCCTACATGTACGGCTCTTGTTTTCAAATCAGACAAATTCTCATTTTTTACTTGCTTGGTACTAGCAAAGGGTGAAGGATGGTCACCCCAGAGTCCAATCCTTGTTCCAAACATGGAAAGAAGTCTACACATACTGAAAGGCAAAGTGACCTGCATTATTAACAATAGCAATGTTTAATATTTTAATAATAAAGGGTTTATTTCCACGGTTGTTCAACCATCCCCCATGAAGACACTCTATGGAAGGAATAGTTTACACATGAACTGTTATCACAGACAGCATACTCATGTTCAAGGTTGGGTTGGATGGGGCTTTAAGCAACCTGGTTTAGTGGAAGGTGTCTGTGCCTGCAGCAGGGTGGTTGGAACTACAGGATCTTCAAGGTTCCTTACAACCCAAACTGTTCTACGAACCTGATATTTGACTTAAAATAACTAAAAAAATGCACCCAACACCACTGTATATGATTTAGCATCTTTGTAATTCATTGCATTCACCCAAAAACAAAAAGCAGAAGGAAATAAAACTCTCTTGCTTCAGTCCTAGCAATAACTCAGCCAGCAAACTTTACTGCAAATGTTTGTGTATATAACTCCTGTGAAAACTGCTTAGATGTCCACTATGCACAGGAAAAAGGAAATAAGCCATATGTCAACAGATCAAAGAGCACACCAGAGCAGTGAATAAAGTTCACACCACAAATGAAAATGAAGTAGTAAAATTTATGTTAAGTGATTTCCACTGGTGTTTAATACAAATTTGGGGGTTGTTATTTATAAATTTTTAGTCATTATTAAACAGCAGAATCAGGAGATTAGCTGAGCAGTTTCCAAGACAACAAACTTTTCCCTAGTGTTGCTAGAGTTTCTGCTGTCTCCTCATCAGACCTGCAGTTTGGTTGTCCTTCAGAGTCTGTAGATTTGTAGATATGGCACAAGCATTTGCCTTGGTTTTGCTGGGAAAAAATCCCAACATTTTTTTATATGAGCTAATTGTTGTTGACTAGATACTTCAAAATTAGTGTAGGAAAAAAGGTTGGTACCTTTCTTTACTTTATAGCTGTCTTGCACTTGTTTCAGAACTAAGAAAGGTCTAGACCAATAAGTACCCTTCTCAAGTGGCCATGCACATAAATGTAATACAATACCAGTGGAGATGGGTAAAAAGTACAAACTATTGAGAAAGCAAGCCAAAGCCAATGAAGCCAAAGCTCAATTCTAACAAGATTACCTTTCTCTAATTGCCATTAGGAAGTCATGCTGAAAAAAAAAAATCTGAAGAAAATTTGCAATTATAAATTAAAATGTTAAGTATTTATAGAATGTGTACTTCTATAAGTTAATTTTAGGTACATATCTGAGTAAAGAAATAACTTCAGATGTTAAAAAGTGAAACTTAAAGCCTTTTTCTACACTGGGTACACTTTGCCTGCAATAAACTAATCTCTTTTTTCCTCTAGGAATTAATTAACAATAAGACATTTTAAACTGCATTTCCTATATAGTTTTCTGCATCTTTTCTTTCTTTTGACAAGACTGTAATATTAGTTTTCCCAATTAATACAGAAAATTTGAAAGTATTTTAAAAATATGTCCTTGATTAAGTTTTTTGAAAAGTCGTACTCAGATTCAGAAGTTCTTATTGGGAATGATGTCTTTTTCCGTTTCCACTCCCCTTCAATGAATCTTACAACTGTTCAGACAGCGGATATTCTACACTTATAAATAGTAGCTGATCTTATTACTCCTAAAGCAGGCACCATTACTCTCAAAGAGACAGCCAATACTTATGTTGCAAATTGTGGAAGAGAAACAGTTTTGCTTAAGGCCAATCAAAATTCAAGTTTTGGTTTCTTCTGATGTCACATTCTTGTTAAACTAACAACATAGCATATTAAAGCCTTGCCAGAATCAACATATCCTTGTGAGTGCCAAAGCAAATATTACTTTAGCCTCTACACATGGAAAATCTACGTCACATACATGAGTCAGACTGCATGATGCTGAAGAGCTTATCATCACCCCCCTGGAAAATTCTACAAGTGAAAATGATTTGTACTATACTAAGAGCTCTGTATATTCAGAAGTCACAACTATTAAACAGAGTAGCAACATAAATAAAATATAAGCAGATATTTATTTGTATTTCCTATGAAGACACTACAGTCTTTTAAGACTTAGGGTTTAAGCTGTGTTTTAACCTTTGATTTATACCACAAGAGTTTTATTGCAGGTTACAACAATGCCATTGCTAACCAAAGCTTCCCAAATTTCTTAATTCATAAAACCGTGTCTTACGGGAGTTTAGAATACACCAAAGATGCAGGATCAGATCCTACCCTCCAACTCCCTTTATTGTACCTTATTCTTGAAACAGATCTGGATTCATGGAAATTAAGCAGGTCTCTCATCTTTGTTAAAGACGATGAAGCTACTTGGTATCCACATTTGGATAACGGGTTTTTCTACAAGACAATCAGCTGCTAAGCTAAGTAGAACTAACAACTTGCAAAGAAAAAAAAAAATCAACAGTTGTCAGCTGTGACATGTTTACCCTCCAGACTAAAACAAAAGCAAGAAAAGACTTTGAGAGTGTCACTGTATTAATGGCATTCAAAGCCGCATGTTATCCATACCCTTCTTGAAATAAGAGATTTATTTTATTCATTCACCTGTTTCTTGTCTCCTCTCCTCCTTGTGGCTAAGTGATTTAAATTTACATTTAAATAGCAGAAGTGGCATCTTTAACTACTAGCTCAACAGCCTCAGTATCACGTTCTGCATTTGAAAACAGTGTTTGCATTTTGTTTTTCTTCTTAAAAGCATTTGAAGTACTAGTGTAGTCCTGTCCTTTACTGTATCTCCACCTGGTCAATACAAAGAAAACATTGTGTTTTCTTTCTAATATTCAATCCCTATCCGTAAACAACAAAAATATCTCAGCTGCCAGGTAGATTACCATTTTAGTGTGATTACATTACCCCATAACAATAATAATAAAATGTACTCTGGACTACTGTTTTTTGCTCCTCCTTCTAGCATCTCTAACATATCATAACAACAACGTTTGTATTTATCCAGACAAATATTAATGATTTTTTTCAGCACTGTTTTGGCATTCTGGTAATTCTTTTCTACATGAAACATGTTCAGTTTACAACCTACGCACTTCTGAGTATAATATATGCGTCACTAAGGTGTTACAGAAAGTTGAATTTGGCATGTTCCTCATGAGCATGTAGATGAAAAGTGGACACTTCAGCGGCATAAGTCAGTCACAGAGAAGGACACCAATCACTGACTAGTCTGATACATGTGCGTGTCATATGCAGTTAGTGTGGAGTGATAACTTACATGCAAATCAGAAAGAGATTTTGTCTTCATTATTTACACACCAAGAAATTTCCCCCCAAAGAGGAAATACAATTGCAAGACACACAGTGGTTAAAAAAGACATGACTTAGAAACTGACACAGTGCAGCCTGTAGTAACAGTGAGAAGAGATTCTCTAAATCTCTGAAACAATCATGCTTCAGTCTAAAACTTCTTACATATTGTGAATTTCAACAGGAATGAGATATATACTTACTGGCTATTCCTATTCAAGGAAGTAGAATAGTGCATATAAAGCAGAAGTGAGAAATGGCCATCCCCCCACCACCCCGTTCCCCAGATCTTTCTCACACGTATTTATTTACAAAGAAAAGAAAGTTAGGGAAAAGGTTTTCATTTTCAGTTCAATATATTTATCCTTTTCAGTGGCTAACACAACGTTTACTGGAAATATACGTACTCCATGTTGCTTCAGTTTCTGGAGTTCATTTCTGTATTACATTTCTAGAGTGCAATTATTTATAAGGGTGCCTTTTGGTGGTTTCTTCAGGATTATGCAGAGACAGTAACGGTTTCTGGAACTTGCTTTGTATCCAAACTCGCTGCATTTTCACTTTTTTCTTCCTGTTTACTTGTAACCGCCGATCAACTAAATTCTGTACTTCAGTTAATCCAGCCAAGCTGAACATGTTCCATACCTCATCTATTTTTTCATAAGAAGAATTATTGTAATTAAAAAAAAAAAAAAAAAGGTCATTTTTAGAATGTAGCAATTAACAACCTTCAGTTCAACCGAAGATGGAACTAAATCTGTTTTGCAATTTGAAAGATCAAGGACACTGTCTCTATGAAGTCTTTTATTAGAAATTCATTCTCACAGCTCTTGATTTATATTGCAGTAAAAATTCTTATATTGAGGTCCAAACCACATTGGTTATTACTCATGGCATCCATAGATACCCTTTCTTCAGAAGGTTCAATATGCCAGGGTTGAGTAAACAAATGCATGACATTTGGTTACTGTTCACCTATTATCCAGAAAAAGTTATTGCACCTGCCAAATGACAATCCAGACTTTTATGCCTTATATATATACATGTATATATAGCTATACATACATATATATGTGTGTGTATATATACACACACACACACATATATATATGTAATTAGATCCTTCTTGTCAGTCATCATTGGAAAACCTTAAGGTTCTTTGTCTTGAGGAAACATGAAACAAGACATTTAAAAACTGAGAAGGCTCTTTAAATTCAAGTGATTTTCTATATATATCCCAGATCTTTCTTCTCACTTCTAAAATTACTAAGGCTGGGATAAATCCTGATGCATCTCTATGGTTTACAGTGTAGGACACAGAGGGTAAAAAGAAGGTTAAGCTGTCTGCCAGCTGAACCAAGTGAGCGGACAGGCAAAGAGCAATAATATCCATAAGCAGGAACTGAAGTTTAGCTCCTGTATGAAGAGCAGCCTCACAGTTCAGATTCACCAACATGGCAAAACAAAACATCAGAGCACTGCTACAAACTCTCTTTCTAAGCATGTTTATCTCGATTTTAAGAGAGAAATCATGTACGTATTTAAATAACAAAATTTGAGCATACCGTTAGACACAGGAGGCTCAGATAAAGAGAAATTTCCAGTGACGTCTTTAGGCAATCTTGCAGGACCCCAAACGCAACAAGTGTACACATAAAGGAAATTATTTTCTTATGAAAGTCAGCTTCAGTCTTTTTAAAAGTAGAGAATTAAAAAAGCCAATAAAACCTTCCTTAAATTTTTGTTTAAAGACAAGTTTTTATAATTCAGTCTTGAGAGAAATTTAACCCTTTCTATGAAACTGTAACTTTCCATACCTTTGGTAAAGAAATACACTCTGGTTCCATCTCCTCGTACATAAAAATTTTCTGACAAGCAATGACCTAAGAAATTGGGACAGCAATGAAAGAGGACATGTCACTTTTTTTCTTCCCAAAAAGGGTTAAAATAAACAATGAACTACAAAGCCATTCAGGACTTACCTTTTTTAAACCGAAGTTGAGCTGTATCGTATCTTCCATAGTCTCGAAATAACAACATTCCTCCAGGTTTCAGTAGCTTAGCCAACCTATTTACAACCCCTTGCATCCTTAGAAAATAGACGGGATACTGGTGACATTTGCAAACATAAAGCAACCAAGTGTGCTGCCACAGACAGAAAAGGCAGCACCACCTAAGAATAAGAGACACTTCAAGATGGGTAGTCGTGCCCAGAATTACAGACTTGGCCTATATAAACTTAAGTTTTGTGCACAAAAATGTACATGCACAAAAAGTGAAAGTGCTTTGAGGAATCTCATCTAGCAGAACTAGAAGGTATTAATTATACAGCTTGAAGAAAGTTTAATACCTTCCAATTCTGCAACCAAATCTTAGAGGTGCCTTCTAGCAGAACTGAAGTGTGTTAAAAATTTACTACAAGAGTAGCAATTATCAAAAACTAAGCACAACAGCCTGAAGAGAAATCACTAAGTAACAATTTTCTGAACATAAATGTGTCCTTCTCACATATACTTTCCATCTTTCCCAAGTATTTAAGTTCTACATCACAGTTCCCTTCATTTTCTTTTTCATTTCTCAAAGTTTCCAGAAAAAACGTATACTGAGCAAGGTGAATCTGGATCACATTTTCCTTTATGCAGTTATTTTAATTCTACAAGATGGCAGTAATAGACTAACACAACTTTGGAATGTGGGTCTCACAACACAGATAATTACACGGAAATCTTTATGTGTGTATACACACACATGCACACAGAAGCTTCCATGTCAGCCCTGAGGAGAAAAAAAACAACCAACAAACCACAAAAAACATCAAACACATTCTTAAAAGACTCAGAGGAAAAGACATACAGAAATTCTGACAGAACACCAGAATACTGCTTCTACAGGCAAAGTGATTGACTGAATGAAACACTTATTTTCCAATTTCTTCCTGGCAGCATCATGGCAGTCACAGAAATCTGAAGTCTACTGCTTGAATTGTTTCTGAAATCTGGACCCTGGCTTTGCTTGACTTGTGCTCATCTCTGAACAAACAGGAAGGAGCAGTATCATATATGGGAAAGGTTTTCTGTAAAGCTAATCATTAGTAACTTAGGCAGAGAAACAATTCTCAGACTTAGGCAAATACTGTTCTGTTTGCCAAGCCCATTTTAATGACATTCTTAGTGTAGTAAATGTATCATCACACAAACAGCATGTATTTCCCTTCATATAATCCAGTTAAAGGAAGAGTCAAGTAGTTTAACTTATGCCCTCTTTTACGTTTTTCCCATTAAAAAAGGGCATTTTCACAATCAGCCAGCCTCAACAGTCATCAAATTTGGTTCATTAGACATTGAGAGGCATTAGCAAAGGCTAACCTTACCCAACATAACAGTATACATGAAAATTAGATTAAATTTTCTTAATCCAAACAAGTTAAAAAATTTTGGATGTATTTTGATTTAAAAGGACTGCATGTAAGCATTTGTATGTGGCTAAATCAGCAACCTAAGTCTATATCAACATATTGTAAGCTGTTAAGTCATGAATGGTTGGTTTTGATCACTAAAAATAACTTCCTTCTAGAAGGCTAGTCTGGTTTTCAATTTGCAGGGTTTTTGAATCCCTCACTTCTAATAGGATTGTTTTTTAGTTACAATATACTCCTTGTATTTTGATGGAGACTGGAGACTCACTAATGAATTAGCCTGATCGGCTTTTCTCTTGAAGCCTGAAAATGGAAAACAGCATTTAAAATACCTTGTTTTACACATATTGTAGCTTACTGAGTAATAAATTAAAGATTCATCATCTTCTTTTGCTATTCTTGAAAACCTCCAGTGAAAAGAGAGATTTAACCCATTTGCTTTGCCCTTTAGTCTTCATTTACCTGTCAGGATGAATAGTAGAGAGCACAAAGACAAGGAGAATGACATCCAGGATCTCATCTGGAAAAGGATAGGGTAAAGCATCATCACACACATCATGAACAAAGGCAGAACACCAGGCTGAATTGTAGGACGAATGTGACTGTCAGGAAAAAGATGAAAAGGGGCACAGAGAGAACAGTAGTAGTTAATACGTTTACTGTGACTCAAGAAACTTTTTTTCTTCAATTATTCCGCATTGTAAAACATCTCATATAAAAGCCTATTCTGTCCGGTATCTTACTCAAGCTGAGAAGCAAGCTCACTGATGGTATTCATTCCTCTCTGCATACAGTAAGACTTTGTTCTTTGGAATATTGAAAACTTCAGTTAAAAGTTGTCAAAGCCATCACATTCTTTTTCATGAAGACGGCTTCCTGGCAGCCTCCTGAATTACAGGCTTGTAAGGTACTCTAAAGTGAGCCTATGAATTACCTTTACCAGCTCCACTGCTCCTGAAGCAAAATCACAACAGTATAGAAAGGTTCCAGGTGTATTGCTAGGAAAACAAAACCAACATCAGTTAAAAAATTATTATTGTAAAAGATGAAAGTCTACATCAGTGTTCGTGGAACTACAGAGGGCCCTTTGGGGTTCTCCACAGGTTTGATCGAGCATGCTTTATTGATGTCTAGCACACGGAAAGCCACAGAGGTTGTAATGAACCAACAGGGCAGACAAATTTGTAAGAATACCAACAGGCAGTTAGTATAAAAAGAATTAGAGCCTTGTCAGGGAGGAAGCAAAAAGGAAAAGAAAGAAGGTCACAGAGGGCTGTCAGGACTGATGACAATGTCCTGGTGTTGTAATGCAAAACTGCACGTTAATAGGTCACGTTTTCTTACAGAAGTGCTGCATTAAGTCTCTATCATCAGCCCATGCATGCAGTTTAATTAGCAGTATGATTTGGGCAGGGGTGGGGTATTGCAAAAATCATCCAGTTCTGTAGATGTTTGGGTTTCCATGTGTCATGTCACTGTGCTTTTGATTAGATTAAGTAGTTTTGGTTGTTTCCCTCCATTATCCCTTTTGTTTTGTAAGCCAGGATGAATAAGAATTTCCTGTAGCACTGCTTTTTCTTCCCTTCCCATCTAAGACTAAGCCAGCTGCAAATTTCCTTGTACCATTCATCAGATAATAGTAATTCTAGGAAGAGGGTTTTTTCACCTCTGAAAAATTCATTTAATATAAACTGAGCAAGACACTCAAAACCCACTGAGGGATGACCTCATGATCAACTTGCGATCAATTAATTTCTTTTAAAAACATATTTGAGATTTTGGACGGATGGCTTCTTTAGAAGGGAATCAATAAACTGTGCCAGTGCCTGTAAGGTCTCACAGCTGAGTCAGTGACTTCTCCAAGGGCTCAACAGGAGAACAATTCTGGAACAAAACATACTCCGTTCTCACTGCTGAGCAACAATTTTATCAGCTCTGGGCCCATCATGAGAATTGATGAGTTTAGATATTTATTACAGATAAGGAGAAGCAGCCAGGCTCTGGACCCAGCCAGTCCCTTGGGAAAGGTTATGCTAATTTCCTAGTTGACTTCTTAGAATGTTGTGTTTTTTTGTTTTTTTGTTTTTTTTTTTTTAAGAGTAGAATAGCAGCTATGTAGAAAGTCAACCTAAAACAAACACACAGCTTGATCTGGATGGTGTTCTCATGACACATTGCATTAAAAAGCAGCAACTTAAATTTTAAATCTGCTTTCTCCTGTCTCCCTTAAAAGTTACATTACAAACCTAAGTGAAAAATTTTTTTGTAGCCAGGGTACACTTATGCTTGACATTGGCTTCTTTTTATATGCACACAGAAGACAATTTCTGTATAATTAAATTCAGAGTAAAAGCAAGTGTTCTATAAAGCCAGGCCTACTAAAAGGTAAGAGATGTTTCCACTCAGTCATATACAAGACAAATGAGGTAGTTGTTCAGTGTATCAACCAATGTGACTGACTGAAGGATTTGCATAAGAATAGAGATCACCAGGAAAAATACCCAATGAGTAGATTCTTAATTATCAGAAATGCCAATCTATGACTAATGCCTCCTGTGAGGAAAACATAAAAGTTTGTCTCATCTCTTCTAATACAGCTACAGGGTATCTTTTCCTACATAGTGCTACTTTTCAAAGTTTTCATATGAAACAGGGCTCCCCTTTCTTTACATGCTGTCTAAAGTAAAGCATTTCCTGTGGGATGAAGACGCATTGCTAACACAGGTTTCATGGATAACCCTGGTGCATCACTTGATTCCTCCTGCTGCGTTTCCACATCTGCAAAACGGAGTATTTTTGCATAGTGGTGATACTAGCAATAAAAATTCAGTTACAGAATAATGAATTGTGCTGTACTCAAGCTCTTGAAGGCATGACTAAAAAGAAATCTATTTCAACCCTTGATACATACACAGTCATTCCAATAAAACTCTCCTGCCTACATGGATGGGAAGACAAGCTGTCATAACAGCTTTTTCCAAAACTGGAAGCTAAGTGGATTAAGATGTTTCAATGAATTAAGTAACGCAATACAGGACTTGTGCCTTCCCTGACACTAAAACCTGAGGCAATGTGACAAAGGACACCAGCCAATTCAGAAACAACATGACTTCTTTCCCGTAGATCACATGCCATTATCTACCGTCTCTGATTTTGGCCTTTTTAAGAGATATCCAGTAGCTTTACAATGACATGTAAGACAAGAGAATATTTTGCCTGTCTGAGATTAACTACAAGAATTCAGCCTGAATGAACCTGAAGACAAAACTCTGTCAGTGGATACGGTCTCCCCAAGACTAGGGTTAAGCAATAGGAGAAGTATCCTGTATATGATGCTACGAACATTATCTGTGGTCTGGACAGAGTAATAATTTCAGGGTTGTAAAATGATCCACTCAACACTTTCTGCAGCACTGGTCTAGCACCAAAATTTAGGAGAAAATGAACAAGATGAGAATACAACTCTCATATTTGAAAATCCAACACTACATACCATAGAACTTCCAAAATAGGAAAGACACTGTTTCCAGCTCCACAACCAACCTAAAACCAGAAGAGAAACAAAGTTAAAATAAATGAGCAAATAAAACCTTTTTTGTTATTTTTGTCTTAAATTAGTTGGCATGTAGGACTCATTAAAGTTGAAGGTATGCTGGACAGAAAAGGTTTAAACAGTTCATACCACAGTTCTCAAATAATTTACATGATCATGTTTCTCCTCAATGTCTTTCTAAAGTTGAGAGAATCTGTCCAATTTCACCATTTGGCAAGAACATGTTGAGTACTTGCACTTTTAGACAAAGCAATATAAGTTTCCTTAGGAAACCAGAAACCCAACTTCCAATGACAATGGAATCTCATTATCTAGTCCTGTTGTATTTGGGAGAAACTTTAAAGGAAAAAGAAGGTCCACATGCTAGGTTTCTGTGAAAGTTTCTGCCATAAATGAATGTCATATGTTAAACACTAAATGCTCACTGTCTTGATACTTACTAAGCATGTTTATTAGATTTTTGAGCAATTAAGTGTAGCTCTATATGAAGAGTAGAACTTTTGCAGGGCATTACCTCTAATATTCTGTAAGTGGCATCACTACCAGGGAAAGATTCTAGCCTGCCAAGTTCTTCTCCACAGTTTTTACCCTGAGGATTTTCACTAGGCGTTTCTGCTTGGGTTTTATTATATACATATCCTTGTACAGCAGTAGAACCACCTCCATAATTTTTCTTCCAGTATTTTTCTCCTTCATCAAACATTTCATTTTTGTGTGAAAACCTGTTGGTACTATTTATTTTTCTGTGTTCTGAAGATCTTTCTTCTCTCCTCAATTCTTGTCTCTTTTCTTCTGGAAGAATTTCTGGAAATTCCAGAAATAGCCAATTACGATCCTTGAAGAAGTTATTTTTATGAGTCTTGTAAAATTCATTCCAATATTTACTGGCTTCTCTTTCATATTTATCTGAAATTAAAAGAGAACAAGACCTTGGTGAATATGAGCTTAGCTACAAAATAAAGCAACATGGAATTTAGACCTCAAATATACATAAAAATCCATAGTTCCACAGATTGTACTTTTAAATTAAAACATACAGATTTTGGATTTACCTTAATCTGTGCTCAGAATTATTCCTATGAAGGTTTAATTACATTTTATGTCACTTAGGAAGGGGCAGACAGGCTTTCTGCATCACTTTTTCAATATAGTGACATACAGCAGCCCCAAAACATGCAATCTCAAGATTCTTAGACAAACTTTTGTTTGTCTCACATTATAAAAGCAATGCATCCTTTCAATTATTTAAGAAATACTAAATGGAAATTAATTTTATATTTTAGGAAATTCTGTGATCAATTAAAAATTTGTTGGCAGCTGATCACCTCTTAACAAGCCCCATCAACCAGAAATCCAGTTCTGTGAACATGAGCGATAGATGCTCCTGCATAGCACGTAGACAGTAATTCATGCTTAACCATTCAACAAGACAGTCAGAAGGAACATACTGGCTTTCTTGCTTTCAAAACACTTCAGAGTTTTACAATAGAGCTTTGTGCTAACTTCTAATTTGCAAAAGATTCTAACTGAATGTTAGAATGTAAAAGAATAGGACAGGGAGGGATTTCACTCAGTCAGGGAATTCAGACCCCTTCTGCACAAAGATCTCTCCAACTTATTCTTAAAATACCACCTTTCATATAGATTTAACAACTCTCTTCAGTAATATGTTACAGTCCTTAACTTTCAATGCAGTTAGAAATCTTTTGCACTACCTAACTCTAATTTCTGTATTGTAATTAGGTCCAGCAATTCTTGTCCCATTAACCAAGTAGATAAAGCAGAGATTACTCACTTTTCTCTTTGTGACACCTATTTACCATATTTGAAGTGTTTTACTGTGTCTCCTAGTAAACGTCTTTTCTAGAAACCTAACTCTCTTCTTCTCTCAATACAACTCACAATTTTTAGACTTTTAGAAATTTTTATTTTTCCTTTCTATATTCTTTCCAGCTGATTTACTACTTTTCAGTGCTGTATTCTGGTAAATGCATTATCAATGCAGAGCAAAAGGAGTATTTTACAAGGCTCACAGGCTGTAATCCTGTTTATAACTCCCAGCTTGCCATTTTGCAACAGCATGACACTGCTGATTCAGCTAGTGATTCACCACAACCCTCAGATCTTCTTCTGCAAAATGACTACCTAGCCAATTGTTCCAGAGCCTAGTATTTTTTCAAGGAATTATTCCGAAGCGCAGTATTCTACATTTATTTTTAGCAAGCTTACATATTTCAAATTCTTTTTTCCCCCCATTTGTCCAGATCTTTCTGAATCTTAATCCTGTTCTTCACCATACTTGAAACATCACTTAATATCATCTTCAAGACTCCGATTTCCTGAAGTCACTCATGAAAATACCAAGCAGAACTGGACACAGAATAAAACAGTCCTCACCCAGCACAGCCTTCTGTTCTGAAAGGATCTCTCTAGGCATTCACTCACCCAAAAGCAGTTTCATTAGCTCTCGCTTGCCTAACTTGCTTATGAAAATGTCAAACAAAGCAAGTCAGAAGCCTGACTAAGGATAAACTTCAGGACGTCTGCTGTTTTTCCCTTATCCCCAGGGCTTGTAACCTTCTCCAAGAAGGAAATTAGCTTGATTTTACATGATTTATTCTTGAAAAAATATTTGTTGGCCAGTATTCATCTCCTTTGTTCTTTCAAACCCAGTGTCTGCAAGCTCTGGATGTACTCTTCCAGTATTTTTCCAGGAACTGAAACTAATTATCTGACTCTTCTTTTTTTCCCACCTCCCTTCTTAAAAAAAGTAAATATTCTCTTTTCTGCTTTTCCAGTCATCCATGTACTCTATGGATGTACTTTGTAACCTGTTCTTTCTCAGTTCCAGAACAAGATCTTTCCTCCTTCTTACCAGCACTAATTGTGCTAGCCACTGGACTGCAGCTAACCCTTTCAAAGGCAGGCTGATAAAAAGATAAGAATTACAGCTTTTTCAATGTCTCTTTTGTTGATGGTTTTCCCTTCCTTATTCCCCCTAAGTACCAAACTAAATCTTTTTTCTTGGGTTTCTTCCCCCTCATTCCCAAAGCATTTACAAAACTATCTTGTTACCCCTGACATCTCTTGCAAAGTGTAGATCATAAAATGTGTTGCCTTTTTTATTTTGTCCCCACTCACACTGACCCATTAATTTTTTCAATAAAACATGCACGGAGTAAATATATGGTGCATTTCTCCTACTACTCTCATTTAAATCTTAACATATTATTTCCCAAGAATTATCATTAGAGGCACAGAGAGGCAGTAGGAAGTGGGAAGGAGGTGGCAGTATGCCTTGTCCTAGAAATCTGCATAATGTTTTAAAATTAACATTTAATACATCCAATTGTATTATTAAAGGGCAAGACCCGGCCATGCAGAGTAATTGTACAGACTTGTTATAATGTAAGTTCATTTTTATAATGTAAGTTCAGTTGATTGAGGTCGTATATATCAGATTTCAGCAGTGTAAGTTGCACATTCATAGAGTGTTCAACTTCAGTATAAAAACAAAACCCCTTTCCAGTCAAAAGGTTTTTAAATCATTATCACCCCTTGTTACTGTCATTACTTTTCTATAAGTCTGCTCAGACCCCCTGTACTTAAATTCACATCAAGTTTTCCAGATTTCAGAAATGAAAGAAAGCAACACCAAAAGTCAGCCTTTCAAACTGTATTAGTATGGAATCACATGGGTTCATGTGAAAGAACACTTCACTTTGCATTGTTTCACTGGTCATTCCTGCACCACTGTGTAACAGCTATGCATGCAGTATTATTATCATCACATTTTTGCTTCATTTTGTATATTTAAGTAGTCTACCTACTAAATTTTCCAAAGCATGTAGAAATGACAAAACTAAAAAACATATAAACTTACAAGTAAAAAAAAAAAAAATCCCTTACTTTGTCAATTGATGTTTCTCCTTAACAGAATCTTCCAACACTAGCAAGCATGCCTGAGAAGAAACTAGACACGCTAATCAGTAAACCAAATTCCTAAAAGTAGTGTCATGAGTTCATTCGATTTAACATCTCTTGCCTTAAAAAGGCTCACCAGAACTATTCTATTTTAGTGATATAATAGTACTGTTGAAATCTGTCTTGTCTTTTCCCCCATACTGGAGTTTTCAAGGCCCCAGAAGAACCTGCTCGTTAGCTTCGGTCTAGTTCATTGTTTACACAAATAGGCCAAAATGTACTTCCACTTGCAGAGTGAAGCTGAAGCTTTCTGAAGGAACACTATCAGCACTGCTTACCTATTCAAGTTCTAAACAGAGGGGCATTCATAGGAAATGTCCTTGGATTCTTGTATTTCTTGGCAATAGACAAATGCTTGATTATTCCATTTCTCACCAGCACAAATGAAGTTCTAACTGATTGTAGGTGAAGAATTAAAGGTTCCACGAGCTACATGGTCACACAGCTTACTTTTCAATTATGAGCTCTTTTTCAGCTTTTTATACAAACCAAAGGAAAATATTAGATGTAATTTTCGAAAAACAAACGTACTTAGATAAAAAATGTGAGAGGTAACAGAAAAAGGCAGGCTGACAATCCCAGAGCATTCAAAGTGATGACGGGCACAAATTCAAGGCACGTTCTCAGGTAATTCAAATGAACTCCAACATGTGCCTTAGTTACATCAATGAAACTCAGCACAGGATCATAATGACACTATCTAATTTGACAGATTCAAGACATGCTAAGTAAACTGAGGCTGAGGATATCCAGGTAATTGCTTTCAGAATATCTTTCTAACACTATAACAAATTAAGAATCCAGACTTCTATGATCTTATCAAGTTGATACTGCAGCTTTAGCACACATAACTACCCTGGAGTTTAGTCTATGGTTTAGTTTGAAGTTTGAACCTAGAGCTATCACTCTTCAGAAACTCAGAATTCATTAAATTTCCCTTCTGAAGACAGGCACAAAATTCGTTAATCATTTACAGTGCAAACTCAGCCTTGTATTGAACACCTTCCACACAAAGTGAACACCCTGCCTTCTGAAGCACTCCCAGCTCAGCCTGGTAAAGACAGCAAGGTGGAGCCAGCTGGGACCAGTGCAGCTTCCATGGCACTTTACTGAAATACAGTGCAGTGCACAAACACAAGCTCCCTAAATAGTCTACTGATCATTAAAAACCATTTGAATACTGTACATGGGAACTTTCATCCCCAGCACCATAGCTGGATGTGAAATCATTCCTCTGATTCTGTAAAAGGGTGTAGTAGTTTTAATCTGAAGAACTGCAAAAGGAGTCAGAACAGCAGTACCATACTGATGTACTTGTTTTACATGGAGCCTATTGCTCCCCAGCTGTGAAACTGTTCAAATAAGTAACTGAATTGCTAGAAAAACACACTTCGAGATCTTTTGAGGCAACAAAGGGAAAAAAACCCAAACCAAACAAAAAAATTTAGACAAGAGAATGTAGAAATAAAAAGGGTGTTCCTGGATTCTAAAGCAATTTTAAATGTTTTCATAAACAACATTAAAATAAGAATTTTTATGCCATTAGGAATTTTTTACCTTGGTCTTCCCATTCAACTTTCACAAGTGAGTTTTCTGCTGCTTTTTTCTTGGCACTCTCCTCTTCTTCTTGTGACCACTGCATGTGGTCCCTGAAAAAGGCAGTTGAAGAACCAGCTTTTTCATAGGATTTTCCATAATATTTTTTCCAGGAGAAACAGTATCAAATTAGCTATATTGTCTCAATTTTTTTTTTTTGAGTGCAAGCAATTTCCTCACATTACTAGTGTTTATGATGAAGAACTAAGGTCATTTTGCAAAGAAATCAGCTGTTCCTGAAACAGTGAGCATAACTCACCTATACAAATGGAACCAGTGGAACTGATAAACAGGATTTTACTTATTTGGGGAATAGAGACAGGTAACATTTTAAAAAACCAATGAGACATTCATAAGAAAAGACAAGCAGTGCTACAACGGTTCCAAAGTTTATGCCCTCTCTATTTGTGTAAAGTGGTTAACTAAATGTTATGTTAATCAATTAAACAGTCACAGAACCAAGCCCAGATCTGATACTGACGACTAAACTGCCTTCCCTGCAGATTCTATGTTTGGATCAGGCCATAATGGAAAGTGCCCAAAAATGTGCTGCTGGCCATTTTTAAAAGCCAATCAGCTGTCCCTCCAAATCATCCAGTCTGAACAGATTAAATTCGATAATATAATTCAAGTAATCTATTAAATCCTAATCCTACTGAAATCAACTAACTGAAAGCCCATGACTAAAATTCCATTGGTTACTATGGGAAAAGAGACAAGGTGCCAACTTGGGAAGAGTTGATTGTCTCTAAAAGCTAATGAGCATCTTCCTGTTCTGTACCTGGTGACATATAGGTAATTTAATTCTTAGATCTTCACTGTTCCTCTTTTGTTAATCATGGGAGACTAATTGGTATGTATTTGTCTGCTTGCCTCAGACTTGATTTCCGCATCTCTACTGAAATATTTCTCATTATTGTCCCCAGCACGTTGCCTCTCCCCTTCCTGTATTTGTTCATACACTGAATGTTCCTGTGCAGTGTCACGGCTCTGACAGACGTGCTGCAGCAGAATAAACTGAACGGCCAAAAGCATTACTAGGCAGTCATCCTCTTGGAAAGACTTGCTTCCCTCACTGCTATCACCATTTTTGACCTTGCCTATTCCAGCAAGCTGAAACCAAGGCCTATTCAGATAGCAGGAATACACAGTCAAGCCTTCTGACGGATGACTTGCTGTGGTATAATCTTCAGCCGATCAATTTTAATCTATCATTGTGTGTCTGTCAGAGCCCTTAAGGGTGCCTGAAGCCTTCCATCTTCAATGACCTTTTTTTCCCTTTTTTCCTTCCTTGGAAATTCATAAAGCTGAAGAAGGATCTTTTGGCTCTTTCCTAGAAATTTTTGTATGGTAGATCCCAAACAACATGACTGCAGCAGCACTTCTTGATCAGAATCTACAAAAGAGGAGACATAGCATAGTTCTTATGCAAACTATTTATATAGTTTGGATGCTTCAAATGAGGCAACACAAGCTGGCAGGAACACAGGACACAGGAGAATCCTAAACATGAAAGTGTTTAAATACAGAAGTGTTTTAAGCTGAACACTGACAGCAGCAAAGCAAGATATCCATTTTAACCATACCAGGAGCTGTTAACACGAGTAGGTCTGATACGAGATCAAACAATGCTGCTTTCAGTTCAGCTTATTCAACTTAGTCCTTTTCCACTAACTTGTTTGCTAACACAGGGTTTAATTATCTCTGTGATAATGTGAAAACTATGCCAATTACTAACCTGAATAGAAGCAGACATTTTTTGCTCCCATGTTTAGCCTCATTCATTACTTCTCTCTCAAAATGACAGAAAAGCACCACAGCAAACATCTAAAGCATTAGTTCTCAAATTTAATTTGCTTAGTATGTCTAGCAGCAACGGTAGCAGCTCTTGGCTCTCTGCCAATTCACACACAGACAAAAAGAATGACAAAGCATGAAGTACCAAAGATGACGAGTGGAAAACAAAAGGATATCATCCATCAGTGCTAGAGAAGATGAATATCTTATGCTCATCCTGCATAATCTATTCAGCACTACCACCACTCATCCTAATCCCTCTTATCTCCCTAGTGAGAACCCTTCCAATTCAGTGAGCTTCAGATGCAAGGACCTCCTCAGAGCCACGTTCTGGATTTGTCAAGATCATCACAACTTCCACGCACCTCTGCTTCAAACTCAGTTTCACCTGCTTTCCCTTCTGAGCTACACAGATTCATCTGCAGATCCATTTCTGAACAACACTGTTTCTTTCACTGTCATTTTCACAACCCATCCCAACCACCTGCATCATAGTTTGGTAACTCTATCAGACTGTCACCAAAGGCTAGAAGGAAAAACTGAAGCTACAAATGATCAGTTTTTTGGAAGGAAATTAAAAAAAACCCCAAACAAAACAAACCCAAACAACCAGAAAAACCACCCCCAAATTGAATTTCATTGAGATACAATGATACAGAAAAAAGATGGCCTTTTCCTAAAAGATTTTTTGAAAAGATTTTAAAATCTTTTCGTACCTTGATTACACAGTCTATAAATCAGCATTTACACAGGTGAAGGATTTTTCCACCTAGCAGAAAGCACTAAGCCTGGAATATGTTGAAGAACTACACTGCATGTTTCATACATTTATGAAACACAGAGATTAACTTTACACTCTTAACACAATAATCGGCCAGCTTCCAGCTTTCTTGGCCAAGGAATGCATGGAAGTAGAGTTAAGTCCAAATTTGGCTTTAAGGTGGTAAGTGGCAAGTGTTGGGGACCACGGTTTGGGGACACCTAATTTAGAAAACACTAATAGGTGGCAGATCTAGTTACTAATCAGTTAAGTCCAAATGTAGAGACTAAATAGAGTAACAAAAATACTAGTTTATTAACCAGAGGGCAATTTTCTGCGTCATATTCTTAAGACCCTTTTTTAATCAGAATTTGATTAGAGAACCTCTTGACATAATTTACATTAAAAAGCAAAGTTGACAAATTAACAAATAAAGTGGACTATTAAAAAGAATAGTAATTAAAAAAAACACCAAAAACAAACAACAAACAGCAAGTTGAAACTTCATTTCAGAATACAAGCTTGTCCAGTAACTCCTCTGACAGTTGACAGCAGAGGACACCTCTGAGGAAACTGTAAGAACTGTAGATTAGTTCTATGAAGTAAGCTTAAGGCCTGAAACATGTTGTCTGTTACTTCTATGTTATGTTCCCCATTGGATATTATTAGCCACTTCCACTCCCTTTTTCTAATTTTGCTAAATCCTTGCTATCAAAAATAGTGACACAATTCAAAAATACATTTAAAAATTATGTAGAAAGTAATTTCTTGTACAGTTTCTAAATTCACTACTTTTCATCAAATATTCCTTGGTTTTAAGTTATGAACTACAGGAAGAAAAATTCCTGGTTTTCCCAGTATGTTAGGTAGGTATTCTTCTACTTTCTAGACAGATTTAGATATTCTTCTATCCTACTAACACTTCCTGGATCACTTGCTGTTTTGTATTCATCTCTATTCCATGGTAAAAAATCTTAGCCTTTTCAGTCTAATTTTTCCCACAGTGTTGACCAGCATTCTCCCTCTTTTCTGAGCACCCATTAATCCACAAAAATACCTTTTAGAGATGGGGATGCACTGTTGCAAATCAGGACAATTCTTATTCTTGTTAACATTTACACATTGATGTCTTCTCTGCTATTACAGCGCTGATTTATGTTAAGATTCAATTTACTTTTTTTGATAATTGCACACCATATGGAAATCTCTGTTGAATGATCTGTAACATCTTCTGTACACATTTAGGTGAATACAAGTAATTTACATGTTCCTTTCAAGGTGGTGTCAGTTTTAGACTAGGGCACTAATTCAGGATGTAACCTCATTGTTCCTAACAAGTCACGTTCTGTCATTATGAATAACATGGACTACCTTATTGTTACACTTTCTGTCTCTTAATTAATTACTGATCTATAACAATATTTTGCATTTCATTCCTTGACTGTTTACTCAGTGGCTTTTTATGGAAGTCACTGAGAACTCATAACTGTCCGATTACTTGTGACAACCCCAAGTTTTCTCTAGTGCTCCCTTTACACGCCTTTCCTGGCAGTACCTTGTTTTATACAAACGCACATCATTATTCATCATCGTAAACAGTAGATGAAATTATATGAAAATCAGCCTTGAAGAAACATCTCACCACATGTTATGCTCAAAGACCTTAGAAGGATCAGTTAAAATCCGTGATCCAAGTGGAACAGCTGGTCGTCTATTACTTTGGTGCCTGTGTTGCATCTTGCTTTTCCTCAGACATAAAGCAGGAAGCCTTGTAATGAAATTCATTTTGTTCAGAGACCTGAAAACACATTTAACTCAAATTACAATTTTGCTGTAACTTAATTGTTTATGTCGCTTACATGAGAAACGGGTCAAATAATCAAGCACCAGTATCAGTTTTAGTAATAATAATCTACTACAGTTCAATTTAAATGCTTTTCAGAAAACAGCAACATCCCTTCAGTGCACTGAAAACCCAAATAATCCCAAAGTAGACTGGAAAGAAACCAATTGAAGGACAAATTATTTGTTACCATTTCAAAGTCCTATCAAGTAGGGGAAAGAAAAGCAATACACGGTAAAACAATAACCCAAGTCTGATATTGTACCTTTAGGAAGACAAGAAAGAAATGATCAGTAAAGAAACCACTTGTTCAAGTGGGTACATTCTGTCACTAAGATTGACTTTTTCACCCTACTCATCATCTTCAAAAGATTTCATTCTAGATCTGTGATTCTGGTTTTATGCTTTTAAACAGAAAATGGAAGATTTTTCAGAGTGTAAACATTATGCATCAGAAAACCTTCCAAAATATCCCATCCCTATTTAATGCCCTCTTTGAAATGAATGGCCTTTAATGTTGAATTTCTACCAATGCACATTATGAGGTGACTGAGATTTTTCTATTACATGTATAATTCTGTTATACAGTTATATTATACTTTACTTGGAATTTCTTCATACAATATGAAATTTCAAGTAATGAACGATAACGTGTGTGTAGCTCATACCAGCATTTTTTCTTGGGTTTTTATTTTCTTTGTTTGGTTTTTTTTGCATTTTCTCGTTAATGTAGGCTTTCTATGAGGTGAGTAAAATGAAATACACCTCCTATTACTACTTTTATTCTAATGTGCCTCTGTTCTTTTTTCCTTCAAATGCTCTGCATGACTGTCAAAATTATTCTTAGTCCTATTTTTTTCTGCCTCCTTTTCTTTTTTTTCTGAGTGCTGCTTCTGTAAAAACCACACATACAAATTTAATGCACTGGAAATACAAAATGTAGTTACAAAAGAACAGGTACAAGACACTACTAGAAAACATTCTGTGCAAATTGATTACAAAATTAAGATTTTTATCTTGAGGAAAATAGTACTATTGGATCACAAGTCTTGTATTGCAAATCAAAAATTATTAATTTGTACACATCACTACAAAGACTGGCAAAGGAATTAAATGAATAATTAAATGAATAATTTCTCATTTATGGTGTACTTTTGAATGAGTCATGCTTTCAGCCTACCGGAAAAAAAAAAAGGAAAAAGAATTAAAATTTCTTTTTATTTGTGAAAGATTAAATAAAATGAGGTTTACATTATGGTTGTCAATGCCAAATAAAACCATTGCTAATTTTGGCTAATAAGACTGCAATGTTATTGGGACATGGGGGCACTGCTATACAGAGAAAATAAACCATGTTGTCCTATTAAAAAAATCAGAACTTCTAATGTTATCAAGTTTATTAAGGTTTTCTTTTCTTACATGTGGCTCAGCAACTAAACCAATTCCAGTTTATACTTCAATTACTACAAATTGTTTACACTTTGTATTTTTTAAATATGTATGCATTTTTAATAACACAATGCATAACCATTAACATATATGGGATATAATGAAATAATTATTATGAGACATGAAAATTAAGACATTATGACAATTTCTGCAAAATGTGTAACTTACACAAAGGGAATGTTCTTGAAAACAAAATCAAATAGAAAATCCTCCAAAACCTCAAACTACGATCTGATCTAAAATTATTATAATTTATTTACATAAAAACGCCTGGATAAAGATTCCATTATTACATTGCAAACTGTTTACAAATCCTCTTCCTCCTTCAATCATTCGAAAAGACCTGAGTTAGTATCTTGCATTTCCTGTGCCAGCATTGATATTCACCATGAAATATGATTCAGCTGCTAGGCTAGTCACATAATTTTTCTTGGCTTTCTAAATATCTCAATAAGAACATGAAAAGATGCACAGATGGCAATTATAGTCAGATGACTAAGATGATCTTGCATCAGTAAAATCCAGATATGCAACTCTTTCTATGAAAATGTAATCCTTTGAGTGGTAAATGAACAATCTTAGCTGATAAATTCTTAAAATGCAAGAAGAGTGAGGTAGGTGTGCAAGTTAAATTTACTGTTGCATCCAGAGTTAAATGTGAATGAACTCCTTGGAGACATGCATGTATATCCTTGAGAGTTAAAAGTGATCCACAGAGCGTGAGATAACTGGACAACCTGGCTACTAATAGTTCAAAAAGCATCTAAATTACTTGGAAACCTAAATAACATTTTCAGAGGTAAGTCCTTGCTCAGTTGTTTCTCTAAGTGATTTTTGTTAATGAAACATGCAAACACCCTTTCTTTGTCAGGTAAGATGATCATACCTCAAAGTCATGACAGCAAGAAATGTCTGATAAAATTAGGAGTTATTTCCTTGTTCCAAGGCACAGTCAGGAATACTTTTAGTTTGATTATTAATGAAAGCAATTCAACCTTCACCTTTAAAGAAATTAACACAAAACGGAATTACATTAAAAATGGTTAAATTTTGTGGCAGCATAGCTATTTTTCAGAAAAAGAAAAACCTTAAAGAACCAATGCAATTCATAACCATGCTGAAAAGCAATATGGAAGACTTTTTTTCCCTGTGGAGTACTGCCTTTTATCCTTTATAATTTTGTCATTATTACAAGTACAGATCAGTTTAGTTGAGAAATTTCAAGAAACAGCCTTAAAATTCCTCCTCTCTTCAAACAAGCTAACACAGCACCTTCAGCAATACTTTTTGAAAGTGGACATGCAGAAGAATGTATACACATTAACTGCTAGATAGACCTGAAAGAATACATTTCTAATTGATGTTGGCATTAAAACCTTGAGCAGTCACACCCACAGAGACAAAAATAAAGATATGGGAGAAAGGAACTGTTTTAATTTTTTTAATGGTGGATTACACCTCAAAACATATGTAAACCACTTCACCGATGACTAAAATCCTTTAGAAGTATCAGTTCTGAGGGAGATGTCAGAGGGAAAATAAAACCCAAACAAAAGAACAGAAATAATCTGTTATTTCTGTCCAAGAACCTAATGAACTTATTAGATGAAAATATTTGACATTTGACTGATCTCCAACTACAAATCTAACAACAACCTCTTCCATCTTCAATCACTAAGCCAACTTGTAGAGTCTCTGTTATAAAGAAAAAATTAGCCTATATTAGGAATAGTATGTGCAGCTTACGTTACATTCCTAGACAGAAAAGTATTCTGGAAACAATTAACTTTATACAGTCACTTTTGCTTGGCTCCTAGAAGCTTACCTAGACATTTGACCATTAATCCCCAACACTTTCCTGTAAAGCACAGCTGATCTATTTTATCACCATCAAACACTACCAAAACTCAAAACACCTTACACAAAACAGATGCAAGTGACAATCATGGCCACAAAGGAAAAAAATTTCAAGATAATGGTAACACAGAAGGTATAACTATGAATTACCAGTGGTTATTTTTAAAATACATACATATTAATATTTCTTAATATTTCAAATCCAAGGGGATGGGGGCGACTTTACTGTCAACCAGACTCATTCATCAACTGAACGCTTAATGCTATTCTATTCTACCAAGTGACTAATCATGCCCTCTTGAGGTTTCATGATTAGTTTTTCAATTATATACTCCCAAAAAATTATGCACATTTGAAACAATAGGATATTTCACAACTTTTCAAACTCAGCCGATCTAAAATTTTCAACTGTTTTTCTTTCTCATGCATAATAACCAGGAACGATGCAGACCTCCCTGTGGGCATACAGCAACTTCAGTAAAACTGCTGCAGAGCACTGACACTCCCAAGAGGAAGAGAAAAACAAAAGAAAAATTATTTTGATTTATTCTGACTTCTATACAGACAACTCAGTTACCACTGGTTAAACAGCAAAGCAGATAAAAACAAACAAATGAACCCCACCAGACACGATTGTAATCACATGTACACAAATGTTGAGTGAGAACTGCCTGTTCTTACACCAGCTGGCAGGTAGCCCGTCAAAAATAGCCGAGGAAAGAGGAAATAGTTTCTGCAATGGTAGAGGGAGAGAGAGAATGGGAGACAAACCCTGCTGATGTTCTGAAACATTTACTTGAATCACAGAAGAGTTCCCCGTTACCCTGCACACCCTCTGCTGGCTGCTGCTTACACAGGAAGGAGGAAAAAGAAGAGGAAAAAAAAGGAGCTGTGGTGACTTTGTGAATATGTATACATATACATGCATTGTGAAGATACATCTAAACCTCCAAATGAAATCAGTTGAACTGTTTTTAATCCTATTTTCTACAAAATATGGAATATTTAACTGTATTGTCTAACAAAAGATGATTCGTCTTAACACAAACTATGTTTTCCTTCTATTACAGATGATGAGAATTGGGATAGAGCAACATGAATTTTACTACTGTCTACAATTTATACTGAAGAACTTCCTTCACTAACATTCCTGCAAGACTCTGGGTGTCCATATGAACTTTGCTTAGCTGCAACCTGCCCTGTCAGCTCTGAAGTCACTGGCAGTGTTGCAGATCCACTGGGCAGGATGCACTTAATCTCCTACCCAGGTCTTTGAAGGAGCATCTGCAACCACCGCGTTAGTGTGTTTAGCTCACTTCACGAAGTAACTGTAAAGCACCAGAACATTAAAGGCCCCTCTCTTTGCTTACAGTATCAGTGAAGATTAAAGGTTTCACTCAGAGATCCTGAAGAACAGACACGGACAAAGCACACAAAACATCAGCAACTTCCGCATTACCCCATGTGGGCGCCTGCCCTCTGGCAAGCAAGGGAAAGAAGTTTTTCCGCAGACTTCAGCTGCTCTGCCGGCAAGACTGATAACTGTGACAACTTTTAGGATGTAGCTCTAAAAATACAAAAATTAAGCATCATACATCTTAAGAAGCTGCTGTTGACCTTGGAGTCTTAAACAGGGTTACACAAATCCCTTAACTTTCCAACCTTCCCCCCAAGTGCCGGTAGGCTCCATCCCACCCCGCCGTACCCAAAAGGGCTGGTGGCCGGTGCCACCGGCCCGCAGGTGCCAGCCCGGCTGGGGTAGAGCTCCCGGTGCGGCTCCGCGGGTACGGGTGGGCGGCCCCGCCGGCTCCTCTCCCCGACCCCCGCGCAGCGCCTCCCTGCTGCCCGCTCCTCCGAGCCCGACCCGGGCGCGGCCCCGCTCCGCCGCCCACCGCGGGGCCCACGCGGCCGCCCCAGCCCGGCCGGCCCCGGTGGCGGCTGCGGGGCCCGGGGAGCCGCGGAGGGAGGTGAAGTCCGGGCGCGCCGCGCGATTCCGCCCCCGAAAACTACAGTACCCGGCGGGCCACGGGGAGGCGACGGCGGCGCAGGGCTGTCGGTGCCTGCGTTTGCGGGAACTCGGCGGCGGGGGAAGCGCGGGGAGCGGAGCCCCGGAGGGAGGCCTCGGTGCGCGTCTCTCGGGAGTCAAGGGGCAAGGGGCCGCTCGGGCCTTTCCCCGCTTCGCTTCACCTCTCGCCGGGCAGGGCGGGGGTCTAAGAGAAGCCCGGCGCGGGCCCGGGCCCTGCAAGGCTGCGCGACCCTCCAACAGCCAGGCTGGAGCGGGGCAGGAAGGCGAGCGTGGAGCGGGGCAGGAGGGCGGTCCCCCCCCGCCGGCCGGGAATGTGCCCGCAGGCGGCTCCCGGCCGAGTCAGGGCCGCCCCCCGGGCGCCCGGCCCTCACAACGTTTGCCGCCTCCTCGCCCGCAGGGCCCACGGCTTCTATGCCAGGGATGCTGGTGTCGCCCACAGGAAAAACCTGGGACTCCTCAGGAAGATCATGTGCCAGGTAATAGCGGGGCGTTTCGCGCTGACTGAATCCCTGCGCGTACTCGCTTTCAGTCGGGCGGGCTGAGTGTCAGTCCTCAGCCCAGGGGTCTGAGAAGTCCCTGGTCCCGCGGGCGAACAAGTTTGGGGAGAAAAAATCTGCAGTTTTACTGAAGAGAGTTAGAAATGGTTAAATTTACTTCAGCAGGCTCAGACCTAGATATGTAGAAACGATTATGCTGTGCAAAAACTGCAGAAGCACCTGTAAATCTAATAATTGTGTTAATAAGCTTTTGTGGGATTTTGTATCACTTATATCCCTAAGATGGCTTCATATTTAATACCAATAATAAATTCGTAGTGCTTAAGAGAGCATCAATGTTAAATTTGAAAGGAGTTCTCACAACTAAATAAGCTAATCAGCAGAGTCCTTCAGGTAAACATAACCCTAACCAGTCAGTGAATTTATGGTAGAGAAAAAACTAGGAATTAAACCAATTAGAAACTGAACTCTTTTTTTAATCAGAACAACTCTCATGCAGTAGTTGATAGGAATACATTGGAAGTGGAAGAAAATTGGCAGTTATATTGAAAACAGGTTTATTGGAAGTCAGCTGAAGTGTGTTCTTATGTAATTAGATCAATGGGCATGCAAGGTTTATTGAAATAAAAATAAGTATATTTGATTTACACTTTTCTTTTTGGCAAAACTAGAACCTTTGTTAATGATATAAATGGTATAAAGCTGCTGTACCTGTAATGCATGCAAGAAATTTTGATGGCAGCAGTTTATTCCATTAACATTTCAGGCGCTTATTGCAAATAACTGCAAACACATTTTTCTACCTTTCGCACCAAACACCACTGGCAAAATGGAACTAGATGTTCAATAAATACAAGTAATTACATATAAAAGAATTCTGTGCATATTTATATTCTGGGGAGTTTAGTTCTTGATTTCAAAAATCACCATGAAAGTTTAGTTGCCAGCTTCAATGCAGGTAAGATAATGACAGATTATTCCTCACCCATGCTGTCCATTATAGGTAATAAAGAATCTTTTAATTTGGTTTAAAAAAAAAAAAAGACAATTTTTCCTTGAGAAAGGTCTTTTAATTTGGTTTTAAAAAACCAAATAAGATTCTTTTTTATGTTTTCAACTATAAAGTTTCAATTAATGTAAGTTGTTAAGGTGCAGAAGCCAAATAAAATATTTTCCAGAAGCAAAGTTTATTACAATAGCCATTATTACAACTACTGTGTTTCAGGAAAGTACTAAATTCAAGAATGTTTGGACAACTCATTCTGCATCTCCTATTGCTTATGAAAGAGGAAGAATATACATGGACAATTACCAGTGCTGTATTAGCAGGTAATAATTCACAATTACAAGGTACCCTGACAGTTTTGAGACTGTGATTCTGTGTTAGACATGTTGCTAACTTGACTCATTTAGATAGCTGCTGTGAATTGAGTGGAATTTACCTAGGAACAAGAAATAACCAGGTGCATAAATCTCTGTTGAATTACATTTAGATGCCCTTGTATTTTAATGTGACACTTGCTTTGATAAAAGAAAGTCTGATCTTAGTGGTGCTGTATTAACTTCAGCTTTCAGAGTACTTTAATAGGAGCGAAAGATTCTCACCATTTTATAATCTGCCACTGAAAAGCCAAATGAACAGTAGTTCTCTGTAATCTGGTAACTAGCAGCGTACTAAAAAGTGTGTCACAAAATCTGCCAATGTAACAAGCCTCATGTCTATGAATTCTGTATAAAACAGGTAAATTATTGTTCACGAGAAAGTACAGCATGCAGAGTATGTGCTGGATTTTGCTAATGTATTTTGCAGATCAATTCTCTGATCTAATGTACTCTCTTATTCCATCATCAGTTGCAGAGGCACAGGTTAGGAGGCAGCATATGGCAGGGTAGAGGATGGGAAATCTGTGTACACCAGCCCTTGTCTGCCCGTCCCTCCTGTGAGGGAAGTAGCATGGTCTTGGAGAACTGCATTGCTGAGTAAGTTGTGGTCAGAGCAGTTTTGAGACAGTGTCATATGATACATAAAAGACAAATTACTCTGTCAGTGTAAACCACTGAGAGTTAATTAAATTAATCTATCACTTACAGCTGAGATCTAAATCTGCTTCTATTCCTACACTGTCTGAATGCTTTCAGTACTGGGTTAACCTGTCTAATGTCTTTCAGGTTTATCTTTGTCTCATCCTCTTCCAGAGGGGAAAACTATGCACAGTACAAAGCTTTTATTTTAGTTAGTAGGGTTTTTTAAAAATATGAAAGGCAACATTGGAAGAAGGGGAAGGTTCCAGGATGATCGTTAGTTTCTGAAATATGCTTTCTTTTTAATGTGTATCACTAAAGGAAGAATGTTACTATTAAGTTTGTTACTAAAAGGAAACAAAAACAAGCCCCAAAGAAACAAAACCCCTACCAAACCATAACACCAAACCACAAGATATAGAGAAGACTAGCTTTTAAATATTACCTTATATTAACTATTGTTTATTAGGCCTTATTTTGAGAGAAAATTCAGTTATATTTACGGAGTAAAAATAAGATGTATAGATTTCTGATCTGCCTAAGGAGAAGGCAGGATTTATAAAACTGTATGAAATGACTTGTTGATAGAATGTGGTCTATAAAATAGACTAATGATTATCCATCATTTTCCTCTAGCATTGCACAAGCCCCAAGAATACTTTATCAAAAGTCAAAGTGTGCTAAATCAGAAAAAATAGAAGATGCTTTATTATTGGAATGCCCACTGGTAAGATTATTTTTTACTAGAGCATTGTTGTGCAAAATAGTAAACTAATATATTTCAGTGAAATATATTTAGAATAGAGCACTCTTTCTCTGCAAACTACTTTCTCAATGTTTTTATGGAGTTAGGCCATTAAAGGTTTGCAACATGTGCTGATTTATATTAACTGAACATTTAGAGGTATACTTCCCTGCATTTCTCAACAGTGCATTCAAATGTTTTTCAGTAAGTGTTCATGGAAGATTTTATGCCTTTATGCAACTAACTCTTAATTCCTTACAAAATAGATCCTGTTTATATTTTTCCTTATTCTTTAAATAGCAAGGACAGTAGCTGGGAGTTTTAGTTTTCACCAGATCTGTTCACATTAAAAAAATGAAAAAGCAGATATGCTGAAGGCCCACTGAAGCAACTCTGCCCAAAATCTGTTCTGCTGTTTTTAACTAATATTTAATTTCTCTCCTCCACAACGAGTTTTTCTCCCATCCAGTGTCCACAGATCTTAGAAATATTAGCCTGATCCTTGAGGTGCATAAAAAGAAAACAGTGTAAATACCTTTCTTAGCAGTTACTGTTATCCTTGAATGTCTTATTTTGCAATACTTCAACAATTTTCTCTTCAAGACTGGTATCAATTAGATAATAAGCAGTTACACTTCATTTTTTGCAGGGCAAGGAAGTTTTAAAAGGTGTCTTTTCTAGAAAAGGTACCTGTCTTACAAAAACTGTGACAACAGACTATTTATGTGATAGGTGATTATTTGGCATGGACATGATCTTAGAAATACTGATGCCATTAGCAGGTTGCTTTCCTCATTCAGTTTTTGAGGAATGTGTATTAAGTTTTCTGTTCTTCTGTTATGTATCCTCCTGGTACAAATATTTTTCTAACAACTTTTTTTTATGTAGGGGGAAATGTTGCCAAGTCCCTCAGATTATAAAGCTTCCCTGATAGTCTTGACAGTGCAGAACTGGCTTCTACGTCTCTCTGCTGATAGTGGAGAAGTACTGGAAAAAATATACCTTGCTGGTTCCTGTTGCAAATCCTTCAGGTATGAAACAACGACTAGGCTTAATATCATTAACAGTCATTAGCACTATAGTGGAAAAGGGAAGTCATGTTTATTTTCGTACCATCCTGTGGCTGACTACAGGTTTGTTAGTCTAGAATGTTACCTGGAGTACTGCTCCTGCATGCTCTTACCTGTAGAAGAATTTTATCAGCTTAAGTATTACAGTCTTAAATTTGGTGTCAAGTTCCACAAAACCTATGCTACTATTTGCTTTTCTCTGACAACTTTACAGCCTTTAATATTGTAGTGGCAGCATACCAGGAAAGGACCTTTAAGAGCTGTAGAACAAACCTCAACAAACATACAAAAAATGCGTTTAAAGTTTGAGCTGTTTTGAACTTGCTAACGTTCTTTTCCATTTTGCTTATTTAAAGCAGAGCAGTTACTGCTTCTGGCAAACTGCTGCTTTTTTCAGTTCTCAGAAGAAATTATTTCCTTTAGGCTGAAGGATAAGACAGTGGTGATTACGAAAGGAAGGAGAAAAACTTAGATGGGGAGTGTTCGTGCTTTCCAAATTTTTCTCGCAATCCTGTATGGAATAAGCCATCCCTAGGTTCCGTGGGTGTTGCACTACTGCAAACAGCAAACATCTTGAGCACCTCTTCCGAATCAAAGACTGAAGTTTGGTCACAGGCATCTACATAGTTACAGTAGATTATATTTTATGTGAAATAATATATTTACTAATGAATGTTTTTTTTAAGTGATTAAGATAGGCCTTTCTTGTCACAAATAGGTATCTGAGCTGGGATACTCCTCAAGAGGTAATGGTTGTAAAGACAGTTCAGAATAAGCTCCCTGCAGCAGCACGGCAGGTAGGTTTGTTGAAAAACTGTCACTTTTACAATATTGATCAAAAAAATGTACAAGTACAAAGATGGAGGCATTATAATTTGTTATTATGGCAGAAGATCAAGGTGTCCTACCATTAATAACTATATTCAATATTGTTCCTTTCCAGGCAGGAATACAACAGTCTGTATTGTTTTATCTTGCTGTATTCCAAGTTTTACCTCTTTCATTCATTGGAATGCTAGAAATAAACAAAAAGGTAAGTTAATTTCTCTGTTAAAATTGATCCGTAGTGTAGTTCTATGACAGTTCTAGTTTAGGCACTTGTTTCAGAATTTCAGAAGTCATGGTTGCAGCTTGTAAAAGGAGCTGAAACATTAATTAGCAGCAGCACTCTTGTGTCTGATAGGGGCGCTGGGGGCAAGATTCTTAATTGTAATGACCAGAAGAGAAAACAGAAATACATTCTGTTATTGGGTTACTCTTTGACACGTAGAAGGACTTTACTTAGAGCAATCATAAGAATTAGGAAATCCTAAAGTAGAATTCTTTTCACCTCCTTAACGAAAGATAGATATGCCTCTAACCCAGTCCCAGTGATAGTCTGTGCATTCTATACACAGTTACAAATTTTTCAAACTTCTGTTACCACTCTTAATGGATGACAGATGTAAATACGTCCTGCTTTATCGGTCAAGAGCAAACAACCTTTCTGAGTTCAGTTTGCGACCTGTGAGTAAGAGTCTTTATACTGTGAAGCCTTGAGGCAGATTGCAGGTTTTCCTATGTTCTATTTTAAGCCAAGAAAACCCTGGATACAACTTAAAAATGGAACAGTAAAAACATGCAAACTCTCTCTTCAAGGTTCTGTGAGGTACAGTCTCAATTCAGAGTCCAGAGCTATGAGTGAGTTTTAGTTGGTGCTAGGTTGGGTTGAGGCTGTAATTGGGATTGGGCTAGCAAGAGAAGGTGTGCAGTTAAACTTTTTCATTTGGGCCCATGAAAGTTTGGTGCACTGTCTGTTGTTCTGTTCAAAATTAGTATTTAGAACTGGAAAAAATGTTACCAAGTATCAAAGGTATGCTCAATCTGGTTAGGAATAGCATGCCAGATTCATCAAGGTCATAGTAGCAAAACGTCCGAAAGAGTAACGCTTCAGCTGCGTCTGTACCCAGCACTCTCCAGAGAAAGGGTTACAGCTGGGAATAATGGCAGGGCAGAATGTGGGATGTGAGAATACACCCAGCAGAAGAAGCAACCAATGAATGCAATACCAAGCCTGCTATTAGATTAGATTAGATTAGGGTTACTGTTTAACACTGCAGAACGCACCTCATGGATCAGCTTTACTGAGATGGTACACAATAAATTCTGAGTTCAGAGTCGCTAAGGTCTCAAAGGTACAAAGGAGACTTCAGAGTTGGAAGACTTAGGTTTGTGCCTGGAAGACACTTGGACCTAAGATAACAAATATATTTAAAGAGCCATAAATCTAAGTAAAAGGCAAAGTCTCAGGAGTGAATATATCTTTCAGAACTAAACAGACCACAAGATCACTGATAGTGTTAAGATGTAGGAGTCTTGCAGCTTTTGGGTTTCTTTATATTTTTTTAATTGTTTTTAAGCCTGTTTTAACTGGTTTAATTGCTTTTTCACATAGTAAGCCAGACTAGAGAAATGCAAAATACATTTCCAAGCATATCTATTGGAAGAATTACCAATATCACATTGTTATTCATTAAATATGAAGAATTAATTTGTGGGGGTTTCTCAGTGATGTGTTAAACAGTGGCACAAGTGAATACTGCATGATTATTAAAAGCTTCTCATGTTGTGTCTAATTTGGATTCAGAGAGGATCCTGGACTCTGTGACAGCTGGATAATGTAGTTTTGGTACAGCTGTACACAGAGCTGTGAATAGACTAGTATTTTACCCTGGTGATAAAGAAAGAATAGAACATCTGAAATCAGGACTTGTAGACTGAGTTGCTAGTTCTGCTAACAATCCTGTGGGATTGTTAGATTCCTAAAATCTATTCATGTATGATAATAACAGGGTAACAAGGTATAAAGATACACTGAGAACTCATTAGAGAATGAATCTGCTTGCAGATTATGACTAATCTAACCTTAGGTGTTAGAGCAGTGCAAAGTATTACGGAAACTCAGCAGGACAGATGAATTACGGAAAACTTAATGAACTTATAACACTGATCACGGGGTCTGGTCAAAATAAAAAATGAAAATGATTGCAAAATTAAGGACATAATGTCACTATTTTGCATTGTCTCAATTATTTCTTTAATAGAATACATTTTGCTTCCTTTTATTCCAGATATTTGGTAATAGTGTGACAGATGTTGCTGTTTCTAATGGAATCCTGATTGTAATGTATAGCATGGGTCTGGTCAGACTCTATAACTTCAAGGCCATTTTGGAACAGGTAATGAAATACAGAAGTTTTCATACAGTCCATGCTGTTTGGGGCAACAAGTCATAAATATTCACATAATGCTGCATAGGTACATGGGGATTGTGTCAAAGGATAGAGTTCCTGCCTAAATCTATTTATAGTCAGAGGATGCAAATGGATACACTATCAGAAAATTCCGCCTGCACCAGTTACAGGTGGCAGACATGAGACACAGGGTCACACAGGCACTTCAGAGGAGTTACATAAACGTTAGACCAGGTGTGCTCCTCTTTACACACCTGGCCTGTAGCTTTAGATGATTGGGAAGGCCAGAAACTGGTGGGTGTGGAAGATTGATCTCAAACAGAACTGCAGTGAGACTTTTGCGTTTATATCCTTCCAGTCAAAAGATGAACACTGATTCAAAAGTAAACCCTCAAGCAGTATCTAACAGGATAAAGAATGCAGTAGTAATGGAGCAGTAAAACTAAACAACAAGTAAATATGCATCAATAAAGCTAAATTGTTCTGTGTTATTTTAGTTCATGGAACAGCCATTTGATTTGGGACAGGAATTCAACTGGAATGGTCAAGTGGGAGTTGTAGGAAAGTATCCATTTGGTCTTCCATGTAACATTAAAATAACAGGTAATTATGATCTTCGTATTATCTTGGCTGGTGGCTTTTATGATTTAATTATTACTTATTTCACACCAAGAAAGTTAAAATTACTGTGCTTATATTGTGCCATAGCTATATTTCTGGATTTACATTATAGTAAAAATGTGTTTTGCTTTACTTCTAATTACAATTATAATTATATAAGACATACCTAGAAAACTATCACAGCAACTAAGCTATCTGAAAGACCTCATAAGCAATGCATGAAATGGAAACCTCTTCCTCATTTCTGAGACCCAGTTGCTCTTGAGAAAAAGGAAGGGCTAGGATAGCTACTTGGTAGCACCAAGAAACAGTACCTGGTATGTAAGCAAATGGGAGAACATTTAATCTAACTTGCAGAGGAAATTCAAGGAAACTGAATACAATTTGTCTGACTTCCATTTTGATAATTCTAGGTTGTCAGAAACGTGCCAGTTTCAGTGAGAACAAATTATTAAAAACAATTCTTATGCCTTAAATCATTAGCTTAGACATGTTCTGCTTTATGTAATGATTGTAATTCTCTGAAATCAGACAGTGATTTCTGTTGGTGCATTTAAGATTAGAATTTGGTGCTAAGAATCTTAATGAATGACCAAAGACTAAGACTTTCTTTGAAACAAAAATAGATTCTCACTACTTCACTCGAGGGACTTCCAAAAAAAAAAAAGTAAGGAAAGAAAGAAAAAGTTGGTTTCACAAATGTCAAAGAATGTATTAGTGTATTTTTTTTAATTTGGAATGTTTTTCTATTAAATGTTTTTTACAAGTGATTGTCCACATAAAAAATGTTTTTGATCTTTATGTCCTCCAACTGTCCGATAATAAGAGGCAAACCATCCAGATGTACATAAAAATGAGGGAATACATAAAATACAGACGTACATAGTAAAGGCTTTCAGTTATAATGCAATGTTTTATCAACACAAAGTAATAGGCTGCTATAATTGATGTCTCAGTTTCTGCAAAGGGAAATTTTTCCTCATTTTTCTCTCAGTCTGCAAAACCACCATTTAATGTTATGGGCCCTGTGGAAAAGATGCTTATAGATCACTGTAGTTTTTAGTTTTGAGATTTAAAACCTGTGTACTGGAAAAAACATTTTTGATCTTGAATCCTCTGCAAGAGTTTGTGGTTAGGAAGTTTTGAAGGCATGACACACATTTGCCGTGGCTGCTCTTTGCAGATACTTGCATTCCTGTGGGTTTTGAGTTGTTTTCTTCTAAGAACATGAGATGGCCAAATGCTTCAGTGAGCAAGATCTTAAGATCTTATTTCAGAGTCCAGGCTTGTATTTCCTATAACTTAATTGTGTGTCATTTTCCTTCTTATTTAGTCCTAGCCTCCCTACAGAAATTGCCTGAAGGGATGACCATTATTACAGTACTGGTTTTATGGTGTGAGGTACCCAAAAGGAAGTGTATGGAGATCAAACCTTACAGGCTGCTGTGTACTTACCACTTCATTTACAACTCTTAACTGTAGAGGAATTTGACTTTGGTCACAGTGGGAGGAATGGAAAAGTACCTATAAATCTTCATTATGTAACTTCTAAATATCCAGAACTTAAAACTAGTTTGATTTATTGATAGAGGATACGGTAATTTCAAAACAGAAAAAATACTTATTAGTGCTGCCAGGAACTACTTTATGACTTTATTTTAGATGAGTCTGGAAAGTTTTAAGGAAGTGAACAGAGAAGCTCAACTGGAGACTGAAAACTGGCAAGACTTGGGCAAGAACTTGCAAACAATAAAATAGGTGTTAAGCAACGAGAGTGAGTGACACACTGCAGGAAAGTGGGAGTTGAGGCAGCAGAGTCACATTATCACAATGGTTTAGGTGGCTGTGATCTTGCAAATCTTTGCCAAATGAACATAAAAAGGCATATATTATCAGCAGCCTATACTGCTCAGGGTTGATATACTATTTAATTTCACCATACGTATACATATTTAATTGTATCATTTAGTCCATCTACCAGAATTTTTGAGGAACCTTGCTATATGTTTTATTTAAAAAGTTGATAGGGTTAAATGTTAACAAATTTTCCTGACTCATTTTTCATTTACTGACTGATTTTAATATCAGTAGGCCCTCTGCTTATGCTTCCATCTTCAGCATTCTCTACATTTTCAGCAGATACCTAAGTTTTTTATAACCTTGTTATATCTTGCACAGAATCTTCCGTTTCCTGTGTGTTAGTCCAAAAGACAGCTAGACAACTAGCCACTTTCTAGCCTAGGAAGGACTTCATTTCCATTGGCAGTGAACTAATTCTGTTCAGTCTGTGTGCTAGAAACGTGAACAAAGGAAGAAGAGAGAAGCAAGAAGAACTCTGTAAACACCAGTATCTCATGTCATGTGACATCTCAGAACCATTGCCTAGAACCTGGATAATTATCTAGACTGAGAAGGATAAGAAGGATAAGAACAAGTCTAAATTTGGAACTGAAACAAAAACTAAAAAACATTAATTGCAAAAATTTCCGTATTTTTATTGATTTTTATGAACTCAGCTATAGATTGCATTCAGTGTGCTCCACTATTTTGTTGTATAACACAAAAGGAGAAAGAATATTCTGATTTTGCATTTAATTCTGTTATTTGAGACTGCTACTTGCTGTTTCCAGCTATTTATGGATATTTTTCCCAAGAGAATATTGACCCTTTTGATACGGTCTTTTGATCTGTTCATGTGTACATCCTTTCTCAATCAGATGAGCTGGATTAAATTTAATTATTTGCTGTGTCTTTGCTCATCCAGCTTATTTGGAGTGAAGTAAGTCAAAGGTACTAGAAGAGCAGTTGAGCATCAACCTCTGAGAAGGCAGTAACCCTCCCCAGGGAGCTGCAGATTTGTGCTTGGATGTTAGGTGAGGTAGCGTAGCTGGTGATGGAAAAAGGTTCACAGCAATGCATTTCCACCAGTCTTCAAAAGTTCTGAACTTTATTGGAATTTAGAATTGTAAGGATCAATGGAATTATGATTGTTCTGCTACTAATGGTGTTAACATTACCGAATATTTGCAGATACCCCACCTTTGCTATTTGAAGCATCTTCTCTGGAGAATGCATTTCAAATTGGAGGTTACCCTTGGCATTATATCATCACACCTAACAAGAAAAAACATAAAGGAGTCTTCCATATTTGTTCTCTGAAAGACAATGCTTTGGTAATATATTCAGATAGCAGCTTCTCTGAAATTAATGTGTATCATGTTTGTCTTCATCTCTTATTCTGAGTAGCATTTGAGGTAATAATACCCTTGTTTTCCAATGTGGTGCTTTTGCAGGGCTCACCCCAGAGTATCAAATCAGCTGTCCCATGGAGTCATTTGTGAAATGTTTCCTTCTGAATTAGTACTGCTTCTCCTATTTCCTTCATTCCAATATAATAGTGGCACTGTCAGGTCTAGACAGCACTGTATTCGTGACTTAAAAGTTAAGTCTCATTACCTGATTCCTTGCATGGTAACATCTTAATGCACTTCTGACTAGTCAGCCTACCAAATGCTGACTAAAGAATTATTTTAAATTTTTAGAAATGGCAGAATAAGTTTCCTTAATGTTTGTAGTTTATTTTTGATTTTTGCGCTTCTCTCTCTCCCTAGGAAGACTTCATTGCTCAGTTTAATCCCTCTCTATTCCTAAAAAGGTTTTATTACTCAATTTAATCTATTCCTAATTATTTTTATGTGCTGTTCATCATATATTCTTTTGTGTGAGCTGTCCATCTCAGCTTTTATTTTTAACCTGGAGTTGACCTGAAGATCATTCTGTAATACAAGCAGCTTCTAGGCCTGTTCAGAGTTCTTGACTAAATAAGTCTCATCTGTAGATGTCCTTATCTCTTTTGCTAGCCTGATCAAATCAATGATTTCCCCTCCTATGTCTTATTGTCAAAACTGTTGTTTCACAACTGTAGCTGAAGATCAATTTTGATTAAAATAGACATGTACAATCCTTATCTCCTTTTTCTATATGGGTTCATGTATTTGAAAATGTGAGTAATCAATGTCAGCTAAATTTAAGACCAAAAAGCTACTGCCAGAGTCCCAAGGTTTTGACCAGCTTGCACCTGATTGCTGAAATCCTGAGCTGTCCCAGGCTTACATGCTCCACAAATAATTTGCACAAAAGAGGCTAAGCCTGAGGTTTGAAGTTCAAGTCAAACTTAGTGCTAATATTTGTCTCATGTCTTGACACATCCCATGTCTTGGATACTCAGATTGCTGGAATTGTTGATGTGTTTGCAGAGTGTAGGCTAAATCTTCATTTTGCTTAGTTTCAGGAGAGGAAGGACTATATATAATATAGCTAAGATATGAGGTCGTTGCTTATTGCATATTAAAAATGTTGAAACTGTTCCATGGCATATCTTAAGAATTGGAACTGAATCTTTTTATTATTCTTGTTATTATTATTGTTCCACTGCCATCCTTTCTGGTCATGATTAGGAGCAATACTTAAAAACCTTCAGAGGCATGTAGTGAGGAGCTCAAGTATTTCCTCTTTAATTAGATCTGTGAGACTTTCAAAATACTAATATTCTTTTTCTTCTTCAGGCAAAAAATGGCATACAGGATATGAAATGCTGTTCACTTGAACCTGACTGGATATATTTCCATCCAGATATGTCAGGTAGAATAATCCACGTGGGACCAAATTTGATAAAGTATGAACCTCTTTTTTTTCAACTCTTATTTTCATCAGAGCAGAGATTGCAAAACTGCACAAATTCAGTAGTTTGACAATTTGGAGGTCGAAACACGCATCAAACTATAGAAACTGTAAAATTCATTAATTTGTCAGAATCAGAAGGTTTGGTAGAAACATCTGCAGATTTCTATGTGATGAATGTGGGCACTGGAGGCCAGAGTCTAGATTTTATATGAAAAACGTTCGAGGACCACTGTGTTAAAATGTCATTGATAAACATAAATTACAAAAATAATTAATTTCCATTTCACTTATTTATGATGTTTTTATGTACAAGATTTTAAAAAACTATATAGAAGTGTTGCAGTAGGCAGATTAGAGTATGTGACTGACTTTGTAATTTCTGTTTCTTTCGTAGAGTCTTGAAGCTTAAGGAAGTTAAAAATCATCCAGATCAAATGGAGATTGCAGAAGATTTTACGATTGTAGCCAACAGAGAAAACTGTGTGAGTTTAGTGTCTGAGATCACAGTGTATGATTTTGAGCAATACATGAGGAGTTTGCATATATGAGTAATCACTGTGTTTTATGGGCTCTGTTCAAGGTTTATTGAAAGACATCCTCTGTCTTCCATCGGAGTTTAAAAGAATTTTTGAGAGCAGTAACACTTTCAGGATAGACTTCTGAAACCTCCAGTCTTTTCTTTAGTTTTCAGCATTCTTTATGGTGTGCAGTATCACATGTCTCTTGGATATAAAACATACTTAATAGATGGTGACAGATTTCCTTCAAATGAAGGTTCTACTAAGTGATAATTGTGTGCCTTTCTGGTGCTCAGGTAAGTTGATCATACAAATACTAGAAATGTTTCAAGTCCCTCATAACTTATGGGTAAGTCTTCATAAGACAACAAAGACAATACGTTGCTTCCAAAAGTCTGTTTCTTCTCTTGGCTGTGCACACCTGTGACAGGTTTGGCATTCATCTAACTCTTGGTGAGCCAAATCAGTGCACTAAAATAACAGAAAAGGTGAGTGCTTGTCTGCTTGCCTGTGAGCTGAACTGGAGCAGAACAGAACTGAATCATCAGTGGATCAGAAGAGTGCAGAAAGGTAGAATCAAGTGGTGAGGAGATGATCTAAACCTGCTGGTAGGATTGAGCTCTTAAATCATCTCAATTGTTTCGTGAAGTCTTTTGTGATGTAAAATCACACAGACAATCTAACATCAAAAAGGTTAAAGAGCACACTCATGAAGAAAATTTTTTTATAATGGCTGGAACTGTCATTTTCCTTCAGCATGCAAGGTTATGTCTTACCTACTAGCAAGTTTTTAGTTTGAGTACTGTAAAATGCCTGGAAATTGCTCATACTAAAATTTTGAAGCTTTTGCAGAAGAAAGGTTTGTGTATTAAAAATCTACACAAACTCAGGAGTAAATATTCCATTGAATTCAGAAACTGAAAGCCAGGTCATCTAATGATTCACCATACTGGTTTTTTAGGGTTTGTTTAGGTAACTTCTGTTACAGTAAGAACAAAGAAATACGAGTTTTAGTCCTGTCTGTGCTGTGCCTATTCCTTTTGACTTCCATTATGACACTGATAACCCAGTTTTGAATGTTTCTTGTGGTAATGAAGCCCAGTGGAAGCAGCTGTGGTGGTTGAAGATGTTACTTTTCCCATCTTCTGCAACTAAGAGTTTAAGAAACAAGCTGATGGTGACTTAGCTGTGTCGATTCCCATTCCAGCATCTTGGTTCCAGACACTTCTGTTCTAAAACTTACGGTAGCTGAGAACCTTTGCCAGCTCTACAGGACTGAGAACCTCTGCATATGAGTAAATATTAATAATACCTCAGTTAAAGTTACCAAGTTCATGAACCCTCATAAAGAAGCCATAGCAGCACTAGGGCGATGCACAGCTGATGAGTGAAACAAGGTCTGAGAGATTAAAACAAGCTCAGAAAGCAAACTATAGGATGGAAACTAAAATGCTCTGAAGTCTAGAGACACTTCTCTGTGTTTCTCCAAAGGTGAACAACACTGTTACCGTAACGGCTTCTGGTCGAGTGGTGAAAAAGCGTTTTAATTTGCTGGATGATGACCCAGAACAAGAGGTAACTGATGCAGTGAGTAAGACCACTTCATGCATTATTTTAGGTGCTTAGCCAGCCAGAAGCCATTCTTGTTTCAGGTGCAGTGGGTATAACCATTATGTATATCTTTGAGTTCTTTATTCTTCTTCTATCTGTCTTTTTAACTTCTAATTGCTTCAAATGCTCTCTGTCATCTTTTCTCTATAGTTGACATTTGAGCTGTGGATTTTTTCTTTCTTGCAAGAACTGCTCTTATGCCCCACGATACCATCATAACTCCGTGTGACTTCAGTGGCAAAGAAAGGAGATATTAATGTGACAAACCATTACTCTTTTCTCCATTCAAATGTTTCCTTTAAATGTTTCTTACAAAGCATTTTATGAAATGAAAGAAACTTTTTTTTTCCTCTGCTTTAGATTCCTCTTGTCTTTGATGTAGCATCTCTAAACTGCATTTTCCTCTCCCAGTTACTTTGATTAGATTGCAGGAAAAGGTATTTAACATTTTTCCTTTAAGTAACTGCTTCTTGAGAATGAAAACACCACATGCCTTGGTGTTGAGTCTTCAGGAGGTTGTGAAAAATATTTTTTAGCTCTCTGTCTAGAGCTGGAGCTGTAATTGTCATAAGCACAACAGTTAAAATGTATCAGTTTTGGGCAGTCATTTCTTTTTTTCTGAGAAACTAGATTTTACTATGGTAAAACTACAGCACAGTGCAATATAACCCTTAAGGGTCTGCAGTTCATTTCTATCCACTTCTTCTTTTAACCATAATAAAAATAGTCTACACACTATTTTTTTCCCTGCTGTTATACTTTACTTGGAATTCCAGTAGACGTTTTTATATTATGGAAGAAAAAGACTGCCTTGAATTTAAAGAGTATGTCACAGTGAAATAAAGGCAATTAAGTTAGTTCACAATCTTTACATTTTGGTCTCAGTTGTTCACTGACACACCCTGTGGAGCAAAAGAGAGCTCTGAACAGAACATAGAAATATTCATGTGAATGGAATTATCCTAATATACTCATCCCCTAATATACTCAACCTTCAAGCCAGTGAAGGTTGTAAGTTACACTGTCTCTACTATGTCTGCTTCAAGAACTTAAATATATTTCTTCTGCCACTTTAGAAGTACCTCTTTTCTATATCCTGTATGTTATATATAAAAATACATCTACTTGCACATTACGATTTTTCAGATTATCACTTTCTTTTCTCCTGCTTAAGGAATTTCACTGAAATACACTGGACAACTCACGTTGGGTATCAGTGTCCCAAAGTTTTCTTTATCAGACCAGAAGGCATAAGAACTAGAATTTTTCCAATTGTGCTTTCACCAGAAAGAAAAAAGAGCTGTCTAATTTAGGTGGAAGGGAATGTGAATTTATGTTTCATTTCTAAACTTGAGGTTTTGTTTTTCCTAAGACATTCAAAATTGTGGACTATGAAGATGAATTGGATTTATTATCCACTGTGGCAGTTACTCAGATAGGAGCTGATGGAAGAGCTCACCTTGACTTTCATTGTAATGAACATGGGATTCTACTTAAGAGTATTCCATTACGGGAGTCCTGGGATGTGGTGAGGAAAATTTCTGTCTTTTGTTCACACTGTCTCTTCCCCATGCTCATTTACCTGCCATTTTTGTTCAGATTTGAAGCAGATATATAAATAGTGTTGCCAAGGGATGAGATTTGTACATAATAATAATAATTACAAATTCTAAAATTGTAAGTATTCCATCAGATAGCAGCTCATTTATCTGAAAATCTCCATTATTTGAAATTATTATTCTTTCCATTTGTTGATTTGTTTGCGTTTTTTGGTTGGGGAAAGGGCTGTCCTTATGAATTTCTGAAGTATTTATCAACTTAAATACTCACTCTATGACTAGTTTCATCAGATTAACTTTACAACTTGTAAATAATTTCACTATCTTAACTTCAACTGCTCATGCATAGAATTAAGCTGGACCTCCCTGTGTATGTATTTGGAGAGATGGAATGGGCTGTTCATATAGTCCAAGTTTAGGTGAACATCCAGCTTAGATGGTCTGAAATTTTCAGCACCTTTGCACCTCCTTTATCATTGACTGCATAGGCCACTTGGGATCTTAAATCAGATGCATCTAATTGCAGTCAGATGCCTAAAATAGCTATGTGAGAAACCTCTCAAAGTTCTAAAATTCTGTCCTTTATGTGGAAGAGCAATCTCTGTATATCCACACAAATCCTACCTGATCCTGGAGGTCACCAATATTTTTTGTTCATCGTGCCAAATGGTATGGATATTAACAAGTTGTGGAAATAGAGACTACAATCCAATTTCTTTTTCTCATTTCAGACTTATAGTCATGAAGTTTACTTCGACAAAGACCTTGTACTACATATAGAACAGAAGCCTAACAGGAGATTCAGTTGTTATGTTTACCAAATGGTCTGTGATACCGCAAAAGATGATTAATGTTCAAGCCATGAAAAAACAGAAAGTGTTTTGTAAAAAAGGAGGGAGAACTTTTGAATATATTTAAACCATAAACAACAACTACAGAGACTTCAGTTTGGATGTTATTTAAGGACTCCATACATAGAAAGTAGTCAGCTACTGTTTTTCTGGCAGGATTTAATCTTAACATTTTGTACTACTACAAGAGGTTTTGGTTTTTTTTTTTCTTTGTAACACTGTACACTTGCCTGTAGTCCATAATGGCTCTTCATGTATTCACCAATTCATCATTAACTCTAGATGCAGCATTTATTGCTTCTCTTCAGCAATAGGATTGAAATACTGGACATCAAGGAGAAAGATGTGGACTTACTGATTATCTGCCATCTGCTGTGATCTGTCTTATATAGTTTTACCTATGCAACTCTAATATAGACTGTCAATTAAACAAAGTATGTAAAACTGTCTAGGATAAATTTTATATGTAGCATGAAAATTGCAGTGTTACTATTAAACCACTTAGACAAAATCCTTCTCTTGCTTTTCTGTGAGAAATAAAATCACGCAGGTTTTCTGGTTGTGTATGTATTGGTTTAAAGATAAATATTAATAAATTATGTATTTTACTGTCTTTTTAATATATATTTTTACACATACATATAGATATAGCAGTTCTCTGGTTCTTCCTGTGCCAAGGGTCAAGAGTGGTCAGGAGTCTGAGCCAAAGCTCCCAGCTGCTCACCCTGATCCCTGTGTGCATCCTGCCTGGTATCTGGGAGTGCCGTGTGCTATAGTCAGAATCTGCAAAATGCAGGCTTTCATTTTAAATTAAAAAGCACCTACAGCCAAACCCAGGCTGTAGATTCACGGTGATAAAGAGTGTTTCCAAATGCAAGGCAAAGATGGGCTCAGGAGAGTCGCTCTTGGAGGGAAGGACCAACATCTAACCAATCTACCAACTACCGTCGCCACCATCATGAACATGGTAATTCAAATGCAAATATTCTTTTTACTCCAACCTTTACTAATTAAGCATGGATCATTCTAGATGATGCAATAGGGAAGAGCTCTAGAAGAATGATAAAAATTTTCTATTTCAAGTTTTTACAAAAAGTGTAATGCAAAAGAAAAAGTGAACTACAATTGTTGAAAGAAAACAACACCACAAAATGGACATTTATGAAGAGAATGAAACAACAGTAGTAATAAAGGGCAGCAGCAACACCCAATTTCCACCCTCACTTCCATAAATTTTCACTTAGTGACCAGGAAAGAACACCTGTCCATTACCTGCTATTTTATAAGTAACTACGTAACTAATATATGAAGGTAATGATAGTCTATAAGGCAGAAAACCCAACTCTCAAGCAGATACTTAAGATACATTTTATGCTCACTTCTGTTTGGGTTATTGAAGCAGTTCGTCCTAGAAAAAGATGTTTAAACTTCATTGTTTTATATTAAATACTGCAAGTACTGCTCATGTCAATCAGCTCTAGCTTTCAAGAGTTTGCTATACTTGCAAGTGGCATATTCTTAAATTATTACAGACTTCTGAAATTATATTCTGCTAAATCTATAAATGTGCATCAGTATCCAAAAGTTCAGCAATTTGTAATGACGAAAAGGCAGCCCCGACTTTGATGAAGATTGTGGGGTCTCAGGTAAGAAATTCTATTACTCTAAACACACACTCTGTTTCTGCACTACAGTAATGGCAGGTGTTCCATTCTGGAAGATCACATGGATATTTTCATTCAGAAACAAGAGTGTTTTGCTTTAAAACACCTTGAAAGCTATTTAAGAGTAAAGAAGCCCCAGTAATTAGGCCTGAGCACTTCTATCTTCACACCCTACTTACTAACAGGCTGGAACACACCAAAGAAACAAGCTGTGAATTGCCTCCTGTACCTATGCACAGACCCAGAAAATTCTAAACATAAATTTCTGTTTAAATGGGAGGAAAATCCTGACCACAAACCAGTAGTCTTTCAGACTGTTAAAAAAAATAACTGTATCTAAACCAAATACAAATACCTGCATGCTTCATGGCACCTCATCTGAATCAACTGCTTTTACTTCCAGTTATATTTTTTAACTCATCCACCAGAAAAAACCTACTTTGCCAGGAGATTTCATATGTAGGCATTTTTTGGTCACTATTGCTGGCAGGGGTGTACTATTGTGCAGTGCCAAATTGATAATTTGAATTAATGCATTAGATTTGACTTAGACCTATAGTTTGATGTCCATTTATGATGATTCTAGGGCACTTAGCTTTCTCTTTTTCATAATGTAAATTAGGTACTTGGAAATCTCTTACACAATCTGAATAATTCAGTATGCTAAAGACTAAGAGTGTTTGTAAAGTGGAAAAGTTCGGAGGAAACCCATGTGGTTTCCATTACTGAGGAAAAAATATTCTTGTGCACATGCCCAGAATAATTATCTACAAGCACCAAAGTGGGACATTAGTATAAAAAAAGACGAAAAAAAAGCTTTGAAAAAAACAGAAGTAACTTTTTCAAATGTAGCTTATTTCCCATTTCTAAATTAAGAAATTAAGATGAATAAAATAGAGAAGATAAAATTTTTCTTCACTTCTCATAGGTAGTAGCTTCATGATCAGGAAACCCGTTTACTGGTAGTTTTTTGTTTTACAAAAATCAGACTAAGGTATTATTGGCATGAAATTGTGAGTTCCCTTACTTCCTGTGTATTTCAGGGGGTGCTTAGCACTCATCCATGGCTTCCAGAGTCTGCAGATAAAGCCTCAATTCATTATTTCAAATGCAATCTCAAGTGCATATTTAATAAAAGATCAAAGCTGAAAAGTTCATGCTTCTATTATTTTCACTAGCACTATAAATGCCCAAGGAGAAAAGTAGGGTATATATAGAGAGATGTAAATATGTATGTGAACTGTTAATATGAATAAAGACTCAAATGTGTATTTCAAACATAGAGTTGTAGGGATCTTACTTTTGCCAATTAGGTGATCTTACACAAACTTTCTGCATTTTCAATGTGGAGAAATGTTTCTTTATACTTCTGTTTGTTTCTGGATATGTCCAGTTACTTTAACAGCAGAGTTTCTTGGTCATTTTATTCTCATTTTGTATTTTATTTTCCTTTTGTTATTGAAAAAAATTTATATTACTTAACGGTAACTGAAGACTGCCAAAAACTCACCAGCGAGAGATTTGTTTTCCTTATGGAACTGTAACAGCTATCCCACGTGATGGAACAGCTAATAAATTAATTTGCTCCCCAGTTATGATAAAGATTGTTAATAGGAATAGCTGCTAGGAAGGACACCTGCATAGGGTGGCATGTAGGCTGCTTCCTGAAAGAACGGTTGGCAGGAAGTGCTGTCAGCTGCTCAAAGCAGGAGCTCTGGGCACTCTGCCTGCAAATGGCAAAATGTTGGTCTAGGAAGTAAAAAGATCATGAACGGGAGAATTCCTGTTGGATTTCACTGAGCGCTGTTCGATACAAACTTTCTGATGTTGCCAGAATGAACAAAACCTAAATGATAAGACCAAAAAAGGGGAGAAGGCAGTAAAAATGTGGTTTTCTAAGGCTGAACCACAAAAGAACATGGAACAGCAACTGAGGTCATTCCTAACTGCCAAGTATTGCTACAGCCACAAGTACAAAACTTTTTTAAAGAGGTTTTTTTCTGGAAGGTGTGTGAATTGATCTGATATGTATGTGGCAATGGCTCACCAATAATAATTGCATTGAATCAACATGATTTCAGGTGTCTCTGATACACAGACTTAATATGTTATGAGCACTAAAAGAAGGAACCAAGGATTCCAGTATTTAAATCAACGTTAGAGATATTTAAGGGAACATATTTTTTTTGCAACTATTTCACAATCTTAGATTTTCAGAGAGGATCACTTGAACCTCTCAGGTTGCTACACTTGGCATTTATGCAATTGTAACTTTAGTATTTACTTCTGCTTTACTGAAGTTACAAACTGATGACCCAAATAACCTTCAGGAGCTCCAAAACAATTTTATGTCAATGCATTGTAAAGTTTATAGATTGAACAAATTGAAAGTAGTTGAAGTGCTTTCTTCAGCTAACAAAAGATTACATGAACTGCAAAAACAGGCTGGGTTGTTTTTTGGGTGTTTGCTTGTTTGTTTCTTTTTGTTTTGGTTTGGGTTTTTTCATAAAAAGAACTAGGTATCCTAGCAGAGTGAAGAGTTACAATGATGCAATTGTTAAGAACTGCTTGATATAGCTTAATAACTCATTTAGTAAACTGGGAGTACAAATGCCTTGTTCCTGCCTGTGTGGAGAAGGAAATTGAGTTCTTGGGAACATATTTTTAGGGAAGAGTAAGTGACATTCTTCTGAGGAAGAGAAAAAGGAATCTAAAATTCACTGGAATTACTCCACCGAGTGGTTAAAGAGCTCTGGCTTACTTGAGATGCTTCAGGAGAAGCAATGCATTCCACATGATAGGACTGCAGGCTCTCCAGACGGTCCCCAGTGAGAGCAGTTTGCCAGCAGACAGACAGGAAAATTATTCTGTGAACATGTTTACTTGGATGCTCCACAGTTAGACTCATACATGGGCAGTTTTCCTGATTCTATCTGAAGTTAGTCTCAGCCTTGGGTATGTACTGTGTGTGTTGGCTGCCTCTAACCTGCACCTTGGAGCACGGTCGCAGCACATTTCCATGCTCTGGGGCATTGGAGATCTAGGAAACTCCTGAGTGTTGACACCACGCTCTTCCTAGTTTAGCTCTTTATAATGCCACTGCCCCTTCTTTGTACTGCCTGGAAGCTGGCTTGATTTTCTGACTGTCTTACAAACATTTTGTTTTGTGGACCAAAGCAGCCTACTTCCATTTCTACTTGAACAAAATCACTCTTTTTTTAAATTTTTTTTCCCCCTTTCTCAGTGATCTGGACAGAGAAGAAAAATGGGATTCCAAAAGCGCTACCTCTATTTGTATTTGATAAACACATGTGTGCAGAGGCCCAGGTGGAATTTCCCAGTCAGTGCCTAGGAAATGAAAAGATAGGAAGGACTGGCTTTTCCTGATAAGATCTGCTTTGAGCATTAGAAGAGTGCCAATCCTGCCCTTCTCTTGTCATTGAGTGCACACTCACTGCAAGGCTGCTGAGCAGTGGGGAACAAAAGAAGAAAGCACAAGTCAAATAAAAACTGCAAGCTGTAAAATTTTATAATCTTGCTTTGACAATTCCAACTACTGCCATGGAGTCCCCAGTTTTAAAATACTTTAACAAAATACCTTAAATTATTAGAAAAATATGCTACAACTCACAGAAGCAAAATGTTTATGGACTGAACAACAACAAAGAGTTTCATTGCACAGGTAACAATGACTGGCCTATAACCAGTACCGAATTTTGGAAAAGCTGCATTATGTGCCTTATTTTGTCTCAGCAAAAGCTCCCTCCAGGGTGGAAAATAAGTAAAAATTATTTTTAGGAAGCATCCCATCCCACAGTCACAATTTTTGCAAAGAAAATTAGTGATGCCTTCAATAGCAAACGTCAAATGGTTCTGTAGCTTAGGCATGGAACTCAATACCAAAAAAGAGCAAAGGGATCATTCTAGTTTGCTTGTGCTATTGGAACACTAATTATTTAGACTTCTTTGTCAGTATTACTCCTGGTAAGATAACTTCTACAGGGGTATTTCTAAAGCTCCCACAAAAGCCAGTTACATTAGCTGCCAGAACAAACCCGACTGGACTATCTCAGCATTTTTGTTTGTTTACAAGATGAACAGCCACTGGGCTTCTGAAAAACCCATCCAAATGCTCTACGGGATACTGCAACTTACCTGAAATATCCTGTTCTATGGCTGAGATCTTCAGCGACTTGTCCAGCATGAAAAAACGGATATAAAGTTGTAGCTGGTAGAAGAGGCTGTAACCTCATTCCAAGTACAGCTCTGACAAGATAGTTAATGGTCACTGGAAACCAGAAATACTTCCCGTATTAAAAAAAGTTACATCAGAAGCACAAAATAATGATCTATGGTGACATGGTGTGTTGCTTAGACAAGAATTTGTGTACATTTATGTCTAGGCTCCTGCTCTCAAAATATATGAATGGTATAGCAACAACGACAGAAGTTCCCAAATACTGCAGGCACAATACAGGCAGCAATCCATTGCTGCCTCTCCAAAATAACCTGTGAATCTTTTTCTTTATAGGTCTTATTTTGTCTGTCTACTTTGTAGGTTCTTCCAGGTCTAAAGTTACAGATACCCTACATCTGACAATGCAGCAACCCAAAGAAAGAAGTGCCTATTAGGTTATGTCCCAACAGAACTGCTAAGAGGGAGCACACGTTGACAGAGTTGGCAATGTACTGGAAAAATCATTGTCTCTAAGAAATGGAGACTCTGGGAAAGAAGAGGGCCTGGTTAACAAAAGCAGGTGTTCACTGACCCAAGAGGCTTGGAAGACCTATACAGGATAGTTTCCTTCTTATGCCAGTGGGGGTTTGCTTTCCAAAGAGATTATCAAACGTGTCATTCAGCCCTCAGCAGTCAGCTGTATCATGTTGAGTTCCCACTCCCATGTAAACATGCAATCCACTTGAACATTGTAGCTGTGCTAAGGATCGCTTCTGATTCAAGACCAATCTGACATTTGCATCAGGTGGGCAAGAAGAGGTGGAAGAACAGGAAAGAAGGAGAAATACAGGCAGGAGTTACTAATTGCGCTACTTAAAATCCTCTCTGCGTTACAGATGTCCCATAAAGAACATTTCACTTTGTCTAAGGATTTATTTTGCACTTTGTGCTGGTTTGGTTTATGTAGCAATCTGCAAGCTTTCACATTTCTTCACTTCTGTTTTTAAAAAAATTCATCCATGGTTAGTTGGCAAAACTGGGCCTCATTTTTCAGTTCAATAAAATTTTGCGTTTGCTTTTTTTAGTTGCTGCTTAACAGGGTAAACCTGTTTGAGCTATAGGAATTCATGAAAGTCTTCTGAGAAATATAGTTTTAGGCATAAGTAAAATCCACTTGGGTAGAAGGTTTCTGTATGGGGCTGTTGGGGTACTGGATGTAATGAAAGCTTGTTGAAATCAGTGGGAACTTGAAGTATTTTGCAGTTGGGAAATTTAGGTTCATAAAAGGTAAATTAAAAGAAATATTTGCATCAGTTTTTAGGCTTTACAGAGATAAAAGTAATTTTATTAGACCACCCCATATAACTGGAAAGAATGGACACATTTTGGAGCCTGTGAATCCTTTTTTTGGAATTTTATGTAATATTTCCGCAATCCCTCGCATGGAACTGACAAACACCGTAAAAATGATGCTTTGCTATCTGTAACATTTCAACATCAATCTGAAGGTTTTACAATACTCTTTGAGTAAATGTTATTTTTTAAAAAAATATAATAAAGATTGATTGTTTAAAAGACAATGAGTAAGGGACTCCAGATAAGTATAGAAAAATACCCCAAAACTGATTGTGTATAAGTACCATTTTGTTTAACCCATGTGATATTTTTTGTGCACAAGTAGGCAGATCTATGGTTTTACTATATGCTGGTTTGCACATAAAAAGATTCACTTAACAATCCATAAAAACTTAATAAAATTTTTATGACCATAATATTGAGATGACCTTTGTGCCTCATAAGCTAATCACAATCTGGTATCCTTGGAAGTGCATTCATCAGAAGATTCAGGGCTTAGATTTTGGCTTCTCATAAATGCTGTGACTTGTCAAACTTAACAGTATCAGTGTTATCAGTTCTAGTTCCCATTGTGACTAGAATGAGCAACCACTGAAATCCTGAGGGCAGGTCACACCAAATCCATGCAAATTAAAGCTAAACAGTTGATGCCCAAGTGAAGCTTTTCTTTAAAATGTCAGAGCCCAGCATCTATTTTTAAGAGATTAGAGAGGATAAAGAAATATATTTGCATCCCCTTCCAATCTGGCCTGATCTTCATGTCTCTATGTAGATGTTTCCAGCACTTCAGTAAGGACGGAGTTTGAATTGGCAGTATTCTACTGAAACTATTTTAAATTCCATAAAACTGTTTCCTTTAATTTTTTTTAGGCCTCAGTTTGAGTGTGAGATACCAGACAGCTCAAAGATTAGCAAGTAAAAAAAAAAAAAAAAAAGTTTTTTTTTTCTCTCAATCAGTTAATGAATTTCTAAGTAATTTTAAAAGTAAGCTAATTAAATACCAGAAAAGTAGTGCTGAATACACGTTTGGGCATAGCCTCCAACTGATAGGAGAAATAGAAACATTGTTCACAGCACTCCAGAATGCCCAAATAAGGAACAATATAATCTTAGAAGAGTCCTAGAGAATTAGATAAGGGATGTACTCAAACAAACAGGATGTAAACTATGCTCTGCATCCTCAAATAAGATGAAGAACGAACGTTACAGGTTTTGGTGGTGAAACACAATGACGCTGTGCCTGCTCAAGAACCGAAGTCAAGACAACGCAGACGACCTGGCAGGACCAAACAAGGACTTCCAATGGGGGTGTGACTATGTAAAGCAAACTAATGAGTATGTATTAAGCGAGAATATCTAATGAATATGTGATGTGCAATAAAAAACCCTGTCTGTCTATCTGTCATTTGGCACGTTAGATTAGAGGAGCTATCCTCCGAACACCCAGCACACTGCTTTTTAATACCTACAGATTGGGTTTAAGAAGTTTGTTTCTGTTGCTTTTCGGTATCACTACTGCATTTGACAGACTTCAGAGCCAGCTGAATGCCCTTAAGCAAAGCAAAAAGTGACTGAATACATGATTTGACAAAACGTATCTAATCTATCATGTTATATTTTTGTCAGATGCTGCCTGTTGTCTCCTTTGCAATTCTGTTTTATTTCCTTCTCTTTTCCTCAATAACTTCCCCGCATGAGTCCTTCCATACCGATTGGAATTGTCTTAAGTTTCATGTGCTCCCTTTTGATATATTTATGCTATTCAACAGAACAATGTCCACATCCTCCTGTGCACTTAGGTCAGACTCCTAGTTTTATCTAGACAGATAAAATCAGTTATCTGTTCTACATTTGCAGCACTCCGTGAATCCAGGGGGAAGGGAGCGATCACGATGGCAAGCCGTGCTCCAAGTTCAGGCAAGGTCATCAGTATCTTTAAGTGCGCTCCTCCTATTCTGTATTTTCTGTATGCTCTGCCTGCCTCTTCGTCACAGCAGCGCTCCTGCTTTATCTGTAAGTGCTTATGGCTGCAGTGGCTTATCTTTATGGCAGGTCTGTAAATTGCCCAACTTTCACTACAGGCTCCCCCGTGACCATCAGCTCCCTTACTCCGCTGCCGGGGGGAGCGCAGTGGGGCGGCCACCCTGGAAAGGGACAGGCTGACACAGAAAATTCTTTTCTAAGGCGCGGTTCTGAATGCGAGGGCACACTCGGAGCTTATGAAAACTGCTTTAAAAAAATAAAATAATAAAAAAAGAGGCAACACCTTCCTCGTGAAAAAGCAGCGCTGAGAGGGTCGCGGGACGCCGGGCAGCCGGCGGGCAGGGCAGAGGGACGCGGAGGGGCGCGGAAGGGCGCGGAAGGGCGCGGAGGGGCGCGGAGTGCCGCCCTGCTCTCCTGCTCCCGCCCCTGCGGCTCCGCGTTCCGTCTCTCCCCGTCCCGTCCCCTCCGGGCCCGACCCCGACCCCGCCCGGCCGCCGGCCCGCCCCTCCTTCGCGGCGCTCGCTGCCACGCTCGGGGCGCGGAAGATGGAGGACTACGGGCGATTCTTGGCGCTATTGGCCTCCACGCTGCTGGTCGGCTTCGTGTCCGTCATCCTCTCCCTCGTTTGGGTCTTCCACTACCGCGAGGGGCTCAGCTGGGACGGCGGCCTGGGGGAGTTCAACTGGCATCCCGTCCTCCTCATCATGGGCTTCGTCTTCATCCAGGGCATCGGTGCGTCGGGGTCCCGGGTGCGGGGCTGGCACGGAGGGGTCCGGCGCTGCCGGGAGCGGGGCGGGGGCGGCCCGCGGGCGGTGGTGCTGACAGCGGGAGCGCTGCGGCCGGTCCCTGCTGCACGGACGGAGCGGTTCGGGGAAGCTAGCACTCCCCGAGAAGGCACAAAGAGTCCCTTGTAATAAGCCAAAACTGCTACGTATCGGTTTGGGCTTTTTTTTTTTTTTTTTTTTTTTTTTTTTTAATGCAGGCACTTGTTTACCCTGGCCTGGGATTGCCGCGCACTTTGAGTAATATTTGAGAGGTGTTTTCCTAGGCAGCCTGAACTTATGCGGGTTGAGAATCCAAATGCCAGAAATGCTGCCCTAGGAAAGTTTCTCTTTTGGCTCTCTCCCATGTCCCCAGAAGAGAAAGGAAAGTTCAATACCACAGAAGCTTGATCCAGGAATGGGGTTTGTGCCAGAGAAAATGTAGCACCATGAGCACCATTAAAATGCAGTTCTTCAGTCCAGACTTAGCATAAGTTATTTTGTAAAAGATATGTTTTAAATTAATTCTTAATTCTGTTGCCTAAATAACATTCAGTTATTATGATGCAGTGTTGCCATTTTGTTTTGTTTTGTTGTTTGTTGAGTGTATAAACATTTGACTTCATAGAGTTCAGCCTTGTTCTGACATTTAACTGTTTCCCATTACACTTAAAAAATGAACAGTATCCTTTTTCCCCTCCCACGCAATTAGTGCATTGAGTCTTCAGTGCAAGGGTTGTTCCTTGAGGCCAGCAGGAATACTGGAGTTGGAACTGTGTTTTGCTATTAATTTTATTATAAACTCAATGACACAAATCTTGCTAGTTTCAGTATAAGGAGAACTAAGTGAAACATTAGTAATGGGCCCAAGAAGGACAAATAAATACTGCACAGAATAGTGGAAATGCTCCCACAGTGTTACCACTGAGTTTTGGGGGGAGAGGATAGGGAAGATTTCACTGTTTTTAAGGAAGGAAGAACCTCTGGCAACTTACAGTATAAATGTAAGCTGGAGTATTTCTTTGTAATAGCACATTAACTCAAATTTTATCTAGACAAACTTAGAATTTAATTTTAATAACCTTATTTACATTTGCTTCATTGCTGAATGATAGATTGCATTCATCCAGCCAGAAAACTTGTCCAGCTTTCATTTCAGTTGTTTGTATCACATGTGTGCTCGCTTGCTCTCCAGCAGGAGCCCAAACAGTCAAGAGGGTGGAAGATGCCGAAGGCTGTCTAGTTCTGGTGGTGAAGGGAATGTTGTGATTTGAACATACATCGTAAATTTTTTTTTCCACTGGGAGTGTTCTCAGTTTTGTGGCTTCAAGTTACAAACTACTATTGAGCAATAAACAGTACTTTGAAGTTGTTTTACTTAATATTGCTCAATAGGAAGTGTAATTTCAGGCTATAAATAAGCAATGAAATTCACCTGTTGACTTCATTAATATATATTCCATACTACTTATTGTGCCTAATCTATTTTTTTTTTTATATAAGCATAGCATTTTTTAAGAAAATAGGGGGAGGATTTCCTGCAGCTTTTTCCAATGTATTTTATATTTTTTTCCCTTTGAAACTCAGTTTTTTCCCTGTGTCACAGAGAAAGGGTGTTGTCTCAAACCTGCTGTAGATAAGGATATATGTAAAGTAAATGGAGATTTACCATAGTTAAAAATCCCCACATATACAAAGAATTCACTTTGATCATTATTTGGGGAGGAAATCCTGTTACATAACATGAAAAACAAAGTTAGAGACTGAAGGAATATTGTAGTAAATCAGATAAAATATCAACAGATAAGATACCACTGTGAATCTGATTCAAATTTGATTGACAAAAGTCTGCCCCTGAATCCAAAGTAATTTGGAGGAGACTGGGAAATCAGATACCTCTTTGGGAACATACAAGAAACACAAGTCTTTAAGTAGTTAAAAGTAGGAGTATGTAAAAAAATCTCAGTTAAATTTTTGTGGAGGATTTTGAATAATAACAAAACCAATTGTTTCTTGAGTTTATTAGTCTATTCAAAGGATAGAAATGTTGTATTGTCTGTAGGAGGTAGAAGAGATGACTATAATATAATGTGCATACTGGGAAGTAGATATGGCCTAATAAAAGTGTTGTATATATCTTGTCAATCAAATGGAAAAGCTGTAGGCACGGTAATATTAAGATTTAATATTTGTGGATCAGCACCTATGGGTAAATGATACCTGACAAAACATTGTCAGTGCACAGTAATTGTCCACAAGATTTCCTAGACTTAAAGTGGGAAAAACAGAGGCAATAAAACAGTGTGCATATTAGTACAGCAACATTTTTGAAAATAATAAGAAAAAAACATGATGAAAAAATGAGTTTTAAGAAGAGCTTGAAGGAATAGTAGTGTGATAGAATGGGTTAAATAAGTAAATAAATTTACATGTGCAACTGTTGAACAGTGACTGCAGACTCAGGGCATGATCCAAAGGAATATTTGCATGATAGTTCATGTTTGGCCTGCAAATGATTAGTCCTCCTATAGGAATAATTAAGAAACCCATCAAGATATAATGTGATATAAATGGTTTTTGAGAATTTCCCATTACTCACCTTATAAAAGAATATTTTTTTTTTCTTACAGAGATGTGACAATCTCTGTTGCAAACTGAGGAGCAGGGTGGTGGCTTTTGGGGTGGTGGAAGAGTGAATAAAGAGTGAGTCAGAACAAGGAAGATGGGGTAGCCTGTCTCCCATCCTCAAAAGTTCAGTCTAGGATGCCTAGACTATCAAATCTCTTAACAGTACTAGAGATGCTGTACCTAGAGAAAGTTATTCACAGAGCTGCTTTACTATGTTCCCACTAAAAATTCTGTAACCGTGTATGTGCTTTTAACCCAGGCCTTAATTTTGAGATGAAATTACACATCACATCTGAGTAAGTTTTAAGAGCTTGTACTACTGAAAGACAAATCTTCCTTTTCTCCCCTTTGTTCCCCAGACTGTCTTGTTTCCTCTGGCAGGTCAGAAAAGCACTAGTTATGAGAAAAGCTGGAAAAAGCACACAGAAGAGGTGATGGGAAAATAAGACTGTGTCTTTTCACACTGATAAACAGTCAGATCTGCTCAAGTTGCAATGTGTAGCTTCACACACAGTCTTCACAGAAAGAGGATTATAACAAATTGTATTACCATGCATGTGCCCCAGGCTGTGGCACGTAACGTACTAATGCATGATATTGTTAACAAGTGTCCAGACCATTAGTCTGTATTCCTTGGTTTTCTATCATACTGTTTATGGGAAACAGCCCAGAGAATTCAAGGCCCAGATGGAGATCTGAGACTATGTGGACAAGGCACATGGACAAGGACTACGTGGACTGGTGAATTTGATAGTGATTTTTGAAGTTAAAACAACTAGATGAAAACAGAAAAATGTTATACAACAATTTTAGCCCAGACTTGTCTGTCTGAGATCAAAGACTGAAAAATAAGACTGAAAACCTATGCTCATGAAGTTTTCTTTAAGACATACAGAGTCCAGTACTCAGCTGCACTTTGAATAAATGATTGACAATACTGTGGGCCATATGGTAAGGAGGATTTACTGGGAATATCCTCATGGGATGTTGAGGCTTGTTTGAGGCCCTTTGACATATCTGCTTTATGAAATTAGAAATCGTTATCATCAGCACCAAGTTGATTTAATAATAGTCTAATGCAGGATATTATTGGCAGCTGGCTGAACGTGAGCCAGCAGTGTGCCCAGGTGGCCAAGGCAGCCAACAGAATGCTGGCCTATATCAGAAATAGAGTGACCAGCAGGACCAGGGCAGTGATTGTCCCCCTGTACTGGGCACTGGTGAGGCTGCACCTCAAGTGCTGTGTTCAGTTCTGGGCCCCTCGATTCAAGCCAGACATTGAGGTGCTGGAGTGAGTCCAGAGGAGGGCAGCAGAGCTGGTAAAGGGTCTGGAGCACAAGTCTGATGAGCAGTTGAGGGAGCTGGGGTCATTTAGCCTGGAGAAAAGGAGGCTCAGGGAGGACCTTATCATTCTCTACAACTACCTGAAAGGAGATAGTAGCTAGTGGGGATTGATCTTATCTCCCAAGAAACAAGAGAAAATGGCCAGTTGCACCAGTGCCATTCAGACTGGATACTTGGAAGAATTTCTTCACCGGAAGGTGATCAGGTATTAGAACAGGATGCCCAGTGAAGAGGTGGAATCACTGTCCCTGGAAATGTTCAAAGAATGTGCATATGTGGTGCTCAGGGATATGGTTTAGTGTGAACATGGCAGCGATAGGTTAATGGTTGAACTTGATGGTCTGAGAGGTCTTTTCCAACCCAATGATTCTATGATTCTAACATTACCATTTAACTTTTGGGGAACTGCTGGAAGTGATCATAAGCTTGGTGTGCTGAGTCATACTTACATAAGACAGTAAAACCTTCCTAGGAAGGTTTTACTTCCTGATTTTGTAGGATTTACTACTCTTGCTTTTTAAAGTAGGAAGCTGAGAACTGCCTAAGTGCTGAATACATTTAAATATTTTAAGGGACACTTTCATCCCAGTATTATATTTTCACACAGTATGTAAAAGCATACATTGATTTAAAATCAGATCACAGTCTGGAAATTTGACTCATGAACAGTGTTTTCTTTGTGAATTATTTAGTGCAGTATTGTATTTACTGGCATGCAACCAAGTAAAAAAAAGTGTAAACAGAACTTTGAAAATAATTAATTAATTATTATTGTTGTTCACCACTACATATAGAAAGAATATTCTATTTATAATCTATGCTTTTTGCCTAAAAAGCTAGGGTTACGGAGAAGTCATGAGTACTGAGTAAGGCACATGAGAATCACTTAAGAAAACTCCTAATCTTTGCATTGATAAGGTAATACTTTTCTATTTCTATGTTTGGAACAAGAAGCTTTTAAAAACCTGAATACATTATTATTCTTTTGTTTTAGTATATCTAATTATATGTAAAGATTTTAGTGTAATTCCATAAGCAGAAATCTTAAATGAGGATGTGATGAATCACTGAATGGAGCTTTTTGCTCAGCCAAGACATTATGGATGTGGGCATTATCTTTTATTGGTCAGGTTATTACTTGTCCTCATAAATATTTGACCCCTCTTACCTAAATATACTTATGTGCTGTCACACATCCAGAATTACTACCTGGTTTGTAATCAGAGGTACCTGGGGCTTCAGTGATCTAATCTGGCCTGTTTGCATCTGCTGTGGAAAGCACCTGGGTCATATGACAGGCAGGGGACAGTTGTGGCAGGGAAGGGGCAGTGGGGATCTTGAAGAAAACTTGGCAAGAAGCAGCTCTACGCTAAGTTATTCTTATGGACCATCTAGTGTTGGATCACTGGCTCCAACACTGGATTGCTGTTTTGTTCAGACTGGACTATCTGCTACAGTTATTAATGCAAGTATAGGCAAAAACCCCCTGCATTCATCTAACAGTGGTGGAAGAGTTGTATGTGCCAAATGCTTTTGTCTCTTATAAGTAAGGTTACGATTCCCTTACGCTGAAGAGCACTTTTCCATTTAAAGCAGACCTGTTAATATCAATAGACGTGCAAGAGACGGTCATATAAATATTCACATAATTCAAGAATCGCATTATCCAAAGTTGGCAAAGAGAATAAATATTAGAAAAATAATCTGACACACATTCTCAACAAGTGAGATTTTCTAAATAGAAGACTTGGGCTCTATTCCTCCAATTTGACTAGTAGGAGAAAAATCAAAATCCTATGCAGAATCCCTGTTAGATCAATTTAATGACTGAGGAAAAGATGGCACCAAGTTGTTTACTGGTTTGTGGGGTTTTTGTTGGTTTTTTTTTTAAAAACATGCTTAAATTTGGGATTTTTTAATTAGGAAAAAATCTCCCTAAAAGCTGTATTTAAGCCTCAGTTGTATATTCAGAATATGCTATGCTTTGTGTATGAGAAAAAGGCTTTTAATAGACTTTTATAGAGGACTAAAGGTTGGATTTTGCTGTAATTTACCATGGAACGATGTGAATTATATGTAATTATTAACATCTGAGAGAAGTTATAAGGCATAAAATCTTGTCTCTGTTCTTTCTTCAGCTATTATTGTGTACAGACTGCCCTGGACCTGGAAGTGCAGCAAACTCCTAATGAAGTTCATACATGCTGGATTAAATACCATAGCCATGATTCTTGCAATTGTTTCTATGGTAGCCGTGTTTGATTACCACAATGCCATGAACACTCCTAACATGTACAGTCTGCACAGCTGGATTGGGCTGACTGCTGTTATATTTTATTCTCTCCAGGTCAGAATCTAACTATTTATAAATGGGTTGTAACTTTGAGGAATGTTTTGAGTAATTTAGGCCCAATAGGCCCTTGCTAGTACACTGTAACTACTGGGATAGCCATTTGACACTCCGTGATTTGGCAAATTAGCATGTAAATGTGCAAATACTGGATCTTTGATTTTGATGAAAAATGCATTTTAAAGCATATTTTGTTTATTTGCTGGGATAGTGGCCATTTATTTATTATACAGTTACACAGTATTGTGTTTCTAAGCTCTCTTAACTTCTGAAGTTAAAGCAAGTTATTTGGTTTGTTGGAAGCACATTTAAATACAGTTAGAGCTTTTATTAAGGAAGTCTGAAATGAAGTAACTGCTTTGCTTTTTTTTCAGCTGTCATAATTTTAAGTAATCACTTCTTGGCCTCAAGACTTCTGTTTATCAGCAGAACAAGTGCTGCAGGCAGCAGTAGAGATCTGAATAAGCTATACTGGCTGATTTTCCTGAATCAGCAAAACTTTGGTAGATGTTTGTGGGCATGCTTTTAACTGCTCCTGTTGGCAGAGAATTAGCGTTATCATAATGTAAAATGAGCTAACTTAGTATGTTTTGCATTTGGCACATAAGAGGACCAGGCATGCCCTGATATTTACAGTACACATACAGATACGATGTTTCTGCATATACATTCTGAACTCCCTGTATTGTATTATTACACTAAAGAAATCTATTTTGTTCTTTCAAATGTTTTTTTTTGCCAAAACACTAAAAAGCAAAAAGACTGCATTATCTATGATCCAGCACAGAAAATCCTCAGCTGAGGGTTTTATCCTTTTATCCTGTTTCCTTTTATCCTTCACTGCTCAAGTAGGAGCTACAGGAAATAGTGTTGAAATAGTTTTTAACACTTAGAAAAAATAGAAAGCATATTGCAGTTGAATATATTCTCTCTAGCTGAAAAAGTTAATGAAATTAGTATGAATAAGAAGGAACAATGTTATAATATTGTCCTAATAATGCAGCTATTTCAGGGAAATCTGTGCTACCAGTACAGTATTGGCATTTTTTCTAATGGTTAAATAAAGAATTGTGAATAAGGTCTTTGTTCTACTTCTCATTTTATTACTATAAACATGGTCAATGGCACTTAATGCATTGCCTGTCTCATCAATAGATCTTTGGTGTTACTTCCTCCAAGCTGGGGTGTAAATCTCCAGTCAGAGACTGAGGTTTGTTAAGTGACTGAGCACTATTAAAAACAGTCATAAAGTAGTATCTCTGTTAATAGAGAAGACACCTGGCCTTTGCCAGGAATGGCATGTCAGTCATATGCTCACATACTCTGCCTCCAGGAACAATAGTGTAAATGTATTAATGTCAAATGTATGTTAACACAGTATGGCACACAGACGTAAATTTAAGAATAGGGCAGAAATTTAAAATGGAGACTGTGTCTTGGAAAACAATGTCTCTGGAATGAAGTACTCAAACACTATATGAACCTCAAAATGACTTCTCACAAAGCTGTGACTACAAGAAAAATATGGCACTAGCAAAACTAATATGAAATACTATGGAATAATTTTTTTTTAATATAAAAAGAATGACCAGAAAAAAAAATCTGGAAAAGTAACTTGAGAGTTGGGAAAACTTATCTTCCAGTGCAAGACTTAAAAAGCTCCAACTGTTTAGCATATCTAAGGAAGATTAAGAGATGACTTGATTACAGTGTATTAAAATGCTTTCCAGGGAGAAAGTATTGGGCTCCTTAATCCATCATGGAAAGACAAAATAAGGACTAAGACAGGAAGTTAAAGCAAGATGAAATACAAATTCATGCACTATTTCTAATTTAGCAGCAGGGCTGAGTAATGGTAGAACAAACTAAAGAAGGGATGCAACCTCAGTAGTCTGAGCAAGCCTATGACTGCAACCATGTGACACGATGGGTTATTTTCCATCACAAAATTAGTGCTAATGGGAGGACTAATCTCCTCTGAATAACTTGACACCACCCATACACATCTCTGTAAATGCTATCTGATTGATACATTGAGAGACCATTCCCCTTCTAAAGATATGTACTTTAATTTAACTAAAACTCTAACAAAGCAAAATTATTTAAGCCACCCAAGTCAGAAGGTTAGACTGCCTTCTGATCTTCATTTATGTATAGATCTGTAACAGGAGCAGAGAACAGGATCTGACGAGACTGTAAAAACGTAGCTACTCACACCTTTAATATATTACTGTACTAGTGACACTGAAAACTTGTATGTTTTCAGTACTTAGTTTGGTTGCAGTTTTAGTATTACCAATAAGTTTGGACACTGGTATTAAGTAGGATTATTTTTAAAATATTTGATGTCTGTTTCCTAAGTGCTAATCCAGAATTTTGCTTTGGTTTTGAATGGAAACACATTAAAAAATAGAAATGCCAATTCTTTTCAAATTTTTACCTGAAGACATCTGAGATTGGAATTTTTATGATTGTTTTTATTCTGCTTGAGAAGTGCTGCTTGTTTTCCTTATAACTTTAACTATAAATCTGTTTTGTGTTTAGCTCGTCTTGGGTTTTGCTGTCTTTCTGCTCCCTTTTGCTCCGGTTTATCTCCGAGCATTTCTCATGCCCATACACGTTTATTCGGGTCTCACCATCTTTGCGACAGTGATTGCAACCGCTCTCATGGGAATCACAGAAAAGCTTATATTTTCATTGTAAGTATTTTTTCCACTTGTTTTTAAAGTTGTTAATTGGAAACCATACTTCCGTATGCACAGAATAATACTGCGTGCCATCTAGTATTGGGACATTGTTTTGTTTTAAAAAGACTACCTAGCAGGAAACTACTGGGTTTAGACCATGATTGTCTTTAAAACAAACTTTTCTGACTTTTTCTTTCTTTTTCCCCTTTCAAAGGAGAGATCCTGCATACAGTGCATCCCCACCAGAAGCAATTTTGGCCAACTGTCTTGGTCTTTTGCTTGTCGTATTTGGTTCACTTGTTTTGTGGATGGCCAGCAGGCCCCACTGGAAGCGCCCCCTAGAAGAGAGCACTAAAGTCCTGCGGCCCACTGGAGGCACTCCTGAAGGCACAGAAGTGGAATCCACAATGACAAATAGGAGTGATGCAGATAAATCTGACCTGAGGATCAATACTGAAGCAGCCAGAAAACAAAACCTCAAATTGGATGAAGCAGGCCAAAGATCAACTATGTAAAGAAAATACACCGAATAAAAGTACTATTATACTGCCAAATCCTGCCCCTCCCCCTGGTGGGGTTCCTTCTAATAGTTATATTGATATAAAAATAGGTTGGGCGATTATTTTCACTATGGCTTGCTCAAAGAGACTCAAGTTTTCTGCATATGAGTTTAAATTCCAGTAAGTCCCAAACATATTATATTGGTTCATGCTCAGTCCTCCATTAAAAAATGAGAGCATGAATGACATCACCATAATGGGAAAAACACATAATTGGAAAATGTTTTCCATATAATTTCTTAATTTTGTGCTTATATCTCTTACAGCCATGAAAAATTAACAAGATTGAGACTAAATTTTGCTCTGAGTGATTTTGCAGGTTATGACTCAGTCATGAAGTATATCAGACAGAAGAATTTAGTTGTTCACACATCAATTTTCTGGTAATTTTCACTTACTTAGAGCTGTGATTTCTCTAGATGATTAATCCCCTCACCAGCTGCTGAGATCTATGGGATTTGAGGTCATTCAGCACTTTGAAGAGTTGCTCCATAAAAATGACTCCAATTTTAGTCTAAAATTTTTAATCCAAAACAAGAAATTAAAAGTTTGCTCGATAACTTCATAAAACATTACGTTTCCTTTACAAACTTGAGAGTTATTTTTTTTTAATCAGAACATATCTGTTGACTTTTTAACAAACTCTACCAAATATACTGTATACAGACAACATTTGGCTTTGCCTTATATAAAATCATTACTGAAATCTAAGGAAACGCAGAATGGAAATCGAAATGCGGAATCTGTCTTATTTGAAAAACTATAGAAACACACTTAGAAATAAGATATATCACTTAAACCAACTCTTCCTTTTATCCCAGAAGGTAGCATTTTACTATCTTTGTTTGATTGCACAGCTCTGTTGATTTATGGCACTAGACTAGAAATTAGGTTAGAAACCAGAAAAGACTACTATCAGTCTGTCAGAAAAAAAGGAGCCTGAAGAAGTTTTGAGAAGTTTTGCTTTCTCAAAGAAACAGCTGAGCTTTGCTGATTTGATTGAAGTGTTACCTATTAACTGAAAGCCAATTTGGGCATCTCCACACTGACACAATCATCATTGTCACAGGTATGAAGACATGCTTTAATCTATAAGCAAACTATCTAAACTCTATGACTTTTTAATTTGAAATTAAAGTGTTAAATAATACAGCTTGAGTCTCTACTGGCACTTTACTTTTATAGCTCTTTCTAATAATTGAAGTATTAATGTATTATAATCATTCAATAATTTCACAGATATGAACAATATTTATATTTTTACTACCATGAAAGAATAGGTATAGTAGATTATTTTGACTGCACATATCAAAATGATAAACCTTTCTCTGATAATCTCTCGTAAAAGCTGCAGAGCCCACTACAAGTCCAAATTTACCACTGTTCATATTGGAATATAGACAGTTTCAGACAGCATATAATTTCCTAATTTTTTAAATACTACATAAATTTTTATCTACTTCAGGTTTTAAAAATGTTTAAACACATTAAACTTCAACAAATATGCCATTTTTGCAGTTCAGTGTTGTGTTAGTACAAACTATTTTGGACATGAGTTATTTTGGATCTTCTCTGACAAAAAGCAGTTCAGACAAAAATCAAAAAGTTTGATTTATAGTAACATTTAATTATTTGGTGAATGCAGGAGAGAAAGCCAACATCACAAAATATTTTAAAAGCTTTTCTGCTGTACCATTTGGTACTCAAGGACTACATCCCAAAATTTTATATTTACACTTACATGTTTGTGGATGACTGGGACCAACCTAGCATTGGTGTATTTTTTCACTGGGGAAAATACCTGCTTTTAAATGCCTTACTGTAGAATTCAGGTATGACAGAAGAAATACTAAACTACTGTGTGAGCACTCTTTCAGTCCCACTATGTGCAGTGAGTCAAACAGTGAAGTGTGACAGGGGAAGTGAATAAATGAACCTGCCTGTCGCAGTAATTTACTGTGCAGCTTTGTATGCTGCACTCATCCAGGCAACAGCATTGTAACTTGTGTGTCAGCCTGTTACTGTGTCTCACCCACCTGGGAAAATGAGCTTATTCAATCCTTGCACAGTACTTAGTCATCTAATGAAAGCGTACGTTTGTATGGAAGGTAGTCAATTGCCTAAGGATTGTTCTGGAAGAAATGATCTGTACAGTGTACTAGGAAAAGCCCCACAAAATCCATGACTTCTTTTGTTACAGCACTGCCTTGGATGTATTGAAATGAACAGCTTTTAGGTGATTGGTTCTCTCTGGTGTTAAACTTAAGCCATAGTAACCACTATGCCTTCTGATTTACATTTCATCCCATGTACTGTTCAAGGGGAAGGACACCTGAAAAAAGAATGGTGGCATTTCTTTATGTCCCAGTTTAAATGGGACAAGGGTCTTTTGCTGAGGATGAATTAGGAGGAAAAGACCCAAACTTCTTTTTCTAAGCAATTATAAATCCGAAATTAAGAGGCTCCGATTGAAGGAAAACAAGTTATGGAAAAGGGAAAACAAAAAAATAACAGCCCTTTATTAAAAGGTATGTGTGTATTAACAGGAACACGAAAAAACTAAGTAAAACAACCAAGCAATACTCCTATACCCACCAATAATCCCCTTCAAGAACAAAACCGATGAACCGGCAAAAGGAAAATTTAAATAGTTCAATTTTTAGCACCCTTTGGTGCAGTTCCAGCCACAGTCAGCAGGGGGCGCCGTTGGGTCACTGGAGATGCAAAATTTGTAATGTCCTGTACCATTCACCAGGTAGTGTTGTTGAGTTACTGAAGGTGCAGAACTTGTAGTGTCCTATTGTAGTCACCAGGTGGCGATGTTGGATCACTGGGGGAGTAGAACTTGTAATGTCCAGTGCCCGTCACCAGGCGGCGCTGTGAGACCCTTGGCTGCCGCCAGGTGGGGGGGAGGGGGGGGAAGAAGGGGAAGGAAAAAACAACAGCAATAAACCAGAAAGTTCTCCCAATGGATGAAAACTCACAAACTTCAGCTGATTAGGGTCCGTTGTAAGCAGGGCCTGCAGCCAGCCACAGTTGAGCCGAGAGCAGCAGCAAAAACTCCCCTCCGACAGGAAAGAGACAAAGAAACCCGGCAGTGTCTGCAGCCCGCAGCAGGCTCCCCTCAGGGTAGAGAGACTGAGCTCTCCACCCAGCCTCCATCCCCTTCCAGTCACACACCAGCCAACTTCCCCCCTTCGTTGTCAAGGAGACTAATCTCGGCCATTAGTGGTCAGGCCGATTCTTTTGTTCACCTGATGGCTCATCCACAGAGCACACACGCAGGGGGAAGGGAAAGAAAAATTCCTTGCTGAAATCAGAACTATGACACTTGACCTCTCTATTCTGATGATATAAAACTAATTGAAAATTGAGGATTAGCAACCTTTTGAGGGGAGCTTGTTTTTCCACTTAGAGGTTAAGCACAATAGTAGAAACTCAGTGGAAGCTGAAAGATTCCATTTGTGGAAATCATGATAATCAGTCATATCTCATGTGCATGAACTGTGGGCTTCTGGCTACTGGTCTGTGGAAAGTCCCCACGAGATGCAGGAGCTGTGAGCTCCTAAACCTTCATCCACCTTTAGTTTAAGACTGACCAAACATACTTCTGGCTTCATTCTAAACTGATTAAAAAGGTCTTTACGTATCCTTGCAAAATACAAGATTAGTTCAACTGCTAAATTAAAATACATAGGGCTTTGGAGAGTAATAGTTCTAAATCTGCTTCTCAAAGTGGCCTTCCATTAACTTTCTTTCATGTAACATTTCTTGCCTGTATTTATGAGTAACAGTAGCAACATAAGAAATAAAGTGTATTTTCAAATATATAAAAGGAAGCTTTTTTATCAGGATTTTTCTGCATGTTTAGAAGTCTTCTACATTGTTGTTTTTACACAGAAGTGATTGTAGAGCTTATACTCCAAGCTTGGATTCCTATAAAAACATAGGAAGTTACAAAACCTAACATTCAAAGTGTATCTTTTTAAGATACCTGAAAAAAAAAAAATTATTGTATTTACATGCTGTCATGCAGTACTACGCACAGAGGCAGAACAGTGGTTTTTATAACATTAATGAAACTGAGAAATGATGACGCAAATTAGATTTTAAAACTGAATGTACAGTAATTACATGTATGCTGTTACTACATGTAACCAAGAATATCGCATGTTATATTGTAAATATGGATTATTTGTTTACATGGATATTTTATTGAGGGACTAAGAGATATTGCCAAATATTTTCTATTTCAGATATCTTTCTCTTGCTTTTATTTCAGAAAATTCCTTCCTCTGTTTCTAACTGTTCACAAGAACTTAAAAAAATATTTTATTGTTTTGTTACCCAAGATACTTATTTGTAGATGAAAGCAAATGTTTAATTACAATGTCTATTTTCCTTATTCTTTTTTGTGTGTAATAAAAATTCAAGCTTAATTCAAGCAAAATTTCAAGCTTATAGTACTGGGTACAGATTTTTATTAAGGCACTAAAATACAACTTCCTAAATTTGGAAAAAGATCAAATTATTCCTAAACTACTTTTTGAAAACAGAACAATTGTTGTACAAAGTTTCTTAAATACTTCTTAATTTCAAGTATTTATGATGATCTTTCTGATGAAATTTATGTACTCTGTAGTGTTAGAAAGATAATCAGTATATAATGGAAAGTGAAGGAATTCACTGTATAAACAATCTGTATTTCACCTTCTGATCAGAATACAAATTCCTCATAGCAGTTGTTAGAGGGGGGAAAAACCAAACCAAACCTATCCTCAGTCATGACACTGCCATAGCAAATAGGGGTATATATCATGAATTCTCATATATGATGGTCACATAATGCACTGTAACATCCAAATACCTTCAGATAAGTAACAGCCAGACTAAACACAGATCCCATGGAATCTTCTGACCCAATTCAACAGCTGCACATCAAGTTACTCATAAGTAGGTTATTGATCATAAAATGGTTAAAACATCTATATGAACATATCTGTAACAAGTAAGAATTAAGGTATGTTCTTGAGCTTAGTAAGATTAATTGGAAACTCTTCTAAAAGTGAAAAGCATAAACTGAATATTCCTGAATACCACACAGGTGTTGGTGAATACTTTCTGACATTGCCATCATCATGGAATAGTAGAAAATACTATTACAAACATCAGTTGAAAACCTGCTGCATTCAAACCTGTCAATTCTGCTGCTGACAACTACCCTTAACTGTCACCTGTAGGCTGGATGTGTTGGGAAGAATTCTGGTAAAATAGTCCATGTTTTTTAAATACATTGATTACTACAAAATTCAAAAAAGCTCAATTGTATTTAAAATCGAAAGAGGGGACTCAAATTTTGGCAGCAGGGCTGCATTTGTGTGGAGAAGTGGGTTTTGTAAGTAGCTGATAGACCCTTTAACCTACATATAGATTTTTGCATTGTGTTACGGTGTGAGTAACACTTTTGATCTCTGTAAGACTACTGGGCAGTAGTGAAAGGTAAATTATTACACAGGTAGAAACTCAAGTCCAGGTCAACAAAATGGATGACAACCATTCCAAGCAATTTGGCTAACAGAAGAGGTAAAGTTGAGAAAATCCAGTTCCTACTGGACACATACCAGAAATCTAAAAAATGACAAGGTCACACCGCACTCTGGCAGGAGAAGTAGAAACAACTGGTATAAATTTCAGTGAGCTCACTTATGTTCACCAACTACAGTCGTAACAGAGTGTTAGCTTGGGGCTTGAGTTTACAGTTGAGTCCATGGCCACATATACTGACTACTCACTGGGTCTCAAATTCCAATTGCTTGTCATCAAGTCACGCCATAGCTATAGATAGAGCTATCAGAAAATGGATATTAGTTATGGAGATGTTTGCAATTTCTATTTCAATTTTCACTAGCATTTCATTCCAATAACAACAGCAACAAAAAAATCCACCTAGTAGTACCTAGTAGTACTCAAATTCTGCAGGATACTATTAAATAGTGTGATTAATAGTGTGATTTTCAAATATTTTGGTAGCAGCTGATCCTTCTCCTATGTGTATAAAAGCAGTAATCCACTAGGTGGCAAGCACTACCAAAACGGCCCTTGGTAGACGCAAGTCCAGCATTGCTTTAGATGACACAATACGATAAGTCATCTGCCTCAAAATAAAATTATGAAGTTAGTAGACATAAAACACACAGACGTGTCAGAATTTATGTATTTACTTTTCTATTCTTTTAAGGGGCCCACTTAAAATACAGTATTTCTTCATCCCTGATGTTGAAAATTGTACTCTATTGTGCTCCACCCCAGAGCTCCTAAACTCCTGTTTGTAACTTCTGTGCAAATACAAGCTTGGTCAAAAGACTCAACAAAGAGAATATAAAAGATTAGGAATAAGCTCATATACAAGATATGAAAGTTGCAAGAATTAGAAAAAAATCAGGAACATCCAGTACTTTTGCCATTTGATCTTGCAGTCTCACATAAAATTTTATCCTGAAAAAGGGAACACTAATGCCCATTTCAAATAATGGAAAAGTACAATTCTGCCCTCTGATACATGCTGACAGCTTCTGCTCTTAATTTATTCCCTTTGTGGATGCTGACTTGTTTTCTGATATATTCCACTGAATATATTAGTTTCAGTACTACTGAGAGCTATTTTGCACATGGTATGCTAGTGCTATCACTTGATCTTACTTGCTTACCTGTTCTCTCAGGCTACACTGGAAGATATTTTGTCTCCTATAGCTAACTATGGCAGTGGTTTCATAGTGTTAAGGACAGTGGACTACTGAGGTACAGGGTTCTGTGGCTTTTCACAAAGCTTGCTATTCATGTTTAGGTCAACAAAGTGGCAAAACTCAGTGTAATTCTGATTCTCCAGGACATTACTCTCATTATTGCTATGACTATTGGATCTGGTAGAAATACTAGGTTAAAATATCCTAGTAATTCAGATTGAGTGCTTGATCTTTTTGTTAAAAACAGCAGTTGCTGTTGCAGTTAAGGATAGTTCATAGATCACTGTGGCAATGGAAGTACTAATACTGTCTAGCTCCAGTTTCTGAACAGATTTATACAACAGGATTAAAAATACAAGAAAATTTACATGTCTGTTCATTACTATGATTACTGCATCTGTAATGAGGAATTTGAACAAAAGTTCAGTAAGGCACAGCCTCCAGAAATCATTTTCATCTGTTCCAAATGCAAGACTGCCAATAGATATTAATTTATGTAATGTTAAAATTGTCAGGGTCCTGAACACACTAATGGGGCTTAACGGCCCTGATCAACCTCACCCGGTACCCTTACCCCACCATGCCTGCCCATAAATCCAGGGGTTCTAATTAAGCTCCATCTGGGTGTTTTGGGGTTTGCCTGTGATCCCTTGGACCTGGCTTCCTGACCTGACTTCTGCCTGACCCCATCACCAAGGACCTGCCCAGTGATCACAGGACTCTGACCCTCAGTGGGTTGGGTTACGACCTGTGGATTGACTTTCCAGCATGACTGTCAGCCTGCCTCAGCAGTTGAACCTGGTTGCCATTTCCATGCCTGCCCTGCTCCCAGCCAGCCCTCATTGCTCCCTCACAGCAATCTTGTTGCATATTCAGCCTGTACTCAGAAATGGAGTATTTGCTGTAGACGTGCAGTGTCTTCTCCATTTATAACTATTTCTTCTCTTCATATTGTTTTTTGGAAATACTGTGCTTAAAAAGCTTTAAAATTACATTGTAGTTATAATCTACAAATAATGGACGAGGTGCATGGAGTGAACAAAGATGTTTCCTGGACAGTTAGTCCATAAAGCTTTTTTTTCCCTTCATTTACAATGATAAGTAACAATACCATCACTTCACTGGTCTCCATACCTAGTAAGAGCAGCATCTGGAAATATACATTTCCATGTTGAAAAGTATGTTTAAAATCTGTAGCAATGTAAAATCACAGATAAATCTTGTCCTCACTTTATTGCACACCATAAGAAGTTGCAAGGGCCTTGCAAACCAGAACCGCAGTAGCTTTCAAAATGTACTGATAATTATACAGCTGGTGACTGGAAATAACAACTGGAGCCTGTTATCCATGTTATACATGGATTTGGCTGAACTCTTCTCGGCTACCAAGCAGTGGGACCCTGACAATGGCACTGCAAAAACCTGGGAAGAATTTGCCAGTGAATAACCATAAGCACCATTTGAGTTTGCATACAGACCTAAGCACTACCATCCTATCCTCAAATAAATCACATAAAATTCACAGGCAGAACAGGCACTCAGCCACTGGCACATCAACAGCTGTTCAAATCCCCCACAGTACTGTTACTTCACTTTGAAGAAAAGTATCTTTAAGTAAGAATTGTTCCCAGTGATTTTAGCTGACTTTAGAGACAGCAGAGTTCACTGTTATTCCAGTCTCTGACTGTACCTGTACTCCATTTGTACCTGCTTTTAATAAGAAGTCAAATATTCTGGCACAGAATCACAGAGAGTGCTGCTTTTGATTTCTTCCTCTGCAAGCCTACACCAGTCACTGGGGAGTCTTGTGTACTCTGAACCTCTTTCTTACTTTCAGTTGCTACTCAGGTTCTAACTATAGGAAGCTCTATCAAGGAACCTACATATGGTTGAGATCTCCACAGCGATGCCCAGGTCTTCTAAGTGAAGAGGTGACTACAATCCCGTGAGAGTTCAGACATTTCTTCACATTTCACGTTCTTTCACATTATTTTGTACTTACTAACATTATGCTTTCCAAGCTACTGAGTTACACGTGTTCCATTCACTAATTAATATTTCCTTCTTATTCCAAACTCCTTTCTCCACTGCTTCTAAGGACATTTTATTCCTATATTTGTATTCTCTGAACTTCTGCTTTAGCAAATGAAATCTTTGTATCTCTGGGTATGTTTTCTCTGGTTTATAACCCTAGTAACTAATCTCTCATTTTCAGGAGCACAACTCAGTTCAGTACGAGCAAGACAATTCCTCCTAATGCCTTAAAGGACTAATTCACTTGGAAGTGAAATCAGCTCTTGTAGAATGTAATAATTGGATAAAAAGATATTTTGTACATCAGTTCAATATGTACAAATTCAAATTATATTACAAACCACACTTTAGTTTTATTATGTTGTTGACATACTTATATGATAGTTATTTGTATTATACTTAATATGTTTATATGATAGTTGTTTGTCTTATACTTAGTCTTCCTTTGCCTATCGCTAAACATTTAAAACATCCCTAATCAAATTACTAATAATATTTTTTAACATTAAGAACTGTAATAATAAAGAATATCTTGGGGTTTTGCTCTAATATTTTGAATTTTCTATTAAAAATATTTTTGTTGCTTTAGAGTCAGTCTGTATGTAAAAAGATATAAAATCCATCCCATCAGCTACATCCAACATTTTTTAGTTACTTTATAATTTAAGGTCTGACTCATTTTGAGAGAAGACAGTTTGTGTAGCCTCTATGTAAAACACTAGGAGAAGCAGAAACTTCAATTTGTTCTCTTTAAAGATTTGTTTATTCAGAAAGAAGCTTTGAAATAAAAGGCTTTGAAAGGCTGGCAGGCTTGCTGAACAATGAGTTGTTATTCTTTGAAGGCGTATTATCTTTAAAAATACAAGAAAACCTGAGTGTTTCTAATGAGAGAACACTTATTTTTTGAAAGAAAATAAATGGAAGAGTTTGAGAGGATATTTTTGTTGTTTTTTTTTTCTTCCTCCTGGGGCTGCCTGTTGCTCTTATGGGGAAGTTTCCTGCTGATTTGACTTTCTATTCTGCTGTGAGACTGATGCCAAGATTTACATGATTGCTGTGGATAGAAACTGGATTTAGCATAAGGAAGATAACTGCTTTTCCCCTAGGGAGAGACAGAAAAGGGAAAGATGGAGTGGGGCACACAGACAATATTATTTGAAGCTATATTCTTGGTCAATTACTTTATTCAGCCTCTATTTTAGGTTATGCTGCAACTAATAAAAAGCAAGAAAGCTACTGGTCTCAAGCCAGGAACAAGATAAGGAAGGAAACTCTTTGTGGTTTAATGCAAATGTCCAACTATAATGGAAGCAATGCACTGGTTTTATATAGAACTGCCACAGCACACCTTGTAATGAAAATGTAATTAACAAAAACTCTCATCAGAATTTGCTGGGTGGTGATGTGTCTGATATGCAGAGTCCTTCAGCAGAGAGAAAAGGGTGAGAAAACTGTGCATTGTTACAGTTATTTTAGCAATCATTGTCTGTACAGTCTTTTGCACATTCTCTAATTTTGAATTACATGCTCTGAACACTGAAACAGGGGTTAAGATTTTTCCTTATAAGGCAGACTTGTACAACTTGAAATCATTTACAGCCAGCTGGCAGACTGTTGTCTTCTGTCAACCTACAGTACCTACAGAAAATGCCATGTTTTGAGATACTGAGAAAAGTTTGCATCAAAATGCACAAGCAAAGCAAGACTCCACAGTAAGCACACAAGAAATACTGTGGGCAGTTTGAGAGGGTTTGGCTCTGAGAGGGTATAGGTTTTCAAATGTAATTATTAACAGATCATTTAACCAAATTTTAGTAATTTTTCTAATTAAATAATATACAAAAAATAAATAAAACTAAATACCATAATGAGTCAGTAATTAAACAAACTAGAAATAAATATTATCTACCTGGTCTAAAAGTTTAAATTCAGTAACTGGATGATAGTATCATATTACTGAGGTAAATATTCTGGAGTTCCTGAACTAGACGTATATAATAGAAAGATGGGTAAGAATTAATTTTGTTCCCTTTTTGTTCAGTTAGTTACATGAACAACAATATATTCTGACATTAAAAACAGGTTACGCAATGACTGATTTTGCACTTAGTTGATTACAAAGTTATGATTATCTCGTAAAATTCAGTTATTAAGAATAACTGATCCCTTAAGTTGTACCTGTTGCAGTGCTGGTTTTGCTGCTAGAAAATAGCATACTTGAGATACTCAGTTATCACCTACAAAATCTTCAAAGGACATTGTCATCTTGGGGCCACTGAAATAACTGCTTGGTATTTTTGCATATGCCAAAGATTACCTTTAGTATCAGTGTTTCTTGACTAAAATTTTAGCAAAGTCTTGAATTTGGGGTCTGTGGACAAGCTTCCTGGAGTTTAGAAGTTTATCTGAGCACCCAAAGTCTTAGTGAACCCACCATTCTACTGAGACTCCCCTGAACACAGAATTATTTTGAAGATAAACCTAATAACCCGATACATAGCTATAAAATTACCATAAGGGTTATGGTAGCATTTATCTACCTTCCAGAACCATTTATTTTCTTTTCAAAACATGGTAAATTGAGACTTGATTTGGGGTTTTACATTTTGCCCCCTCTGCTTTTAGAGTGGAGTGTTGACATAGAGGTTTTTTGTTTCAAAACCTCTTAATTTTTTTTACTGTCTTCTGCTACGTCACATTTGACTTTAATTCCTCTTGCATGGGGAGGAGAGCACTAGAGAACAAGAAGTGTCTTATTTCTCCCCTCTCTATTTTTCACGGTTGGCTAATGAGATTTCTATTGATGAAATTCAGGGCAAGGTGCCTTACCAGGAAGTTCAGAGTGTGAAGTCCAACTTCTGTGAGCTATTTTGATCTTCTACAAATCAAAAGTTGTAGGTCTTTAATCGATTAATTCCCGTATCAGTTCAGAAATTGTGTGTGAGCATACGGAAAAAAAATGGCAATTAAAGAATTTTGGTGATAGAATATTCCCCTTACTCTAGATACATTGTTCCAAATTGTAATTAACAAAATTTTTTAAGTACCTAATTAAGATATTAAATTTATCTACCTTCGACTTTTGATCATTGGATTTTATGCTTTTATCTAGTAACTAAATGATCCTCTGCTATTAGCTGTCTTCCTTCTATATAGATATTTATAACTATGACTTATGATTGTTTCTATGAAGCTAAATGGGAAGTCTGCGTATTAGGAAGGTAGATGGTAAATGTTCATTCTTCTGCCCAAAATGTAAGAACCCACCTCACAAAATCGACTACACAGAGCTATAACCAAGACAAAACTTTAATAGCTCAAGTTTGGGCTTGTCACAGCCAGCTCAAACTGTCACCATATTCATTGTGTTGCAAAAGAGTCCAAGAGGCTCAGTGCAGTCACAGAGCAAGTCCACATTTATTCCTACAAAATATAATATAGAACTATCCTATATAGGACAAAGGCAGCTTTAAGACTCCTTTGAGAGATATGAGCTCACATAAATGTTCACAATTTCATCTGAAAAATAAACTGTGCTTTAGTTTTGTAAAGATCTGGAATAAAACTGACTTTCCTAACAGGATAACAGCTCACCTTCTTTCCAATAGTTCTTTCAGCCATTTCATTCATTCACACGGTTCAGTGCAGGGCTGGAACAAAACTACCAGCATCTGACAGCAGTTCTTTGCCTCAGTTTTTTTCTACACTTGCAGTCCAAGTCAGGGAGGTGAAGTTATGAAGATGATTCATCAGACTGATCAGAAAGACAAAACATCATATCCTATTTTGACCCAACACAGGAACTTGTCCAATTAGATTTTTTAAAAGCAACCAACCAGTCATGATTAACCACAATGTAACCAGGAGAGACTTTCTGAGAGGAAAGGGAAAAGTGCCTATGAAATGGAAACAGTGGATGCAACTACAGATACACAGTATCAGTGAAAACTAACTAAAACCATAGTGTTTTCCTATGGAATATGAAAAAAAATGCAAAGTGGATTTTATGCAGAAAAACAGAAGTCTTGTTGGCAGCTTCCCAGCTTTCCAGGCTGGTGCTTTATTAACTGAGTCCCATGGAGCTGTTTTTGCAAAATGACAAGAACATTGCTCTTATACTTAATAAAAAACATAAATAAATATACGCTCCAAGAATAATTTCAAGACTATTACGGTATGTTTTTTCATACTGGGTAAAAAGTACATGGAAGGTAAACATGAGTTTTTGAAAGTACATAATGCCTTCTTCCATCACCATTGTCATCTGTATCAATCATCTATCCAACTGGAAATTTAGAGTTGTCAAATGATGCTACATCAACTGATTATGTAAATGTCACTGGTTAATCAGATCTTCTGCGTTAATTTTGCTTTGTATGACCAACATACCTCTGGCAAAAGGCTTTTCATTCTGACATAGTTTCATCTGACAACTCATCAAATGGCTCTTGATTGCTAGACTCTGTCCCATTTTCCTCTTTCTCTGCCTGGCTGTAGCAATGATCTACCAAGCAGGTCTGGCTTCCTCCACTGCCAGGGGCAACTGAGTATTCAGACCTGGACTGAAGAACTACTCCACTTTCTCACAGAGACACAAAATGGGTAGCAGAGATAAAGCACTGCAGTGCTTCCATACATATTTCCTGATACACTTGATTTAGGTGTATTTTCTTCTGTATCTGGAACACACAGATTTCTGCACTGCCAAACAAATACTCACGTGTCAAAGATGCCTGGAGTATGTTAGTAATTTTTCACACTCCTCAACACAAGTGTACAAGCATGGATAGTCTCTCACAAAACAAGCTTATCTGCCCATTGTGACTTAATGGGTTTTTATCAAAAAGCTTTGCAATGAAAAACCTCACAGCTGAGGTTCCCAGGAAATATGCAACCCTATCTGTACATAGGCAGGTGGTCTGTGGATAATTCAGAATGACATGGAAGAACAACGAGGTGAAGTAAACAGGTAGGCAACTTTTACAGTTGTTCTCCATTCCAGAGGAGATAAATTTTGGAGTGCCATGATTGCTTTACAATTCCAAAGCAAACTGATAATTAATAGCAAAAGCAAAAAAAGAGTAATTAATTCATTGCTTTCCATGGCAGGCAGGTGTTCAGCCATCTCCAGGCGAGCAGGGCCCCATCACATGTAAGAGTTACATGGGATGACAAATGCCATCACTCCAAATATCCCCCCTTCCTCCTTCTTCTCCCCACCTTCTATACTGAGCATGATGTCATCTGGCCTGGAATATCCCTGTGGTCAGTTGGGGTCACCTGTCCCAGCTGTGTCTCCTCCCAGCCTCCCACACACCCCCCTTCCTTGCCAGTGTGGCAGCACAGACATCAGAAAAGGCCTTGGTTCTGTGTAAGCCCTGCTCAGCAACAACAGAAACATCTCTGTATTATCAACCCTGTGTTCAGCACAAATCCAAAACACAGCCCCACACCAGCCACTGGGAAGAAAACGAACTCTTTTGCAGCTGAAACCAGCACATGGTGTTAAGTTAAATGCACTGTAGGACACTGGAGGAAACACAGAAAGCAAGACAGGTACTACTTTTTAGATTGAAATTGCCAAGTATTAAAACTCTTTGCCCTTCTCTGGACACACTCCAGCACCTCAAAGTCTTTCTTTAATTGCAAGGAGCCCAAAACTGAATACAGGATTCCAGGTGTGGCCTCACCTGTGCCAAGTATAGGGGGAGAATAATTGCCCTGGTCCTGCTGGCCACACTATATCTGATACAGGCCAGGATGTTGTTGGCCCTTCTTGGCCACCTGGCCACAGGCTGGCTCATGTTCAGATGATGGTTGACCAGCACCCCAGCTCATTTTCCACCAGGCAGCTTTCCAGCCGCTATTCCCCAAGCCTGTAGCATTGCATGGGCTTGTGACCCAAGTGCAGGACTACTTTATTTCCATTGCATTTGAGGCTCTCTAATATCTCTAACACACAAGAAATTGAAGTCTGACTTAGTTATAAACACCAAATATTAACTTAAGGAAATGTGAGTTACTTCCAAGCTTATGGATAAAAGCTCCTTAAACATACGTGTACTTCACAAGTAATCAAACTATCGATACAATATATGAGGAAAGAAAAAGGACAAATGTTAAGTGAAGTCATATATTCCAACAGTTCCTTGACTGTAGGGAAATATCACACTTTTTATTCCTTTTATACTATTTATCTTTTGTTGTTTGGTTGTTTTTGTTTGGTTGCTTTAAATGTATACTAGCTTCCACAGCTCAATACAGCAAAATATTTCCCTTGGCTCATGTAAGTTTTCTGTTAATAGAACTACACTTTTTGTTGATCTAAGGATAGTGCAGTCATACAGTCATTTGGAAAGGAAAATCAGATGCCTTTGGGTTGTATACAATAGTTGCACACTTGATATTATTTAACCAATTCATTCCCATGAAGAGAAGCTAAAGGAAGGAACTCTGCCTATCTACTGTGAGTTTAGACATCTTTTTGCATGGAAGAATGAACACAGAGCAGTGCAGGTACATACACACACAAACACACATGCATATGGCCAGCTGGTGTTTGCTACTTTGTAGGAGACAGACATACATTCTGAAGTTCAAATATTTAAAAACAACTTCTGATGCTGTCTAAGTAAAAATCTTGTAATAGGCTACACGTCATACAGGTGTACATAAAATGGTGGGGGTTACCACAGGCAGTAGGTAATTTAAGACATCTAAAAGCTAGCATTTGAAACTACCATTTGTCATGATCCAAAATTTATGGATTAACTTTAGATTATAGATAACTTTAAAAAAAGTTATCTGTAAACAGGGTACATGCTAAATCTATTATTTTTGCCAAATTCTTGGACTGTTATTTTTGACTTTTAAATGACAGGTCTAATAATGGCCTAATAAATGACCTTCAACTGCATAAGCAACTGTAGAAAGGCATAGGTAGCTGGCTTGCACATTTAGAAAATTTTATTCCTCTTCTTGGAAGAAAAAGCTTTTTCTGTAAAGTGTATCCTCCTGACCTACAGATACTACATAAATAGCTTAGAAATGGTGTAAGACTGAAAGTTCTTCTGAAAAGGAAGAGCCTTGACTACTGTGTGTGTCTATATGTAAGAAAGTGTATGCAGGTACATACAAACACACACACATGTATGTATGTACTATAGAATGAGCACATTTTTTTCATATGAGTTACTTAGCAAGGCAGTTTTATGTCCATCATTTTGTTTGCACTGATGGAACCAACTGTGCTTCTAAATGGAAGTAATTAATTTTTGATGCCTTAAAAGCATAATAAAATAATAATAAAATCTAACTAACACAAATTCAAACATGTATCTAAAGCCCTTCAAGTGTTTTAGTGTATATTTAACCACAGGTTAGGTTTTACCACTTGGAGAGGACTCATCCTTGTATTCTATTTGTAGTAAAAAAGTCAGCCAAAACAAACAAACATTTGACCTGATTTAAGTGTCCCTTACCAATAGACTTATCAGCAGTTGCCTAAACAGCTGTCTAAGCTGTTGGGATCCAGTGTTGCCAGTTCTCCAGAGCTCTTCCCTAAAAACTGTCTTATTCCCTGATGCTTACCAAAACATGACAGTGCTTCACCGATACACTGAAATCACTGTTGATTATACTAGTCAATACTGTCTTGGATTTTTAAAATTTTAAGCTTGACATTAAGCTGTCTACCTATCTTATACTGCCCAACCTATCTTATACTTGGACTATTGGATGCACCAGTGAAGAACAATGACTCACAAGGATCATCGAGTCCAACTCCTAGCACTGCACAGGACCATCCCCAAGAGTCACATCATGTGCCTGAGAGTGTTGTCCAAACACTTCTTGAGCTCCATCAGGGTTGGTGCTGTGACAACTTGCCTGTGAAACCTGTTCTAGTGCCCAGCAACTCTCTAGGAGAAGAACCCCTTTCTCACATCCAACCTAAACCTCCTCTGACACAAATTCAGGCCATTCCCTCAGGTTCTGTCTGTCACTGGTCACCACAGAGAAGAGACTAGAGCCTGACTCTCCTCTTCTCCTCACGAGAAAGTTGTAACTGCAATGAGGTCTCCCCTCAGTCTCCTCCAGCTGAACAGACCGAGTGCCCTCAGCCGCTCCTCACACGGCTTCCCCTCAAGGCCCTTCACCACCTTCATGGCCCTCCTTTGGACACTCTACAATATCTTAACACCTTTCTTATATTGTGGTGCCCAAAACTACCACAATATTCAAGGTGAGGCCATCCCAGTGCAGAGCAGAGCGGGACAATCCCCTCCTTCAACCGGCTTTGCCTGATGCCCCCAGGACAGGGTTGGCCCTCCTGGCTGCCAGGGCAGTGCTGACTCACATTCAACTTGCATCGACCAGGACCCCCAGGTCCCTTTCCATGACACAGCTTTCCAGCATCTCATTCCCCAGTCTGTGTGGACATTCAGTGTTGCCCCATCCCAGGTGCAGAATCTGACACTTCCCCTTGTTGAACTTCCTATGGTTGGTGATTGCCCAGCCCTCTCATTTGTCCAGGTCTCTCTGCAGGGCCTTTGAGGGAGTCAACAGCTCCTCCCAGTTTTGTGTCATCTGCAAATTTGCTTAGTATTCCTTCCAGTTCTGCATCCAAGTCATTTATGAAGATGTTGAAGAGCACAGGGCCCAAGATGGAGCCCTGTGGAACCCCAGTAGTGACAGGTCACCAGTGTGATGTCACCCCATTCACTATTACCCTCTGTGCTTGACCCATGAGCCAATTTATATCAGTAATACAAATGTAAGGAGAAGAAAGCTTTTCACTGAGGACAGCAGAAAATGTCCAAAGTATTGACTTCAGCTGAGTTCTAGGACTGAAGGTCTAAAGAGATTAAGCCTTGATTTCTACAGTAAAAGTATCTGTATATCCACACAAAGGTGAAATTATGAATACGATCTGCTTTGCTTGAAATAATGAAAAATGTCACCCAATGCTTAACATTCCACAAGTCAATGTTGTTTTTTACAGTGTTATCACACACATGCAGCCATTTGTTTTAGGATAAACAAAATGAATTTTTTTTGTTTCATCAGGTCAAAAATCACTGGCAAACATGTGCTGCAATTCATTACAATGTCACTGGAAATCTAACTTTCATAAACATGAAGCTTCCTTTCTGGATTTATAATCAAATCACATTGAATTTGATGTCAGAGAGCTCATCTAATTAGTTTTCATTGACTTAAATATATGTTTATGTTTCTTAGCTGTTGCTGTCAGCTTTACAACAGTGTTTTTCATTAAAGGTTGGCAAAAAGTATTTAACTGTATCTTAACTGGACTCATCTGCACAGTTCTGGTTGCTGGGATATTCTGCTAAAATCTCTCGATTCTTCAGAACAGTTTTGTGTCTGATAGACTCTAATCCACCAGCTGTACACAGGACTGAATCAAAATCAAGAGAGGAAGGCTTGCAGAATGAAACAGCAAACAAGTGTTTCTAAAATAAAAAAATATCTGCCACAGGTTTCCTGATGATATGAGAAGTACAACACATTGTAGTGAGCCTACCATCTGAACACGTGGAAGGAGAAACACAGAACACAAAGTTACAAAAATCCAGTAAAATTGTAAAGTCTTCTGTAGTATCAATTCTATAGATCACATTATCTCTTGAGGCCAGAGACAGAACCTCATAATGTGATCCTTTCCCAAACAAAACAGGTGTCCAAGTAAAAGACAGTTGTGCTTTTCACCACAGTTTTTAAGGAGATTTTGTTCATGTCCATTTAAGTCTGTCTATTTGAGATGTGTTAGGATGGGGTTTTTTAGAACTATTGAACACCCATAATTGACTGTTGAGGTCATTATCATTCTTAGTGTTTATTTTAGTTCCTACAGTTAATAATCTTAAGAATACCTGGTTTGTCATTTTATTGTTCAGCAGTTCTACTTTCTATACCATATCAACAAAGGTATGTAAAAATCTTTTCTCTCTTCAACTCACTATCCATGGATAATTTCTTTGCTCTGGAGTGGTCTAGCATGATGTTCTGGAAGTGATTTGAGATATATGCAAAACACATAGGATGTTCCTGCACCAATATATTCTAGCATCATCATTTTGGCAGCTCCTCCAGTACAAAATCAGTTCTAATATCCAACATCTTCATTCTGCAGTCTCAGGAGTTTTGTCCTCCACACTTCCCCAGTCTCCTGACACACAGTTTTGCACATCTGGTTGTCTTTCTGTTATTTGCTTTGGACACTCTCTTTCCAATTCAAGATAAATATGGAATAAAATATTTTGCTTTAAATGCTTATTCTTTTCTCTGTGGTTAGCCAGCACATTTGGTAATATTTTAGAACCTTCTATTTACCTTTCAAGCCATTTCAGAACATCTCAATATTTTTGCTCTTATTTTGGAACCTTTAGAAAACCAGATCTTCTTTCCTGCATTCACATACAAAGTACCAGCCAAGAGAACCTTGCTGTAGTTTTAAAAACTCAGAACATCGAGGTTTGATTACTATCCTGAAAGAAGTCCTTTAAAAAGGGAAATCTCAGGAACATTTGCCTGTGTGCACTACGGTACAGTGCACAGATCTTTGGCATACTGATGACAGAACCTGCAGATTCCCTTTCAGCTCTCTAGGGAGTCTTACGAATTTCAGATGCAGCAGTCCATGGTTCAATTTCTTGCTGAAATGGATTCTCCACAAGTAGGGATAATCCTTCATTTGATGCTTACTCACTTGGATACATTTCTGTATTCCAATCAGGCTTTGCAATGCTTATTTATTTTTGCCAGAACACACTCCTGCATTAGCTGGTATTATTACACTTACATGGCTGAAATGGCACTTTTCTTCTACGACCTTCTTTTCATTAGCTTAAAATAACTTTTCAAAACAATTATCTCTAGGCCAATACTTCTCATGCTTGTTCTCAGGTTAACAGTTACATTTTTACTATTTTTAGTTGGAAGAGAATGCACTCAGTAGTTTCTGAGGATCAGGTTTTCAAATATATACAGATACAGCTGGCAAATGTAATAGTTCCTGGTTTCCATTCATTTAATTTTTATCCTCCTAACTATAAGTAAGTATGATACAGTAACACCTGAAATACCACTTTCGATCTTATTTTGTTTTGAAATTCTCCTGAAGTTTCTTTTTTCCTGATTTTGTTAAGTTGTACTGTATTTAGAGCATATTTTGACTTGACTCACTATCTGAACTTATTAAATAAAGCTAGTAATAACTTCAATATCTTTATTATATGAACTATGCATAAGTTGCATACTATGTGCATGTATTGATATGTTACCTCCACTACATAATTTTAGTTTATATTATAATAATAACAAATAGATTGTCTAATATCTCAATTAAAAATAGTTGAATTACATAACACAGATGTTAATGTTGTAATTTTAAATCTGTAAAAGCTATATCTGTGGGATTTCAAAACAATATGATGTTCTCTAGGTAAATACAGCACAGTGTGGCACAATGTATAACATGACATTTTACGACATCATGGTCACACACACACACATATATATGTACACACATACACATATACATAAAACAGGAATGCAGTTTAAGGAAACAGGTTATTGCACCAGCAGATGAAGATGGGAGAAATGGAAAAATTACCTTTATGCAAACCTTATGCTGTACCACCTGGCAGCTTGTGTCATGCACCCTTCAGCCACCACTGAATCTCCTGTGAACAATGAAAGATTCAAAAGAGATACAAATCAGAACAAGCCACAGTTTTTTTGCATTAAATATTGCTTAATAATCTTCCAAATAATTGTATTTTTGGTTATCCACTATTACTAACTTTTAGTTGGCTAAGAAAATTCTAAAAGTATTTCCAATATTTTCTTAGCAGGCACTGAATCAGAATTTTCAATTGCTACAGCACCACATAAAAAGTCTATTTAAAAGGTATTTCAGTCCAAGGCCTGACAGAGTAATTTCTCATCGCTGAATTTCCTACTACCAGCACTATTCTTCCCAGGGCAGAAACAATTCAAAATACACCAAGAGTCACACCAGTATTCTGTTAAGTCCTACATGTTTCAGCAAATAAAACAAGGTGATCTGACAACCCAAGATATAGCTTACTCTTTTTGAATAAATAAAAAGCCAGTAAATTTAAGCATTTCCTTTCATTTTACACAATACTGTGGAATTCATTTTAATAAAAAGAACTCCAAGGTCTAATTGATTGGTTTCTATCAGTAGTTTAGAGATAGATTTTCAAAGGCATGAAAGCCTAATAAGAATGTATCTAATTGATTTTCAGAAAGAGCTGAGGACTTGATCCTGCATTTATTGCAGTCAGCAGTGAAATTTCCATTGATTTAAACAAGAACAGGTTCACACTTGCAGAGACTAGCTGCTATTTATGCCTTTCACATCATCCCTTCCATAGCTAGAGGTTTCCTCCCATTTTTTGTACAAATAATCTACACACTTGATGTGAAGTGAAAATGCTACGGCATATATTCAAGTCAAAAAAAAAGAGGAAAAAATAATGATTTTGTACACACACTCAGTGCAATTCACCTTATATTACAAAACCACAAACAAACAAACAAAAACACAACAAAAACCAAGTCACATTTCCAAAGGCAATGGAAGTTTTAACACGTAAGAGTGAACGCATTGCAACTGCCCCTCAGTTCTACAGTGCCTCTCTTCACTGAAGTCAATGGCATTATTTATGAGTAAAACAACCACAATGCTGAATACCTAGTTTAGTCTCTAGCTGTTTAGAAGTCTACAAGTTTGAGTAACCATACATAGAACTATTGCTTTACTGCTGCAAGTGAGGAATATGTTATGAAACATTCTATCAATAAATGAAACACTATGATCTTATTCTGTTTTATTCAGTAAAGAAATGCAACTGAATATTTTAAAAGTATTCCTAGGTAGGGAGTATCTGGCTTTTCAGAGAATTGTCTCACTGATATATGCAAAGATCAAAAAGGGGTGGTAGTGTTAGCATTCCAAATTCATCTACATGAAACAACATGATAATTAGGTATAAAAAATGCACAGTCATGTTCAAGGCACTAAAGGATCAATTTCATCTAAAGGCAAGTGGAGTGTGCACTGTATCATCTGATCCAAAGTAGTGACCTCCTTGATTCAAATGCAAAATGCCTATTCCTATTGCAGATGGAGTTTTCCAGGACAAAGTGTTCAATAGAAAGATTACATTTCCAGTGGGGCAGAAAGGTATTTGCTAGTGCCTCATTACAGCTTTGATACAAACATCTTGGATTTCAATTAGCTTTGAGATAGAACAGCAATAATCCATCATTGAAACTACAGGCAAATCTTTGTTTCTTACACCATTATATGTGGGGTTTTGTTTCATTTGCAATAAGATATTGCAAGATTTCCAAAAGAAATAAACAGAGGGAAATAACATTCCATTCATTTTAATGGCAGAGATATCACTTAGTGATGTCTGTCTGATAACTTTGCACTAGGAGGTGAGGGTGACATAATTTACATTTTTTTCCAGCATAAATGAAAAGTGCTGAATTCCTTGAACCATAAGTGTCCCATCAGTTCTACCCTCACTGTCCCACCTCCTATTATTAACATACCATATCCACTCCAATGCTTTTGATCCCTTTCTATGAAAAGTAATTTGCCTTCTCAATGGAAATAAATATGAAATTTGCTCTAGTACATTTTAGGAGTTCAAACAATGGCCCATAGAAATTTCCACCCTATAGAGGTAATCTTTTAACTTTACAAATTTAGACTTGGCAGGCATTTAAAATGCTTACTCCTAAATATTATATGATATTTAAGAAAACTAGTATGTTCTTCTGAATCGATCATGGAACTAGGAGATGGAAGGGCACTTTTTAACCATCACTTGAGTATCTGTGTCTGATTTTGAATTAACTCGTGTAAAACTCCGGATAGTATTTATCATCCTTATTTTATACCTACATCACAAGGGTAACTCTGTCAGCTTCTGATATGTGGCAGGAAGTAAAGCTCAGAAACCACACAGGTATGATTCAGTTATTGATTTCTTTGTTAGTAAAGAAGTTACGATCTATGCCATGCAGATATGATTTTAATAACACTCCAAATCATAGATGATGCCTTCCATTCAAAAGGCTTCCTTTCAAATATCAAATCACACAGCTTTAGCAGTGAGAAATATTGCTATTGAAATAAATATGGTTAATTTGACACACTAAACAACTGAGACTAAGAAAAAATAAAGATAGGTCTGTAACCTAGTAACCAGTGGCAAAAACTACTGGTGGCAAAACACCACTTTTCCTCCTGCGACACCAAGGTGAAATTCAAGACATGACTGCAGTCACTTGCCCCCACAATTCCAGAGCAGGGACAAGAGCTGCGAAAATGGTCCTTTTAAGATGAATTGTTCCATGAACTAGTCACAAGCGTTTTTCTCTCAGAAAAAGAAATGCTACAAAATGCTAGATTTATCGGTAAATGTAAAAATGAAACCCAGGAAATTATAAAATCTCATGGATCTGTATTTTTTACTTTCTTTTGGACTCTAAATGGTTGTCATAACTAAATCACAACAGCTGATCAGTAATTGTCTGTGGATATATACAGTGAATTTAAGCCAGCCTATAGAATGGATTTTTTGCCTCACTCCTGAATTGCAGCCATCTTTAGGGGAATGAATAGCAAGAAAAGATGTAATTCTCTTTAACTATAGTGAAATTAAAAATAATTTTCCTGATTAATGACAATATTGCTTAAATATCACATACTTCCACTGACTTTAATACCAGCTACATTTACAGCAGTAAATATATTTTGCTCCTAAAAGCAGATCTGTAAATGTGTTAGAGGTTGGCAGCATTACTGGCATAAACAATACTAACAAAATCAGTGCTATTTATTTTTTGTCAAACTGCTCTCTAAGAAAAACAGGCTCATATCTTATAAAACTTTCTCTGACAGGAACAACAGATTTGACTCAACATAAAGCTGAATACTAACAGCCATCAAGACCCGTGGTGATGATGCCTATGGTTAAAAGCATTTATTGAATAAAAATTTGGCAGCAGTAGAATATCCACTTATTCACGCACATACCGGCAAAATATACTTTATTTGTTGAAAATTGTATACTACTCTCAGCCTTTAAAGAACTGAAAGCAACAGCTGTTTAAATTTCTACCATTAGAAAATGTGTGCGTTTCATTGTTTTCTGGTGTCTCAAAATCACGTGTCACAGGAAAGATGTACACTTACTTAGGTCTCTACAAGTTCACACATATATATTCCATTTACAAGCCTTACAGAAGGCCTTTTGCAGGTTTTTTCTCTTTTTCTGTCTGAAAACACATGCACTAATGTAGTCAAAGGCATTCAAAGATGTACCATTCACACCTAAGTGTATGCCTTTTGTTATAAATGTTATTTTTTAAACTAAACTATTTGCATAGATCAGACTATATAATATATAAACCAAAACACTTGTCAAATAGATTAAATAACAGGATATTAATGTAACAAAATTTAGGTCAAGCAAAGTAGAAAGAAAAAATTAATCGTGATTAAAAAAAATAATCAGCAGTTTAAAATGATATGATGTGCTTGTCTAGAAAACATATCTATAAATTAAAAAAGGAAATCCTATTTCAGAATAAAACATTAAAGTAAAATTAGTCCTACCCTAGCAAGTAGATGGGTTTGGCTACCCAAATCATGTTTATGAACTTTGTGGTTTGAATCTAAAATTTTTTCTATTAATTTTTTCATAGGAACACACAGAGCAAATTTTTTAATAAAGATACAGAAAAGGAACAAATTCTATCTTTACTTACATTTCTGTCAGCAGTAAAATGACTCCATGGCACCAGTCTTTATCAAATAGAACTGACTGATGCTGTGAATCAGTGACTCGACTAATTCTCATAACAATGTGACAAGATTAAAATTTAACTGTTCCAGTTACCAGTTACAGCAGAATAAATATTACTTCTTGGTAAGAATAGAATATCAGGAGCTAGGAATCCTAAATGCTAATCTCTGTGGTCTTGTCACTTCATCTTTTTAAGGCTCTTATTTAATATGTAAATAATAATTAAGTACTTGATCTGGCAATTATTTCATATTTCCAGAATGAGATAATTTGATGTCACTGGATGAAAAGTGCATTCACTTTAAGTAAAATGCAGTATTTTAGCGTCCCTTAGTTCATAATAATTCTAGTTTAAAATATACCTTATGATTATATAAGATACCCCTTTTGCTTACATACAGAAAAATAATTAAATCCTAATGCAAAGTTAAATAAAGCCCCTGGAAAAACTTAACACTCTCTCTTTCCTATTTATCCTATTATCTGTTTGGCTAGTAACACTAACTAATCCGTACAAAAGGAACTCTGATATCATCTTAACAAATGTTCAAACGTATTCTCCCCCCTCAACAAAACCTCCACAAAGGTGAACGGGAAACGGGTGCACAAGCTGAGAGTGGAATACAGCCTGGCAGACAACACACCTGAAAACCTTCCCTTTGGGCTGATCTCTTGGCAGTTCTCACATTCTCTCATAAAACCAGAACTAGTGCAGCTTTTGGTGCGTTACAGGATCCCTTAGGAAGCTGTCATTATCTCCTCTCTTAATCACTTAATACCAAAAAAAAAAAAGAGAGCACCGTACACCGTACACTGACTGTACACCTGAGGAAGGAGAACTTGGAATTTTTCAGCTGGTAAACTTATGTTCTGTAATGCTTAACAATTAATCACTCTTAGTGCTGGACCATTCACTAGTGTATGTGTTTTGTGACAAAAGTTCCCAGATGGCAAAAGTGTTCTCATCTCAAAAAGGACCCATCATTCACCATCACTTTACCGTGACACAACAAAAAAAATATGTCCATCTAGCAGGAATAGGGTAGGGGAACAAAACTTGTATTAGCAATGCAGCAAAAGCACACATATCAAATGATATTAGAAAAATTACATGTTTATATAATGACATAAGATCTTCCTGATTATTTCCATTCCAGTAAGTCTGTAGGAGGGACTTTTAATTTTTCTGAAATACGAGGGGAAAAAAGGGAGCCTCAATGGAGAAAGGTAGGCCAGCTGCCTTTTCCGAGACTCACATACTTTCAGAGAGGACAGCACAGCACTGGCAGTTACTTGAGGAAAGAACTACCCTCTCTAGCACAGGTCTTGGGCTCATGCTCCAGAGCAAATCACTGTTCCCCAGCAGCACAACGAGGTGACAGAACAAGATGATGGCCCAGTTGCCTTTGCTCTCTACCCTTCTGATTCAGGCACCAGAGCAGTCTAACATTCTCAAAAAAAACCAAAAGTAGAGGTTCTTCTGAATCAAATTATATCTTCCTGCGCTTAGTCTGGATTCCTGCTCACCTGCAGCAGAGACCGGATGCACCTTTATCACTCATTTACATGTCTCAAAACAACTTCTCAGTAATACCCTAGTTCTGTTTAGATGGGCACACAATCACTGTTAACTCTGGTGTTCATGTCTTAACCAAGCTGTGACCATCCAACAGCCAATGCACAGGATGGGTGTATAAAATCCCCTACCAACTGTTTTCCCAGTGCTGGGTACTGAAAGAGTTCACCTCACAGTGTACCTGATCCACATTCCTTCAGGTCATTATAAAATTGGGGTTTGCTACACTGAAAGATGCCACCACGGGGAAGCTGAAGCTGGAAGAAAACACTCACTTATAAACAGTTACCAGCTGTGTGCTTTCTCCAACCTGTCCCCCTACCACAGACATCATGCCTTCCAGCTGATGAAAAATGTACCAGCTTACTTAAAATGAAACTGCTGTTACTTGTAAGATCCTTGACTGCCAAGGCCCCACAGATTTCTTTGTATAGAGTTAGTAGTCTGTCAGTGTTTGTGTCACTGCTGAACTGACTCGGGTAGAGTTATTTGAAAACTTCAGCTGTCATTTACAAAGAAAAAGGGGGATGTCAGAGCTGCAAAAATTAGCTATTCTATTTTCTGTGTTCTAAAATGAAGGACTAATGTAAAAAATAATAACATGACCTTTAGCATATATATGTAGGTTCAGGACCAAGAAATACACTTCAGTATTGAAGATCAATTACCAACAAGCAATTGGCTAAATTAATTAGGAATGTGAGATATCTGGTTCCTACATTTGTAATTTTAAATGTAAACCTGAAAAGTATTACTGGAAAGCATCAAATACAAAATTAATATTTTATAGCCAGGCAAGAAGCATATGTAAAATACAGAAATAAAACACAGATTCCAGTTCTGAGGTGTACACATTACTTTATGTGGTATTAGAAAATTCTGGCAAATAAATTCAAGGACGACAGCTGTTAGTGGAAGTTCATTACTATCATCTTCGTATTTCCATCTCTGGAGAAAGATGCAACCCCTTGTCTTGCACATCATACAATTTTCTTTGACACTTTCACTTAACGGTTTCTGTGAATGGTAACACCCATACCCTCACTAAATATATGGAGGTTATTCAGTGATCAGAAGCCACCTAGACAACAGACAGTTTCTCTACATTTTCTTAAGGTACAGTATGAACCCTGACTCACATGGAAGACAGTAAATAATCAACACTGATTCCTGCAGTAATGGAAGTTCTCCTGGCAGCTCTCCCAGCAAAGTACCAACCAACCTGTTCAGTTTATGATACCTAGCAGAATTGCAGCCTGACAAAGCCTGACTGCAAATGTGGCCTTTTTCCAGTGCTTGTCAGGACGAGTTGAAAAAAATATACTCACCAGGCACAACTATTTGTAGATCCAGTGATTGCAAATAAATTATTCCAATTTGCAATAGCAGAAAATTTAACCTGCTCTGGAGTTAACAGTTATTGCCTCCAAAAGCTTCCTTTTGTAGGGTGAACACACGCTCCACTTGAACTACAAGAATTATCCATGTCAATTCTGCCTTGGAAAGCACAGCTCGGGAAGATCAGCAGGCTGCGGTGTCACGCCCTTCAGCGAGACACATTCAGCAGCACCAGCCCAGCAGTCACCAAAACAGGCGAAAGGTTTTGATACAGGTTTCCACAGGATGCAAGGGACAATATACTTGTTAACTCAGGAGGAGTGGGAAAGAGCAACGGCACTTGCTACCAGTTTGTAGCTGTACTCGAATGAGGTGTAACTTCACTCGTGCCCGACGCCCGTGAGGGACAGCGCCGTGTCCCCGGGACAGCCCCGCGACACGGCGGGCACCGCGCACGGCACCCTCTGCGCGGGACATTCGTGCCTCGCCTGGCGCTCCCGGCACAGCAGGCGCTTACAGCTCTCATCGCCCGCTCACTGCGGTGACCTCGGTACCGGCCCTGCGCCCGGCCCGCAGAGAAAACCCTGCAGTTCAGTCGGTGCCCGCATCGACACGATTCGTTTCAGTGACCGGCAAGGCGGAGGCTGAGGCGGCCGGGCTAAGGTGGATCCTCACTGACGGGGGTGGGTGAGGCGGCCGGGCTAAGGTGGATCCTCACTGACGGGGGTGGGTGAGGCGGCCGGGCTAAGGTGGATCCTCACTGACGGGGGTGGGTGAGGCGGCCGGGCTAAGGTGGATCCTCACTGACGGGGGCGGGCTGAAGTGGCCGGGCTAAGGTGGATCCTCACTGACGGGGGTGGGTGAGGCGGCCGGGCTAAGGTGGATCCTCACTGACGGGGGCGGGCTGAAGTGGCCGGGCTAAGGTGGATCCTCACTGACGGGGGTGGGTGAGGCGGCCGGGCTAAGGTGGATCCTCACTGACGGGGGCGGGCTGAAGTGGCCGGGCTAAGGTGGATCCTCACTGACGGGGGTGGGTGAGGCGGCCGAGCTAAGGTGGATCCTCACTGACGGGGGTGGGTGAGGCGGCCGGGCTAAGGTGGATCCTCACTGACGGGGGCGGGCTGAGGCGGCCGGGCTAAGGTGGATCCTCACTGACGGGGATGGGCTGAGGGGGACGGTCCCTCCTTGCCCGGGCCCAACCTCTGCGGAGCGGGCTCAGCCCCGCCCGGTCCCCGCCAGGCGCCGGCGCCTCGTCCGCCGCGCGCGCTCCCCACAGCCGCTGAGCGTCCGCGCCCCACAAAGACTACAGCTCCCGTCACGCAACGCGCGACAGCGCCACGCTCGCGCGCGGAGGAAGGCGCCGGCGCCGAGCCCCGCCCGGCGGCGCGCGCTGCATGGCGGGTGTCGTCGTTCTCCCGGCGCCTTCCTCAGCCCCGCCCCGCGGGAGGGGCGCGGCGCCGGGCCCCGGGAAGAGCCCCGTCCCCGCCTCTCTCCGCGCTCGTTCCCCGCGTGAATTGCTCTCCGATCGCTCGCTAAGCAGCGCCTTGGGTGTCTTCCTGCACAGGTCGCCGTGTCCTTCCGCAGTTCCCGTAAGTTCCTGCGCAGCCCGCAACGCTGTCAGAGCTGGTTTGTCCTTCGGCGCCCGCCGTAGGCCGCCGCCTTCCCGCTGCCGGCGCCTTTGTGCGGCGGCGGAAGGGGCGCGGGGGCGGCCGAGCGGGCCGGAGCGGGGCAGCAGCGGGGCCGGTGCGGGGCAGGAGCGGGGCCGGAGCGCCGGCAGGTGCGGGGTCCGAGTCGCGCCGGGGGGAGCGAGCGCTTCTTCCCCGGGGCTTGCCCTGCGGAGCAAGGGCCGGGCGGCAGGGTGGGGCCGGGGGCGGCCCGGCCGGGGGTCTCTGACGGGGAGAGGCCGGGAGTGCCGCCGCCTCCCGGGCCTTAGGTGTGGGGGAGGACCCTGCTGGGGCTGCCAGGCGAGCTCCCCGGAGCGACCCCCGCGGGGTTTGGGATGGGGGCTTTGGTTCTGGCGCACCAGGTTCGTGCCGCTGTCAGCCGGGGGCGGAGCGGGCGCCCCTCCCGCTCCTCGGGGATCCCTTCCCTAGGCGGGCGGGGCGGGACCCGCGGTGTGACAGCGCGCCTTCCTGAAGCTGTGCCAGAGGGACACGGGAATGCCATTCGAGAAAGCCGACCTTTATTAGAGTACTTATTTATTTATTTATTTGTACTTAAATGTTTACAGAGGACATGAAGAAATACATGCGCGTACCCCAATATACACACTACTGAGCATACGTATGTGTTTCTTCATGTACTCTCTAAACATTTAAGTTCTGGTAGACATATTAGGCTTGCGGCGTTTTGCATTCTTGTCTGTGCTTAGGTGTGCAATGCAAATTCAGGTATTCTTCATTGTGAATTAGCGTGTTATATTACTAATATATTGCAGTGAAAAGTGAAAGATAAATACTGTCTGGGTGTTCTCCCTGCTGTTTTCAGTCTCAGCTGGCTCTGAAGCTGTTCAGAATCCTATGGCAAAATCAAATACTCCCATCGTGGGTACCTAATGTTTCTTTCAAAGTAGTTCCTTCAGACAGCATCAGAACTACCTTAGGAATGGATGCTGTCACAACATCATCATCAGTTCTGTTTGGTTTAAATCAATCCCTTGAAAATGTGTTAAGTGAAAGAAAAAGGGAAGTAGGAATGTGGGTTTTTTTTTTTCCAATTATTACTGACTTTTCAGGTTTCTGGTTGTGATAAGCTAGTGTAATTTCTTTAAGGATAACTTCTTTAAAGGAAAGCTGCTCTCTTAAAAAAAGCCCCAACAAACAAAAAAACCCAGACAACCAAAACCAAATCCACACAGTGACGTGATTTCTGTTGATCAGCGTTTCAGCCATGTCTGACAAAAGTGAACTGAAGGCGGAGTTGGAGCGCAAGAAGCAGCGATTGGCTCAAATCAGAGAGGAGAAGAAGAGAAAGGAGGAGGAGAGAAAGAAAAAAGAAGTAAGAAATAATTTTCGCTTTGAAGTTTGCCTTTGCATAAGTAACTTGCCCAAAATTTAAGGGTAGGTTCACGTAATTATCTGCTACGTGCAGTTCAGGGAGTGTCTGTTTAATGGATGTTGCCAATACAAATGTAGTACTTCCATCGTCTCAGGAGAGCAAACACCTACTGTTTTCTTTAGAATTGTCCATACAATGTTATATATTAGTTTGGGGTTTTTTTAATCCTACTACAATGCTGTAAAGTTCTGATTTCTTGTGTGTACGTGGCATCATTAGTCAAATCATTGTAAACTATTGCCTGAAAGCTCTGCTTAATAAGTTGGAGTGGTGTTAACTCATTTCTGAAGTACAGTCCCCAGGATGTCTATATGAATTGTCTGACTGGCAGTATTATTGTACAAATACCGTGCTACAGCATTCTGCTCTTTGACCCATCCATAGGCTGAATTTTAAAGTCAGATCAACACTCAGGGTGTGTACGGTTCTTGTGTGTTAGACGTGGTTTGTTAACATTGTCTTTGGATTTCTCTCTCCTAAAGTATGTGACAAGCAGTGATTTATTGCTGTTTCTCCTGAGTGCAGATCATGCCTTATAAAAGAAACTTTTACTGGAATGTTTTGGTGTTTGGGGATACTTTTTCAAGACTTCTCTGTGTTTTGGTTATGATCTGGTTGCTGTTCTGAATTAGGATATGACTGAAGACTGGACAGCTGCCAACTACATGATTCAGACAAAAAGGAGAGGGAAATATCTCAAATTATGTTCTAATGATCTTGTAACAAGATATTGCCTGTATCTGAGATTCCACACATGATGCAATAGCTTAGCAGCTGAGAACTTGCTCTAAAATTTGGGAATTGCTTTTTAAAAAAGCATTTTAATGATTGTGGAAAGATATGGAGTGTTCAGCATCTTTTATGGTAGAGCTTGCGTTATTTCTAAATTAAAGAGGATGAGGGTGTACATTTTTGAGTGGGTTTTTTTTGAAATCTAGCAGATAGTAACACAACTTAAAGAAAACTGCTTTTCCTTGACACAGTTATTGTAATTTCAAAATTACAATATGATGGTGTCTCTTTCATACACAGATACGTAATATTATTTCTTCAGTCTTTGCATATTTCAGTGCTTAGTATTACTGTAAAAAAAGTATTCTTAATCTTAAGAAGTGTTATTCAGTATGGCAAACTGTTTGGATGTTTATATATGTCTTTTAAAGACAGTGCCAAAGCTACAAAACTTTGCTGTTCCCATCTGTTTACTTTATCTACAAAAAGGACCATCAGAATTACTGGAGTCAAATACTTAACCTATATGATGATATGTTTCAGAAGAACAAAAAGGCCCTGTGAGGTCTCAAAATAAATTAAAGGTTAAATGCTATAACTTAATTATTGAATCACTTTTAGACTGACCAGAAGAAAGAAGTTCTTCCTGTACAAGAAGAATCTGATCTTGAAAAGAAGAGAAGAGAAGCTGAAGCATTACTTCAGAGCATGGGGTTAACGCCTGAGTCTCCCGTTGGTAGGAATGTTAATATTTGTTTCAGATAAATGTTTGAGATTTTTTTATTTGTTTTTGGGGGGGATTGAGGTGGTTTGGGGGGGGTTATGTTGGTGGGGTTTTTTTGTGGTGGTGGTTTGTTTATTTTTGTTAGGGTTGAGGTATTTACATATCTAAAATTAAAATTCTTACTTTTTGGGGGGGTATACGTGTCTGGTTTTAATACTAATTTGTCCTGCATGATCTCTGTTATAAAATGCGAAGTGATGTGCTTCAGTACACATAACACTTTTCTATTAAATACATGTTTTACACTTAGTGTGTTGTTTGAAGCATATTAGTTAAAATATCATGTATTAATATCATGTATGTGTTTTATTTCCCCTTCCCCCCATTTTTCTTGCACATTATTCTACTGTACTTTTTTTCCTTATTCTTTTTCATAATGCTAAATTTTAATCTTTTACACCCTTGTTTTTCTTTTATCAAATACCTGACTGACTTTGATGGAACAATAGCAAGGCTGAATATAAAAATTGATTGATTAATATCTGTGCAGCATATTGGTTGTTGATTTTTGCCTTTACGTAGTCACATTGTTCTGGAAGATGAAAGCAAAGAGTGTGATAGTTCAACTCCACTTTTTGTCTCTAACTTGGAAATTGAAGAGGTTTAAAGCTTAGCAGTTTGGGTTATTGGTAAGGTTCTATTTCAACTGGGTTTGTAAATAAGTAATAGTAATTTCTTATGGATATAGTATCTCTGTGATTATATTTTCATAATTGCTTTTGCATAATCCTCAAGTGTTCAAAAGCAAGCATGGAGTAAACAGCATTACTGCTGGTTCCATTCCAACAGCCACAGCAGTAATTTCTGGTAATTTGAACTCTTCTCATAGTTGAGAGAGTGCATTTGGGCTATGTTAGCATTACCATACAGCTTTTTAAGTAATCAGGTCCGACCTACTACTGATTTTGCTTGCTAGACTAATGGTTGAACACTTCCTTGCATTAAGTTTGCCAAGGCAGTTGATAAGACTTTTGTAGAAACACATATGGCTGTTGTTGGTTTGTTTTTTTTTTCAAATCTATGAGAGGATCCAAAAACCACAGAATAGTCAGTCCTCAAATCGCATTATTGCATGGGCTCAGAGTAGCTGTGCATGAGGAGCTCAGGGGTGTCGGCATCCAAGACTGGGGCGCAACCCTGCATGTTGTGGTTAACTCCACTGAGCATCTACTTAACCACACCCTTCAATGGCAGATTTGCAGGGGATTCATTCTGTTCCTTTTCAAGATAACCAGATCTGATGTGGATCCTAAGTCAAGCTAATACGTCCTCCTTGGTACCTCGCAATTAGCATGCCTAAGGCCCAGGCTCCTTTTCTGCTGACTGGGTACTGGCAGGTGCAGTGATCCCGTGCCTGAGCTGCTTGGTGTGCAGGAAGCTTGTGCTGTCACTGTCAGTGGAGGTGGATGGCTTGACATTAGATTCCTTCATAGAAAATTGTATGAAAAATTGCTAAGACAATTCCTGTCCTGTTAACTGCCACAGGGAGAGCTCTTTTATGGGAGGAGGGACCGTAACAATGTCAGTATGATTTTGATACCTACCATACTTGTTATATAAGAAGCCATAAGTTAGTGAACCAGAATTACTTTCAAGAAGGTATTATAGTTGAATTGTCTGTTGGGGGAGGTGAAATTTCATTTGTTCTTTTGGTAAGACTGTTGGTCCCTCAGTGGGATTCCCCTGAGTTATGGGAAGGCTCTCCCGAAAATCGCTTTCCCCGCAAGAGGGCGGTGCAGCACCAGCGCTGGGCGTGGGTTCCTCGGGCCCGTCCCGCGACCTCAGAATTTCTCTCAGCACGCCTGGTAATGCGCAAAAACAGCGATAGGGGGGCCTGTGGGCGTTTCCTTTGGGGTAAATTAATCGTGCATGGCGATGAGGAGTTGAAGAATTTATATATTCTTATACATCCCTATTTATAAGTCTGAGTATGTTTATGTGTGTATTCACGAAATATAACTCTAAACCTGTAAAAAAAAAATCTCCTGTTGGAAGAATTAATTTTGTAAAAAAAAATTGAAGAATTGACTGTGGGCTTTGTAAAATTACGGGAGAATTTTTGTCAACCAGAGTCGTGTCTCTGCTTTGGGATGGGATGGAAAAACTCTAGAATTCACAATATGCTTGTTATTTCAGGAAATTCTATAGAAATCTTGCAGATCTAAATTCAGAGTTCTCCTATGCCTGACTCCTGACAGAGTAGATACCAATTTATGTACATAATTTGTGTTCAGTTGAGTAACGGTTCTTTTTAAGGGATGCTAAGCAGTGAATGTTTGACATATTACTGAAAAATGAAGCATATGAGTAGCTTTAGCACACCCCCTGATTCTTAAGTATCAACCCTAAGTTTCATTAAATAATAAATTTGACTATTCCTAAAAAAAGTTGAAAGAAATGTCAAAATAACTTTGTGTTTGTATCAGATTGCATGATATCATTCACTATTATGTATCAGTTCCAAAAAACATGTTACTTTTTAAAGCATAAATGCAGTCTTCACCTGTATGCTGAAAATGAACTGACTCGTAAGAAAAAGTTTCAGTATAGCAGTACTAAACTCTTTACTGTCAAGTAAAAAAAAAAATCATCCTCAAAACCCAACACTAGAAACTTTATTGTAATACACAAGATTTATGTGGATTTGATTCAGACTAGAACAAGAATAACCGCATGTTGCATGACAAAGCCATGTTCTTGGTCCACGTTTTAGTGATCATATGTTTTGAAACAACATTGCCAATTTAACACATTCATTGTCTAATTTTTAACAAAGACTGATGTCAAAGCTGTATTAACAACTATCCTTTTTTATGTTTAAGCAACATGATCTAGTGGAAATTACCCTTTGAAAATCGATGTCATCATTTGTCAAAAGTTCAGTTTAAAGATATTTTTTCAGTTCATTTTCTCTTAATTGTCTCTCGCTCCATGTTTTTTTTTTTTGTATGCCCAAGGTGCATAAATGCCAAACAACTGCATGAAAGTCCAGCATGAATTGTTAACATTGTCTTTTCCCCTCTCTTTCTACTGTTCATTTTCATCCATGTACTTTTTTGTTTGCCATCACTTTTTTTTTTTTTTAATACTTCATTTTAAATTAATTTGAAAACATCCTAAGCTGTGCAACCTCTGCGAGTAGTAACAGCGGATACCTGTCTGTTTCACTATTTAGTCCCTCCTCCTACCTCTCCATCTTCCAAATCTGTGAGTACGCCAAGTGAGGCTGGGAGCCAGGACTCCGGAGATGGTGCTGTTGGATCTAGGTACGTCACTTTCCTTGTCATGTTGCTTTGCTCAGTACTTGTCTTTTGAATAATTAAGCTTTAGAAGGAGTCAAGGTTAATTATTTGATTATAATAGTATGAGGTTACAGTGTACAGGACTGTTTTGCAGAAGTGCTTTACTTTACAATTTGAAATGCAACTACAATAATGTGGAGTAGTTTAAACTTGCAAGTTTAAAGTAAAATGAATGTCTTGGGACAACAGCAAACTGGATAAGTCCAACTTCTGGGCTCTTCCAGCTTTTTCTAAAGGAGGGTGTGTATGAGTGATAGTGTATTTCCCTTTCTCCTCAGTCCTAGTTGGTCTAATAAAAGATAATGTCTACAGACTTTGCATTACTTCTGGCTTTAAGTTTTCCTTACTTAGAATCATATTTTTCATTATTTCACTTTGCAGCCATCTGTGTAACACACCTACAGCACTTGCAGTCTCTCTTTTGCCAAAACATAACGCCATCTTAGTGCAGCCACAGTCGTTTTGTTTTTTTTTCAGTGCCCATACTTGCCCCACCTATTTGACCATTTCTTTGTACATGATGATTTGGGACAGGCTGCTGTAGAGTCAGATGAATATTTCTGTTAAATATTGAAAGTGGTGATACGGGGGTGATAAGGTGGGAAATGCTACTTCCAAAGGGTATTTCTGCTGTTTCCCGTGCACAATCTGAGAATAAGAGCAGTAGCTGCCTGTTAATATTGGTAAGATATTTTCTCAGCAAATGAAGTTCCTCTACTTAAAATTTACTGAATATGCATTGTGGATGAAGTTTAGTTAAAGCACAGTAACTGCAGCAGTTATTACTTTTGATCTTGTATGAGCAATTGTTTTGGAGAAGGAATGAATACTTAGACCACTTTGAAACATCTTTTAAAAATACTGCAGTGATGTCTTGTATGCATGTGGATTATGCATTCTTAATTATATACAGTCTTAATCTTATTCAAAATATTAATGACCTGAACAGCAGTTTCATGGTGCATGTTTCTAAGTAGAAATCATTATGTTAAAACAGAGAATAGATCAGGTAGCAAATATGAACCCAACTTTTTTTAACAGTGCCCAAGTGTTAATCTTGTTTGTCCATCATGGTAATTAAGAGCCAATGTGATTGTTCCTTAACTGAGTAACAAGCAAATTTTAATTATTTTAAGTCTGTGATTATTGCTTATTTAATAGTCATTTTATATTTAAATTCACTGTCTGGAAGAAAAAACAAGAAGTATTTGATGATGACTTCTTTTAAAGAAAATAATTCCTTCCCATTCATACCTACTTTAAATTCAGTATGAAACAGTATATGTTGGCCACATACCTGGGAACTGAACACCATGTTGTGTACTAAATTTATTTCTACCTCATCAGTGCACTGTGCTCTCTGAGTGGATGTTCTCAAACATAGTAGCACAATGTTGTATGCATACATTTTCTTATGAAACCTTGAGAAAACTCGTATCCTAAACCTCAGTAGCTTGATGCACTTTCAAACTTTAAATCTCTGTCAAGATTGTGGTATTTAAGGCATGAAGGTTTGAATGTACAGCTAAATTGAAGGCATAATAGAGTCCCTGTAAGAGTCTCCTTGCTTATTCTCTAACCACTGGATAATATTCTTCCCCTCCCCCGGGAAAGAGGTGTCTGTATCCCAGACTAATAGTACAAGTTCATACATTTCTAACCTACCCATACATTTGAACCTGAAAGTTGGACTCTGTGGTATCACTTGGTCTGTTACCTGGTATTACACAAGTGACTCATATCAATGTGAGATGTGTTAGAAGGCCTCTTCTGTGATGCTGAATCTTGTCAGTAACTCTTAGTAATTAGTAGAACAGTGTCCAGACTGTTCCTGCTGTTACTTCCATCTGTCTTGCTTTGTTTCCAGCGCTAAAGAGTCGTTTCCTAGTTTGAGCCTGCTTTTTTTCCCCTTTTCCTCAGTTAAGAGTATAAATTCAAGACTAGAAATTAATATAGTTGGTTTGCTTTTTGGCTAGGTGGATGCTTCATTGAACTAGTTCCAAAGCAAGAAAGACTTTTTAGAGATATAGGAGGCCTTAGGAATGTGCCTGGATATGGGGAAGTTCAGGCATATGGGCACTTCTGTTCTCTGAAGCTTGTAGATAAATTCATGGAACTTATGCCTAACAAACAGCTGGAAAACTAAAGAAACAGTGGTTTACATCATTTTGGTACGTAGGTAATAGTTGAATTTTATCTCAGAATGTTATCTTTATTTTAAAATAATATCTCTGAGAAACATTTGTCTATTCTGCACTGCTTGACTTCAACTGTTTTAAAAGACAGACTGTTCCTGGCACCACTGAAACAACTGTTGAAAGTGAAAAAGAGTGCTTTGAAAGCAGGAAAGCTACCTCATTAAGGGCTAGATCTTAAGCAGGTGCAAAAGTTGGAGCCTTTTATATTTGTAGCCCTGTCCCCAAGTTCCTCTCAAATTGGATTGAAAAAGTTGAGAAAATGTTTGACAAGTATTGTGGTGATGCAACATTTGTATCTGTAGCCAAGTTACCCTTTGCAACATGAAGTTTGGGGTGGTGCGTTTTTGTTTTGCTTATGATTGAATGTGAAATGCAATATACAGCTTGAAGTCTCAGGCACCAAATTAAACTCCAAGCTTAATTCTCTTTGCTCAAGAATGATAGCAGAGATGTAACAAATAAATATACTCAAAGTAACTGACTTATGCTAAAATCATGTGTTTTCTGATGCACAAAAGATATGAAAAGGTTTTGGAGATTTAAGTGTGAAGTTATTGCTGTGGATGCCATTGATTTGCTAGATATGAAAACAGTGGATTTGTATTTCTTAATTAAACTATGATTAATACTTCTAATGCATATTACAAGAACAAGGTAGTGCATGACACTCATTTATGAGCTTTTATGGCATTGTGTGTACATTTTTCAGATCAATTTTGCTTTTAGGAATTCTGCTCTTGGTTTATAGGAAAGTTACCATGTATGGGTTAAAATTGTAAAATCACTTATTTTCTTTATTCAAAAACATGGTGTTTATATATATATAAAATAACATCTGAGAATGTCAGAAAAACCCATACATGTTAATCTGTTAATCTCTTATAAGTGCGTTTTTAAAATTGTGGCCAAGCCTGATAGCAGCCAGTAGACTACATGAAAATTTGTGAAGAAAGGATGAAGGCTAAAAATGAAGGGGGCAGGGAATATTGATTCCCCCTTCATATTTCTCCTGATACAAAAGCGACTTGAAATAGATCCATTCTGTTCATTATTCCACATGAGTTTGAAACGTGTTATTAATGTAAAGCCCACTATTTCTAAGAGATTTTAAGTATCTTAAATGGAGTTGGCTCTAACTCAGATGACACTTACAAGCCCAAGGCAGTGCTTAACCCATAATTACTGCAATGTCACATCTTGGAAACTCTAGCAGTTCTCTATCCCAGTGGAAATGCTTTTTGCCCTGCTACCAGAGGGCTTATGTGTTGACTCATTTCCTTTACCAATATGACAGTTTCCTCCACATATTTACTGCTCTGGGCAAGTTTGCATTACGTTAACAAATCTGCCTTCATATGACATGAACAAATTTGAACAGATTTTAAAAACAATGTGAAATTTTTAGTGGTTCTTGTCAGTATTTAAAATAATTTTAATTGCCTTTCATAAAGGTTACGTTTTTTGCAGGTCTTTAACTTTCAGTCTTTAAAATAGTTTAATTCTTTGCTGATAGCTCTGAATTCTGTGCTTCTTAACTTTTATAATTACTGCATGTGTTATTGCACTGAGTGCTGAATTTCCCATAACTGATGTTGCATTGCCTTGTTTCTTGTGAATAATGAAATAACTATAAGCTTGCTGTAACTCTAGAATTTTATAGTGTGTATTTGCTTCACTAATCTCTGGCCTTTTTTGCTAATGCTGCATGATTGTTCAACCTGGGGTGTCAGGACGCTGCATTGGGATACTGATCCATCAGTTCTTCAGCTCCACTCTGATTCCGATCTGGGGTATTGCATAGATTTCTTATATTCCCTCTTTCATATGCTTATGGATAATAAGTATAAGAACTTATTTTTTCTTTAAGACTTCAAGTTGTTGTTGTTAAGAAACTGTTCTGTAAGTAATGAAAATTTGCTGTCCCTAGACTTAGCACGGTTTGCTTGCAATGGGAAATTTTTATATTATTTAATATACATTAGATGCTTATTTGTAATAACAAACCTTATTTGTGTTTTTCTTTGAGTCTTTCTTTGACAAAATGTAATTTATTTAAAAAAGGTTAGAATGACTGTATTTAAAAACAGAATAACTCCCATCTTTCGTTATAAATATGTTTATAAAAGCTGTATCTCATTATAAGCACTTACTAAAACCCGTATTATGCTCTAAGAATTATGCTTCTGCTTACCAAACCCTTTCAAAAGGTGTTACTCTTCCACTTTTATCTTAGGAAAGGAGTGGATAATAAAAAATTTAATTTGATATAGGTAAATTGTTGGATCATTGCAGTATTATTACAGGACATACTGCAATTAGCTTTTACAGGAAGCTCCAATGACCAAATTAATTTTGTGCTGGTTTTGGAAGTACATTATATATTGCAGTTTATAGAATATATATTGCAGTTTATAGGATCTTCCATAAACCAAAGCCAGAAAGCTCAGAGGTTTTCAGTATTGTGCTCTGGAATAATGTATTATGGATAAATCACTTGTCAGTGGGAATTTCAGGTTAGACTTGCAGTTCTACATTCTAAATGCTGTGTTAGAGGTGAACAAAAAAGGGCAGCAAAGTTAAAAGACTAGGAAATGCTTTTTCCTTCAGAATAACTAAGTTGGTTTTCAAACTTTAAAATCCTAGAACAGTTGCTGTACAAACGTGATTTATCAGCAGATCTGTTCCACTGAAAATAGTGTGGTGTGTGATATATGTGGCAGTATTCTGGTCAAACACAAAGAGCAAGAATTTAAAATTATATCCTACAGTCAGGATGTTTATATATGCACGTATTTCTTTTTGTCACAGATGTATAAATAGCTGATTTAAAATAACAATGATAAAAAATTAGTAATAATTGTGTGACTTCTTCAGAGTTAAGCTTTCATTGGATTTAAGTTTGACTAAGCAGAGCTGTGAACAGGATGACTTGGGTATTAGGTAAAATGTGAAATAATTAATAAAGTTAAATGTGGGTTTTTTCTGATTTCTGTATTAATTTTATTTAGGCGTGGACCTGTTAAACTTGGAATGGCCAAAATTACACAAGTTGACTTTCCTCCTCGAGAAATTGTTACATATACAAAGGAGACACAAACACCTGTTATGACTCAGCCAAAGGAAGGTGAATGATTAACTTACTACTACCTAAGTTATTTTTTTTGTTTCTTTGGTTATAGTAACGATGACTGGGTGAATTAAAACCAGCATTTATGATCTTGAGACTTAATAAGGTAAATTAAAGTTGATATGGGAGATAATTGATATAAATTGTGTTATTCACACAGGTCTTGCTAACTGTCATTCTGCATCTTGTTTAACATTACTCTTACTACTAATACATGGTATTTTCACACTCCTAGTAACTGTTCAGCTTAGACACCGAGTTGCTTAATTAGCTGACAGCTGATAAATAAATGGGATATATTTTGCATTTATGACATTTAAGAATACACACACAACTTGGTACCTAGGAAGTGCTCAAGACCAGGCTGGGTGGAGCTCTGAGCAAGCTGGTTTAGTAGAAGGTATCCCTGCCCACAGCAGGGAGGTTGGAGATGATCTTTAAGGTCACTTGCAAACGAAAATACTAGTTTTGATCTAACTTGTGTGTAGTTCTACAACACAATCTCTTTGTTGTTAAATATGACTGACTTTGAGCATGTGTCTTTGCTAGCAATTTTAGGACCTAAATCTACATTCATAATTTTGCATTTTCCTGCTTTTTGATATGTGAACTTTTGGGTCTTTATGCAAGGATATGTCTTTCAAACTTCATTATTCAGAGAGCCAGAGGATATGCTTTTTTGCTAACTGTGTTTCTTTTCCATTCTTCATTTTATCTGTATCCCTGCACTGATAAGTGTTTAGGGTTTTCCTGCTTTCATTTCTCCCATGCCCTTAACGTTTCCTTTCTCTAATCCCTCAGGTCTCTTTTCCTTCCTTCAGGTTCATGGAATCTGAAGACTCAGTTCATAGTTTATGTGCTTGAAGAGTTTTATTTCTGCTGCCTGTTGACAGTGGAAATTGCTTGGGATTGTATGATCTGAGTTTCACAGTGGATAGGCTGTAGTTGAGGTTTACTGTAGTGCAGTTGGAAAGGTGGTCATCTTTATTTCTGCATTTACCAGAAAGCTCTCTAATACACGTGTTGTCTCCTGATCCATTCCACCTTAGAAATACTCATTTCTTTAGAACCATCATAAATTTTTTAATGTACGTGTGTTTACAGGTGCCTTTTCATCATATTAGTGTCAAAGATCTTTTTAAGGTCTCTCTGCATGAATACATTCATAATTAAGCTCTATGTTCACATTTTACAATGACATCTCAAATACGACATAGAGTAAAAAGAGTAAATCATTCTGCCTCCAAAAAAGGAGTCACTAGGTAAGAGATTTTTATTGTGGGAAGAAAACTTTGAACTCTTTAAAAACAATTGACAAAAGCAATATACTGAATTTTCAGGGTGCAGTTAGATAAAGTTAAATGCTATAAAATGTGTCTTACAGATTCTTATTCTCACAATCTGAGTTGTTGTGGTTTTTATTTATTTAAGAACATGTACTGTAAACAAAGATAATCTTGTGAAGTACACTTGAAAGGGTAGCTTGCAACTGAATTTACACCTGCAGTAGCTCCTTTGTACAGGAAACAAGCTGCATCTGAGCTGGGTTAGATCCAATGACCACACCTCCGTATAAAATTAAGTGAGCTGGACCCTTAATTAATATATCTTTAGACTTTAAGATGCTGCTGGAGCTGTACTTTTGAATAAAGGAAAATAGAAGTAGTTTTATTAGATATGCTGTGCAGTTGTTCTGCAGGTTTAGGTCCACTGGTGCCATAGGTTTCATTGTGCTAACACTGATCTGGAGGGGGGGTGGATAAAAACAACAAACCCGCAATAAAACACCAAACTAAACACTTCTCTCTGATCCAATTCTGTGTGGCACAGTGGTTTTGTAGTTGTATTGTAATCTGAATTAGGAAACATTCAAACTACAGCCAGTCTGTCCCACTAGGGACAGATAGAGAGGAAATAGAAGTAAACTAGTTTTAAAACAGTTTCTAGTTGTTACGGAAATGGCAACACATGCCAAGTAAGTTAAATAGGAGAGACTTCATGTCCTCAACTGAAAGTTGGCATTTGGAAATGCCTGCTTTGGATTCAGTGTAACAATTAAATTAATTTTGAAATGTGACAGCTTCCTTGGGAGGTGAAGGCATTTAGTGTGCTAACAGTTCTTGCAACTTCCATTATATTAGTGCAGTACTAGTATGTTGATTTGTTATGACCTCCAAGTGTTTGAGAAACTGCCTATCTTAGGAAGATTGAGTCTTTCATTGTAAAACAATAAAATTGGGATCTCCTAGAAATCAGTTTCACTGAGATTATAGATTGAATCTTATTTAGAGTGGTAAGTATTTTGCCACAGGAAGTCATTCACTGTATACTGAACTCTATGGAATTTTAAATTTCCCCTTTAATTGAAGTTAATAAACATGTTTCACATAGGAAGGCATATGTGTTTCACTATAGGAAGATGCCCACATCCAAAGTACACATACAAGGTAAATTTGCAATACTTGTTGGGTTGTTTTTCCTCACACTGTTGTTTTGATTTTTTCTCTTAAATTTTTTTAGTGTTCTGACCCTACTTTTCTGTAGCAGCTCTATTTGTTATGTAAAAGAAATGAAATGAAATTATGAAATTATTCATTGTTATGAGGAATATAGCAGAGAAAATAGGTCCTTTTATTTCCTTGTTCTCTTGGAATGTTCTGTTTCTGTTTTGGGGAGTTTTGTTATTCTGTACATACAGTAATGATGACCATCTTTTTTATTTAGAGACCAATTACATTTTTTTTTGCTTGATAAAAGTGTTGTGCCACACTTGATGCTGTTCTCCTTACTTGATAAACTAAGCCTGAGTGTCTCTGTCTGTGTGCCACTTCTACACTTTAATAACTTGTCATGATCATAACATGAACATACGGTTTTCAGGTTGCTCCATTGTCCAGCATCCTTGTTCTGACATCCCCTTTCCTGCTATCTACGTCTGTTTCTCACTGATGCTGTGTGTAACACTTCTCCTGCTTCCCTCATTGTTCAGTGTTGGTGTGGTCAGCTACTTATTAGGGCTATTATTTAACCTCTATATGGCAACAGATTTTTCACATCTACTATCTGAAAATACATTTGAAATTGTGTTCCATTCCGTGACTCATTTCCTTCTAGCAGGCAGCAGAAATAGTTTCAACAACAGAGATGTAATTCAGATGTGAACTCTGCTGTGTCTTAATGTTCTGCAGGCTCTATGTTGGCCAGCACACACAGTGTTCTAATCATTGGTGATAATTCTTTTTTTCTTATCTATACATCTTACTACGCTGCTCTCTATCATACTGTTTGATCTCTTCCTTTGTGATTTGGTAACATATTGTTCAGAATCACGTGGAAAGAAATCATTCACCAATACACCCAGCAAAGATGTGTTCTGAGTCCTCGAAGTCATCAGTTCAAAGGAAGATGGGCACATAGGGGAATTTGATTTTACGCAGCTTTCACAATTAAGGCAGACAGTATTAATGTATTAGCTCTGCCCTTTGAGGAATAATTGTCTGCTAATGTCTCTAAGACATAGAATTAAAATATTAAGCAGAGTAATAACAGTATGGTGTATGGGATTTGCTCCTTGGATGCTGTTATGGTGAATGTAGCATTTATGCATTTTAATATTTTAATAATAATAGCAGACTCTTGTATATTCATGCATGATCCTGTTGGATCCCTTTCAACTCAGAATATCCTGTGATCCTGTATTATCTAGTACATGCCTTAAATGCACAGTGAAATATAGGTGGGAAAACTTGATATGAAGACATTCAGCTTAACAAAAGCCACCCATTTCACAGATGATTTAACTTTGATTAACCTACTCTGCAGCAACAGATTACCCAGACAACTGGAACTCCACTCTACAGTGTTTATTGCTAGGTGCAGCCTAATTTATAGCACTGCTTTTCTTTCTGTCTTGCCAAAATACATCACGATTTCGATGTTAACTCAAAAATTCAGTGGTTCATTAAATCTGTTTTTAGCATTCATTGACAAGAAATTTGTTGCTATTAAAGATTGCATAGAAATAGCAGCTACTTTGCTGCTCAGTTTGTAACCTTAGATCCCCTGTTTGCCTGTCAGAAACAATATGGTGTTAATCCCTTAGCATATTATAATGAATATTCATTAATATGTTGATGTGACAGTCCCATTTCCTGTCTTCATGACCCTGTGACTTTTCCTAGTCTTAGAAACCCTTTTTTAATCTGAAATTGTATTTGGTGTACTGACAATTGAAGTGGCATAAAGTACCCGTAGGGACAGTCAATAATGAATAAGGGGGATGAAGTTAGGGAGTGCCCTTAAGGTTTCCAGACTGAGGTGACTGACTTGAAATAAATGCAGTACACAACTGTATCATGGGTTCTTACTAGATGTGGAACTTTTTCAGAAGTAGCGTGTCCGATCTTTCAGTCTTCGGGTGATAAATTATTATTATACCAATTCCTTGCAAATTCCAGCATCTTGCTTGTTATCAAATAAATTCAAGGTAAAGGAGAGACAGGAAAAAGTAATTAAAACAAACACTTCTTACCTTTTTTTGTAGTCCAACAGTTTAATGCTGCCTTTTTTGATTGTAAACTTCTGTGAGAAAGCTTCCCAGGTTTGGATAAGGAGCATTCTAGTTTTGGATAATAACGTCAAGAACTTGTACATGTGGGGGTTTTTTGTTTTGTTTTTTTCCCCTACAGATCCGTTATTGAAAAAGTTTGCATATGACTCTTTTTTAGACAGAATGTTTTAGATTTATGTAGTTACAGATAAATCAGTGAGATGACACGTTCAGTTTCAAGTCTGATACTTCGAGAATATTAAAATAAGTGCTGTATCCTGCATTTAAATGCAGTAATATCAGCTGGCCATATGCAGTGAAAGTACTATGAAGGAATTTATAGCTCTGTATAATATATGCCATTTATGTTTCAAACATTAAAAGGCAAGAGCAATCAACTATATGATCCTTTGAATAAAATATGTAGATTAGAAGGTCACTTAGCACTAAGGGGTTGACCATCTACTTTGACAAGAATTTGACTCCTGTCACTGAAAATGGTACTTAAAATCAGTGTAGTATGACTAATGGGGGGTTGGGCTGAAATTTCTAATTTGGGACTTTCAAAGCTAGAATAATGTATCCAGGGTGACCCAAACCCAAATCTATAAATTTGAAGGCATCATTTAATTCTGCAAGATTGATTGGTAGCACGAACGAGGGGGATTTTTATCCAAGTGAATGTAAAATGTGAATATGTGGTGCTGTATTTGTTGATCTTAAAATCATGTGTGTTAACTCATATTACATTTTTTAATTAACCATTGTTCACACCTGTAGTGATTTGACATTAAGAATTCCATTCTTTGGAATGGTTACAAGTTATACAGTTTTCAGGTTACAAGTCCGCTGTACATGCGAATCCATCTAAAAAGGAGCAGTGTCTTTCTGTTTCTCTGCGTGATTATTTTGCCCAAAAAAGCTTTCATTTTTTTTAAGTAGCACAAAAGCTGTAATTGGCATGCTTTGTAAGGAAGTGTCAATGTGCAAGAGAGTGGAGATCACTAAGAATTCTTTTACGGGTTCTTTCCCCTTTGCACCACCGCCTCCTCAGCAGGGTCACTGAGATCACTAGCTTTTCTTGAAATGGCCATTTTCACTGGCAGGTGCATTATACCCTGTATTTTCAGATTGTTTTTCCATTCTGAATGTTTGGCAGGTTGATTGCTCTGGCTGCATTGACGGAGAAAGGGCTGACAAATGCGGTTGGGCTGGCTGAAAAGACAGTGATTACTGTTTTCCTTTGTGGCTGATTGAGGCCCTTGAAAGGAAAGATTTTAACCTTCACCATTTGGTTCAAAAGTATGAGCATATATTGAAATCATTCATGCCATTTATCCTAGTTCTGTAAACTTGTCAGAACATAAAAATCGCTCAATTTCAAGTAATGTAGGATTGGCATACGTCATTATCATTTTGATTAAGTTGGAGTTTGTATTATTGTGTGCATTATACAGTGTCATTTAAAGCTTTCTTTCCTGCAGGTACAGTTATATTTTTATTGCCTATACTATGGAGTTAGAAAGATTTTCAGACCTCTTTAAACCTATCACTATGTGTGTGGTTTGGCAGCTGGTATGGCCTACAAGCTGTATTTTGTTTGCAGGGTAAAGGCTTGTCTGTAGACCTCCTGGAGTGCTGGTAATTGCACAGGCTTGCCATTGGGGAAAGACATGATTGGAAGCAGTCAGGCAGAAAAATGTTGTGCCATCCCATTGCCACCTCATAGCAGAGAGACAATCCTAGCAGTACCATCTGGTTGTTGCTATCTAGTCAGCTGGCCTGGCTGCTGGGACCATGGCTTGGCAGCTGGTTCCCATCCCTTGACCACCCCCTATTTTTTTTTCACCCTTTTTGTGTGCATGTGTGTGGATTTTTTTTTCCTTTACTTTTTGTGTTAGATAACTTTGAACATGGGTCAGGGAGATGGCTGCAATAAACAAGCCCAGTCCCTGTTGAACGCTGTCTCATTACTTGTGATGAGGCATGCAGCAGTCTCCTGCTGCCATCCCCTTATAAACAGATGACATAGCTGTTTAACCAATAAAAAGAATCTTTTCAGAAGCTTATTCTAGAAAGTGGATGAAGAAAAGCCAGGAAATACATATTCCACAACACTAAGTCATTTAATAGGTATTTTCTGGTTTACAGCATTCAAAGAATAAAATGTAGAAATGCAGAGAGTGCTGTAAGCCTTGTCAGTATTCCCGAACATTAACATTTTGTTATTCATTGCAATTAGGGAAAACACATTTTCCTGTAAAGTTCTCATTGCCAAACATGGTACAGATAATGAGACTTGCATCTAGAATGACAGAAAAAATGTAATCTCTCTGCTATTACCCTTAGCAAAATTTGCCTCTCAGAATAGCAACCTGAAAGCTAATGTAAGCCATCTTCATGCCATGTGCAGACCCATTAGACTCTGATGGTTTCAGATCACAAGAAAGCAGCTGCTGTAGGCTTAGACATTTGATTTTTTCTTTATTCTGCAGCATTAATGTGTCAGTATGTTACACAGAACATGCATCCACCACATGGTTTTGTGTGGAATCATAAATGCCTGTAAGAGATTTCTGCTTTAGATTCTTTACAATTTCTTTTGTGTCTTATTTCAGTTTATGCAACTACGTAATTTAGTGCAACTCACACCCAGGTGTAGACAGTATTCCAGTGATATTTTGGTTGTTATGTTATCCTGGGGACTGCATTTTACAAATACAACCATTTTAAGCTGCATGATACCATTTTACATCAGCTTATTTGAGATTCACGTGGAATGTTACTGTTACTCTTTAGAAACACTGACAGTCTCACCATAATGTTTCTCCTTAGATGAGGAAGAGGAAGATGATGTGGTTGCACCAAAACCATTAGTTGAACCTGAGGAAGAAAAAACATTAAAAAAAGAGGAGGAGGAAGAAGGTACTGTTCAGCTCAAGACATTCTCTGTGTGCTGTAAAGAAAGGCATCAATACATTTTTATCTTTTTGTTTCATTAATTTAAAATTAATTTGTTCAATATCAATCAGCTAGCAAAAGATGAAATGTAAACATTATTGAAAATCACAATAAATACTCATTTTTCTTTCTTGAAAAGAATTGGTGAAATCATGCAGTCCAGAAAATGTATGTACAAATTTTTTTCAGTTGCCCCTCATGAACTTACAGAAGAGGAAAAACAACAAATTTTGCATTCTGAAGAATTTTTAAGTTTCTTTGATCACTCCACAAGGATTGTTGAAAGAGCCCTTTCTGAGCAAATCAACATTTTCTTTGACTACAGTGGAAGAGACTTAGAGGACAAAGAAGGGTAATATGAATGTTGAATACTTTCCTGTGAATGTCCAATACTTTTAATTGAAAAAGTGATCTAAGATTAATATTTCTTAATTGTCTTTGTAGAGAAATTCAAGCAGGAGCGAAACTGTCCTTAAACAGGCAGTTTTTTGATGAACGTTGGTCAAAGCATCGTGTTGTCAGTTGTTTGGACTGGTCATCTCAGGTAAAAAATAATGCTTAGATTAAACAGTTACCTTTGTAAATTGTTCTGTGTATTCGATTGTGATAAAAAGTACGGTTGATACAGGCTGCATTTCTAAATGTGTTCTTTCCATGGTTTGCAAGAAGTAGACAGAGCTGTTAATCTTTTGTGAAAAGTAAAAAGGTTTGTATTATGAAACAAGCCTTTGGTATATTTGCTTTTGGTTTATGGACTGCTTTGAAAAGGTAACTCTGAGCTTCACTGAAAAGAAAGCTCACTTAAAAGTACTGGGTTTTACAGTGAAAGGAAGTTATGATGAAAGAACTAGACTGATGTGTGCATTAATGCTGTTTTATGAACAAAATTAGTAACAATTACGGTTTTAACTGACAATTTTTCATTGAGTTATAATGTAAGGTGTTTTTTTAACCCTATTTTGGTGAAAGAAACAAAAGATTCTAGGATTATGTGAACCATTAGCCAGTCATCTTGCTTACTTTGAGTTTTTTTCCACTTACTGTGCAGTACCCAGAACTGCTTGTAGCCTCTTACAACAACAATGAGGATGCGCCTCACGAGCCTGATGGGGTCGCCCTTGTATGGAATATGAAGTACAAGAAAACTACTCCAGAGTATGTCTTTCACTGCCAGGTATGATTCTACCTTGGGAGGCTCAAGATTTTGTGATGATGAATTTGGACAAGTACCTTCCTGATGTTTGTCAGTGTAATAGTTTCATTGGGCTGGCATTCACTTCAGTCACATTTATTTGCCAGCAGATGTTGATACCTGGAGATTGCGGCTGAGAAACACTATCCTGTTTCAGAATTTCTGACATCATTCAGAATTCAGTCTTGTTTGAGAACTGATTTTCTTACTTTATTTAAAAAACAAAAAAAATCTTCTTGTGTAATGGTTGAACCTCAAAGGTTTGTATGTAAGGGGATAGAGTGGGATTGTATATAGTACTACAGATTATTTTACTGAATAAAATGAAGGCAGCCTGAGGAGATGGAGCAAGGATGAAAACTAGAAGCATTCATCAAGAAAAAGGCAGATAGAAGTTTTCTAGTAGTTTTCTGAAAGATAAAAACATGCAAATCACTTGCATTGTGCTAAGCCCGAGATAGCCGCTTTTTTCTGTTGTTTCGGAAAATTACGTAGTTGAATCAAAATTTAACCTCAAGTTGTCACATTACTGTCACAGCCCGGATTGCAGAAGTAACTTTGTTGTATCAAAATGTATTTCTACATTCTCTAAGAAAATAACTACAGAACGTGGCGAAAGATTATTAACATTTTGTGGGTTACTGGGCCTTCCTTTGCTAACAAACTATGCTAGGAGCAGTATAGATGTATATGAAAGAAAAGAGGAGGAAAACTTCATTTTATGATGATAAAAAGATTGTTGAAGGGTTACAAAGGGTATGTGAACCCTTAAGTTCACTGGACATTGAAATAGTGTATTGAATAAATCTAGGCGAAGAACTTGTTCTGATATTTGTCCTCATTTGCTTTAGACATAGTGTCATTGAATGATAGTTTATGCATATTTTGTTGTTTGTTTTTCTTCCCTTCAGTCAGCAGTGATGTCAGCTACATTTGCAAAATTCCATCCCAATCTGGTGGTTGGTGGCACATACTCAGGCCAGATAGTGCTGTGGGATAATCGCAGCAATAAGAGAACCCCAGTGCAGAGAACACCACTGTCAGCTGCTGCTCACACGGTAGGAGGTGAAATATCTTCAAGGACTGTGCCATGTTGAGATGTGTTCAATGTCTAGGAAACTCTGTCCAGTGCTACCTGATTGATAATGCTTAAATGTTTATGTCCATATTTTGGACATTCAGAAAAAAATCAAAGTGTCATAAAAATCAAAGTGTCAAAGTATCAGTTTTATAGGGGAGTATTTGTATTTTTGGTTGTGTTCAATCTTTCATGCTTTGTTAAATGGTGAAGTTGTATATTTTACTGTGTGTTAATTATATCAGAACAGTTATTACCTGTAAATTGCTTTCTGATAGTATTTTACGTTTCTTAGCACCCAGTGTACTGTGTGAATGTTGTTGGGACCCAGAATGCTCATAATTTGATTAGTATCTCAACTGATGGGAAAATATGCTCTTGGAGTCTGGACATGCTTTCCCAGCCACAGGTAAGATAACTTTGGATATATATATATAGTATTTATTCCAGGTCAATATTTTGTAAAAAATTTAATTAACTTGAGAAACATTAATCAGTTTCCCAACACCCAGAATTAAAGTAGCTTGATATTTGATAAAATATTTCCCCACCTGGGGAATCAGATATTTTCTGTTGGTCCTTTTGTATATTTTCATTGCACTTGTATTAGTGGTGAAAACAATTTTAATAAGAAAACTTCCTTAGTCCAGCCCAGTCTCTACAAGTGAAATAAAAAACCCTTCCTATTGCAAAATCTAAATGTTTTTGTAGGTGTTAATATTTCTTTTCATAAATTAAGTTGCTGATATTTTCACTACAGGATAGCATGGAGCTGGTTCACAAACAGTCCAAGGCTGTGGCTGTTACCTGCATGTCTTTCCCTATTGGAGATGTCAACAACTTTGTTGTTGGCAGTGAAGAAGGCTCAGTGTACACTGCATGCCGTCATGGCAGGTGAATACAAACTTTAATTATTCAGAGGAAATAAAAACAGTGAAAGGATGAGTCCCTGCATGCTTTACACTCCTAAAATTATTTAAAATGCATATTTCCTCCTTTGTGTTGAAGGAGTTCAGAGTAGTTGTATGTGAACTGCAGTGCACGCTTTTTCCTGAGTGAGAGCTTCATTAAAATAGGAGAAGTTGGAATATTGAATTGGTTTTATGAGTTGTGTTGATGAGGACAGCATAGGTCACTGTGGTTTCATTCATTTGAATTGTAGCAGAACATTCCAAACTTCGTATCAGTTTTGTAGATAATTGTACAGTAACATCACGCACAAATCTTAAATTGGCTAGCTGTGCTCCTGCTGTTCAATCTATTTTGAAATTGTCTTGACTGTATCTTATCAATTGCTTTCTTAAATACAATTGAGTGTCCAGGTTTCATCTCAAATACACATCACCCTCGCTGCACAGCTTTTTGGTTCCAAAATACCCAAAATTGTATCACTTTTGTGTAACATCCTTCCCATCTGTTCCCCCCCCTTCTTTTTCATTGCTCCTGATAGGAGGCTATTAGGGATATATTGTTACTGGTTTATGTCTGAACCCCGTGTCCATAAACTACATGCAACTTCTCTTAAGTCAGTGGGAGTTTTATGCTCATTCCCAAAGACTGGATTTTGTTCCTTCTGTGAATGGAAATTTTAGCTATTGCTTGGAGGACAATGTAGTTGAATGTGTGGACTGGTACCTGCTGAATGAGTCTCTTCTCCCTGGGATATATTCTGGCACTGAGGGTTAGTAGAAAATAGATGTTGAACTTAAGGTCTGTTTTCAAGCCTGGTCTTCTGTGATCCTGCTGTGGTGAAGCCTTTTGCAGTGAGGTAACATCCATATAAAGCAGCAAAATCTTCCTGTGGCTATGTTTAAATTGCATTTCAGTGCTATCTCTGTCTGCAGATGTACAGTTTCCAAATAAATTAACCTTGGTTGTATATTCTGAAACAGCAAAGCTGGAATCAGTGAGATGTTTGAAGGACACCAGGGACCAATCACAGGTATCAACTGCCATGCAGCAGTTGGACCTGTAGACTTCTCACATCTTTTTGTCACCTCTTCTTTTGACTGGACAGTAAAGCTTTGGACAACTAAGGTAACTTAGATAGTTCAGTGGTTTTCTTCGTAGCCCTTGACACAAGGTGGTGCTATAATGTAAGCCACTTAAGGCAGTTCACTAATCTGAAGTCAAATCCTGTGAAGCCCTGAGGTTCTTAGCTGGAGTCCTGCATAGAGGAGGCAGCTGATGGGCAAAACTGCATTTAACAACATAAAGCTTTGCTTTCAGCTTGTACATCATTTGTGTACTTCTGATCCATTCTTTTCACCCTTTTGCCCTTTGTTATCAACAATGATTACAATGTAATCAAATGTAAATCATGTTGTAAAGTCAGTTGCTTCATATATTCATAAGGCAAATGTTTTGCTACAATTTTTGTGGTGGACTAAGGGACAGCACCAAAACTGATGTCAGTTAAACTTCATGAGGCTCACAATTGAAATATGTCATTCCTATTGCCAGAATTACTTCTTTGACAGTTTGATGCCCTGAGGAATGCAAAGCAGAGGAAGCAGGGTTAAAATCTCCCAGTAATAGTCTGAAGTGCTGTCAGTGAATTATCATTGGCTTGATTCACAAGATTCTTAATGCATTAAATTGACAATCTTTTAAAATGTTGTCTTGCTATGGATTGTTTTCCAGTAGCAGCCAGCAAAAGGGCTGCATGCTTTGGAAAGCATGCCTTTAATAATAGCATTAATTTTGGGCTGCTTTCTGCAGAGGCATTTTTTTAAAGCAAATCAAAATGTGAATTACTTTTTAGTTATATTGAAGTTCTGTATTTTGGTTTGCCCTTTAGCTTTATAATTTTGAAATGCAGGTTTTGGGTATTGCATTTTCATCTTCACTTTTTTTCAGAATAACAAACCTCTCTACTCCTTTGAAGACAACTCAGATTATGTTTATGATGTGATGTGGTCTCCAACTCACCCTGCCTTGTTTGCCTGTGTGGATGGGATGGGCAGACTTGACCTGTGGAATCTCAACAATGATACTGAGGTGAGGAAGTCAGGTTAACAGTCAAATGTAGCTGGAAAACTGTTTGTACACTTAAGAAAAAGTCAAGAGTTTACCACAGTGTTTTGATTTGGGTTTTTTTGTTGTTCTTAGATATTCTGTAGTTCAAGTAGCTTCTGTGTAATAGACTGCATTCTTTGATTACAGGGTTGCAACTCAAATGACTCCTCATAATGAATAACAGCAGTAATTGTTTTACCTGTAACAAAAGTGCAGAACATCTGTTGGTATAACACTGATCCATGTTGTGAAAGTGATTATAGATCTCCCACCCTGTGGCCTTGTCAGCCTAGAGCTTAACAGTGTGAACAAACCTCTTACCACAGGCCTGTTCCTGTTGCCATGATAACACTGCAGTGAAGGTGTCATTTTTTTTCTCAACTTATGAGAATTGACTGTTTGGTTTTCCAGTGTGAGTTATGAACTGCAGTATAGTATAAATCTTTCCCAAGACTTGTTGAACATAGGTCACGGGAATAACCTGACAGATACTTTCTACTTTAATTTCACCTTTTTAAAACTACATATAGAAGAAAGTTGTAGACCATATCCAGGCCCTGGCTTCAAATTGGAATTACCTGCCTTTTGGACAGGACTTGACCTGCTAAAACAGCTGATTTCATCCCTGCCCTCTGTCATAATCTTTCTTGAGATCCCAGGGCTCCTTGTCATTGACTTGAATAATGCCTGTCTGTGCCTCCTGTCTCACAGGAAGAGTGCAGCTGTGCTTTTTGATAGAGGACATTTGAACTTTGGCCAAGGGACAGAAAACGTGTTGTTTTGGTCATGTCACTGAGAGTCTTTGAATGGTGTGCAGTCTCTGCTCTGCCTACTGCACATCAGCTGAAGGGCTGGGAGCTTCTTTTGATACAACAGGGAGGGAGGAGGTGTGTTCTGTGATCTGTAGCTTATGGAAACCTGATGCATTTTTAGCAATGTGCTTCAAATCCACATAGGTACCAACTGCAAGCATCACTGTGGAGGGCAACCCTGCTCTGAACCGTGTGAGATGGACACATTCTGGGAGAGAGATTGCTGTAGGTGACTCAGAGGGACAGATAGTTATATATGACGTGGGAGAGGTATGTACACCATGTACTGTGCAAAGTATATTGAGTTTCTTTGCCCTTTACTTAGCAACCTGCTTTTCACTTTTTTCTCCTGTCATTACAGAAATCACTTTTAGGTATAATTTTTATTTTCAAATTAATGATTCCTTTTAGTGTTTTATTTAGGGTGTTCTAGCATAACTTTTTAGTGTGCTGTCTCCCAGTTAAAAAGGTGAACTAAAATGAAAGAATCAATGGCTTTTGTTTGTAGAGACTTTGTCGTCTTTGTACCCGAGGCACATGTGAAGTCTGACTGCAGTGGAGCAGTGTTGATTTTGTTCCTACAGGGATGCTGTTGCTCTTGCAAGTATGTGTACTGCAGTAGTACAGAATTAATTGATGGGCTGAGGATGTAGCATTAGCATTCCCTTTTGGAGGCAGTCTCTCAGATGAAGATGTATAGCCCAAGCTTGTAATTATATCATTATATACTTAGAAGCAGGAATTCTCAAATTCTGCTTCTTTTATTAGTTAGAGCTATTGATGGCCAGACAGTTTTTAAAAGTGACACTAAATAAAGGTAAGCTCTTCCATCAGAACCTCTTCTGAACATTACTGAAGTGCTCTGCTGTTCAAGGTGAGCTCAGATTTATTTATCAGTAGGTCTAAATAACACGCTCTGTCCACAGCAAATTGCAGTTCCTCGTGGTGATGAGTGGACTCGCTTTGGTCGGACACTGGCAGAAATAAACGCCAACAGAGCTGACGCAGAGGAGGAAGCTGCGACCCGAATCCCGGCCTAGAGCTTAAAAACAGGCAGCACTGGGAAACTTGGGAATGATTTGATGCAAATCCTAAAAGTGCAAGCATGTGTCGGTTCAAATCGTAGCTTAAGGGAGGAATATATGGATTCAACTATGGACTTTGAAAGCCTATTAAGATCACTGAAAATCAGATCTTGCATTGTCACTTTTTATATATAAATTACAAGCACATTCTTGGATTTGTGTAACTTTTAATACAGTTAACTTTGCAAGGAACTTAACTTTGCTGAAACACTAACCCGGTGTAAATTTGCTACTTGGCTTCTGAAAATTGTACTCTGAAACAGTATCTTTCTGAAAAGTAAAAGTTCTGTTCCTAAAACTTTCTGTATTACACAGACTAACCTTCATTAGGTAGTATTATGTCTGAAGCATTCTTTAATTTGAACTCCTCAAATTACCCATGGATATGCATGCATATGTTCCAAGTAAGTGTCATTGTTCATATATAGCTAAGCCTCAGACTCTGGTAGTGGGTAATATATGTGAATAAAAACTTGTCTGTAGTTACAAACCTACTTGATAATCAGCCCTGAATTAATGAAATACGTATTTAATACCAAGTTCTTTTTGTCTGAATTGGTGCATTAAAAGATGGGACTGATTCATAAATAAATACTGTACGAGCACTCGTCAGCTGCCCTGACCTCTAATCTGTGTCCCTGCAGTAGTTTTAAAGTTTCTGGGAGCTGCTGCTTTTGTTTTACTACACACATCATGGAATTCTCTTCTACCCTCAAGCTCCACTTCCTGCCAAAGCCATTGGCCAAAAGGAAATAGGCTATTGTTGTCAAATTTTTCTTTTTCCAAAGGATAAGGAACTAGATTTTTACTTCATCAAGGCTGGTTGCAGTGAAGTGGGAGCCTCTTTGTTTTTGGGGTGGTTTTGGGGTTTTTAATGAACATTCTGAGTTGTAATAATTAGATTCTAAACCAGTATTGATGCGTTTAACTTAGGATTCTACATTTGTTTCTGCTGTTCTTAAATCTGCTACAAGTTTATTGTTTTGCCAGAAGAGCTGGTTTTATATGCTTAGAAATAGGAAATAGGCATATATTATATTCAGTGAGCAAGGCTGGAAACCCACCCATCTCCTCTCTGGCTGCAGGGGCAGTATAACTGCTTTTCCTCTAGGACTGTAGAAATCTACACTCCCCTATTTCCTCTGACATTTTTGCACTTAAATATTATACCAGGGAAACTTTCATCAGACACTAAAGCCAGAAATAGGTCAAGCTTTTGCTTTTTCCTCTCCTTTCACTTCCACTTCCACTCAGCTTCCACTCCAATCCGTTTTGCATATAAAAATAACATAACTTTCTTTTTACCCCCACAGAATAACCTAATCTTTCAATGGTACAACAAGCTAAAAATAAAGAGAATGCCTTCTTTTTTTTTTAACAAGTTTTCTATTCTGGAAAAAAAGCATTCTGAGTAATAAGCCCTGTAAAAGATCTTGAGTCTGCTACTAACTGGCAAATCTCTCACTGTGTTTTAAATGTGCTACCATAGAGGTAAGATCTGTTACACATTTAGTATGACCACGTATTTCCAGAGAATTCCTTGTAACAAAGCAGTGCTGCAAAATAAAATATTGCCTGTGCTCATCTAGTTACTGTATCCTCTTACAATCCAGCACATTGCATTTTCATTCCTTTGCTGTAATGAGCACTGAGCGCATTCCTGCGAAGGCTGTGTCCTGTCCTGCACACTCAGTAAAGGGGTGCACCTGATCTTTCATCTGTGCAAGTTGTCCTGTTGGACAACTTTCTCTAAACTCAAAGAAGTGAACTGACGTAAGTGTTTTTAAACATTTTATTGTCACGATTGTTAACAAAACGCCTTCAAAACATCTGTACATTTCAAACTATTTTGAACTGCAATACCCATTATATAAATGTACGTGTATAGATGCCCTGATGTCTCTGTACAAAGATGTACAATATGTACAGTAACATTAAATGCAAGCTGTGCAAGGCAAAGTCTAGGCTACAGCTTCATGCCACCGGTTAAAACAAGGCATAGAACCACAGCTTCAATCAGTTCCTTGTGTGTAAATAAATAAATGCAGGGATGTATGAATATTAGAAAGGAGCAATGGGATTTGCAAGCTCAGTTCAGCTAGAACACATGCAGCTGACTGGGAAAATACAGTAGTACTCTGGGGAACGCTTTCCACCGCATCACTTCGTTAGGTTGAAACATCTTTTCAGGATTCAGCTGCTACTTTTTGCTTGAACTGAGGTGATGCCAGGAGCTCGAAACTTTGGAAGATATAACCCAAATTTATTTTCTATACCAGCAAATGTAGCTGTAGCAAGTCTATATCCACCTATATGTGCAGGGTTTACAGGAGGAAGATCTGAAATTCGAGTTTTTGGGGCAGCTTCTGATCCAGCAGGTTTGCTGTTTGAACAAAGAAAAAGAGAAAAAGCCTTTTTGTTACGAAATCTAGACTAAGAAATGACTGTAAATAAAGTTATTCAGTCCTATATACTTTAGTCTTTTGTCTGAGTATGGAAGACTGTTAAAGCTGACCTTAATTACCTCTGATGGTGAAGTCGAGGTCAGACCACTACCTAATTTTAAATCAAACCCAAAACTGAAGTTACAGTTTTACTGATAAAAACTTCCAGTGACACGAGGAAAATGGACAAAACTATCTTGCTACAATGGAAATACAAATTAGTGTATTGAAATAAATAGGAAATAACTCTTTATTTCCTCATCTGTTTAGAAGGAGCATGCAAGCTTCCCTCAATTATATAGAAGGAGGGGGGGATTTTTTACATGCTGCAATTTTAAGTACAGGTGCTCAAAGTCAACGAGTTTTAATGGGTCCCATGCATGAAAAAAAATTGGTTTTTAAACTTGGCATTTTTTTTGTGCAAGCTAAATAGCAAATACTTGACTTACAGGCCTCCAAAATCAACATAAAACCATCTCTGCAGAAGTTCATAAGTGACCAAAGTAACACCAAACTGGGGTGAAGATCTGAACACACGAGCTGTTAAATATTACAAATCATAGTGTTAAACAAATGACATAATTTCTCAGGAGAGAAGCTAAACATTTTTAACAAGGTGTTGTTTTTTCACAATCAGATCTTGTAAATACTGCTCTGATTTGAGTCCTTAACAAAGCAAGTGCTAATGTGTAGGTTTGGGGTCAGCCTTACTATGGAGAGTGCATTTCTCACCTCCGGCTCCCTTCCACAAAGCTGCAGGGCCTTCTTCCCTCAGAATCTTCCTAAAGCAGTCGATAACTCCACTGTACGTTGTCTGACCAGCGCGAGCTGCCACTTGCAGTCTTGTCTTGATGACATCAGCAGGGGTCACCAAAGAAGCAGCAGGCACACCTTTTAGGAGAAAACCACATTTAATTTGCACAAAGGATCTTGTAAAAGATGAAACACTTCTAACTGAAAAATACAACTGCAAACTTTCAGATTTTTACAAGGGTTGGTCATTACCAAAAATGCAGGTTCTTACGCTTGATGCTCAGATAAACTGTTGTGCTTGGTAGAGTTGTTTTGTGTTTCTTTTAAAGGCTATAACTGATAGGAAAGGGAATAAACTATCAACAGCAAATCTCTCAACATCTTCTAGTGGTCTGGCATTACGAGTAGTTTAAAACAAGATAAAAGAGGCTACATATGTAATATAAAAAAATCGGTTATGCAGCCTTACTGTATGTGTTAATACTCTGCAACATATTTTGCAAGTTACACAGATGATTGATTTGGGGATTGAATGCTACACATCCATTTGTTAAAGGTGCTAATGAGAGAATTACTACTAAAAACACCTATTCTACAGAAATGTCTGTACTGCTGTTTGGACTGTTCTGTAGGACAACAGATGCTGCTTACTTCAGTAGGCAAGCCATAAAAAGACTGAGGACAATGAAGGTGTTTTACAAGTCTGTTTAGTAATATATTAGCCAACAGTGATTGATGGAAGAACAAATCTCCACTTCCAAGACACCACTCTTGGCTTTCTAGTCAAAGGAAAGGAGAAGGTTTTCAGAAATGTACTTCACAGTCTGTAACTGCGTTATCTGAGGGATTTCTGAATGCTTGTGAATACTGTAAAAATTTCACCCCCTTAAAAGAGAGGAACCATCTGACTTAGAATTCTGAAATTAATTTAGACTTCTGTTGAACTTTTACAGTTGGTTAATATTGAATTAAAAAGTCACTGACTTGCATAGGTGATGATAAACTCTAAAGTGTCACTGCCCAAGTCAGGAGGTTTTCATCCAGTGGGCTTGTTCTTGGCAGTGCAGAACCTGGTGATGTCTCTCTGCATGTTTAAATATCCACCAGTCCCTACAGCTTGTATTTTTATACCCCTTGCCATTCAGTAAAAACTTATTACATCTGCATATTGTCTTAATACTAAATTTGTTTGAGAAGCCTTAAAATACTTTAAATTTGAGAGTATGATACTTCAGCTTCTTTACAAACTAATTCCATATTTTCAGCAATTACATTTGAACAAAGTTTCTTTTAGTTATTCTAGAATCCAAAACTAGGTAAGTCATTTTCTTCCGAGCTCTTATGATCTCTCATTTTATGTTCATCAAAGATTCAAATTAGCCTTCAACTCTGAGAGCTCAGTAACAAGTAAAACCCCATTGAGACAGACAGATCAAATTTGACTACAAGTTGCTGAGCTGCATTACGCTGTTTATCCACATTATGCAAATGTAATTAGCTCTCATCAAAATTACATCGCCTCCCACTAAGGATAACAGTGATCAAATTTAGATTAAATCACATACAATGGTACAGTAGCCTTCTTTATATGGGGCTACTGAATGAATATTAAATGTTTCTCACTAAAGAATAAAAAAATTACTTTTAGAAAACATTCTGCAAAATTACCTGCAATGGCTCCAGCTGCAAGGAGATTAAGCCCTCCCACATGGCCACTTTCATCAGCAAACATCAGTTTACTATGAGCATAAACCGGAAAGTAGATTGCAGAAAAGGGAATGTCTCTGAGGAAACACGCTTTGGCACCCTGACACAGAGAAAAGAAACATAATGCAAGTAAGTTCTGTAGATAAGGCTAAAATTCATATCCAGCAAGCAGCCCGAACCCAGAAAGTACAAACTCTTTTTATCTGCCACATAAATAACACAGAAAATAAAATGTCTCAGGAAACAGAAGATACAGGGAATTTAAAAATAAGAATAAAGTACATCTAAAGTAATTGGGTGGAATGAAGAAGATTCAAGGTTCATGTCCAATTTTGGTAAGCCATACGTGACATCAATCCTGACATCAGTACCCAGGATAAATACTTTTTACACATTATGTGTCCAAAGGCAATGAAGTGACAAAGATCAGTCCCTTACGTCTTGCTGACAACAACCCACAGCCAGGGGAGCAGCAAGACAAGTCCCTGCAGCCCATTCTTTCCATCAGACACAAAAGCACTACTAAAATACCAGCGAGGACTGTAAGACCTCACACTGGTCATCATCTGATTGACCAAAGAAGCTGCACTGGAAAGGTAACAAAAAGAAAAAACGCTGTGAAATGGGCACAGTTTAGTAAGGAAATGCAGTGGTCATGAATCTCATCTACTGAATTCAAAACAAAACCCTTCAGCTCTGAAAGTAAATGTGCACATTTTTATAGTATTATTGCAGGTCTATGGACAAATCACAAAAAGCAATGTTTTGTAAGTGCACAGCTAATATTACTGCTGAATTTACGTATTACCCCTTGCACTGGCAGAAGATACAGGAAGAAACACTCTTCCTTGTTTAAGAAAACTAATAGCTTCTGCTCCATTACATCTGATCTGTAATGATGGCAGTAAGTACACCTGCAGGGAAGGAATCTGTTGACTGGCATTCTGCTGAAGTATCGTTACAGTCTGGGCTTTTTTCAGTGGAATTTATTGACAAATCCCACCACTTAACTTCTTAAAAATCTGAATCCTACTAAACTCCACTACTGTTTCACTGCCATCAAATTATTAAGACAAAGAGAATATCCTGCTGCAAAGATAACAATAGAGATAACAGAGATTCAAAATAAATGTAAGAAAAACACATGGGAAAAGCTAAAGAAACTTTTCAAAAAACCCCACCAAAGGAAATGATCAGTGCCAGGAGCCAGCAGGTCTGCAATACAGGACTCCCTGGAGCTTGGCATAAAAGCCCAAAGGATAGAATGGGGGAGTATTTTTTTGTATCCTACTGCCATTAATATAGAAGTGAGTTTCTTCAGTTTTCCACTGTGGGGCTGCCCTGCAGGAAGAGATTGGTTTTAAATTCAAAAGACGTCTTTGTTTTTAACAGTTTTTGTTTCAACAATGCAAAAGTTTAGCATAAAATGATGGAGCCACTCCAAGCAGAAGCACGTACCTTATAAAGACCAAGAAAGCCCAGATCTTTTATAACAGAGAGGGCACTGACTCTGGGTCCTGTAGTAATTTCTCCTGCTACCTGCAACCGAATCTTTACAATTTCCAGAGGATTAGTGAAGATGACCTGGGAAGCTCCTGCCTGCAAACCCAAAGAAAAAGAAAGTAAATTGCGTTACAAGAGCATGTGATGACGTACTGACTGTTGCAAGGTGCTGAGGGCCTTCACTTCTCACTGCATTGGCTGATATTCTCATGAAAAATATATGAGAGATATTTAATAAAGCACCTGTGTGGAAGTTAAAAGCCCCAGGTCAGAAATCGTGTGTTTGTACAAAATAAATTTTTACATTTATATGTCTGTAGTTCACAGAGGTGGATTAATTCAGTTTCTCTCTTCTCCTTGACATCATTTTCTAGAAGTCGTGGCTCTGTTTAAAAATCTATCAGATATTACAGGAAATACTAAACTAAAATAATCATTAGACTTGTGCTACTAGAGCATCAAACACACATAAAGGAGACCTTATGTTTATTCAATAATAATCCATCACCAATGTGTAGACATGTTATTTGCATTTAAAAGTGATACTGTTTAAAAGGTAAATTTGCATGTAATGGTGTAATTTTAAATTATTAGAAAAGGTGTTTGGAGTTTTGTTTAGCAGTCTTTAATTGTCCTAAGTGGAAACAAAATATAAAATTTAAATAGGAAGAATAACATTGCAGAATAGATAGAAAGAGAAGCCATATCTTTGAGCTGAGCATGACAGATTTTACTTGCAGGAAATACTCGTTAGCATCACTGAAGGTCTTGCAAACTTCCTGGTAATAGTGTTGAAAAGCTGCTTCTGATTCTGCACTTTAACCAAAGACTTTCAAAGAACTGCGTTTCAAGTTTGAGAGGGATTCGATCTGACAGTTCAGTTTCAGAGACATGTAAACCTATTTAAAATGACATGTTTAGATTTCTCCCTGGTTTGCTGTAGGTACTACCATTCACTTCTGAAGAAGTGTGTGGTTCATCACAAAACAGCTACATGTCACTAAGCTTCCCCCCCCCTTCTCCCTAAGCCACTTCCTTAAAATTTCTGGCATATAACCACTTGAACACAGCCTACTTTGAAAAGCATTTCTTCCACAATATAAAAGCTAATCTTAATTCTGATCTATCCCTCCAATCCATCAGATTTCAATAAAGTAAATAAATGCACACCATCTACAATTAAAACTTTTTACCACTTCCAAATTGCCCAGGAGATAAACCATTCTTGCAGTGGGGGGATGTGTGTGCATGCAGGGGTGTGGTGAAGTAAAATCAATGGTTTGATTCTCCAGGCCAGCATGCCCAGTGCTCTCTGCTAACTGATTGAGAACTGATGAACACTAATCCTTCCTGCCTTAGCACCATCTTCCTCTCTCCAGCAGCAGGCAGAATAAACTTGAGATTAGCCCTGATGCACAGTTTAAAAGTTGGTAACCTGAATTTTTCTAGACTGAAGAGCATTGCAAACCTCATCAGCTCTTGCTAGGAATGACCAAGTCCTTCAGAACTATCAACAGGATGGGGGCAGGAAGCATCAACATCTCCTCTGGCCACGTGTCCAGTACATCCCTGAGCTGTTCCTGAGCCCACTGAGCCCCATTTATTACTCCACTCAATACTGGCACCATTACAGCCTTACTGAGGCACCTTGACTTAAACAGTGGGAGATCAACCCCTGCTTTTATTAATCATCTCCACTGTAGCAGTAACTGCCTTTGACACTTTCCACTCAAATTATCGGTATATATTGTTGATTTTAATTTTATTCCTTCACTTCACCTCTCAGAAAGAAAATCAAAGCCTGTGTTTTTGTGGATATTTACTGCAGCCATCAGGAAGATCACTAGAACTCCCAGACCAGCCAAAACGATTCCCATCTTCTCTGTTCCTTGGACTTACTGCACGGTGTTAACTCAGTTATGTGACAGCACTCATGTCCAAAGGCATTCTGCAGCCTATCTTTGCTTCTCATCTCACCTTTTCCTTCCCAGCTCACACACACTCACACGTGCAAGACGAGAGGGCTGTCTTGCTAAACAAAGTTCCAATCTAAGTACAATTTATAAAATTTGCATCTGGCAAGTTCTGTTAAAAAACCTTTTTTGTTTGTTTGTTTGTATTGCATTAAGCAGAAAACCAATTTCAAATGTCTAGCATTTCCCTACATCATTTTAAAAAATAATTTTGGTAGATAAAACGTTAAGCAGCGTGTTCTGACTATACAATACAATGGGCCACACAAAAAAAATTCAAATCACTTTAAATTGCAACACTAGGCTAGAAATTCACTCTTTCTAGACAATTACCAGCACCTGCCTATTAAATATGCATTGTTTGTTTATATATATATGTGTGAAATTCCATTTTTCATTTTTAATGTTAAAAATTAGAACATCCTGCAGAGCAGCCAAAATAACTTTTCCTATTTGCCTAACACCCACAATAGAAACACAAATAGGCCAATTTGTAAACGTTTCTATTTTCTATCCTGAATTCAATCTTCCAGCAATTAACATTTTCCTCTCCTAGGTGCACAGCTGCCTACCTTTCTGTCAAAATCAGCAACAGCCCTCTTCCGATACAGAAAGGAAAAGAGAAGACTCTTACCACATTTTAATAATTTAGCAGCAACACTAATTATATATACAACGTTACAAATTCTATATAATACAGAATTATGTATTTCAACAATAGTAAAATATTATTTGATTATTGGGTTATTGAGCAAAACAAAATATAAGGAAACCCCTATGCTTATATTAGCAGTAGAAAATCAATTGAAAAGCTCTTTAATTACATCAACACTTTGAACATTGAGTATTTACAGTGTTGACAAACTTCTCAACAGGCAGCTTTCTCAAAAGGAGCTGTAACTGTCTAGATACCCAGTTAAATGCATGTGCTTCTAACCGAGTCTTGACTTATCATATCGCTGTACTTGGAGCTCAGCACACCTTTGTGCACAGCAGTGATTTGATTCCCATGACGAGGAGCGCTGCGTTCAGGGGAGTTGCACGAATGAGTTGGGTCCTTCAACATCACAAGTACAGATAAGAGAAGCACTGACTTTAATGCAGAACATACAACACAAGAAAACTCACTTTTTCACTGTGTATTTTTTAAAGAATGTATGCAAGGGTTGCTTTTTGTTAGTTTGTGATTTCTTTTTGAGTAAAAGGTGGACTGCATATCTGACAAAGAACGTGTGAGGCGGAGGAGATGCTGCCTTGGGGAGCAGAATAGGATGCAGAGGAGAGTGACACAAAGCATCTCCAAATAAAAATGAACTGGAAGCATGCAGGGTTGCAACACAAATCTCCATGCTCCTGTACAAATCACTGGCAATCAGTGTCACTCTTTTTCAAAGTATCTTACTTCAGCTGTCAGCTGTGTATGTTAAATACATGTGCACGTGTACATTCCCACAGAGGTATACATTGCACTCCTTGAATTTCTTTTGGAGATGGTGCACTAAATCTAGATTCCCCCCCTCACAAAAATCTCCCTTCACACATAAATTGCAACAGACACTTTAAAAAAGGTTGACAAATTTGTTTCAGAATGGAGGTTATTCATACACATCAAAAATACCAGTAATAAAAGCTTCTACTTAACCTTAATGTCATGTAAAATAACTCTACAAGGAGCAAATGAAGGAACTGAATCTGACAGCAAAGGTTATGAAAGAAGAGATGTAGTTTGAGATCCCACAGCAAACGCCCCATGACATGCCAAAGGCTGAAGGAAATACACAAATGACCCTGCAACATGAGACCTCTTGCCCTTTCCAATTCCACCCCAGAGGCATATGCTACAAAGGGGGAGAGGCCTATTTCAAGCCCTTCCTTCCTTCCTTCCTTTTTGAAACCACCACATCCTGGACCACAGCTATGTCCCATACAAGCAGCTGAAATAAGATGTTACTTACACCAGACTTGTTTAAACACAACAAAAAAACCTTTGCACTTCTTTCTCAAGGCAAAGCTGTCATTGTTCATGAACATACAGAAAGTTTACTGTCTCTTTTATTAAAAACAACCATTTTCTCCCGGATTTTAAATGTCCACAACAGAGATCAAGATAAAGTAGTAAAGTTTAATTCTGCTTCTAACTTGATCTGTTTAAAGTATAATAAAAGAAGCAAAATATCTTCAGGATTCTGAAGGAAAAACAGCCTGACAGCTATAATTCTATATTTTTGTTTTCATTGAACAAAACCATTAGCATTTTAAATTATTTTTTCAAAAATAAATATTTGACACATTCCTATTTGCTTGATAAAGCCATATGCATGCTTGTTTGTATGTATGTATATATTAATAAATATGTATGAAAATTATTTTTCCAAGTATACCAAAATATTTATACTAAATTACAGATTTAATGTTTACAGAACTTTTCAAATCAGTGGTGAATTTGGACCTCTCTGCGTATGTATGTGCAAACACACACACATCCCAACCCCTAATTATCAACAGATGCATTGCCTACACCTCAGTGAGAGTTCCTAGACCCTTTCTGCCTGGCACTCCACATCCTCTTCCTCCCTGCAGCATAAAGCAGAAACATCTTCCTGATGCAACACGGTTCATCCACTTGAAATGCTAAGCAGCATGCACACTGCAATGGTGGGAGGAATCAATCCATTTCTTCCTGTGTAACTCATAGGAATTACAGCCTAAAATCAGAGTACCTCTGTCTCCTGTAACAGGAATTATGAATCATTTACTCAGCACTGGATGTCTGCTGCCCGACAGCCCCTTGCCCTCACCACGTACTCCCATGTGTCGTGTGTGAGCTCCTTTGGGAAGCACTGCCCATATCAGGTGTGCACTCTCTGCTTCCCAGGCCTCTGTCAGCACAGAGGGAAGCATTGCCAAAGCCTCGCTCAGTCTCCCTGCAACTCAAAGGTACCAGTAACTGAAAACTCCAAAGGCAGGAATGCAGGTTAATCATTGAATTGTAATGAAATGTAATTCAATTAATTGCAGTAGCAGGAGGGAAAGAAACTGTTTGCTCAGAACATGCATAAATGTGGACAGTGCCATTGACGATTAACAAACCAGCATCCTCTCAGGAAGGTAGGAGATGGGATATTGGTTTCATCCATCAGGGACCAGAGCCCTTTCATTGACAAGTATGACCTGACTGCTGCCCCACGTAGCTGCTCGGCAGTTTTCAAACACAGCAACAGCTTGAGAGCAGCTGGGAATATTTGGGCTCTGACAGAGCAGACCCTACACTTCCCAGTGACATTTACACTGCCCAGCAGCCATCAGGTAGGTTTAAAGGAGCACAGGGCACGGGCTGCCTGTGGGAGGTCCCTGCCCTGCAGTAAGGAAGGAAAGACAACAGACAGGCAGCTGACCGTATAAACAGGCCACTGCCTGGGAAGGTGTCTTCGCCAACTGCTGTGAGAATGAAGACGTTTCCTCCAAATGAGAATGGGAGTTTATTCCACAAGCTTACAGAAGCTGAGAATAACTGGAGCCTGAGAAGGAAGATTTTGGCCAAAGAGATACAGTCTGTGGGCATCAGCATTGCTGGATGAGGCCCACGCCTGTGAGCAGCCCTTTGCTGGACGGTCCAACACTGCCTGCACTCACTGCAGAGCTCATACTGAACAGCCCAGGCAAGGTCTCTTGAATCACTACTGTCTTAATGTCCAAGGTTTCGCCTGTCCTCATGTGTGGGTCTCAGAAGCCTCTAACAGCATTCATCAGCTTTGAAACAGCACTGCCATCCAGAGAGGAGAAAACTGTTATTTTTATGGTTGCCGTTTGAGGACTCTGGTATGCACAGTGTGCTTTTGGACACCTTGCAAGAGGAAGACTTCAAAAGCATGGAAGGCCTCTGCTGTAAACTCTGTAAAATGGCTGCAAATGCACCTTGCTCATCTGGCTCATCCACTAGCGGTTCCATACTAGAAATGATGAAACACTGCATTATTGCTGTTAATGAGGAGATGGTTCAACACTAAACACAGGCAACTGACAGTCAGAGACAGTAATAAAGTCCATCTCTGAGGACTACATACAGGTATAATGTTATTTCTTCTGATGTTATGACATGGTAAAAAGTACATTTTAAATTTAGCCTATATTTATAGTGCACTATTAGCAAGACATTTAACTGTTGGACAGTAAAGAAAAGCCACAAAATACCAAGTTACCCAAATCCAGAAGCTGAAAATAATTTTGGTACATATAAACAAACCCCAAACAATCCCATAGTAACCCATAATTTTGAACTAACAAAGAGAGAAGGAAGAGAATAAAGGGAGAATTAAAAAGAAAGGCAGCATCACCCAAACACAAAGCACACAGCCTTGTGTGCCCTGCACAAGGAGATGGACTAAGCTTACTTGTGGCACTTCCCTGGATGGAACTGTTGGTTACATCCCATAATATTTTGTAGAAAAACAGTACACAATGAATACCAAAAGTACAAAGATCAACACCATTTCAGAGTAAGTCAGCATAGGAAAGAGCTGTCACAATGAGGATGAAAAGGTCTGAGGATAAAAAAAGGAAAGACTAAGATCAACTTGATCCTGCTTCAGTGAACTGATACTTTGAGAGTCCCAACTGTATAGGCTCCAGGAAAGATTCTGGTATTTAGGAAGAACTGGAATTGCTAAAATCTAACTAAGTAGCAGTACAGACAGATTATCAGATGGTAAGATTATCAGATGACCCAGAGGAAGCTACAAAGGAACACCCCCCAGGCTGCTAAACTGTGGCCAACACCTCTCCTACAATTTTGTTTAAAATTTTCCTAGATTGAGTGAGATGAATATTATCTTGAAAAAGGAGATGAGAATATCAGCTAAGACTGTCAGCTAGAACAAAGTGTTGTGTTTGGACAGATTACAAATCTGCTCAGCTTCACAGAAACATCCAAATTTCTGAAAGCTTACCTGAAACTCAGTTTCTCCCCAGTGCAGTCAGACAATGAAGTTACTTTGAAAAAGGAGTACCTACCATGAAGTGGAAAAGCTTCTAATGTAGATTGAATTTAATATTATATATTTCAATACAAAATAATGTAAAATAGTAAAATTATCTGATGTTTGGTTTTAATTACAAATTTAAACACATCACAAGAAAAACTCTAATGAATTATATTCACTTCTGTTATAAATGACCTGTATGTGCTTTCTCTGCTACTGAGCTTTCTAGAAAAAGGTTAGTCTTCTGCTAGCTACACAATATAGCTGCTTTCTCACATTTCTCAGAAAATAAACTTTGTACACTGACAGGTGAAGACTCAACCATGTACCAAGCTGTCAAATTCAATCAGGCAGAACTATAAGCAGCCTCCCTTCAGGGCTGTTTCTTTGAATTAAAAGTTTGCAGAGGTCAACAACCTTTCTGCCCCAGGTTTTGTTGTAAGCTGAGGAGGTTTTATACCAGCCTGTCAGCCTACTCAACTGGAAGTTATTAGTGTTCTCTACTACAAAAGAAACCTATCTCAAGCCTTAAACATTTTATAGGGTTAAGAACTGCAGGAGAATCCCACAAATTAAATTAGCCAATGTGCAAAACCAAAAGAAATCTATCATCAATATCAATTCAAACCACTTACAGATTGCTAAAACATCCACTGAATTTTAACCCTCAATCTAAACTACAACACAGCATGTTTTCAACTGTATTTAGAAGAGGGATGTAATTAGCATCTGGAGTAACACAGCTACATTTTATACAAAGTCATTTAAATGGACAATTCATTCATACCTGCTACCTGGAAGGTAAGGCTACATCATTCATTTTTTCCACATTTTCACAAAGAGAAAAAAAATTCACATATAGGAAGTTGAAGAGTGTATTTCTTTTCCTTCTTAAAATCTTCAGCAAGAAAAAGATTTCTTTAAAACCATTCTAGCCACCTCCACCCCTGCCCCCAAAGGAAAACTCAATCATGTCTATTATCCATTCTCAAGGAATACCTGTATCTTCCCCAACAAACGACGAACAGCAACCAAGCAGAGCGTATGGAAAGGGAGAACAGGCACCCTCTGTTTAGCCTTTGGGAATAAAACCACTGCTGAAACTGAAAGTTCCATACTGGGCCAAAAGAAGTTGTTTGAGCATGTAATGCCAAGGAAACTTAGCTCAGAAGTATGTAAAGCTTTCCAAACAGAAAAAGTATTTGTTTTAGTTCTTGTGACTGGGAGAAAAATGAACACTCCTGTTCAAACTGCTAAAGCACACCCATTAACTGTCATTCCAACTATTCTGCACGTGACTGAGAATCAATTTTTCCTAGGAATACAGGATGGATACTTACACAGCCTCCAGCAAGGACCTCTGCAGGGAGTGGAATGGAACCATCTTTTGTAGTAAATTTGTCTCTGACAAAGTCATTAACCTAATAAAGATACAATATATTACACACTCTTTTAAGTTATTTTTCCTCCTTATTAATATATATCAAGTACATCTGTAGCCATATATATTAGAGTGCTTGTAAGTGGTCATCTTTCACACATTTTAGGAAACAAATCCTGTGCATGTTAACAAACAAAAGGATGCCAGGGAGAGAAAAAAAAAAAAAGATACGTACAGTTAGCTTAATAGCCTTTTCTGGAGCAACACCTATCAGCTGTGGTAACAAGCCTATAGAAACAAAGACATCATAAGGCAACATTATCTTCCTAATAGAGAAATTTGTATTTTATAAGTGCTGTACAGAAATGCCTTTCTGCACAGGGGATATCCTTTGAGGTGGATGGCATTTAAGTATAGGGTGCTGCTAGAGCACTGCATATTCATACCAGTACAATTTTATATATTACAACTTCTGTTGAAAATGATAAAGAAAAGGGTGACCAGATCTGCCTTCCTCAACTAAGTCAAGCCTGCTACTGTTGCTGTACAGAAGGAAAAAAAAGTGTAAAGACCAAACACACACCTTGGATATGCCTACTACAGAAAAGTTTGTTTGACTTTTTTAGCCCCTTAACATCATTTTCCCATGTAAAGGCTTGCAATGACTTTTTAAAATAGGAGAGTAATTGTGAGATATACACATAACTGTGATAAATTATCAAATCACTTCTACTTGACTCACTAACCTGAGTTTTCTGAAGGCTCCAGTCAACTAAGGATAGGAAGGATTTTCCCCTTTCAGTTCAACATGGTAACATGAACTCCTTTAAACCCTATTCATATTAAGCATTTTTTATCTCACTAAGAGGAAGTATTAGCGGATAGAAACTGATTTTGAAAAGGCCCTTGCTCCTGGAAAATAGCTACTATCAAAATGAAATGTCATTTGACAAAAGCACAGACTCTTTTCTAAGAACTAATAGGTTTAAGAAAAAAATCAGTAGATGGCAGTCTTAACTTCCTAACATACCACATTATAACTACATCTGCTATTTTTAAATCCATTTTCTCCACGGTCATTTTGGCATATGCATAGACCATAAAACTCAAAAGGCTTATTTTTATTAGATGTGGTCACTTCCTTATGTTATTCCATAATTATGGAATATCATTTTGTCAAAAGCGTTTGGCAGTTAACTAATAAAAAATCCCACAGGAACAAAACTGTCTCAATGCTTTCCACTATTTGTTAAGTAAAAAGAATCATAGCTAAAAATTAACTTTAAATGTTCAAAATTCTCAAAGTAGTCAGCCTGCAGAATTGTTATACTACTTTCTTAAAAGGAAGCTCAGAACAAATGTACCTAAATAGAGAGTGCAGTAGTTAATGTATGCAGTGTAGTGCTTTCTTCCAAAGTAGCACTTTCTGTGTGATTTACAGACTTTCTATGCTGAGGAAAGGTAGTTATTAAATACAAAGAAAGGCTGACAATAATGAAAAGAAATGGTGCCCTCCCAGCCTGAATTTCTTATCTACCATGAAGAGACAACCCAGTTCAGCAATGCCTACACTTAAAAACCCAAAACTACCAGACAAAAACCTACAAGACAATCCCGCCCGCTTTTCACGCTGAATTCATTGGGCACACACATGTGGCGTGCCAGAGAACCTGGGACATGCATGCTCTAGTGAGAGACCTTAGAAGATACTTCATTAGTTCTGAAGTTGGATGCCAGGACTCAAAAGCATCTTAATTTTCTTGACCAAAAATTATAAGTTTTTTAGAATTACAATATTTTCAGTATGCATTGAGATCTATCTTTTACACTGCAGCAAACAACTACATTGCAGTATTACATTACAGTATATATATATTGTTATATTACAGTACAGTTAGGATAATGCAGCTCAGGAATGTAAGAACCATAAATGTTTCTGCTGTTTAATATACTTCCACAGACTATCTAATTCTATGCATCCACAATCTTAGTAACATGCTGACCATTAACTGCAAGATTTTCTAAACTGCATGAACTTTTTACACTAAACAATCTTAAAGACAATTACTAAACAGCCTACTAAAAACTTTAGCAAACTGACGTTCTTTCAAACAAGTACATTTTTTCTTAAGTGTAAAGCACTGCTTTTAACTGATCAATGGAACTATCATTAGTTCTAAAGTGTTTGAGAAAGGTTACAAAACCAAATTAAAAACAATTAATGATCAGTTTTAGATGCTCCTGTGCAAAAATGAAGCTGGGGGGCAAGAGAAAGCAATCAGTGCTGTAGAACAGCACTATAGAAACAGTCTCATAGATGTAACCCAAGGACTATCTGCTTTTGTGAATGATTTAGCAACAAAAAAGGAAAATGATTTACCAGTAAGATGTAATTTACAGAGACTAGAGATATTTCATTAACACTTCACCAATTTATTCCTCCCTTTACTCACTTGCATAGCAAAATCCTGCAAGACTACAAAACACTCTTTAGCCAGAACCCACAGACCTTCCACACGTATGTAGATACTGTCCTATACAAAGCAAAATGCTGTGACCATCACAGAAGTCAGTGACTTTGCTCCAACTCAAAAAACAGGTGTGCCAATTAATAAACACCTTACTGACTCTTATGAAAATTGTAAACTTCATTAAGTTATGTGACATTACAATTAAAAATAGAGAATTCAATCAAACATCAGTTTCAGAGAACTGGCAAGCATGTACTCTGTATGTTAGTCACCTTACCAATGTGATAAAAACTCTTTCAGAATCTTCTAAGCTAAAACAAGATATTAAATAACTTTCAGTCTAACTGATAAGGAATTGAATTCTTAACCTGTATTTTAGAGTTGTATTCTTTTTTTAAATTACAATTTTCTGAGTTCCACTGTTGATATTTTAAAGTAAAATAGAGCAAAATGATTCAACAGCAGGATGCAATTTTCATTCACAGGATAAAATCCTAAAACAAGTCCCACTACCTGCAAAAGTATGAGGAATAAGTTTACACGTACATTTCAAAATGACTGTCTTTTGTCTCTTAAGAAACAAATATGTGCATTAAAATGGATCTTTATTCCTCACACAGTAATCTGCTCCCAATGTTTGACTCGAGCCAAAAGTTGCAATCCTCAGTTTTTGAGGTAACAGTCATGTCCACAACACTTACACCCCAAAAATTAGGACTTTAAACAACTTAAACAGCAAGGAGCAAGTCAGTAACAACAACAAAACAATGCCCAGTTTTTCCCAGCAATTGTTTGTGATGAAGGGTGCTCAATGGAAGATGAATATTGAGCTCTGAAATGAAAGCAAAACTGTACATGAAATCAAGCATCCTGATTTTCCCATAGGAAACTAGCTGTTGAGGTATTGAAAAAAAGGGAGGGGGGACAGAAAATTACCAAATTGATGTATATACATCTTTTTATTATTCACTTACCTCTGTAAAGACCAAAAAAGCCTTCAAAACGCAAAACCTTTTTAAAGCAGTCAAAGCTGTTTTTATACATCAACTCTCCTACGACTGAACCCGTGGAGCGCTGATTCTGCATACGAGTTTTCACCAGGTCTATGGGATACACTGCAGTAGCACCAACAGCTGTAAGAGAGCATTTGGAGTATTATTTCTGCAACATCGTTGTTGGTGTAGCATGTAATTACTGTGATGATTTTCTACAGCATTTATTTAAACACAAAGAATACATAAGCTGGTAAGATTTGTTGGAAGCAAGAAAGAACAATACTGAAGGTCTAGAAAAACAGTCTCAAGGAGAATGCATTGCACTATTAAATAAAATCAGTGTGTAGAATGAAGAAAACCAATCTCAATTACCAGTAAGGAAATATGTTACTGGAGTAGAATTTCAAAGGACTGTGGAGGGATTCTAGAACCCAGGTGAAAAGGAAAGAAAGGGAATAGCGCAATCAAAACAGTTCCATCATCCAATTCTTCACATGTACAACCAAGAAATGCACCTCAGATGAGATCAAATAGTCTGGTGAAAGTGTTAAACTAACCCAAGCTTGAAAACAGAAAGTAGAAATATTACTCACCCCCAGCAATTGAGCCCAAAGTGAACCTGTAAGCTGACTCAGCTGCCTGGAGCCAAATAGGTCTGCCTACTTGTCCAAAAGATTGCTGTGTGAAGGGAAAAAAAACAAACTTGAAAATCTGCATGGGAAAACAAAGACATCTGTGAATTGGCTTTTATAATGTTACAGAAAGAACCTGATAAAAATTGGTAGCTTTATGTCAAGGAGGAAGTAAAAAAAAAAAATTACTATATAATGTCTATTACACCTAATGAATGAACCACGTTTTTCAAATACTCCTTTTAAAAAATATTCTTCCTTTCATATTTGGTTGTGCCAAATCCAGCACACTAGTATAACTGAAACAACTATGGTCAAGAAAAAGAGACAGAAACTCAAAACAACTTTGCTATTTTCCATTCTGTTGCTGTTGAATTTGTAAGCCACGGAACCCCCTTTTGACTCAAAATATCTCAAAAGAAATTCATTATTTCACAGACAGGGTCTATCAGCACAGGACATATTTTAGATTACATATATATTAATGCATAGCATAAACATGACATTTCACATTTTCAAAAGAAGCAGAAAGTCAATTATTCCCCAAAGAAACCTCCACAAGACTTTTTCAGACCTCACTCATTTCAATGACATGTACTACCATAAATGTGTTATTGTTCTAAATAAATACAAGTCTGCACAGAAAGGATCTGCAGAGACTCATAATCATATTATTAGATGGCTGTTAGAAACAAGGTAACTGAGAAACAAGATGTAAGTGTTCACAAACTTGTACTATAAAGCAAGACGGGCCAGATTTTCTTCCAACCATACAGAAGATGATTATTTATATTACGCAGAATAACTTGTCTGGGCCACATAAGGGGCCAAGGTATGAACTGTTAAATTCCATATTAAAGCAGATACCCAAACACAAGCCTGTTTTTCTTAAAAGTACCCTGTATTGTTAGCAGATGTGCTCCTGACAGCACAGCTGGAATGCCTACAGACCCCAGACTGCCACCGGAGGCTTTGCTCTGAGGCCTATTAGGAATTGTTCCCAAGGATTATCACAGGCACACTTCCCAGCTAACCCATAAGGGTACTGATCTAAGGTACATTCAGCTCTCTGAAGCTCTGACAAGTGAAATACCCACTGCAGACAACACGGACCTCAGTGCACGCTGCTCTCTTGGGAGTGGTGTTACACTGGGTGGGCAAAAACCTGCCTGTACTGCAGAAGTTTGCACTGTACATACACAGTGTGGGACAAAAGCCTGGGAGATCAAGATGAGATCATTATCTGTAAAAACCCCATGAATTGTATTTGATACATTTTTTCCACAGAAAAAAGATACAGCTAAAATCCCTTCCCTCCACAAGGCATTTTCCTCCCCCACAATACAGCTACACAGAGCAGAATAGTGAAATTCTAGGTAGCACCAAAATTGCACTCTGCACATGCAGACCAGCATAAAAAAAGCATAAATCAAATGTACTGCTCTTACAAGCAAATAGAAGCAATAAATTTGAAGAGTATCTTCAATACTTCAAAACCACTATAATTTCCTTTAAAAAAAAAAACAAACAAAGGATAATATAAACAAAACCATAAAAATAAATTATAAAATATAGATACAAACCTTTTGATTCATGTAAATGAAAGGCACATGCAATAATATACCTCAAAAAGCCTTAGATGCAGAACTAGTTCTTCCACAAAAATTTTCTCCTAGTTTAGCACACCTGCTGCCTTTCAGCTGTTTTAAGATTATTCTTTTTTTTCTAAGCCTCACACGGCTCTCATCAAAATCTAATCATTGCATTTAGACATTAATCTTAATGAATACATCACTGAATGTTAAAAATCAAATTCTTTCTGAAGGAAATGTCACTTTTATATTATTAAATAAGTGTTCACAAAGTTTTCAGTTTACTTGTGTGTTCAGATGGATATGTAAATGAATGTAATTAATGCTATAGCTTTCAAATCATGAATATTTATAAACAGAAAATTACTGTAGCTGTCATCCCCATAGGATATTCAGCTGCTAGGCTTTAAAAAAATCTTACACAATGAAAAAAACTGACAATAAAGTAAACATGGTTGAAAGCAGGCTAATTTTCATTTCTACCAAATCTATATAGAGTGATTTTATGTAAAAATTTAGATTTTCTTTACAAAGGAATTTTTAAATCACATAAAAGTGATTACAGAATTGGTTTCATTTTCCAGGGACAGCTGGACCTAAGTGGGATGATATTTGCTCTTCATGAAGGAATATCTTTCATTTTGTCAATACAGTTAAATAAGTTAATACAGGGTTCACTTAGGATAAGGTTTAATAAAAGATTGTTCCTTATAAATCAAAGAAAATGGAATTACTTTGCTTTCTGCTGTCTGGTCTTAACACAGAATGTAGAGTGAGATGAAAATACAATGTATTACTTCAAGATTGTGAAAAGAGTATATTTTTTTTCTAGTGATGAGTGAAACTTTTATCTGTGAATTCATTTTATAACAGTGCCAAGCTATAAAGGTAATTCTGAAATGTAAAATAAATCAAGCCTTTCTACTCAGGAAGGTGAGTAAAAGGACACTGACTAAAACCAAAGTTGTCAGTTAGGAATGTTGTTACAAAACTTCATCAAAAATATTTCTTATTAGCCTGGATAAACGTTGAATACACATTTCTGGGTCAATCCACTCCATCATTCTTGTCTCCAGGAATCCATAGGAAGACAGTTAGCACTAAGAAGGTTTGGGACACTTATTGGCTCAGATATGTCTAATCACCAAAGGACAACAAAGGACAGCTGAGCAGTAACATTAAGAACAGACCAGACACTGTGTTTCAGACCAAATTGTTTGAAAGAGAACTAAATTATCAAATTCAGCTCTAATAACAGTAACTAAAATACAATCAAAATCCTATATATGAAAGACTTGATACATTCTGTACAGGACTATTTTTCAACCATGTCAGTTGAACTAATTCAAGATTTTCCTGTCACTGGTACATATCCTAGATCTTGTAGTGGATGTAACTAAAAGGAACCTCTCCGCAATAGCTGAGAAAGAAAAGACTTTATAAATGCAAGCTTTCGTTTTCAGACAGACTCCTGGGACCCCTCATCTACTGGCAAACACATGACATTGATGTAGCAAAAAAGGCCACAGTGGTGGTCACTGTGCTGCCACTTTATCTCAGACCACCTGCAGCAGTACTGTCAATGGCATCACCAGGGTAGGGAATCTGAATTTCACTTTATGAGAGACAGCATGGCTTGGAATGGCTGACAAAGGCACTGCTGCCAGCTGCGTGTCCTCCTGCCCCAACAGCCCAGGCGGCTGAGCTACTTGGGAATCGGTTGCTGAATCACTGTAATTCAGGAGCAGCATTTTAACACAACCCATCACCAATGTCACAAATGCTGAGCTGCAAGATGTGACTGTTCAGCATTTCTAAGAAGCTCAGCTATCTATGTGCCAGTGAGGAATGGCCAGGGAGCAGAATCCAGCCCAAGCCAGCCTATACCCACTTGGGAATCAGAGCCCTTGGATGTCTTCATAGGCATTCCATGAACTCTTAACACAGACTCAGAGTGACTTGTACATTGGAAGAAATTGGGAACAACCTAGTTTAGACATTGGAAGAAATTTGGAACCTTCAAATATAATATAATAAACCTTCAAAATTAATATAATAAAAAAATATATTTATCTACTGAGTACACAAAGATGTACTTAGTCAGCACTATGCCATATGATCATATGAGATATGAAGACCTAGATAGCCTCCTTCCCTTTCTGTACTACTGGGGGAAAAGGGATGTGGAGACATCCTTGCAAAATGCACCAGCTCAGATGAACACTACTGTCTTTTCTTGATCGAGAACATGCAGCTCAGTGTGGAATTGCAATTCCTCATGAAGTTCTAACAGCAAAAAATAAATCAGAGATTGCGCATCAGAAACTTTGAAGATCGGATCCTATTTTTTGTTATGCATAATAACCACTAACGTGCAACTGGCCTATGTATATTATGATTATGCAGCCAGGTAATCCAACATGTATGTATGTCTTCCATTCTGAACCTGATGTGTAATCGTGTCAAGGATTTTTTTGAGTGTATTATTATCTCTACACTATTAACAGTTATATTCCCCTGATTTACTCCTGTGAGAGCAGTGTCCTGTAAAATGCTTCAGAAAAATTATTTCCTTAAAATGTATCTTGAATGGAATGGAATAGAACAGAATATTTCTATTAGCAGGACAGCAGATACCCCATTATGGTGAGAGCTTCAAAAGCATCAGTACTCCAGATCCAAGGTTAAGGTAAAATTTAATCCACCACCTAACTACTATTAGACAAATCTGCTTGCAAGAGAAAACCTCTCAGACAGTTGGACAAAAAAATACAGTGAAGGTAAGCCCCCAAATCTAGATCTATTTTTAATGCAACTTGAAAGCTATACTCTTGAAAGTGGTATCTTGAACACAGTATCCGGTAACTGTGGTGGAAAGTCTAAACATAGGCTGAACACCTGCATAATGTCTGGCCCTACATCTTTAGTTCTTACTGTTGTTAAAAGAGCCACTGAAGTAAGAAAAAATGTATATTCAACATCCTACTGCACAGCCTGGAACTCTTATGCTGTACTATACAGATATATGTTTATTAAGGAAACTGTCATAAAAGCAAAGCTAGCTAACATGAATGTAAAGGTCTGGTGAAATAAAGGATTAACATTCTACTATGATATTTTTCATCTTCTAATTCCACCCTTTTCATCAGTCCCAATACATATGAGCTCCTCTTCTCCTGTCTTGATCAGATTGTCAACAAGTAGATTAAACTTCAATTATTATTTCAGATAAATGGTTAAGCCAATCATTTAATCCCAATTTTCAAAAAAGACCACATGTATAAGCTTTGCATTTAATATTCATATTTTTTACTACCTGTATTGAGTTTGTGTGGCAAGGCTGGGGGGTGGGGAGTACAGGAGTGGTTTCTGTGAGAAGTTGATAGAAGTTTTCCCCATGTCGGACAGAGCCAATGGCAGCCGGTTCCAGGATGGATCCACTGCTGGCCAAGGCCAAGTCCATCAGTGCAATTGGTAGCAGCTCTGGGAAAACGTATTTAAGAAGGGGGAAAAAAAACCCCTGCACAATGGCAGCTGGAGAGAAGAGCGAGAACATGTCAGAGAAACAACTCCTCAGGCACCAAGGCCAGTGAAGGAGGAGGGGGAGGATGCGCTCCAGGCACTAGAGATTCCCCTGCAGCCTGTGATGAAGACCATGGCGAGGCAGGCTGTCCTTCTGCAGCACATGGAGTTCACAGTGGAGCAGAGATCCCCCTGCAGTCCCTGGAGGACCCCACACAGGAACAGGTGGGTATGCCCAAAGGAGGCTGTGACCCCACAGGGGATCCACGCTGCAGCTATTCCTGAAGGACTGCATCCCATGGAAGGGACCCACACTGGAGCAGCTCATGAAGAACTGCAGCCGTGGGAAGGACTCGTGTTGGAGAAGTTCATGGAGGGATGTGTCCTGTGAAAAGCCTTTACAGGAGCAAACAAATGTACTTATGGTAAGGAATCCAAGTATCTATACACGCTTGTATCTAAACTGGCCATTCTTCAATATGACACCTAATACCTCGTTTAAACACATACAGTGTCTGATAGTCTGCCCTGTTTCTATCCTTACGGCAACACACACAGCATGTTTCACTTGTTAGGAATCTGTTTAAAGAGTATTAATCTTATTTTTCATTTGCAAGTACATTCAAACATTCCCGTAATTTCAACAATTTTATTCTTCTACCCACCTGCCTCTGGAGTTCTGCCAGGTTGTAAGGTAATGCACCTTCAGCCAGTGGTGCTATTCTCTCAATATCTGCCAAAGTTAAGCGCCTTTACACACGGCAGAGAAAAGCAAATTACGGTTAGATAAAACATCAAACATATTCAATACAGTATTCCTGGCCACATCCCCCCAGAGCACATCTGAGTTTAAGAAAAGACTGTCATATTTGAATGCACACCTAAGAAGTCTGTTACACTGCAGTAAAGAATGCCTGGAGATAAAGGCAGCTTGGGTTATTCAGAAACGAGTTCTTGACTACTAGTAAGGAACATAATATGCGAGTTAAAGTATTTCTAGCTAAGATCTTGCATGCATTAAAGATCCATGTAAAACATTAACCAGTGCATTGCAGCCTTTTGGGAGTACTGTAATTAATACTATTTTATATTTCATATGTATACCTGTAATAGAACAATTAATAACTTTGCTTGATATACACAATCCACTTACAAAACCCCTGCACACACTAAAATCAGTTTACATTGAACAAATTACTGTAACAAAATACAATGGAACATAAAACTGTTTAAGATGGAAAATAATTACTGTAAAATAATTATTGTAAAATGGTAAAATAATCATTATGTTACCCAGTAACACTGTATAAATCTGTAAGTTGGTAGAGAATATCTATTTCCAGTGGTGTAACTTGTCCAAAGTGGATTGCAGAGTGGGTAAATTCCTCTGGATTTAAAAGGGAAAGAGAAATACAACAACTGTGTTAGTTGTCAAATTTCCTCTTTAAATGGTCACAAATAACTTTAGTATCATAAAAATTAAGTCTATCATCAAGAAGCAAAATCCATAATGCAAAGGGGAAAGATATCTTTAGGAGAACATCTATCCTGAAACAGGCCTTTGCAAGACAGAGCAAATCCGACTCTGCAGCTCTGATTTATGGTAAGAAATCATCAAGGAGAACAAAACTCCTCATATGAGAAAGCTTATTAAAATGGCACCCACAATTCGTGATTCTTGCTTCTGAAGTTTTGCAAAACAGAACAGGATAGAATAATGGTCCATTATTCACAGTATTAAGGGCAACTGACTCATCTACTGCCATCCTGTCCAGGCTTCTTCCTCTTCTAGTTCTGAATGACCACAGGTTTGGGTATTCACCCAGCCAAATTAACGAGTCTGAGCAGTGAAAACACAGCAGCCTTTTCTCTCAGCACAAACCCAGGCAAGATGTATTTCTGCATCTGTACCAAAAAACATTGCTAGGCAATTTGTTATCACAATTTGGAGGATGAAAATAGGAATTTTATGCTTTCCTATGCAGAGCACAGAAATATAAGCCAAACAAAGAGGAAAAAGAAAAAAAAAATAATTTGGCGTGTTTTTAACACACAGTGATTTGATTGGTGCCATCCATATAGGTAATAAAATTGGTGATAAAATATGTCATAAAATGACGACAAAAGCAATCCATTCATGCCTGTGGCGAGACTGAGATATGGCAACCTTTCACATGCAGGAGGATTTGCCATGTACTAACAAACATAAACTGTATATAAAACCACTCAGGCAGGTAAGCACTTCTGAGGTTATAAATTCATACACATTTTCTAAAAAATATTTAATAATTAATAAAGTAGGAAAAAAGAAATAAAACAACACAGAGATTACTCATGACAGATTTTCAAACTTAACCCATTTTAGCACATTCCCCAGGACCATTCTATCTCTAAGCAACAATGCATCTCTTTCAGTGAGAGATATATAATAATATACTGACTTGCAGTTACCCATGAAAACTAAGAAGGGCAACACAACTTCTGCCAGAATCTTCTCTTTAATGAGTTAACTGAAAATACTTACTAACCCATGAGGATGAAAATCACTCACAGTTGAAAAAACACTTTCATAGCAGCCCTAACCTTGCATACTATTGTAGCTTCTGACTTGCCTCAACCATCACCAGATTACAAAATTGACAGAATTAAAAAATTAATAAAATGTAGGAAACATATTTTACCTTTGGTGACTTCAATATCTCTTCTTGTACCTGCTATATTACTGTATATCTTCCTAACAAGATCCATGTTATTCAAAAGGGCATTAAATGCATTGAAAAAGGAGAAGCTGACCTGATGTGAAACAGTTCCACCAGCTACCTTTAAAAATGAAATGAATGCAGTTAAGTGTCTTAAGCCCTTCTACAACATCTTATTACAAATTATAGAAACATCCATTTGAGCAAATTATGAAAGAATTAAAGATATCCTTCTATTCCTGTAATTTTAAGATATTTTTAATGGAAACATGAGGGGAGAATTATTAAACAGGATACCATTTTGTAGTAAAAATTGAACATTAGGAAACGATTAGAAATAATCACGTAAGTAGATTATTGTTCAATATATCTGATAGACACACTAAATGTGTCACTGAGTAATTTTCTACAAGAAAAATGCATGCAAATGCTACTTTTGATAAAGGTACTAACTGACTGCTGCATCACATACACCAAGGACCATCTACTTCAAAGTCTAAAATTAGTAGATACTCTACATTCTATGGAAGACAATATGCCTTATTAGTAAGGCAAGGCAAGATTTATAGGTAAGATAGTAAGATTAAAGTAATTATCTTTTATCTGAATTTCATTCTTATATAATTTTCATACTATTTAAGTTTATAACTTGTATGTCATTACTTTACCTACAGATCTTGCCAAACTATCACAGCCGTAACCATTCTACCTCTAGAATCTACATACTGATTTTCCAAATTCTGATCTGAAAAAGAAAAGAATGCAAGAGTACATAAAAGACAGGACTGAAAGTAGCCTCCAACTTGTGAGATGTGTCATATATTCAAATATAAAAATTGGATCCTTTTGTCCTAAATTACTTCCATGGGACTTGGTGATCTTAAGGGTTTTTTCCAACCTAAATGGTTCTACAATTCTACAATTCTTTCTTTGCCAAGCAAAGTCTGCCCTGCTCTAGGGGAACGTACAGTAGACTAACTTAAACTGCTTCCAGTGGCACTTCAAACATGTAAACCGGACTGCCAGCCTTTTCACTACTGCAGCCAAGGAATGCTGCCATGGTTCACCCCAACCACTGTGTTATGAAGCTTATAATCTCTAGCACCAAGGCAGTGACAAGTAGGTAGACAACAAAGTGGGAGAGAAGCAGAACCATCTTAAAGCATTACAGCTAAAAAACACTGAACTCAAGGCACTTTTTTTACACTTACTGAAACTAAATTTTCTTCCACAAATGGAGTTAGCATATGTGAGCGAATGGTAACCATGATCTCATTGAAGTCCAGCCCAGTTATCAGACCAGTTTTGTTTTTGTCCTTCAGAGCAAAGGCTTGTCTTGCATGTTCTGACTGCAGCTCCTAGAATGAATATTCAGAGACAGTAGATTAGAAACAAATTCTGTAACTCACTGTTCACAAAACTTTCACTAATTTCATAATCTTATGCTCCAATAGGTCTGTGCATATTGACCACAGCACAACTACAGGTTAAACTTCAAGGCTAGCTCAACTAAAACAAGAAGTCTGCATACTGATTCTATCTACAGATCATTCCTCTCTCAAAGAAAAGCCTCAATTCAACTGTAAGGAAACACACCCTTTCATTAAATGATTTGAGAAATAAACTTCATATACCCTTGTCCTGTGTGTTATCTATTTCTTTATTAAGTACTGCTAGAGAAACTTCTGGTATTGATCTTAAAGACTCAAAGTGAGCTGATCTCTTACACACCCAGGATGAGATATGACCGGGCTATTATAAACTAACTCATTGAAAAGTACTTGAAAATAAACAGGAGGACAGTGAAAATTATATAATATAGATTTAGACTGCCCCAAACAGCTATCTTCCAAAATGTCAGAAATGGTCATTCATTTCAGGCAATTTAAAACTCCTATACAAACTGTAAACACCTTCATATAAAGCACACCATGGTAACCCAACCTCAAGATAATAATGATGGTTGTAAATTCTATGTCCAGAAAAAGTTGTTTCCTTCTATTCAAGCAAACAATAAAAGCACATTCAGCTGTCATTCAGACCTCTAGAAGCTGCTAAAATAATAACCATGTTCTGACAGACAGTAAGAAGAGGGCAAACCATCTGGCTTATATCACCTTTGCAGTAATTGCTCAACTCTCATAAACTCATGATCAAGGTTTTCTAGATCAGGGTGCAACAAATGTGCTCTGATCCAAGTCCCAAACCCCAGCAGATGCCATTAGAACAAATGAGAAAAAAACACCTGATCTAAAAGAAGGGGTAACAATATCCAATTTGTGTACATATTGAAATTACTGCAACCCATGCCAGCCTTCCCCACTAAGGGTTTTTATTATACGATGACAGTAAGAGGTCACTTTATCTTACGTGGCAGTATCTTGGAACAACAAACATAAAACCAGAACAGATATTTATCACTTTGCTCTGAGTTCCCAACAAAAAGGTTCTTCTCACTAATAACCTGGGGGCTCCATTCTGCACTCATGTCCCAGATTTGTGCCTGGAATCACTTAAAATATGTAGTATCTAACATGGGACAGTTTGTTACTTCGAAGTATCGAATTATACCACAGCCTTGAAAGAACTGTGCCAAACTCCAGTCTCCCAATATAGACATCAGTTCCTACAGCTGGGTATGTTTTTCTAGAATCTGCTCTAGATCAAGATACAGCTCAGTATAGGAAAGACATGGACTTGTTGGAGCAGGTCCAGAGGAGGGCCACAAAAATGATAAAGGGCTGGAGCACCTCCCCTATGAGAAAAGGCTTGGGAGAGTTAGGGCTGTTCAGCCTGGAGAGAAGAAAACAAAAGGATCCTGGAAGAGCTTACTGTGGCCTTTCAATACTTAGAGAGGGCTTATAAGAAAGATGGGAACACACTTTTTAGTAGGGCCCATTGTGATAGGACAAGAGGCAATGGTTTTAAACTAAAAAAAAGGTAGCTCAGATTAGATGTAAGGATGATGTTCTCTACGATGAGGGTAAAACACTGGAACAGGTTACCCAGAGAGGTGGTAGGTGCCCCATTCCTAGAAACACTCAAGGTCAGGTTGAGCAGAGCTACAAGCAACCTGATTTAGTTGAAGATGTTCCTGCACATTACAGGGGGGGTTGGACTAGATTACCTTCAAAGGCCCCTTCCAACCCAAACTATTCCGTGATACCTATTTTTATCCTGGACAATAATTGCAGATGTCAAAGCACATTATCACTTCTTACTTTTAAGACAGTACATACAAAACTTTCTTTGTACCAAAGATCAGTTCTGGAAGTGCATGATCTATTTTTCCTCATGTCTACTAGACAGAAAATTATATCATGAGGTGATCACTGTATGTTAATTTATGGAATTCAGTGCAATTACCTACAATTCTGCCAACTCCTCTTCCATGAATTATAATGTAAATACCTCCTACTTTCCTCTTTCTCTATGCTTTATAACTGACATCTTCCTTTACTGCCTTCTAGTATAATGTTCAAATCATAATGTTTTAACTTTTTGGCTTAGTACAAAGTGCAGTTCAACAAGAGAAATCCTTTAAAGCCCAGTCCCTAGCGGATGTTTCAGCAACATCTCAGGAAATCAGATGTACCTCCTGCAAAGTTGGCTGCATTTAAGACTTAACTCCCAATACATGCATGCCAGTGAGAGAAGAAAAGTATTAGGATAATGTTTATAAAATGAAGTGTTACAAAAGCTAAAACTTTTATATGGGAAGTTATATGGTCAATAACAACTGGCTATATTAAGGATGCTAACTTTCTCTGGTAGACATTACTTTTGCTATTAAACTCCTATGACAGAAAAAGTGGACCCTCAATCCAGTGTAACAACAATCAATAAAACTATTAATTCCATAAACAGCATGTTTAGTCCTATTCTTTTAAAAGATGGTATGTAAGTTAAAGCACAATGAGTACACACTGCTTACAATGGAGAAATAACAGTTCATCATAACTGTCAGGATTAGTATCAGATAAGGATTACCACTACTGGAATAAGCTCAAAATTTATAATGGTATTAGTGTATTAATAGAATTGAAATGAGTTTCAGTTCTACTTTGGAAGAAGGTTAATAACTGACCTGAAGAAACTGAGTGAACTCTGAATAGTTAAGATGCTTCTTCCTGTTATGTCCAAAATGCAGTCGAATGAACTCACAGTCCCAGTTGAAGGGGATATGAAGATGAGTAAGAGTTTGTTCAAATATTTCTTTGACATTTGCTTTGGGGGAGGGAAAAACAACAAGTGAGCCTCAGGGTACAATAAATCTACAAACATTCCAGGCTGGATACAAACAAATGATGATTTCAGCAGCTGTTTAAGAAGTTTTAAAGCTTGTTAAGAATAATTGCTACCTGAACCTTTACAGACCTATAAGAACATATTTGAGACACAATGTGATACTTTTTGTATTACTGCATAAAACCTTGGATTGAGTGTTTTATTTTGTTTTAATTAAGAAGCAATTTCTCTCATACATGACAAATAAGAGCTATTTTGCATTCTGACATAAAAATCAATAGTGGTTCTCTATCTCTGCCAGGAGTCAAATTAAGCCTTTTATCAAGAGCACGAATACCTGCATTACAGTCTCAGGCAATATTTGTCATACTAAGTATGGTTTGATTGAAACTTGATTATTACAATCACACTCTCTGAATATGGTTATTGAAGATAGATATAAGAAATGACATCTAAAACGTATCATTAACTCAGCAGAAAGCACATTATTAGATGCTTTTGATAAGGCCGTAGCACAAAAATCAAATCCTATAAGACATAATTGATAGCCTCAGTTATTAAAATGTTTTAAGATAAGTGAAGATAGAAATGTCCTCTTTTAAATGAAGTAAAGTAAAAAACTGCCATTTCAGATTATGGAATTCTCCACATGTATACTGTAGAAATGAAATCCCAATGCTAAACATATTATCTGAATTTAGTCAAAAACCTAATCTGAAAAACATCGTGCATTATTCATACACAGCAATGCCATGCTGCAAACAAGTCTGCTTTTTGTGCAGATTATCCAACCACATAAACTGCATAATTGGACCTCTATCCATACCATGTGAACACTTTTCAAAATTTACCTCATAGGACCTGAAACGGTTTGTTTTTATCAACCTAGAACGTGATAACAACCAAAATAAAATCTGGTATACAGCTTAAGTTTAAAGTACAAAATATTTTAGCTGAAACCACACCTTTTATGTTTAAACAGTTCTGCTAAAAGACCAAATGCAATGAGACCCTTAGTTATCATCTGGTAACTCTATCAAGAGCTATTTGTTTGGAGTAAATCTACTGCTTTCTCTATGCTAAAAGACTACTTGATTCACTGTTTCAATTCTACAGCCTTTCTAGTAGTTCTAAATCAAATCTAGGCAAACCACTATATGGTTTTATGTTTCCAGTGAGAAAAAGGAAGGTAAATGTCCAGAATATATGTCTCAGAACAGGTACATGCAAAGTAGGATTCCTTGGCTAGATTATCTGCTTCACAGTTAGACTGAGATTACATATTCAAAGGGCAGGTTGTGGTTAGTGGTATAGTACAAAACCTACAATTAAAACCACAGTTTCCACTGGAAGGCAGGCAAAAGAAGCTATTAGGGTAAACAAAAAACCTAAAAAACTATTCCGACTACTTGTAACTGTCCACTCATATCTACTCACCAGTATCAATGTGCAAGGTGAGGGTTAAGAAAAGAAAGATAAAGCACCAAATACACAGTGCTAAACTATTTCATTTTGCTATATTTCCCTTGAAAGTTTTGTCTGCAGTAGATTTATTCATCACTGCTAAAGATCAACGAGTCAAGATCTGTAAATATAAATTCCCCACCTACCACTAATTCACTACAGCTTCTGACCAAGCTACCTGGAATCTTCATGTACTACAAACACAATCAGGTCAGCGCAGCTCAGTGTGGAGTCTGCAAAAACAGCACTGAACTGTGGGCAGTGCAGAAGACAGGCCTCCTTCGCTGGGTCTGCTGGCTTGGCTACTAACGTACAAGCAGGGTGCCAAGCAGCAACTACCTACGTGTCTGTGTAACTGATTTCTAATAACCACCAAATTCCCCTAATGAAAACTTAGGAAAGAATGTGCTGAAGCAGCCAGAGAATTTAAATTGTATTTTCACTTGTTTGTGATAATTGCTTCTTTTAACCTTAGACAAAGGTTAAAAAAAGTCTTTTTTCTTAAAACATTTCTTTTCTTATCCATCCATGTTCATAGAGACAGATCTTTCACTTAGACTCAAGCCCCTGGTGTTTTCATAACTCTCACTCCAGCATTTAATTTTACACTATTTAAATGACAAAGAATCTTAAACTGCTATATTCATAAAAACATTTATAACTAGTCATCAATATATCACAAGTCAAGATTCTTCAGCACATTAAAATAATAGCTAAATTAATAACTTTATATTCAATAGTTGAATACTAGTACTTGAAGGCATATTAGTACTTGAAGAATTCAGAAGTGGCTAACTAGCTTTAATAAATGGTATCCAGACTAGCCTGCTGCTTCTCTGAAAACTCAGGTGCTTTATCCATGTCTCCTCCACAGGCACTCACACTCAGCAATGTATACTGCATGTACTACAGTACAGTAGTTTAAACTACAGTCTTTAAACTACAGTTTAAAAATATGCTCTTGTATCTAATGCTTATTTAATTCCATGTTGGCTTTGTTTATGAAACACTTGGGAGTACTGAGGTAAAATTGTGTACTTGTTCTGAACAATCACAGAATCATAGAATGGTTTAGGTTGGAAGGGACCTTAAAGATCCCCTAGTTCCAACCCCCCCTGCCAGGACACCTTTCAGGTTGCTCAAAGCCCCATCCAGTCTGGCCTTGAGCACCTCCAGGCATGGGGCAGCCACAGCTTCTCTGGGCAACCTGTGCCAGTGCCACACTACAGTCACTGTTAAAACCACAGAAACACTAAATACAATCTCCCAAAGCCATCTGAGATTCTCAAACACCTGTCAACAGGTGCTAAAATTTACTATGTCTACGTAAGAGCATGGGTGCTTTCTTCACAACATATCAAGAATACCTTTTTAATCCAATTTTTCTGGCTATTCTCTTACACTGAATAGCCATCACCACAGCTAACAACTTTTGTGATGAGAAGCAGCAAACAGACAATCACATTTCAGAAATTGCACATAATGTGATCACCACCTGCACTTTCACCACTCTGAATTATGATCAAATGTTTAATTTTTAATTATTTTTTTTCCCCACAGTAGAAGCAAAGCATTGACAACAAAGAAAACAGGTAATGTTAAGGTACAGATGCTGGGTTTGCCCGTTTTTTTTATCATCCCCTCAGAAACCTAGTAATGTTTCTAAATTAAGATAAACTACAACTGTTTCAAATTTCCAACATAGTTATTCTGCAGGTGGGCAAACAGCAAATTATTTTTAAAGCCTTTCATTTTAGTATGACATTTTACAGAATGCATTCATCATCCCTGTCAATACATGCTGCTCATTTACTAACGTCTTCTACTCTTTGCTCACCTTTCCACAGTGGAATTCCTTCCTACCGAGCTGATAACTTTCTTTCCAGGCATACAGGAGCACATTTTCTTCTCAGATGGGCATACAAGTCAGCAGCCTGATGACACGCTCAACTTACCATCAGCCCCAGGAACAATAAACCTACTACTCTAGTGCACTAATACATTACCTCCCAGGCGACACACATTCTCACAAGATTGCTTCGGAATTTCCCCACCCAATCATTTTAAACAAATTACAGATGCCTGGAGCAGCCATCTGCAGGCAGCGTACACATGGCTGGCTCAACCTCCATCAAACATTCTTACCTATCAGGCTCAGAAATATAAGAAAAACAAAATTTCTGGGCAATACTCCATGTCATATAAGGAGAAAGAATAAATTATAAACACTATGATGTCTTGGTGGTGGCCCACTCTAAGGATGAGCTCAGTACTCCAAGTAAACCTTGAGGTAGTACCTACTATTTATTTTGACTTAGCAGCTCCCCAAGAAGTAGAGCAGAAACCTCACACAGTTCCAGTGCCATCAACCTGTTAACAGTTTGCCATTGCCTCTCACCAGTGATGAAACATCGATCATGCTTGTTAGGGACACAAAAATATAAAAGTGGTAAGTCTTAAGTAGCAGCAAAAGCATACTAAGGTTTGTTGTTTATCAGGATTGTTTTGCAGTTTCTTCTGTCTACTCTAATCTACTGTCCCATTTGTAAATATTTCAGGCCTAATGCACATAATGCATTTTAACATTTATGTTGCTGGTTTTCACTGTTTCTGATAATAGCATATTTTCACTTTGAAGCCTAAAATAAAGAACCCCAGTTAAAGGCAGAAAGACTCTTCTGTAGCACCTGATGCCACACAACTATATTGAGTGATCCAAATGTAAGTAATACAATAATTACTTTGATGTGAGAAAGCTAAACTAGAAATAGTTACACAGTATTTCTACTTTTATTTTAAAAGGATTAGTGATTCTATTTCAAATTAATGACAGCCTTAACAAAAAATTCCTTTTCTGTTCTCTCTTGTTGAACTATGGTTTTGAACTCAGTATTATTAGGGGGTTCACATGTATTTAAAACTGTGGTTTAAGCCTGAAAAAATCACACACACACACACAAAACAAACAAACAAACAAAAAAGAAGTGGTGTTTCCTATATTGTCTGTATGTGTTAAGTAAAAGACACCTTGAAAACAGGTAACTATACAGCTACCAGGAGGCCAAATAAATAGCAGTTCTGGTTTAGAGCACACTTGATAAAAACACAGTGTTTTTCTTATATCGTCAGCTCTGTAGACACGTGATTGTATTTATCTGTTTACATTATAGAAGGTTTCCAGTTTTTATGGTTGCAAGTAATATTTTAGAATGCAGAACTTTTAAGATTAAATCCAAATTCTAGCATTTTCAATCCAATTGTCCTTTCAGAACCAGGGGAGGAGTTAGTAGTAGGAGTGATCCACGTTTCCCAATGCTCAAAAGCAAAGCACTAGTAATGACATACATTCAACTTCTTTCTCTTGTTCTTCTCGCTCACTTTCTTCCAGTGATTAGGGGAATCCTGACCTTTCTCTCCCAGATTAAACTGCTTTAAGAAAATAGATGGGCAAGACTTCAGTATCACTGTATACTCAACTTCTGAAACTCCTAAACAGATGGTTATTATTTCAGTTCACCAATATCATGTAATTTTCAAATACTGGCATTACTAGGCATCTGATTGCCTTCCTCCCCCAATACTTTTGAAGAAGACAGCTATTATACTCTGCATAATATTTGTAATTAGATTTTGAGCTACAGGATGTTTTTAAAAGCCTTATGTACAGTTCCGTAAATATTTTCCAATTATCTCCATAGTAATTCTGAATGCACAAGAATCACAAACATATTTTAGCTTTATCTTTCTATCCGTATCTGCATGTGTATTTAACTAAAAAAGCATCTTTGAAATTCTCCAGTTGATCAGAGAATGGCTTTCTTTGTGGTGAGTCTACATGGAAGCACAGCTGGGAAAAGCCTTGGAAAACTGATGTAGTCCAGATCATTGTATCGTGTGCCAAAGAGATATATTACAAAGAATCCTTTTACTTCCAGTTAGACAACCTGTTTTTCAGAGAAGTTTCAGTCATGGTCACAGACTTCCATCTTTTAGGCACAGTAAGGATTATCCACTTCAACATCGGGAAAAAACTAATAGCTTGAGCAAAGTCAGGTGTGCTTTAACCTGAATTCAGGTCAAAAGACCTGCACAGAAGAGAGATAATATTCCTTAGTACAATAGTATAAATTTTATGGAGTGTTTTCAAATATTTCACCCACGTTAAGCAGTTTAGTCAGTTATATCCCATGATCAAAAGAGCAAAGCATTTGTCAGTCTTCTCTGGCTACAGACAGCAACCCGTAATGAGAAAACAATGCATGAGAAAAAAAACCCCACTTTTCTTCATCAGCTTTAGCTGTTACCTTTTAAATATTTTATGGTTAATGCAGTATTGTAAGGGTTCATCAGCAATACATTTTGCATAAAATATTCACCTAGGAAGCATTTATGAAGATGCAGAATCACGTGAACAGGAAAATACATGCTATTTTTCTATTTCTACATGAATTTAAAAGTAACTTAAACTACACTGTCACTTGTATAACTGGGTTATTAAAACAGTCATTTTACTGCTTTTTATTCACCAGGCTGACAGCAAGTCCAGTGTACTAAGCACGCTGTGCGGTTTGCTCATACAAAGTAGGTCAAATTTCTTGTTGTTGCAATGGACCTACTATACAAATGTTGCAGAATACTAACTGCATATTTATGGAAGTCGGTCATACAGAGTTTCTGGATGTCCAAAACTCCTGAAAAAGTGTCTCAAAGCGTTAAGAAAGCAGATGATATTAAAGTGACAGAAGGTTTCATGTTTCAACAATTCCAACTAACATATGATATTGCACAGACAAGTACTTTGATGAGCATAGCATAGCTGACAAGTATTTCTACAAAACAGTTTTTAAAGAATCATAAACTCTTGCTCCTCTTCTAAGACAGTTCTTCTGTAATACAATTTAATTAATAGTTTCATCATTGGAGAGTTGGAAACTCAACATTTTAAGAGACAAGTGGCAGACTGAGGCTCAAGAGGAGTGTAAAATGCTGAAGTGCTTTAGTATGGTCCAAAATCATGTCACTAAAGAAATCCTAAATAGCAGATGTGAACCCAACTAGAGTGACTTGCTTCAAATACAGAGCCAGTTCTAAAATTGAACAAGCATACTTAACTTTTCCCAGATAACTGAAAACTGGAGTAGCTGAGAATATTTTTGAAAATGCAATATCTCACACAAGGCCAGTGTTGGGTTCAAGTTACTGGTCTAAAAGACAGACACAAGTTGATTCTGTTCCTTGCTCCAGATGCACAGTGCAGGAAAACCTCAGTAAATCCATGTTGCTTCTGGCCAGACTTACTGGTTTGAGTTAGCTTTGGCATCAGTGCAATCACATCCACAGAGCATTTCACCTGAGCTAGAAAATCTTGACTGGTGTTTGCTCCCATAACCAATACGGTTTCCCTGCAGACTTGGACACATCACAGTCTGTAACAGGCTTGACTTGTCTGATAGCCATTCCATACCAACTGTCTAAACTTACTCCATTTCAGTATATTTCTAATAATTTACTAAAACTTTTCACTTTAAGACTTATTTTTCTATACTGTCTCTGTTTCCACATGAAACTAAACTCTGTGCCTGTCTGTTTATGTGGTACAGAAACAAAAGAGTGCAGGACTCACTTATAAACAGCCTCTAATGGCCGGAAGACTGACTTGGAAATTGACTGAAGGGTTACCAAATTCTGAACATATCACATATCATTATTCCCATTTTTCACACACGTATTAATTTGCATGATATGCGTTATGAAGTAAACAGCCCACGTAACAAACAAGAACTAAAAAAAAAGGTAAAAAAAGCAGCACTAAATGTGGTAACTGTAGCACAAAAAATATGTACTAGGTTATGTTGCAACATATAGTAATAACTGCAATATAATTTCATAAAAAAAATGAAACCAACAGTAAATTTAAAGTTTCCTAAAGAATTTCGTTTTCAAGATTTATCAGCCCTATAAAAAAAATTCAGCAAGATACAGAAAAAACATGCAATTCTCTGGTTTACAATTTTTCTTGTTTGTGTTGTTCTTTTAGACTTTAATTTAATTACATGCTCATAAAAATAACAATCTCAGTCTGACTGAGCAATCTGTGTATCATCTGAAATGTATACAATTTTGTCAATTTATGGAACCAGCAGTTTCAAGTGTGCTCATGAGAGCTACAAAGTTCAAATCCCCGTTTTGTGAGACTATTAAATACATCATCATTAAAGTGGTCACACTGATTGCAGTAGTTTCTCCAGTTCCTAATGACTGCATTTACTGACTTCACCTTTACGTAAATTCTAAAAGATTTTCTTTTCAAGATGTTGTGTCCCAATTGCTTAGTATTTGACTCTTCAGTTAACGATGTAATTTAACAGACATCGAAAGTCAAGCAGTTTGTTTCCATAAAACAACCCTTGCATATTTTTTCAACAAGTTGAAACATTTTTTATACGAATGAAATAGTACAAACAGCAAGTGGTTACAAATCCAAGCATAGTTTGTATTTTCTTTATTAAGAGCTTTATTCTTTTGGATAGAAATAACATTTAATTCTCAATCCATTTTATTATAATTCTTACCATTGATTTATCTAATTTTCATAAACATGAAGTTTTAAAAATAAAGCCTACCCCTCCTTAAACTGCAGTGTTAATTAGGGGGAAAAAAGGTAACAAAACTGAAGGCCATTATTTTCTTCCTAGTTTTTCAAATATATGATCTAGTTCTAAGTTACACTCATAACATTAAAGATTTGCTCCTCAAGAAAAGGAACACTAACCTAGGAAATCAAAAGATTACACCTCCTTAATTTCTATATTGAGCTCTTACTGTGTCTAATGACAATTCTTCAAGGATATGTGGAGATCCAGAATGTATTTTAAAACTCCCCCATCGCTGAAGCAGTTTAAAGTCCAGGACATAAAATTTTGCCCAAGATGACACTGAACAAAACATCATTGTATTAACTACCTTAGGAAAATGAAAAATCTTGATTCAATAAGAGAGAGCAAAACGTATTTGGTCTCTGTGTACTTCTTAAGTTGTAACACTTGGAAAAAAAACTACTCATGCAAACTCTTAGGAAAACAGTACATATGCACTTCTATGCACCTGTGGTCAGGAACCATTATTATGACTGATACTTTTATAATCACTTTCTTAAGCTGTTTTTCTTTAGGTATTCTTACCAAATGTTATTTCTCCATTGCCATTCCTGTCAAATAACTGAAAAGCAACAATGAATATTGCATCTGGAGTACACAAAACAGATTCAAATGCCAAAAATTCTTGAAACGAAATTAACCTACAAAGGAAAACACAGAAGTTAAAAAGGTTAAAAAAAAATATTCATAATACCAACGATCATTTGCACTTGATACTCTAGAAAACTGTATGATCCAAATATTAAAATAAAACTCTAACATTAAGACTCTAGAAACTGAAAAGTATTTGTTACAGTTAAGTAGTTACTTAACCTTCATGCAACTTTCTTCCTCTATAAAGCAACTGAATTCTTCATATCCATCAAAACCAAACATAATCCATTCCCACTGAACATCTATAATTCATTACTTTGTAATAAATGTAAGCATACAGCACTTAAAAATTAAGATATAAAAACCCAAATTCTATCACCATGAAATCTACAGGTCTGTCACTGTATTACTATATATATTTCTACTGAGAAAGAAAAGATACTTTAATTCAAGTAAGGAATATACTACAAAACATACATTTTCTTAAAACAATGCATAACATTAAAAAATAAAAACAGGGTCAGAAAAAGTTAAACTTTACTTTATATGGAAAGAATATTACACTTCAAATATAATGTGAACCGCCAAGTCATGAACTTGGGGACAATAAAGAACGTAGGAACATTTGGACACAAGGACATTTACAGGTGACAAGGCAGGCAAGGACTTGAGTGTAACAGCAGATCACAAGATTCTGAGTTGTTCATGCAAGACAGTCACTACACAGAAAAAACCCAACTCAAGATGCATCAGTAAAGTTGTTTCTGTGCACGATAAGGAAGCAGCGATAGCCCCAGATAAGGTTTCTCCATCATCTCTGCAACACTGCAGAGAAATCCAAGTCCTTGTGGTCACTGCATATAAACTCAGATTTGAATGGAGAGATAATTTCTTAGGATAATAAAAAGTACTTTTGCTAGAGGCACTCAGCTTATTCTAAGAGAAAAATAAAATATTTAGAAGAGATCCTAGCACTGTATGTATAAACAGTTGCAGAAAGATAAGCCTTAAGCTAAGGTAAAGGATAATGCTGGCACAAAAAATGATTGGATGTATATTTTAGCATCAAATAAATTATGAATGGGAATAAGAATTTCAATCCCATTTCTTTAATTAAACAAAAAATTACTACTTCAGTAAATACTGATAAAACATAGAATATCACTGTAGATGGTGCATTTTCCTAGAAAACGTACACAATTGTTCTGAACTTGGTACTCTTCATAGGATATCATTAGTTTATAGTGATTACTTCACACAATACTACTTACTCCTAATGAGCCAAGCATAAATTCTGTTCCCTACAAAGAAGAAAAAACAGAAGAAAATGCAGCCACACTATTCATTACTTTATCTAGTCTTTCTCTATCAAAGTACACAAGAAGCAGAATTGAGATACTTTAAAAAAAAGTTATATATGTTAACATCCTTGCATATACGTATTACACAGGAAATACAGAAAAAAATAGTGATTTTGAAAATACGGAAATGGCAAATACGGAATCGTGGTATTAATGTGTCGCATTTCAGCCACAAAAATCAGAGATATGAGACCGGTTCTTCAGACACGAAGTCGATCTCATCCGAAGGATGACCTTGATAAACAAGGGGTTAGTATGAAAGAAACAGATGATCCTTTAAAACAATTGTAAATACTATAATTCAAAATATACCTCACATACAAGCATAAAGCTGACAAACAAATTAATTCCTGATCAGGAAGCTTTAACACTGACAAAACCAAGTGGCGATCTCCATGGAATGCATTTGTAGAAGCCTGAACCTGAAAGAAGATGTCCTCAGAGGTCCCACTTTAACAGTGCCTACAGCAAAAGGAGATAGACACATTCAATTTCCTTTCCAGATATTCAACTTGCCATGTCTAAGAGCAGGGATATCCTCTATGATCCTCCATTAGTGGGGAGATAACAGCAACTGGATTAAACGGAATGATGGAGATTCCCACCCAATCACTACTCAAGCATCATCCAATAAACCCACTGCACTACAGAGTTCATAACAATATCAAATCACTCTTTTTTCATTTGTAACATTTTAAAAAAATTCCTTTTCCTCTATTTCCTCTCTGGTGTTACCCTCCAAAAGCACGCCAAGTAACCCATGTGTTTACAGTTCTTCTCTATGTTTCCTTTTACCATCCTGTAACTCTTTGTTCATTTTTCCCCACACAACACAGCTTTTTAGATGTTATGTATAGCTCTGCTGTGACTCTCCATTACGTGAAATACCAACTCTTTCTTCACAACCTTTTTCAAGAATGTATTTCCAGATTTAAGAAGGATATGCTGACAAAAAGAGTATGCAGAAACGAGCAATTAAAATGAAGAATTCTGAATTACTACTGTGAAATTTTGAAGGTCTGAAGGGAGAATGAAATCTTTTATTTTCAAATTGCAATATCTACTAATGTTAATTGACTTATATAATTGGGAAGCTGGTTTAGGCACATACATATATCTATAAGTACATTATTCAGAGAGGGTATTTATCCTAATTTCAAGACCAGTGCCAGCAGTCTGAAGACACAGGAACGTTTACAGTGTCAGTGAAATCCTGCTGCATTCAACAGACAACAGACAAGGAAGTTTAGGCGAAATTCTAATTTAGAGGTCTTTGCATTAATTTCTAAGAACATGCACTTGTAACAATGAGGAATAAACATTCTGAAAGTGAACAGTCATTAGTTTTACGAACTGCTGTACTGAGTTCCACTAAAGCAAACCAGTCTCGTACTGCAGTAATGGGAGCAGGCAACAGCATTCTGGAATAGTTAAATAAGGATCAAGTTACTATCAGAAAAAAAAGTAAAAAAAGTATTTTTTTTTTAAACACACGCCTACAGAGAGCCAGTTCCAAAATGTGCGCTTTTTTTGTAAAGTGCCAAACTTAAACCTAAAAGAAATAAAAAATATTAACAATGAAAGCAACCAAGAACACTGTGAGTATTTATCTGAAGAGCAAGCAAGGTTAAGAGACTACAACAGCAGATACAGAAATGATATTCTGTAAGAGAACCCAAAGCTTCTCAATGACTTGCTGTATGATGTTGGGCTGTCATTTACTTTACAAATATATCTATGGAATAGGGCTTCCTTGGACTTCTTTATAACTTTAGGTCCTCAGAAAGATGCAATGCATTCTGGAATTCAGTTGAAGATTACAATAATTATTCATGCTACAGATTAAACTCTCTGTGCAGATTATATAGTTATTAGTGTCTGGATTTTGATATGTTACAACTCACCACAAATGAAAGAATGTGAATGTAGAAGTAAATAAATAAACTGATGATGATGGGGGTATAACAAATTCTTCACATGAAATACAGGTTATGGACAAATATAATTAAGACATTTAGAAAAAATAAGCTTCAGACAAGTATTCAAACAGATAAACATTTTGCACTGCAGACTATATGGTAGTGTAAAATGAAAATCCCACTCTTCCCATACAGAAGCTGATAAAGCACACTTACCCATATTTGATTAACTCACTTCAAATATTACCCAGATTTAAAAAAAACCACACACAAAAAAAAAACCCAAAAACAACAACAACAACAACAACAACAACAACAACAAAAAAAAAACAAACAAAAAAATCCCTTTATATTCACTTCACAGGGAAAGCAACAAAAAGTGATGCCTCAAAGTTCTGTTCTAGCAATAAAACAAATTATTGATTTCTTACTGCAAGAAAGATCCTTTTGTAAGACATTTTCTGAAGAAATGCACACCATAAAAGATAACCAACAGCTTTCAGAGAAACAAGATACTAAGCTTGTTGGTTTACTAGTCACCAAATAGACTATTATTTCAACAGATACATACAAAACATCCTTTCCAATCTTAACAAAGCAACAAACTGTAGCCATGTACTGGAAACAGAGAGAGGTTATTTAGATTTATAAAATATATGCACATTCAAATGAATTAGCAAAGTACTGCAGCTTTATAAAAAGAAAAATCACGTAACATTACATCAAACAGGAGATCCTACTTTTGTCACCTAGGGTAAAAAGTATATAGCGTATATAATTTCACTAGTATAGCGCAGATACTGTGCAAGCTGCTCAAGACAATAAGCAAATTAATAAAATATTCTAAAGCAGAACACAGGAAAACAAAATAATTTAAGTGACCACGGAAGTTAAGGAGCTTTCAATTTAAAGTAAGTTAGATCTATATATTTGCAAATGTTTACTATCTTAACAGCATTTTCTTCCACATTAAACACCCACTCACTTCTACATTCTTCATCTCTTCTCTGATCCACCTTAACCTTGTCAATTTACTTCAACAATGTCCATACATCCTACTACAGTCCAAAACTAGAAGCCTACACACAGCAAAAGAAAAGGCTCCTTGGAAGACAAATGAGTTCGGGGGTACTACCTCAGCAGAGCAGACATTTTGCAAATTGGTTTGAGGGAACTGTCTAGAAGCAAGCAGGATCATCTGTAAGTAGCACTGGAAAAGCTTTATGTGCTGTGACCTTCTCTTCACTAGGCAAACACCTTCTTCCTGCGTAGAGTCATTCTTGCCTCTCTTTTCTAACAGTCAGTACTTTTAAAAAAACCTCAGTGGTTTGATTTGAATTGCACACTACAGAAATAAGAATGACCTTCCATATTTCCATGTTTAATTACAGGTACTGAAGACACTATACAGTATCTAATCAGGGACATGGGCATACAGAAAGGAACTTCTCCAAGGCAATCAAACTATGCTGAACTTCCCTGCAGTTGGCATTTGTCATATTTATTGAAACATCACTAAAATAAATCTGAACCTAAAAAAATCCATTTTAAACACCACTCTTTTTTCCCAGTTTTCCCAAATCTATAGTCTACTGTACTTGTGGAAAAAACTTACCTAAATAAGCTTAAAGGGTAATAAAATCAATAATGTATTTTAGAAGATGAAGTTATCCAACTCTTGACTCACACATTTACTAATGCATTACAAGTTTCAAATGCAAAGCAAAATTCTCACCCATCCTTGGTCTGATCTGCCACTCCAGCCAACAGCTGCACTGTTTTAGGATTGTGACGTGGATCTGTATGAAGTCCTAGGTATTTCTGCACAAAATCTTCTGGGGTCATGTAATGCTCGCCATCTTTCTCAACACTTGCATACTATAGTAAAAATAAAGAAACCATAAGCACACAAAGATTAATCCATTTAGATGCTAATTATTGGTGATTACCAAACTAGTAACATTAATGAATGTAACTTAAAACGTTGCACAACTGTCTGCACTAACTGCTCTAAAATTAAAGTGCTCGATTAAACTATCACTGTTACTGTTATAGTTTTATACTACCAACAATCAGATTTCCTTGTAGAATACATAATGACCAATATCTTCTAATTAAAAGACAGTTATATATTCTCACAAACTGTCAGGTATTACAATCATGTAATGTAGCTTTCCATTTGCTGAAAACACAGCACGTAAGTTTTCCTACAATTTCTAGTAGTAGATATTTTCTGAATAATTGTTCTTGATAGTTACTGTAATTATTTTCGAAAACATATATTACTTCTTTTCTCTTTTTGTAAGAAATAAACTTCCAGATGAATTTTTATCCTGAAACAAATTATTTTAAAAATTCACACACACAAAAATAAGATTTTAGTAAATTGAAATGTTATTTCTTTCAATTTCACTAGCACTGAATTTCAAAATAAAAATCACAAGCATATTTAAAATTTTATGATTTTGATTTGCATTTGCATTTGATTTGCATCTGCAAAAGTACTGATTTTTAATTTATTTGTAAAAAAGTGTTATGCTTTTTTAAGTCCTAGCAAGTAATCATTCTCTGCAGAAAAAGAAACGGCAATGCCTCCAAATATCTAAAGTGCAACATCTATATTAGTGAATTCAAACTTCAACTAACAGCCTTTTCCACTGTATGCTGCAGCACCTCCATTCAGCTGACACAGCTTTACATGAAAGAGTGTCAGCTCTCAAACAGGCCCTTACTCTGCCAGGGACCCACGGGAATCAGAGTATTAACAATAAGACGTACACACAATACCTGTTAAGGTGTAACACTCCATTAAGGTAAAGGGAATCATTCCCATGTCTCATACTTGTTTCACCACCAGCTCAGTCTGGCCACACTTTCAGCAGGAAGGAGCTTGCACCAGCATCAGTGCCTGCTTCAGCACCTCCTGTATCCCTTCCACAATACCAGCCCCTCACATCCCCTCATCACCTCTCCCTCTTCCACCCTATAGCTGTGATGACAGCTATTTGCAAGACTGCACTGTACACCAGATTACTGAATTTATGCAGAATTAAAACAGATTATTTCCACAAAAATAGGAACAAAAAACAGTGGACAGGAATCCTTCAATTCAGCACTGCTGCCAACATGACAGCATAACGAAATTGTGGCTTTCTTGAATCAACTCTGAAAGGTTCTCTTCTCAGTCGTACACACAAGTGACTGAAAATGCATTACGAAGCACAATTCTGCTGCAAGACATGAAATCCAAAGAAAATGTTATGTATGAAGGACCATCAAACATGCAGAGTATTGAGCTTATCTTCAAGAATAATGGAATTCAACTGTATGACAGCACAGTGCATATCAAAGACAGTCAAAATCTAAACATCACCATCTTTTTTCTCCAGATACCAGTGTATCTGAGTTTATTATAAATAATGATCTGTTTTACAAAAAAAATGTGTCTAGGAAGTTATATTACAAAAATTTTGAGACAAAAATAATTGACTGACATTTAGTTCCATATGAGAAGGTCGTGGTATTTTGAAAGAGCTTGGCAGTAAGCCAATAAATTAAGGCTTAACAAAGTAGCCAGGCATGTAAATACATTTGTCCTCAAGTTACCTTTTCACCATACAACTTAAGTCAAGACTCTCTTAGCACAAAATAGGCAAATGTAAAATATAACTTAATATGAATATAAAACATAACACATCAATTAAACTTGTGTTGTCCTGGGTCCTGAATGCCATAACACAAAATTCTTACTATACATTTAGAGACTGTCTTGGGTAAGCACTTGATGAATTCGCATGAGACTTCTAAAATTCATCACATAAAATGAACACACAAACCCCCTACTCTAGTTGTACAACTTAGTGCTAGGTACACACCACACTTTCAGAAACAATGCTTTGTTTTTAAAATTGGTTAGTTTTCAATTTAAAGGGGTTTTCTATCCCAGTGATTTTATCTGGGCAGAGGAGAGAGAAGTTCCAAAACAGGCACTATTAACATTATGTTTTTAAAATTAAGCTAAGCTATGTGCAAGAGATTCTTAAGCTTCTAAAAGCAAGAGATTTTTAAGCGATGACGGGGAAAGTTTCCTGTATTAAAACAGGGAATTGTTTTTGTTTCTTTCTTCACCTTGTTGGAAGAGGTTACACTTGAACTCAGCAGGCAGGGAATAATTCAACTATATTTCCCAAAGGCTGACTGTGTCTTCCCTAAGAGAAAAGAATGAAGGTGCACTAAGAAATCTAGCAACTGTGTTTCTACCTAACTCTTTTATCCTTCAGGGATAATTTGTTATCCAGTATGTTCTTTTATGGTTGTTACTGAAGTCTGCCTTCAGCAAACACCTAAGTTACCTGATGGTGCACAGACCAAAAATTTCAATGCCTGCATTTCATAGTTACAGGATTACAGAGAAATAATAGCACACCTTTTTAATGCAAGTAAAATGTTATTTTTTTAACAGTTCAAAATAGTAAAAAGAAACATATAGCAAGCTTTTGGAAATCCACTAAAATACAAAGTAAACTGGATGGACAGAGGGCACATAGCACTTTAGAAGACATGCATGAAGAGAAGGAAATTTAAGTACACTCTCTGTGATTAAGGTGGATGGTGACAAGGCCTACAGTTCACATCTTCCCTTCTAACCATTTCCAAGGGAAGCCAAATTTAGGAAGGAATGCACGACCTTTAGCTGAAGCTCACAGGCAGGCCAGCACTCTCAGCAAAGAGCACAACATATCTGACCCCTGATGGGTGCAACACTACCAGTATTTCATAATAAGGCTCTCTACAACTTAAGTCTCGGAAAGAATGATTCTCTTTTGATTTTTTTGAAGCTTGCAACTAAGTTCGATTGCTACCCATTACACAGAAACACAATTTCAAACTCAATTTTAATCAAACATAATGCCAAATAAACTCTCTTTCTATGCTCTTTTTACTGCAAATCGCAAATACTTTAGGCAAGAAAGAAGAGTGTTCATATTTTTTATCCCTCAGAGTACGAAACAATCCCCAACTTAATTTGTGTGTTTCTTAGAAGATAACAAGGTAAGACATGGAGAAGACCAAAAAGCTGTTTTAAAACCAGACTGTCTGCCAGATTGTTGGAAGATTTTTTGCTAGAAATTAAATGCTGGGCTTTCCCAGTTTGATGCCAGCATTCTAAGTTTTCGCACTCCAGCAATAGTATCAGTGTAATCCAGTATACAAAAGCAACAATCTGTCAAAATTAGGGTTGGGATACAACATCTCTCTCAGGCAAAAAGGTCTCTCTGACTACTTATAATATGTGGAAAAAATATGTTAGATAATACAGTAGAACCAGAAGTTACATGTCAAAAATAATACACTTTATTATTTACAGTATTAGCTCTAATATTAATTTCATATTCTTAACTTTTTCATAGAGAAAACATTCTTGAATATACTGCGTTAACATTGAGTATAAAAGGAAAAGAAGCTATTTTAGTGATTTTGAAATATCAGTGCCTTAACTATGAACTTAAAACACAACTGTTGTTCTTATTCCATATGCCTGATTCAAACCTCATTATAAAAGTTACAGGTTTGACTTGATTTTCCTTTCTGACTGTGCTTTACTGTAACTGAGTGGAAAAAGCTTCATGCTCTTATTTATATATATCTTAATTATAAGGCTCTGCAAGGGATAATATCATGAAATACATAAATCTTGATAAATAAATTTTAAATTCCAAAAACTTTGCCAGCAGTCCATCCATTTGTAAGAGGAACACATATAAACTCCAAGGACAAAACATACAGGTAGAATAATTTTTTGAATCTCGGAAAGGTGTATTTTAAAAATAACAGTAGTTAGTTATAACTATTTGCTTTATAGAAAACTTGAAAATACTTCAGAAAAGTATTTAATATTATAATTTGGAAACAATTAATTAGGATTTGTGTCACCAGCAGTTTCTGCTCAATGCCTGACAGCCCCTTCAATACACTGTGCCTGCAAAGTGAAGTTTTAAGTATCCCAGCAGCACATGTGTTTGATGTCACGGCAAACTGCTGGGAGGGCAAAAAGCAGAAGTCTGCCACTTCAACAACACTAGACTGATCTTTTTACCTGCAAAAAAATATTTCGTAGTTCGGCGGGGTCCGCTCTTTTGGTTGAGTGCACCTGTAAACACAAGCAAGTTACTGCTTCGAGAGCCGTGCCACTGACAGAGCGCCCACACCGCCCGCCGTGAGGGCGGCCATGGGGCGTCCCTGGAGACCCCCAGGCGCAACCCCAGACAGACCGCGCTGTGCTTGCGGGCTCGGTGCCGGTGACAGCTGTCAGCCCGGGTTGCCTGCGGCAGCCGCGGCACCCGGCCCAGGAACGGCCCCTCGGAACGGCCCCGCCACGGCCCGCGGGCCCGGCCGCCCCCGCCACAGCCCCCGCCACCCCCGGGGCCCCGGCCCGCCCCCGCGGCACCGCGGCGGCGGAGGCACCGCGGGCTGCGCTGCCGCTCCCCCGGGGCCTCCCCACCATCACCGCCGCCGCTCCCCGCGACCCGCGGGGCTCCCGCAGCGCCGGCGGCCGCCACCGCCTCCTCCCGCCGCCCGCCCGGCCCCGACCCCGCGAGGGGTCCGCCCGCCTCCTCCTGCCACAAGCGGCGGAGCGGGAGAGTCACCTTGACCGCCATGCTGCGCCCGCCGAGGAGGAGGAGGACGGCGAGGAGGAGGAGCCGCCCGCCCGCCGCGCCGCCGCAGCAGCCGCCGCCTCAGCGCAGCGCTGTGGGGGCGAGCGCCGCACCCGGCCCGGCCCGGCCCGGCCCTGCCCTGCCCTGCCCGGCCCTGCCCGCTGCCCCGGGCGGCCGGTGCCGGACGCCGCCGTTGGAGCCGTCCGGGTGCAGTGTCTGCCCCCACCGAGGCACCGGCGGCGCGGGGCGGGCCCTGCCGGGGGCTGCTGGCAGCACCACAGTGCAAAACTCAGCTCCGGTAAATGCTGCTGAACATCGTTTCTGGCGTGACAGATGCAGCTGCTCTCTCAAGGGTCAGCTGACCTGTTGGTTCCAAGTGCTGAAATTGTTCACAGTCTGATGTTCTGGCAGCTTGACTGCAAATTGGTAGTAGCCCCGTATTTCAAACAAACGGACCAGAGGCACAAAGTTGACAATCCTGGCTGGAATTCAGTAACTTCTGACGAGGTCTTTAGCAATAGAGCACACTCATATCTCAAAATGAAAAGCATGCAGGCCACAGCCTCAAGAAAGGACAAGTTCATATTTTGTTTGGACAGTTCGATCACGGTAAGTGCTTGTAAAACCTAGCTTAACTAATGCTACGTGTTTTGTCTTGCTGTACTATTTCAAGGACCCAACAAGGTGTCTTTTGTCACATGTCACTGGAAAATATAAAAAGAGCAGATTCTGGTACATATCAAATAGCACAGTGAGATATAAAACTACAATACAGTAGTTCGCAGTTTATAATAGTGGTCACAAAACAATGAGTCACTTTTTTAAAGTTTAAAACAACTAATTTTCTCTAGAAAGCAGAATTTTCCTTGGCTATAGGTCAACAAAAATTCTCTGAATATAACTCAAAGTTTACATGTTATGTATGTGCCTATGTCCCAGCTGACAGCAGAAACAGTTTTGATAGAAATTTGCCTATTTGATAGGCATCTGATAGGTATTTGATAAGCATCTGATCACTAGAGCAAGTCCACATATATATATACTAATTACAGAGTGTCACAGTTTAACCCAGCCAGCAGCCATGCCTCTACACAGCCACTCATTTCCCCACCAGCAGGACTGGGGAGAGAATTGGAAGGGCAAAAGCTGAAGAACTTGTGGGTTGAGATAAAGGCAGTTTAACAGGGAAAGCGAAAGCCGTGCACACAAGCAAAGTCAAACACGGAATTAATTCACTGCTTCTCATGGCAGGCAGGTGTTCAGCCATCTCCAGGACAGCAGAGCCCCATCACGTGGAACTACCTGGTAAGCCAAACACTATCCCTCCAAACATCCTCCCTTCCTTCTTCCCCCCACTTTCTATACTGAGCACGCCATACGGTCTGGAATATCCCTGTGGTCAGTTGGGGTCACCTGTCCCGGCTGTGGCTCCTCCCAGCCTCCCACACACCCCCCTTCCTTGCCAGTGTGGCAGCACAGACATCAGAAAAGGCCTTGGCTCTGTGTAAGCCCTGCTCAGCAACAACAGAAACATCTCTGTATTATGAACCCCGTGTTCAGCACTAATCCAAAACACAGCCCCACACCAGCCACTGGGAAGAAAAGTAATTGTTCTATCCCAGCCCAAACCAGCACACAGAGTAACAACCTGTGTTACAAGTGCATCAAAAACCAGTCCCTTCAAAGAAAATGGCAGAAATGTCCTTCACGTGGTGGCTGTAACAAGGGGTTCAGCAGACGGATTTGTACTTATTTATTTATGTCCTAGCGCCCAAGCTCCGGCTGTTTGCTCGGCTGCCGGGCTGGGCGGGGGGCGCTGGGCCGGGCGAGGCCGGGGCACGTGCCAGCCCGCGCCGCGGGCAGTGCGCATGCGCGCGCCCGCGAGGCGGGGCGAGGCGGGGCCGGACACGCACGCGAGCGAGCGCGCGAGCGCGGGGCTCGAGGCAGCGCGGGGCATGCGCGCGGGTTGCGCGCGCCCCGCGGAGCAGCCATTGGCTGCTGGCCGGTTTCCGGCGGGCGGAAGCGGAAGCGTGTTCGGCAGGGCTCGCTTCCGGCGGGCGGGCGCGCGGGTTGGCTCGCGCTGCGCGGGCCGCTCGGCCATGGCGGGTGAGGCCGGGACGGGACCCGGGGGACGGACGGACCTGACGGGCTGGGAGGGAGGGAGGGAGGGAGGGGAGCGCGGCTGCCTCTGCCCCCGCCCCCGGTCGTGTCTCTGCCCCCCCGGCTGCCCGGGCCGTGCTCTTGCTGCGGGGCGTCCCCGGGCTCACGGCCCCCGGGCTCGGTGGTGCCGAGCCGGAGCGTGTCTCTGTGTCCGCGAGTTTCGTGAGGGTGGGCAGGGGATTAAAAGCCCGACATTGTTTTTATTCTCAAGTTCGCTGACTGCAGTAAGGTATATCAGATGTGTCTCGTGATACTTCTGGAAAGAAGGGGGTGGGATGTTTGTAAAGCACTTGGAAAATGCCGTCAGTGAAACGTCCTCTGTGTCGGATTCTACTTTGGAAAACAGACTAAATGCAGTTCGGTTGCTTTTTTCTCCCACATCCGCTCTGGAGGAGCAGTGGTACCCAAATAATTGCCGGTGGTTTCCATGCCACTGCAGTTCGTGAACACCTGTTTGTGAAAATTACTTAATGCAAACACTTAATGTCCTGACGTGTTACTTAAGCAGTTTCTTTTAAATAACATGTTAGACTCAATTCTTGGTTTCATACTCGCATTTTAAAATATATGTTTAATTGGTAATAACTTATAACACTTGATAATTTTATGGTAATGTCTTTACTTCTCAGAAACTAAAAGGAGAGATGCTCATCTGTTTTCTAGTTCTTGTTTACAGAAAAGTTCCAGAAAAGCGTTTGAGATATATCTCTGTGTTCTCCATGTTAACACATTGTAGTTTTTCTTAATCTTACTAGTTCAGTGGTTTTGTGTTGTGTGTTTTCTCTCGTTTTACAACCCTTATTCTAATATGATCTTTGGGTAATAGTGACACATAGATTGAACACCTCCTAAACCTTAAAAAACCAACTTTTTCTTCAGGACTTACTGCTATGGAGAAGAAGCTGGCAGAGTACAAGTGTAACACAAATGAAGCCATTCAGCTGAAGCTAGGTAATGTCCCTTTTTAACTGCTGTACAATTGATATTGGAGTATTTTAGTGCCTTCCTAAGAAACTTCCTTATCCTTAAATTCATCCAGGTATTAATATGTCCTTGTTAATGTGAGCATGCAGCTCAAGAAGGAAATACATGGTCTAGTTTGCTGAGACTACTGGAATTCAAGTACAGCTCTAGAAATTCAGTCCTGTCTCTGCATGATATTCAGCAATTTATTAGCATGTTATCAGAGTGCATTGGAATTACATCCTCTTGTTTTCTTGAAGCATTTGTTATATTCTTGAGTTTCCCTTTTTTTCTGTAATCCTTGTGACATGGTGTGGTCCTGAGTATGTGTTGACTTCATGGTGACCGTAGCAGCAGAAATAATTTATTTCTTCACGGTTACAAATATCTACATGTTTTTAACATCTTTCCCCTTCTTCTTTCTTTGATGGGGGGAGGAATAAAAGCCAGGAAAGGCTGAAAAGTGTTGTTGGGTTGGGGTTTTTGCTGCCTCCCCCCTGTGACATTTGGATTACACAAGATAGTTTTAGTGAAATTTGTTTAAAATCTGAAGAGAAAAGATACTGTTCTTTCAAGAACTGTATATTGCTCTCTCTAGCTAATTTGCTTACTAGGATACTTTAAATACAGTTGGAATTACAGAACTCTTGGTGGACTTGCTTACATCTTAAACTTACCTGCAGCTGTAATAACTTGAAGAGTAAGGTGTCTCTGTCTGATTTTTAATCTTTGCAACCCCTCAGCTATCTGTTCCCTTGAGCAGTACATGTATCTTAATTTATTAAGAAAGTTGAAGTAATGAACCTGTTAACACTTTTCAGAACTATTACCAATCTGTTCTGTACAGCTTAGTAGCATTTTCAATACACAGTGAATGGCCTTTGAGCCAAAATGTCATTATAAGCAAAATACCTAAGTTTTTCAGCCACTGTAATTGGGAGTATTTCTCTTCCTCTGAAACATTATTTCAAATAATATTTGTATTACTAGACCAAATGTTTTATTTTTTTCATCCACCTTTCTAAAGACAAAACAAGGAATGAGAGATAATGACATCTGAATGAATTTTGTCTAGAAATCCAAGGAGCTACTTTATCAAGTTTTTGATTAAGGTACCCATTGACCATTTCAGCTAAAATTTTTTGCCTTTTTTCTTCCAGGGAGTTTAGATGTTCCACATACAAATTATATTAAGAGGAAAATATGAGGTGCTACAAACATTACATATTTTTCATGGGATATAGAAGCAGTCATACACTATCATCTTCAGGGTCTTAATTTCTTCTGAGAATTGCTCTTTGGTTTTTGTTTTGTTTCTTCTTTGTTTGCTTTTTTAAACATTTGTTTCTTTGGCTCAAGTCTGTTGCTCTCTGAATTAAACCTGAGAGGGTCAGACTTTTATCCTGTCCGTTGGACACTTCTCATTCAAATTTTCTGTCTTTGAATAACTCCTTTCTAATATTATCAGAAAAAAACTTTTCTTTGTCTCTAGTTTTATGGGAGTAAAGCAGCAATGAAGCTGTAGTTCAATATTGCACGTGCTTTAAAAAAAAAAAGCTTTAATAGCAATATTAACTCTTACAGCATTGCACACTCATGCTAACAGTTGTTTTGAGCTACCTGTACTTTGTTAGCATGACTGAACTATATCTTTAATGTCTAAGTTAAGAGTTACAGCCCTTCCAATTCTAGGCATTCTTTTTAAACTGCAAATACATAGAATGTTTAGGAATCAAGTTTCTTGGTGTTTTAAATTTTTTTTTCTAGAAAATCCTACTTTAGTCTCTAATTTCATCCACTAATAAATCATATATTTAATGATGGAAGAACTTCTGTCCTAATTGCTGTGGAACAACTGCTGTAATTCCATAAGCATGAATAAAATGCTTGTTTAGTAAGCTACTGAGTTTGAATAGATGCCATTATAGTGAATGTTTTTACGTTACCAGAAAAAGCCATGTTTATTACTAGGCTTTGAAGAAAAGTGAAGAGTCAGGAAGAAAAAAAACCACTAAGTAATATTGGTACAAGTATCAGTATAATATTGTTGCAGCTATTTTGTATATATCCATGCTGATTCTCCAAGATTTTGACTTGAATATAAATGCACATAAACATTTCGTTCCAGTCATCACTCCGTGAAAATCATCTGCAGTGAAGTGTTCTCACCTGGATCTAGGAGAAGAATGACAGAAGGAGAAGGCAACATTGATTACATGACTGATGTGGTTATTGTAGGAATAGCCAGCTGGGCAGTGTCCTCAGTGTTCAAGCTGAAGTTAAAGGCAGCAATATTCAGGAGTTCCATGTATGAAACATATACATGTCTGCATCTGTGTCAGTTTCTCAGTTTTATTCTGATTAGCAATTTGACATTCTCAGGTCAATAATATGCACCTGAATTGTACAGGATGTCTTCATTTCATTTGTGTGTCAGCCTAATGTAGATAGTTTCTTAATTGAAGTTGTCTGTAGCAGAAGAATGCGTGAACAGCTACCAGGGCATCTGTGGATAAACAAATCAAAGCTGATGACTTGGTCATGCTCTTTTATTCTTTTTTTTTTTTTTTCCTTCCCCCTGCTGCCCAGTTCGCTTTCCTGAGGATTTGGAGGATGACAACACAACATTTAACCCAGAGTACAGCCATCAGGTGTTTGGAGATGAGTAAGTTAAAGTTTCCATAGTCTAATTTATAGGTCCAGAAGGGAAGAGTTGCTTCCAAATTGTTAGAAAACAAGAAATCCTGCTATAATGAGTACAGGAGGACAATTGCTGCCCTGGTCCTGCTGGCCATGCTACTGCTGATCCAGGCCAGGACACTGTTGGCCTTCTTGCCCACCTGGGCACACACTGGCTCATGTTCAGCTGCTGTTGACCAGCGCCCCCAGGTTCTTTTCTGCTGGGCAGCTTTCCAGCTGCTCTTCCCCGGGGTTGTTGTGACCCAAGTCCAGCAGATCAACGTTCCGCCCAACTTGGTGTTGTCTGCAGACCAACCAAGGGGACACTTGATGTCCTCTAAGCAGGGCTGGCCCCAGCACTGAGCCCAGGGAGCACCACTTGTGACCGGCTGTCAGCTGGATTTAACTCCATTCCCCAACGCTTTTTGGGCTTGGCCATCCAGACAGCTCTTTACCCAGTGAACAGTGCACATGTCCAAATCATGAGCAGACAGTTTCTCCAAGAGAATGCTTTAGAAATGCTGTCAAAGCCATTACTAAAGTCAAAGTAGAAAAGCACTGTTTCTTTTATTTAGAGTATGCTGACTTAATTAGTGCTGTAGGGAAGTCAGCCACTCTGTCCCTAGTGCTGAAGTGTCATTTCATGTCAATTTTCAGTAGAGTGATATTCAACAATCTGGCCATAGTTTAAAAAAACCCAACAAGCCCAACCTACTTAAGAAAATCCAGATGCACATTTCTGTGGACTTCTTGAAATAGTTTCTTAATTTCCATTTCCTTTTAAAAGCATTCTGAGTACTCCAGTTAGGATTAACTATGTATATTAATTGTAATAAATTAGTTACACTATTACATATCTACACCTATTATTGACAATAATTATAATTCTAGTAATGGGAGAACTCTCCACTCTGTTAGTTTAACTAACAAGCAAATTCTTGTTCTGGAACTTATATTTCAAGTTTTAAGTTATGAATGTGCTACCATAAAAATCCTAGTAAAAAAAAAAATTCAGCTATGCCTTAAAATAACAAAAATTAACCTGTTACTTTGTGAACAGTACTATTTTCTCGAGATTTTTGCCAGAAAAGGAATTCTCTATACTTCATAGAATATAGGGTTTGTGTTCAGGCAACTTGTATTTTCAAAGTATAGGAAAGGCTTTTGTACTGGTTTTGGTTTTTTGGTTTTTTTTTGTTTTTTTTTTTTTGCATTTGCTCAGTTCTGGTGACGTTGGATAACTAAATAGAAACTGTCAACCAAAATCTGCCCACATATTGCTGTGTCTCATTATCTGTGTTTTGTACAGTATAAATTGAAGTCGTTCATTCCAAAATGTTAATACTACACTGTAAAATAATTTTTAATAAATATTATTGATCAACTCATATAAATACCTATTAAAGAGTTTAAACTATTGAAAAAAACACAGTTTCAGCTATTTTTAGTTTAAACAGTATTAACTATTTCAGGTATTAGCTATTTCTCTCCTGAGCTGTTACAGTAAGGGCACAGACTTGCCTTGCTGAGTTCAGAAATATGTTGTATCTCTCCACTAGAGGAGCAACACGGTAGCAATAGTTTAAGTCATTCTCTCTGTCTGGATAGTGCCCATCCAGTTTGACTCCCTTTTCCTATTAGGAAGCTTACTCTACCTTACTGGGAAAGATGATGTGAGCTTCCAATGAGATGAAAACACTGTCATGGGAATATTCTGCTTTGCACAGAGTTCCTGATCTTTTCTCCTTTCTCAGTGAAGTTGCCTTTGGCTACAAAGGACTGAAGATCCTTTTGTATTACATTGCTGGTAACCTGTCGACGTTCTTCCGCATTGAATACACATCGAAAGTAAACGAGAAGTTTGACTGTGTGGAGGTAAGTGCAGGTGTGCTTCTGCCTTTGACATGGCATTTAGAAGGTTTTCTTGGGCATGGACAGGAATTCTAAGTTTAGTAATATCCCACCAAAACATGATTTAACTTTAAAGTAAACAGAAAAGGCTTCCTTTGTTGCTAAGCTGTAAAAGATCTTTGGACTTCATTTATGTGTTTTCCCCTTCTTTGACTCCAGTGCCATCAAAGCTGTGTCAAGCAGTACAGTGAGACGTGAGGTGCTAATACCAAAGCCAGTTCCACAAAAAAAACCCTCAACTTGGCAAGTCTGTATTTTCACATTAACTGAGTCCATGAGGAGGACTAGCATTAGAGATTTCTGTAAGCACTTCATGAGGTAGTATGTGTGTCTCTTTAAATGTGGAGGATAAGTAAGGCAGAAAAGAGATTAAAAACTTGTGGACAGGTATCATGTGCGCTTTACATCTTAAAGGAATATGATACATAATTATCTGCAGGGCTTTTTGTTTGTTTGTTTGATTGATTTTTTCTGAGCTTATAGAATACTTGTAGAAAAGATTTTTCTCTCCTACTGCCTGTATGCTCTCAGAATATTCTGAGAATATTCAAGCTGTTTAAGTTACTAATTTCAAATTCATTGTAGTTTATTTAAATAATTGCAAGGAGAGGCCTATTGTAAAGCGAAAAATATATTGGAATTACTTTAAGTGAATTTTAAAGATTTGTCCTTCCTTATTCTGAAGGGGTTTTAGACACTTAGCCTGTTGAATTGTCTGAAATACTTTCAAGGCTAGACCAACATATCTTAGGAGTGAAAGGTCATGTGAAAGGTTTTTGGAAATAAGGGAAAAGGAAAGCTGTTGGCAATGTAGTAAACATTAAAATCAAATGGTCCAACCTTTCACCAGTGTAATTTCGTAATTATCACAACAGGAATCCACACCATAGCACCTTTTTACTCACACTCTATTTTCTGTAAAAATGGCAAACCCACTTTACTTTTCTGGAGGTACAAGAAAGGTAAACAAGGTTTGTCTTGCTCTAAGCTTACTGAAACTTTTGATTGCTCAGAATGGTTGCTTTTTTCAAGCCCTGTTTCCTATACTGAATTATTCCTCCAATTGCTTAAGGGATTGAGATGAAGACAAAAGAGAGGATTATTTTGAGCGAGGCTTCTCTGTGCTTTCCAGAGCATTTACAGGCTTTGACTGGATGAGAAGAACATGGTTGCTTACCCTTTGCTTTCCTTGGTGTTACTAGCACTGTACATTCAAATAGGCTGTTTATATTGCTGTATCTAAACCTATGTAGAAAAAAAGACATGGCTGTAATCAATCTTGCTCTGCATTTGTATTTGCCGTCAGTTTAACCACCTTAAGGTATGAATGCATTTGCAGAGATTAAAACATAAGCTGTCATTACAGCAGGATGTTAATTTAAATGCATATTAACATTTATTTTTCTGAGTTAACTGTTTGTTTGCTGATCTCTGCTCCTTGAGGATAATTATACTAAGGCAGATTATCCACCATACATGACAGGTAATCTTTGTGCTGTGAATAGATGGTGTTTAGGAAAGGACAGCAGTTTCTGCCTTTAACATAACTGGTTACAAGTAAGATGTTGGTTTTAATGCTCCACAAAGTTATTCACAGCTTAGGATTTTGTATCTCAATGCCCATACAAGCCCATCAATGGCAGGTGGTTTTATTCTGCAATATCGAGTTTGTTTTGATTATTGCTAAAAGCAGCTGCTACAATCCCTGCTAGGGACTGACAGAAATACTTATCCCAGTACCTCTGGTTTTTTTTTCCCAAGATATTTTTGAACATGAGGAAAAGATACGATCCAGAAATGTCAAGAGACAGAACTCCAGTCATAGTTATACATCTGAATATGGTTTAGCTCCATCTTTATTGAGGAAGGCTCAGCAAACTATGATTATGTTTTGAACAGAAGTTGGCACTTCATTTAATGAAAATAGACATAATTTTCCCTTGGGTGAAGTTGATTCTTTCAAATATCTGAAGAGAAGCTGCTTTCTTGTAGTGTAAATATTAATAGCACTGACCTCTGAGTTGCTGCTTTGAGATTTGCAGCTGTTTGAATATTTTCCTTTTCATCTTCATTTTATGATAGGGTGGAGAAAAAGTATTTCACTAAACTCTATATATCTTGCTTTGCAGCTAATCTATACATTTATAGACTTTTATACAAAAGTTAATGAAAAAGCGTTATTTTAATATTTGGCATATTTTTCTTTTTTTTGTGTAATACTGCTGGTGACGCCATTGCTCCCCACTGAAATACATGCATGTAATTGTTAAAGAAATTCAGCTTTTAAATATGCTTCTATAATTATTTTAAATTCAGTCACTTTGAAACAGCATCTGCATGGAATACAAATGTCTTAGCTGCCTGTTAGTACAAGAATAATCTCTGTATTAAAATTATCCAGACTCAAATGCAGTGTACAAAGACATTACTCACTTAAACAGTCCTACTAGAAATCAAGTGTAGTTACAAACCTATACTAAATTCCCTGTCATCACCACACATGATTCTGATTACGAAGGTAATACATCACAGGCAGCACTTCCATGAACCAAAAGCTCAACAGTTCTTGGCTGGTTTAATTCAGGGGTTTGTATGCTTCATTGTATGTGGCATTGCCTCTGTTAAACATTGCTGGAGTAGTCAACAGGACTGCTTTTCTGAAGAGAAACTTACGGGCCACTGCGTGCATCCGTTCCTGTTGGTAAGATATGAGTGGAATTAACCTCCCAACAATATCAAGGAAATACACAAGGGAAGGCAGTAAACAAATTCTGGTAGCTCCTTGGATTATGAACACCTCTGAAGGGTTTGGAAAGGGCCTACAAAGTAATTAAAGTTTCTGTTAAAAAGTACAGGTGTTAATGAAACATTATTTTTTATATTGTTGATATGTCAAGATTCCAGTATTCCAGGACTTACTAACTGAAAATTGGATCACTTAAACTTCTGCCGCCACTCAAACTGAGGATTCTGGGATTTGCTCTGTAAGAGAGAGCAATCCTGTTAACCCTAAAAGTAACTAAAGACTATATTTTAATTTCTTAAATTATGTCAGATCCCATTTTAAGGGGAGAGAATTTTTAGGAGGCAGTAGGTGAAAATATGTTGTAGTCATATAGAACCAAGAAGTGTTATCTAGTACTTTATCTGCTAAGTCTCTGACATCTTTTAATCCTTTCTATTTTTTTGAAAGTAAGATTTTTCCTGCGCTGGCTGCTACCTGGCAGCCAATGATTGATGTGTTATCTTACAGGCTTTCAGCAAGTGAAAGTTTGGCCTTCCTTCTCCTCCTTCCTAATGAAGGAACTTACAAATATGAGGGGGAATAAAATTACTTAAACGTTATTTATGTAGTACCTCATACTGTATATTCACCTTTTTTAGATAGCTTCCACATAGCCTGAGATACTGAACTGGTGCTTGGAAGTACTGTTTTAATTCTAGAGTATTTTTACACGCCTATTTCAGCTATATAAAATGAGTCACTATGAATTCTTAATCGTGGTTCCCTGCAACTCTGTAAGCAGTGCAGACCAAGATCTGTGTAAGCATTGCATTTGCATGGTTAAAAAAAAGGTAATTTCTAAAATGTATTCCATATAAATATGTTTTTTAATGTAATTCATTGATTCGGAAAAAATGGCTGATTTTATGTAATGCACTTAAATCAGTAAGTGTAAAGAAAATATTTTAGTTAATATTGGTCTGTGAAGAATAACAAAGGCTCCGATAAATTATCTTTGTTTTGAGAATGAAATGGATGTAAAGACTGTACATGTTTTAACTTGGTTCTTACACCAAGTATTGTAGAGCTGTATTTTAACTGCTTAATAGCTCTCTCTCCAAATATAAATATAAATGTTGGTAGTACCAAACCATTAAGAATAAAACTTGTTTGTGCTGAGCTAAATCCATCTTTCTCTACAATAAAACTGTAACTGAATGATAAAGTGCTATTCATTTGCAGGTGCATTGCTTCTACTTAAGGGCCCATGGTTGAAAGGACAGGAATTAGTAGCATGTTGTATTAGCCTTTTGTAGTGTATTTTGTTCTAAGCATCTTAATTTCCCTGTTTTGAATGCAAAGTAGCAAGGGTCTTGGTTTTGAACTAATACCCATCATGCATGTAAACGGTGTGAAAGAGCTGCTTAGTAAGTTAACACAAAGTGTTCTTGTGTCCGTCCTTGTGGAAATAGATACAATACAAACATTACAGCTGAACTCACTGCAAACTCCATTAAGTAAAAACCTGGATTCATTGTCTAGAGGAAAGTTTGAATTGAATGTAAGCTCATTTTGTTGAATGTAATGTCAGGCTTTTCGGGGTTGTATTGAGGAGAACGGTTTTGTTAAGTTGAGACCAATTCATTAAGTTTTATTGCCTGGTGAGAAGCAGTAATACGTTATTGTGAAACTTCATCAAATATTCATGGTTAAAAAGAAGTTGTAAATGTATTCAATCAAGTGGTCTTCTGGGGGTCTGAAAAGGATTATGAAGTCTGCTCAGCTGATAGTCTCTAACTTTCACTTTGGTTATCTGAAAAGAGTAATCTCTGAATTAAATTTTGGTGTCAGAATATTTTGTCTTTCAGAGTACGTTAGACCACAGGTCAGATTTGCCGACAAAGTATTCTTAAATTGTACTATTTTATGTCAAACTTTGTCTTCAAAACTGTCTTCTATTAGAATGTGGGAAGTGGTTGTCTAAGTTTGTAAAGTGTTTTGTAGCTGATCCTATAGACAGGCATTTCAAGCAGGGAGACATAAGACTGCAAGAGTGTGCTAGCTGTCACTTTTCTGTTTGGGAGTTACCATTTTTGATCTCTATCCCTTTTTCTCTGCTTAGTTCTGCATTACCTAATAGTTCTTGCAAGCTGTTTGTTTGGGAACCTGAGTTCTACAAGGCTGTGTTGCATAGCATAGTCTTGGAGAATTGCTGTCTGGAAAGTCTTAGTTTCTGAATGTGCTGCACTTACAGAATAGCTATCAACACTCTTAGACAAACTTGGACAAGTGTAGCAATCTCTAAACGTAATAGTGTTCATTAACTCGTGCTGTAACCAAGAGCTTTTTGATGCTTACAAAATCCAGTGACTGGATTGTGACCTTTCTGATTTCACCAGTGCAGCTTCTTTACTTGCTGGAAGGTCACAACTGAACAACAGGAATGCTTCCCTTCTTTTCTTTAGTGTTTTTGTTTGTTTGTTTGTTTTTAATTACTGGTAGGCCATATCATTTCTCATACGTTCATTTCTTATAGCACAATAATGACATCAGTGCTGGTTTTTTTCCTCATCTTCCACTGATCCTGCCCCTTTTTGTAATCTGCAGGCAGATGATGTTGAAAGTAAAATTAGAGAAATTATTCCGCCTGGTTTTTGCACAAACACAGATGACTTTGTGTCTCTGCTGGAGAAGGAGGTCAACTTCAAGCCCTTTGGAATGCTGCTACACACATACTCTATCCATAATGAGGAAGCTGGTGAAGATATAACATACCAGATATACAAGGTATGAAAAATTAAGTTAAACTTCTGCTTTTGAGCAACCAAATGCAATTTTATTTTGTAGGGATTAACTTTCTGTAATGGTTCAACTATGGTATATAAATACCATCATTTTATTCATTTATTAATCATTGTAAACTTGCTTTTTTTATATCCGAGAATTTAATTAGGTTTTGCATATTTTTTTCCCTCTTACATCTGTGGTGGGTTTCACCTGACTTCTCCTGGCTTTTTCCCTAGGCTGACATGACATGTCCAGGCTTTCGAGAATATCATGAAAGGCTTCAGACGTTCTTGATGTGGTTTATTGAAACCGCTAGCTTTATTGATGTAGATGATGAAAGATGGAACTACTTTCTAGTGTAAGTACAGTTCTAAAGCAACAGTGGACCTTATTACCTCCACAAAGCCTGCATTTTAATTGTGGCTGGCCAATTATTGGAGCAGTATAATGATATTTTTCCCAGGAAAGAAAAACCATTGTTTATGAGGCTTGAGTTTTCCTCCATTATGCTTTGGGAAAGCTTGAGAATAGAGCTGAATTAAATGCTGTTGTCCGTTAGAGCCCTGAATGTAGGCTTAAACAGTAAAATGAGCTTTGCCTGTGTTTTCTTTTACTTGCCACCTATTCATCTTTATAATAGGCAAGTGCACTGAAGTGCTGTAAAGAGGCCTGATTTATCCAAGTTGCTGCACACCAATTAAGTGAATTGTACATTCAGAACATAGCAGGTGTACCCATTGGGCCCTCACAGAGTAGCTTGCTGACACTGAAAATTCAGTTGGAGAATGGAAAAGAAAATGGACACTGCATGGGAGCGCGACTGTAATTGACCTGCTTGGCTTTCTGTTTTATCTGCAGATTTGAGAAGTATAATAAGGATGGAGCTACGCTCTTTGCGACCGTAGGCTACATGACAGTCTATAATTACTATGTGTACCCAGACAAAACCCGGCCACGTGTAAGGTAATTGGCGGTGTAACTCGTGCCTTGCCTTTTATTTCAGAAGAGGGAACTGCTGAAGTTCCCAATACTTGTTTATAATGGTGTTGATTTGTTTAAAAAAATCCCCATTATTAGCTGTCTATGCACTGATTTATTTCATTGTTTCCTTCTTGAAGCGGAGGGAATCTCAAACAAGTTTGGAATATTTAACAATTTTAAGACTGTGTTGAAAATTACATTTTAACATGTACATGTTTAAGCTTGCTACACATACTTTAATCTAAAATGAAATACCATTTTGTTTTTAAGACTTTATATTTGCAAATGCGTAATTTGAACTGAAATGCATTCCTTTGTCTGTAGTCAGATGCTGATCTTGCCACCATTCCAAGGAGAAGGCCATGGTGCTCAGCTGCTTGAAACAGTTCATAGATACTATATGTCTTCTCCTACAGTACTTGATATAACAGGTTTGTATTACATTTTTAATAAGCAACTTGTAGCATTCACAGGTTGTTAGCCCACGAGCTAACTTCTGTGTTCATTTGTCAGAATTACACAGCCTTTTGAAAATTCAGCTTCCGCTCCGTCCAGCATCAATAGTACCCCAGTTTACAGATGTGTATATAATGTAGCTCCTTAAATACTTTACTTAGAGAGCGGCACACCAGGAAAATTCCATCCCTGGCATGAACGGATTACCAGCTAATTAGCTATTTTATTGTGAGATACACAGCTGAGTTTGCCAAGAGACCAAGCTTTGTCAAATTCCTTGTTCAACTTCCTCCTGTTAGCCCAAACTCAGACTTGGGAGGGGGCACATACTCATCTAACTAAAATAGCATATTAATATCAGTGTGCAAGATGAAAGTTTGCGGACAGTAAAAGTCCATAGAGAACTTGTGCTCTCGGAACACACGTTGCTGGCTGAAGGCATCTTCAGAGGTGTGTTCACAAATACCTAAAAATAAAAGATTATTGAGGAAATGGCAGAGGGGATAGAGGGTGGATGTGCATAACAAAAATAACAGTAGAGATTGCCGCAAGTGTAACATCTATCCTGTGGTTTCAAGTCTAGCATAGGAAGAAATGTAGTAGAAACACAACTTGATCATTCAATTCTATGTGCAGTCTCATCTTGATTAGAAATAACTCCCTGTTCTACTTAAAACACAGTAGACTGCTTGCTTCATAATGCATTGTTGCAGCGTAATCGTAACAAAAGGTAATCCAACTCATAATTTTAATCCAGTTCATGGGAACCCCAGGAAGTATAACTTTGTTTATGCAACAGGAAATCATCTGCATCACGCATTTACTTTTTCCTTTTAATAGTAACAAAGCTTTAACGGAGGATGAATAAAGTCTTAACATGGTACTGCATAAATAATATGACATATGTGTGGCTCAGTGCCTTAAATGCAGGGTTGTAGCAACCACTAAATGCACTAAAACAGGGTTTAATTTTTTTAATGGAATGAAGCAGGAGAAAGCTTACAATATTCTGCATGTCATTCAAGGCTCTTACAGAATTATTTATTGTCCTTTTGAGCGGGAAATTCGTCTGGACAATTCTGATATTGTCAGGATATTTAGTTACATATCATCTAAAATTGGCAAGTAAAGCCTTTAACCTTTCTGAAAAGAGGTTTGAAAGAGCTAACAATTTATTAAAAAGCTTCAGAGTTTCACATTTACAACAAATATTTTCTTCTGCTTATACCTTGTCATCCTGACAACAAGGAAGTGTGTGCTGATAGTGCTTACTGTACAGAAACAGCCTCATGTTTCTCCTAACTAATCTGAGCTCAAAGGAATGGAGTTGATTAACTTTAGTGCAGCTTCTGCAGTCTCTTTTGTAGAGTAAGGCTATAAGGTTTGCCATACCAGATTAGGCCACTCATGCACAAAGCACTTTAACTGATACAATCATCATGAGCATCCTCCAACCAAAAAAATAGTTGTGCAGTGCTGCACATACATAGCAAAAACTTCTATCCCAGTCCTCGGTAACTTTTTTTTCCTTTTGATCATACTGAAACTGCAGATTTCAACTATTTCCAGTGTTCCTCAAAAACAAAGAAAAACACAGGTGGGGTATAAGCTGGTTAGCAGTAAACTCAACAAGGCTAGATCATGCAAAAATGAGGGTTGGGGGGAAACGTGGGACACTTTGATGTTAACTGAGGCTAGTTCTCAGCTTTGGTGTTTTCTTCTTAAAGCAGCAATTTTGATAGCTATGCTATCATTTTAGGCAAAATGGAAGTAACTTGAAATTGTGGTCAGCTCTTGCTTAGGTCCTTCCAGCCTTTTAATTTTGGATAATTGTGTCCTTTGGGTCCTTCTACCTTTTCCTGTCTTCCTTGCTACCATAGACTATATAACTTGTGGTCAATACATGTCTTCAGGTAGCTTACTTGTGTACAGTAGGATATTTTCACCAGTCTTTGTCCACGTAATTTGTTTGTGTTTTAGTAGTTCTGCCACTCTGTCAAATATAGAATAGATGGAGGATATAAGAAAAAAGGTTTTATACACAGAGCAGTCATCTTTTCCCAGGAAGGTAAATGGGATTGAACATGTATGTTGTCAGTTTCGTATAAATGCATATAATATAATACTGTACAGCACTGCAAACACAAAATATTACAAGTTTGTCTTTGTGTGACCTGCTTGATGTCTGCTGTCAAACACCTAAACCTTTGATAGTAGTACTTAAAATTAATTTAGCCCAGTTGTTTATATCACAGAATCACAGAATAGTCTGAGTTGGAAGGGACCCACAAGAATCATCGAATCCAAGTCTTAAATGAATGGCCCATGAGGGGATCAAACCCACAACTGTGGTGTTACACTGAATGCTGCATCTGCTTTTGTTGTCTATAGTTCTTTGTAATTACATCCCAGAGATGAGAAAACAAATAATGCTGATAGGCTTTTTTTATTCTTTCTAGCTGAAGATCCTTCGGAAAACTATGTGAAGCTAAGAGACTTTGTTCTTGTAAAGCTCTGTCAAGATTTGCTGTGCTTTTCCCCAGTGAAGTTAATGCAGGGTTTCAGTCAAGAAATGGTGACGGAAGCTCAACAAAAATTGAAAATAAATAAGGTACTAAATCAGAACTGTTGTAGTTGGACATATTCTTATCAAAGTAGTAGAATAACAAGTTAAACTTAGAGATGGAGACTTGGAATTTAAACACTCTGGCTTATTTTGGCAGGTTTTTAGGATGTATCTGGAGATAACTAGCTATTGGGTTTAGATAAATGCCTTTTCTAGTTACAAGTTCTGTTGTAATAGAATTTGACATGGTTTTGATGTCTTTCAAGTGTATTTATGTAAAAAATGTTGTTTTGGGAATAAACGTTTAAGTGGTAAACAGCTACTACTGCAGCAACTCTAAACACTTGGAGAACTAAACAGGTAAATTGAAAATTAAATTTGCTGATAATCTCAGTAAGTTATTAAACTCCTTTGTGAGTGTGGTAGTGAAATGGCAGAGTTGCTTAAAAAAATGTACTGGAATATGGTCTTAAATTCTGCTTTCATACAGATGCAACTTGTGGGGTTTTTTCTCCCCAGATGTCATACTATCTGATAGGGATACCAAAAGCACTTCTGTTTTTCCATTTACTGATAAATTTTCTTCCCTAGTAAACAGAAAACTTTAAATATTTTTCATTTTCATATTTAGAATGTCAGGGGGCCTTCTGAAAGGCAGTAGGTATATGGGGATTATTAAAATTAGCAAAGTAGATACTGTTTGACGTTACTTAATGTCACTCCAGTTCCAGTCCTTCAGTTCTTTGAAGTATTTTTGGACTCTGGTTTCTGGGCTTTCTGCTGTTTATTAACAGCAGGTCCTTGAAGCACCTCTACAGCTGGTGCGGCACTTTGAGAGACCAGACACTGGCTGCATGGAAGAAAATGGTTTTGAAGTTAAAAGAAGAATGTTTATTCATTTAACCCAGCAGATGGGAGGATAGATTTGACAGGGGCTCTGTCCATGCCTGTGATTGTCTTCTGATAGGTTGAGGAACTACTCTAATGTTTCAATATTTCTCCACTTTGAGTTCTGTTGAGTGATCTCTTCATTCAGACGTGGTTTTTATTCTCCTTTCTGTTCTTTAGCAACACACAAGACGAGTCTATGAAATTCTCCGATTGCGTGCAACAAATATGGGGGATGCGGAACAGTCCAGGAGCTACCGGTTGGACGTTAAAAGAAGACTGATTGGCCCCTATAAGGTGTATATAACTTAAGTATCATTTAATACTTTTTTCAAGGCTAATTATACTTGATTTTACCTTCATTTTCATAAATGTAGTTGATGCCAATTATGTTGCCAATCAACTACTATTAGTTATGCAGTGTTCAACTGGCACGTGTACAGATGAAGAGATCCTTCGTACACTGCAGTGCTGAAGATCCTGTGTTTAGCTCCTGACTGTTCCCTGCCCAATTCCAGCAGGAGGTTACTATTACGCTTATGCTCTCTAGCTACAAGTGGCATTATGCCCACATAAGTTTAAGGGGAAAAAATTATCAATTTCTTGAAAGGCTAAAAATATATCTGAAATAGATAAGCCAAAAATTTGAAGAGGTAAATGCTGTAGTAAGTTTATACTATAGGTAATCGTTTAGATTCCTGTTTTACTTGTTAGCTAGGTCTTAATAAAACAGCTTGCTAGAAGTCATCAACATAGAACTCTGTGCAGATGGAATATACAATAATTTCAGCAGTAGAATTCAAGCAAATACTAAACTAGGTACAAAATAATTTTCTTAGTTCCTATTAATTATGCGTTCCTGGATCTTCAGTACAGTTGGTCTGTGTTGCATAAACTGACCCTTTGACATAAAGGTTGAAAAAATTATATCCTAGTTGCTAATGGCATCAGTCTTTGACTCTTGATACAAAAAGACCACAAATAAATCCAGATTTATTGCTATACCTGGCACGTTAGCTACTCTCATCAGTTGGGTACTTGCTAAGCAAACCAAAATGCTGTTGAAGAAAGAGTATGAGGAGTACCTCGCTTAGCTTGCAAGCCTTCCTAAAGCAGCACCTACCCTGTTATACCACTATGGAGCAAAACGTTGATTGTAGTCATGTTGGGCTTGTGAGGGCTGTTAGCAGAAATGAGAGCCCAGCACTGTATTAAATCCTTGTCTGATCTGGAGATAACACCATGTCATGCTGAGTGGCAGGACATTAATCAATACATTTTCATGAGTGTCTTGTCTCATTTGTTAAATTTCACTCAGTGTTCACTACAAATAATGTGACTTTTCAGCAAACAGGACTATTACATGGTTTCAGTTCATTCACTCAGCACTGAAGTCCTGTGGGAAAATCCAAAATTCCATAAGCAGCTTCAATTCTAGTGCTTCCAGCAGGTGTTTCCACTTCAGTCGTTGCATGCAATAAATGCACGGATAATTAATGTATTTTGTATTGCTAGATATGTAATATTACTGCTTTAGAACATTGCATTTCTAATTTTTCTGTTATTTCAATGAGGATTCAAAGGAATCCTTAGAGCAGCCAAAACCTTTTTCCCTTATTTTAAGTTTCACGTTCTGAAATAGTCATCTTGTTTGTGATAGTTCTACCTAGTACACAGCTTACTCGTACACTCATTTTAAACAATTTCCAATAAATTTTAGTCACAGTGCTGTTTTCAAAAAATTTTCAGGAATAAAATTAAACTAACTTTTAATATATAGAGGTAATTTAGAGGGAGGGGGAGCAAACGTTAATAAACAATCAGGAATATTACTGCATTCTCTAATACTGTAATCATTATTTCCTGGCTAACAGTAGCAGTAATAAAAGTAAATGTGGAAACTTCAGGGAAAAACCATCTAATACATCTATTCCTATTGAAGTCTTCACATTAGCAAGGTTGCTAAAAGTACTGAGACTTTTAAGTATATGACACCACTAGATTGGAATGACTGATACAGCAGGTATGTTGCTCTCTGTATAAGCAGTACTAATACAGGAAATAAAAGATTTGTTGTATTAGTGAACAGGGCATCACTTTAAGGTAGGTGGAGGGTGAGCAGCTTGTGAAATTTCAGTTTCACTGTGGCTCCTCTGTTTCTAAAGAACTCTGCTTTTGATTGATTGATGATGATTTGATTTTGACACTAGTGGACTGTGCTGGTAGACGTGTCTCCTTGATCATGCCTTCGTTCTTCGTGTCATCCCCATTGGGAGTAAATACCACTGCTGTGCTGATACTTTGTTTGGGTTTGCTGCTTCAACAGAATATACTTTTCTGTCCAGCCCAGTAATTTGCTCCCAAAGAATCCTCTTGAAACTGCCCAGATAAAATGTTACTGAGGGCAGTTTTCAGAATCTTGTGTGCCTGGATATGCTGGCAGTATATTTGGAGGGAAATGGATATTGAAATAACTGGCTTTCTGAAACATGCAAAGGGAGCTTGCCTTTGACCAGGAATCTGAAACTTAGAGATGGCCTAACGCTACAGCATCAGATATAATGGGCATTTAAAAACTGACACCTTTTTTTCAGAGCTAAAATTTATAATCTAAACAGATATTCCTGTTAATTAAGCAGACTTTGAATTGATCTAGAATAAGAAGGTTTTAGTTTTTCTACTGATGCAAGCTTGGACGGAAGGTACTCATCTCTATTTTGATTTGGGCAACTCATCACATGCTTTGAGTATCTTACTCATTTTCACTAGAGAGAGCTAACATGAGTCTAAAGCTTGAACATCTATGCTGCTTTTGACATCCTTTCTACAAGGAAAGGTTTCTTGATTATTGGCCAGAAATGTGCCTGGAGGCCTCATCAGGACTTAAGTACAGAACCTCCTTTTCTGAACTGAACTTTGCCTATCTGTGGAGTCTGTGGGAGATTATAAAAGCTTTTCTGATCTTACTCATTTACAGTTTACTGTGGTCTGCACTGCTCCTTCCTGACCCTCAGCATCAACCACAGAAAGAAAACAAATATTCCTTTGAGAGATAATTGTAAAATTAGAGAACAGAAGGAGTTTGATTTTGAGACTGATGGTAGAAACAGTTTGGTGAAATTTTGTTGATTCCCATGACACATAGGCATTGCAAAGATTTATTGATAAGATGCCAGGCATACATAATCTCTTTTTTTAAAGAAATGTTGAATGACGTTCTGCTTTTACAAAACAAGAGAAGAATGAAGAATGAAAAGTACCTAAAGAGCTATCTATTCAGAAATAGATATCAGCTGTATAAAAGTATATCTGGGAAGAGGAAATACAGAAGCATTTTGAGGTATTTTTAAGAAACAGGTAAAAATATGATGTGACAAAGCAAGGAGAACTCATCTTCTTGCTGTACAAATACACTTGTGCTTGTAAATAATCTTATTTCATTTCAACGTTGTTACTGCTAGTGCCTGGCAATTATTACTTGAATAATTTGTTAAAATTCGTGAAACTTTATCTGTATACAGGAGGCTTAAAATTAATTTTTGATAGTTATGGGGAAATTAGTTGGGTGAACAGCCACATAGTAGGACACCAGTGTGATTAATGTCAGTAAGTGTACTGTTAGACCTAATCTGTTTGCTTAAGGAAAAAAAATTGAAACTTTTTTAATTCACTAGTTCATTGGTAATACAGAAACTATAAGGCTTTAATAGATGTACTAATCAAACACTGTTACTGCTTTTCTTGGGATTAGGGACATCTTAAAGAACTAGATACTGAAATTTAATAAATTTTAATACCATATTCTTGATAATTATTGTTGTGTTCAAACTGCTATTTGTTTGATTGCTTAGAAAAAACAGAGAGAACTTGCCAAGATGAGACGGTGTCTAAGACCAGAGGAGATGACTAATCAGTTGAACCAAATAGACCTAAACATGCAGCGTGAGCAGTTAGAAGACAGCTTCCAACAGCTCCTTTCAGATTACCGAAGAGTCCTAGAACGACTTGCACAAGCGTGAGGATCCTGCCTGTACAGGAACTTGCAGATTTCTATACAGTGTTGGAAAGCACATCCTTAATTGCCACTTAACTGCAAAAAATCTCATGTGACGTTTTAATCACATTAAAGGTGACTTGTGTTTCTGTGCATTTTGAATATTTTCTATTTTTGTGTTGTAGATTTAAAAATGTTGTACTTGAGGTTTGGGGGCACTTCTTGATGAAATAAAACAAAGTAGATTCTCAGATATAGTGTCACTTCAGTTGTATGAATTTTCTTTTATCCTTCTGTTTTGCATCAGACTTAATAGATACCTGAATAGTAAGTTCATACATAAATTCAAGCAATCTCTTAAATTTCTCCTAACTTGATTCTCCTCAGGCTGTTCTATTTGGGTGCTGTGGTACAGCGTAGGGCCTGTGCTCTCTTGGGTTTAATGTCACACAAGCAGGTTGTGAGGGGGGCTCTGTGCCCTCGCTTCCTGAGTACAGGCTCTTTACCTTTTCCTAAAAGTGGATCCTGCTAAATAAGCCAACAGACCCATTCTATTTAAGCCTTGTGAGTGCCTTGTAAGAACTCAGATAGCACTTCTACTAGTGGAAGAAACATAAAACTGTAGGAAGCAAGTGCCTTTATATTCTTTCTTGATTCTATTCTGCTATCTATTACTTCTCAGACTAGAGATTAGTTCTTAAATATCCTGTCTGTGCTCCCTCAAAGGAATAAATTATGTTATCCTTTCTGGTAGTTCAGACTTCAGAGGACTTAATCAGAATAAAAATCACTGAAATTTATTAACCATGTTTCATGGTCCTAATGGGATTCAAGTCCAGCTTCCAAAACTGGAGTTTATAGATCGTCTGATGTGATGTAAAGAAAATGTAGTATTTTTCAAATATTTAGAATCTAGGGGGGTGTTGTATTTTTTATTAAATTCTTTTTAGAAATTTTAATTTTTCTGGCTTAGGATATCTTGTCTGTATGATATGTCTTTGATTCAAATCTGTCATACTAATCAATAGTAACAATTGTTAGAGGACCTTCCCTGATTGTAGCAGTAAGCCAGAGGCTAAGCTGAGGGACTTGGAGGGTTGGCATCAGGTTTTTGGTTTTGTTACATTGGTTTTGGTTTCTTATTAAACATGTTCAGATGTTGGTGATAAGCCAGAAGTGGGAAAGCTGAACTGAAGAATTGTGCTTAAATTTGGTTCCTGCATAGAGGTCCAAGATGCTTCTGGGGAAGCCTGCACTAACACTCCCTGAGCTGTTGCATTGCTAAGGCTGAAGCCACTCACGGAGAAGCTTAAGCCATTTAAGAACCTATAGGGCTGACAGAAAGAAGCACTGCCTAATACCTGTTTGCCCTTTGAGAAATGATGAGGTGCAGTCTCAAGCCAAGCACGGTTTCTCATTCCAGTATGGTCTTGGGAGCATTCTAAGCTGTTGGGATGGGCCTGTGGACAGCAAAACTTATGACCTGGTTTGCAGAAACTATTTTGTTACTAATTCTCAGCACAAAAGATAGAGATAAACGGCCTCTTAGATGTCTAGAAACTACTCTAAGGATGGAATCCTTTCATCCTACAGCTTCTGCAGCTCTGCTGCCAGGAAAGGCCGTGTGAGTACTCCCTAATCCATTACAGTTAATTAAGCCAATTATCTGAAGCAATCTTCATCAGCAAATTGAACTAGCCTTGCTGACTTTGCCTGAAGTGGTCTTAACTGTCTGGACTATCCTTTCCCTTGGCAAAGAGAAAGAGGTGATAATCTTGTTTGACAGCTAGAAAACAGTGATGGCTCTTCTGGCACTGCTTGGGGAACATGTGCCAGTTTAGTTCAGTAGGCTTCTGAGGTGCATCTGTTCAAACTAACATTTTAGAGACTGTGCATTAATGGTAAAATTGACTAAATACACAGATTTCAGAATGCTACTACACAAAATCCTAGCTTGCCAGCCTGGCTATGTCCATGGTTTTCAAGAGGATAACAAGATTCACCTACAAGTGAACTGCAGGATTCTTGTCTCTGAAGCACACACAGCAGCAGCACCAGCTGTTCAGTGAGTCATTTTTATGAAATAAAAAAGTTTAATACTACTTATAAAAGTTTAGTAAGTTTTGTGTAAATCTTATATTTCTGTATTAACATAATTAAGAACAGGGACCTCCTACTGTATTTAAACAAATACTTTGTAGTGTGGTATGGAAGACAGCATAGATGGCACTAGTGTTGTCTGACTTTTGCATGCTGAGAGAGGACCTGTGAGCTAATAATAGCTGTCTGTAAGGAATTGCAAGTAGATACTGGAAGGGTTCAATTTTGTGGATTTGTGAGCTGACAAATTAACACTGAGGCTTAGTAGCAACTTTTTCACTCTAGATGTTAGGAGTGTAAGAACTGGATAGCTGAAGCTGAGTGGTATTAGAGCCCTCTCTGGGCACAATATGACACTAAAGTAATCCTGGATTAAAAATATTTTTGTTCAAATATTTAATCTGTTATCCTAGGTTTCTTAAGCTGCTATTCTTCTTTTGAGTTACTACATGCTAATAGAAACTTAGAGGAAATACTAATAACAGGCTTATTAATAATAAGTTTATGTGATTTAATTTGACTTTTTCCTACATTTTGGTTAAATCTGGGTTCTTCAGTCACTTCACTCAAACTTCAAGTGAAACTCTGCACAACATACTGATAAAGCTTTAGAGAGTTGTTATGCATTGGATTATTCTTTTCAGACCGTACATAAAGACCTGTTAGTATTTATGAAGTTTTTCATTGTAGATGCTGTTGGCATCAGGATGCTGGTTTGCCCTTCCATCACTTACAAATCCAGTCACAGCATCAGTGAATCTACTTCAAGAAAATTCAGTAGTATGTATAAAATGGTGAGTTTAGTTCAGTTAGAATACACAAGTTTTCTTTCCGTATAAAGTTATTTTCAACTTGCTAATCCAAGATTTTGTCCTAAGAGGTAAATAAAGCTCTGAAAAAATGTTTATGGTTTCAGAAACCTGCATCAAACTGTTCCCTTTCATGTGTTTTGAAACATAAAAGTTACCTACTGCAAGGAAACAACTTCTACGTCAACAACTGGTAATCTCAAGAAATACAACAGAATACCTATGGCTTCAGAACTGAGAAAGCAAGCTACCAGAAGCTGCAGGATTTGAAGGACACTAACTGCTGCAGTTGGGGGAATAAAGGTCTGTGTGTTGTTGAAGGAGTGTCTTGGGCAGTAAATGTCTGTGCCTCCTATGAACCAACACACAAAGCTTCTATGTGGCAGTTTAGGCAATTCAAGTCTGACCTATTGTCTCTCTCTGCAATGTCAGCAGGAGGGTAAGCAGCCCATAATGTCTGTATGAAGGATTTGTGTCTGCTTATATAGATTTTTTCAATTCCTTTTTTGTCTCTCACTGAGACTTTGTTGCTCCTTATGCTTTTCCTTTATCATATTTTATGACTCTCAGACACTAGAAAGCTTGAAAATCTTATGCATATTTTGCCATTTCAGCTTTCCTCACAGTTCTGACCTGATTTCTTTAGTATCAAACTGTTAGGGCTAGAATACCTGTTACATTTGTAAGCCTGTCACCTAAAACCTTGGAATTTCAGCTTTCAAATTGAAAATTATTATTCTCTAATGCTACTGCTTTGTGAAACATTGCTTGCTAGGATAATTTGGACTTGAAAAAAGACTGTGTAGTAAAATATTAAAATCTGTATCTCATAAGCAAGTACGTCTTGCCGATATTTCCATTATCTGAAAAAGAAATCAACCTAAAGTCATTGGGAATATTTTTTCCCCATGCTGTCAGTAATTCCAGCTGGTTTACATTGCTAGCTCTTCCTCCAATGATCAGAAAGATTTCAATCTTACTCTTAGTTCTTTCTATTAAAACGTTTCATTTACAAACAGCTGTTGACCACACCAGTGGCAGTATTTGGAATTGTGAGGCTAAAAATTTAGTGCAGCCAGTAAAAATGGGAGGCTATTACACAAAGCAAAACAAATAGATGCAAACTCGGCTCAGGCAGGGCATGCTCTCTGCCATCCTACTGGCTTATAACTGTGGTGGGAAAATTGTAGGAATGGGCTTGCCTCCCTATCACTCATCTTTTTTTTTACACTGTAAAAAGAAAAATAATGCAAATACCAGTTTCTACCCATAACTACTCATTCAAATATGTGCTTACCAGGTTCTTTGTTCCTTACGCTAATGCCTTCAGCAACACACATTACAAGAAACAAGATTACCAACTGCGTATAGGAGCTTCCTTTTACATCTCTAATGGAACAAGCTAGTGTAAAAAAGGGTCATTAATCTAGCAGTTTTCAGAGTTCCATGTTAAAAATATTTTTAATTCTCCATAGTAGAGGCAGAGAGAAAAAGGGGGGAAAAAATGTCCTACTTCTGCTCTTCAAAGCTCATTTCAGATATAAGGCTCCCACTCAAATTGAAGGAATCTCTGGTAATGACACGATGAAGACAAAGCCTTGGCAAGAGGATTCAGAATTCCCTGTTGGCCTTTACAAAAAATCTATATAGCAGGAGCAGTACTGTGCGCTGTTTTTTTTCAGAGAGTAGCACTAGCTTCTTTCTTTGGTAAATAAAGAACATGTAATGCTGTAAACATTCCTCACACAGGAGGTATGTGCTCCATTTGTGGTTGTTGCACAGTTTGAGCTGAAGAGATAGAACATAAAGAAAATCTAGATCAATGGGAAGAGCTTGACATCCCCTTTTTTGTTTCTAAATGGTACGGCAATAAGGGAGGTGTTCAATAGCTGCTATTTTTAGATGCCTCTCTTTCGTCCAGTTAAGCTTTTCTCTGAGCTGTATGGGGTGTTCGTGTCTTTAAGACTTTCATAGTTTTGTGGAAAAGAGAAAATCTTTGCCTAGAATGAATTTAATATGATAGGGACTCTGTCATTTTGCTTTCCCTAGAGCTGTGATAGTTCGGTGTAGCTTTACCTAGTTATATATATATTGTATCACTGATGTAGGCGGTTTATGGGTTTTTGCAAGTTCAGGACTCTGAACTGCCTCGCTGTGGATCAGATGAACACCAGTGCTGAAAAAAAAGAACCCACTGGATGCAAACAGCACCAGCCTCATCAGCAAAAGCTGGTGTGGAGCTAAATTATCTTTTAAGACAACCTTACATAGGAAAGTCTAAGCCTAACCCCAGAAGTATCCAGCTGCTATACTTAAACTAGAAGCATACTTCTATATTGTTCTACATAAGAGTTCATGTGTATATAATGCATAACTCTGTTGTCTTACAGACTGTTATAGGCCATTTTCAAACTTGCATGTAAAAACCTAACTGTATGTCTTCCTTAGCACATCTTTAGCTTATTTTAATATCAGCCTGCCCAAATCTTGGGAGGAAATAAAGTTGAGATTCTACATTTAGAACATGCTGGCTCTGACAACAGAGAGCCAATCTAAGTGAGATGGAATGTGAAAGACTCTCCTTGAAAATGTAACATACAGACAAGTGTTGAAAAGACCCTGGGCTGAAAAGTGATTTCTCCAAAGCTGCTTCTCAACCTGAAGCTCAGTACAGCTTGAGACATCACTGTCCTTGAACATTTCAGAGGATTTGTCAAATGTAACCAAAAGACAATTATATACAAGGAAAAAAGTGAGATATTTTCATTTGGTGACAAAACTTGAGTGTGGCAGAGTATGCTTTTTCAGGTTTGCTGTGTTAGGATACGGTGTATCTCTTTTCTGAGACATTAATCCCCATTTAACTGGTATAAAGCTCCTAAAACCTCTATCTGTTGTTTACATTTCTTAATAAAAGGAGAAAGCCTGCATCTAAGCATAAATTAGAGACTACTGAATAATGACTATTGTTAGGCTTAAGATGCATCCAGAAACTGCAAAAATTACACAGTTCACTTGAAATGTAATCGATCGTAATTTGATCGATCCCCTCTTGGTTTCTGACATGCAAAAAGAATTGGTCCAGTCTAACCACTAGCCAATACCTACAAGTATTTGTGAAATAGCCTGACACTCAAGGACAAGGTAATTACAAAGGTGGTAGCAACATAACTAGTATTGTCTCGATAATTCCTGCATTTTGTTATGCCATCACCCAGTTTCCAGACTGTTACAATAAGGAATTTGGGTCTTACAGCTGCGGACAAAAGCCAAGCATTCACTTCATTTTCTTTGCCAGTGGCCTCATTCCACAGAGTAGGAAATGCTTATTGACTCAAATAGAAAAGGTGAGACTTAGGCTACATTAGGGGGCTCTTGTTTCTCTCCTTTAGTGACAGATCAGGAAAAGATTGTGTTCTACTCATCATACGTGGGTACCTTCATGGGAAGTCTGTTGTTTTCTTTAGGCACACACAAGCTTAGCCACTCCAAAATACATGTTGGCTTAGGCCAAGCAGTACAATGTGTGATTGCTTTACACTGTCCATCATTGTTATAGAACCAATGGCTGGGTGTCTGCATCCCTAAAGCCTTGCCAAGATACAAAATAGGATAAAATGATGCCTGATGAGATTCAGACTCCTGAAAGACCATACTATGGTTTAGAATTAGGAACGTTGAAGACGTGCATTTCTGCCCTGCAAATGAAATGTGTGCAGACCTCTCACCAGAGCGGTGAGGGTAATGGTGAGTGGAGGGTAATGGTGCTCACGAGGTGTAACTGAGCAGCTTAGCAATGCTTTTTCTACATTTATTTCTATCTCTATGTTTCTGTTAAATTCCTATCATTCTCCCGTCACTGAATAACAACGATGAAACATGTCAGTTGAGGCAGAATGTAGCTATAAGCAGTGGATTATTTTAATTTTTGGAGGCAGTGCAAGGTATTGTATTGATCTTTAACCTACTGTGTGGTCTGGATATAAGCTGATGGCTGCCTATCATGCTGTGGCAGCTGATTAAGTAATGCACTTTTGCTAGTTACATCTATATAGGACCACTGAGAGGATCACCACACTTTTTTTTTTAACAGAGAATGCTTGGAATTTTCTCCTTAAAGACAGAAATGCTTGCAGTGTAACTTTTAAGTTCATACTTTTTTCAGACATTTTCTATAGTACAGGGGGGTAAATAACATCAGCACTTCCACCCACCTTAAAATTTGTACATGGGAACTTAAAAACTACTAATGGCTGTACCAGGAGCTAAATAAATCTGGAGATAAATAGCCTTAGTTCTCATTAGGGAATTTGCTTACTTATCCTACAGATTAACAGTGTGTGTTAAAAATGATAAATGGACATTAGAAGTTAAGTTTGAATTTCTATTTGACTGAAAATGAAACCTACCACACCAACACTGTTAAGATGGTCTTTGGATATTTTTTTAAGGTCATGTGATACTTTTACCAAAAAAAAAAAAAAAAAGGTTGGAAAAATGCTGCTCTACTGAAAAGTTTGTTCTATTAGATCTTTTTTAAATGGATGAAGTTTGGCTGTGCAAATGAAATAATGAGTTTATTTAGAAAAAGGCATTAGCCTTCAGATTCTGTACAGACCTTTACAAACAAGTATAACAGCAAAAATTTAGTTCACAGAATCACAGAATTGTTAGGGTTGGAAGGGACCTCTGGAGATCATCTAGTCCACCACCCTTGCCAAGGCAGGAGGGTCACCTAGAGCAGATGGCACAGAAACATGTGCGAGTGGGTTTTGAATGTCTCCAGAGAAGGAGACACCATGGCATCCCTGCGGAGCCTGCTCCAGTGCTCTGCCACCTTCAGTGGAAAGAAGTTCTTCCTCATCTTGAGGTGAAACTTCTTGCGGTTTAGTTTATGGCCATTATCCTTATCCTGTCACTGGGCACCACTGGTAAGAGTCTGGCATCATCCTCTTAGCACCTTGCCTTCGACATATTTATATGCATTAATGAGATCCCCTCCTAGTTCATAAAGACTAGTTCATGTTTTCAGTCAAAAAGGTAGAAAAATTGTTGGGGTTTTTTGTTGTTGTTGTTTGTTGTGGGGTAGGGATTTTTTTTCTGTGTGGCTGGTTTTTAACGGAAAGACATTCTGAAGTAGCTCCAGCACTCATGAAACAGGACGGCTACAACTCCTGTTGGACCGAGCCCTATTGTGGGCAGTGCCGTCTCCCTGCCACGTGCTTCGCTGTCGGAAGGAGCAATCTCCAAGCCCGCTAGCGATGCTGTCGATCTAAGCAGGATGAGGGGTGCACAGGGGAGCACTCGGGCGGCCCGCCCGGCGGTCAGAGCGGCCCCCGCCGCCCCGCGCCCCTCAGGCCCGGCCGAGGGCGGGAGGGGCGCTCCCGCCGCGCCGCCACCGGCACGGACACGTGACCGCCTCACATGGGCAGCATGGCGGCGCCCAGGGCCGCCCGCGCGCTGCGGAGCGCAGGTGAGTGCGCGGCGCCGACGGCGGGAGGAGCGGCCCGGCCCGGCCCGGGCTCTGCCCTGCCCTTCCCCGCCCCTTCCGCCGGCCGCCCCGGCGCCGCTGCTGAGCTGGGGCGCGCTCTGAAATCGAGGAGGGAAAAGTCCCGCCGCCGTCCGTGCGGGGAGAGCGCCGCGCCTGCCAGGGGCAGTGACAGAACGCTCCGCCGGGCGGGGCGCGGGCAGGCGGGAGCGCCGTGTGGCGGCGGCGCCTGGCGAGCCCCGGCGGGGCCCCGCGGCAGCGCCCGCAGCTGTCAGGGGTCGCCTTCCGTGAAGGTGCGTGCTCGGCTGGGGCCGGGGCCGGAGCCGCCCCCGGGCGGGCACACGCCGGCCGGAGCGGGGGTCAGCGGCCCCGGGGCCCGCCCCGTGAGCGCAGCAGTGCCGCGGTCTGGTTTGGCTGTGGCGACTTTGGCTGTTGCCGTGTGTTTGACAGAAAAAGTGATGACATAACACGTACACGTGTTTCTTCTGCCAGCCCGTCCCACCGCAGAACTTGTCACCTGTTGGCACGTCCGTGTGTGTGAAGCTTTTCGGGTCCCGCTGTCCCTCGTGCCCTGAGGTTTTCTTACAGGCACCTTTTCTACTACATCAGCTTTCTCAAGTGAAAGTTGTGTGTCCCCGCCCTACCTCCATCTCCAGCCCCCTGTGCACTTAGAAACTCAATGTCTGTCATCCAGTTAAAAGAATCAAGCGATTTAAATTTGTTAAGCTTTCCTACCTTCCCTTCAGGCGTCAGACCTTGTTCAGCTTCCCTCGGGGACATGCTTTTCCAGAGACTGAGAAAGCAAAACTGTCATAGTTAAGACAAGACTGATTAAACTAAATCCGATTTTCCCTGAATTGGACAGTTAAGTATAATTTAATTTGCAAATACTGAAAGATGAAAGTAATTGAAATTAGTTTCTGTTCACCTAAGGGTATCTGTTCTACCTAAACTGAACGAAAATTACTTTTTTGTAGCCTCTTTTGTGGTTTTTTTTTCATGTATCTGATGTTATGTTTTTATAAATGGTAAAAGTTTTCCTTGTTATGAAACAGTTTCTACGTAAGTGCATTTGAGCAGCAGAGATCTTGGAAGTTTGTATACTTCCTCCACATACTTGAAAAGTAAAATAAATTGATTGAAAGAAGTTAAAAAGACAGTTTGTACCTTTTTGGTAGTCATATGGGAAAATTATTTTATAGTCTCTGCCTTGCTGATGTCAGAATTGAAACACTGTCGACCCAAGGAGAAGGTTCTGAGTGGCCTTGCAGTGGGTTCAGCTGCACAGGTGATGCAGAGAAGCGTGAATTGAGTTTACAGTTTTGTAGATGAAAACTAAGAAACAGAACACAGATCCCTGTCGTGATCTGTAGTTAGAGATAGTCTGGATTATGTGCTGATTCATTTGCTTGTAAATGGTCTAATTTGATATTATCACAGTTTCAGGTATTACAGTAATTGCTTCTGTGATACATTATTGGTAATAAAGTAGAAGACATCAAAGAACTGCATGCCTACAAATACAGCTTAGATGCTTTATGGCATAGTAATCTCTTACTGATTTATTTATTTTAGGTAGGTAAATTACTGTAGAGTACAAGCCCCTAATTTCTTGTAATGAACTTTCAGGGCTTAAAGCCACAGGGAAATAATTGATGAAAGGACATCCCTTGTAAAATGAGTTACTTGTTGTGTTAAATATGCATAAAACTGATTTCTGGTCTGGCTTCTCTAACAATGAAGAAGTATTCTGTAATGCTCTATGTAATGTATTACTGGCCAGGTTTTTAAAGTTAAGTCACTGTAGGCTGATGGGGTGTGATACATCTCTTTGATATGTAGTTTGTGTTCCTAGGCTGTCTGTTTGCTGGTTAAGGGACTTCAGTGCCTTGCTAAGCCCCTTGCAGAACTGGGAATTTGTATGCAGGCTCCTAAATGGAAACCGCACTGAGGGAGAAGCTACAGCTGTCTCCAGCACCACAGCATGTGAGATGGTGTGAGGTGCTTTTCTTCTGCGAATACAGAGACTTTTAGAGATGGTTGTTTTCAAAATCTTTCTAAGACTGTTACTCTTTTCCCCTCCTAGTAAAATGACAGGATACATAAATGTGGTTTTAAACCTTTTTTAAAAACAAATAAACAAACAAAAAAATAGGGGGACATAGCTAGAGTTTGATTTTGTTGCAGTACAGCTTCAAAGTTTGCCCAGAAGTGCTGAGACTCATTAGAAATGAGTCTTTTTTTCTTTTTTTTTTACTTCTTTTTTGGGCCATATAGGTCACAAGTTTGGTTCACAGGCCTTGTCAGTAATGCATGGTTGAATATTGTCTGTATTTCATAGTTTAAGCAAAATTGAGTATATTAAAGAAGTAATAAGCTCTTCTCCATCAAGGTATTTATATGAAAACCATCAAACTATTCTAAAGCATTACGCAAGTTAGAAATATTAGTTGGACTAATAGAAGAAGGTGTAGCAAGTGACTGAGGCGATATGAAGTGATTTGGTTTACATCCTTTAGATAGAGTGCAGACATTTAATTTTACGTAGTGTTTTTCTTTGTGGTCAGACATGGCTTTACCATTTAGGATAGTAAAACTGGTAGACAACTTTTAAATTACCACTTCATGTTGAACTCTGCATGTTAGTGCACAGAAGTGTGCTATGGAATCTCCAGCTTGGAAGTGATCAAATAAAGTGCCTGCTGTAAATCTCTTCCAATCTCCATTTCCATGGCTTTTTGATTTCCAGAAAAAAAATCAAGATCAAATCAGTTACCCTGCTGAATAGTATCTATGCAAAACCATTGCAGTTTCCACCAGCTGTAAGAGGAGCGGACTGTTTTCACTCTCTGTGAGTCTCTTTTGCAGTAGTTTCTGATATCCTGTTGCTGTCACAAACCCTTTTCTTCCATAGGCAGGAACATGTCACCTCCTTGCCCATGCCATGTGCTACAGAGAATCTGGCATCTGTCTGGATAGTTAGCAGAGTCAGTATCACAGCTGAGCTGAGGCATCTTTTCCCCTGTGTGCTTAGTTTCCTTTCCTTTTATATTTCTTTTTTTTCATGAAATACTTATTCATTATCCAGAACTCATCAAACACCTGGGGTCAGCTTTGTTTCATGAATGCAGCTGTGGGTGCCTGCTGGTCCTCATGGAAGCAGGGAACAGCCTTGTGAAGGTGCTGTATTTCAGGGGCATGTAATTTCCATTACCTTAACCTTAATTTGGAGTCGGTCTTCATCATTATCGATATTTAGCCAGTTTGTGCATTCTGTCCAAATGGGAACCTGTTTTTGACTGCACTGGAATTGGAGTTGTCATAAGACATTCAACCTGATTTAAGAAAATGAATGACTTTGGGTCAGAAGATGGAGAAGCAGTAGCTGTCTAATACAAGACTCCTGTCTCTTGAATCATCTGTAAAAACTTTACTGAATCTTTCACTAAGCACTATTCCTGATACACATAGTTCATTTCTTGCATTTTGTTAATCTGCAGACCTTGATAATGCTCATGGTCTCATAAAATTCAGACTTTTTAATATTTCTAAGAGGAAGTAGAAGAAGGGCTCAAAATAATGTGATTTTCCTTTTTTTTTTCTGAAATCAAAGTATGCATGTCAGATTTTTTAAATTGCTATGTGCTACTGAATTAGTTTCCATCTTCTTGATGGTGCATTATGAAATAGGAGTTACATTCCTTTTTAAAAAATTGTTGTAGCTTGCTCTTTGATAAGAATATTTAGCCACAAACTTCAACATACATGATATTACTCTCATGTTAAGAATAAACCATAAAAATCTTCTTAGCACTATTAATATTCAAATCCTAGAAGTGTCTTTTCATCTGTATCTTCTTCATCATTAAAAAGAAACTTTGAAATGTACCACTCAAACAATTAATCCTTACCTGTAGTAAGTGTCAATATTTCTAAGCTAATGCTTTTTAAAAAATTAACTGTAGAATATACAGGTAACAGTTTTGGGGAGACTTGACTGTTTCCTGGCATTCCAGACTTATAATTAAATATGTCCCGTAATTCTGATTTTTTTTTGGTGGATGAGGAAAAGTGATTGAAAACTTGTGCAAGAGAGTTTTCAAGATCAAATGTGCTTGGCTGCACTGAGCAATATATGAGCTGGGCAATTAGCTGGAAGAAAATATTAATTCACATTTTCCATTAATTTGTAGACAGACTCATGTCTCCAGAATTTAACATTAGCATTATGAGATACATGGTGGAAGTTCAAACCATTTGATTGTAGTACAATTTCAACATTTTTTAAATGATCCTAAGGTAGTTTCATTCCTGTCTTGAAAATAATCAGGCAGACGAGGAATTATTCCCATTTCAACAGTGCAGCAACTCTGGGGGAGACATGCACTTTCATGGTTTGAGGCATGAGAGAAAAAATATTCCCCTTTCAATAAAGTGTTTAATTGTTCTCTTCTTTCAGTTGAGAGGTAATGTATTGTTGGCAGCACACAGTGTCTTTTTTTCTGCCAAGATCTATCACTCCTGGCTGTCGGGTGGATTTGTAGGGTGTGGTTTTTCTGTGAGCTTAGGTTTCTCGATCAGCATTAGCTAAGATTGCCTTTAAATGAAGGAAAGTCATTAGCAGATGTCCAGGACAGCAGCTGAAACTCAGCGTTCTCTGCCACATCAGCGGCTTTACCGACCCACACCTACTCTTGTGGCAGTTTGTTCCAGTATGTAAAAAGTCTTTTCTTCTCTTTAGGAAGGTGCCATTGACCTGTTGGTGGTCATATGGACTGGAGCATAACTGTTGTGGTTACAGCTAAAATCCACACAGAGACAAAGTCGGTGTCAAGTTCCTGAAGAGTACTTAGTTTCAGCTTTTTGTGAATGCTTCCTCTGCTCTGCGTGCCTTATACCTTGGGTGGTCAGGTCCCAGGCAGTGTCCTGTGTTTGCCAGTGCTTAGTCTGTGATGAATATATTGGACGGGTACATTTTCACATGCCAGAAAGTAAGCCTAGCTGTATCCTTCAGGCAAAAATTGCAATTTTTGTAAATGTGTTTTGCATGTATTTTGCAGAGTTTTCCTTAAATCTCACCTGGACCTTTCCCTAAGCAGAAAAAAGCTGTTTTCTCTTTCCATTCCCCTCACAGAGCTCTGAGACTTTTCCACCATCTGCAGACACTCACCACCCTGGTGTGGTGATTCGCTGAAGGGCCTTTGTCCAGCTTTCTGCGTAGGCCACTGACCCTGAAGGAAAATGCCAGAAAACTCTGGGAATGTCTACCAAGAAAATGGGGTGCCCCATCAGAGGGACTTGGCTTGCTGCCATGTTGCCAAAGTGGATTTTTACGGTGCTTTCTCTGTCTTCAGAGTTGGGCATGGGGATGTCTGTGAGTGAGGACCGTTTGCATGCACAACTTTTACATTGCCTGACAGAGGCTGTTGTCCTTGTCTGGCATTTCCTTACCTGGCTGCAGATGTAGAAGCAAAGGCTCAACATAATACCATGTAATAGGGTGGAAAGTCTAAAATATAAAGTCCTGTCTGTGATTTTAATTCCAGATGTGTAGTTCAATGCTGCCTCTGGGCAGCACAGAAGGCAAACTTTGTCTCTCCTTCAGGTGTTGTTACAGGCTCTTACTCTTGGGGCTCGCAAATGCACTGTTAACCATCATAGAGATCTTAGTGTTCTTCTGCAAAGAATGAAATGATATTTAAACTCCTCTATACTCATACGGCAAATAAATGAAATAAAGGATACCACGCCACAATTTCTAGAGATTAAATTAAAGGAAGAAAAAAATACAGGTTCCTAAAATCTATACTGGAAGATGACCCTGCCTAGCCTGTGTGCAGGGTCGAACCATGAAGTCTCTGGCTACTTGGTCCTTGCATGTTTGTTACTTAAAACATCAGGAATAGTGGTAGAGTGTATCACAGGTCTCTGGTGGACTCTAAGCTTGTTTACTGTAATATATAGCTCTTGAGGAGACAGAATGAAGGTCTAAATCATTCCTAAAGAAATTATGGACCTCAAATTGTGACTTATATTGTGTTTAGAGCAAATAGCTTCACTCCCCAAAATCACAGGATCAGATGTCCTGTGAGCGTACAATAAAACATTTTTTTTGCTTCTGAGAGCTCACAGTGCAGATAACTAAGGCAGACAAAAGGGACTGAAATGGAGATCACTAGCTGATGGATGGAGAAACTGTAGCAGCAAGGGAGTAATTTCTGGAGGGTCTTGTGGCAGCACAGCATCAGCAGGATGAAACAGGGCCCGAGCCTGGCCTAATGCCTGCTGCTCGTGAGCTACCAGGCAAACACGAGGTTTAGCAGTGGAAATATGTGAAGTGGCTTTCTAGATTTAGATGATGAATTCCTTATATCCAGGTTTTTGCAGTGAATTACCCCGTCTAGACCAGAAACTGGATTTAAGGCACACGTAAGAACAACATACCACGTGTCTGTAAAGTTTGGGATTTGTGTGTCGTGGGTGTTCTCAAGCTGTGCAGGGGAAGCCATACTGAGCTGGTCTGGCACACTTCCCCTCATTTCTTGTGTGGCTTCCCTCTGTATAGCTGTAGTTGGAATGGAAGGTTGAATCTACCAAAAATATTTCTGTGGTGTCATGGTATTTTATTTTTCTTCTATTCTGGAGAGACCTAGTTTTCTGTTGAAGTCACCTTGTAGACAGGCTACTTCTGGTTTTGAACCAGTTTTGATGCTAAAGATGCAGTGGATGTCTGTGTCATGAAGTCTAAGCTGGTTTTTCTTTCCATGATATTCAGATGTAGTAGACACGATATTCTGGTTGTGACAGTTGTGAATCATGAGGAAATTTAAGCAAAAGCTCAGGAGTTTTTGAGCAGTCTTCAGTGACAGTTCTGCTGGTCCACTGCAATCTCTGATTTCAGAGTAGTGCTTCATCGCTGTAAAAGGCTTTTTCTGTGCTCAACCACCTGTAGGACCCCTAGTTACAGTGGGGGTACCCCTCTATGAGTTACAGTGGAGGTACACCTCTATGAGGGATTGTATAATTTTCCTTTTTTTTGTTTTTGTCCATCCTTCTCCCTGGCTCCCAGGTGAGCACATTCCTATAGCAATTGGAAATTCTCATCTGATGAGAGAGACTTGCTGCCTCTCCTTCTCTTTGAGTTTGACATGATGATGTGCCATGATGGGTAGCTTGCAGTGCTTCCAGACACCACATCCCAGTGCTGTTGACCTAGCAATATTTATTAGCATTAAAATTTAATTTGAAAATATTTTGAAGTAATGAAGTGGGAGGGGGAGTGGGTTACAGGGCAATTGCTTTCCTTTTTTTTATGTTCTTCCTATTCAAGCCATGTGTATTTGTCACAGTGGTTTCTTTCCTAAGTATTTCTATTTAAAATCAGTGTTTATTAAAATATACTTGTGTGCCCAGCCTGACTTTCATATTATATATGTGAAAAAGCAAGGGAATGTATACAAGGAGCAGTCTGTACATTGTACACTCTCTGCATCCTGTAGAAAGAGGCTGTTTGGCTACAACCTTGTTTAAATTTCATTTTTCAGTTTTCAGTTACACATTTCTGGAGTCTCCCTGACCGCTGCTGTTACCTGATGGCGCCTATATTTCATCAAGTTTAGACAAGCAGTCTACCTGGACTTAGGCCCAGAGGAGCTGCTGTAACTGATGAACATGATCCCCTCTGCCCGGGAATTCAAGACTTATGAAACCACGATTCCCAAGGGAATTGAAAGAAAACTGTGTTCAGACCTCGCCTCTTGCTTTTTTTTTATTTTCTTTGTTGTTTCTAGGTAGTGTTGCCTTGTTCTGATGGGTAGCATACCTTACCCCAAGTGAAATCTGGTATTAGTTTGTTGATGATTAGGAGAAAAGATTCTTTTTAACCTAGACTGAAAGCAAAAGCAGTGAAGAATAGTAGAGCATAGGCAGAGACAGAAGTTGCTGTGACATCTCTTGATTGCTGCTTACAAAGAAAGTGACAAGTTATTAAACAAAAAAAACATTGCAGCATTAGTGTTACCATGTTGGGTGGTTTTTTACTGCATCATCATTTTTAGGCTTCCAGAGTTTATTGGATACAATTGTGTATTTTAATTTTGTTCTTGCATGTTGCTCTTAAATCTGTTTCATTCTGTCAGAAAAGCTGCATTATATAAAGATTGTATATTATTTTAGCTGTAGCATATTATTGTGGTGGATCTTATATGTAGAAAATTCCTTTAGAATTTTTTATGATTGCAGAATGAATATTAGTGTTCAATGTAGTTAAATTTAATTGCATTTCCTGTATGTTTTATTTTTAGTTTGCTCTTATATGCCTTTATTTTCATCGGGAGTTGTAAATTTGACATACTTTTGGTGTTGGCAGTCAGACACAAGCCCACTTTAAATCAATGAAATAATTAGCCTAAAATTCTTCTAAATGTGGGGGACTTGGACTTTCTGCTTAACAGTAAGAGTTGTTTCTTTGTATTGTTTTGGATTATGTGCCCTTGCTAGTTTTTTTTCTTTGTAAGTTTAAAAAATTTAGATGGAGAAGAGTAATTAAAAGCTGCTCCTTCCTTATTCTAGCTTTTATATCCAGGTCAGTTGGGCAGGCTGGCAGGACTCTTTTAGCTACATACATTTTTGCTGTTCATTTATCTTTTACTGCTCATGTTTGCTTAACTAACACGTTATGCCATTACTTATAAGGAGACTTTTTCTCTTTGATATCTGAAGAAAAAGTGTTCTATTTTTTCTATTATTGTAACAGTTTGTTTTGTTTTTTAAACATGAGCTGTTTACCCAGGGAGAAGCTACAGTGGCTGGAGAGCTTGCAGAGCTCTGGGTTCATGAATGTGAAGACTGAACAGATAAGGATTCTCAGATTTATTTATTTTAATCTAGTGACTAATAAACATCTGAAATAAAGATGGTGTTGCTAAAAAGTCATTATTCTTTTTCCTTGTGTAAGGAAATATATGGTCTACTGTAGCACAGTACAGGTATTGTACTGTTCACACCTTCTGGGTTTCTTGAATGCTCCAGGTTTGACATTCCTGGTATTTCTGAAGGTTGGTTTTTTTTAAAGTCAATCATGCCATGTAATCACATTAGGATTTTTTTTTCAGCCCCTAGCAAGGGAGAGAGTTACTGTTCATGATAGACAAAAATTCGTTACGAGTGTTTGATAGTTCGAGAGCACCGGAGGAGTGAAGCTGTTTTCTTGAATCATGGTGGTAATCGGAGGCTTTCAGGGTTCTGTTGTCTGAATTGTAGGAATCTCCTGCACTGGAGTCTGTGCAGCAGTTAGAAATAAATAGCGAGAGAGGCAGAGGCTTCTGCCAGCACAGTGACTTTCTCAGCTCACCTTTTGGTGGAGAATCAGTTTGAGAACCTGTGTCGTGGGGCTCACTTGGACATCTCATGGACTTCCTGCTTCTTGGGATTGGTGATTCTGGAGGGAACTAGCAGTCCAGCTTTGGAAAAGAGAGGCTCTCCAGCTAGCTTGCCACTGTCCTGGCAGTAAAACAGGTTCTCCTACAGTTGTGTGGCTGAAGAGAACTTACAATCTCAGCACAGGGTGGGGCTCAGGTCCTTCATGGACCCAGGAGCCAGGAGCTAGGGATATTTGGGGCTGGTAGTGTGCAGGGCTTTGGATAAGTCATTGAACTTTCTGTGTCTTTCTCCACCTATAATGCAGATATTCACCTTCCTTGCAGATGCATTGGTTGAGATTAATGAGTTGTTTGTAAAGCACTTTGAAGATGAAAAGCACTATAAAAATGCTAAGTATTATTATGTATGAGCTCTTGAGTGTATAATGGCTGTTTGCCTGCCAGTATTTAAAGCAATTTATAATACACTAAATATGAAAGGCACTGTATGAAGTCAAGTTCTAGTCTCCATTTAAGAAAAGTCACTCATATTTTGTGTTCAGCAGTTCAGGTCACACCACTGGCCTTCGGTGTTATCTAGAGTGAAAACAGACTCCTAAAGATTTTTTAAAAGGAACTATTTCAAAACATTAAAATCATGTTTTATAATAAGGGGTTTTTTCTCAGTTGATAGTTTCTTACCCCCTTTATATGACTTAGGTTTTGATTGCCAAATTCCCAGGTTTTCTGACTTTTTCTGTTTTGCCAAATTCTTCGTCTGACCCTTACACTTTTAAACTGCTGTAAGTTTTCTCTTCCCAGTCTTTACATCTGTCTCTGCACTTGCCATCAAAGCTCATGTTCTTTGTACCACTTCTGCTCAGTGGCTCTTGCCACACTGCACAGGTTTCCTTAGCCCTCCATCTACCCATCCCTCACTTTAGGGCTTCCCCTGTGCTCCTGCCCTGAGGAATCCCGTGCCCCAGGCAGTGCTGCAGGGTGTGGTGCTCTTCTTCAGGATCCTTCTCCAATAAATGTCAGAGTGAACTGCCTGTCAGACAGGCACAATCAGCCACAAAAGGAGCAGAGATGCTCTGGGATTGAGAGCAGACCTCCCTGTCTGGGGCCTGTTGGTTCACTGTTCTTCAAGTTTTTTGAGCATAGGTTTTTCTAAGCATCCCCAGTGGCAATGTGGGCTACTGTGTAGGAAGCCAAAACAAACTGGTAATGAACTTGCTTTCTAAATAAAAGTCTTGCTATCAAATTCCCAGGTTTTGTTGAATTGCAAATTGAAAACAACAGCATATTGTTTGTTATGAATCAGCACCATGTAGTCTGTCCAGCTTGGATAATTAAATATTCTCTTTAGCCCCAAACTTGGTTTGCTGCACTGGGTTAGAAATGTGACAGAAAACCAATACTGTCTTTAATAAATTCACACTCATATATAATTACTGAAGTGTGTATATACACATATATGATTACTTTGCTTTACAAGGTGTGTCGTGTAACCAGAATAGTGCATGTTTCAGTTGTAGGAGTAAAATGTGAGAGAATATGCATGAAAATTTGTATACCTCAGGGTAAGGTCTGGTAGTTTATTGGATGCAATTCAGACAGGAAAATATTGTATGTGGCTGTGTTTAGTCTTATAAAAAGTGTCAGAATTCTGTATTTTGTCATAGTTATTACATTATATTGCTATGCTTTTTAAAGGATCTAGGAGAAATGATTTAAGGTAACATTTACCACTGAACTGTTCATTGGCAAAGGGCTTTATCCATATGAGAATTGGCTGTTCCTTGGTGGACAAAGGAAGTTCGAATTATTTTTTTTAATTCCCTCAAGATACTTCATATTGAAAGCATTATTTGAGTGGAGGATGTTGGAAATGTTTTATGGCATAGAAACAAAATATGGAAAGTTTGTTTGTTTTCCTTTTAGAGATGTTGTCCTTTACAAATCAGTAGCTCTCTTTCCCTATACTTCTTAATTTCTGAACAAAAAGGGAAATGTTGGAAACCAAGTGTTCAACAAACTGCCCTGCTGCATGGAAGCCTTAGAAGGGAGAATAAAGGGCTTCTCAAAGCTCCTCAGAGGTCTTTTGACAGACATGCTCTGCAGCGTGCAGCCTGAGAAAACTATCATGAGTGGGTTTGAAAGTTGCAGTATTCTCTTTTGAATTTAGATTATGAATAATCAGCCACTCTAACCAGCTGTATGAAGTCTCCAGCTCTCACATTTTAAAGATGTTTACTTCCAGATATTCATTGTTAAAACCTGTTTAAAGCTATGTTCCAGTTTTAGATCAAGCTCCTTTTATACCATTGCAGTAATAAACACAATCTGAATTTATACATTAATACTTACAGCACATCAGATGCTCTGTGAAGAAATGCACACACTTCTCAGATTATCTGTTTCATGTTTTCCTGTACATAAACTTAAATTCAGTCCTGCCCTATCTATTTTTTAAATTATGAAAGTCAACAGATGCTGCATAACATTGAAAGAAAATGGCAAAGAAATTGTTTGCTTCTCACATGAATTCCAGCTGTTCAGACTCAGATTTTCGGATAGAGACTGGTGAAGATGGAGTTGGACAAAAGCAACAACGAGCTCCTAGCTTCCTTCCGTGTAAAATGGAGATGCTTTATGTAATAAATAGTGCAGGCACTGCAGATCTGCTTATGTGCTGCTTGAGGTCTCAGCTCTTGAGTGTGCTTGTGAACTCAGCTGGAGTTGAGTTGAGATCCTTCACCAGTGGACAAAGTGGATAGTGATCTTGCAGAGACATCCTGCTTTGACACTGAGAGGAAGTGTTGCCCAGAGTGTTTTGTGCAGAGCTGAGCATCGAGTCACACTTGTGCATCATGGATGAATCAGTAGGTGGTGACAAGGGTTAATGTCATTGCCATGTGCTTTCTGAACTAACACCTGTGAGGTGACTAGGCAGGTCTCACCTCTCTAACCTATTTCTGATTGTTCTGCATTGATTATTAACATACTTCCTGTGAGTCATGGCAGAAATGGGTGTTCTTTAAAGAAAGAAATAAAGTAGTGGGACTTGTCTGAGTTTATAAAGATTTATTTATGCTCTGACACACTCTGCTAAATTAGCAGAAGCTCAGTTCATGAGAAGATTTCACTTCTGGGAAAGCTTAAATCAGTTCCTCAGAAAGATCAAGTTGTACTAGCTAGGATTGTTTTGCTGGTATAGCTCTGTCCCAGCAGCTTTCCGAGTAGTATCATTATATTGTCTAAGAGGTTTGGGTTCTAGAATACTCTCCTTAACTAAGACATGTTTTCTTGCCAAAATTTAATGGCAGAGCAACCCAAAGCTTACAGAGATTTCTAAATTGCTGTTTCTAAAACCTGCTTGATAAAGACAGTCTTGGTTTTGTTCATTTGGAGTCCGTTTTGTCTTTTGTAAAAGCTGCTTCACAAAATCAGGTATGGACTAGAACAGTTGCTGAATAAACTTTGACAAGTTTTGCTGCAACAGTATCCCCAGGTATGGGAACCAGATGGAGGTTGCAAATGGGTTGGTGGGATGTTGGCAACTGAAGTTCAGTCCTGTGAAAATAATCTGCTGGGGTAAAGGCACTTCTGTGTTCTCTCCTGTCCACTGTGGTGTGACAAGTGGTGATTCCCTGCCAACCACTGCATGGCAAAGGCACAGGCACGTCACTTCTGATGGCTGTGCCGTTGCCAAGGGAGCAGCCACGTCAGAATCAACTTTGCTGTAGCTGTTTGCTTACTGAATGCAAATCAGGAGCCTGGACGTTTATGAAGTTGTGGCCAGGGCTGTAAAATTCAAATTCACAGTCACATTACTTTTCAGTAGGCCATGCAAGTGGATTGAAAGAGACTTCACATTTTCCGTGATAAAATTATACAGCAGGATTTTTAGCATGTAATTGACTGAATTTGCTGATTTAGGGATGGCTTTAGAATCAAAAGGATTTGAGACCTCCTCCTGTACATGGCTCAGCTATGATTTTGTAAATACGTGTAACTTCTGTGATCACATCTTTCACATATTTTAGCCCCAGAACTTCTCAGAATTTAATCAGACGTTGAACCAAAGTTGTTTAAGAGTCAGATCAAAGATACAAAGTCAAACACAGAAGTTGCCTGGTTGTGTGGCTGGGCTTCTGCAGAATGTTATGGGAGCACCAGCACTCCCCCCAGACTTTACACTCTCTGTCCAGCTCTATTTTACAGTTCTCAGAATAATTTATAGTGCATCACGAATCACACCTGGCTAGGAGTTTAATGAACAACTTCACTCACCTGATTTTTTAATTAGAAAAAGAATCACAACTAAAATTGAGACATTGATGTTTCCCCATGCAGGTCTGAAGGTTTGGTAAAGCACTGTCACGATGGGTGACTTTCAACACATTTATCAGGGGCTGCCAGAGTCACTGCTCTTTCTTAATAGCACTGATGTGTGCTTCTTGCCACATGCATGGCTTTACCGCTAGCCTATTTTTTGTTTTCTCAGTCCTCACAGGCACACAGACAGCTATGCACCCTTCTCTTCCAGTCAGGTTAAATTTTACTTAGAGTAAAAAAAGCCCCTTTTTTATCAAATTGAATAGGAAGCCTTAGCAAATTTTTTTTCTTTTTACACAATGAATGCCTTTACAGATTTTGTCTCTTGTATCAGTTCTGCCTCTTGAGCTCTTTCTATCTAACTGAAGCACCAAATAAATAAATACATACTTGAGATGTGTTCTGATTGGAACTTTTTCTCACTTGCAAGCAGCTGGCTCCTGCCAGAGCAACTGGGAGATCCAGCTGTGGATCCAGGTTGTGAGCTGCTGCCCACACTAATCTGTCTCTCCAGTGCACAATACTATTGCAAGTCTGTTTATTTAAACCACAAACCTGTAACATCAACAATGAAAGAGACTTTAGGTGGATGTTTGACAAATCATGCAAGACAATCTGAAAGTTCTGAGTTGAGTTTGCAAATTAGTAGTTGATTAAGTGGATCTCCCCAAAGAGAATTCCACAGATTACTGCCCAGCTTTGCAGACAAGGAAGCTATGCTTGCTCAGAAGAAGTACCTGTCATATTAAGATGGTTAGATTATCTTGTGAAGAGCAAAACATTTATTTCTTCTAATATATTTACTATCTGTGCAGAAAAGAGCTGTGTAAACCCTTTTCAATCTAGAAAAAGGGAGTTGGAGACCTAATGATGTCTTGCAAAGCCCCCTTGCTTATTGTATATATCTTAGAAAATCAGACAGTGGAATAGTCCAGTAAACTGTACAAAGTGAGTGAATAACCTGGTGAAGATAGTTTAGAAATGAAGTTTTTTTTGTTTGTTTTGTTTGGTTTTTTTAAGTTTGCCTGTCTGGGGAGTGGCTGTCATGGACCTTACCATTCCCATCCTTGGAGCACTGTCTGCAGTAGGCAGCTGTTACGTGGGTGACTGATACCTGTGCACTGTGCATCAGGAGTGACAGGGAGCAAGGTCAAGATTTGGAGGTGAGAGACACTGCCTAAAGTAGAACTGGACTGCATGATCTTTTCTCTAGGAATTAAGTAGCTGCTGTAATTTGTGATTTCTTGGTTTTGTTTTAATGAGTGCTTCTTGTAGTTCCTCCAGGAAATCTCCCTTAGCAATAGCTGGAGTGTTGACCATGGGGTGTGGGGCAGTGGAGAAAACCAAAGGTCCTTCCTTTCCTCTCAGGACTCTCAGGTAACTCTTGGGATCTAGATGTGATGTTTTCTCATTGAAAAGCAAAGGTCCAGATGGGCAGGGCTGGAGCCAGTTCCCAAGATGTGCTTTAGAAGCTTGCAGAGATTGAATGTCAGTTGTCTTAACTCCTCCTGATGTACCTCATGTGGGACAAGGCACAGGGCAAATGATGTGCCAGATATTGACCTGCACATGGGTTGTCACACCATGAAATATGCTGATCTCTCCTCCATGTTCCTGACACCTAGGAAAGGTTATGGCAAAGACTGAACCTTACTCATCATAGTGGTGGTAATTGTTTAGTAAATTAGCCACCAGGTCAGTGCCCACGGGTGCCTTAGCTCTGCACTGGTGAGTTACTGCACCCAGTTAAGGTGCCTGCTGTACCCAGCTGTTCATTAGGTACTGGTGAAACACTTGTCCAGGGCATGAGTGTTGCACATTAAGTCTTGTGAGGTCCAAAAAGTTGGAAAGCTCCTACTTTGCCATACGTTGGTTAGTTTACTTTAAAAGCTGAAGCTCCGTTCCTATCCCCCTTCATTTACATGTGTGGATTGGAAGACAAAACGTGGTGAAGGTTATCAGAGAAAGTCAGTGGCCAGTGCCCAAGCCATATTATTGGTTTTCATATCTCAAAGTGAGTAATTTGGGATTGTGTTGGCAAATAAGTGGCGGTGAGTGAGCGGCCAGTATAGTTTCCAGAGAAGAGATGTTATGTATGCTGCTATTACTGATACCCATTTAACAAATAACAGCTATTTTCAGTGGTAACCAGGACCAGTTTCAAGAGTTTAAGTTTGTTACTAGAAAAGAGACTGAAATATGTATGGCTGTGTTGATATTATTGTGATATAAGGATGGATGCAGAGGGTGGTCACTGGTAAAGCTTAACCATCCATCACTGGATGTCCAGCAGTGATAGGGGAGGAGGTATAGAGGGGAGGAGTGGTAGGGACGAGGTGGTCCCACCACCTTCTACCTGTTGTCTCACAGGCCATGTATCCCATCTCCATGAAGCTCAGACCTCCCCTGTGATGTCTAACAGGATCTGCCCCATGGCATAAACAATGTGGGGTTTCCCAGGCAAGCTCTGTCAGCCCTGTTACCCCATAATATAATCAAATGTGTCATCTCTGCCTTTACAGAAATTTTGTGCCATGGCAGTACTTTGGTGTTCGAGGCAATTTTGATGGCTTCCTTTTTTTTTATCTTGATAATGTATTTTTTGAGTAAGTGAGTCTGAATGTTTGGTACACAACCATCCTGTTACTTTCTGCCTGTTTTACACATATATTCTTTCCTTTTAGCATTTATTAGAATAGCTTGCCTTTCAGCAGAAGCGCTGTGTTATTTATAAACTGCCATTTTATTTGCAATATGCCATATATGAAATGGGCCGTACAGGGTAGTTACGTGGCTTGAGAACAGAACCCTTAATTTGTACGTGCTTTATAAACAATTGGCAATAAATGGCCTCATCCTGTGTCCTTTGACTTTAGTGGGAGCTTCCGACAAGTGTATTTATGCAGGAGCGACCAGGCTGCCAGCGCAGCGTCAGCGGGCAGCACGCCTTTGCATTCAGCACAGTTGCATGTCCCTGTGCCAAGAATGAATTTTGCTGATTCAAATTTGCTCAGTTTGTCAACACACAGCTCCCATTGAACTTCGCAGGACGAGAATCATTCTTGGCACGGGGCCGTGGCAGCCCAGGGAGCGCTGCCCGCTACCAGCACCGGCTGTGGCGGGAGCTGCGCACTGGCAAGAGAGCAGCGCCTTGGCTCCCCGGTTTCCGAGGCTCCCGTCTCCTGTTGCATGTGTTTGCTGTTGTTGGAGTAGTGGGAAGAGTCAGTGATAAAAAGAGATCTCCTAGGTTAGTTTTCAAGGCTTTTTTTTTCTCTTGTGTGTGGCTGTCTGGATGATTAATGTGAATAGGAAAATACTGTTGACCCATTTAAATCATGTTAGACAACATCCATTGCTCATCTACATAATGAAATACACACTGAACATTACGGACTAAGTATAAGAGCCAGTGAACTACAAAAATAATATTTTACTCATTTAGATTATGAAGTAAAATATAGGACATTAGTACTGATCACAGTATTAAATTTTAAGCCATGCAAATTGTAATTGTCAGTGAAAAAGAACTATAAGTTGAAAAGGCTATTATCATTTCAGCTTTAACAGTTAATTTGAGTAATTTTTTTTTGCTAGTGTGCAGCAGTAGAAAAGTCTGTATGCACAACATTTAATAGTAAGTGCAGAACTGTTGTTTTATACTGTTATTTAATTTCAGTCATCAAAGAAATGTTAGAAAATAATTTGCAATGTTAAAATATATTAACATTTTATATTAAAGAGAGTAAACTGCAATCCTTACTTGGGTAAAATCAGCTATAAAAGGCAAATTATTAGTAACCAGAAGACAAAATAATTTTAAACATTTATTTAAGTACCAAAGCAAAAACTGAAGTCTTTAAAAGTATGGATTTTGTCAAATAGAAACATAATTGTCAGCATTTTAAACTAAATACAAATTTTAAAGTACTGAATTTAGGCTGACAGGTTTCTATGGTTACCCACCTTTCCAGTAGTTTGGTGAGATGTGTAAATTAGCCTGTGAGTCACTAGTAATTATTTGGGGTTTTTTTTGTTACAGTTGTAATTCTGTGTTCAGTTTGAATCTAATACAGTTCACACCACATGCTTTGGTTGATGTATATTTTAGTGTGTATGATTGACAGTGATTGAGCATTTCTTATGGAGTGCTTGGTTTTTTTGTCATAAGTGATGTATGTTGGTACTTCTGAAAATGTAAACAACTTCTTCCTGTATCACTGTTTGATAAACAGGGACTTTTATGCTAAGAAGGAGGTCTTTGTAAATGTTAAGCAAGAAGATAAGTGAAAAGTATTTTAAAGACGTTTATAACAGCTCCCAAACATTATACCCTACTCTTCCAAATTTGAACCATAATTCTATCATTATAATTCATTTGGTGACCCAAATGTCACATATTTATGAATAAGCTTCCAAGTTACGCATTAATAGCACATACTAATGACTGACAGGTTTAAAAATAAATGTTTTAATCAGGATGCTACAAGTTATCTGCAGCAAGCTCTTGATTGGAACATCTTCCTGGTGCAGAGCATCTTCTTAAAAAAAAAAAAAAAAAAAAAAGAGCTTATTTCCACCATCACCACCACAATAATTTAGTAGAAACAGCTGTAAACTCTTACACCTCTCTGCTCATATATCTGGATTATAGGATGTAATTCCCTAACCTTAACACTTGTCAGCTAGGGAAGGACACCTACGCGTTATCTCAGTAAAGGCTTAACTGTCCTAAGGTAACTTGTGTTTTCATGTGAAAACAAGACAATACAAGTCATTAACAACTTATAACACAAAGCAAAAAACACTGCTAGCGGTCATGTTTATCAAGTAAGTAGTAATATAATCTTAATTAGTTAAGTCATTCATCCCAAACTTGCTAGCCACGTGTACTTTTCTTTTTTTAATTTTGGTGAAAGACTGGCTTATGATTCAGAAATCGCCTTGTGCCCTTAAAGATTTGTCAGCAGGTATATTGAAAATACTTACTGCAAGGGGTCTTATACTTAGTGCAGGAAAAAGACTGACTGCCCATCCTGTTCCTCTCAAGCTACATAGAGAATCCTGATACAATGTTCAGGAGTGTTCCTAAATTTTCTGTGCAAAGATTACTCTTATTTCAGCAGTGTTGCTCACCCACGGAAAGGGTTTCTGTGGGAAATGTTTTTTTGTGGTGATCCAGACACATTTTTCCATTTCAGGTGGAAATTTAAGAGGTTAAAATAGCATTTATTTTTAACATTTAATATTGATTCAGGCATGTATGTAGGACATAAACGTGCCAGTTGAAAAACAGTTGTTTCACAGAGCACCTGAAAAGATTTTATCCCAGTAGGATTCAATGAATGTTAAAGCTGTGGGTGGGTGCATATAAACAACAAGATTTGGTATTGTGCTGTGTGTGAGGACTATTTGAATAGCGTATTATTTTAATCTGAAACAACTGCTATTTTTTAAACTGCATAACTTGTTACAATAATGGTTACTTCCCTAAAAAATCGAAATCATTAATACAATAAGCAGTCTTTCAAACAAAAGTAATTTCTCTGATCTTTAAAAAAACCTAGAGTTAGATAGAAAGTGATTGAAAAGTGTATTTAAATATGCAAGCCTGAACAGTTATGTTTCTCATTGTAATTTATTCACTTTATGATAAATTAATTTACTCAATATAGGAATGCAGTAACATAAGAGGAATGTTTCTCCTACTAGTCACAGAAGTTGATACTTGCCAGATGCTGTGATCTGGAGCCTAAATTCCCTTGATATTAACTGTGATTGAAACTCTTAATATTGCTTTGTCCAGCTTTTGTGCTGGACTTGTTCCATTTTGCTGTGATACTGCTTTAGTCAACACTGTCTTTGTATTTTCCACTAGTGTTATTTTATCAGAGAGAAAAAATATAGTAGAAATAGCACTAGGATAGAAGGCTTTATTGAAGAACTGCAATGCCCTGTTCTCAAAGTTAAGCTTGGACAGCCTGATCCTGTTTTCTGTAACAGACAACTCATTTCCTTTGGTATATTAATGAATATCATTCAGATATAGTTAGAGTGTACTCTTCATTCTTTAAATCCTATAATGCGATGGGGAAGTAATGTTTAATGATACCGAAATTTTACTCAGTTTTTTCTTATACTGCCTTGGTGTGACTCTGTGTGTATGTGTGTATATATATCCATCCATCCGTATATATAGATATATAGATGTACACACAGAACTGCTCAATTGGTCAAAGGAGGTTTTAATGATGTAATATTAATTTTTCCTTTTCTTCTTGTTTGTTAAAGTTGCACTGTTGGTTGCTGCTGATAAAAGGTGGCACCCAGCCAGCTTCCTGAAGGAGCTATGAGGAGGGTCATGGCTTGTCATGACCTGGGCACTGGTACTTGAATGTTGTTATTATTGGGATGAAGTACCCTTAGGCTGCCATCCTTCCTGTAAATAGAAGAGGTTCTGATTCTCTGTGGTTTCCCAGTTTACCAACTTGTAGAACAGCTATTTTGTTGGCCCTAAGTTTGACTGAATAATGAATTAGAAGCACGGAACTATTCCAGAAGGCACTGATTCATCATTTTAGTCTGTTAGTCTAGACTAAATCATAATAAGTAAAGAATCTGTTTCCATATAGTTTACAAATTTATGCCAAATTTAAAAACTGATTTGTATTGGCATACAGCAAAACAAATTGCCCAGTTCCGCTCTGCATGCAGTAAGGGCAGAATTATAATTAGCAGGGAGCATATCTGAGGGCCAAAACTGACTTTTTTCAGTGACATGGAGGAGTCCCAGTGATGTCGGCAGAGGGGCTGACTCTGCTCCCTTGGAGCCTGTCGGCATTTGACTGTTCCTTTGCTTTATTGCCTCTTAGGAGGGTAACAAGAACAGCAATTAGTTAGTGCCTTTGTTAAATAAACAAATTCTGTCATTAATTTCCAGATAATTTAAATAATTAAATAAAACAATCCAAATTAGAATATAATGTTTGCAAGATACTGGCCTATGTTTCAGTTTATCAGAGTGGAGTCATAAGCATGCTGTTGTTGTTTTCACCAATGTATTGCTGTTGTAACTGAAGTCACATCTATGCTGATGAATATTTCATTTCCCCAATCATACTATTAAAAACAGAGTGTTTTTACCCTTTCATTTCTGTTTTCTCTTTTCCAGTACCATCATGACAGCTGTGGCTGTGTCCTGTTTACAAATTGCTGCTAGTCACTTTTTCAGTAGTCCTTATGGGTTTTGCTTTCCCCTAATGCGTCCAATTAGGAGGAAATATTTCTCACGAGCATGGACTTGCTCTTCTTCTTGTAATGGCATAGTTCTGCAATCCAGGAAACAGTGCTGCATGGTGTCCATGTCCACGATTTCCTGATGTGGGAAAAACGTGTGGAAAGCATCTGGAGAGGAGGAGACCCCCTTTACCAGCTTGTTTCCTGTAAGCGAAATTGGAAGACCTTGTCTGTGCAAATAGATTTCAAAATAGAGTCTGCCCTTTGACTGTCTCCATAATTACACAGCGCTCTCTGTATTTTATTTGGCTGCCAGAGCAGTTAACCCCTGGAAGTAAGGGGCTGATGATGGCGTGACCAGCACGGGTATGCAGACATGACCATGTGAATACACTCTTGTTTGGAGAAGCCCGTTGTTAAGACCTCATTACAATATACTTTTACCAAATTTGAAAATTATTATGTGTTGGATTATGTTGATTAAGATACGTTATATCCTTAGCGCACAGAAAATGTGGAGGTATTAGTTGCAAGAAAGGAAAAAAAAAAAGGGAAACAAAAAAAAAAGTTCTTTCGTGGCTTTGATGTAATCAACATCTGTCAACAGAATGAATTTGCTTTTGTTTAATTTCAAGGGCTCTTGTCCTTCTACTTTGCCCAATCAGTTTCAACTTCTGCCTCAGGCATTTCCCTATGTTGTTCTTGGATTTTTTCCTTTTTTTTTTTTTTTTTTTTTTTTAGCAAATGCACAGGTTATTGCTTGTGAAATGTGAGCTGCTCTTCTGCTACACAGGTTACACAGAGCTGGAAAGAACCTTTAATCTTTCCCATCCTATTTTTGAAGCTTGGGCATACCTTTGCAACAGGGGAATTACAAAGTCAGTGTTTTATTAGACAGTTAGAATTACAATTACAAGTAAAGGTCTTTCAAACCACAGCCATTATTTCAGATTGAAAAATGGGAACATTTGGTAATTAGCAGTAAAAAGCCATATATCTTACCTAGTTGCATTGGCTGGATTCCACATATTGTTACCCGTAGTAATTTCTATGCCTCACTTTAAACTTTTATTCCTCTGAAGTTTCAGCAAAATGAATATTTGCACAAGAAAATAAATTATTATAGAATATTAAAATTACTTGACAAGCCAAATTAAAGACCTCTAGTGTTTTACCCCCAAATGGGTATATACTATCTCCATGGTCATTCTTTTTTTCAGTTTTTAAAAAAGATTAATCATATGTTTTGAAAAGAGTTGTCAGAACAATGCTTTTGATGTTGTTAACTTTATCAAGAGCAATTTGATTTTATTTCCTAAATGATTTGGATGTTAATTCTTGTAATCGTAAATAATTTTGGTACTGTGCTTCTGTTGATACTATGACTAAATTATTTTAAAATACATTGATTTATTTTTTTCTCTTTTAAGATGTGCCCTTGTATTTATTGTAGCTTAGAACTGTCATGAAGTTTATCCATTGGTAAGGCTTTTGCTAATTGCTTGGAAAATTGAAATATTTTATAAATAAATGCCAAAAAAATGGTTGCTAACAATCACATTTGATGAATCACGTAAATTAATAGGGTTTTTGCATGGCTACCCCATACCTCATTCATTGAAAACATAGCTTGGTAAATTGCTGTAACTGTTAAACAGGAAGCATTAGAAAAGGGCTTATGTGAGAGTTCATTTCCAACATCTCCCGTTAAAAATACTTCTTGACCAGAGGAAAATCACATTTAAATTACTAAAATCAACTTAATTAAGGGTCATTAATAGAGATACACATAAAAAACTCTCCACTCTATGAGTGAAATGGGAGCATTTCATTATATAGCGTAGCATGCATGAACAGATAACAATTAAAATAGCCCTAGAGTAAAAGGCTAATAAATATAGGGCACATTGTGCTGCAAAATCAGTCACTTAAAAATGCTCCCACCCATCATAATTTCGAACGCCGTATTCAGCCCCCCTGACTGACTCATTTAAAAGGAAAAAAAAAAATGTAATTTCCACACGAGATAAATTCATCTGTAATTCACAAGAGCTCACAGTGCACATTATATCATTAATACAAATAAAGGTCTGGAAGGTGTGCTGAGGAATCCGGCGGCTCCGGCAGGACGTGCGTGCCCAGGGATCGCACAGTGAGGTTCACTGCCGAGTCAGCGGAGCAGTTGTCAGTAATTTCTGTGCTTGCTGCATTGTATCTGCTGATGGGATTCAGTAGTGCTGGTGATAATTCTTCTCCCTGCAGCTGATAGTAAATGTTCTGTTACTCGTGGCAGGTGACGCAGCCTTGCTGTTGGGGCAGAGAATAAACGCATAAAGGGTCAACTTTGCATCCCGGCTGTGCCGGGCTGTTCCCAGGCTGCCTGGCTGCACGCTCCAGGCTCTCTCCGGTGGCTGCAGTTTCTGCTGGAAGATGCATTAAGCCCGTGTTTATGAACTGTCTTACAGTAATTAATACACTCAGAAAGCTTAACAAAAAGAATGTGCTTGAGCACCAGTGTTGCAGAAGTAAATAAAGGCACTGAGAAAAGCTTTGATGGTTGTAAGGGATGGTGTGGAGGGAATCTCTGAGCCAGACTTGGAGAATACAGACAGTTGTTCCTGTCTTGGGTGATTGATGATGTTGCTATATCGAATTAGCTGTGAATATGGGAGCTTAAAAAATAAAAGGAGCTGTGGAAGCATTAGAAGGCCTTCTTAAGGAAGGAAGTGTGTGGATGGAGTCCAGATTTTCATTATAAACCAGTAACTTCATTATATTTTAATGCCATTTTATTTAATTTTATTTTTATTTTGTAGGAGAATGTTTTCTTTTATAATTTTTTATATTTTTAATAAAGGTTTAGTTGTCCTGTGTTTATAATTCTTGTGATATAATTTAGGAATCGTATTATACTATGGTGATATTTATTTGCATGTCGTATTTCCTCTGTTCGAGTAGTAGATATTTTTATATGCATCTGGTTTATAATGAGTACTTAGTAGAATAACAACAGGTTACAGTAGCTTATTATCCTGTTATTTTGTGACAACACTTACAGTGTATCTTTGGGAGAATAGAGGTAAAAATTTTATTCCAAATAAAAAGGTATCCCTTCTGAATGTGGGCTAGTCAATGGGCATGCACCCATGAATATGGTTTCATGTATTTAAGAGTGTGTATTTGGGAGTGTGTATTGTGAATAATTGACAAGCACACTTGCACCTTTTCTCCCCTGATTAAATTTTGACACAGTAGACAAGGTGCCCGGGGAGTGTTCCGGGTGTCAAGGAGAGTGTTTGAAATACACGTTCACATATTGATGTCCACATGGACTTTAGCTGACCACATCTGTGACTGTGGCATTTCAATATATTTGTGATACCTTTAGCTGTGGTAAGAGCAAGGTACTTCCACTGCACTGTGTTAAAGAGGTACCTTAACTTACACTGGAGGAGTGAATTCTACTTCTGATGGCTCAAAAGTTGCTGCATAATCAGATTCTGTGCTTCCAGAAATGAGTGCAAGCTAGCCAGAGAGTTTGTAGGATGCTTTGGGTTCTTTGGACACACTTACAGTTGCAGGTTAGGTGACCATTTCCTTTTTTCTTGTTTGGGGTTTTTTTGTTAATTGGACAGTGTTTTCTTTCCTTCTGAGGAGACCCTAGGACAGCAGTAGATTATGAGGCTGCTGATTAAATTCTAATGAATAGATCACAAAACCAATCCAGATCCAGCCCTCTGTTAACTGGGCAACTCCACTTCCTTGGGGGCACTTTCTTCCCTTTTGAAGCAGGCAACTTCCATTGGGGTACTTGTGTTATACTGAGAGCTTGATCTGAGCCTCAACCTTCAGCTCCACTTTGTTACTTATCAACAATTTAAAAAAAACAGTAAAAAATTTCCTTGCCTTGAGTGGAAGTTTCTACAACCTTTCAGAATCTGGTAACTAAATGTAGCACTAATCGGTGTGCAGAGGGACAATCAGGAACACTTCCATTACAAAATGGATGCAGCTATTTCATCCAGCCTGGGTTTTGGGGCTCCAAAACAGTGCATAACTTGAATCGCCTTGTATGTACTGGAATACTGTGAAAGGGCTGTCTATGAATGAGTGTGCATGTGGAAGGATAATTTCTGCATCTGAACATGATAAATTAATCCAAAGGAAAGGAAGGAAAGTACATTAAAATAAAAACATGCAATATATGCAAGAAACTCTTTTAAAAAATCATTTTAAGATAGTTACAAAAATGCAGTAGGTTAATTTCTTAACTTCTCTGATATAAAAATGTTTAGTTACTTCTGTTTAAACAAAAACTTTTTACTGAAGAATAATTACTCATCTGGATTACTTGCCACAAGATTGCTCTTGTGTTTGTGTACACAATGACATTTTTCAGAAGCAGATCAACTATTATGTTAAACAATGTTTCAGAAAAAAACCTCTGTTTTGATTGTAGAACATTTGAGTAATGGAAATATACTCTGTGTGTAATTGTAGTGTAATTGGGCAGTGCCAGTAATCCTTTTGAATTTCCCTGTTTTGATGCTAGCATAGTTTTTAGTGGTGCATTATTTTGGTTTGATGTCTCTGAGAACCTTTGGGCCTCAGTGCCCATTTTTCCCCATTTTTCTTTTTTTTTCTCCTTTTTTGAGGAGGCAAAATGTTTCATTGTCCAACAACTAAGTTGGAGCAATTAAACTGATGAATTGTCATCCCAAATTCTCATGTGAATTAAATGGAAATCTAATTCAAATATTCCAGATAAATTTCAATTTTCAATCCCTTCAATTGTTTTTAGCCAAGATTAAAAATGTTTCCTGAAGTTTGTTCTGTTGCCCGGCTAGGCAAGACAAAATTAACCCCATTCCTTGTGTCTTGAGCAACAAGACAAAGAGCAACATTACCTTTGTTATGCTCAAATCTGTGACCAATTATGCAAAAATACAGCCAAAAATATTATCTGAAATAACATTAATTTTTTTTTTTTTTCTTTCTTGCTCTTATCCCTTATTCACTGTTTTGCCAAGCCTTGAACAGTGCAGCTTCTGGCCATGAAAATTCTCCAAGCAGGGGCCAGTTGGAACATCACTCCTGTCTGTAAACTGTGGGGAATTTACCCACACTACTTTTTAATGCATCAAACCAAAATAGATCTGGTATTTTATAAAGCTTTAAAGTATTGTTTGGGATGGTTTTTTTGTTCTCATTTCTTCTTGTTGTTATTGCTCTTTCTATAACAGTACAAGATTTGAACTACCCTTGGCAACTGCGTGAGTTCTGTGCTTTGTTTTACATGATGCTCTTCTTTTTGCATGCTTTCCATTTGGTAATGTGGAAGTAGACAAAGACATTAACCATTTTTAACTTATCTGTTAACAGGTTCCGTGACTGGCTGCCACATAACCTTTTCTTCGTTCAGTCGTAACTACCTGCACAGGCACTCAAGCAATCAACAGCAAAGATGCTCCTTTTTTCAGGGACAAAGGAACACTGCTTATAGTGTAGTTTGGCCAGCCATGGTTTCTCCAGCTCACCAAGTTCCTGAGGTACTGCAGTTTCTGTTATCTAATCTGTTAGTCAGTCAATACAGAGTTTTCAGCTGTCTGCCATGTTGGGGTATCTAGTTATTAGGGAGTTCAAACCCAGGGCTTGCTCAGTTATAGCAGTATAAACATGGAGTGTTATCTGTCAATACTTCTGGGTTCAGATGCTTGTTTTGGACAATTATAGACAGTCCTACCAGAAGTTGGTAGGAATCATTCATGATCATCTGAGTCCTTTTCTGTATAAATCTTTAGCAAGATAATTATAAAAATGTTTATATTTTGCTGCAGGTTTTGTTATTTAGTTATGTCAGATTTAAGAAGGGAATATACAATACCTGCTGGCAGCTGCCTCGCAACCCCACTGCACATTCTAAACTCAAATTCTTTGTGCCTGAGTGGTTTTTTTCCTTGCAACATACACTTTTATTTTTATTTACTTTAGAGACAGAAGGGACTATTTCATGCAAATGCAAATTTAACATGTGTTCCACTTCTGGTTTCCTTTTTCTCTCTTCTTTTTTTTTCCTTGTTTAATTACAGCATACAGATTAACTGTTTAGTATCTTTCCTTTATCCAAAAGAAACCAAAGTACTCTTTCTAAACAGTGCTTTTCAGGATGTGCATTAGTACTTTTTTAAATTTTGTTTTTCATTTTATTGTAGATTTCTTCGGCCAAATATAGAGTATTTTCATGGGCCAGAAATACTAAAAAGTTTTTAGATAGGAAAGCAGATAAGAATGCTGGATGTAGGGGCTGTGGAAGCTCTGTGTGCAGCAAGAATATAGAGTTACATGCTCTATATATTTTCAAAAGTTTAAAAATCGTAGAATTTATAAACTTTATTTTCTGTATTTAGATGCTTCTTTGGGGATAAAGAGGGAGAAGTATATTGTCACAATGAGAAATTATCTTCCCAGATCAGAGTTCTCAGACTGTCTTAAAATCAGGTCCATGTCTATGAACTCTGAAAACTTGAGGGCAAAGTTATTTTTTTATACAGAGTATGCCAGAAATCACTCTAAGATAACGTGGTGTTTTTTAAGATACTGGTATGAAACTGTCCACATAGACATTTGAATGTACACTGCTTTGGGCTTCTCCCTTGATAGACCATAGAGGTCAGTAGGGTCACATCTCAGCAGTTACTGGGTAAGTGCCCTCCAAGGGCAAAGCGAGGGTGGTGCTGTCTATGGAGTTGCTAATCCGGCAAATGGTGGGTTATTGTTTTTTGGGGTTTTTTTCTAAATTGAAGCCCAAACTACTGCAATAGGATGTTGTTAGGGTTGATATGCCATTAATTTGAAAGAAATGGAAATCTGAAATTCTGTTGACATAAGTCCACTAAAGATAGTTTCACTTTTTATCAGATTAGAAATGAAATACCTGTAGGAGTAACAATAGGCTTCCTATTTGGAGTCCCAATAGAGCTTAGTAGTTGCCCCACTCTTCTGTACTCCTATACCCTGTTGTTGTGTGGTTGTGTTGAGTACAGCCTAAGTGCCTAATTTTTTCTCTGCCTGCCAGCTTGAGTGTATATTTTGTGAACTCAGGAGCAAAACTCGTCCTATGGCCAGTGTGGCAGAAAATCAACCCGCCTGTTGTGGGCAGAGGGATTCTTCTGCAGTCAGTGAAACAGCCCAGGACTCTCTGAGAGAAAGTGCATTTCCATTTCTGTGTGGGGAAAAAAATGTTCTTGTGTGGAAAAAATGATGTTTGATACATTTTCCTTGACACAGCAAACCGGGATAGCCTTGTGTAATATTGTAGATGGACAAGTCTGAGTATATGAACTAGATTAATAAGTAAAACCCTCTAAGTTAAAATAAGTTAAATCCTAAGGTTCTTAGTCAAAAAGCAATCTCATGCAAGTTAACAGGACTTTTGTCTGAATGAGAAACTAAGGATTTGATCAGTTATAATTTTGAGCACCTCATTCTGTATGTTTGCCCTGTCACTTCCAGTTTTTAGGTGCCTTTTGTAGAAAATGTCCCTCTTTGCAGAAGAAAATGAAGAGTTTTTAAGTCTTTATCACAGTTTCATAACTTGAGACTGTCTGTGCTGGAAGTTGGCTGCAGTATCTGGGGTTTCAGCACTGGAAGGCTAACAGACTGTGTAAGTCAGTAGTAACAGGCAATGTTAAGTTCAAAAGGGCAGTGGAAGAAATTCTGAGGCAGCCTTGAGGGTTTGCCCTGATGGCTTAGGAAGGTCGATACTACGACAGAAAGGGCAAGCTGCCATGAAGCAGGAGGCAGTATCTGAGAAAATGATCCCATTGTCATGCTCAGTTTTCTGATCTTCATTTTCAATCCTTTTTCTCCAAGCACATAAAGAAGCCAGACTATGTGACGACAGGCATTGTACCAGACTGGGGAGACGACATAGAAATTAAGAATGAAGATCAGATTCAAGGGCTTCGTCAAGCTTGTCAGTTGGCCCGTCATGTCCTGCTTCTGGCTGAAAAGGGCTTAAAGGTAACAATTACAGAAGTCCCATAACAGGATGGTTGTCTCTCATGCTTTCACTTATTTGGGTTTTGTTCGTACTTTTTTTTTTTTTTTTAAACTTTTTCATAATGTGCATTTTAAGTTTAACATATCTAAGTTAGATCCTGAAAAAATAAGGATTTATTAACTTTTGTTTCAGTTCATTGTATGCCTGTTTAATTATTTCTGTATTTTGAACCTCTGTAGTACTTAGAGTGAGTTGCTGGCTCAGGTGTAATATCTCTGTGTCTGTAGTCTTCCTCTGTTCCAATTGTGCCAAATCATGTGAATTCCTCATAAGGCCCACAGTGCATTTTTTCCTTTCATTTCATGGCCCATCTTCCTTATATGTCGTGCTTTCCAGCTCTGCATGTGTGCAAGCCCAACAGGCTGGTCTGCCTTCTCCATTCCTGTCCATCCTTCAGCCCCTCGCTGTCCTGCGGGATCTGGCACAGTTCATAGAAATGCTGTTGGAAAAAAACAGCTGCCAAATTCCACACAATTTTCCCGAGTGCATTGATAATAAGGCCTCGTGGTTTCCAGAAATGTTTCTACAGTATGCTTTTTGGGATACCTCCCAAGTTAAAATGCACAGGGAGGAGCCTACTGCCAGGTTTTGCAGATGAAGAAGTGCTTTCTTAGCTCTGCCTTGGTATTTCACGTAATAGCATACTGGATAGGGTGAAATGGGTTGAGTAGCTATGAGATGCAGAGATAGATGAGGACTGTAGGTCAATCCCATTGACTTAAAAGGGGATTTTTCTTCCAGCTATCATCACTCTTTCCCAGAGGTTTAATTCTGTAGCTGAGATGGTCAATAATAAAACTGCCTGAAGCTTTAATCTTATGTAGCTTTGTGCTTTTTTAACTTTTTAATGTGCAGTTACTTCCCAGTACAGTAAAACTTATTCATTTAAAACTAGAGGCATATACATGTTTCTGAAGGATCAGAGTGCAATGTGGGTTTCAAATGAGAGCAGTATTTCTCAAATACTCTTTAGCTGTCACATGTAAATACACATGTATGCAGTACGGTGTAGCTTATGATACAGTTCATGGTGTGTGCCAGATCATACATAATAGCAAAATACTACACACACATAATGAAAGTTTTGAAGCAAGAAGGTGTATAAGATAAGAATTACATATCCAGGAGCTGTGTACTGGGAGGGAGGTGGCATTTGGAGTTGCACTGCTGAGACCACTGCCCGGGTCAGTCACAGACTGGTGGTGACCTTTGTTTTACACTAGTTTGTCTAAGACTCCCCTGACTGGGAGAATGCTCCAAAACCCTCCCTCATGGACAGTGAGTATCTTCTGGTTTCCAGCCTGATGATGTGCATGGTCAGTTTATACCCATCTGTTCTTGCGCCAACACTGCTCTTTAATTTAAATAGCTTCCTGCCTTTCCTTGAGTCTTTCCCTTCACACAGGAACAGAGCTGTGCACCAGACTAAACAAACCAAGCTCTTTTAGGCTATTCTCATAACATATACTCTACATTCCTGTTTTATCTGAAGAGTCCCATCCCTCCACCTATTCCTGTTGCCTTGCTGAACCCACCTTGCACACAGTCCTCCAAAGTGGCTCTTGCCTGTGCTTTAGCTAGTGGCAGTAAGATCCCCCAATACAACAAAGGTGCATTACAATCCATGGATACAGAGGGTTACAGTTTGGGTGGTTACCATTTACTGCCTGTGGAGCTTAAAATTACAATATGGTATTATATATGATAACGTTCCTGGGTTTGAGTTACAAATTTGGGAATAAAGCAGTGAATTCTATGACATTGAAATATTTTGTTAGATACCATCAGATTGCCACATCATCCAGCTAACGGACTAGGTGCGCAGTAGATGCCACCCCCTTGCCCAGCTGGCAAAAGCATCTTTAAAAGTAAAACAGATAGTGTAAAAAGCAGAACTTTTCACAGGGTATAAGCCATGCAGAGACCACAGATCTGTCTGCTGAGTATCCAAAAGCCACATCAAATTCCTTGAGCAGAGCAGCAGCAGACAGCATCCAGTTGGGTACATAGCAGTTCAGTTTGTCTGTGGGCTGTAGCTGATAGATGTGTGAGCAAAGGCAGGAGCAATAAACCTGTATTTATCCAGAACCAATGGCTGCAGTATCCAGTACAGACAGCATGCCGGGGCTGTGGCTGCCACCCAGCACAGAGGCTGCAGTGGCTACTGCAAAGCAGGGGATATGTGCAGTAACCCCAAATCCTGCTCGAGTGGATTCATTGCTCCTCATCTGCCCAACGATGTTTTTGTGCTGAATAAAATTCAAGCTGAGTAAACAGATGTTTTATCTCAGCACAGTACGCAAGTGCACTCCGTTGTGTTCAGTCTCAGAATTTCAATATATGACTAAGTATGTCTCCTACACCACAGCCTAACCTGTATTCCACGTGTTACTCCAAAATCACAACCACTGTGATTTTTCCTTCAGTCTGCCAACACTTATCTTCATATCTGTACAAAGTATGCTTTTCAAAGGCTCAGAACTCATTCAAATCAAAATCAATTTGTGGAGGAACCCTCAAAAGTACTTTTCAATGAGAGAGGTGTCCCTACCAAATTTCAAATTTCAGCTCTAACCAGACTGGCTCAGAGACAGAGCTGATCCAAAAGAAAAGTGAAAATAATGTTATTTTAAGTGTGGATACTCAGAAAATGGATGAATGGTTTATGAGAGGGTTTAGGGTTTTTTTAATATGTACAATTGTGAAGAAAAGATGAATCTAGATAATGTCAAACATAAAAATGAAGATTTCTAAAAATGATGGATGAGCACTTTTAGATTAACTGTGATCGTCCAGGCTATGGCAACTTTAAGTATAATATCCTCAAAATATGAACCCAAATATTTTATAAAATCAAAGAATACCTGGAAAACAACTTCATTAAATGCACAACTACATTATGGTAAATGTACTGGGCAGTTAAAAGACTTAATATCCTTTCTTTTACAAATAAAAAGGGAAAGTAATATTGTGTTTTAAAGGACTGAAAGCATTGAAACAAGACATTTCTATAGCAGCTACTGAAACAAGATGCCATGAGAAATTGGTGTGTTTGAGAAAGCAAATGTGGAAAAAAAGAACGGAAAAGAAGCAGACGTTATTTTAGGTTTCTAGGAACCCATGAGTGCTCAATTCTACTGCATGCTTTATTTCGAACCTTTTTCTCTTAAAAAAAGGTCCATATATCAATAAAGTATATGAGACAGTCTAGTGTTTTGTATTGAAGCAGTGTACTCGAAACATCCAGTATTTCACTGAAGCTTGGCTGCAATCACATTCACTAAATATGAGAAACTATCTTTGCTTTTTTAACAGGATGTTATGTTTGATATTTTAGGTTGGCATGACAACTGAAGAAATAGATTCCATTGTTCATCATGAAATAATCAGACAGAATGCCTATCCGTCACCTCTGGGCTATGGAGGTTTTCCAAAATCTGTTTGTACTTCTGTAAACAACGTGGTATGTCATGGTATTCCTGACAGGTATTTCCCCAATAATATACGTTTTACCACTGGGAATTAAAATGTTAAACTGAAATTAATATATTGTATTTAATATTGAACATACTTCAGCTTAACTAGGTGTCATACGTAAACATACTGCGGATGCAGAACGTGTTAGCACACAATACTGATAGCTGTTATAGCAATGTATGTGAAATAGAAAAAAATATGCTGTTTGTACAGGCACTTAAAAAATATGGCATAATGCCTTTTGAGTTTAGTATGTGGGGGGGAACAGTACAGTCTGATTTTTTTTCATCCAGCAAAATAAGTATAAGCTAAGGAATAAATATATTTGAATTTTTGTGTTTTTTTTTTATACTTGCAATACATTCAGCTAGTCAAAAAGTAAAATATGAACCCTAGTGAGAGAAAAAGAATAAATATAATGGTAGATTTGTCATGTGTTGATATGTTTTTCTGGTAGTTGTTTCTCATTATTTTATATTCAGCTACACTTGTTCTCTGAGTAGTGAGAGCTGAACATTAAAAATGGTTAGTCTGTTTGCCTCTGCCTTCCTCCATCACAAAATATCTACCCCTTGATTTTTTATGTATGTCATTAGGTGTTTATTCTTATATTCCCTTTGTTGGGAGCTGTCTGTCACCATTTATTTTTTTTTCTGTTTGTGTTTCAGTCGACCTCTTCAGGATGGAGATATTATCAACATTGATGTCACGGTGAGTAATTCATATAAAAAATAGTCTTTGATCAACTTTAGAATCACTAGTAGCAACAGGAAGAATAGTGGATTGGAGATGGGGGATGCACAGATGGATGTGCTGTTTACTTCTGAGCCAAGGCACAAGCAGCTGGTTTCCTTTTTTGTTTTTAACTGTGTGTTTATTCCAGCTAGACCCAGGCCTGACTTGAATTTAGGACTGGAATCAGATGCACTGAGATCAATGTTGGCCTAAGTGAAATGTCAACCCAATCCTGCTATGTGTCATGTTTTTGAGAAGGTGTAATTGTTATTGATCCACTGTGTAGTTAATGCAGAGCACCACAGTACTGGGCAGCAGCTGAAGATAGATATGTATGAGATGAGCTAACATGAAGAAAGCCAGCATTTTTCCTTCACTCTGCCAAGATTGATCTTCCTCTTCCTGCTGATTTTGAGTGGGGCCTGACATTATCTTACTCTGTCATTAGAGGCTACATTGGCCTGTGTGTGTCAGTCTATTTGGACAGCAACTCTTTTGCTAGCAGTGTTCCCTACGTTTATTAAAATCCCCAAAGGTAGTGTTGTGTTCCATTTCTGGTATAAAAGCCCTGAACCTTTCCAGCAGAAACAGAAATAGTGTGATATAACTGTGACTTAATATTTCCAGAGAATCGTCAATTATAGCTATTTAAATAAACACGGGCTGGATTTTCTTAGGAGCAAGAAAGCACAGGAACTGGAAGCCCAGTTCTCATTTCATTTATGAAAAGAAAGTATTTGTCTCTTGCAGAAGCTTTTTTTTCTTTTTGCTGTGCATGTTTTTATTTTTCCAAAGTGCTGTTTATTTCTAATATGATCACAGATGTCTTTTGAATCCCACCATTATTTTGCAGTAATATGTCACATACAAAGGAGTAACATCTCATAAAAACAAGCTTTTTAAATCATTAAAGAAACTCTTGGTAACTTGATACTATTTTCATACTGGCAGAGTGGAGAAATCTCTACCTCTGAGCATAAGATTCAAGCTTTCTAAAATATTTTTGCTATTAAAATTAGGGTCAGTGACCTTTTTCCCATGGTAGACTCACATGTGATCTAGAACTGGGTTTGGTTTGGTTTGGTTTTTTGGTCTTTCTAAATTCTTCCCCATCTCCTTACTTTCTAATTGTAGAATTCTGACTATCAGTTTTACACAGTGCAATCTATCACTTTTAAAGCTTATTTTTGGCCTTCATTTTTACTTTGGTGAACTGGTGTTGCTTTGCTTATTTTATTAGAGTAAATCAGTTTGCAACAGCTAAGGTTTTCACATCATATTTCTTTGTATCTCATTAAGGTTCATTTTATTTTTTTGTTTTATCTGTCAGGATAATAATGATGCCTTAGATAAAAAAAAGTGTAGATTCATATCACAGATACTTACCATGATAAAATAAATGAAATATTTTTATATTGACACAGTATGCATAGTATGCATAGTTGTCCACTCTTCTTTCTAAATATCTGACTAAATGTTACTGGTCTTTTTGAAGACATATATTTATTTGCTTTCTGTTTACTCGCATAAAATAAATAAAATAAAATAAATCTTGATGTTTCTGTGAATGTGAAGATTTCTGCAAGGATGAGAATTGCTGATTATCTTTGTAAGATTTATTTTTATCAATTAAAATTAAACTGTGCTGTGATTGATAATTGCTTAGTCCAAAATAGCTGAGGAAAAAATACTACTTTTCAGCATTACTAACTGATCTCTTGGATTATTTTTAATGAACCTAACTGGGATGTTTTACAGATGGGCAGAATAAAAATCAAAGGAAATATTGCACAATAAATTGTTTATAGTTGTGTACCGGTTCTATAAAATAGTTAAATAATATTCAGGTTCTTAAGTGTAGATACCTAACACTATGTACAAATTAACTGAAGAAAAAAATCTATTCTATCACAATTAAGATAGTAGCGTTTCATAGATGAAATACAAATTTTATTGGCTTGAATCATGTAGACTTTAAAATGTGTTTTAGGATTGAAACAATAGGGTCACCCATCACTGGATCCTCAGCATAGTGCAGTTTTCAGCCTATTGTTACCAGGTTAATGTTTCTTACAGCTTGGTTCTTACAACTTGTTACTGTGTTACAGTTGTTGAGTTGTAATTTATTAACATAAAAAGTATGTAATTGCAGTTGATGGACTGCGGTAAATATTGTTATTAGTGTTATTATTGTTGTTATTGTTATTATTTTTAACCTCTCCTATGTTTCAAGTCTGAGTTTGCTTTTCCAGGATGATGGTGTTTAATGCTGGGGGTTTGTGTGTTGTACTTGCTGAAGCTAAAAACAAAGTTCAGTTTAAATATGAACTAAGTAGATTAAAACCTGCCCAATAGTCATTAAATAAAAAAAATTTTAAGAAGATTCAGTCTGGACTGGCAGAGAAAGATGTAGAGCAGGAGATTGCAGCTGCTCTTTGCTGGGGCAGCGGTAACACAGTTGGTCCCTTGCAGGCACTCACCTTTCTTTAAAACACCCCTCACTCCTAATGGCCTGCATTTTCTTCACATCTCATGATGAAGACAAACCTGGCCCAGGGATAAACTGTAGCTTGCTGCTTTTTTTTTTTTTTTTTTTTTTTTTTTTAAGTTGGGAATCAACCAAAAAGAATGTGGGTCTGTCTTTCACAAATAGCTTGCCAGTGGCAAAAGTTCAGTGGTTCGAGCTTGGTGAGTAATTAGTTGTAGAAGCATAGTTGCCCACTGTTTGGGGGAGAAAAATGTTTTAGAAGATCAAAACTCTGCACCATTATAATTTGTCTTTCTGGAGGGAAATTTGGCTTGGTCTTACAATTATGTTCCTGCCTGCCATGGTGCAAAGCTGCAAACCCCATTTTAATGGCATGTTACACAGCTCCGTAGTGCATAGCCAGGGTTTCTTGTGCCTGACAGAGAATTTTGGAAGAGCTAAGGTCTAAAACCTACAAAATGTCAAAAAGAAAAGTAAAAACAATATGTAATTAATTCAACAGGGTGTTACATTTTCAGCACATGAAATTTTGCGGTGCCAGAACGGTACATTTATTCTCTCAAAATTCATCTCTGGAAATCAGAAGTGAAATCTAACATTAATGCCACATTGTAGCTTCAAAATGAGATTAAAGAAAACCTGCAACAACTGGCTGTGAATTTAGCCCATGCCTTTTCCTTGGGGTTCTGAATGTTGGTAGCAGGGTATAGCTCCCACCTCCAAACTCCAGTGGGGAGTGCTGACTGTGAACATACGGGTCTCCCTGCCAGCTGCCAGCCGGTCTCCCAGTGCCCACGGCCAGCACTGGGCTGAAATGCCCTGCCCTTCTGGGGTGCAGGCAGGTCCCTGGCCACAGGGACAGGCAGCCAGGATGGGTGGGCAGCTGACAGCCCCAAGGCCCCCTTTAGCCCCTGCACAGCCCCGACCCATCTTCTCGCAAACAGCCCCGTTAGCCTCGTGTCCTGTAGCCGAGCGGTGTCACTGCCTGGTGCGCTGCTGGGCGGTGATGCACAGCTTCTGCTTTTCTTGAATTTTTAATTGGCAGTGTTGGCAGCCCTTATGCACCTTGCAGTCTTTCAGGCTTGTTTTTTTGGCTCTGCAATGTTCTGCTTTTCCAGTCTCATTCTTGCAAAAACAGCTTACCTGTCTATCTGTTGTGATATACAGCTTGTTCCTAGAAAGAATTAAGGATTTAATTAAGGAGACGATCTGTTTCTGAATGCAAAATGAGAAAATGTCTTTACATTTCTGCATATGTTTAGGTGTATTACAATGGCTACCATGGTGACACTTCTGAAACCTTTTTGGTGGGCAATGTGGATAAATCTGGTGAAAAGTTAGTGGAGGTTGCCAGGAAATGTAGAGATGAAGCAATTGCAGCTTGCAGACCAGGGGCTCCCTTCTCTGTAATTGGAAACACAATCAGGTAAGCCTTATATTGACAAGTAAAAGGAGGGCTGGCAAGTGGGACAAAGGTTATTGGTGGTTTGGTATAAAGCTGATGACATGTTTTATGATTCAAAACCATCATTTCAGTCTGATATCAGTATGTGAACTGCCAAGCTATAATGTTGTTCCTTGGGTAAGAGGTATTTTTTTTAAAGTGAATTACACTAGGGTCAGCAAAGATAACTGTAGAAAGAGACAAAGATATTCATAAGGTAGATTTAAATTAACACATGTAATTTGCAATGGGCTTTAGTTTATTTTTTATTAGTGTGTGACACTATACCACATCTGCCTAAGAATGTAAGAAGGTTAGAAACCATTGTTTTCGTTGTGTAGCAATAATGAATGTTACAAAGGAATTAGTCAACATAAATAAGTCTCTTTGTTTAAAAACTACAAAAATATTTAACTCGAGAGCCTCAGATCTTACAAAGAGCAGTGCTTGCTAACGTCACGGGATAAAAAGAGCTGACATTCAGAGATTTTTCCCTATTTTGCATCTGTTCTAGCCTTCACATAAATGCAGTCATGACTCTTCTGCTGCTGATGGTTTTGAATAAAAATACTTCTTAGTTTTTTGAAGGTACCTATGGATCATTTTAAAATGTTTGCAAAAAAAAAAAAAAAAAGAAAGAAAAAGACATATATCGTATACATTTCATTAAGCGATACTTCTTTGGACTGCTAATGGTCCCAACATGTATTGAATTCATTTTGATTACTTAAAAGCTGCAAGGCTTAGTCACCTTGAAAGGATGCTGCATTTTTTTTTTTCTTTGTAAATCTTCAAATACTTTAAGAGAAAAAGAGAACGGCAAAATATCAGTTAGATGTATTTATAGCTTTAAAAATATTGTAACAGAGTCTGAATCAAACTTTAGTAAAACCTCTTTGGGTTATATCTGAGAAGCTTTTATTGAAGACTTTGTATAAAATTGTGTTTTTGACAGTTTTAAATTATAGGCTAACTAGCCTGGAGAAAAAGGATAGTGTCTTTCTGTTCTTTCATAGGAAATGTTGAATCAGACCCCTACTGGGAAAAGAAATTTAATGCATATCTCACTATCTTACTGTCCATGAATATAATAGAAGTGAATTCAAAATGTAGTTTTATTTTTGCAAATGGGATGAGTCGATAGATGCACCTCATATTTTTGAACACCTAGGGTTCAACAAATTTACTGGTGGTGCTCTTGCATTTTAACAAAATTTATTCTTGAGTAGAAGGGGGCACAGAACACTGGATTCTTATTCAAGCATTCTATCGAGCTCTGCATTCATGGCTGTGTCTAAAGGGCATGTCAGCCTTTGATTCTCTCTGAGAGGTAATTATCCTTTTCCTGTCACGGAACAACAAATGATAGCTAACTACAGAGGCACATTTGCAGTAGTCACATTCATCAACTGCAGAAAAAAAATTCAATTTAATTGTGCAACACAGCTGCACATAGGCTTTTTGAGCATTTCTGTTGTTCTCCCTGTCTTGCTATTCCTCCCTCCAGATCTATTTTTTAAACTTTTTTTCTGGTTATTTTTTTCCCCCTTTTTGTCTCTTCTTCCATTTTTACTCTCTGTACTTTCTTGTTAAAGTAATTTTCCTTTGTGGCTCTCATTCTTTTTTCCCCATTGAAGGCTATGAATGTAGAAAATTATCACAATTACTCATATAATTGAGCCTCTTTGTAGCAAGTGCAACTCCAGTAGCCTTTCTCCATCATGAAAATGGTTTCATTATAGGGTTTTTCATATTCTCTGACACCATCTACACAGAGGAACAGGCGTGCAGATGAGATGTACTAGGAACAGGGTAGATCAGTAAGGTCACAGTAGGAATAATTAGCTCTGCTATGGAAAGAGCATCTAGGCCTTTTACTGCTACATAAATGTACTGTCCATGGCTTTTAGTCACAAAAAAACTTACTAACAAATGGAGCTCCCGCCTACTACTTTGAAAAAAAGATTTGTATCAACACTACAATTTTCCATCATTAAGACTAATAACACAGAGCCTAGTATACATCAAGGGGAATAAAAAGAAAAATCTCACATTCAAGTGGCGGCTGGGTGCTGACCTTTGTTCCCTTTTTTTGTGTTCAACTTAACTCTTTACAAAAAAGAGCCACACGCCACACCAACATGCAGGTGAACTCCAGCTAGTGCTAGTAAAGCATGGCATTCAGTTGGAAAATCTGATAAATCTCCATGCAGGATAATGCATTTCATTACAGATTCACTACATTAATTTTAGCTGTATTAAAAAAAAAAAAAAAAGGGAAGAAGAAGAAAAAAGAACAGAGTTGAATGTGACATTGGATTTTTGCTCTGTTGGTACGGAGGTCAGTTTGCCTGCAAAGTGTAAATACATAGTCAGCGCCCCCTCTGAAAAGCAGATTAATCGAAGCTCGTAACTGCTCGAAACTACACATGAAATAGCAGGTCATTAACTTTATTTCTCAAGATTTTACCATGTTGACGATTTAAATGTGCTGATTTGCTTAGAACTACTTTAACACTGCCTGTGCTGAAAGATCACCTTGGCTTGGTGAAACTGTGTATTTCAGATTGTTTGTCATTCAGCATTTGCTTGCAGACAGACATATAATGTATAATACATACATATATACATCAAAATCTGAAGTTTCAGAAGAGTTCGATATAAAACCTGAGAACAAGCACCTACAAACTGAAAACATTTAGGTCCATCAGAATGGGAATTGGCTAAGTTTCTTTCATCGGTGTTTCTATAAAGTTGCTCAAGCGATATGCAGAATCCATCTTGCACACAAATAATCAGAATATTTTCTTTCTACAGTAGGTTTGGGAATAATTATATCTCAGAGGTAAGTTTGCAGTCAGTATTCAAACGTAGTCTTTGTTATGGAAGCTCAGTAGCTGACACTGAATATTTCCTTGAGAGCAGTTCCTTCTCCCATCGGCTACAAGTTGCAATAAAAGATTGCATGGAAGTTACTTTGCTTAAAATTTGGGTCTTTGCTAACTCCCATTGAAAGGGGTGTCAAAACTGTTGGTCAGCTCCAGTGGAAATGGAATTGGGCCCTATGGTCCATTTTCTTTTACCATTTCTGACATTTCTCTTTCAGATATAAATAAATCTAGTTTGAAATCTGCATTTTAGACAGTGAGTTTAGGTCCATGAAAGTGTTGAGAGTAGAGAGCTTAAAAACTTAAACATGATTTTGTTAAATAAACCTATTTCCAACTCCTACAAAAAAAAAAGTAGTGATGAAAGTATTAATAAATGGTTTAAAATGTTTAACTCCTAAGTATATGTTTTGATATTAATTTAGAACAATATAAAGCAGATTTTAAAAAAATCTGTTTCTATCAGATTATGCACATTTAAACAATAAGTGGCTCAGGCAAAATAAGTCATTTTAATGTCATCTGTGATAGATTTTCCTTGACAGCTACTGTAAATTACAATTACACTGCTTCTCTCTCCACTTGAAAGTAAGCATTGCAATAAATTATCTTTTATTTCAATCCATCATGTCTGCTTTCAGAAACAGAGAACCTTAAATAAAAGTTCAGCACTATTGTAAGAAAAATACAGTAATTTGTGTTCCAGTTTGAAACTAAAATGTACCTTTCTTTCAAAAAACAATTGTTGGCTTTCAAAAATATTACTAATTATACCTCAACATTTATTGTCATTAGAGGGAATCCCTGAACCTGTGCATTCCCTCAGTCTAGGATTACTATTTAAGAAGAAAACACTTGAATATTTTTCCTGTACAATTTCATAATTTCTCAAATGAGACACTATAGTACCATTCCAAATAGATATTTTTATCACCAGTAAATATAGTTTAGGCTGATGCTGCTTTCAGTATTTTTTTTTAAAGCAAATATGCCATTCAGTGGCAAATCTGCTAAGAATATATCTAAGAAAAACATGGTTACTTCTAATTTATTTAAAAAAAAAAAGTCAGATCCCTACATAAGAACACAATTGTCATAGGGCTGTTAACAGCTCTCAGTGTTTCTCAAGTGTGCTCACTGACAAGAAGTGTAAGACAGATTCGTTTAGCAACTTCAGCCATTCCTGTCATGCTGCTCTGCAGGACTGTTTTTGATAAAGTTTCATCCCTGAGGAGAGAAGCTGGCTCCATGGGAGAAGCATTCCTGGATGAGAATCAGTTCACCGGGATGCTCATCCTGGGTAGCAAAGCAGTCTGTTCCATCTTGTCTGATCAGTCAAATTCTTTCTTCCATTGTGCCATCAGAGAGCCCAGAGAAGCAGTTGCTGTCAATGCTGAAAATAGGATTTGTGTCACTTTTTCTTCAGTGCCTGCTAAGAATACTAACCAGACCTACCTTGAGGAAAAAGTGACAAAATTTGGTAAAAAGGAAAAGAAAATGCTCCTCTAGTTGCTTCTGGAGACTATCTGCACAGAGCAGTCACCTAAGGAAATTCTTTCAACCTGCTTTTCAGCTTCTTAACAGGAGGGATTTATCACCCAAGAGCTCCTTTCAGGGGAAGCTTGAGTACTGGGGAGAGCTTTGTAGGGTTGGTCTTGGCTGTTCCTGCTTTGTGGCAGTTTCCGTTAGGCTGCTGACAGGACAGCAATGCCTGTTCCACACTTATCCCTCCTTTCAGAGAATTAGCTGTTGTCTGGCAACATGGGAAGAGGATGCTCAGATGGCAACTGATACCTGTCTCTCTTGTCTCCGCTCTCAGAAGCACGATAACGCCACAGGAGAGGCTCTGGCAATGGATTTAGGTGGACAGTCTGGCCCTCAGTGATGTTCCTTTACCAGCTTGGCCACTGCTGATCCATCCCAATGCCTGGCTTTGCCATAAGCAAAAGAAGAGCAGCACTGCAGGCACTCTTGACTCTGCAGCCACTGGGCTGGAACACATAGCAACAAAACATAAAATCAAGTACTGGGCTCACTAAATGATTAAGCTTTTAATCCTGCCCGATTCACCTCTGCCCAAGCATGCAACGTGGCTCAAAGAATAATGTCTGTGATGATAAATGTTGTCAATAGGTATTTTTAACAATGATTATTCTGCAGAAACTTCTTGTTTTCTTTTCATGCTGTCTGTGTGGTGTGGCTCTGCTGTCCCAGCCTTTGCCCTGGAAATGCATACCCCAAGGATGAGGGGAAGTGGCAAACTGGCACATCTTTTCCCACAGCACATGCCAGGCAGCCCAGCTCAGCTATGCCAACTTCTGCCTCCTGCCTTTGCTGCTTTCCCACTTGCAACCAGGGCTCCTCCAGCTGCCTAAGCATAAACTGCCTTGTCTGCAAGAAGCATCTGATGAAGTTGGGGCTGCAGTCTTATAAGGTTGTCTTTTGGGAAAACTGGAATACAACCTTAAACGGCCACCCCTGACAGATCCTGAGCCGGACAGTGCTCAACCAAAATACTGAAATGTTGTCAGCAGCAAATGGCAAATGTGTGCAAAAATGCTCCAGTCCATGTCATCCTGATTTTTTAATCAGATTGCACAGCCTGGGAATCCTGGAGACTGCAGAGGCTAACCAAGACCAACAGTTCAGTTCACTCTCAGAGCTGTTTCATGGTTACAGCCAACGTGTACATTTACAGAGTTACCTTTGCAAACTGTAGTTTGGATTAGAAGCTTTGTCTCATTACTGTAACTCCACAAGCATGTAAGAGCTCACTGGGATTTTTTAAATACTCCAAAGTAAAGCTAGTAGCTGTGGAGAGAAATTCTCCGTAGCTCCTTCTGAAAGACATGCAAATACTAAAACCAGATTGAAAGCAGCTGAGTTTCATACCTGTAACTTGTTTCCTCCACAGGTTTTCTATGTGACCCTTCAGGTTTATTGACCCTGTTACATTTTATATAAAGAATACCAAGGCTCTGTATGGAGACATTTTTAAGAGGGAAGGAGGAGGGGTATGGGTGTCTGTCAGTGCAGATGTCAAAGCCCTATGAGTTCCAGGATCCCCTGTTCTGATCACAGACAGTAACCACTGAAGTACTGATGCCAACAGAATTGTTTTCAAGCTGTTTGGCAAGAAAGTGGCAGAATTCACCATTGAAATGCATGAGAACCACTTGTTTCACTGCGTGAGACACAGGATACTGTCTTCACACTGCCTTCTGTGTGCCCGCTGCTCGTGTGCCTGGTGCCCAGCATGCAGCTGCTGCTGCTGCTACCCTCCTTGTCAGCAGCTGAGTGCTGGGCCAAGAGCTTCTCCTGCCCAATGGAGAGTATGTAGCCATGGTGCTCAGAAAAATAGCTGCACAGAAAAAAAAAAAAGGGCAGCTTTCTGTCTTCCAACAAAAGATGGATTTTGCCAGGAGAAAAAATCCTCTAATAATACAAAACATCTCAAAAAATGACTTCGCTCTTTCAGAGATGCCATGTAAGGACATCAGCAAAGCTGAATAGTTAGTGGGATTGTTTCTGTTTTTGCAAAAGACCTGCAGAAGAAGGTGAAAAAAACATATTGCATGGATGTCTTTTCCCCATCTCTCTTTAGAGAATCACTTCACCCATATGGGAATCATCATTTGCATTGCTCTTGGTCACCAGAGATCTTCCATTCATTTTGTGTATGTTTCTGAGGAATCTGGCTTTCTAACTCATCGCCATTCCCTGTACTTCTTGCTTGGCCTTCAGCATCATCACAGCCAGCAGGCAAAGTCTCTGACGTAGATGTGGGGGATGTGATAGAAAGGCAGGGAAGAAAGTACTTTCCATCTCTAGTAGGACTTTTCACTGCATAATCCTTCATGATTTTTTTCAGCATAAGTGATATATAAGGTAAAACCTGAACTTTGAAAACAAACAAATGAAGCCCAAATTTCTAGCTTTATTGGTAACCCTCTTTGCTAGTACTTTGGACTTTGGGAGCAGCAAAACCTAAAATTCCCATTCTTCTACAAAGTTAATGAAGAAATGTTATGAGTCTTTGTATCAGAGCAATGGGTAGGTAAAAGCTAATATACAAACCCTGTTAAAACATGCTTTAAGGTCTGAACACTGCAGCATTATTAACCATTGACCCAGCTCTACTCTCTCATCGCCATTTCGCTGTAGTGGAGCAGCATGTTCCTCAATTGCAGTGGCATTAAATTCTGGGACTATGACCCATGGGCACTGGAACCAGCACTGCAGGGTCTGTGAAGCCTGGTGTGCAAAGGGATTACTTTGTACAGCAAGCTGAGGCCACTTTGCACCTGAATAAGAGCTACCCGGTGGGGTTTAACAGGGTTTAATTTCTGTAAGAGCTTACACCTTTATTTGAGTTTCTTAACTTTTTCATTTCTCCACCTGTAGTGAAACTCTCAGAGAACATTTTTTAGTGTGTACATATAGGCAAACCTGAAGTTCTTAGTGCCTACCTTGATTCAAAATAAAGAAATTAAGCTTTTCATGTAAGTGAAATCTCTTCAGGCTAAGTGTCTTCCTTTCTTGCTCCTGTTTGATTTTAGAAATATTGTGGGGATGATACGCAGGGACAGGAGTAGCTACCTTGACACTTCCAATCCATCTCCAGGTCCTCCCAAATCTCTGCATTTTTCTGTTTTGTATGTCGGCAGCCCTCCTGTCTGAGCTGCCCCAAATCATTCCCTCCACCACTACTTGAGTACAGGCAGAGCCTGAGAGTGAAGCCTGCAGACATGGGGTGGCCCAACAGCCAGAAGATACCCCACATAACTCCAGTCCTCCAGTTTTTAAGAACTGAGACAGAAATTTGCTTTCCCAAGTTGGGTAGGGATCAGTGGCCAGCCACGGCCCTACAGGCAGCTCTCAGAGATGCTCCTCCCTGAGGCAGATGATGGCAGGCAGGGCAGATCTTCCAGGCAGAACTGAAACACTGTGAGTTAAGTTCATTAGAAACACATTTTTATTTAGTGTGAACATATTTGCTGGACTTTCAATACATTTTCATACTGAATGTTTGCAGTATTGTAAAACGAAGCCATAGGGCTCTTAATTCTCTCTGCTGGCAGCAAGAGCCTCCTCAAGAAACACAGTGCAAGCACTGGGTCTGCACCTCAGGAGGGCTCGGTAGAGGCTGCGGTTTGGTGGTGTGATGGGCCCTTGGCTGCCCAACTTGGCAACTTTAGCTGTGCTGTGCCATGTTAAAATTAGTTCCCAGTGTGCTTATGGAAAAAGTTACCCTCCATAAGACAGGAAGACAACACGCTGCCATCTTGCTTAGACAATAGGACTGGCACAGGAGGTACCAGCCTCTGCTACCAGCCTCTATACCGGGATTGCTTAACTCTGAAACCTAACAATGGCTCACCGGTGCTTGCTCCAGTGGCTGCTCTCTTTCGGAGCGGGTGTGCAGTGGTGACCCAGTGCCGGTGGCAATTCGGTGGTGAGGGCTGGGGCCGTCTAGCAGAGGTGATGGGTGGTCGGGGCACGCACCCTCACCGTGTCCTCTTTGCCCCCGCAGCTCAGTGGCGCGGCGAGGTGGCTTCCAGGTCTGCCCCTTCTTCGTCGGCCACGGCATCGGGTCGTACTTCCACGGGCACCCCGAGGTGTGGCACCACGGTAAGCGGACCCCGCGGCGCCGCTCCGCCGCAGGCGGCGAGGGGCTCCGGGAGGGGAGAGGGAGGGCGGTAAAACGAGCAGAGCCCCCACACACCCACGCACTCTGCCAGCTCAGCGGGGCGGGGGATTGCCGGGGGGGAGCTTTCCTCGCTGGGAAGCTGGAAGGCATTCCCGGCCTTGTTTACTGAAAGTATTTTTGAGGACAAATCGCTCGTTAAGGGAGTTGTCGGGGCAGCCGAGCCCCGCGGACCGCCTTCCCCGCCCCGCTCCGGGCGGCAGCTGCCGTATCCCGCTGCCCCGCATCCCGCCCGCGCCCGAACCACGCCCGCAAAGTTTGTCACGGGGCAAAGAAAAGTGTCTGCTGTCGGGGAGGTCCCGTTGCGGGGTGGGATCGCTTTCGGCGGGTGCTCCGGCCTCATAGCAGGGCCCGGCGTGCACAGCACCTGCGAACCAAAAGGGGGTTTAAACAAAGTGCTGGTTGCGTTTTCTATTAGAAGTAAAAAAAAAAAAGCCAAGATCCATAAACACATTTTTATTTTCTTTTGTAGCCAATGACAGCGATTTGTTAATGGAAGAGGGGATGGCGTTCACAATAGGTTAGTAGCTCTCTGCTATGGTTTTCTATTAAAAAGCACACGCGGAGCTGCCCAGATCCGTTAAATTTCTTTATTAGGATATAGAAATAGCTGTGCAGACAGGAGGATGTCCGTGACACTGACCCCTTAGGAAGCAGATTAAAATATAATTTTTTTAAAATTATAACTAAGGGACCATGTGGGTGAAACGGCTTTCAGAGTGCAAGATTTAAAAAATGAAATGTTTTTTACAAATCTTACTAGTACTTGATGCATATTTTTGGCGAGGCAAATACTCTGCCAGCACACTTGGATTGAGGAGGGTGAGAAGGATGTGATCATGTCCCTGAAGCCAAGCAGCCTGGTGGCACTTAGTCATTCACTGCCTGCCAGAGCCGCTGTTGGGTTTGGGGACGGCGGCAGCGGTAACCAGCCGGAGCCTCGCCCTGCAGACTGATGGTGCTCACTTCCAGTCGTGGAAAGATGCTGGGGGAAAAACCCTCTTTCTCACTGTGTGGCTAAATGGCACGGCAATTAGAGGGAAATAAGAAAATTGTTGTTTTGCTGATTTAATGAACATTTTAAGCCTGTTTAAAAAATTCAAATATTTAAAACTATCTGCTGTTTATAAATGTGGTTGGTGCTTTCGTTATTATCCACGGGGTCTTAATTAAAGCTTGATTAAAATTCCCTGCTTTTACAAAGGGAATGGGCAACTTCCAACCTTGATATTTCATCTTCCTTTTTAGTTCACATTTCAGTGTGACAAGAGAGTGCCAGCCTAGGAAGGACGGGACCTGTGTGGAAGGGGAGCTAACTGCTGGGACATCCCCCCCCTTTTCTTGCTTGTTTCACAATCCACACAGGAGTGCAACTAACTTTAGAATGCATTTTGTTTTTCTTGCTGCAGAGCCAATAATAATGGAAGGATCCCCCGAATTTAAGATTCTGAAGGATAAGTGGACGGCAATTTCTGTAGACAATAAAAGGTGCCTGATTTTAATTTTTGTTATTTCCTTAGCTGTGGAACTCATCACTGACAGACAAAAAAACCCAAACAGATGAGTTTTCATGCATGGTGGATGCATTTGCCCCATAATAACTGCTAAATGTGCATTTCAGATCAGCACAATTTGAACATACCATTGTGATTACCTCAGAAGGAGCAGAAATCCTCACTAGACTGGTGGAAGAAACCTAAAGATGGAACAAGGAATGGAGGGACTTGCTGTACTTCTGGGATTTCCAATTTCACTCAGGACAGAGAAGAGATTTCTGTAATTTCTCTGGGGTATGCATGTTGTATAAGTCACTGCAGGGGACAGAAAAAGCAGCTTGAGGGATCAGCTCTGGACATAGTCCTTTCTGTGTGTTACCTGGTAAGTAACTGAGTAATAAAAGTCCCTTGGCTTGTTTGTGACCCTTGCAGCAGCCATGCACAGTCTGCAAGTGCAGAGGTTTGGGTTATTTGGAGTGAGGGACAGAGAGGGGGTCCTCTCTCTTCCAAATCCTATGTGGGACAAACAGGTATCAGATGACACAGTCTTTGTGCAACTGAGAGGACAGAGAAACATAGTATTTTCCCTTTATAGCTGAGCTGTGGAGTCAATTTGTCTTCACTGCGATTAGCACAGTGCTGTTTCCCAGGCTGTAACTTCTGCTAGGATGGAAAAAAGTTTCGTAAGGGTGTCAGGCAGAGGCTTCAACCTCTTCCCCACATCCTTCTCAGCAGCAATCCCCCCCTTCTTGCCTCTTTTTACACAGCACAAAAAATGATTAAAAATGAGATGCGAAGCATGCCTCTCTGGGGATCAATAATTGCCCTGCTTGAAGAATTAGCCGGTTTGGGGTAATCACTGCTCTGCGGTGCCCACATTAGTTAAGGAAAAGGCACTCTACAGTTTAAGCATCTTATGGAAACAGAGGAGATGTGGGTCTCTCTCAACCCCGTGCTCTCTGTGGTCCTGGTCCTGTGGGGGTGCAGGATTTGATTTGCAATTTAGCCAGTTGCTGACCACCCTGTCAGGCCAGATGGGTCTGGCACTGGAATTTGGAGGCTCTGAGAGCAGGACCTGGTCCTATGAAATGCGGGGTAGCCTTGGAAATAAATGACTTCCAGAAGTTCCCCAAGCCCAAGGCAGCAGCAGTGCAGTTTGGTACAAATAATTTGCTCCCCATTGCAGGGGGATACGGTCCTGTGCTGAGGGCTGGCCGGTTGCACATTCAGGCAACCTGGGCAGCTCACCACCGGCTCCCTCAGTGGTCCTGGGCAGAAGTAAGCCTCTTCCTTAGAGCTTTACGTGGCTGTTTGCTTTCACTCAAGTACAGGGAGCTCTCAGCTCTAATAGTTTCTAACAGCATCGTTTCAAAAAGCAGGGACCCCCTCCCTGAACACGGCTAACACCGCAGGGCAGCCGCTCAGGGTTGTCCTCCCCAAGAGGAGCATGAAAGGCCATAAAACCTGCAAAACAAACGATGCAGCCAAGTTTACAAATACACAGACATTAAATAGCACGAGTGACTCTCAGCACTGCCTGGAGGGGGATGTATTTTGTTCCTTTACATTCCGTTGGCCGAGTCGCATTGCCCCCTCCGAGGGGCACTGGGGACGGATGGGTGTCCTGTGCATCCCGGAGGCACTCCAGGGGCGCCTCCCGTGGGTTTTGGCCACGCTGGGAGCACCTGGATGGCACCGCATCCGGGAGTGCCAAGCTTCTCACCATCGTCTGCCCCTCTGCCTCTTGTCCTGCACTTATCGCAGTGTGGGGTGAGACGGGAACGGGGCAGCCGGGAGCAGGGAACCTTCTTCAGCCCGACATAAGGGGACTGCTGGCAGCTCCTGGTAATCGCTGTTCACCCCTAAGTCCCTCAGGTAACTCTGGGGCGACTGTAGGTTTTACCATCCGCTGCAGAGCAGTGGAGGCCAGGCGGAGGCATTGATGGCACACGTTTGTAATCCTAATTATGAACGAGACTAAAGAAATGTGTCGGCTGTGCGGGGACAGCCAGCGCCTCGCACAAACCCGTCACGCAGGAGGTCTTGCCGGGCCAACACGATGAGAACCCCGACGTGGCAATCGCGGGTCAGGGCGTCCCGCGGCCCCTCCGCGCCCGCCGAAGCCGCGCTGCCCGGGGCCGGCGATGCGCGGAGAGGCAGCGGCCCCGCTCAGGAGCGTGGGTGTGAGCAGAGCCCCACCGACCGGTCCGCGGGGTTTTGGCGGGGCCGGCGGAACTGTGGCTCGCCTCGGGACTGCCTGCGCCCGGTCGCCTGGAGGAGGTGACGGCAGACCCTGCGGGCACAGATCAGCCTCCCCTCCCTGGAGCCGTCGGGCTGAGGCCGACGAAGGTGCCGGAGCACCCCGTCCCCTCTGCGGGCAAGCGCCCAAAACCGCCTCGGGGGGGTCACTTACATGGCCGGAGGGCAGAGTCGGCTGCCAGGGGACACCGTGCGTGTGGGGACACACCGCCACTGCCCGTTCCGCGCCAAGCCTCGGGGAGTTTGTGAGAATGAACTTTGCGTATCACGAGCAAACCAAAAAGAAAAATGGAGGGAAAGAGGAAGTAAAAGAGGCATTAGGAGACGAGCAATTAAAACCGACAGAGCCACTAATGAAAAGGAGGGGGGGAGAGACAGGAGCAGAGGGGCTCGGTTGTGCCAGCTCTGCAGTCAGGAGCCGGCTACTTCACGGACCGTCGCTGCCCGGAGGAGTCTGAACACCGTGCGGGCGCTGCCGGGGGTGCCCCAGCTCCGCTGCCGGCGCTAATACCTCTAACGACATCAACGCCGCGATTTGTTTTGAATGTTCACTTTTACTGGTGTTCTCCCTTTGCCAAAATGTGCTTGATTACATAGATGTGGTGCCGTGATAACTGCGCACCCTAGACAGCCTAAGTGTAACCGGGAAAGTTCAGCCCAGGCCAGATCAAATCCCAGGCTGTTTAATGCTGGAAGGCTGCATGTTGCTATTAGTGTTAAATATATGGCTAATTATGCGTATGAAAATTAAACATCAGTGTTATGCTAATGGGGCCGCCTTCAGCTGTGGATCAGAGCACTTGAGACTAGCATTTAATCAAATGAATCAGTAACTAATACATCTGCACGTGTGAACTTTCACAAGATCATTTTCCTGTTACAGTCACACCGCAGAATTATGAAAGAAATAATTATCAACACTTTCTAATTATCTAGCAAAGTAATTTGGGATTCATCGTGGGCTTTCTGGGGAGGATCTCCCAAGTCCCACCTCATTTACCTCTCACGCGTGCGGAAGTTTTCATTTTAAGCTCAAACGCGCCGTTGGCCCATTTTAGGGCGATTTTTTTTTTTGTTGTTAGATTGGTTTTTTCCCTTTAAAACAATAACGGCAGGAGCCGGGCGGCGCGATCCGGAGGCTCGGGCGGCGCTGGGACCGGCGGGCCGAGGCCGAGAAGCCCCTGCGCGCCTGCGGAGCGCGCCCGGCCGGGCGGGGCCCGCTCGCTTTGTCCACGGGTCCCGCCGGAGCGGAGCGGGGCGGGAGCGGCGGAACCTCCGCAGCCCGGCGGCACCGGCGGAGCGCGGCCGCTGCCCCTCGGCGCCGCCTGCGCGGCGAGGAGCGGGGAAGAGCGGAGAGGTTGCGCTGCCTTCCGCCGAGATCCGGACCGGCGCCCCCGGTCGCGGGCGGCCGGGAGCGGGCGGGCGGCGATGGAGCAGGTCCCTGACGGCTCGTTGTCCCGGACCGGGCCGGCGCGGGGCTCGGTGCCGTCGGGCGGCCGCGCTCGGGGACGCGCCGCCAGCTCCGCGCTCACCGCGGTCCGGGCGAGCCCCGAGCGCCAGGGACCAATCCAAAGCGATTATGCAAGACGGCGGACCAATCAGCTCCGCCGTCTCATGAATATTCATAGGCTTGGCTGAGTCAAAGCTTTTAGGCGAGTTTGTGTAGATCTACAGCATCATGCTTAGACTTTTCAAAGAGACAAACTCCATTTTCTTATGAATGGAAAGTGAAAAACCCTGTTCCGCTTAAATTGGGTTCTTTCCTGTCCTGAGAAACACAACAGACCCCAAAAAGGCAAGCTGAAGAGAGAACACACACACAGACCAAGCGACAAGAAATGACCATGACCACCATGCCAGAGAGTCTAAATAGCCCCGTCTCAGGGAAGGCTGTCTTTATGGAGTTTGGGCCGCCCAGCCAGCAAATGTCTCCTTCTCCCATGTCCCACGGACACTATTCCATGCACTGTTTACACTCCGCGGGCCACTCTCAGCCTGACAGCTCGTACAGCACAGCTTCGTCCTTCTCCCGACCGCTGGGCTACCCCTATGTGAACTCGGTCAGCAGCCACTCGACCAACCCCTACATCAGTTCAGTGCAGTCCTACCCCAACAGCTCCAGCCTGACTCAGACCCGGTTAGAGGAGACAGGTAGGTGCACTCGGCTTTGGGGAGGGGGGAAGGGGGAGGGAAGGCAAGGAGGGAGGGAGGGTGCTTGAATTAAAAAAAAAAAAAAATCTATCGGGGGAAAAAAATTAAATTAAATTACAAAATATTAGTCAAGAGAAGCTGAGGATCACAGAGGACCAATACACAGAGTACACAATGCCTGGCTGGAAAAGAAACCAACCCAGATGTGCACGTATTAGTCTTCGTAATTATTTATTGCGTAGTGCTATAAACAATGTATGCAATTAAGGGTAATTAAACCTAAACTGCAGCCTGTAAAAATAGCAAACTTTCTCTGGGAAGAAGCCTGGGCTGCCATAATCGCCCTGAGCCTTTGTTAGCGTTACTCGAGCTTCACTTTTCTTCCTTCTCATTATTGTTATTGTTGATGTTGTTGCTGTTATTGTTACTGCTGCTGCTGCTATTACTGTTACTGCTATTATTGCTATTGCTGCTATTATTATTATTTATTCTGCATCGTTTGTTGTTCATAGGGGCCGAATCGGAGAAAAGCACTGTGGTAGAAGGAGGGGAAGTTCGCTTTAATGGGAAAGGGAAAAAAATTCGCAAACCCAGGACTATTTACTCCAGTTTGCAGCTACAGGCTTTGAACAGGAGGTTCCAGCAGACTCAGTACCTGGCTCTTCCTGAAAGAGCCGAGCTCGCAGCATCTCTGGGACTCACCCAGACCCAGGTACAGCGCCAACTAAGCCGGGTCCTCTCCCGTGTCCCCTTCCTGTCCCCACAGCCGGTGTGGGAGACCCCGCGCCTAATGCAGACGGGTCACAGCCGCGGGCAACGGGGCCCGGCGCGACGCCCGTCCCGCCGCGGAGGCGCACCCGGTGCGCGGAGGCCCCCGCGGGGCCCGCTGGAGTTGGCGGGGGGGGTCTTATTGGGTGGTTTGCCATCACAAAATAACACAGCAGCCACGGGGGGAATAAGGGAGAGAAGCTGGGGGGCCGCTGGGTGCAGGGATCCGTCGGATCCCGGAGGGTGGGGGAATGCTGAACCGTACCGAGTCATGCTGAGCCCTGCCCCGTTCCCGTTCACAGGTGAAGATTTGGTTCCAGAACAAGCGTTCCAAATTCAAGAAGCTGATGAAGCAAGGAGGAGCCACCCTGGAGAGCAGCGCCTTGACCAACGGCAGGGCTCTCTCGGGCAGCTCGCCACCCGTGCCCCCAGTGTGGAATACCACCTCTGCCTCCGGTAAGGCCTCGTCGGGGACCCCGGGCACCTACATCCCCAGCTACACGTCGTGGTATCCTTCAGCCCACCAAGAAGCTATGCAGCAGCCGCAACTCATGTGATTATAAATACGTTTTCCCCTAATGCAAGCACTATCCGTCCCAAAAAGAATTAAAATTATCACGGAAAAAAATAATTAAGTAAAATAAAAGGAAAGGGGAAAAAATCTAAAAGAGGGGGGAAGAGAGAGAGACGAAAAAAAACCCACAAAAGAAACCCAAGCAAACAAACAAACAGGAGGTCTCTTGCCCATCCAGCCATTAGGACGCTGCACGGTAGCTCGGTGCAGGAGAGCACAGATGTGATGCGGGCCGGTTCCCACCGCTGACAGCTGACGGAGCGGCCCTGAGCACCGCACAACAGCCTGGGAGCAGAGCGAGCGCCGGCCGCGGCTTTGTGGGACAATCAGAAAAAGATGTTGGGGGGGGGAAAAAACCCTCTCCTCTGTCCTGTCTGTCTGTCTGTGTCTGTTGAAATGTAGGTCATTTATTTACTACCCCGATCTGACGGTCTCTTCAATTGCAAGGGGGAAGGAAGCTGTACAATTTACCGGAGCTTCTTTCCCTAGACATTTTCTGTACCTTTCACTATCCATCTGTATATTTTTTGTTGTTGTTAAAAGGGGAAGACAGGGGTTTTATTTATTGATTTAAATTACCACTATGAGAGTGCTAGAAACAAACTCAGCTTGCTGAGTGCACTGCTCGGACGCACAGTTTAAACAAAACCACAGACGGTCCGTCGTCCCGTTCCCCCCGCCCCTCCTCGAATAAATCACCACGAGGGAAGGATGCGATTTTAACTTTGACAATAACTTTTATACTTCGCTGGTGTGGAGAGGTTTGGTCCGAATGATTTGCATTTCTCGCGTATTTAACAAAGGAAATAAATGCACATTGTTTGGTACTCTGAAGTTGAATCGCAGCAGCTGCCGAGCGCTTTGCTGAGGTGAAGCAAGGCGCGGAGGACGGAACGAGAGCCCCGAAGGCGGCGGCGACGGGGGGGACCCGCCGGGAGAGCGGGCGGGCGCACCCGCGCAGTCCCGGCGCGGCCTCCCCGCGCAAAGCCGGCCCAAAGTCGAAATGCACAAACCGACGTGCAGGAGCTACTCGCTGTACATATTTTATTCTTAATTATTATTATTATTATTGTTCTGTAAACATGTTGCACAAATTTAGCCTTTTTTAATTATTATTTCCGTTCTGTTTCGTGTGGCTGTAAAACATGATGCTTTGTGTACTGAGATCTTGACATTTTACTTGTGAAAGTCGGAAGATGTGATAAACTGAGCTCGGCAGTGTTTAGTGTTCTATATGTCAAAGTTTAGTTTTATATTGAGAATGTTAACTTATTGCTTTGTATCTGGGGGAGGAAATGGAAAAAACCCACACAAATCTTTGTACATAAGTTATAAAGTTTCTTTGAGACAGTAAAACTATGGTTTGGAAAAAGAGACACGCGTGCTCCCTGTCTCGCAGCGCGGCCGGGAGCGGGACCTGGGCCAGGCTCCGCGCTCCGCGGCAGGACGGCGGTGGCCGTAACCGGGAAGTGACACAGAGTAAGGGGGTCGACGCGCCCCGGACAGGGCAGCGTGTCCCCCTGCGCCCCACCAGACCCAGTCAGACGGCGGTGGCCGCCGCGATGGGCCGCGGGACCCTCAGCCAGGGGGTCGCTCCGGGCCAAGGGGGATCCAGGAACAGTTCCTGGGACGGGAGAGGGATGTGGACAGGCCGGGACAGCCCCAGCCCCCGTCCCGACAGCCGAACCAGCTGCCTACCCGCGCATCCCGTCGGCGGCGAGGCCGTTCCGGTGCCGCCGCACTCACCCCGCGCCGGGCTCAGCCCGGGCCACTGCTGGGGTCAGCAAAGCGCTGCAGAGCGGAGGGAACCGGGAGCGTTTGGGCTTGGCGGGCTGGCCGTGCGCGTCTCTGCGCGCAGGTTCCGCGGCGGATCGGCCGTGCAGCCCCACCGGCCATGCTCGCCCACCCCGAGAGACGCACCCACTCCCCACTTCGCGGGGCCAGGAGGCAGCCGATGCGCGGCAGCGCAGCACCCGCCCCGGCGCGCACACGGGGAGCAGTGGCCCGTGGGATGTTGGATCCGACCTGGAAAACGCTCCCTATCTTTGCATTTCCCGCGGTGCCACGACCCGAGCCCGGACCCGATCGGCCTGAAGCCCCCAGTGGAGCCGGAAGGCTCCGCTTCCCCGCAGCGCCCCAGGATCCGCGCAGTTCCCGCCGCGGCTCAGCCCGAGACCACAAATGCCTTTAACCGGACAGGAACAGGGTGGTCAAGCAGCTTAGAGCGCTTTAAAGATATATTAGCTTCTCCTAATTCAATAACGTCTTGCTAACAGTTCAAATAGAGAAATTATTAGTTTTCTCTCAGCGAGGCGGTCTTGAGTTAGAGGCTATTATAATTGTACATTTGAAAATGTTAATCTCAATACAGGCCTAATTAATTCTGCCTTGTTGCTGACAAGTAGTTCATCAAATATCTGATTCGAAGATTTTCATAATGAGGATATTAATTAAACTATGAATAATCCAAAGGTGCTTATATTGAAACAATACCTCATTACAATGATTAAGTCCTGATTTCGAATATTATACCTTTACCAATCGTCACCCGGCAAACACAACCTTATGGATGAGCCTGTAAATGGCAAAATGTAATTTTGGGATATATTTTTTCCTTGTTGGGGAAAAAAAAAAAGTGCCCCTCATTTTCAAACACTCTGAAATAGGTTACACACAGCTTAATGATGATCAAAATGACTCTTTTCTGCAAAAAAAGACCCCAAAGTGCGCGTACAGCTGCAAACCCAAGAGGGTCAGCATCATTTCACTGTATTCTCTTCTTGATTACAAGCCGAGCCCATCAAACACAACATAATTACAGTAATTTCAGGTTTATTTATTCTAATGCAGTTTCCCCATCTCTCTGGTAATTATGAGCAATTTTTTCGCCCAGGGAATCTTTTTGCATTAACAAAAGAGATAACGCACTGAAAGCCAAATTTGCTGTGCATTGAGAAAAGCGAAGAAAAAAAAATAAAATAGGTGCGAGCTGCCATCTCTGCAATTCTCCTATATTGGAGCTCTGCAAATTGCTTGCAGGTGTATGGAGCAGAGCTGTCAATAGGAAGGGGCTTCCAAATTAGCAAATGCACAATGTTGAAGTAATGAAGACAGACTTAGCAAAATTGCCAAACAACAGATACCTCTTTAATATCTTCCACCCAAAAAGAAAAAGGAAAAAAAATCCCCTTGGAGTGTCCCTGCGAACCCCCTTCAATGGCTGGGGATGTTGTACATGTGTCAATCTAATTGCAGAGCACAGAGCGGCCCCTGAAACTAGAAAAAAAATCAAATATCAGAGCCCGTTTGCATTCGGAATTTTCTCCCTTCGTTTGACAGAGGGGGATAAGAAATCCCCGTCGACGGCCGCTCCGCTCTTCCCGCCGCCGCCCACCTGCCCCGCTCCCGCCGCCACCGCCGCTCTCATGCCCGTGCAAAAGTGCCACGTCCTCCCCGCGTCGGCGCCTTCCCCTCCCGACTCCCGGCTCCCGGCTCCCGGTTGGGGACCGGGCAGTAACGCGCCCCTCCGCAAGGAACCGACAAACGCGCACCACAAAACCACCGCCGAAAGCGAGCGCTCCCCGGGGCCGGCAGCCCCGGCCCCACGGCGGCCCCGGCCGGGAGTGTCCCCCCGCCGCCCCCGCGCCGCTCTGCCCGCGCTGGCTCCGCGGCTGGCGCGGCTCGGCCCGCGGGATCCCCGGCTGGGCTCTGCGCGGCAGCCCCGCCGCCCGGCACGCCGTCCCCGCTCCCTTTCCTCGCCGTGGTGCCGCCGGCGGGAAGTTTTTCAGGGAGACTGGGCCGGCGGAGCCGCCGCCGGTTCTTCCCCCCTCTCGCGGCCCGCGCGGGGCATCCATCCACGTCGCTCCCCGTGCACTCACCTACCCCCGCGAGAAAGGAGCCTGTGTCGCCACCCTTACCTTCCGCCTCAGTCCCTGAGGCTCTGGGCACAAGTCTTTGCTTTACAACAAACCAAAGGACCGAACGCGGCTTTTTGCTACGAAAGTTAGAGGAGCGAGAGACTGTGTGAGAGAGGGAGAGGATAGGGGAGGGAGAAAGAAAGCGAAAAAAAAAAAATTGAAGCCGAGCACAATAATAATATCCTGAGAGTGCAAATGCGGATTGAGGTCCCCCAGAGATGCACATGCCTCTGAGCGCAGCAGCCTTTTTGCAGCTCTGCTCTTGCAGAATATGACTGAAATTTTCTGCTATATAGCCTCTGTCTTTATAGCTGATGAAAAAAATTGCAGATTATTAGCATAAATGTTTACTCTTCATTACGCTGATGACATTGTGCACTCGAGATCTTGGTAATCTTTGGGAAAATTATGAGTAATTTTTAAAAATTTTAAAGCAGCAGCAGTTACCATGCAATTCAGGCTAATTCTGCGTAGGCTCCGAACGGATATAATTATCGAGGAGTCAAGATGTTATGCTAAAAACTATGCATTGATATTCCCATTTATTATGTACATACAACTTTGACAATGTTGATGCTTGAAATAGCAGGAAATTGTCTTGCGCAAAAATTACAGTCCATATTAGGACATGTGAAATTGCGAAGAATTATATAGTAATTGCAGGCTTTCAGATGGGAGAGCCAGAATGCTCAAACTAGTGCAAATGTGGATAAAATTACAGATCAGAGCAAAAATTAGGGAAAAAAGGGGTCTGGGATTTTTCAAGTTGGCTATAGGATTCCGGAAGTGTCTAATGCCACATGATTGCTGCAGCTTTAGGGGAGACATTCATGCCTCAAATAACTCCTTTTGCCAGAGCCGCTTTAATTGAATTTCTCGTGCTTTCTCTTTTCACCGGGCAAATGAGTAAATTGCCTCCCCACGGTACAAGCCCGGCCGGCCCCGCCCGTGCAACGGGGAGGCAGAGGGTGCCCCTCGCCCGGGCGGCTGCCGGGCCGCCCCCCCGGACAGGGCTGGCCGCAGAGCTGTCACTTACCCCGGCCGCCCCCCCGGTACCGGCCCCGTTCAGCCGCTCCCGCCGGGAGCCGAGCCCGGGCCCAACGGGGGGGGGCCCTCGGCGCTGGGACGTGGGGTGGAATCGTCCCAGCCCCCCACCAGGCTCCATCCCCCGCTCCCCAACCCTCCCTGGAGTGCCGGGGAGGCCGGGGCAGCTGTCGCCCCTCGATTATCCTGCTCCCTGCGACTCTGCCCGGCCCCGGGCGGCCGAGTCCCGCGTCACTGTGTCTTATTTGAGAGCTCATGGTTCTCAGCGGTGCCTGCTCTCTCTATCGGACAGATAGATCCTGTCCCATCTATCGGGCAGGAAAAGAGAAGAAAGCAGGTTACAAACATACACAGATGCATACGTATGCATCTGGGGTACGCGCGGAGCTGCAGAGCGCTCCTGCATCCGCCTGCCGTCGCCAACCCCAGCACGGTGTGAGCCGCATTTAGGATGCGAAATGAGGAGCCTAGAAGGGCTCAGGGAGCTACGGGGATGCTGAAACACGGAAAACCCATCGCATACACCAGGTGTAGACAGCCCAGAGAGAACTGCTGCTAGCAGACAGCAAATAAATAGTAATAAAGAAATAATAAAATACGAAATAGCTAAGTAGCAGAAAGAAAGCGCGGAAGCCCCCGTCCTGGGTACGGTGTGCTCTGCTCCCCGATCGCTGACAAGCGTCCACCCAGCTGTGCAAGTCCCCGTCCCGGGGACCCCACGCAGCTGTCGGCATCCTGCTCAACCCCGCGGGGCCGGGCAACACACCGCACCGCACCGCACTGCTGCATCGGAGTGGAGACGCCGGGCGCAGGTGTTTGGGGGGAACTTTATTTGACTGAGAGAAGCGTCTGTAAAAACGACGAGGCGGGAACGGGAAGGGAACGGTCTCCGTCCCGGCCCGCGCCCACGGTCTCCTCGTGCATCTCAGACGACCAGTTCAGCAAAACTTGTCACCTGCCAAAGGGGTGTATCCCACATCCCCCCTCCTCCCTCCGCCAGGGTCCGCGGAAACACCGCGCTGCTGGGGACACAGCCTTTGTCGCCACGCGTGCCGCCCCGCTCCACGCCCGCCGCCCCGACGGTTCACCGCACGCCAGCGGGGAACCTTTGTCCCCCGGCCCGAGTCGGGGCTGAGGCCGCTGCCGCCGGGTCTCCCCGCGGCCGGTGGGAGGGTGAAGGAGGGGAGAGATACGGGATGGGCCGGCCCCGCTGTTTCCCGGGGCGGTTCTTCCGCGTCCTCGCCGCCGGGTCAGCGCCGGGACCGGAGGGCAGCTGCCACTTCCCCCTTTGTCTCTCCCGTTCCCTCCTCTCGCTTCCTCTGCACCCGAGTTCCAACACCCCCTTCATTCTTCTCTTTTCCTCACTCCTCCTTCGACCCCCGCCTCCCCTCGCCCCCAAGCTTTCCCCAAGCTCTCAGGAGCAACCTGCCCTCCCGCCTCCCCCACTCCTCCCGACGTGTCTCCTGTGGGGCCGCCCCCCTCCGCCTTCCCCGGCCCCGCCCGAGCTCCTCATGCTAAGGCCTGTCGGGAGAGTCTCGTCCGGGCTGCACATTCCCTACTCCGGGCAAGCTAGCCTGGGCCTCTTCATCAACTTGTCTGCAGCGGGATCTTCCTCACGGCTCTCTCTCCCGCTGCCTTCTCCAAGGATGGTGGGTCCCTCGGGGCGACAAGGGCCAAAGACACCCCCCACAACCCCCAACACCCCTTTTTGCTTTTTCCAGCTCCAGGATTTCTAGGGATGCAGCCCTAAGGGATACACCCCTCAGGGTTACAGCTTGGAAGGGCACAGCTTGAAGGTGGGCATCCCTAGGGGGGGCAGCCCCGAAGGGTGCAGCCGAGGTCATAAAGTGAGGGTTCAGCTCAGAGGGTTGCAGGGAGTGGAATGGAATGGAGCATTCCAGCGGGCTAAATCAGGGAGGGGTCCACACCTCGAGGGATACATCTCAGAAAGGTGCAACTGGGAGGGCGTGCTGCCTGGAAAAGAGTGAAGCGTGGAGGGATCCTATCCTCGTGGGGTGCATCCCAGAGGAGTTATGAGGGCTGAAGGCTGGGGGGCTGCATCCCAGAGGGGAACATTCTAGGGGGTCCAGTCCTCCAGAGGCACATCTCGGAGAGGTGCCTCCAGGCATCGAAGAGCCACAGAGCGGCTCGGGGGCAGCCATCGGCTCTGGCTCAAGCAAAGCTCTCACGCAGGCTGCCGGCCTGGGTGCCACCGCCGGAGTGGCACAACGAAATGTCTCTGGGGCAGGGCTGCGCCCGGGGACCAGCTCCAGGGGCACTGAGGTCCTCGGACACGGCCGTGCTCCAAACCCCTCCGGACCGTCTGCGAAGCCAGGAGACGGCAGGAGATCCGGGTGAAATGTCGCTGGCGCCAGCAGGCGGGGAGGGGAGGGGGGGGGTGGCTCTGGGGCTGCTGCAGGCAGCGCTGAGTGATTCATGGCCTCGCCGAGAAGACTGGCAGGGGCGAGATTTTATTGTAGACGGGAAAAGAGGGAAGGGGGGAAGTTGCACGCTTGCGGCAACAGTTGCAATTGGGAGGGGGTGGAGCAGCGAACGCCCGGATCGACACCCCCAACCTCTCCCCTCCCCAAATAAACTCAGCGTGGGCACCATGGAAACAATAATTTATTTAAATAATCTCTGCTGATTGTAAAAGAAACATTAAAGAGTGTTTAAGTTTTCCATAATAAATAACAAAAAATACCCTGGGTTTTTTTTTTTTTTCTTCCCCACGATTCTAGACATCAAACGGCGTAAGGGCAGGGTTAGTGGCAAGGTTGCCGGCGGGGGTGGTGGTGGAAGTGAGGTTTCTCCGCGGCTCGGCACCCGACCCCGGGGAAGCCCCGTCGGGGCACGAAACCCGCTCGGAGGCAGCGCACGGGCGGTAGCCACGCCGGCACCGCCGCCTGCGACCAGCACTCAGCCGGGCCGGACGGTTTCGTTCACGGCTAAAAACGATACCTTAAACACGTGAGGCTTCTGTTTCAAATCTACATATAAAAATTATCTTTTTTTTTTATCGTTTTATTTTTTAATCCCCAACATCGAGGTGAGGTTATCCGCAAAGGCACCTATCAATTTTAAAAAAATAAAAAATAAAGTTAACCAGAGTTCTGCACCGGTGGCTTGATGAAAATGCCGGGAGAGAGGATGAAGAAGGATGAAGGGAAGGAGGTGGGTACTTGTTCCGCAGAGTGGTTGTTTTGGCGGCGGCAGGGCGGACCCACGGGGCTGAACGCACACGGGACAACGGGGAGGGACGGGGCACGGAGCGGTTCCTCTCCGCCGGAATGGCTGGAGACAGGCTTCACCAAAACACCAGTGCTGCACCTCTGTGGCCCGCGGCTGCCGGGCGCGGTCCGCAGGCTCAAGTCTCTGCAGCGCCTAGAAGATGCTACCGCCGCCGTGGTGGTGCGGGGGCTGCGCTGGCTGCGGGAGGGGAGCGGCCGCCGGCAGGTGCGCCGGGCCGCCGGGCGCCGGTGGGTACCACGAATAGCTACCGAGGAAGGCGGCGGCGGGGCTGGGACTGGCGGTGCCGGCGCCGCCCGCCGTGCGCGGGTGCGGAGCAAAGTCCCAGGCGGGGGGCGAGGAGGGGGACGGCGGCGAAGCGCTGCGACGGGGAGGCGGCTCCGCTGGGATCTCTCCGCTCTTCCACATCTTCTTGAACTTGGAGCGGCGGTTCTGAAACCAGATCTTCACCTGGGGAGAAAGGGGGAGTCAGGCGTCCGCAGCCTCTGCGGCGCCGTTCCGGCGCCCGGGTCGCCCGCGGCGGGGCAGGGACGCGCAGGTTTCACAGCCCCGAGCAGTCCCGGCACTGCCTCGGCGGTGCTACTGCTTCGCCGGCACTCCCGCCCCTGGGCCGTCGAGGCGCCGTGGGCCGGTCTTCCTCCCACACCTACACCTGCATCCGACCCCTCAGAGGACGAACGGTCACCGAGAGGCGAGATGCGCCCGGGGCCTCGCGGTGGGAGAGCCCTACCTGTGTCTGTGTGAGGCCGAGGGAGGCCGCCAGCTCCGCTCTCTCGGGCAGGGCGAGGTACTGGGTTTTCTGGAAGCGCCGCTGCAGAGCCGCCAGCTGGAAGCTGGAGTAGATGGTTCGGGGTTTCCGCACTTTCTTGGGCTTCCCGTTCACGATCCTGATCTCCGGCTCGCAGTCTTCCTTCTCTGCTGCGGCAGAAACGGCGACCCCGATGAGGAAAAGCGACCTCGCCGTCCCGGGCCACGCCCGCAGTGCGGCATCACCACCCGCCCCGTCGGGGTGACCCACCGAGAACGAGCGCTCTCCCGGCCCACCCCGGCTGTCGGAACCCGACCGCCCCCTCGCCAGGCCTGGAGGGGACCGCCGGACTCCCGGCGGCTCACCGAGCTGCGTCCCCCGCGGGGCCCGGACGTACCAGAGTCGTTGTTGGCCGGAGAGGCCCTGCTCCCGTAGGGCCCGTAGGAGCCGTAGGCGCTCGCGTAGCCCACGTCGTAGGCGGCCTTGGCAGAGTAGGGGGCGGCGCCGCCGCCCGCGTAGGGGTAGGAGCCCACGGGGCCGTAGGGCGACCCGCCCGCCGCCCCGTGCTGCTGGTTGGTGTAGTAGCTGCTGTCGGTGGCCGTGGAGACGGGCAGCGTGGGGGACTCCTGCGGCTTGTGCAGGCCGCCGCGCTGGTGGTAGCTGCCAGCGGAGATCTGGCTGGCGTGCATGTCCGGCACCAAACTCTCCAGCACCCCGGTCATCCCGCGCCCCCGCCCGCCGGGGCACGGGCCGCCGCCGCCGCCGGGCCGTCCCCACGGGGCCAGGCGCTCAGGGCCAGGCGCTCAGGGCCGCGCCACCATGCCCGGCGCTGCCCGCGCTCCGCCGGGGCGGTGCAGCCGCTCCCGCCGCGCCCGCGGGAAGCGCTCTGCGCGCCGCGCGCCGCCGCCGCGGCATTTAACGCGCGTCACGTGGCGCGGCGCACGTCACCTAGCAACGGCCAATGGGGAGCCCGCCCGCGCCGCTCCCCCGGGCCCGCGGGGACTGGGACCCTCCCGCACTGAGATCCTCCCGGGACTGCGACCCTCCCGCACTGACATCCTCCCGGGACTGGGACACTCCCGGGACTGGGACCCTCCCGGGACTGGGACACTCCCGCAGTGAGATCCTCCCGGGACTGGGACATCCTCCCGGGACTGGGACCTTACTGGTCCCTGTCGTGCGGCTCGGGCCGCCTCCCCTATGGTAGAACGGGGCGGTCCGACCCACAGCGGCGAGCGTTGGGGTCTGCGGCTCGGCCCGGCTTCTCCTGCAGTGCTGTGCCTCCCGTGTGTGTGCCGACCGGCCGGCGACCCCAGGGAAAGGGCCGCGCATGGGTCATCCCGTAAGCGGCATCCCCACGCGGGCGCGCCTGGCTGCGGGCCGAGCTGGGAGCGCCGCGTTTGGGAATCCCTCTCAGATGTTCTAATCCCCGGGAGAACGGGCACATTGGGGGAGATCAGCACCCCGCTCTCCGTGCCAGAGTGGCAGCGCTACCGAGCGGAACCTCCGCAACGTTACACGCGGAGGGGCGACTCTCCGCCCGGCACGCGTGTATTTTACACAGTGGCTGCTGGCGGCACCCACGGGCCGTCCCGACACTCGGCAGCCGCGAACGGCGCGTTGTTGCGGCCCAGGCACGACAGCGGGGCCGGTGGTGCCGGGCACCCCCGAGCAGCCGCCCGTGTCCCTGCCCCGTCCCCGCCCGCTGGCGGCTGCACCGGCACCGTCGGGGCGGGCATCGGCGGGCACGGCGGCGCTGCCCTTGGCCGCCCTCTGCCGGGGCAGCGCCGCGGGGCAGCAGCCAGACTGGTGTCTCAGGGGCACTGGGAAGCGCTTCGGAACTGGGTTTTATTTTTGTCCTTTCCCTCGCTGCACGGTCCCGCGGCGGACCGGCCGCGTCCCTGCGGGCGCCTCATGGGCGTTCAGTGAGGGAAGGGATGCCTCGAGGCGACACTGGTGCGAGGGCGGCTGCGAATGGATAAAAAAGGTAAAAAAGGAAAAAAAAAAAAAAAAAGAGAGACCGGCCTCCGTGGCTCGTTCCCAGGGACGAGGGGGCAGCGCGGCCTCTCCACGCCTGCCCAGCCCCGCGGGCCCCGCGCGTGCCCCCTCAGGGCCCTGCGGGGGCCGGGCCGGCTGTGCCCGGCGGGCGGGGCGCTGGGCGGGCCTGGGGAGCGGGGCGGGCCCGGCGACAGTGGCAGGTGGCTCCGGGAGCGGGGCTGCGGGAGGTGTGGCGCTCGGCCGGGCCGGCGGTGAGCGAGGGGTGCGGCCTCCGCGGGAACCGACGTGCCCAGGGCTCGGGGCGGCGCCACTGGGACCTGGCGTCCGGCCCTGCCGGGGCGAGCGGGGCCCGGGAGGACCCGGTGCCGGCCGGGAAGGAGCGGCGGCCGTCACGGGGAGGGCCCGGAGCCCGAAGCAGTGGCTCGCGTCCTGCTGACTCTCCCAAACATAGATGATGTTCAGTGCAAAAGAAAGCCGGTTCCTCCAACCCGCTGTCTCAGCGACTGCTGTCCAAAGTGACATCTTTGTAGGACTATTTCTGTCTGTTGCTGGCCGAGGGCCGGCAGCCTGAAACAGCCGCTGGTTGGAGCGGGAGAGGGACAGACAGTGTCAACAGACATCAGGGCAATCAGCTACCCTTCATTAGTCACGTATTGAAGCATGAGAGATGGTTTTAAAAAATATGAAGGAGAAAGAACATGTCATATTATCTCATTATAGGATTTAATAAAGCAAAGGACTTACTCGGGAATTTGTTCTTCTATGTGGCAATATTTGTTTCTTAATTAAACTAAATATTTTAGTGCCGTATAGCGTATAGCGCTATGCATGCGCATGGTGATCTATACAAAAAGTAAAGGACGTGATTTTGTTTACTTCAGCTTATACGAATAGTCTTTCTCGTGCAAGTTGTTCCTCATAAGTTAGTGCAGGGATCACAAATTTAAATGAGTTGTCACACGGTAGCTGCTCCAGAGTCTTACGGTTTGTTCCTGCAGTTTGTTTTGTCTGTGCAGAGATAGAGACTTTACTAAAATGACCACTGGGGAGTTACTTATGCATATATTCACATGGCTGATCTTGTAGATCTGATTTTAGTATTTCTAATTGAACTTTTCTTTTGAGGTAGTTGTTTTAAACACCAACTTGTGTAAATAAAGGTATGATTATCTGAACCATGAAGCTGAACAGCTTATGACAGAGGGAGAGAAGACATCGGGCAGCAGGAGGGAAGGAGAAAGGGTTGTATTAAGTAAGAGGCAACTTGACTGCCATGAATGTCTGAAAACATGCTTCTCTGAATCAGTCACTGTATTAGCAAGACGTTTAAAAAAATAATGGCATTAGGGTGGCCCAGGTTTATGTGTTTTCATGTTCTCATGTCGAGCTAATAATTTTAATTCCACTTTTTTGCCTCTGCTTTGGGAATGATGAATGTTACATGGATGGGTAATTAGAAAGGACCCAGGGAGACTGGAGTGTGAGGTAAAACCCAGAGGTCTAAGAGTGTTTTGTGTACCTGCTGTTCACTACTCGTCAGTCCTGCTTGTTTTTGGTGTTATTATTTGTATCCCGTGAGATCACGTGTTATTGTTTATATCCCGTGAGAAGGAATGTTTGGGTGGTATAGATTTTGTATCTTATGGACGTTAGTGAGTCAGTTGCACATGGGAAAAAGATGCTTGCTTTCTCACTGAAGAGCAGTTCAGTGTACAACGGTTTGGTCCTGAGGTTTATATAAATATACAGCACTTATTGCCAGAGGCTACAAAACAGCTGAGCTGGCTTTGTTGTTGTTGACTTGTTTGTTGTAGAAGCATCCTCATGCTGCTAGGACTGTGGACATATTTAGTTTATCGAATATACTAAATACAGTGTGTATAAACACAAAAAAGACCATCAGTCTTCAAAATCATCATCTCCAACTGATCAGCTTGTATTAATTTTTTTTTTTTAACACGGCAGTTGTATATGACTTACAGAAGTGGCTAAAGAAACTCCTGGTTGGTATGTTTTGTTTTATTTGTTATTAAGTATTATTTTATGATTACCCTCTTAAAATAGACTTCATCTGAGAAAAATGTGAAAGCACTTAACAGCTGATATTCTCACTCCATATACATTCTATAGATTTAACCTAGGGATCAACAGAGCAGGTTGTTCCATGATGTCTTCTCTCAAGTTTCACTTGAAGAGAACCACACTTAACATTAACAAGGAGATTAATTTTTAATCTGGTGTATTTTTTAATATTATTTTCCCCATTATGATGCACATCGGGCTCAACCATTTCACTTTGGTAGGAATGTGGTGAATCTTGAGAGGTGGGCGTGTCATTTCTGATAATGTAGCACAAAAGTAGTTGGACAGTAGTCTCTACTGCAGTGGCATGTCAACAAGTATGGATTTCTTTTCATGGCTAAGGGAAATGCTTTCTGATGGATTTATGGTGATATATATAATACGTGGTATAGTCCTGAGCATTTGCCTTAAGAATAGAAGAGTAACTTAAATCATGTGCCAGATGAAGCCATGAGAAGGGTTTATGCTTGCATTGTACCTATGAGATCTGGTATTACATTTCAGAGTGATGGTAACAGTTAAATCTTCCTTTTCTGAGGGATTAAGCATATCACCTTTTAGGAAATGGTATGAGTCTTTCCAACACCTCTCTGTAAGCCTGCTGCCTGCTGTGCTTAGTTTCAGAATCCAGCGTAATCATTTTCCTCTCTAAAAACTGTTTATTGTCTCATTCATCTATACATCAGATTACTTCATTTCAAAAATCACATAACTCTTCCGGGAAGAATGTGCCCCCTTGTGTGGCTCCCCGAGGATTCCTTTCTTAGCCCCTTGTTGTAAACAGCTTATACAAGCATGATAGGAGACATGGGCTCTGTAAAATCCTTTCAGAGTTGTTTGTTAAGCTGTCGTGGTCTCAGAGTATCTTTTCCAGTGATGATTCACTGGCAGCTCAGCACCTTTCTTCAACAGAAACCCTTGCAGACTAGAGCACAAACTGTGACTTTTAATAGTGGATTAGTCTGGTGTTATTTCGCACAGGTGTTTCTCAGTTGTTTCCTTGTACAATGGTGGGGAAGTGCACAGCCTGATGCATTGGGGTGAGTGTCCAATACCAGCACATTTGTAGGTCTAATTATTGCTACAGATGCATGGTGTGGGGGTGAGAAGGAAGGTCTGTGTGCAGAATGTGAAGGCACTAGAGCAGCAATCTTTGTAAGTGGCAGTGGATTTTAGGAATAAAGCAAAGCATGCCCAAGCAGTCCCTCTTGCCTCCTTTAAGACTGTGAAATTCTACCCTCTGCTTAAGTGGCACCCTCAAGCTGTTCTGATCACCTCTGGTGCTTCCAGGTATTTTTTTTCTTTACCAGATGCATCATAAGTAATACCACTGACAAAAGCTATGTTGTATGTTTTTTTTAATAGAATGGGATGGCTAGAACAGCTAGAAAGTAATCTTTTTAGTAGTTTTTTGTGGGAATGTTAACTAGCCACAGGCTGGGTAATCATGGTGGCTGAGGTACATGTGTACTCTGGAACAAGTGCTTACAAGCCCACTTTATAGTGGATTTGAGCAAACTCAGGTTCAGCTCACAGCTACATCTTTGTTGAAAGTGTTTTGTATGTGAATATTTAGATGGGAAAAAATCTTTAGTATGAGCATGCATGAAAAATGCTTTCAAGATGAATCACTAGATAATTTCTAATATTGCTGTAGATGACAAGTGTGAGAGAAGCTGAGAGGCGTATTTTGTGGGAGCAGATTTAGGCTGAGTTGATAATTATAAACTGATAATTATCAACTCTTGTTTTTTACAGGTAGTGGAGAACAGATTTTTTTGCCTTGACTGTAACATCTGTACAACCTTTACCTGTGCAGTCTAAGCACAGTTAAGCAACCTGTTCAACACTGAGAATAAGCTAGACTGCTTTGGTTTTAGCTCAAGTGTGATTATTTTAAAGGTTCAGTTTAGTGGACAGTGGTATTTGGAGCTCAGAAATGCTATATCACCTCAGTGTGCTTGGATGAATTTTGATTTGTAGTGCCTGTGAACTGCTTGAGGCGTGTAGTGCAGTTTCTCCTGCAGGATGTTGTTTGAGATGACAGCTCCTCTGACTGGCAAATAACAAGGTCTGTTCCTGATGGAAAACGTGAATGTCTTGCTTGGAAGGATGAGATGTGTGTTTCACTTTAAAGAAGATATGTACAAGAACAGATCTCCTAAATGGATTATACAGCTGCAACACACTTGGGGGATGTACATGGTTACATTCCATCTGGAATGCCACGCTAAATTGACTCAAATTGTGGACCATGCAAACTGCAGGGCCTCCTTTTGGGAACACACGCTCTGGGATTTGGCACTGCCTATCCCCAGCCTTTTGTAGGCAACTTAATCTGTAGGCAGATGACGAATTGCTTGAAGTTGTGAATTCAAAAGAAAATATTCTTCTTTCCAATAGTGAAAAAATATGCACATATAAACCTTACAAATTAATTGTCCTTGAAGTTAATTTGCTTTTTGTTTTTAAAATTGGTGAAGTCAAAGAGATCAGAAGTGAGTACATAAATATGATGTTGACTGGTAAAGCCACAGTTGTCCCGTGAACTGGCTGGGAACCCTTTTCTTCAAGATGTATAGCTGAAGTCCATTGTGCAAGTATGAAAACAGAGAGAATTTGTCTGTGAGGAGCACTCAAGTCTCATACTCTGCACACATATCTGTCTTGAAACTGGAGGGAAGGGGATGAAAGGAAGTGTGTTCAGATTCACAAGAGTTGCCAGCCTTTTGTTTTCTTGCAGTTGCTTAGCTTACAATATTGGCAGGTGCTCTGCACATGTATTTAATCTCTTAGTACTTTTCCTGTTGGCAGAATGCCTAGATCTGAGAAGTACACGCCTTTTATGAACACTGCTGTAAATCTAAATAAATTAAATTAGAATGTTGTTTTTTTACTTGTATGCGTGGCTGTGAGGGGTTAGTGGTGTCATCTAGACCAGCTCAAGCTCCTTAATTTTTTCTTTTCTTTTCAGCTTGGAAGCTAGATAACCCAGAAAAAAAGATCTTGAAAACGGAGAGAGCACAGCAACTTCAGAGAAGAGATTATATAAAGTGGTAGGTGGGAAGTTTACTGAGTAAATTCTTTTGCTTTCAGGCCCTCTCACGTTATTAAGTGACTTTGCATGTAATATGCTAAAGTCATTGAACAAATGCATTAAAAATAATAATGTGAACATTCAAGTGTAAAGAATATAAGTGGCCACAGGATGTCCCCACTGTTCCATTCTGATGCATCCTCATGCATCATTCTGATGCATGCTGTTTATCCTGTAGTACAGAGCTTGACGTATTTCTTAAATATAATATCTTATATTCTAGAGGTTTTCACAATTTATTTTCGTATTTCAAATATTACCATTTGAAAAGGGTAACCAATTAACATCTAGGTGGAGTTAGAAGGGAAAAAAAGAATTGCTTTGCTTGGTTCCTTTAGATCCGAGTTTTCTTTTAACTTCCAAAGATTGAGAATGGACAAGACTTAATTTTTTATAAATAATAATTATTCATTCCATGTGAGTGCAATTTGGTTGCTCAAATCAGAATGAGAATTTATTCAGAAAGATAATTTTTCTGCCCGCTTTTAAAAGCCTACTACCAGGGGTTTGCATGTTCACAGAATCACAGAATATTTTGAGTTGGAAGGGTCCTGCAAGGATTGTAAAGTCCAGCTCTTAGTGAATGGCCCATATGGGGATCAAAACCACAACCTTGCAGTTATTAGCACCATGCTGTAAACAACAGAGCTAATCTCATGTTGACCAAGAAAGTGAAGGGGGAGACTTGTCTAAGGACTGGACTGAACAATGTTGGTGGTGTCAAATACACTAAGGTGTGAAAGTAAAAGTAATGTTTTTGGGCTATTAGGGTGGCTTACAATGGAAGTGGTTTAATTTAAGGAGAAGTGAGTCATTCTGCAAAATAAATGTATCTAAGTGGGAAGCTGGTGCAGAGAATAGCTACAAAAACACTTATACCATGGCTTCTGAATAGTATATACATCCCAAAACTCTGTAAGTACTGTATGTGATGGATCAGACCATGGCTGATACTGCACAAGGATATATCCCCATTCCCACAAGTGTTCAAGGCCAGTTGGGACAGGACTTTGCACAGCCTGGTCTAATGGAAGGTGTCCCTGCCCATGGCAAGGGGAGTTGGAACTTGGTCAGCTTTAAGGCCCCTTCCAATCCAAATCATTCTGTGATTGTATAAAAAGTATAAAGCATAAGGAACTCTGTGTTAAGGCTGGGACTTCATTTTAAAATGTACTCCTGAGTATGTTTTAAGACTGTGCTGTTCTGTGTAGGCTATGGCATCAATGCTTTCCTTAGGAATTCTTTATAGCTACATTACCGATATCCAGTTGCTTTGGATTTTCAGCACTTCTGAAAATCACAGTCTGTGTTTTGAAGTCAGATAGTCTTTTAGATAAGACACAATGACATTTTGGGTAGCCTCGTGTGCCTGAATATTCAAGCAGTGAGGCCTTGTACATTGAGTATGAACGGACATATGTCCACTACGATACCTTTTTACATGCACGCGGGCAGTCAGCATTCTGGGAAAGCCTGAAGAGGAAACTCTTCTTTCCCAAGCAGCTTACTGCTTTTGTTTGTCCTTTCTACAGTGCAGGAGCTGTGAATTACATTTTTGTATCAGTGGCACACCAATTACTGAATTGAATGTTGCAGTACCAGCAGTATTCTGCAGTCTTGTTTATCTGGTAACTTCCAGGCTTGGATTGTCTATCCTATTTCAAATAGCTCTATAGGCCAGACTTGTCTGAATAACTACAGTAATTGTGCTGCAAACAACAGATGATTGGCATTTCACTGGAGGTGCTTCCTCAGGAGTTGGTGAATTTGAACTTGCTTTCTCAAGAACTGCTCTTAGAAGTAAGCATTCGGTTAGCATCTAATCTAAGTCTATTCTTGTCCAGGAGGATGTGCTGCACAAATCTATATGATTGTACATGCGTTTATTATTGAAAAAGCTTCAGGGGAGATAAATGTTTTCTCTTTTCCAGTATGCTATACCTTTTGGGTGTTTAATGTGGAATGTAAGTTAGCTTTTTTGTATCTGTGGTTTTTATGACAGTATTTTTATAAAGGAAGCATATGCTATCATCCACTTCAGTATGTGCAAGATTCCCACTGGACCTGATTCATACTACTGCTACTGCTGCCTGCTTAGTCATTTGGTTCACTGACATCAGAGGTAGTTTTGCATGAAAGAAAAACTCTGATGGAGTTGTTAGTGGGGATAACTATTCAAAACAGTGGGACTCTTATGTATCCAGAGGCTGCAAATCTGGACTTGGACCTGTCTTTGAACTCTTGCACTGACTGATGTGAAGGGATCCAGTGATGAAAGCTGATCACCAAGTAGATAAGACTTTCACAGTAGTTTTGGAACTGAAAGGCTGTGTGCAAGCTCCCTGTGAGCCGGGAAGGTGATGCATGGGCAACTGGGCTGTTGAACTCTGAGTGATCAGGTTTGTAAGGAGCCTGCAGTGCTGCTAATTCAAGAATCCTGTTATGAACCTTAGTGCTCTGAAGAGTTAAATGCATTACTAAGTGCACTGCAGCAAAGGAAAGTGCTGCCTTACAAACAGGGCATTTCTGTGCTGTAATTGAAGATGTGAACAGTTGCTCTTGAACAATGTGAGGCATCACATATTGGAGGAATAATTGCCCTTCAGACATAAACTATACAATATAAGGGTTGTAGGCTTGCTTCAGAATACTCTTTGTGTCCCCTTGGTTCCTGCCTTCCATTTTCCTTCCTGCATACCTCTCTGGAATGGGGAATAATTAGTGTAATTTTTCATTGAGAGAGCTAGCTGCCCAGAGGTTATGAATTCTCTCATTTTCTCATTACCTGGCAGGAGTGAGGCAGGAGACAGGAGTTCCTGCCTGGATGGGTTCAGGTTACATTCCCCATCTCATTCTATGGATCTGGCCCTGTAAATGGTTGGGAGAAGGCAGCAATAAGAAATGTGGTCTCAGGCCCTCTACCTACAGTATGGCAATGATGGCGTGACTCTTTCAGCTCTCTGCGTGTCTGTGTAGCACAGGAATGCAGTGGTGCTGTGGTTGAAGTATAGCAGCTCCCAGCTTGCTGTGGGAATGGGGATTTGGATGTTGCTGTCTCCAACCTGAAGAAATGCCTGTCATGTCCTTAGCCAGCTTGATTTCGGGAAAGAAAAACTGTGTGGGAAACATTGTGTGTTCAGGTGATTTGCTTTATGTTTGCTGGTCCAATCTTGACAAAACCCAGGAGCAGAGACAGATAGGAAGGTGTGTTCATAGCCACATTGTCAGGAAAACAAGGTTTTTTCCAGGAGAGGGCACATTTCCACCAGGTTTGTGCCAGCACAGCTGTGTTGGCAGGCAGACTCCAGCGCCCCATCTGAGAAAGAAGTTTTGTCTTTGACCATTCATTCATTCAATGATGAAACCAGACCTTTCCTGGCAAACTCTGGAATGGTAAAATAGGTGTGACAAGAAGCATTCCTCTAACTGGTAACTAGCTGTGTCTGCCACTTGATACTTACCAAGCATGTGGCCTTACATACTTTTACATCTTGAATGCTGTTGTTGTACCAGTGGTAGGGAAGCTGGGGAGGGGAGTACTGTTGAGTATGAAACTTACCTGATGCTGGAGGGCGAATGGGAAGGAGAGCATTGTCATCCCTCTAATGAGGTGGGGGAACAATGTGTTTTAAAGTTCAGAGATTTGCTGCTAAGTTGAACCAGAGCTTGCTTTCCTGTTATTAAACTTCTTTTTCATTATACAAGAAGAAGACATTAAATACTTTTGAATTCTAAAAGTTTCCTCACTGTTCTGGGGAGAATTGGATAGAAGTAAGTTAAGTGTTTGTGAGAGTATGTATCTGTCTTTCAAACAAAAATGTGCTTTTGTTGATCCCTGGTTGGCATGACCTAGTGAACTCGTTAAGGTTCTTAGAGTTTTACAGAGACTTGATAATAACCTTACACTGTAATTAGCAGTTCTTCAAAGAAATACCATGCTTCAACTAATGTAATACCACTGATGATTTACTTGGTGAACTGATAGCAAAGGTAAACAAATAACTGCCTTGTTTCCCTCATATGCTGCCCAGCTGTTACTTAAGCGTGTTATAGGGAGGTAAATAAATTGGACCTTTCTTTTTTCAGGTGACATGTCTGACAGCTGGCTGTTTTCTTGTTGCCTCTCACACATTTTCTTTTTTGACAGCAGCAACTCACCTGATAGAGTTGATGCGCTGTTTTTAACACAAGTCTATTGTTAAGCCAGGAAGTCAGCGGTGCATCATCTCTTGAGTTTCTGTTAATTTTAAATTCTCGTTGCAGTATTGTTTCTTTCTTATACTGTTTTTTTTTGGGGGGGAGTTGTTTGTTTTTTACTGTAAAGGTGAGCCACATTCTCATGGAAGTTTTCAAGGACATAGTTACATTTAAAATGACATTTAAAACCCAAATATACATCATGTGTGTTGCTTAATTGCAAGATGATATATAACAATATTTAGTTCATCCATGTACACAAATGTGGGGTTTGCATTGGCAGTTTTAGCAGGAGGTTCTGCAGACTTAGTCTTCCTCCCTGGTTATGGTACTTGAAGGTAAAAAATACAACTGTATACTTATGAAAGCTGGCAGAAAAATCTCTTTTACAATAGCAATGCTTATAGTCTTACATCCTCATTCCCTGCCATTATGAACTACTGAAAATGGATAATTGAAATTGGAGTCACTGTAAACCACAACAGTCTTCATGAAAAATGTGAAAAATAGTTTTAACAATTTTGTCAAGTGGCTTTAAGCTGTGCTCACAGGTAATATCAGGAAATCTCAGACAACCCTCTACAAAATCTGCAGAGGGAACAGCAACCATATTGCAGATTTAATGCAGTGCCTTCAGGAGGGTTTCTGGAAGTAGTGTTTGGATTTAATCTGCACACAGCATTCATGAAGAGAAACATCCCTGGGTAATTCCTTATTTGCATCAGGTATTTCCACTCTTGCCTGAAGGAGCAATGCCTGAACTTTCTTCTGCATGAAACTGAAACTTCAAAACCATGTTGTTTGCAAGTGTGTCTGATGTATTTGTCACTGGAGCATGGCAGTATCTCTTGAACAAACATCACTATTGTGACAAGATGATTAATGGATTAGTGCTTTCTAAATGTGTCCACTTGGCTGCACTGCAGATTTATAAATGTTATCTTTAATATATCCCTCTCCTGGCTTGTTTCTTAAATTAGTACTTCACCTGAAGTTGACAAACTTTTAATTTCTTGGGATGCATCCAAAGTTCTGGCATCACATCTTCTGTGAGAACAAGACTTTGGAAAATCATCCTGAATGTAGCGTAAAGGTCTACAGCTTACAACCTCTGCTGGTTTTTTTTGTATTTTCTCTTATATAACTTGTTTAATACAGAAAATGTGAAATTCAATGATTTTGTTAGTCCGTGTGTCATTTTCAGTGTAGTTTTTGGGCAAAGAGCATTGTTGGGTGCTAAACCACTTCTGGAGTTTGGGTGGGGACATGTGAGCTGTGTACAACCACAGGGACTGGCATCCCATCCTGCTAGGGCTCACTTCCCTGTCATGCTGCCTATGGCCCCGTGGAAATGCTTAGAGGGGGCAGGAGTCAGGAGGGAGACTCCCATCCACCCAAAACAGCTGCAGAGGAGGGCTCTGCATCATGATCCCTGCTCCTCAGTGGGGCCAGCTGCTCCAGTATCCACCCTGGCAGGGCACTGGACTTACAAGGACAGGTGTGACAAAGCCAGTGGGACTTGTGCAATGTGGGGACTTCAAGAATGGATGTAAGGAGGTGAAGAAACCTGGTCTAGTGCAAGGTGTCCCTGGCCGTGGCAGAGGGGTTGGAACTAGATTGTCTTTAAGGTCCCCTCCAACCCAAATCGTTCTGTGATTCTGTGTGGCTGATCTGCAGTAGCCTCATAATGCTGTGACCTCTTCTGAGGTAAAGGAAAATTAAAACTAGCAATGCACTGTCACAGATGTCTAGTTCCCAAGCGAAGATCTGGACTCCACCTAATTTGAAAGTTGTTTTGATTTAATAGATTCTAGCAGTTCTACTTGTTTTGTATCTCTAACATTGAATATCATAAACTGGGAATTACATTTCAGTAGAAATTGCATGTTACATATCTTTCTTGGGATACCAGAGCATAGCTGTCAATTTATGGATTACTTAATTGAAATATTCTCTATTATTATTACATATTGCTCCATCAAACAGTATTAGCTTTAAAGATCATGCACAGAGGAACAGTGTTTGGTAATGCATAGCATTAGCAAACAGCATTACTGGGCAGTCTGACCACCCGGCTTATAACAAAGGCTTTGGCTTTCACATCAGCGAGATCTTTGTATTGCTGCCAGCATGCGTTCCACAACACTGCTTCATGGTTGTGTAAAACTTGTGAGAGGAGAAGACTTATAGAAATAACAGGCTACACCATTATGCAACAAGATTATACGCTGCTTATCATAGATGAAGTGCTAAGTACTGGCTGAGTCATCAAAGAGATTGAGATTGATGTGTATGTGAGTGGATGGCTGCATATTTAACTTCTTACTTCTGTTCCTTAGTGTAATAGTGTCTTAGCTGTTGAGCCTGAGTACTTTCAGTAATACTTACTGTGTTCAGCTACTGCCAATTTTGACTGAGCACCAGTCACAACAAGGAGTAGAAACTTTCTAAACTTGTTTTTTCTTAGCTGATATATATCTGCCACATTCCTTAAAAGAAGCTTTATCGTTCCTACTTGGTGCTTTCAGTTTCCATATTATCTGGATTTATACCTCTGAAGTGTGCTTGATCATGATTGGAGAGTGATGGTTTTAACAAATATTTTAATTCAGAAAAGTTCCTTTTATAAAATTAAGTAACTTCTTCTCTATTATATAGATGTATAGCACTTTCCCCCTTTTTCTTGTGCTTATTGATGTTTACTTCATATACATCTTAGTTATTGCAGTGGAATCAAAGACATTACGACATGTAGTGTTTTGCATAGGCAAAACCATGTCTTGACTTAAGGCCAACAATAAAATAATTACTGACTTCAACTATGAGAACTTAAAACAGTAATTTCTCTGAAACACTTTCTTCTGTCTGGAATATCAGGAGTGTGCTTTACAAAATAGTCTGGAGCATTAAGGAAACTTACAGGTGAGGTCATTGAAACGCTGTAATGCTACCCTAAGAACAACTAAAGACCATGACAACTATCTTCAGGTCTTCAGGTAAGAATCCTACAGTTCTTATTATCAGTTAGTATTAACACCTTTTACATTAGACAAAGAACACTAAGGTATTGGTATTACAGAGAGAGCTATGCAGCAGAAGATAAGAGCTTGCTGTTTCCGGAACAACTTAAAAATAGATATCATAGTATGTATATTTAGTTATACGCTCTACGAGTACTTCAGTTTAACTACGCAAGAGACTTTGGGGGGCATTTGTTTCGTTGTTTAGCTGCTAAGACTTTGTTGGTGTTTTGTTGTTGTTTTTTTTTTTTTTTTTTGACAGTAACATCATTTGAAACTGCTAAGTGTTACTCAGCAATCAATAAGCTTGCTTTCAGGGCTGACTGAGGTGTTGGTTATTACTGTGGTCGTGTCTGGCAACCACAGCTGCTGTTGTCTGTAACACCAGTTTCACATTTTATTTTGGAAGGTTGCTGTAAGCCTCAGATGAGGTCACTACATGATTATAAACAACGAGTGAGAAGAGATAAAGTTCTAGGATCTTAATTTTTATACTTTAAGGAAATAAGAGAATCTGTTGGTCTGCTACAAAAATGTGGAATGAGAGCTGAGAAGAAACAAAGAAACAACAGTAATGTGAAAACAGCAGCAAGTGTCCTAGGAGCTGTGCTTTAGGGTTAGGGGGTTTGTTGACTTTTAGACCTCTGCCTATTAGGTCATTAATTCCTGGCTTCAACCTTTGATCTTTCTGCAGTTCTGGAAGCTCTCTTCATGTTTTTCCAACACAAGGCCAAAGTTGTGTGATTACAATGAGGCCATTGTACTAAACGTCCCACATAGGGATACAGAACACAAGACTCAGAGAAGTGGCTTATGTTGCAAGAATGCAACAATCCACATTGTAAAATGTATATTAATCTCAAACAGCCTTTATTAAGGCTGAATAAGGCACGATTGTTTTTATTTAAATAGAGCTTAGGAAGTTGCACCTCAAGACAAGCTAAAGGATGGATAATCTAAGATCCACTGTGACACATTAGGCAGAGGGGAAGGGGCTGTTTGTCAAACTAGGACTGTTGGAGAGCAAAGCTCTTGGAAGATAATGAGGAGCAGCAATATGAGGTTACAAAAGCTTGGGGCCAGCAATGCTGAACTGTATTATAAGTGTATTGAAACTTTGACACCTTTGCTGTAACTTCCAATAATGTTATATCTCAAAAAAACCCCAGAACTGATAAATTGTGCACAGCAGATTAATTAGAGACTTGACTAACTTGAAATTACACATATTCTAGGGAGAAGTGTGTCTTCTGGGGCAGGGCAGAAGATGCTGGATGTGTGTATTTCTTAAGAAACGTTCCGCTTTTTTATTTTTAGGAAACATTTTCTTTTTCCCTTGGTACTTGGGTGAGTTACAAAGCCGTGAGTCTTTAGTGGTTTCTTGAACTGCCATGCACGACTGCCTTCCCTGTTGATTTTTATGGGCCAGATTCTTGGCCATTGCAGGATGTCATTGACCATTCAGGAGCATCATTGTAGATTTGGGAGTACAGTGCAGAAATTGTAAACACCATGGCTTCCCCAGTGTCTTTGAGGTTGTTCTGGTTTGTGAAGTAGGGTCATCCAAAGAGTTCTAACCCCCTTCCTGAGGCTGTGAAAGAAAAGATCTTGGAAATACCTGGAATTGCCTGATTACCCAAGGCTACTCACTTACATATTTGCTAACATGTTTGCTGATATTTTCCTACTTTTATGGAAATGCATTATTTTTCCTAGCTTTCCTTTAGTTCTACTTCACTGCCACTGACAATCTGAACTATGGGTCTAGTAAGCTAATGGTTCCCAGGGCACAGCTTTTGAATGATTTACCAGCTCTGACTGAAGCACAGGCATCTTGTTGGTAGTGCAGCACCTCTTCATCTTCCTCCTTGTCTGTATCTAGTTTAGATGTGCTGACCATGTTGCTCAGAGAGCCTGCCCAGGAGTAGTGGGTGAGGCACTGAGTCATGGAAACAGGAGCTGTATATGCCACACTGGCAGGGTCTTAGAGCACATTGGGGCTGACTCCAAGACAGACTCATTCAAGCTCACTCTTGTCTCTCAGGCTTAACCACTGGCAGGCTCCGTCTTGTCCCACATACCAGCACCTGGACTCACATGGGGTTACAGAGGAGAGTCCCAGGATGTCTGTGCTGTAAACAAAGATGTAACTGTGGAGCCAAATACTGAAGGTCTCATAGCCTGGGAGATCTGTGTAATGAAATCTGTTTCAGCTAGTTCAGTCTGGTGACTTTACATCTTTTTATTTTCCATTTTTTTAAAGGATAAAACCAAAAGGGAACCATTAGATTATCTTTCTTGGTCACTCTCTGAAAATTAGCCTAGCTACCAACTTATTTAGCAAACAAAACTGACAAGATGTATAATACACTGTAATTAGAAGGAATCCTAGGAGTAGTGTAGGCATTAATAACAATAGGAAAGTTAGGGAGTCACACTATAATCAGGGGATGGTGTCTAAAATGTTACCATTTAAAAAGGAAAAATTGAAAAACCTTCTTGTTTTCTTTGATACCACTACCAGGTATTTTTCTGTTTGGAAAATATATGCTTTTCCATTATTAAAAAAGAAGCATGACAGCATAGCTAGGCTTCCTGTTAAGATGTGATATCTTCCTACACAGTCAATAGGCAGAATGTATTTACCAGGAAATGACTGAAAATCTTCCTGGAATATGACAGATGACCTGTCCAGAGCCAGGTGGCAGCCCTTCTTTTGGGTTCAAAGAGCTGGATCAATAACTTACTACTGGCAGCTGGAACACTTAATTTACATCTTGTATCTTGTTGTGTTCAGTCTGAAGAGCGAAACTATTTATTTCATGTTGTTTTTCTTATTTAAGCACTATCACTTAAGCAGTACATCACAGTGTCTGACAAAATGGCTTAAAAAAGTTAAGGTTCTTTAATAAACTTAGGAACCGGCAGCAGTGTGAATTTGGCTTGTCTTTCTGCAGCGTTGCTGTGCAACTATGTGTGCTTATCCTTGGCTACACTGGGTTTGATCTGTGTGAGTTTGCAGAAATGAATAGCCAGCCCAGTGGGATCAAACTTCTTGTGGAAATTGGCTGCTCTGTTGCAGAGACTGCCAGTTTTGCTCAGGAACAGAGGAAGCCCAGGGAGCTGAGTATGGTAAAGATCTGATCTGTTTACTGGTTGGGAATGGTTTTGCATGTGCACATTGTTAAAAGTTTGTCATGGTATAGAGAGTCCTCGGAAGAGCTCAGGATGTAAAACTTGCAGTCAGCACGTCTTGCCTGTGCCATTCAGAACATGTAAAGCAAGGTGGGACCCTGGAAACCAAGAGTGGGCAGGGTGTTCCCTTTGCAGGAAGAAGCATGCCTGTTGCTCTTAAAACCCAGCAACTTGCGTTATGGAGCACAGTTAGTCTGCTGTGTGGGTGGGGAGCTGGAGTGTTGGAGACACTGGAGGTAGTGTTTCTCCTCCTTTTTAATTCTCCACTGCTTAGCGGTGCAAAGGCAATTCCCTATATCCTGGAGCTGGCTGTGATCCTGTTGTAACCCTGTTTGTGCTAGAAAGGGCAAATCTGCTCAAGCAACTGTAAAGTCATCCTGATTGTTTGAATCAGTAATGAACTAGTGTTGAGGCATTCCTGTGCAGGGTAGAGTGAGGGAGGGAAAGGCAGGTGAGCCCAGGACGTGGCCCGTGTGCTCAGCTTGGACTGTCTGTAGTGACCACTAACCCTCCCAGCATCACTGCTCCTTACTCTCATACTGCTGCTCACCCTCAATTAGCCCATCTGCTCCTCTAGCCTTGTATGGATCATTTCCACCTCATGTCGTGTTTCTTGTATACATGAGCACAAGACCCAGGGGCACTTGAAGTCTCTCATGGGTTGCCTGCAGTCTCATTTTCACCTCTGAACTCTCCCCAGAACCCGTGGTTGGGCCTCTGGTGATACCTGATGCTGTGCTACTGGCTCTGGGGCATACCGAGAAAGATTTAATAAATCCCTAAAGGAAGTTAAATTATGTGAGGTCACGTTTGTCCTTGCACACTGACGCCTCAGGTTCACATTAGCCTGGCAGTGGCTGACACTCTGTCTGAGCGAGGTGGTCCTGCTGCCAGGGTTGTTCTTCTCCCTGCTGTACTGGCCCCTTCATGTGCTGGCATAAATGAACTTGTGGCAAACTGTGCATACAGTAGAGTGGCTTAATAGTGAAGTGGCAACCTTGATGCCCTTAAGTAGTGCATTTTTCTGTGCAGTTGGCACACACAGTTACGTAAACCTTAAGGTGTATTCAAGAAGCAGAGTGAGATAGTTGTGTGGCCTGAGGCATAGGACTTAGGTTTGAGAAATGTATTGCAACATTTTTGAGGGAGATGGAAGGGAAGAAGGGAGAATTGGCCTTTTTTTCCCCTCCCCACTGCTTTCCCTGTGACTTGGAAACAGTTTTAAGCTGTAAGGGTTGATTTGAAGATTTCCACACTAGGCTCTTTGATCCCACTCTTTATGCACTTTGTGTCTCTGGAGTGACAGAGCTGAAGATGGATTTTGCTTTTGATAGGGCAAGTGCAAACTTTCTCTAAACAGGAAAGATGTTTTAATACTCAGAAACATTTTTCTGTAACTGAAATGCTGCATCTCTTACATCTCTGGTATTTGTACCCTTTCCTGGGTTGCTTCCAGGGGTGTGCAGGAGAGAAGTATTTAACAGCAAAGGAGACTATCGTGGACTCAGGAAGGTCTGAAAACAAAACCAGCTATGTAAAAATTTGAATGATCTCATTCTCTTCCCTGTTTATTGTTCTTTTTACAAGATGATGACAGACAGTGACTTGCTGGACTTCTGTTTCAGCTACATGTAATATATTCCAGAGCAGCAGAAGACACAAAAGCCATTATACTGAAGGTGTAAATTAGCTTGTACTCAGGACTGATGCCAGATCAGAGGACAGTGTGTGAAGCATACAAATGATAGAGCTGAGTATGTGGCAATGATAATCAGTCCAGAGAGGGGCTGCCACCTTTTTGCTCCAGCGATAAAAGAATTGGCAAGGAGAGAAAGTGCAGCCTCTTGAAGCTATTCATGAAGAGGAGAGAAAAAGGCATTAAATTAGCATTTAGTGTTTCTGGCTGCCAAAATATCTCACTTAGGCTGCATGTGACTGCAGGTCCCTGTATTCCCAGCAGCATATTTCTGGAGCCTGGGAAATCTGGGGAGGAGCTGGGCAGCACCCACCGTGGTGCACTCTGAGACTGCAGTAGAGTATGAAGGTGGGAGTTGGCTGCCAAGTGGTAACTTCTGCTGGATGCTTTAAGCACCCAGCCCATCTGTGGAAATCTACCTGGGATGTGTATGAAGCTAAATGGAGTGACAGAGTTCTAGCTGCAACTTCAGCTTCCAGCTCTGTGCCAAGATTAAAGGAAAGACAAGATGTGCAGGTTGGGTGTGTTAAAGTGTAGGAAGGAAAATTGCTCTTCAGCTCGAGCAATGTCTTCCTCTTACCCCAGACAGAACAACCTGAAAACACTACCTCCAGATACGGGACCAGCAGCCAAGGCTAAATTGCCTTGTCAAGAGTTTTTATCCACACTCTTGACATTGGACTGGATTATAAACTAGGAAACAGAAGCAGCTGAGTGATGTGCAACAGCAGTGTGAGATCTGCAGCTAAAACAAGGTTCAGATAACTAGTGTTGTCCATGAATGACTGGCAGATGCAATCCACGTATTCCTAGGGAGGCTTTGTATCCTAACATCTAGGAATGGGGGACTGTGGTTGCAGGACAGATGCAAGGAAGTGTAAGCCATCAGTACATAGCTTATGGATTAATACAGTTACTTTGAGATTTGCAAAGCTGTATTGCCCATTTTTTTTTGTCTTTTGCAATATTTTATCAGAGGTAGCCAGGTGTATTTACTCTGTTTGCCAAAGCTGCTTGGTGGAATCTTGTTTTGATGCAGACTACTCTTATTTAGAATCTATGTCAATGAATGTGGGTATCAATAAGCTGCCCTTAAGACACAGGAGTGTATATTAGCAGATTATTATCCTTCGAGTTGTTATATGGATTTTTAGGTGTGCTTTAATCTCTTGCTGCCTCTTCTCTGGAAGAGTGATTTTTAAGTAGCAAAGCTGATTAAAGCTTTTTAAGTTTTGGGGTTTGTTCTTTCTTTATTTTATTTTATTTTACTTTATTTTATTTTTATTTAAAAGGAAAGGATTACATATACTTTTATCTCTTAACCATTGTTCACCTCAGCTTGAGAGTAACTGTTTACTCTCATAATAGTATCTTGTTCCACAATGTTGAGCTGTGAGTCTGATGCTAATTTATTCAGTTAATCATTAAAAGAACAATATTGCTTACCAGTAACAAAGCAGAGTTTGAGACTGAAATAAAACTGCTGCACAGGCTTAAGGTGGAAACTGATGTAGGAATAATAGCAGTATACCACCAGCTGGGTAAGACTTGGCTTTTGTGTCTGTTTACTTTAGGATATAGAGGGAGAAAGTAACTTGCAAAGAGGAAGAAAAGTACTTCCTAACTCTCTACATGCTATGAACTCGGTCCAACCCCTTCACTACGATATCTAATGTTTAAGGTAATGCATTCTTATTTACCTATACTGGCTTAAAAATGAAAGTGTTTCTAACACAAGCACATTGTTCTGACCTTCAGTGTTAACATTAATTGTATTTTCCAGTATCCACATTCTGAATCATAACTGAAAGACCTTTGATTTATAATAATGTAAAGCACTTCTTTGTGTTTTGTGGATTTTGTTTGGTTCTTTTTTCTTTCAATAACTGAAAAGTCAATAATATTTAACATAGCTGCATTTAGTAGTAATAGCATAGGATTTATCCTACTGAACAACAGTGAATACTGGAAGAAACCTGCATCATATAAGTATGGGTTTTGTGGCTAAGGCCATAGTGGGATCTGGGTAGATGAACTATGATTGTCCATTTTACAGCTGAGTTAGGCAAGTATTTAGTACAGTCTGGATAAAATGCACTTCCCTTTTCTTTGCCTTAAATCTCCAAAAGCTAAATATGGTGGATGCTTCCTTTTTCTGGTGCTCGACCGTTTTCTGTTCAGACTAAGAATGACCCAGTCTGCTATCAGTTGCAATATCACCATATTCTCCAGTACAATTGAGAGTGTTTAGCTTAATGGAGGGAATCAGAAACCATTTTGTTACGGACACTAAGTTGTTCAGAAGCAGCCTACACAATGCAATAGGCAGACTTTTGCAGACACCTGATGTGATTGAATCTAAAAGATGCATTAAGGGCAATGACAGAAGGAGACTGTTGGGGACCAGCCTGGGGGAACTATCAAACCCTCTTTTGTCATGGGTAGCTCAACTTTTTTTCCTCACCTTCTATTTTTAGTGCAGTTTCCATGATTCAGCAAGTTTGGGATTGAGAAAAGTGCCAGACTAACATCTGTAGGTAGCCTGTCTTCTATATCCCTTCACTTATGTCTGCTATCCGTAAGTGTGACCCTGCTTGATGGAGGTTAAAAGTACTTCTTCCTGCACATGCCATTTTTGGATCCTTTTCCCCTGTTTATTTTGTGTTGCATCTTTATAATCCATGGCCTGGTGCTACTTGTGAACTTACTGTGTGGTGTCTTGTCTTGTCTTGTCTAGAGGCCCCAGCTGATGCAGTGTGCCCAGGCCACTGGCAGCCAGCTCCATCCCACCACCCATCTCCCCCTGGCTGACAGTCTGCGTTCTTCATTCCCAACTGACCCATGGCCCAAGCAGTCAATACAGTTTTTGATTAAGTGTTTTGTAGCTGAAGAGTACAGGGTCTCTGCTCATGGGAAAGAAGGCCAGGGGATGTCATGCCTTGTTTTATTACCAGGATGAAGGAGTTACATCAGAAGTACAGATGCATGTTAAATGCAAGCAGTCATTATGCTCCTGTTTCTTGGTCCAGCTATTAGTAAGGAAATACTGGCTATCTCAGTCAACAATTTACTGTTGGTTTTCTTCATGCTAAAGGCACTGAAGACTTAAAAAAATTGCTCTTAAAGGGCATTTCTCTTATATGCTTTGTGGATACAGGATATTTAAGTAGACTTTAGAAATAGAGGCGTGAAGAGCTGTAAGTTTCTATGGATGCTGAAAAGTAAATGTGCTGGAAGGAAAACTGAACACATACAGGAATTGTCATGGGATGAAAAAGCTTTCATGGGTGCTTTCTCCAGCAATTGCTAGCAGCAGACTGGGGGAGGCATGTAAAACAAAGTAAGGGAATTATATGTCACTCCTTCTGTGTTCTCCAGTCTGAATCAATCAGCAGCTGAAAGAGATCCCAGGGTAAGATATTCCATGTGAACTGCTAAGTTTTACTAGCCCTTGATCAACTTGTCCTCCAAGAACACGTCTAATCACTTTTTCAAAGCGTTCTGTACTATTAACACAGGATACCATGAAAGCTTAGAAGTCTAGTAATTTAATTAGTCTTTACATGAAAAGCTCTGCCACCTGATGAGAATTAGTAGAAGTGAGCGAAACCATTTTTGAGAGACCAGATAGACATTTCCTATACAGCTCCTCCTGCACAGACTGCCGTCATGTCCCTTCGTCATCTTTGGAAGAGGGGCAAATTTTACTTCTGGTACTACAGGCAGCGATGGCAGCGACTGAGGAAAGACAGCCCTCAACTCTGCATGCCATCAAAACAATATTCTTCTGTGTATAGCTATGATAGAGCATATCAACAGTCTGACTTCACTGCAGAAGGTCCTCTGTACACAAGAGGCTTGAGGTCAAGGGATAGCTGACACAAGGTAGTCATAAACCAGGTATTTATTGATGAGCATAAGCATTATTAGGGATAATACCACATTCTGTGAGTAGGATACATCTTACATTAGTGATGCCTTATATTTTCTCAGCCATAAGTATGCCAGCTGTTACTCTCTGTTCCACAGTCATAGACTGATGGGACAATCATAGTTCGAACCATTTGAGAGAAGAATGCTGAAGGACCTACAGTCCTAACCATTACAACCCCTTCATCAATAAACTCGTGGAACCAGAGTCTTCCTTCAGGTATCTACTCTTATGGTAACTGGGATGTTTGCAGGTATTTTGGTCTGTATTTACAAAAATGTTTCGCATACAGAGACCTATTTGCTTTTACTCCTGAAAAAATTGAATGCCTGACTTTGCTTTGATACTGTGAACTTCTAATAATAGTTCCAGAATAACAGTCTTATTAAATAAGAGATTTAAAAAAAGATTTTTTTTTGAGGTTAAGTAAAATTTGCACTTGGACTTATTTTGTGGCCCCAAGAAGGAAGTGGTGGTCATGTTCTCAGAGCAAGTCTTAAAGCACAGGTTGTCTCATTGCTCTATGTTTTGATGGAGAAGAGCAGGACAGGATTCTGAGGAAATGGAAGCAGTTATTGGGAATTTTGTAGGGAAAAGTCTTAATAATTGCTTCAGTGTTTTCAAACTGTTCATAAACGATGCAAGCCTGTCTGCACTGAATGAAATATACCCTGGCAGTCTTATCAAACAAAAAGCTGGAAGTGAAGTCCTGAGAACATTTGCCTTTTGGAAGCTGTTTTATATGAAGCAGAATAATTCGCCTCCCTCAACAATACCATTTGTTTGAAGAAAGCAGCACCTTACTTGCTGAGCAGCTTGTTACTGTCAGTAAGCTGCCCGAGGCATCTGGTGGCTGGTGCCCACCTTCTGAAAGCTGGGTTGTGCAGAACACTTAACTTGCTACAAGCTGCACTTTGCACCTCAACAATTTAGATGAAGGAAGCACACCCTTAATTAATCTATGAGGCACTTATCACCTGCTAGTTGCCCCTTCCACTCTGGAAGGGGGAAAGTCTTTTGGCCAGCTCTACAGAGAGACAACTGCTGCTATCTCCTGGCATGGTGAGCCCAAGTGGAAATGTCTTGAAGGAGAAGCAGGCACACTGCAAGGAAATCTGATGCCCTTGGAGTCAGATAATCTGGCATTAGTATGTAGTTTTAAAAATAATTCTACAAGGAGAGTAACAATACTATCATGAAGTAGTTGCAGCATTTCTGCCAAACAGCTTTTCATCATCAAAATAAGTTTGAGAAATCCTCCCTTTAAACTGCTTTTTCTTCTGATTTACATCTCAGCCACAGTCAAACTTCTCTATGGTTTTTATTTAGTTTCTGAGTCAGACTTCTTTCTCTTTTTAGATAACAGCCTTTCTTCTGGGAATAGCAGTACTGTTGTACCTGCCAGTTTGTCTCTTCTTCATGAACTCTTGTTGCTCTACACTGCATAGAGCTGCTGCCCTGCAGTGAGTGTCCAGGTGCACCTACAGCCTGTGAAGCACTAGTCTGTTGTGACACCTGTCTAAACACAGCTGATTCCTGCCTGCTGTGATAAGACCTCCAAGTCCTGGGTCACCTGTGGGTAGTTACTGAGGGGAGTGTTTGGGATACCCCCTCTGAGCTGACTTCCATGTTTTAGAGGGGAAAACAATCTAGAGCAATTAAAATGTCATTTGCTGGTCTGAGTTACTGCTCTGCAACAATGTGAGTAAGAGCTATGCTTTTCCTTTATGTTTCTACCTGTAGCACGTTCAGGAAGTCTGCAAGCACAACCTCTGCACTTTGGCTTTCGTCTCTGTGCCAGGACTCCATCTCATCCCATAGTCAGGCACTTAGGCTAGGAGAGCAGTGCAAGATGAGAATTTACTATGCTGGGTGAATGCAGTAGAAATTTAGGGTAGCAGGATTGTGTCCTGGAATTAAATGAAAACTTGGGTTTTTTTACTAAAGATAATGCTTTGTTTGTTGTATTTGTGTATTCTGAACTTGGAGAATTGGAAGTATTTCCTTCTGTTCCTAGCTGGTTAGTGTTGCCAAAATATTTTAATGGGACAACTATATGACAGTGTGGACCTTGGGATAGGATATCACATATGAAAATGTGGAGTCCTTGCTGTGGATGTGAGCATTATGAAACTTGGTAGTACTTGATATAAGGCTTTAAGTTTTACATTTTAATGGTATGGTATAGCATATTGATATCTATTTCTTTTACTTTAATATAGCCAAGAAGTGATGCTGTTATAGTTAAATGAATCCAGCAGAAACAGAAAATGTTCTAGTATGCCTTTTGAAGACTAATGGAAGGTGTCCATGGCACTTCTTGGCTGAGACTGTGGTCTCATTTGAGCAAAGGCTGGGCTCACTGAGGCAGTACAGTCAGGTTCATCAGCTAACCAGACATCTTGTAGAGAACTGCTTTTGTTTTTCGTGAGAAATGTCATATTATTAGCAGTATTTTGCTGTGGAGGAGTCAGAATTGCTGAGCTTGTTTGACATTTTCCCTTGGTTCTCTTTTCTTTATTTTTGGCTTTTTTAAAAAATAAAAATATAATAGTGACTGCATGCTGAAAGTACTTCCTTTGCTCATGGTATAAGAACACTTTTCCTGTGCTGTGTATGCATTTTGAATATGATCTAGAGCCCTGGACTGATTCATGATGCCTTTATAATGGGCACCTGACTCATGTGTATCATGATGAATCAGCTTCCTAGGCACGGTGGATGCTGTTCTGTGAAAGAAATGTTCTTTGGACATGACACACTGTGCAAACAAGTCTGTCTTTTTGTGTTCATCCCATCAATTACTCAGACTATAAATCCATGTCTAAATTGTATTATTCTTTATGTAAATTAACATTTCAGAGAAGCAGTATTTTGCCATTGGTTCAACTTCTTGTATGAATAGAAATTCTTGGGCTGCTTTTACAGAGCCTCAGGGTGGTTTTTTCTTTCCCTTGTGACACTGGTTACTTGTAGCTGCCTCAGTGGTAGCTTTGTCCTCACATCAAAATGGCTCTGCAAAGAACAGATTTACAAGTGGGAAAGTGTTGCAATATAAGTAAGAGTTTTTAAAGCTTCACATTCAGCTTGTATATAGTAGGATGAAGTGGAAATGAAGCAGGAAAGTCCAGCTTAGGCAAAACAACACGTATTCTGGAGGGTTTCTTAGGACTAAGCTGACTTAACCCTTAAAATATTTTAGTTAACGCTTTATTAACCTTGGCGTGTTTGGATAATTGAGAATGATTTGTTCTGTCTCACCACTGGCCCAAGAGAGTTTGTGTTTGTCTTCAGCTTTGTGCTACACATTGCTATACTGTCATTATTATAAGAATGAAATACGTGACAGAAGGCACTTACGAAAAACGTAGATCACCTTTCATGAAATGTGGACTAGGCACAATTTTCTGTTTGCAGATATACTTCTTGAAACAGATAGTGATTATCATAGGACATGATTTCTTAACAATGAAGTATCTTAAGTACCATGAGTAAAAATTAAAATTACATTATTTTTTAAAAAGTAAAGTCAAGCATACCTGTATTTCTGGTCAAGAACAAGCAAACCTTTTAGCTCTCAAAAGAATTTTGTAGGTGCTTTGTTTTTTACAACAAATATTATATAGGCATACGTTAATTAATGTTCATTATGTCATGTGCTTTGATTTTGGGTGTATATTTTTGGTGATGAAGCATGAGAGCTACAGTACTAGTCTTCAGAGTGTGCAAAATATAGGAGTACTCTTTCCAGTGTATGTACTTAGTGTTAATAGAGATGACTGTATTCCTTGAAATTAAGGATGTCTCACACTTCTCTGTAAATGATCACTTTTCAGAAGCTTATAGCTTGACAAATTTTAAGATTTTGGACTGGTGTTTGATCTGAGGGTGAAAAATTATGTCCATAAATTTTAGGGAAATTGCTTTTCTGAATATGGCTTGTATTGTTTTTTTATAATGGAACTTAAATTTTTTTTTTAAGTTCGAAATTCACATCTGAAGAAGTTATGTTAAAAGAGCACATGTTAAATGCAAAGTCAAGCATGCTTGGGAAATATCAGATTTAAATTTTCCTTGTAACTTGGAGTCAGTAGTTTACGTGAACAGAGGCATCACCTATATGCTTAGTGTAGAGGATAAAAATGAACTCTGAATGCTGAAATACTAAATAAAGAAGTGTTTTGGAGAAATGCTCCAATAATGTAATTAGAGACAGCCTAATGAGTATGCAAAGAGAGTCATCTGAGATTGCACAAATAACTTTTCTCTGGGTGTGTCTGCAATCTAATCAACTTGATAAGTCAGTTTATTAGAAATAATGAACCTAAATGGACATAATTGATTATTCTCTGGTTCAACTTCTGGGATGTAGAAATATGAGTAAGAAATACTTTTCATTGTCAGTTTGTTCTATGCAATACAATTAGTCCTGGTTGGTATATAAAGCTGAAACAATTGCTTGGATGTAGTGAAATATTTTCTATTTCTCTTCTTGTAATGTAAGAATGTCCAGGCTTTTGGTGAGCTTGTATGTTCTAAGTCTAGGCAAATATAAAAAAAAAAATCACATATAAGGTTGTTTAATTAGAAATAAAAACGTATTGCTAGCAATCATCTGTAATTGCACCTGCTCAGTTGGAAGAAACTTCCCATAAGCAAGATCAGACTCCCATCAGGAAAACACTATTCAGCAAAATTTCATGCAGGAAATAAGTGGGATCAGCTTCTGTGGCTGCCAGAAGCAGAAGTTCCTTAAACAGAATTTTAATCACAGAATCATAGAAAGGTTTGGGTTGGAAGAGACCTTAAAGATCCTCTAATTCCAACCCCCCTTGCCATGGACAGGGTCACCTTTCACTAGACCAAAGCTCCATTCCACCCAACCTCAAATACTTCCTGGAATGGGACAGCCACAACTTCTTTGGACAACCTGTTCCAGTGCCTCAGCACCCTCACAGTAAAGAATTTATTCTTAGTATTTAATCTAAACCTACTTAATTTCAAGTTTAAAGCCATTGCCCCTTGTCCTGTCACTACATGCCCGTGTTCAAAGTCCCCCTCCAGCTTTGTTGTAAGTCTCTTTACGTGCTGGAAGGGTGCTGTAATGTCTCTTTGGAGTCTCTGCAGCCTGAACATCCCAACTTTCTCAGTCTGTCTTCATAGGAGGTGTGGTCCTGCCTTCTCATCATCTTTGTGGTCTTTTCTAGACTTTCTCCAGCAGAATCATAGTCACAGAAGGTCCACATCCTCTTTTATGCTGGAACCCCCAAAGCTGGATGCAGATTTTAGGTTCGTGTTCTGTGAGTGGATTAAGGTGGGGAGTCAGATCCACATTTTTCAATAACTAGTGTGTCTCCAGCATATCACTTCTGTTAATGTAAGAACATAACTGAGAATATTGGAGGGCAATGGAATAATTGTTTTAAACCACTTTAATGGTTTTCCTCCAGCAACTATTTCACTCCATACAGTGAAATGCAGGAGGGAGATCCACATGAGGTGATTGACCTTGTTCACAGGGAACTTACTGCCCTACTTGAAACAGGAGAGATAGGAGTTGTGGATACATCATGTTAATACCATCCATAAGGCATCCAATTCTCTCTTCAAATCTTGCAGCTAATTCAGGAAAACTTCCAATATTGACAGGTGGTGGAGACAGCACAGCACTAATAGACTTGCATCCAGGATGTCTGTGCCACCCCTATATTTGGACAGATGGCTTACAGGTCTCTGATAGTATGGGCTGTTGGTTGTTATAGTGCTACTGAGCTGTTATCAGTCCTCTTCTGATCATTGCTAGTGGATGAGTTGAACCTCTTGAAACAGCCTCATGAAAATGTCTTTTCTTATTTGAAAGTTTTGGGTACAGTGCATGTTGTTGTGTGTCCATTTGCAGCATGGTAGCACAATCACAGTTTGGTTTTGTATCCTCTCTCAGTTGTTCTGAACACAAGCTATACCTGTGCCCTCAGACTAGCATTTGACCTTGTCAACCTTACATGGTAGTTGCTTGAGGAGAAACAAGGGAAAGAAATACTGACTTCATAAAAAGCAGTAGTGTTTGGCTCCAGTAGCTGGGGAGGATAGGATTGGTTTCCATAACACGTAGCAGCTTGTACCATGCAGCTGTAGCCAGTTACCAGAAATGGATTTTGCAGACCTGGACCATTTCTTCCTACAGTTGCAAGACCAAATAGCATCCTGTCAGCGTGCTTAGGATGTTGTGTGTTACTGGCAAGGGCAAATGCAAGTTCTTATCTTATAGCTAGTGTGCAGTACTGATGGTGTTAGAAATGCTTTAGGAATTAGAGATGCTTTTTGTGGGTTAAGGAAAACTTAAAAATAAGACAAAAAGCTTTTCTTTTTCTCCCCAGCCAATGTAAACTTGCATTTCACCAGCAGTGGAGTCTGAAATCCAACATCCTAATGTATTGTGTTTCCCTATATACAAACAACTTCCTTATCGGTCTTGATAAGAGTCAAATAACCTCCTGCATTCAAAAGGCAATGTTCACAAATGGCTTCTGTTTCAAAGCCAAGATCTTATTTCCTATGAAGACTATCATGCTGCATCAGCTGAAATTATTATTGGAAGACACAGCAGTAATCTGCTTCCACTGGAGATTAAATGTTTCAGTGTGAAATTTTATTTTATGGTCCAAAAATGTCAGCTGCATAGCAGGCATTGTAACTTGCCGGAGGAGTTTTGAGTTTAACAGCTGATACATTTTTGAAAGTCGTATACATCCTTTAAAGTTGATAAAATTCAAATGGCTTACTGAAATAATACCCCCCCTTTTTTTTTTTTTTTTTTTTGGCCTGGATGTTGTGCAGACAGCACAGCTGCTGTGATAGGCATTACACAGGGAGTAATGAATGCGGTGCAGCAGAAGCGGGCCTTGCCCAGATGGTGGCACAGAAAACTGAACCCCTCCCATGCAAACACTGACTGCACCTGGCATGCTCTGCCTTTCCCAAAAGGATCTCTACAGGTTGTCAAGGCTTAGGTCATTTCAATTTATGAGTTTAGGACACGGATTTCTTGGCTCGTGTTTTCTCTGGATCTTCCTGCTGCACCTGGTAACATTTTTGCTTCACAAGTGTGAGGGCTGTATATGAAATATATATAGCATGGTTATGGCGCTGGGTTTAGGGTAGTGCCAAGCTGAATATGGTTTTATGGTTTTGCCTAAAAGAAACTGTCTGTGCAATTTTATAACAGAAAACAATCAATCTACAGATGGAAGGATGCACTCTATTTCTGCAACAGGTCAGGGAGGGAGGGTTGTACAAAACTTCTTGTGTAAACCGGTAAAAATATTTTGATGAATTTGAGTTGTATTGTAAAGAATTATCTTGCTAATCCACTCCACATGAACCTGTCTGTGCATAGTGAATGACAGTGCTGGAACAGAGGGGAATGGAGCTGAGTGGTGCTATGGTGGTTTTTGGCTGGAAATTTTTGGAGCAGGAGATCCACTGATTCAACCATGGGCAGCAGGAGTATTTCAGTTTCAGTTTTATCAGTTACAAATGCAAATGCTGTAATACATCCTGGACTTTTTTTTTCCTCTGTGCCTTCAAAATTGCAGTTGCCAGGACTGCTTCCCTGGTTTACTTTATTTTACATTTTCCAAGACTATGGCAGAGTTGCTCTAACTTAGCAGCAGAAAAGTGGCAAATCTGGATGGATTGTTAATAGATGATGTCTGAATGTGGGGTGGTATCATTATGACTTTCTGAAAATTGAAATGGTGAACTATCTTTTGAAGGTTGGGTAGCCCATTTTAGCTGACAGCACATTGACCCAATATGGTCCTTGGAAAATGTTATTAATTTATTGGACTTTATTTGGAACTGGTTTGGTAGTTGTTTTTTTGATTTTTCTGTGGCCACAACTTTTTGCAGGCACAGAGTACCCTGCTAGGACAGGCTTTGATAGCTGTTTTAGGGTAACATTTTCTGTTTATGACAATTTCTAACTACTTCAGCAAAAGCAACAGGGTTGGACCTTCATCAGAAAGCATCAGTAACAGGTTTACTGCTGTGCTTCAAGCTGGCTTGGGAGTATGAGCCTAGGAAAACCCAAGCTGTCTGAGCCAACAGTGTCGTAGGCAGACAGTTGAATGAAAAGGCACTGCCTCTTCCCCACTCCTTCCCTCTTCTTCTCAGTAGCTTTCTCTCCTCCAACTTTTTTCTGCCCCGGATGATTTCCTGAGGTTAATGTTGTCTCTCTAACAGCATGAGGCAGGCTTCCTTCCAAGCATGTATTTGCTTCTCCACGTGACCCCAGCTCTATTTAAATGTCTCCATGGCATAGGTTGATTCTGATTGCCCCAGTTTGGTCAGCTGTGTGAGGAAATGCTGTGCATGTTAGTTCTGAACTGGCTTCTGATGGCTTCATTTGCTGGACCCTATATCCAACTTCAGAAGAGGCCATGAAGAGCATTTCCCACCCTCTCCTTACTCCTTTCCATCTTTTTGCCACTTGCTACTCTGGCCATCACTTTCCCAGGCTGATCAGTCATAACCTGCCCAGCAGACCCATAGCTCTGTTGTCCCTTACTGTCTGCTCTGAACCTTTCACTTGATGAAATAATCAGACTAGTCTGCACTGCACTCAAGGTCTGAAAAAGTATGGATTTATTCAGCAGCATAACATTGTTTTCTTTTGCTCACTGTCCTGTTCTTAATAACTGAATGGGTTTTTGCTGGTAGCTGAGCCAATGTTTTCATGGAACTGTCATAGCCCCAGTCCAGGAGGTATTGTGTACATTATAGAAGTGATGGCTGGGAATACTCTCTTCCTCCTCTGAGTTGAGAGAATTGGGTCTTTTATACAGTGGGGATGTAAGAGTAGTACCTGTTCTGAAGAGAGTTTGGACCTAGTAATTTTAAAACAATCATCAGATATTCTGCCATCTTTTTAAAGTGGCTTGATCATACTATTCCTATAAATAATATCAGGCAAATCTGCCATTGCTATGACATCTCACATGTCTCTTCATACAGATTTTTTAGAAAACTGCACTTTCATTTTTATTGCAGTTGTCCAGGTTGTTAGAAATAGTCTAGCAGTTGCATTCAGTTACACTATACATTTGAATAAAAAAAAAATTTTTGTATGTCAGCCCTTGTTTTGCTTCTCATTAGCTCTAGAGAATCACCCTCATTTGTGCAATCCCGGAAATTTATTCTTAACTGCATTTGCTGAAAATATTGGAGACACTTTTATGTTATGGAAACACCTACTGTGTAGTAAACAGGAACCTGAGACTGTGTTTTCTATAGTTTTATATGAAGGGCTTAAACTCTAGGGTGTTTATTTCTAAAAGTATATAGAAACTGCACCTTGGCGGATGAGGGCTAGAAAGAAGCTTCCAGTACTGGCAGACTGTGCTGAGGCTGTCCCGTGTCATGTTGAGAGAATTTCATATGCTGACAACTCTTCCCCCAGAACACTCGGTAGCTGGGCACAGGGTTGTTCTGTGTTAATGCTGTGCAGTGCAGGTAATACTGCAGTGCTGAAGAGCTGTAGCCATATGAATGGTCAGCGTGGTAGGATAACAAGCACACAAGTACATGCAGAATTTGTTATTGAACAGTGGCATGATTAACAGGTATTTCTCTCTACCTTGCTTGAAAATATATATAAATCTTATATGTATAAATCCCTAATTTTAAAACATTTAAATGTGAAGTATATTACTACACTTCTGTTAACTGTATATTTTTAAAGTATTGCTACTCTCTGGTTGCTAATTACTTCTCAAACCTGATTTAACTGGGAATAGAAATACTTTCTAAGCAGGGGAAGAAGGGTTTCAAGACATGGGGAAAATAGTAGGGTAACATTTAGTGAGGACGAGTAGTATTTGTGATAGACTAATGAAAGCAAAAATTATGCAAGAGGGAAAAAAAGTTAAAATTAGCTAGAGGTGTGTGGTGAACCCTGGTGGTTTCTATGCAGCCAGGTTTGCAACAGCAAAGAAACAGGCATGTTTGCACTGTGTTGTCTATCAGACACTGTGTGTTTCTCTTTCTTCCTTTTAGTCCACCATGACTCTTGAACCTATTGTGTCTGTGAAATTTAGCAAGCAATGAGATGTCTCAAATATATCTGAGTTCCTATAAATTTAACAAAAATCAGCAGCTGGGTGAAAGAGAACAGCCTCATTAATGCTCCCTGCTGAGAAAAGGCAGCTACCTCTTGGCTCCCAGTCGCCTCTGCTGGGCATCAGCCAGCTGGTCAATGAGCACACACATCCTGCACCGGCCGGTCAGCCAGCACACATGTAGCTGTGAAAGCATCATGACCCATATGTCACTGTCTGGCTGAACAGTGTTCTTGGGGATAAGTGGGTTAAAAAATCTGGGCCATGTCTATAGGAAACCAGGCATCACATTTCCAGTGCCTCATGGAACAACATACTGTTTTAGTAGTAACCAAAATGTGATGTTTTACCTTTTGTCAACTAATGTGCACTTAAAAAGCTTTGAGATTTGTATCTTGAAAGCCTTATGGTCAAGTCCCACACAATAGGACAGGCTCCAAAGTACCTCTTGAGGTCCTGCTCTGCTCTTAATGCAGAGAAGTAGTCACTGTGACAAAGTGCAGTGGTGTCAGCCAATTGATGCATGTGCATTTCACTTTTCATGAAAGAAAATTGTATTTATCCAGACATGAAGTGATATAAAATATTTCCAAGTTTTCTCCACTCCTTATAGAGTTACTGCCAAAGGAAAGGTGGAGAAATGGAGGAAAAAAATGCAGTAAAGATCACCATTAGCACTTCCTTTTTTTTTTTTTTTGATTGAGAGTGTATTTTCTTCAAAAGTTTTTAGTGGGTTCTTCTATTAAGATCTGTTTTTTCTAACTCTTAATGTATGCTATGATATTTTTATTTGAACGAAGGAGTAAAAATTTTGGGCAGCACATTTTTGAGGAAATATACTTTCCATTTTAGTTACACTGATATAACTCTTCTGTGTAGCCACTCTTAGTGGCATCAAAGCACTTTCTTATTCTTTATTTTAACAAATAAACCTTTTTTATAGAAAAGTATATTGGTGATGCTAAGATAATTTTAATTATGAGAATGGGAGGGGAACCTCCTAATAAACCTATAAACTCTTTAAAGGACTGGGAGGAAACCAGAATCCATGAGGACTTCCAAAGTGATGCCCTCCCTGTCACTGCCACTGTGGTTCAGGGGCTCATTGACCACTCCAGTACAACATGCATTTTCACTCTGTGATGTTCCTATGTCTGTGCTAAAATACCACTTTCTAAATCAGCACAGTGCATGCTCCAGTCCCTGTTGCATGGGTTGAATCTGAGGATCCTTGCCCTGTGTTTGACAGTTGTGCTGTAGAGAGGGAGTGAATGTGGTGGTCACTGCAGAGGCTGTGGGGACTCCTGTCCCCCGTGCCAGTCCCTGCTGTGGTGACAGTGCTTGTTCGTCTGCTCTCGACTGGGGCTTCACAATGATCACATGGCTTATGGTGATCCTTAGTGCCGTGGTCATACAAGTGGTGCTGCTCTCTGGGAAATTGTTATTTGATGTCAGCTTTGCTCAGCAGTGTTAGGAGATTAGTACCAAGCCCTTGGGAATATCTGTGTAAATACATGGGAAATCATTCGCTCAAATACCTTTAAGACATAGCGTGATTATAAACAAGAGATTACTCTGGTTTGCATATTTATTCATGATGGTTCCGCTGAAATATACATATGAAATATAAATGCAGTTGATTTAATGATAATTTGTCTTATGTTGGAAGTTGAAAGGCATGATTTATTTTAATCACATATATATGTGTGATCAGGACTAAATATACTGATGATTAACGTATCCGAGGTGAGAACTACTTTGCTGTTATGAATGTGCCATACAAGGATGTATTTCAAGCTACAAAGGACTGTAAAATTAAAAAACATCAAATTCTGGAGAACATTGGCACCAGTAGGATGTAGTGGTTAATGATGAGGGTCAAATAGTTTTCAGTGGAAAGGCTTTATCTTGGACACGTATAGCACTTCTGTAAATATGACTGTATCTTTCACAGTTGAGTTTGGCAAATGTTTAAAAAACACCATATGATGGAAATCAAAAGTCTGTCTTTAAAAGTACTGTAGTTGCCTCTGTTTGCCCAATATTTTTTTGATCAAAACAGCGTGTAGCAAGGCAAAGAATCTATTAGCAGAATCTTGACATTGTAATTTTCAAGTTCCTTTAGCAAAGAGATGGAATCAATAAAAATTGATGCATTGTAGTAGAGTAAAAGTGAACAGAAAAGGCCCTCCTATTATTTAGTGATGAACTACTCTATACATCCACTGTGAGCGAGTGTCTGGTCTTTTCCTCAGATAGATGAAAAGAACCCACATTATATGTAGTATGTTTTCATCTCTGCACTTCAGGAAGTTTTGGAGATTCACTGGACAGTATTGTGTTCTGTGTTTGTGATAAGTAAAAGTGCTGAAGCATTGAAGATGGGTTTGGGGGAGGTGAGTGTTAAGAAGAAACCATAAGCTCGAATTTAAGATAATGAGGTGCTTTTTTTCAATGGAAAAGATGTCTTCATGTTCATCATCAAGCTCACATTTGGTTAAGAGTGTTGTATGGTCAAATACCTTCTTCTAAAATATTTTTGATGTTTTATACTGTTTTTGATTGTCACCATAAATTTCATTAACTTCTGTGATATTGTGCTACTTAGAAGACTTTAAAATTCTTAAAACATAAAATTATGTGGAGATAAAAGAGTATCAAAAAAGGTGTTCTGGATGGAAGCTGATCTAGGCTGACAGAAGTCATGCTGTGTAATTATCCTGATTTGAAACAGTAACAGAAGAACAACTGGAACATTACTGGACAGGTATGTGGAAAGGATTTTTTTTTTTTTTTAGACATTAGGCCAGCAGAAACAAGTGTATCTGAAAGCAACAGAAAATCCATGAGACTGGCAAATATGTTTGAAGTTTGTGATGAAATACTGAAAAAAAGACTGCCTTTTTGATGATGGTCCCTGACTCCTGTCTTGATTTACAGATTTGTTTTTCGTGAAGTACTGTATTTCTCTATGCATAGTGGGGAATGGAGTAGAAATGTAATGGTATTAAAGTCTCTAACAGTTGAGCAGAGCCTAATAAAATTAACCACAAACTCAAATCTGCTTTATATTTGAAGAATTGTTATTAAATAGTGAAGAACAAATACTTTGAATGAGAAATTTGAAACTGGTACCCAAATCACTGTCAAATGAAGCTGTTAGAAAAACTGTGGTCCTCACTTTGTTTTCCTAATAGAAACATCTGGAAAAAGTGCTATTAGAAACGGCTGGAAGAAATGTGTTATCAACCCCCGCTACTTCACTGCTGTAAAACTAATAGGGAAGAGCAAAGCAGATACAAATTTCTAGGCTTTCCTCCCTGGAAAGGCAGAGGTCAGTAAATTGATGCTTTGTAAGGTGATGCCTTGTGTTACTCTTTAGCAACTTCTTTGCATAAGTAAGGTTTTCAGTTTCTCTCTGGCACAAATTTGCAAATAAGTTTTTCTTAAAATGTTAATATATTTGACAACACTGATGATAAGATAGAGGGACTTTATATGGCCTGAGAGACTGTTTACCCTGTGTATTTGAAAGGTCAGTGCTTTTCTGAACCGTAGAGATTCAGCTTAGCACCAGCAACAGGGGAAGAGATAAACACAGAAGAGATACAGAGAAAAAGAAGTAAATAGTAGGAAGTTAAAAACAAACAAACCAAACCCACCAAGCCCCCCAAACCCAACACTTTAATCCAAACAATCCATCTGTGAAGGAAAGGAAAAAAACCCAAACCACCCTATGTCTTAAACCTGTGTTTCCTCTGTTTTAAAGGTATTTTACAAATTAAGTTTTAGATTTTTTTTTTCTTTTAACCTTTCTTGACTTGGAAGAAGTAAATCTTTGTTGGGTTCTACAGTTTGAAGAGACATATTATAAATTACATCATCAGTATTTTATCTTCTAAGATAATATAATTTTAGATGAACCTAAGGAACGACAGTCAACCATTTAATTGGCACTGTGTGCAAGGTAGAATATACAAACTAAAGGTTACCATGAGGTCTGCAGCTATAATTACCATTGACCAAAGCAGACTTTTCATTTAATCAGCCCCCAGAGAAATAGTGTTGCAAGGGTAAAGGTTACCATTTTTCATGAAAGATGTCAATAAGGAATGAAGACTGCTTACAATTTTACAGGCTGTCTTGTCTCAGCTGTGCTTGAAATCTGATAGAGCTGGACCCTTTAATTATGAAAAGGAACTGTATTCAACTCATTCCTACTAAGAAAACCACCACCACCCTCAACCCCCCAAAACCACAGAGAATTTTAAAGGTGGGAAGAGAAGACATTCAAGTGGCTTTTAAATACCTTTAATGCTCCATCACATTCTAGTGATTTTTTTTTTTTAATGTAAACATCTAAAGAACTGATGGGGAAAAATGCTGGAAGTACAGTAGTATCCCTTGATATAGAGACAGCTGAGATTATTTAGGATGCTAAATTTACAGCTGTATAAATTTGGGAAGAGAGAGGTTATGGCAATTTTATGTCCTTAACAAAGGCTTCTTAGCTCCAAAATATGCTTCTTCCCTTCTTTCATGATAAGTTCACATTTGTTTATGATGAGAAAATTCTGAGAAGTTGTTTACTAGATAGTTTCTAGTGTTGAGGTAAAGGTTGATTGTTAACTTGAGAGTTGAGATACATAAGCTTGAGAAAATACATACTGTGACCAAAGTCCTGTGCAGCCTGAGCATAGGAATACAGATAAAATCATGTACACAAAGAAAGTTACTTCTAGTTGGGAATACAGGGCATTAGGGAGCAAAAATGTTGGAAAGCCTTCCACCTTTATTTAAAACTGTATCCATAGGCCCTGTGCAAATGGGATGTCTGACAACTTGCATTACTGAAGTGAAAACCTTTTAAGTGACTCCGAGATAATTTTGTGGCATGGCTTGATTCACATAAAATGGACGAATCTAAATATTGTCTAAAATGAGACTTCATCTTCTTTCTCTGGGTTTTTTGTTTGTTAGTTTTCATACCTTGGGATGAGTGTGGTAGTTATGTGAAAGTAGAAAACACGTGAAGGAGGAGGCACATTTAACACCATATGCAGAAAACCCTTCCTGCTCCTTCCAGGGAAGGTGCAGTTGGGATGCTGGAGCAGCTGAGTAATTTCTAGGCTCTGGTGTCCCTTGCAGTATTTGGGTGCTTGTCCCCCAGCAGGCAGGGATCGTGCCATGACACTGTGTGAAAAGCACAAGGGTCACTGCTGCAACACCGAGCCTCTCTTCATTTGCCACTGATCAGGAAATCTACCTCTGCCCTTTAGTTGTTGCTGTCACCCTTCCTTTCATGTCACCTCCTTCCATTTGTGTGTGGTTTTGTCCACTTTCTATAGCAGGATAATCTAACACCTAGGTAGTGTGGACAGGAGTTAGCTCCACTGTGCCTCGTTTGTGAGGCAATTAGCACAGTGAGGCCTCAGATTAGTGTAACAGCTGCTATCTTGGTGAAGACCAGACGCTTCTCTGTGGATCTCCAGAGTTAAAAGCACAGCCCTGTGTGGATCTCAAATTAAGTGCAGTAGCTGTCAGGCTTGAATTCTTGTCACAAGGAGGGGCAGCACAGCTGAGTGATGGGCTGCATTCCTGCAGCAAAGACAATAGTGGTGGCACTAAGGAGGTGCTACAAGGGGCCAGTGAAGGAAAGCACAAGTACTGCAAATTTATTTGTCTACAATGTGGGAAAAGTGTGGTTCCTTGCATTTTAATCCCTGAGAATGTATATATAGGCCATACCCAACCTCCCTGTATCTAATGTGGTTAGGATCTCAGTGATTCACAAGTCATTTTCCTTTACACCGTCTGATTTTCAAATCAACTGCAAGATTCAGGATGTGATAGGGAAGATCTTAAATGTTCACAATGAGCTCAGCTTTCCAACTTTCAGCAAGCTAGAAATACATATATAAGACAAAACATGGAAGTCCTACAAATTATCAGTGAATGCCTGTGTTCTTTTTTACAGGAAGTATGCCTTGGCTTAAACATCCCTCTCAGTACAGAGTTCCCCAGCAGTCTTGCTGGACAGTTTGAAAGTGATTACCTTGGTAACGCCACTTCCCACGGCCAAAAAAGCTTCAGGCAGCTTGTCTTAGTATTGCCTTTGTGCTCAGTGTTCTTAACAATTACAGTGTAAGTCCCTAATTATCCTGCTTCACAACAACTTTCCTTCTCTCCTGCTGGAGTGCTTGAAAGGGTGCAGCAAAATAGAATAAAGCAAGGATTTACATCTCTGAAATTTGTTCAAAATCAAGTTCTGATAACAAATCAAAATGCATTAAAGAAGAAAAAAATTTGGGTTATCAGTTTCCTGCTGCTACATCCTCCTGTTTTACGCTAGTATACACAGACACACGCTCGCTCTCTTCCTTTAAATCTCAGATAGGAATACAAATATGGTGCCAATTAAGAGTATAATGCTAGAACTACTAGACCCAAAAAAGGTGTGGCTAAGCGGGAGTAAGACAGTGATCATCTGCTTTTACTTTCTGAGTTCCTCTCGTGGTCTAGTTTTCAGATGTAGAGCTTCCAAAATTGTACAGAGTTCAAAGAAACAGTATCTACTTGATTTTTCTGAAAATCAGATATTAGTTATTCTACTGCATTCTGTTCCAAATACTGCTGTCCTGCCTATCTTATGCCAGTGACAAATGTTTGTTTGTCCCAGGATTGTAAAACTTCAATGGGAAAGCTGCAAAGGTGAGGAGATTGCAGTTTGTGATCTGTACCTCAGAGGCAGCAGCAGGATGCTCCTAACACAGTGCTAACTTGCCCTGCTTCAAGGATTGACGAGGGACACTTTCTTAAGTTAAATCTGAGACTTTTGTAGTTGCTGCTTTGCAGTTGAATTCAAGGACTTGCTATATTAATAAAAGCAAACCCCACACTGAAGTAGCTCTTACAGCTGAGGAGAATGCTTCTGTGCATCATAGGCCTTGTTATCACCTCACATTTAACTGGTTATAGGAGAACAAAGATCAGTGTTTCTGGATCTGTTGTAGTTATTCCTTTTGGAGAGAAAGCAGGAACCTTTTGTTAGCCTGGGATGGTACTATTTACATAGGTAATGTCTAGTATTATGGCCAAAAAAATATTAATATTTTTTAGGAAAAGTCTTGCTTGTCTTTACGTTATTAGGAAGGCATATATCTCTGTTAGAGAAACAAAGTTATTGTTAAATGCTTCTTTTATTGTTGATGGAAATTCCGTGTTCAGTTGTGATGTGTCAGGTAAAAAAATCTGCCATTCCACAATAGCTGTCTACAATATATCTTGATGACAGTGAAGCCAAACTAATCTGCTGCATGCAGGTCAATATTTGCAATTGTTTAGAGAGTTTCCTTGATGGACATTTATATAAATAGTGGTTCATTGTCCCTTAAGTGGATGTCACCTCCTGAGAGACATAATCTCCCAGGGGGAAAAAACAATCATGGCAAACCTATAATCAGTCCATAGACTGAGAGACATTAATTTTCTTTTTGTTTCCCTGTGAATACCTATTTCATGTGCCTGACACTGATTTCTGTTTTTTATTTATGTTCTGTAATGTATGATTGCCATTTGTGCTGGTTTTTAGCGGAGTTTGGGATGGTTGAATTTTACACATCAATCCTTCGTACAAAGCAGAAAGAGACAGAGACATGTATATGTATTTTTTTTGTCCACAATTGTTATTGGAAATTAATAGTTTCCCTATGAAATACAAACTCAAGTTTTAAAATCAGAACTATGTAGTTAAAATGCTAAGATACTAAATGTTTCTGTGAAATTCAAGAGATTGTATGGACTTGTGAACTACAATTGTTAATTAGTCCTATTTAGATATGGTATGAAAGAGCTGCCAGTATGTTCAACTTATCCTTAGCAGCTTCCCTGTCTTCTCAGGTCTTCTGCCAAACCCTTCTATAGTGCTAACAAGAGCCATCTGTGCTCCTTCTCTTCTCTAACCCAGGCATCTGTAAATCACCAGGCTGTTCAGTGTTGAAACCAGATTACATAGCACAGCAATAGGTGATACATTTCTGTATGTGAGCATTTATTTAAGAAAGAACAATGTTTGGTTAACAGTGTCTTACTGTGCACTTCAGGAAATTTATCTTTACTCTACTTTGCTAGATTACTGATAGGTTTAACCCTATGCTTGTCAACTACTGTGCTTCACGTAAAATAAGTAGTAGCTTCACATTCTCTGAATGTTCCTTTGAAAACTTATCCAAATAAGTGTCTTTGCTCCTCAATACCTTTGTGAGACAAAAAAATGTTGCTTCTGGCTCTTCTAGTTTTCCATTTTTAAAATTAGTCGTGTTGGGAAACTTCCATCTACATAAGTGGATTTTATTTATAGAAGAGTGGAGTTGGTCTCCTACAGGAAGGACAAATTTTTCTGTCAGAAGCAAATAAATAAGCAAATTAAAACAAGGAAAAGGTCTATTTTGGCTGTCCTTACTAATTAAAGAATAAAAAGGCAAAAGATGGGCAGGGGAAGGGAGATCAGAGTTTTTGATTTTCTGTTTGGCTTCAGTTTCTATTTTTCTGGCTCAACGTTAGGAAATCCTCTTCCTGTGCCCCTAGTGTCACGAAAGAGCAAGGGGAGAAATCTCGGGGTCATGGATGTCTGTGGAAATGGTATCAGCTTCTACCAGCAATGAGCAAGTGATTTACAATGCTCAAGAGAGAGACTGACCTGTTAGCCCAAAAAAACACAGAGAGGGAGGAACTATTATGGCAGTTTGAAAAAATTCTCCTGAAACCGTCCTTTTTCTTTTGTGTTGTCAATGGTTCAAGCTTTAGGAGAATGAATTGTCTCCTGACAAGCTTGCCTGTCAGTCTGTAATGCCGGTAACATCCAACCCTAAGGCTGCCCATCCTCAGCCTCCTGTACTTGCCGTGCTGGGCTGCAGGCTTTCCTTGCAGGCTCAGTAAGTGGGCAAGGCTCTCAGGAAGCAGGACGGGGTTGTTATTTGTGTCTGCTTGACTTGCTGTGTAACGTGTTACGGGTTTGTGGGTCACTTCTTTCACTCTAGCTAGTCCTTCTCCCTCAACCTCCAGAACTTTAAGGTGCCTGAGGATTTCACAAATGCATTGCATGAGGGAAGAATACTCTCCTGTTGGTAGGAAATTTAGGTCAAAGTTGGGTGTCCCCTGTGCCAGAGAGGCACAGTTTCTGTGCCTCATGATGCTTGAGTTTCTTTTGCAATTTTACTTACATTTGGTAACTGAACAGTCTTTTAAAAAATAATTAGAGTTAGCAGTGGCTTCTTTTTGTATACATGTCTCTCTGTGTGTGATTTGTTTTGTTTAAAGCTACTCAGGAAACAATTATTAAACAAAATTTAAAACAAAGTAAAACATATTTATGGCTTGATTATATACAGAAGCACAGCAGAAAGTGGCAGAATAAATAGACAAAAATGAGACTGGATTGATAAATAGCAGTAGGGTATTTATCAAGGGTAGATTGAAAGAAAGGTAGTTTACATTTAAGTACTGGGTTGTGCACATAGCACTAGGATATTCTGTGATGTTCCCATGACATTTTGTGCTTGGCCATGTGAGTCTGTCAGTATCTTAGTGTTTGGAGCCCCCTTACCAGTGGAGGATGTGCTATCCTGCATGACAACTGAGAGATGGGAGAATGTAGTTTATTCAAGATTACTCAGGAAGTCCAACTGTTTGTCGTTCCTGTGACAAGAGCATTGGAATTAATGTCCTGTTGCAGTGCTGGTGGACTTCTCTATACACTGACTCCTAGGCAATTGATATATAGCAAAAAGTTCTGCAGGTTTCCAGATTTTTAGAGAATGAAATGGCACATTTAGAGTAAGTCCTGCCGAGGTTGTTTGTCCAGTTCACAGTAGCAGGTAGGGCTAGAGGAGGAATTATTTTTGTAACAGACAGCCACAGAACTCTCTGGAGTCAACTTAATAGCTTCAATCCCTGAATGTTCATTTCCTGAATCTATTCTGGGCTCATCTGCAAGAAATCTTGTTGCCACTGCAGCACCGAGGAGTCCTGATCAATGCTGCAGTTATCGTCATCGCTTTTCACAAAGAGTCCATGGGCCTCATTTCAGAAACAGCTCTTGTACAGCAGGTAAAATTTTACCATTTTTAGAACAGTTACAGCTGGAAAAAAAGTAGTAATAAAATGTTTATGAACTACATCAGTAACTTATTTTTTCTCTTGCTGTTACTGTTTTGTTGAATTCCCTATTCACACCAAGAAATTCACATTGTAACACGTTGGTACATAACTCCTCCTAAGATATCCTATCTATCGGGTTGTGGCCCTAGATGAGGCAGAAATGTGTCTCATAAGTGGCTTTTATCAATAAATTAACTCAAAGGTAGTACTCCTGTGCTTCACCAGTGCATTTTTCGTTTGTTTGTTTGTTTGTTTGTTCCATTTACCCTCCATTTCTCACACTAAAGGAGATGCCAGTGACAAACAGTTTTGGGTAATACCCTGTCTCTGGTATTGCTTGGATGTTGATAATGTTTCTCTGCAATGCAGTCTCAGGGATTGTCATATCCCCTACCCAGTGACTTGCAAGGAAAGCATTGGATAATGACAAACTGCAGTGCACTGTGCTCGGAGAGCTAATGAGGGGCTTTGTTCTTGAGTGTCAGTACGCATTTCATCTACACCTTTCATGTACAGAAGATGTGTTTATATAACATATACAGGAGTTTTAACTGACATAGTATTCATTTAAAAGGAAGTGAATTTTTGATGCAAGTGTAGGTACTACACTAACCATAATGATTTCATTGTGTTCTCCAAACACAGCAGCAGGCTGTCCTCGGGGGAAAGGGATGTTTTTAATATAGGGTAGGAAAGTACCAAAGGAGGTTGAGGATGCTCTTCTGAAAGGGTGTCATAAAGATGCTGTGACTTGATAGGAATAGGTGTGATACATTCTCAGACATGGCTTTATGATTCTTTCCTTGACACTGAGCACCTCTACTGAATGCTAAGGCTGCATTTCTGCACCATGAGTATAACAATACAGTAAATGTGCAGGAAATAACATTTCAATTTTGTCCTTTTGTGCCTTTTCTACATATATAAAAAAAGTCATGGAAATAGGGATGTGTAACCTCTATCTTAAAAGTGAAAAAAAGGAAGACCTCAGGGACTACAGGATGGACAGTCTCTCCTCAGTGCCCACTAAGAACATGGAGCAGATTCTCATGGAAACTGTGCTAAGGCCCATGGAAAATAAGGGGGTGATTGGTAACAGACAGCGTGGCTTCACTAAGGGCAAATCATACCTGACAAGTTTAGTGGCCTTCTATGGTGGGGTGACAGCATTGTTGGATAAGAGAGGAGGGACTGATGTCACCTATCTGAACTTGTTTAAAGCACTTGATACTGTACAGCACGACGTCCTTGTCTCTAAACTGCAGATACCTGGATTTAATTGATGGACCCCTCGGTGGATAAGAAATTGGCTGGGTGGTTGCACTCAAAGAATTGTGGTCAATGGCTTGATGTCTAAGGGAGACATCTCTGTTGGGGACATGGAAAGTGGGATTGAAGGCACCCTCAGCAAGTTTGCTGATGACACAAAGGAGTGAGGGAATGTCATCCAGAGGGACCTTGACAGGCTTGAGAGGTGGGACTGTGTGAACCTCATGAAGTTCAAAAGCTCAAAATTTAAGAAACAGTGAGGTTCATGACATTTCACAATTCAGCTGATTCTCAAGGTAACTTTATCTTCTGCCCAGCTCAGCCTATTGCATAGCGTTGCCTTTACCAGAATACAAAAACTGCAGAGTTCTTGAGCTCTGGAGCAATGCTGGGTAGGTAGTGGCCCAATCTGAGGTTATTTTGGCAATGCTCCACAATCCCAAATTAAAATCTGGACAACGTAAAACTTTCTTTGTGTGTCTGAGTAAAACTGCAGCTCTGCTTCCCTCCATGTTTATACAAATTTCATGGATTTATTTCTTTGCTCTGCTGTATGTCCTCATGACTCCCTCCCCTCCCCTTGTGAATCACATGGTGGAAATGAAGGATGCTTCCTGAACTACAGGTGCTCTTGAAAGAAGACTTGCTGGTTGTGTGTTGCAACCACAGGAAATGTTTCAGTGTTTCTTCTTACCCCCTGCACTGTTCATCTCCTTCTATTCCTCTCTTACCAGAAAGTAAATTAAATACAGTGTTAATAACGTGAGTAATACCAGTGCTTGGAAATGAGTAGGAGATAGGATAAAGGATGGAGACAAGAGGGCCTTTGTCCTTCTGGTAGATCTCTGCACTGAAACTGAGCTGCAGAATTTGTTAGATGCTGGGAAAATGTCTCCTGTGTCTGTTTGTTGCTGCCTGCCTTTGTTATTAAGATCTGCTTTTGGAAATCAATGCTAATGCAGTATTTCAAGGTGATCTAGAATCCTCATGTAGACTGTGACTTTGCTTCAGCTATGTTGCAGGCACATTAGTGCAGATTAAATAGAAGAAGATAAAAGGCAAGTTGATGCAATCATATTTGCAGAACAATAGAAGTGAGAGTGATCAAAGGCAAGAAAATGGCTGGGTCACTCTGCTGGAGCACTCCTCTCACTCTCTTCACTTGAGCTGCTCTTAGCAGTTTCCCAGGCTCTTTGGAGCAGGAATTGGAAGCATGCCCAAGGTAGGTGTTTTGCCATTATGCATTAATTTTTATTTAGTGCTCAATAGCTGAGAACCAAAGAGTAGACCTTGTCCTTTAATACATGACTGACCTATTACACATCTCTATAAATTCCTCTCATCAGCAGGACTTATGTGTCAGCTGGTCCTGAGGTCTAAGATATTGAATGCCTCTTTAGTACGTGACAGATCTTTTGAAGCCTTTGAAGCTACTAAAGCCAAAAGCACCATCAAACTTCCAAATTGTTTGTAGGGTGTATAATGACCCATTAGAGAAAATGAGGAAGTTAGGGAGTAGCAGTGAAATGTCTGAGACCTACAACTGCTCCATGTTGAACAAGTAGTGTTCACTGCAGCACCTCAATTTTCCTCCTGTAAAATGCTTTGAGGCTGACAGCTGAAGGAGGCTGTGGAAGTGTTTGGATTAATTACTATTTATCGTGGTGTTACTATTGTGGCTACTGCTGCTATAATCTAATGTGGTTCATTTATATAATGAAACAATTGTCACTAGAAATTTGAGTTGCAGTTCAAATCTGTTCCTGTGTTGAGACACTGTAGAAACTTTCTTGTGACTTGCTGTAGCACAAACCCATTGCTGTCCTGGATTTCAGAGAGAACTGCTTAGTGAAGCAATGCAATCTAAATTTGAATAGCTGATCTGTTTGGGGGTTTTTTTGAGAAGCACTGGAAGTTTGGATGTACAAAGGCTGTGATATTTTTTAATAACTAAAATGAGTCTGGCTTGATGATGTGTTCCTTTAGCCGAGACCACAGACCATTCAGCAGGTATAGAAGAGACATTGGTAAAAACACTTGAGGGATGAAATGCCAAATGTCACAATTCAAGAGAGAGGTTAAAGAGAAATCTTGGGGCTAAGAAGGAACTTGCTGTTTACTCAGCCATTTTCTTACAGAAACTGTGGAAGTCAGTGGTTTTTGCAAGAAGGAAAGGATTGATGGTCAAAGGTGAAATGACACTGAGGAAAGCTGAGCTGTGCTTGATTTATGGCAGTCACCCACAGCACACTGAGCACCAAAGGCTGCTGAGGTATCATGCTGCTGGCATTAGCCATGGAAAAGTGTGAATAGTCTGGTTCTGAGGCAGACATCTAGGTTTTCTAAATATGACCCAAAATACTGTCATTTTGCTCTGTCGAGGGAAATATTTTGCTCCAGCAGAAATCTTGTATTGTTTTGATTAAAGACTCTAATGCCCAAAGAGAGAAAAATCATCCCTCTTCTCATCCAAGACATAGAAGTTTGGTTTTGTGACAGTTTGAGGATGAGGTTTTCCTTAATCTTGTGGGTTTTTTATTACTCTCTCTGGCTATTTTATTGTGTTTGGAGATGTTAATGAATCATGGCAGCATTGTCATTTCAGATGGGTTTGGTGAGGCATCCAGCATGTTAGTGCCTGTGAGCTGACTGCTTGTGCTCCAGCCAGCCCCAGAATCACACCAGTCTTGCACAGGAATAAATGGTTTTACCTTCCCCCATCTTACAAATCTATTGAGTGGTCAGTCTGACTTCTTTCTTTCTTTGGCTTCCTTCCTTTCAGCTTTCGCTCTGCTGTGCCTTTAAAATGCACTAGAGATGGTACAATACCAGTTTTACATAACAAAAGGAGAAGAGAAATGACCACGTTCAGGAAATAAGTAAGGCAAGAGACAGAAAATAAATTTGTTAATTCCCAGGTAGAGTCAGCACTCAGGCACCTGCTCTCTCTGACTTTTACCATTTCTTCTCCAAACACATTTGAAGGAAGTTTCAGGACTGCATGCTTCCTTCTGCACTGCTTGACCTCAGTAGTAACCAAAGCAGGTTTGAGATTTGAGCTATAGATGCCTTTTTTTCTTTGTTTAGCTACCTTTTAAATACCAGCCAAACTATGTCAGAGTTGTTACTTAACATGACTGCTTCCGACTACCCTCAGCTACTTCCTTGCGCGGGCTAATAGGTGTGCTTGAGCAAAGTCTAGAAAGGCAGTTTAGTCTCACAGTAGATTTTGTTCCCACCCTTAACCTGTTCACCTCCTTAATAGCTGTATCTGGGAAGCTACGCTTCCACTTTAAGGTTAGAGACACTTAAGAGATTACTTCCAGAGCTTTGGAAAATGAAAAAGCTTTTATTGCACAGTTTACCAAAAGTTTATTTAACTAATATGCAAATATTGCTTTGCAAAAGAAACACAGTATGGACAGAGTGATGGAGGAGAAGGAGTCTCAGTGATCAGTCAGGGACTTGTTTGCCACCTTCAAATAATTCTTCCACACTACTATTTTTTTTTCCTCAATAATGTCCAGAAAATAAACTGTATAAATTTCATGAAAGTAGGTATGGACTACATTCACCAAATCCAGAACTTCAGTCTTTATGCTTGCTTGTTCCACAGTTGCATACATTTTGAATGTGTGTGCCTGACATCCTTATCTCAAATTAAATGTTAGAACATAACAATCAGAGCCTGAGCAGTCAAGAAGACCAACAGGCTGAAGTGCAGCCATCATAACCTCAGAGCCTGTCACTGAGCAGAAAATAAACCCCTAAAGCTTGAGATTGCCTGATCAACCCTGCGTCTGTGCTGATGCATGTGTGTCTCTAAATGATGCACTGCAGCATTTTCTAGTCGCTCTCTTTGGCAATTTTTAGTCATCTGAACTTGTGAAGGAATTTTTTTGCTTGGGTGTTGGCTACACAATGGGGTAGTACACTGTTTAGTTTTGGCTGGGTGTTTTTTTTTTTTAAATATAGTTTTTGGCTCATTTAAATGCTCTCTTCTGCTTCAGAATACTTGTATGAGTTTGTGTACTTTTTTTAATGCATAAAAATGGCTTCACTGTCAATTGTTTTCCTTCCATGCTAGTCTACTACTGTACTTGTCTCCGTTCGTGGTTCTTGTTCTAATGGCAGGAAAGAAAGGGATGAATGAAGTTTCTATTTTATATTTAGTTAGTTATCCAAAACACTTTGCTTTGTCTGAAAGCGTCATACTTTCCACTAGCAGATCTCTCAGTCATAATTTGATCTTTAGATGTGATTTCCAAGAATTGCTTTATAGGCAACTTTTTAATGTAACTTAAGAGATTTCCCCATCAATCTTTAATGTCGTTCTTAATCTGAAAAAGAAAACTGGCAACTGAAGAGCTCTCTTACACTTCTATGGTATAAGAGTGACATCACTCTTTCAGTGTTTGTGGTGTAGGTTTTTGTTTGTTTTGGGTTTTTAAATCCTTTTTTAAAATTTAGCAGAAGCAGAATAAACAAAATTTCTAGGTAATGCAGTGAAGTTGACTGTTTTACTGCAGTGGTTAAGATAGTGTTCTATCATGTCTGACTGTATTGCTCACTGATTTCCTTTAGTTCTCAGATGTGAATTCTTATCATACTCTTTGCCTCTTCCACCCACTGCAATTACTTCAGCTAAAGTAAAGATAAGGTTTCTAGAATCAACCATATTCCGTTTTGTGATTGTTCTAAAGAAAAATCAGTCTCTCTCCTTACATGTTTGGGGCACCTCAAATAAATAGCAGGTCAAATTACTAATCTATTAGCTCTTTGTCTGCCATGGTATGCACAGTTAGTCATGAAATATTCATGCAATTCAGAAGAAAGCTTGAGGGGGGTGAGGGAAGGCAGCTCCTGAAATAAAACCACAGTATCATAAGGTCAATCAGCTTGCTACTTTTAGATTGAAGCGCAGGTCAAACCTTTCATCCTAGAAACTTTGCCCAAGAATTATTTACTTTCAGCTGTCGAGCTTGTTAAATGATTACCTAAGTCTATAGTGTGCATTTTTTTTCTTCACAGGAAGGGTTTTATAAATGACTTTTTTTCCCCTAAAGGATTACATTTTTACAGTACATGGTTCTCTATATGTAAGCTTTTCAAAAGTCCTAATCCGACTTCAAATTAAATCCATTGGCAACTCCTGTTGACTTCAGAACAGTATAGTGCCTGTCTGTCTTCATGCATTTGAAGAAAGTCCATTCAGCAGCAGAAAGCACATTCAATGGCACATAGTTATAAGATTACTGGGTTTAAAAGAATATGAAGTTGCATAGGTACATAAATACAAAACAAGATACACTTGGTGTTCCTACTCCCTCTCCTTATCCAGCTTCGGAAAATAAGCAAATGCATGATAAAAGACGAGATAACTTAGATTTTAAGTAAAAAAGAAAAAAAAAACCAGTGTTAAATCTATGCTAAACCTATGCTAATATTGTGTTTGTTATTATAATATCACCGTACCTTCTTCTGTGGACTAGCGACACACTTCCTTTCTGTTCTTGTGCTTTCTCATCAGTGTGAAAAATGTGTAAGAGAAGGCTTCAGTTTGAGGGCGATTTTTCCTCTTTAAATACATGTATGTGCTAGGGAAGCTGAGATAGAGTCCAACTTTTAATCTAGAATAAAAGACGACAAGGTTGACTCCAAGGTGGGTTGAAGGAAATTAATTTCACAGATTCAAGCTGATGCTTGTAGACACTCCTGTCTTTTTCCATTATTTCAGGTGAACAAAGTGTTGCTTGTCATCTTTACTTCAGCACCTCATTTATTTTGATTAATCCAGTTCAAAGTTTTGGAAACTTTGCAAATTACCACCTGAGGCCCTGATTTTATATTTATTGATTTTACATATTTATATAAATATATTTATATTTATAAATGCATTAAAATGCATTTGTTTTATTTTATATTTTTAGTATGTTGTGATGCACAGTTTAGTGACACGTAGCACTTGGAGGTGTTTAAACATGTCTGGATTTTTGACACAGTTCACAACAGTCTCTCAAGTTGGAGACTCAGACTAATCAGAACCTCAGACAGACTGAGGGTACATATATTGTGGAGTCATAGGGATATTGGCTAGAAAGAACATTTAGTCCAGCATCCATCTCAAGGCAGAACAATCACTGGGCCAGCTGGAGTTTTGTGTAGCTGCATTCTGAAAACCTCCAAGGATGACAATTAAACCTATTCCATGTTTTCCAGGGTGACCTCTTGCTGGAGTTATTTTCCCCCAAATATCCAGCCTGAATCTCCCAGGCCTCAATTTCCAGTAGCAGTTTGTTTTCCCATGTTACAGTCTTTGTTCACAACTGCCCTTGAAATAGCTGTAGGCTGCTGTTAGAACCTCCTATTGCCTCTAGATAAGCCTCGGTTAAACACTTTAGAAAGACCAAAATATTCTGGGGGCAAATTTTCCTCTAGTAGAAAATATATCCTATGGCACATGCCACATACACCCATCATCAGTGGCTGTTGAAGCTGATGAATCACAGTAGAATAGAAGCATGATCCATAACACATGAAATTTCCACTGGCTGCCAGCCAGAGTTTTTCTTGAACAATTTACTGCTCCACCCTTTAGCAGGATACCCTGCCCAGCAGCAGGATCAGGAAGTGAGACATGGTTTTGTGTTTTGAATAAGAGCCCTCACTGACATGAAAAGAAAATGCGTCTAAATCCAACTATGTTTGTGCATCCTCCAGCGGAACTGACACATTCCCATAACCTGTTCCTTTTTAATTAATGGTATGTGCAGCCCTTTGGTCTAACACACTACCAGTTAGAGATGGAAGAATTGTGGGGAAATGGAGCCTGGTGTTGGATCCACCTACCTAGTGTGCTATTTCTAAAGAATCATGTTAAACATCTTCACATTCCCCATTTGCAGATAGCACCTGGAGTGCTGTTGCTGTGGTGTTTATGGCAAATATAAAGTAGTTCAGTAAAGTTACCAAACTCTGGCTAAAAAAGATTTGCAACATAACATATCACCAGTCATATCACGTGTCACCAGACCAGTGTAATTTTTTTTGCCTATTATAAATCCCGAAGAGGCAAATGCAATTATGATTTAGATATTCTGAAGTGTTAAATTTATCTCAAGTTACTGCACTGTATTAAAATGCTGAAATGTACCCATTTGCAATATGTACTGCTCTTAAAAAACTGATGCTGGTGGAAGAAATGTTTTCTGGGGTATTTAGATACTGCTTTTTACATATGACAGAATTGTTCATTCCTTGTGCCGTGCCACTGACTGTGCCTTGCAGTAAAGCATTCATGATATTACCATACAGAATTTAGGATTTTTAATGGGATTTTCGTTGTGAGAATGTGGGAAAAAACCCATGGTACACTTTGAAAAGATGATTTTGTATGTGGTCATACAAAAAAGATTTCCTTCAACACAAAGCAGGTTTAGGATGTTTTTGTAAAAGAATCTGTTTACATCTGTGTTGACTCCTAAACTAAGGTGCCATTGACTTTAAAAGTGCTGTGTGTGCTGTTTCTCTACACGGTCTGCTGCTGTGACCATGAAATAAAGATTAGGTGCTGTGCAGCCCATTGATGTCGAAATGCCAAATGCTATTCCCAGTTGCACATGATGTGGGATAATGGCTGCATCAGTTCCTGCCCTGGGAGGTCGTGGGGACCTGCACAGCAGTCCTGTGGGAGCAGTGGCCACTGCGTCGCAGTGTGGGACACTCCCTCCTTGGATGCTGCTGTGGGCACACCGAGCCCCAGGCCCTGCATGCTCTGCCTCAGAGAGCTGGAGAGATCCTGCTAGCAAAAGATTGCAGAGTGAAACACTCATTGTGCAGTTGTGTCACACAGCGAGCTCTAAAACAAGGATTGCTTTGGTTATTGTCTGAAGCGTATCCTGCAAAGCCAAAATGATGGGCAGCCTTCTATTCTGTGCCAGCTTTCATTCCACCTGTATAGGAGGTCATCTCTACTTGTATTTCAAGTTTTGTTTAAACAACTTGGAGTTATGCTGTTATGGGATGCTGGCTCCTGACTCCTGTCAGAGGCACTGTGAGAATTCCTGGTGCACTTGCATAGAAAATTTATGCCTTATTAGCATAAATAAATAGAAACCCACCATGCATTTCCAGGGATTTGTGTGTTAATTATTACATTTCTCAGTTGAATCTGGTCCATGGTGACATATCTGTAAGGAAGTGTTAAATCTACAGATGAAGAGAGGAGTGTAGTTCCTTAATGATTGTCACGATTCTTCTCATCTGTGACTGGAATCTGGAAAGGGCACTAACTTGCACACTGGTAGAAGATTTATTTTATACTCTCTATTTCCCTTCCTTGACTTAGATGATTTTTCTCTCTTAAGAGGTGAGAATAGTAAAATATTAAACTTGGGAATATAGGTCTAATTGAGTTTTATGTTATAGAATATATAGAAATTAGTCTTTGATCTGTTCTTTATTGTTCCAGTGGTCAGGTCTAAAATCAAAGCTCTGCACTGATATTGCTGAGGTCTTTGCAGTTGTGCCATCTGTAAGTAAGAATAATGATACTGATTTTGTTGGCAAGGTATTTTGATAATAATGAACAGCAGGAGTTATTAAGAGATGGGTTTTTATTTTCAGATAAATATTACATTTAAATTAGTTTTTATTTGTCACTGAATTAACATGTTATATTTGTAAATTTTGCAACTTTTCTTTCTCATCTGATGGAATAATTTTCATTTACAGTTTTCAAAAGGTATTTCATTTTAATAATTAGAATACATTTTTTGGTTTTGTTTTCTTTCTTTAATTTGCCTCTGGTGGATCCTAGTCAGCACATGTTTTCCTATACTTATGCTTTTCTTTAAAGAATAACAATGGAGACAGCAGGTGTGGTGATTGATTCTGGTGATTGATTGACTAGTTAAGTGCTGATGTCTACAGAAGGAGTTAAGGCCATTTTTATAAAATTGAAAATGAAAGAAAATTATATGGGGTGGATTTTTTTTAGTGATTGAGACAGCTTTTGCTGTGTATTGTTAGAAAATGAATTTCCTGCATAGTAGCAATTAGATTTCTTGAATTATGTTATCATTCTATTCAGTTTAATATTATAGTTGTCACTTACATAATGAACCTTCTGTATGCAGCTTTGATACACGGAGCCTTGCTATTTCACACAGGGAACATGAAAGAAATAAGTATCTACCTCTGGATTTCCCTGTGTGCCCAATAGCCTGCACAGTAAGTTTTCAGATACAAATAATGGAACCGGCATGATCTCTAAATGGTAAAAGATGTCCTTTCTACTGACTCCAGTGAGCTACACCAGCTCTCAGGCAGCACGTTTTCATTTTTGCTGCTTTGTTTTGCTTCATGTTTTACTACTTAGAAATTCCCACATCCACACGGGCTAATACTGGGAAATAATTTTTTCATGGTTTCATGGTTTTATTTGCTCAGATGTGGTTTTTTCATTAGTGTTTAAATTTTTTACTTAGATTGTACACAAAATATAAATGTATTTTTCTAGCATGAAGGCGTATAGTCACAATATGAAAAAAGGGCCATGAGACAGGGTACTACAAGTTAAAGTATGGAGGAGGTTTAGTAAGTATCTGCTGTGCTGTGCTATCTGTGCCTTTTCTTAAAAACTTGTTTCACTACCTTTCCTTTAGGGGAAGCCTCAAATTTGTTGCAGTTGGGAGTTCTTTTAGCCTCTCAGCCATGTCACACCATCAAAGGGAAATAAGTCAGTTCCAGACTGGTGTGGGCAGGTTGCCCAGAGGTTTCATCTCAAAGCTGAATGGAGCTGTCTGCTGTGACACACGAATTTCCAGGATGGCTGGGATCAGGGAACCGAAACTACATTAATAGGACTAAAAACATTTTGTAAAGTGCTTTTCTGGAACAGAGCATATTCAGTGTTCATGAAGAATGCCAGTGCTACTTGGAAAATGAAGAAGAACAAATCTGTTTAATTTGACTGTAGATAGGACCAACTCAAATTCAGTACTGGTATCCTTGGTTTATTGGTTTGGGTTTTTTTGCCATTATGCCATGCTTGCTCAGGGTAGTCAGCAATATCAGAGTGTCTGAGCATTGGGTTCCTTACAATAGCTCACTTCCCAGACAGCTCCAATTTAGGCAGGGCTTCGGTGTGTTCCCTGTTATGGCAGCGTCTGGTTATTTCCTTTTTGTGCTTATTGGATTTTACATGCTTAATAAAATTATGCTCTTTAGAGGCTCCAAAATGCAGGCCAGTCTCTATCTGGTATTGTTTTGGATGATCCATGGAGTTTCTCTCTGGTTTGTATCCAGATGAAATTGTGCCAATTTTGGACATCTGCAGCTGTGCAAAGCCCACTGCCCCATGGGGCGAGAACACCCAAAAAAACTTGTGTGTCTCCCCTCTGCAATGGGCGCTCTGTGGGGCAATTGGAGGTTAGGAGATCTGATGGATGAGGGGACTTTGCTGCCTGGCAAATACCCAAGGGTCTCTCTTCCTTGTTCGTGTGGTGGGATGTTGAAGGAGCACTGCCTGAATGGCTGTGAGCTGAAGGGGCAGTGCATGGCCACTGACAAATGCCCTTGCAGGCACATGGTCTTTCATCAAGAGACATCTTTTCCCCAGTCAGGGGTCCAGTGCTGATTTGCAGGCACCTGCTGTAGGCACCCACCTGCCCCCCACAAGCTTAGGCTGGTTGTTTCCTCCTTGTGCAGCACTCAGATGGCTGGCACTCAGAGGTAAAGGTGATGGGTTCAGCTGCAGCATGAGGGGTTTCAGGAAAATCAGGCACTCAGTTTGAGGCTTTGCTTGGACATTAAAAGTAATGGTGTTTGTGCTTGAGTAAATAGGCTTGTTGGCTTCAAAGGCATCTACTTAGTCACATTATCTGCAAAATGTTTTCTGTGTTTGTATGAAGAGCACGTGACTGCTTGGAAAGTGGGAAGTTGCAGTATTTTTAATAGAGAGAGGGATAGTGTTTAAATAAAAGGAGTAATTGAAAAGATCATGGCTTCCCTGCTGAACCAAATCAGATTTTTTTTCAGCCATTATCTAAGAATTTTCTCTAGATATGCTATGTCTGATGGAGGGACACGATGCTCGTGGACATGAGGACTAGTGACCATAAATCAAAACAAGAGCAAAATGTCCTTCCATAAGTGTGGGGCAGAAATGATTTTCAAATCAAAGGGCCATTTTGTTAAACCATCTAGTATGGACTTAGTGTTTCACAGTAACTCCTTGTCTAGAAGCAGATTCTTTTTATTCTAAAATCATTGCTTCAGTCATGACTCCTAGACTTATATGAATAAACCTTTTCCATTTCACCTACTTGCCTTGCAGCAAAATCACTTCATTTTAGGTTTTTAAATAAATGTTGGCTAAAATGAGCATTTAATTAAATAATAAGGACCTCTGTTCCTCAGCTGTTAAAGATCAAGCTCCATTTGGCTGTAAAAACTTTTTAGACATTGCTTAGCAAAACATACTATATTTTTATAAAGGCATCTGGTATTTCTGGACACAACGTTCTCTGCTAACTCTAACTGCCAGTTTCTTTTAGGGGTGTTTTTATTGTCTTTCAAGACTTGCTAAGTTGCTGCCCAGCCTTGATTTATGTCAGTAATGAAAACCAGTGGTTTGGAGCAATGTATAATTAGTCAGTATTTCATACATCCCATGACTAGCCATTATCTGTCTTAACTTATTCCCATCATATATTTCTGAAGCAGTAAGTCTCCCGAAGAGACTCTTTTTGAGCAGGTGTTGCCTTTTCAATTTTATCCTCGTTAACAATTAATCCTTTTTCACAGTTCTTTCTATAGGTAACAATAGGGTACATGCTTCTCCCCCTCAGAGTTTTGTATATGCATGTCCAAGGAAGGAAAAAGGACTCACTTCAGTTTTTAAATGTGTTGTATGTTTAGCTCATTGTACACAAGGAGTAATCTCTTAAATTCTGCTCCTTGCATGCGCAAGTAGAAATGAAAACAAAAAGATTAAAATCAAAATCACTGATTCTGTAGGATAGTGCTTACTGAGAGATCTTTTCAGGGAGAAGCATATTTCTCTTGGTAATAAGACTGGAGTCTCTTTTTCTTTCTTTGATCTTTATAAAAAATTAAGAACCCAGCAATGAATCAGTGTTGCATAAATTAAATTATATGGTGGTAAGTAACATTAATCAAATTATATTTAGTTGGTTTTCATTTTTTTCTTTACATGCTTATGAAGATTACACTGTAGCTCAGGTCCTTTATAATTATTTTGGATGTTTATGCCATTCGGATCTAGAAAGTGTAGAAGTCCTGCAAGACTTATGTGCTTGTGGCTGTGTAGTTGCCTATACATGAAACACTGAATTCTTGGCAGTTGGCGTGTATAACTCAGGATTTCAAATCATAAGGTTAGCTTATAAAACCTGTACATTTTGAGAGTAATTTTTTTAGTCAAGCCCTCATAAAGCACCTCTTGAGATATGTAAGCCAGACCAGTGCGTTGCTGAGGCTGTTCCACACTCCTAGACTTCCCAAGGCTGCTCTTGCTTATTTTCCTGTGTTTGAGGAGTGGCTTTTTAAAGGAGCTTTCAGAATCCTGCTCCACTTCATCACTGCTTAAGGGAGTGGATCTTCATGTTCTGGCTGCATATTACAAGATTGCCTAACACCTTCCCCTAGGCTCTGTGTCTCCTTGTGCCCTTCATCTCAGTTCTGCCTTACCATGCAGCCCTCTGGGGACACGTAGCACAGAGCTTGAAACATTTGCAAAGTCTTTTGTCTCCAGTTATCACAAGAAGCCATGATAGCCAGGAGTACCCTCATGCAATTCTCTGTTACAGTATCCTGCGCACTCCTGAGCTTTCTCAGGGCTAAGGTCAGCCTGCTCCTATGACTTTGCTTCCTGTTTTTTTTTTTTTCCTGTACTTGCAATCTGAGTCATGAAGCAAGCCTGTGGACCTTACCTACTTTCTTATTTGAGCTTCCTTTAAATTAGCCTGTGAGACTAATGGACTAAACTTCATGTGATAGCATGTGCTCAGCATGCTGATTGGATAGCTGAGATACTTCATCGGGAAACTGTCTGACTATCGCTTACCTGAAATCCATACCAGAAGCCTTGACTGGCCCGGATGTCAGTGGATTTACTAACTAACAGATGATCTAGTTCAACTGACTGGCAAGTCTTGGAATACTCTTGTATGAACAGCTTCATTTGGACTCAAGCCTGTATCATGCTTTTTGTACCACACCTCTGTGCACATCCACTACTCCTGCATAGTGTAATTTTGCTATGCAGGTAAGGAAATAAGTGAATTTGAACAGCAGCTAAAGATATTGTAGTTCACTTTTCTGACTTTCCACTGGAAGTGCACAGAAGCATTTGCTTGTTACAATGACAGTGGAGAAAGTAGTTTGGGAAGATGATGGGCTGCCAGCTAAGCCCAGGGAGGTGGAACTGTGCACATTCAGTGCATACCATTAAGCATGTTAGCAGGCACATTATGAATAGCTGGGGAGAACAAAATCACCCAACACTGAAGCTGCATCCCAGTGCTGTCTGATACCAACTGGGGAAAGTTCTATTATTAACACCATATATTATATGTTATTGGCTTCAAAAGCACACTTTAAAAATGAGGTTAAAAAGAAACCCATACAAAATAAAAGGTATTAAGAACAATTTAATGACCTTCCTAAAGACTTTGCTTTCTTCTATGTAATTAACCTTTCTTTCTTGGAATTTGGTGAAGTCCTTGGTTTTATTCTTGAGGGTTGTTTTGCTTTGATTGGTTGGTTTTGTTTGTTTTTTTTCTTTAATTGGTGAAAACTGCTTTAAAGATCTTTTATTGTTTGCTGAAGGGTTTTTCCTGAGAGTGTTTACAAACTCCTGATCAGTAGGTTGCCAGGGTTTTCAATCAAGGACAAAACCACCCACCAGCCAGCCTTTTCTGATAAAGAACTTTATCTATACTTCAGCTTTCTCTTTTCTAGCTCAGATGACTCACTGCTCAGCTGAGTCATCTTCCATCACGGCTCATTATCAAGCTTGAACACGTATATACCCCTAAATCTCTTCACCAGCTGCTTGTTGATTTAGCAGAGCCAGGACTCGTTTTGGGTACAAATTTTCAATTTCTTTCTCTGAAGTTGCATTTTGCATGTGTTTGTCTCTTGAAATCTCATTTAGAGGTAGAGTTCTATTTTAATGTTTACATGAACATCAGAAAGCTGGCAGTTTTTCATCACTGAAGCTGGAAACCAAGCCAAGTGTGAAGACAGCAACATATTTTCTCACTATTCCCATCTACTCTTCCCTCCAGTTGCAGGAATAAAGGCATGGGTGGGCAGAGGCAAACAAAACCCAGAAATGAACATCCTGGATCTGGTCCTCTAGGGGACTGCAGCTGTTATGTCAATTTTATTGAAAAGTCTCATTAATTGATATTGTGGAGGAAAAGTCAGATTTCATCAACTGGTGGACTGGAACAATACAGTGCTTCTGTTAAGGCTTCTTTGCTTTGCTCCACTAATTCTGCTGGTAAACTTTCAGTACCACACTGGGAAATATATTCAACTAAACGTGGGCCAAATAACTTGTTTGACGCTCAGCATAACCTTGAGATAAACAGCAGGATGTGCAGCACTTTGCTTACAGCACAATCTGTTTCACAAACTGTGGAAGAAGTTACTCATGTTTTCAGTAGAGACAAGTGTCCTTATTTTAAACTATTAAGGATTTAAAATCAAAAAACAGTTGAGAGAGTGATAAGCAGTGACCCAAACCTTTGAACTGAAGTTATTTTGAAACTTTCTCACAATCCCCCCCACACCCTTTTCTTTTATTCTTGTCCTCCAAGGACTGGCAGGGGCAGGGAGGAAGCAGCACAACCTTGAAAAAAGCGTTCTTAACTCAGCCAAAACTTTGGAGGACTGATTTTGCTGTTGTTGCCATTGTTACATGAGAACTCAGAAAACTGTGAACTGTCACAAAGCTCAGATGTGGATACAAACCCTCCCATAGTTTTAGACTAGTAAGATAGATAGTAGACTGTGTGGTGTCCTTCTTACTTACTTCACCCTTCTTCAAGCCACCTTGTAAGGTGTTTCTTTCATTGACCTCAGTGCTTTAGGAAAGTAGGTGTTGTACCAAAAGGGGTGTTAGCTTTAAAATAAACCTGACAAAAATGTTGTGGAAAACCCCCATAAGTACATGGCAGCAGCACTGCTGCAGTGTTGATGTATGTATTATGCCCAGTTGGCTTCATCTGATCAGTGTATATTTACCAGCTATGGATTTCATTTGTATTCTGCAAGGAGCTGCTTTATTTCAATAGACTGCTGATTGTCCAAGGCTGGCAGTTAACCTTGGCACAGCCCATGATAACTGTGAGAAAGGAAATCATATAGCTAGCTAAAAAGGAGAAGCCTGTTAACATACAAAGAAATGAAAGTTGACTCTGAAAGCTGCATAGCTGAAATCTTCTAATGTAGGAGAGTAGTAGATATTATTTTCTTCAAAATGTATACCTCTGGGAAAAATGCATTCTCTTGGGTCTAGCTCTTCTGGCTTGGCACTGTTTCAGTATTGTGACATCGTAAATGAGCATGAAATGTACACTACTAGAGTGGTATAAACCAGCTTTTTATGTAATAAGGATCATATATATATATATATAATATATATATATAAAAAATGTTTTACTGGACACAGAAGATATTTTTAGTTCTAAGAAACCAAGGTCCTGTTTCCTTGAAATCAGTGGTAAAAATCTTGCTTGACTTTCAGGGGCATTAATATATAATATAATATTGCTTCTTGTTTGCGAATATCCCCAAGGAAACACCAGTGCTTGACTATCTCTTTCTCTCTTTATCTTCTGATTCTATAATCTGGCATGCTTCCAGTCATGGAAGATCTGCACGCTACTGAACATCTTTTGTTTCTCACAGCAATGCCTCTTCTTTGCCAACATACAAAAGGGGATAAAACCCCAATATTGTAACATGACAGGATGGATTTTCTGTGGGTGTAATACCACAGAGTCCTGTAGAGTAAGACACCTGAGAAAAATATACAATGCCCTTAGTTTGAAACACTTCCAATAGAAATGTGTGATTTCTGTTCCTCTGTTCCCCCAGAAATCCATCCATCTTTTGCTGCTTTAGATGATTTCATCAGTTTTGAACTGTATTTAAACTCTGCTTTTGCTTTTTATGCTTCAGCTATTTCAGGACATGCCCTTTGCTTATGAGTTCTTCATTTAGCCTTCTTGATTGAATAACTTTTCTTGTAAAGCTCCTTCTTTCTCGGTGTCTAACTTAAAGGCAAATGTGTATGTGACAATGGCAAGTTGAGTATGATACCTTAATTTGCTTTGAAATATTTTGAAACAGAGTATTGACAGTCTATACTTTCGATGCAATTAGTAGGATCATGGTTCTACCTACAACTCCATATAATGATGTTGAATCTAGTAATTCTCGTATAGTTTCAGAAGGCAGAAATCTTGCCCTTCTCTATAAATGTGGGGGGGTTGTTTTGTATTGAGTTTCTCTTCTTTTTGCAGTATAAACTCCTACTGAAAGACTAAAGCCTTTTGTAAAACAGAAGCTGACCTGTTTTAAAGAAAGTCACACAAGTTTTTCAGTAAAAAATGGTTAATTATTTCTCAAGAAAGTCGTTTATCACTCAAGATCCTGTGTTTCTTGGTATTTAAGAGAAATCGTATAAAGCACATTAAATGGTATATCTTTATTCTTTTCTTAACTAGGGCTGTGCAGATTTAAAACCAGATAGTCGTGGAGAAAGGTCTTGCCCTGATAAATGTTCACAAAGTGAAGTTAGTAAGCTGTGCTGGTTCTGTCGATGCAAACACCTTTGCATGTGGCCTCATCCCTGGGAACTGCACGGGTCAGTGAACACCTCTCAGATGTCTTTTGCTGGTATCTCTGACAACCTCACAGTAGAAAACCCTGTTGTCAGTTAACAGTTCTTCTGAGCCTGGGACACTGCATGATTTCGTGCTCTCAACTGGCTACTGAATCAGGTTGTACACTAAATATTCAACTAGGCATTGATGCGCTGTGAGTAAATCCTCATAGTGCTGGATGTCACAGCGGCTTTGGGGTTTGTCAGGGCTCCTGGCACCTGATCCTCCCTTGTCTGGGTGCTACTGAACGCTTAGTGTGGTTGTTTGTGGATCTGCCCTTGAAGTGCCACAACAAAAGCCTCTTGGAGAGAATGGGTAATGCTACAATATGATCAAGCTGAGCCACAAACCACAAATGCACAAATACGTGTTATTAACGAAATAGATTCTAATGTCTCTGAAGTACCAAACCCTCTTTGGGTAACCACTCCTTTTTTCTAGTGCATGGATTTTTGATAAGATACATCTTGACAGCTCTTGCAGAGCCATTATACCCTAGCACAAAACCAAATGCTTTTATTACAAAGACTCATGGCACAAAAAAACTTGTGATGACTTTCTATTAAATATGGTAGTGTCACATGTAGTTTAAAAATATGACACTTTCTTTGAAATTCCTCTAGCATATATACATAAGCCAATGTTCTAAACCTGATTATGCAGCCAGGATGTTTTTTCCCTTAGTAGTGCAGTCTGTATTGTATGAAAATAATAGTTGGTGCTTAGAGCCATCTTTTCAAAGTCTCTTTCAATTTCAAAACTTTTAAAGCATTCTGAGATGCTTCAGCATGCATTATACCTGTTTTACAGTTAAGAAGGCTGAAGTGCAAGCTGAATGGTTTGTCTGAGATCACAGAATATAGCAGTGGTAAATCCAGAAGAAGAGTAATGGTGTTAGAGCCTGTTGTTTCGTAGCTCACTTAATGTGTGTTTTCTGGTGTTGCTTTGTCTAGAGGTTAAAGTGCAGAAAATGCTTGTTCAGTTCAGAGATGCAGGACTGCAGAAACATTATTTAAAATTAAAATGTCTATTTTCACATTCTGATTTGATTTTGTACTGATATCAAGACAAAGTTGCTTGGTTATGTTTTTTGAGGGGAAGGAGAAGGATAGAGTCTTTAAGAAAATGTTATTGAGGTCAGTCAAAAGAGACATGATTGAAGCTGTTTGGAAATAAGAAAACAGAGAAGTTGAAACAACTAATCTTTCTGTGTAGCATTGCAAATAGAGCCCTCATGAACTGAGAAAGGGTTGGGGGGAGGGAGGAGACCAGCATTTCATTCAGTAGATGCGGCAGCAATGTATCAGCTAAGATGATTTTGGGGAGTAGCTGCTTGATGAGGTGCTGTTTCACTAAAACAGAAAGCAAAACACCTGAAAGAATCAATCTTCTGCCCCCTTCCCCCCCCCTTTTTTTTTTTTTTTTTTGGTTCGAGATTTTTAATTACTCTTAAATGTAGGTCACTGTTTTTGGCAAACTTGGACATGGGTTTTGTAACTTAAAAATTCTGCACAGCTTGCTCACCAGGCTGCACTGAGTTCACTTGAGTGCACGGAGGAGTCAGACAGTCCAGCAGACCTGAGGAGGGGCAGGAGGGCGTCTCATGGTGTGGCAAACCCGAGGGAAGCATGGATGGCGTTCCAGCTGGCCTGCTGCTTCTGAAGGCAACTTACAGCAGCTGAAATGCTGTTCTCTGCTTTTCCATTTGTGTCAAGAAATGGAGATGTTTCTGTTGTTTTACATACCTGGCAGTCTGTGAGTTCTGCAGAGTGCTGCTGTGTTAGTGCTATGTTTAAATGCACAGGTTTGCAGCAACAAATCTCCTCGTGCACATGTAGTCCTTGATGCTGACTTTGTGCCTGAGGTAAGCGCTGTGTGTGAGAATGGGAGCTGTCATTCTATGACTTTCCTGGTCTTTGTGTAATTAAATTATTGGTCGTGATATTGTATTAGGTGTGGCAGGCAGACCTAGCCGTGAATGCGTAAGTATCTGTGGTCGGGTCACCAGCTACTGTAGACTGTGGGTCTCCAGGATACTTATGCCATCAGGGTGTAGGTTTTCTGGAGGTACAGTGAAAAAATGGGATATGTAGGTTGGGATCATGCTGATGATGAAACGGCCACTTGTTTTTTTCCCTCCGTCTCAAAAAGGTTATGCTTTTCTAATTTAAATATTTATTAATTTAAAATTAGTGACTTGTCTAGATTATTGTCTGTCTTTTACATCACACTTTAGCAAAAGAAATATCATGGTTTTTTTTTCTGTTGGAAGAGTGGTTTCATGCTCCCACCACAAGGGTGAGAAACAAATATGGATGGGTTGGCATGTGCTGTCTGTCCAGCTTTTCAGGAGCCCCGCTATTTCCCCACGGGAGGGTGGGTGTTTAGCAGTAGCTATGTCAGCTGCTAGGTGTGCTTGTGAGCCCAGGACTATGTCAGCAGAGTTTACATAATTATTATAGAGCTCCAGATGTCATGTTTTGGGGACAGTAACTTGCAAATAGTTTTCTACTCAAAACCATGACTACTAACCAGTAGCTTTGCGACACAAATTCAGAAAATACCTCCTTGCAAAAGACTTCTTGAAAGCTCCTCCAAAAGACTGCAGAAGAGTTTTATTACCCATTCCAAGATTATCAAACACATTGGGCTCCAGGAGATAATTTCTGGTTTTCACTTCAATTGCACTTTAAGATATAATATTCTTTTAGGGTCTGACATGAAAGGTGGATTTCTGCTTTACAGAGCATTTGGAATATATGAGGGTACAGTCACAGCAGAGATAGCCTTTGGCTATTAAAACCCAAATATACTTAGACTGTTTGTTTGGCTTTTCTTGTATGCTGTATACAATAGCTTTCTCGGTGTATGTAACCTGAAGGGGCTTTCCTACATCATGCTGGCTACTGTTTTGATTTGGAAGGAATAGAAACATCAACATGCCTTCTAATTTCCTCTGCTCTGGTTTTGTTTAATATAATTAGCTTACTAAGCAGCAAAAGACAGTCAAGGTCATTAGCATCAACTCCATTCTTTGTCTTGACATGTTAGCTACCCACTTTTCCTTCAAAATTATCCTTAAAAATCCAGTTAATGTTTAAAGTTTAGTAACTATAGGAACACATTCAAATCTATGTTTCTCTCCCTTTCTGCACTGTGCTCTGTTTGAGTCCAGAGAGGCTCAGGTGTCAACTGCTTCTGTGCAAGGTATTGTTCTCTCGGAGACCTGGGATACTGTTCCTTGTGTGTAAAGAGGAAAAGATGGGGTAGGTTCTTAAAAAAGTCCAGAGGAATGGGAGTGATTGGCTCTGACTCCTGGAGCCTCACTGAATGAGGTGAATGAACAATTAAGTAATGGCAATATATAAGAAACACCTGGAAATGAACACCTGTGTAATTTGACCCTTTGTTGTGTCAAACAAGGGTGAGATTAGTTAGTGATTTGTATGAAAGTAAGCACCACAGGGCCCAGCCTTAGCTACGTGGTGGTTTGATCACAGGAGTAACCAGGCTTTTTCTACCTAATTTCCCTTACTGATCCCTGCAGTTGCACTCAACTTTTGGGGGAAAGGATGTTTCCAAGCAGATTTTTCTTTCTGAATATACTTCTCACTGCTTTTTCTTTCATAGCCAAAAAGCACCTGAAAACTTAAAGAAAAAATACCAGTTAGGACTTGTCAAATACCTCTTCCATTCTGTCAGATGTTTTATGAACTGAACTATCTACGTAACTGAATTAATTTTCATTATAAACACAGCAGTTGTGTTTATCTGGGAAATACTGTAGTTAAAAATGACTCATCTATACCTTACAGAACTATTCCACAATAAACATATATTTTGTGTATAAGAAAAATCCCAAAGGCAAAATTCTTCAGCTCTACTTCAATGTGTGGCTAGAATTTCAGACACATTGTCTGTTTCAAAATCCAAACAAATCATTTGAGGCCTCTACATTTTTAGAATACTTTGTTTTTGATAACAACCACCTTGTAATGGAGTCTCTGGACTCTTTGACATAATCTGTTCTGTGTAAGGTAGAAATGAACACCTCAAAGTAATTTTATTTATTTTTTTTCTAACCAGATATTAGTGGAAGCATTTCCATCTTCTATATTACAAATATTTTCTGAAAAATGCCATATTTATTTAATTAAACTGAGAAATTCCTTAGCTTTATATACTAGGGGACAAAAGGATATATTATATGCTTTCTAATTTTGAAGGTACTTGGCATAGTGCTGTCTGTGTGCTGTAAATTAAAGAATGCCTGCTCGTTTTTTAAGTGCAAGTACACTATGTAGTCACTCAGGAAAAAAATTTTTAAAAGTTGATTTAAATTGGAAGCTTGGAGTGTGGGGAGTTTTGAAACTGCTTTCAGTTGATGCTTAATAGTATTCTAGTTGTCACAAGTAAGGTCTAAACCTGTCTATCTTGCTTCAGTACTCACTTCTGATAGAGAAGTCCAGAGTACCTATAACTTTATATTTATGGATGCCTTTTTTTTTTTTAATGTCTAAGACTATTATTCTTTATTATGAAAGCTTATATTGTCTTGCATTGTAAACTCTGTTGTTAATCTGTGCAAAACACTGATTTTGCAAGCAATGATCATTTTGCACACACAGGAAACACAACCAGACTCTTGGTAACTCTCTTCTCACTGCTTTTACACCATGACAAATATAGCACAGATTTACAGCACTGTTTTGCTGACTGATGAAAGCAAATGTTTTCCTAGCAATTGCAATTTTTCCTGTCCTTGCAGCTGCTATCCATGTTCTTTAATCTCTTCTTAAATGATAACACTTCATCTTTATTAGATAAATGATATAATCGGTAAAGCTCCAGAGCTGGGACCACATGCAACTGTGCTGAACTTGTGCAGTACTTTTCACCTGGAGCAAGGTCAAGGCTAGGATTTATGCAAGAGCTTTAGCACGATGCTTCAGAAGGCTTTTCTAAAAACCGTGATGGGAGTTTTCCTAGGAATTGCAATGTGAGTGAGGAGTAGCCAGGCTAGAAATAAATAAGTAGATACCCATACATATGCTTACATAGCTAATGATTGAACAAAGAAAATTGATAACAAGTGATTTAGAAAGAAAGCATATAGTTGTAATTTGCTGTGTTATTTAAGGCATAGTAGCAGAAATAGCAACAGTGTAATAGAAATCTCAAGGTCCTTTGATCCCATTTCCTTTAGTCTTTTAAGGTTACCTCCTTGTCTTGCAAAAGCTGAGAAGAGCAGTCCTGCTGTGAAGGAACTGCTGATGAAGCTGAAGGGTGGTGTTGTGGGTGAGAGGAGAGGGCTGTTCTCTACCCTTGGCGCCTGGGCAGTGTCTGGCTGATCTCTGCTGAGATGCTTAAGTTGAGATGTCAGTGAATCTCTTGCAAGGAAAAGACAGGAATGACTGACTATTCACCTCTTCCTAATGCATGTTCCATGGAGCAATTGATGGGAGCTCCTGGTCCATAATGCAGATTCTTGCAATGCTTTCTTGCTATGACAGTCAGTTTTTCCCTGTGAATTATGTAACTTACATTTTTCCCTGATGTTGTACCTATTTTTTAGTAGAACAGTTTTCAGTCTCAAATTTTTGCATTAAAAAAAAATATTTTGCTGGAGTATTTGGATAAAAGTGCTTTTCAGTCTCCCCAGACATCCTCTAATTTTATTCCAGCAGTAGCAAGAGGACGTATTCTCTTCTTTACAGATTTACAGAATGCAGATATGTGATAATGAGTTACAACAGTCTGACTCCAACATTGCTGATAGTTTGGTACAATTAAGTCAGGCCTAATCTTAAAATAGGCCTAAATCCCAAATAAATATAGCATTAGGATTGCAGTGAATAATTCCTGCTTTTTGAAAGCAGTAATTGAATGCACAGATATTAAAGGCAAACCACACGGGGGCCCAGTATATAAGATTTCTAATCTACTTAACAGGATCATTTTATATGGCTAGATTCAATTAAAAAGATAAATACATTCAGTTTTCTCACAGGAGAACCTGTACATACTTTGTATTCAATCTAACTCATAGGGTGTATTTTAAGCATTCAGTGTGTCGTGATTTGAAATTTTTTGGCCCTCCCCAAAATGAATTTATTGCATTAATAGGGCTCTGGAAGACCTGGCAAATCCTGCCAGGCAATTTGATATTTGTCACTCTGAGGTGTCTGCCCACCTCTTTCTTTCCATTCTCTGACAGGGCCAAAGGGAAATGTGTCCTTCTGCCTCCCTTCTCTCATCCCCAGACTCCTGCACTCACTGAAGCTGCTGGTGAAGGGCTGTGAAGGTGGGTTTAGTGATGGTCTGAAAGAGCAGCTGCTGAAAGGCACTCAGAGCTCATCTGTCAATGTCCAGAAATTTGTAGGGAGTATTTGCGTGTCATGACCTATCTCTGAGCAATGGCAGTTGGGTTTGATTTGAGTAAAGGACATGGTAAGAAGATCCCCCAAACTCTCATAAAGCATTAGACTGTCGGTTGTTTGTCTGGTCTGGGTTGATGCTCTGACCTGAACTGGAAACTTGTTTACAAAATTTCCGTATGGTTACCCACTGGCCTATAATGTTTGAGCAGAGTGAGACCACGCTATTAAGTCATCCAGGAAATACTGTGACAATGAGGAACTATTTAACATGAGGGTATTACTAGATGGTAGCTTTGTCTGACCTGTTTATTAGGATTGGATCAAGTGGTATTATATTGCTAAAGCCAGAAAATAAACAACTGAACAAAATTTCCTAAGATGGTTCTAACTTATGCAAGAAACTAACTATATACTCTGATTTATTACTTTATTTTCTATTAGCATAGAAAAAACTGACTATAAAAGTTTGCTGTAAATCTCAGCTTAAATTTTGTGCATGGCTCATAAAGGTCATTGTGCCCAAGGCTCCTTATTTTCCACTTAATCAACTACCACTTCCATGGCCCAGTTGCATTTCAGCAAACATCCTTTCAGTATGATGTGACACACCCAGTGAATTTGCACAATGTGTGCTTGAAGGAAGCCCTGATCTTTTTACATGTGAGGACAATGATTCAAGTGTTTAAAATTATCTGAATGTTCTGCATATCAATTCAACATTGTTGTCATGCCTGAGTCTTTCTAAATGTGAAATTAGTAGATTTAGAACCCAGAGCTCCCCTGGAGTGTCCCCATAGATAGATTGTAGGTCACAATAACATGAGACAACCTAATTACCATAGCCATTGAAGGGACTGAATGCACAGTAGGCACTGGATTATGAATGCTCAGTTCCAAGGAATCCATTCCCTAAATGGTTGCTGCTGGGTCCTTCGTAGTCATTTTTATCTGTTTAGTCACAAATTTGCTCTACAACCATTGTGACAATATTATTACTTAAAAATATCTGCAAAGCTGTAAAAAATTCATCAGCAAATACAAAATGCAAATTGCATAATTTTTTTTTTCCCCCTTAATGCTGAATTGGGAGGGTGGAGGTGGGGAATCTGCTGATTCTAGTTTGGATTGTCATGCATGACTTCTCTGTCCCTTTTAAATTTGTTTTTAGTTTTCTATATGACATTGCAAATGTGGGGATGGCCCGAGTAAGAAGCTCAGCAAAACTTGAGAGCCACAACACTGTTTCCACCATTAAAAAAAAAAAAAAAAGAGATCCTACTTCAAGCTGGGGGACAGGCACCTTTCTGTCTTCAAAACGTTCAATTACAGAACTGGAGTTCAGTGCAGCTGCTCTCCAGAAATGTTATATTCTGTATTTATGGTCTACATTACTCATTTTTAAAACTGGACGTAACAACCGTCTAACTCTACAACAATAACTGATGTTGCAGTGCTCATTTTTCTCTTTATTTTAAAGTTTAAACATTTAGAAAGTTGTGGGCAGGTTCTGCGTGGCAGCACCAAGGTCAGTTTTGATCATGTCCTTTCTACAATATGGTCCAGGCTTTGCTCTTGTCATAACATGAGCATGAATGTGAGCACTTGCATCTCAGATTCAGAAGGACTAATTCAGCTTATATCATCTGGAAAAAGGGTTAAATGAAAGGAGAGTAGAGCAGGGTTTTGTGTCACTGTATTATGCATGCATCACTAGAAAATCGTCCCATGTAGATGATGCCCTACTGAGTCTAAGTGTAAGTAAATCTCCATCCACACTTACTCCCCAGTCGCTCCTGAGACTGAGCTGGGCAGATGTGACAGTAAGTTCTTGATGAAAAAACTTGATACCTGGAAAGTTTTCATCCTAAATTGGTTTGGTTGCAGAAGTGACTGAGACAAGAAGCTGGAAATGCTAATTTTGTTTTATTGTCTACCACTTTGCCCCTTTTAAATACTGCGCTGAAATAGTTATGCAGTGATTGATGTAAGCACTTGCATTTTCCTGCTCACAAGATAGCAGCAACTCTGAATGACATAATTTGGTTCCAAATATCACAGTTCAGGTTGTGTCTGAGTTCAATTTCTACAGGACAAGGGCAGCCTACCTACAGTTACCAAATGGAAACTGTTAACACTTTCTATTTAGTGCACAGTTTGGGAGCAAAAGCTGTGCCCAGAAGTTAAGTGAATTGCTAGTGTCACACTTCTGCTAGCTCTCCAAATAGTTTTTATGGCAAAGTTTAGAGAATTTTGAAGGATGGCTTGCACCAACTCTAAAAGAATTGACCTAAGAGAAATATCTGTGAACTGGGTTTTTTGTTTGTTTTGTTTGATTTATTATGGGTTTGAGTTTTTTTAATATAATTTTGCTTTTAGAAAGCCATGTTTTAGTAAATTAAATAATCTACTCTTAAAGCAGTGAAAATATTCTTTTACTGCTGTTTTTTAAAATAATAATCTGATTTATTAGATAGTAATATTTGAACTTCTACTATTAATCATCATTTTGGTGAGGGCACAATCTTCACATTTGGGATTTTGTTGCAGTAAGTATTTATTTAAGAATAGAGTCAACAAGTATAGTACAGAAACACTGTAGAGATTAATATATCTTCAGTATATACAAGTGCTTAAATATGCAGATAGATAAAAAGTACATTTTACAAGGTGCCTGATTGTTCAGGCATATACCTTTGATTTTAAGGTTACCTTGTTGTCAGTGGTCATTAAGCTCTTTCCCTGTTTCAGTCCCAAAGAACTTATCTGCTTATTTAAGGCACATAAAGGTCCCTGAAGAATACCATTTCTTCTGAGGACCTGTCTTTTCAAGGAAGCAGAGCTGTTGCTGATGGTATGTTGTGTTTAAACATGAGTCTCATTGAACTGAGTTTTAAATACAGCTTCACAGGTTGTGGCAAGAGTATTAGAAATAATTTTTTTCCAACACAAAGAATTTCCCATATCAACTACCCTTGATGTTTCCCATCTGTGTGATAAAAATTTAAATCCCTCCAACTAGATCTGAAGAAATCAAAAATATATTTCAGGGGAGAAGAATTTATTTCTGAGGCTGCTGAGCTACAGTAACTATGTCTGCTCTGTAAGGCTGGGAGGGTATTGGGGGCAGGGAATGAAGTAGGAATATTTTTGTCTTGAAGTCACCACTTCAGTCCTGCCTGGGCCAGGTGTCATTGTCCCCATATCAGTGGGTGAGAGCCTGAGCTGGTTTTCTGTGGACTCTGCAAAATAAGCAGGGCCACCCCTTGCTCAGCCCCAGCCCTTGGGATAAAGCTGTCATTATTTGATGGAGAGTTAATGGCACTTTGTGAAATGAAAGTTGTGAAGGCCTGTGTGGCTGTAGTCTTTGCTTCCACTGTGTGTTAACCACGGGGTGAGTAATTGAATGCTCATCCATGTGTGATCATCTGCACTGCCACAAGCTCATTATCAGCATTAGCGTGCTGAAGTCACCCGAGGCTCAGTAATGGTGCTGTCTGTGGCCACTGCAAGAAGTGCTGCTGCCTTTGTCCTTGTCCCAAGGCGCCAGCCAGCAATTCCCGGTAGCTGTTGGAAAATCTCAGTTTATAGAAGTATTACAATTCCTCATAAAGCTGCAAACTAGAATCTAAAATCTGCCAAGAACTTTGCATGGTCAGGTGGCTGCCTCCTGGTCAGATATTGTGGCTGTTATTTTATTTTATTTAGGGTGAGGGCTGGGTGCAGCTGGCTAAGCATTGCATACAGTGAGACTACAGAGGAAGAGTAGAGGAATAAAAACCAGAATACTTCATGTGTTGTCTCAGATCTGTGGAAGAATGTTTTTTGGGGCTTCATGTTGTGTCATGACATCAGCAGATTCCTGGTTATTCCATTTTTGCTGCATTTTCTTCAGGGTTTTCCCTGAAGCTTCAAGAGCTGTGTCTGCTTTGTCCCATGGTGCTAGCAAAGGTGTGTAAATGGGTAAACATGCCTATCAACACTGAAAACCAGAAGTGAGGCCAAAAAGGATGTGGTAAAGTGTGGGGCTGCCATGGGGAGAGGCAGCCTCTTGCACCTCTGTGAGGACAGGTTGTGTAGAAGGTACTCTTGGGAGTTAAGAAAAACTTCTACTGACATCTTCCATCACACTCTGGATCTCTACAGAACCCAGTCATACTTGTTAATGCAATACTCTGGGACATCCACTATTTCTGAGAAGAGATTAACTGGCCCACTTCAGTGACCGATTTCTTGAATGTCCTCATTGTGTCACCCCTTGATACCATGTTGGAGATCCTGTGACACAGTCCCTGCACTGCCAGTTTCCTGCCAGTGGCATTTTTGTCCTTGTGGCCCAAACCACTCCTTAAAAAAGGCTATTCAGCTTTCCTGAAGCACCCATAAACATACCCTGCTAGATGCAGTGGGAGAGGAAGGAGAGACTTCACAGCTGGAGTGGGAATTGGAAATTGAAGACATGACCTCTTCTGCTGTCCAGGGGAGCACTGGCTGCTGAAAGTAAATTGGTCAGCGTCAAAGGATGGAGAAGATGGAGAAAGACCAACTTTTTTTTACGTATTTACACATTTATTTGGAAGGAGGGAAAACAAATCTTATCAACTATTTCAGGCATTTTTTTTTTGGTAAATGAGAAAGCATTTTGGTATGCAGGAAACAACTGCTTCCCCTCTTGAGTTTTTTGGCACTCGAAAGGAAACAAGCCAACTCCAAACCTCTAAAGAGGAGAGCAGTTACAAAGACTGATTATTTTCCCTGTAAAGCTTTTTAAGAGTTTCTCTTGCATCAGACAGAATGATGATTCTTCCACACCCCAGTAATACAGTTATATTTCATTTGGAAGAGTTTACCTGCATGTGGCAATGGAGAGTACTGGAGTTTTATAAAATTCATATCTGCTACCAAGGACATTATATATGGAATAGTGCATGTAATTCAGTCCCCAAAATAGCTAATAAAGTGGCAAAATTATAAAGAATGTTTACTGCAGAGTTTCATGAGGAGACTTGAAACTCCACTTATGCTGAAGAAAACAGAGAAATGTCATCAGTTTTTAGAATGTTGTTGTTCTGTTTTAGAAACAATAGTCTTTTCTTCTAAATCCTTATTATGTTGAGGGGTTTGGTTGTTTGTCTGTTGCTTTACAAGGACCCTCGCCTTAGCTGCGTGTTTAGTGCATATGTAGTATGATGGTTTTGGTTACATGTGTGTTCTCACAGCCAGACAGACTGCTATATCCATGCAAACCTTTCCTGACCTCAGAGATGGTCTGGGCAAACTTAGGGAGGAGGTCTTTTGTTGTGTACTTTGTAAGTCAGGTGCTTCTCCAGTGCAGAAAAGGGAGTCAGAATATCAAATATGTAGTTGTATTTATTGAATAGGACTGGAGGACAGACAGAGATGCAAAATCCTAAGGAATTAGTGGGTAAGGTACTGCTGTGCAAGTGCAATTCCCTTCATGTGTTACAGGATGGCTTGAATAGCAAAAAAATTTGCTTTGTTAAATTGTTATACTGCCCAATTCCATGTTTTGCTGTGGTTGTAATGTGGACCATGCTAAGTCAGCAGGAATTGTATGCCTGGATGGTGGATCTCCTGTGCTGGAATGGGGGGTCGGATAGATGGCCAGAAATAGACCAATTGGAAGGTTGAGTTTGGCCTTTTAAAGAAGTCAAAGCAGAGGCATTTGGGTTTGCTCCTGTGTTTATTAATAGCTGGCTGGTGCTGTGCAGCACATCTGACAGTGCAGCCCAGGGTCGGCAGGGATTGCCTGCGTGCTTTTACCAGCTGTCAGTGTGGCAACTGTGAGGTCCCAGCTGGAGAACCAAATTTGTCTCCAGGAGCCAGCAGGTTCCCCCTCCCCAGCTGGTGTAGCTGGGGAAAGCTAGAAGGGGAGCAGTTCCTGTGCTCAGAAGAGGCTGCTATGACCTCTTAGCCACAAGTGGAACACCTAACAATGAGGAAGGGAATTGAGAAATAGCAACTCTTACTTGGCTTTCATTTTTCAGGCATCAAGGCTGCTCGGTCTTGTCTGTACTGCTCTCCTTTTCCCTTATCCTCTGCTCCCATCCCTATGTTTGCAGACCATGAAGTCAGCATTCGAACCGGTTCCTGTCCCACTGCTCTCCTCCTGCCTTCCAGTGCTTGGGGCACGTGGAGAACAGCGATGGTGCTGTGAGCCCCAAAAGTCTTGTGCTGGTACTGGAGGCTTTTTTTTCAGGTGCATTGTCTCACCTGGGAGGAAAGATGCATTGGGCACCCTGATCCAAAGGCACAGGGTAGAGAAGGCCAGCAACATACTGTGGGTATGTGCTGACGCTGGGATGAGGTCTGAGCGAAATTTTATGCTGCCTGAGGAGAACAGTTATCCAGGGGACTTCTGTACCTGCAGCAATGCGGAGTCGGTCCTGCTCTTATCCTGGATTCAGCTCACTTGGTGGCAAGAGGTGTCTGCAGGAGGATCCTGGGCCTGCCTTCACCCTAGAGAGGCACAGACAAGGAGGAAATCTTCAATTAAACTCGTGAAAGAAGTGAACCCCCCCAGTAATTACAATAGTAAAAGAGAGGGAAAGCAAGACTGGTGATCCCCTTTGAGAAGGGGACAAGTATAGGGAGCTGTTTTAATCCTAAAATAATGGACCATCAACTAACAGGCTAACATTTGAAGGGGTTTCATTGTAATGCCTGTTTGGAATGACAGTCATTATAATATAACTTCATACTGCATTTTCAGAGACATAAGTATTTGCAGTGGCAACTGGGCAGTGGAGAACCAGGGCCCCTTTCATGCTTAGGTGATAAGCATATATGGTTCATGCACTCTTCTACTCTGAAAAGGAGCTTGTGTAGTTCAAATATCAAAGGGCCAGCGCTCTGCTCTGTTAAAGGAGGTCATTCTGAGCCTCACTCGTCTTTTAAGAGTAACGATGGATTTGAAGGAAATAAAGATAAATGTATCTATGTGGGTGGACAAAAGAAAGATAGTGGCATCAACCAAAGTCTCAACCAAAAATGCTTTAAAGTCCTAATTTCTGGTTTCCTGCTCACTACCCTGGCCAGAGGCTGCGTCCCACAGTTGCAGAGCGGCAGTTTCACAAGAACCACAAAAGGTGACAACTTTGAGTGGTAGTGTTGTGCTGGCTGATGTGTCCACATGTGGTGACACTGAGCACCTGCTTTGCATAGTTTCCCACCAGATTCTTGTGTTCTGGGAAAGAGCAGGGGGAGGGAAGGGATGTGCAGCTGAATATTTTCTGTGTTAATGTGTGTACCACTCAAGAGACATGATGGACACTGGCAGGAGCTGAGGTCGCGATTGCATCATTCAGCATGTCAAATTATTTCTCTGAAAAGGGCGTTTTGGACTATGTTGTCCAGAAGCCAGGCATTATCAGGAATCCACAGGCCTTGTTTGAGAGCTCTGCAGATTTCATTTTGAATATATTTGTTTTAAATTAGAAAGTGAGTAAATTTCTATATTTAGAAGATTACTAGGCACTCAGTTTTTCCATCTATTTATTCATATATGTCTAATTATATTCCAGTGATTGCTTCCTTTACAAATATTGGAGGTACTAATGTAATAAAGTCATCATGTGTGCATTTTCAACAGCAAGGCTTAAATATCACTAAATGGTTTATTTGTCTTCCCAACTGTTCCCTCATATTCAAGCTAAATAACATGAAAGAGTAGAAAAAGTAAAGTACTTAAGATACTAAGTTTTCTAACAACAATCATGACAGTTTCTGCTTTATAAAGAGAAAAAGGAAAGGAAGGGGGAATAGCAATAAGAGGGAAGCCTAGCTGATGACTCAAAACCCTATAACCATAGTGCTGTCACTGCCAGCATTTCATGCTTTCCAAATTCTTTCTGATTTTGACAAATGAAATATTGAAACAGGTTTTAGAAAAACAGGGTGGCTGTATTTTCCCTTTAAAAAAAGAGATCTTATTTCTTTAGGAGTTCTAGAACTGCAGTTTTCAAGAAAATAAATTACTTGCAGCAACTAGTGAAAAAAGGGCTTTTTAAAGTAGTACTTTCTGTTGCCTCTGTCCTAACTAATCTTTCTTGTTATCCTTTAGAAACATACAAGGATCTTCTCTGTTTAGATCCACTTTTATTTCCACTAGTAATTTGTGAAAAAATCTTCAGGTTTCCTACAGTTAAAAATGACTCTCTTAGCTACAGATTTTAAAATGAAGCCTTTATATATATTTTTTTATCCCTTTGAATAATGAACTTTCATTTTGCATAATGTATTATTGAATGTTATGAAGTTTAAAAGGGTCAAATGTGCAGTGTATGGAAAAGCAGTAAGCTGCAAGTAAGTGGAGCTGTGCTGCCTAAAGTACAAATTCATTTTGTTGGATGTGATTTCTGAATGTTATGGATTAGAGGAAATGTTATGTTGGATAGCATGGATTAGAATGAGAAGTGTGTGGACTACCAGATAATGGCACAGTGGAACTTCGATGGTTAAATGCCATCGTTTTTGATGCAAGGGAAATACCTGCCTAGTCTTAGAAAAACCACAGAGCCCCACCTGCTTATGTGGAGATAACTGTCTGTGCTGAGAACCGTGCTGTCAACTGCTGTGGGGACAGAAGTTGACTCATTGGAAGGTTATTGCTCAGCCAGGAGACTGCAATCATCTACAAAGTTTGTAAGTGTGATAATGTGGAACTGCCAAGAATTTTATAGTCATGAATGTGCATTCATATAAATAACACCTAAGGTTATGTCTCTAACTAAGGCATGTGGAGACAAGGCACACAAGTATTTAGGTGTTGGCTTACTGTAGTCATGCAGCTTCTTTAACATGAAAGAGACACCTCTTCTCATAAAATATTTTAGAATTGCTTTTGTTCTGAGTTGCTGTGTGAATAAGAAAAAAAAAACCCAACTAAATACACAGGGGTAGTCCAAGTTCTCATCATGAAATAAGAAATGAGAAGACAGTAGAGCTGAGCTATGAAAAACCATGAAGAATTCAGAAAATTGGTGTTGCTTGGAAAATGACTCCTTTTTACTGATGATATTGTTGGAAGATGAACATGGGCCCAAGGAGATTAGAGATTTTAATGGAGTCTTGCTATCTAAGAGGGTTTTCATGCTGCCAGTTGAATTGTAACAATGAGCCAGTTGCTCCCAGCAGCCTGCTTCAAAAGAGGAGATACATTTGGCATTATTTATACTAGGCAGGCTTACAGCCTCCTGTTAATCTGAGGGCTGAAGAGAAGGAGATATTTGTAACCTTTTGGAGGGCAGACATGATTTCTGGGTTCATGATGCTTCTTCAGTTCCTGAGATCACAACTTGGTAAGACTGGGGATAAGGAAGAGATGGCAGCCAGCCTTTTTTAGCCTCTAGTTTGGCAATTACACATGTTCTAACAGCACATAAGTGCATAATTATGAGCCTGGAAATAAAGATTCTGTGTGTGTGTGTTCATCCTATTTGCTCAGTACATCATCAATCGATTCAGTATTTTCTTAACTGTTAGTTTTATATGGATTTACTGCTGTTCTTGAGAATTGAATGAGTGCATGTATGAAATTTCTGAACTCCTCCAAATGGAGTTTTAACTGTCATTTATCATGGTACCAGAGGAATAAAGCGGAGTACATTTGAGAAAGTTTGAAATAGGGTGCTTGGGAGATTTACAGACACTAAGTTGAATTCTCAGCCAGGAACATAATAGGAATTGTAATGAGAATGGTATTAGCAAATACATGGAAAATACGGAGTTTGCAAAGGGACATCACGCCTCTTGGAATTCTTTCAATGAGCCTGTAGATAAAAAGATGAGTCAGTTGTCACAACCTCCTTGGATTTTTCAAGTTGCTTTGAAGCCCTCGAGAACTGAAACTGGTATGCAGTAAAGAGAAGATCCTTTTGTAGATTACGAGATGGCTGAAGAGAAGGGGAGGAATCCATGTTTCTCTTAGAGACCGATCCCAGAGGGGTGTATGCTGTTTGCCAGGTTTAAAAACCTAGGAAGGGATATGAGTATTAGTGGACAAGTGTTTGCTGCCTCTATAAAATTTGTTGTGAGTTAAAACTAAAGCTGGTTCTAAAGAAAAGTTTTCATATATAAATGACGGAGAAATAAAATAACAGACTAAGGTTCATACTATACAAAGCAATTTGCTTGAATTAAAAAACGGATTATGAATTAAGTTCTTCCATTCAGGATCTAGGTCTTCCTGTGGTAAGTTCACCATCAGTTCAATGGTTGCTAGCAGTCAAAAAGAGAATTAGAAAATTAGGAATTACTAATGGAATACCATATGACACAGAGTGTCCAATTATGCTACTGTTATAAGTCCCTGTCTTTGCTACATCTTGAATGTTGTGTGGTATTCTGACAATTCTGTCTCAAAGGCATATGATAAAAGTACAAAGAATGGCCAAAGTGTTTAGAAACACATAATGATATCTATTAGAGATATGAATTGGACAATGAGCCTTCTGTGTAAAAACAGATGATTGAAGTGGGGTATGACAGAAATTTATACATGAATAAGATGACTATGAAATGTTCATTCACTTATAAACATGTAACAGTGAAGTTATTGGGCAGGGGAGTTTGAAGCAGAAAGTCCCTTTTCCCAGAGTGAACAATTGAATTACATATCTGGTTTCCACTGTGCTGTAGAGGTCAGTAATATAAATTAAGTTATATAAAGTAGAAACTGTCAATAAATACAGTGGTTTGAATGAACACATGGCCAAACAAAGTCTGTAATCTGCAGAGCACTGGCAGGAAACAACAGGAGAAGGCGCTCTCTGTTACACACTCTAAGGTGGTTACTATTGACAGCTCTTAGAAAGCATATTGACCTATCCAACCTTTTTTCTGAGTCAATAAGCCTGTTATTTAAAAAAATAAAAATTGTAATTTTATATTTGTAATTGCTGGGGAAGGAGCAATGTTGCAGTGGCCAAAATTCTAATTGGGTCCTATTGAGGCTTTTCTCAATACTGGTCTCTTAAGAAAAGTGACTATTTGCCCTGTCCCCTCAACAAATCACAGCTCTAACTTTGAACTTCACAGATTTTCGAGATTTGGAGAGAGCCAAGACTTCACCTGAGAGTGCCTAAAATATCGCAATGCCTCCTATTGTTGTACTTCTGGAACTGTGTTGCCAATGAAGGTGTGTTGCTTAGAGATTTGAGACTTCAACGAGACCTTCCGAGCTGTGGCTACCTCTTGAATGCCTTCGTACTGGGAAAATCCTGGCAGAGGATGATTTGTGGTAAAGGTAATGCAGTCTCTCACTTCTTGGGCTTAATCAAGAAACCTTTTGTTAGTGTCCTCACAGGCCATGCCCTCTCTTTCTCGTGGATTTTGATCTTTGGGATAAAAACAAGGAATGGTGTAACAGAGATTGCCAACATCTTCCCTCTCTTGTGAATTGACTGTGGAGGATGTGTGTGGGCATATGTTCTAGTCTTGATTTACTAATCACAGAAAAAAATCAAACTGCAGCTTTGTTGGAACTTGTCTCACAAGATACTAAAAGCTGCTTGTTGACTCACTAGTAATAGTGAAAAAAGAAAGGTCTGGCTAGGTATTAACATCATGCTAATGAGACTAAAACATTCCTTGTACTGAGAACTGAAAATCTTGTGTTTTGTCACGCCAGAATAATACAGGAGCTTGATACTTAGATATTTTTATTTTTTTCCCTGATTAGAGATGCCTTTAAAGTAAAAATTTACAGAAGTGGTTATCTGAAAGTATTTTGTCTGGGAGGTTATGTGTTACATTAAGGTTTTGGGCTTTTTTTCAGTTCCCCTTCCCCCAGCAAAGTGTCATTGCAAAAACATTCTTCTATTGCTCTTACAAATGATCAGGAAGAAATCAAATGCCTTTTCAAAAGATGTTATTTGTTGTACAACAGAGTCTTACTAGAAGTGTTTATTTCTGTTGAATGTATTCACATTCAGTTTTAGGTCCTGCTGATAAAACTCTTAGTTTATGCTCTTCTGACAAAATAGTGCTTCCAGTCTTCAGGTGTTTCTGCTCCATTACCTCAATGCTGTTATATTACAAATGCTATTATTATGATGATATTGCAAACGGCTCACCAGAAACTATGGAATGCCAAGTCTGGTTACATTTTGGAGCTCTGGAGGTCTGAGTCACAATGTTTGGACTCCTAGCTTTTACAGTGCTTGAAAATACTCCTTTTGCCCTGTTATGAGAATTGCAGTGCGGGTCTATGCAAGGCCAAGATGTACACAATCTTCAGGAATAAAGATTATTCAGATGTTCCAGAAAGGATGAGGAAGTGTTGGATAAAGAAAAATGTCAGGAAATGTGGCAAGAGGTATGGTGACCTTGTCAGAGCTGCTGTTTCTCGGCAGAACTCAGCCCCATACTGTCTGGGGCACACCAGCAACATTCAGCTGACAGTGTGTCCCATGGCCCTTAGGAAAAAGCACCTTTGGCCAGCAAAGCAAGGCAAAACTTTTGAGGGATTCACAAAGGGTAGGTCTTTTGTAGGGGGGAGATACTTAACATACCTTCATGACCTAGCTTGAAGGACTGGAATGCAGGCTTACCACAGCATCTATAAAGATATGTAAATATATATATATATATATAGCCATGGTCGGACTGTTTTTAGCTACCAAGTTATTTCAATACATTGCGTGATGTTATCCACAAAAGATGAAAGAATTCAGGTACTTTACAAATTAAGTGTGTATTAAAATAACCCTCTCAGTGGACAGTGGTATGCTGCTTTTCATTTCTCCCTTAAATCTCAAAAAGCAACAGCCTACCTGTAGATAGGGAGCAGGACACTGTAGCTGAAAGTAGCAGATCACCCGATGATTATGTAGATGCAGCAAAAATTACAAAATAACAGAGTAAATACACTGAAACTATGTAGCAATCCCCATCATAAACTTCAGCAAAAACCACTGTTCAAACTGAAGTAAATCACAAAATATATCTTTTATTACCATGAACACAAAGTTGGCATAAGGTCATGCACCCAGCAATACTAAGCATGTATAACAAATTTATTGAGAAGTAGAGCTGTCGTGAAGCAATGTGGTGATTTGATATTGACTACAGAATGTGATAAGACTGTTATTTCAAATGTAGTTCAAATTTTACTATCTACAATGGAGCATCTTTATGTTCCTTCATGACTTCACCACAATGTTTTGGTTTCTAGATAGGGCCAGCCTGTTACCTACACGTCTATGGAAGCCTTCTTAATTGACTTTTAGATATTAATTCCCATGCCTGATCCATCCTTGTGCTTCTGCATGCAAACTATGGTTAATGGTTACACATGTCTGCAGCTTGACCACCTTGTGTAACAGCTTCCTTTTCTGACACCAAACAGATTGCTGAGTGATGCAAACTTCCCTCATAAGATTGATACCCTGATTCTTCCCTCTCAAAGCAGCTGTCATTTTGGCATCCCAAGGCTGAAATAAATTTGGCATGCAGCAGAACACAGGATCTGAAAGCTTGCAGTCACTGCTGACAGGCACAGCCTTGTTCATGACCTGATCCCACTGCATGCTGGTTGCCCTGCCATGTGCAGCTGGTCAGCAAGTGCTTGAAACATCTGTTGATTGTTGTTTATTGTCCGCAGAACGCTCATTTGCTCAGATTTCTTTTCTAGCTGCCTGCACGCCTGGTGGATGTGATAGCTCGTATTTCCACAAATACAGACAAATCAGTCCCTTCTCCCAGTAATGGTCAGTCAGCCTCTGGGGTGACAGCAAAGGGCTTTAAAACTGGCATGTTGAAAGTTGGAATGGAACAGAGAAAACTCCTGAAGTCCCTAAATCTTAAGTGAAAATGAAGTGGTGAAGTGAAACAGAAGGAATATTTTGACACTGAACACTTATTCTCTGATAAGTACAGCTGTACTGCAAAAATTCCCAGAGCTGGAGAGCCAAAAAGCGTGATGGGGGACATTAGTGCTCACCTATGATGTAGTATGCTTTTTACTAAACAGTGTGTTAATCATGGGAACTGTCAGTCAGATGTGCATATATGCCTGTATCCTAGCTCAGCAGCATGATGAAGTGCAGAAGTGACTTTGAGAGAAGTGCAGAAGTGACTTTTGAGAGTTTTCAGGTTTAGATGGGCTTTTTATAACAAGGCAGAGGAGGAAGGAGAATTCAGAAACCAGATCTGTCTGTGGGTTCTGCTGCAGCTTCTGTCTGGGCACTCTCTTGCCCTTAAGTAGACCATTTTATAACTCCACTTGGAAATGGAGATTATAAAACTGTTATACCTCATGGGGGAAGAATGAAAATGCTTTGAGATAGTCTTTTATGTTCTGTATGGAAAACACATCAGTACTGCAGAATATCTGCATTTTATTTTATTAATGTTAAGAACAGTTCCACAGTAAAATGGGTCAGTGTACCTTTATTTGCACTCAAGAAGCAAGTTATCATGCCTTGATCTACCTGCCAGTTAGATTGCTCAATTGCTTAAAAGTGAACCTTGATCCTTGGAGATGATGATTTGACTTTAGGAGTTGAGTAATAGGAACTGATGCATGCACTCAATGTGGTCAGAAAGTCACAGAAGTTTACTTTCTAGCTTGTATGCTAAAAAACATACTATTTGTCTGGTATGTCCTAAAAACACACACCCACAAGCGAAGAAAGCAATATATGTGTGCCATGCAGGAGGTGATAGAAAAACTAGTGAACTAGCCCTAGTGAAAACTGAGAACACTTCTCCCTGACTGTCTCATGTTACCTTCTTCACTTTTTTTGTGTTCCCAGATGTGTGGAACGAGCTGGGATAGGTTTGGGGTGTTGTCTTTGAGATTGCTGGTGTGAGAGACATAAATAAACAAGGCAGAGCACTCCCAGCACACCCACACAGGGACTGTTAATTGCAGTTGAGGAAAAAATGTGCATTTTAGAATAGTTCCTCATCACAGAAAGTAAGACTGGGCTTAAAAAGGTTCTTCACCCTGAAGGTGGTTGGGTGCTGGAACAGGTTCCCCAGGGCAGTTCCCCAGTTCACAGCACCAAGCCTGGCAGAGATCAATGATGATGCTCTCACGCACATGGTGTGGCTCTTGGGGATGGTCCTGTGCAGGGCCAGGAGTTGGACTTCATGATCTTTGCGGGTCCCTTCCAACTTGTCATGTTCTGTGATTCTGTGAAATGTGATTACTAAAAGTTCAAACCCTGACTTTTAGAACCTCTAGAACAAAAATTTCCCCTGACAGAATTAAGTTGGAGAGGATGAGCAAGCCAGTGATGGTCTGAAAATAAACATTAGAGTAGTTACAGTGTACAGAAATATGGAAATGTATTGTGCCATAAATATTTTACCTGTTAATAATGTTGTTTGAATATTTGTTTAAACTCAATGCCCTAAATTTTGATTGCCTACAAGGCACAAATTATTTTGCCTTTTCCTAGGAAGATGCTTGAAATTTAGATGTATAGAAAGATGGGGGAAAATAGTGAGAAAACTGAATACATGTTAAATACAAAATTCAAAACTGTTTTTGAAACCTTTCCAATGCTGTATAAAAATTTGCACTTCCATAATTAATGAATGACCTTTCCTTCCTTGACCTAGATTTTAGTTGTTTGCAACAAGTGGACAAAAGAAAAAAAATCACTTGAAGTCAGCAAAGCCAGCACAGCAGCTTCCATAAAACCCTTTGCCAAACTGATTAGATTTGCAATTCACTCACTAAGCCTGCCTGGTCATGGCAGCATCATGCAATGAATCTTTTCATTGAATAAAACTGGAACTGCAAAGGAACTAAATTTCTGTAGTGCTTGTTTAAACATGAAATTGTTCCTGATTAACTCACATGAGAGCATTCTTATTCTAAAATAATAAAAAAAAATTCTTCCTGTTGAGCTTAATGTAGTCTTTTAATAATTAAACAGAAGCAGTTAATTGGAAAATACTGCATATGTAGACAGTCCTCAGTCTTTTTCCTTTGGTGGATGTAAATGGTTAGTGTTTGGATAAGGAAGTGGTATTTAAAAAATTCTTGGGTAACAGATTGTCTTAATTTGTTGATTTTAATTTCTTAATTTGTTTGACTAAATGAGAAAGTTAAAATATCTGATAGGTTTTGCACATCAAATGGCATTACAGGTAGATTAGCATGACGGTAAAAGAATCTCAGAAAGTAAAAATTGCATTGTTCAGAAGGGAGCTTATGAGAACTACAGTGTGTCCTCAACCTCCACATAACTGCTGTTCACATCCAGGAAAATCAGGGAGAGAGAACAACCTGATTTTCATTCAGACAATAGCTCAAATTCTGAGTGGACTGGGCTTTTACAGACTATACTTAGGATTTTTTTTACAGCCTTTGCATTGTTAACGTATTCATCATTATTAGTGAGCATGTTAGCAAGTGAGATTTAATATAACAAAAGATTGGATTTACTTATTATGGATTGATTTAAAAGACTATGATTAATTAAAACTATATATTGTCCAGAAAACGAATAGTTTTAAATGGTGGTGATCCAAAAAAGCTTAGAAAAAGATGGCTGTGGTGTTCAGTTCTGCCTTGTCCCATTTGTTTTCCAGAAATTAAGGTGTTAATCTAAAGAGAAAAGGGAATAAATTTGTTAATTTATTTTTATTAAAAAAAAAAGAAAGGAAAGACTTCTATTAGCAAAGAAGGAGTAAAGAAAGTAGAGGAAGCATCTTTCTGAGGCTGCTTTAGACCTTAACCAGAGAAGCAGCCCTTGCTGACTTTGTCTGCAGGACTTGGAAAGCCATGTTGAAACACGTCTTGACCACAGGTCCTGTTGAATCAGTGGCAGACATGGTTTGGTTGGCACATACCAAAATGGTAAAACCTTTAAAGACAGTGACTACAGAAAAATTTAAATCTATTAAAAAAAAAAAAAAAGTTGGATTTCTTTGCATGGTTCTTGTCAGTCATTGGAAACCTTTGTGCAATCTGACTGAGCTTTATCTCCTCCATGGAAGCCAAACAGCCAGCTGGTTGGCCTCACAGCTGCAGCTGATCTGGGACCTCATGGGGGGACAGGAGTCACAAGTGTGGAAATGACCAAGCAGCTGTTTCCACCAAGTTGCTGCAAGAAGAGCTGAGGATCTCAGCTGTGTTGGGCTGATACAATAAGCCAGATAGTGACCTAGAGACCAGATTCCTCAAGTGACTAAAGTTTCTGATCTTGTGCTTTGCAGACTGTCACAGGGCTAAGTCCTCTGTGTCCAGTACCCAGTGCAGCTCTTAGAGGAAAGTGCTATAAAGGTTGGGTGGACTTGTGTTTTGGGTGATGGCCAAAGACTCTTCAGTCACACCTGTGTGAGCTAGGAGAGTGAAAGTGTCCTGAACATGATCCTTTTTGGCTCTTGATGGAGTTAAATTATGTCCCATGAAGGTTCATCTTGATTTCTGAATTCCTGAGGAGAATTTCCAGGGAGATCCTGTGAATATTTTCCTTGTAAACCATCTCTCTTACTCTTTTGCTCTCTGCCAACACCTACCAAAGAAATACCTTGCTTATCTTTTTAATCTCCTCTGCTTGCCTGTAAGCAATAGTTGGCTGCTTTGGTGCAAATTGGTTGGAAATACACATACAGACATCGAGGGAGAGTTGGCTAGAACTGCCCAAAAGTTTCCATCTGGTATTGGGTTATATCTCTCTACCCTGGTGAAAAGTGCTACAAGACAAGCAAGGTTCTACGTGCAGGACAGTATTGCAGCTCAAGGAGCATGCAAGGTATAGACAGCTCTGGGATGCAGTCAGTGCTACAGGTTTCAACTGTGGTGATGTAAGAGATTTGGGGATATAAATGGCTGACTAAGTGAACCACAAAATGGGGCCGCAAAGGTGCTTATGACATGTTTCAGCTTGGGCTACTCTTGGGTGGGGGGGAATCTTACGTAGTGGTGTATGTAACAAGTGAATTAGAATACAGGCACATGTTCAAAATCACTGCAACATTATGCCTTAGTTATAAGTAATTTTGAAGGAGAGTCTTTAATTCCTTCCACAGCAATCCAAACTATGGGTACTCAATTCCCATTTGTCACCAGCATTTCTCTGATCTCTGCCTAGCTACGCTCATAAAGTGCCTCCAAGTATGTTTACAAAGATGTTTACTCTCCAAACAGTTCAGGCCAGTCATTCTGAAACTACTTAAGGAATGTACCTGACAGCTTGGGTGGAAAAACATTCTCTAGATGTAAAAGACTGAAAGAGCTGCTGTATACACTGGTCACAGTGTTCACAGTGTTCAGTCTGAACTGAACTTTTTCTCTCTACTCATATTTTTATCTGTGAAATACTTTGTCTACTGAGGTAAAATGTTTTTACTTTGCATGCAAGTAAAGAATGGAAGAACATGATCTATACTTGTTTTAGACATCAAAGAGAAAAGGAAAAGTCATATGAAAATAGGAACATCTTCATCTAGAACAGTAGTTTAAATATAGCACTTAGTAAAAAAGCTGCATCTTGGTAACCTTTCTGAAAAGATAGTAGAAATTGAGACATTCTTCATCCAGTTATAAATGACAAAAATACGATGAGTGTCAGTTCTGTATAATTCAGAATACCACGTGTGTAAATGTAACTATTTTAATGCTCTGTTTTTCAGACTGTTCAAAGCAAAACATTTTGCTTACATGGTGCTGAGCAGTTTGTTTCACTTACCACTATAAGCACCTTTATCTCCTGTGCTGCTGTTTGCTACTCCTAATCTAATTGTTAACAGGAAACCAAGAACAGTCATAGAGGATATACTGGGAAAAATAGTCTGATAACCTGGCTGCACAAAAATTCAACTGTTTGTTGTAGTTGTTGAGATGCATCAGTTCAATAAATGTAATTAATTTGGAGAACATGCAGTTCTAGAAATTATATGAGTATTGTGTTCAGGAGAAACCACACAGAAGGTTGATTTAGGCTACTAATACTTAAAACTAGTTTATGGTTATGAATTGAAACAATGCTGTATCTTTAGAACTTCTACAGTGAACCAATCCAAACTGGTTTTGCCAGTATTATTTTTTCATCTGGAATTACATAAATTATAAAATAGAGCAGTTTTTTGAAAGGAAGTGGGAAGGGCATGTTTACATATTTTGTCTTTTCAGGACCATTTGATGTGCTGCATTAAAACTGCACAGCTGAGTATCCACAAATTGTGTATTTCTTTGCGTAGTGTATTGTTGATATAAATGATAGAAGTTCAGAAATGTAAAGCGTTGTGCCTTCTAGGGAAAGTCTAAAATGTCTTGCCAAGCTCTAGCTTTTCCATTCCACCTCTTCTATTTTCAAGAAATTATTTTTTTCTTTGTAATTAGCGACATGGTTGTATGGAGGAGGAAAGTATTGCTGGCAGTAAGGCTTGCTCTAATATGTAGACACAGCAGGAAAACACCTTGTAGCCCTTTGGCTGGGTATCAACACACCATTAATAAGCAGAGAGCTTGAAAACTCAGCAATAGCAGAGTGTTTGTTACAAAAAAAGAGGAACGCCTTTGATCTGGCCATTGCATTTCTTAGAAACACTACGTTATTATGCATAACAGGGTGCTCACATTTAATTGGTCATCATGCCTAATCTTGGTCCCCCTTTATACAGGGATTGTAAAAAAGAGGAATTCCTGAAGTACGTGTTAGTTATAGATAACTCACAGCATGTTTGTTTTGGAGGAAGAGCAAAGGAAGGAAACTGACATATTTGTAAAACTTTTTTTTTTTTCTCTCCTCATCTAGAGCAAATGAAAACAGCACAAAATTACAAGAGACCATCCAAGGTAGCTCTAAGCTGTTTGTGTGCAGATTCGCTCCACCCTGTATAGGGTCTATTTTTGTTGTTCTTGCTGTGGTCACTTGAGACAGGTTTTAACGTTACTACATCTTGGAATGCTTGTTACTGCATCAGGATATGAGAAAACCCTGTCTCCCCTCAGCAACCTCTGTGGACAACAACAAACAGGTACAACATGCCCAGGCATTGCTGGTTAGAGGGAGGGGGAGAAGTAAGATACACCTAATGTGCCGGTATCATTCAAGTGGCTCTGGATGATTTGTGTGACTCCTTACAGACGTTTCTGAGTGCAAGCATTACTTAAAAAGTAACTATGGTTACTGTTAGAGTATTAGAAGCATGCAATCTGCTATGACTTTGGTACAGACATCAACACTGTTTTAAAATATTTGTTTTCAAATCTTTACTAATTACAGTGAAATACGTGGATTGTAGTAAGCCAGCTTGTAATTAGTCTGGGACCCTCCTTCTTATGGGTCCTTTAGAGAAACTGTAGGGCAGTATTTATGCCAGTACAGTTTTCTGCTGTGGCAGTGATTGAACACTGGATTGAGACTTTGAATGAGTTGGGCATGAAGAAGAAGCAGGGAAGGACTCTATTAGCAATAAATATCTGGGAGCCTAATTTAACAAAATGTTTTGTTTCCACATTAGATGCACATTTCTGGTGTGTTTTCTTCCTCTCTTTTGATAAGGGTGTTTTGGACTTGAGCCAAAGATTTGTCTATACACAGAGTTATCCTAGAATAATTACTCTGGAAAAAGTAGCCTGGATTAACTCCATGGGAGCAGAGTATTGTTCCAAAAGGAGTTATTTGGAGTATCAACATATTTGAGTGCTCTGTCTCAATTGCTCTTTTCTCACTTTCTTTGAATCTTAGCTTCTCTCTTCATATTCTTTTCCACTGATATCCATGATAACCCAGTGTTGCCATTCTGCTTGGAATCTGTGAGATTTTAATAGTTTGCACCCACTTCCCTGAACCAGAGCACTAAACCAAGACTCTATGCAGAAAGACCAAAACCTCTATGCTTGCAAATACCCTTTTGGAGTTATGGGTGAAAGCACAAGATAAAATGATCTGAGATCCAAAGCCACATATTGCTTTCAAACAATTAAAAGGGGAAAAATTCTCAGATGTGTTCAGAGATAGGAAACGCTGGAGGAGGAGCCTTGAGTCTCTGTCCTGATGTGCTATTCAAAGAGTCTGGAAAACAGAGATAAATATGCCTTTTTCCTCCTCCTCCTCGTGGATGTGTTGTTTGAGGAATTCAGACTGGATACTGGGGTCATGCTGCCTTAGTTCTGTATCAACCTTAGCACACCTCAGCAGTGTGTTATGCACATGCTCGGTGCCCGGACCGACCCTATCCCTGATGCCGCTGAGCGCCACCCAGGGCGGTGTGAGTCCCCTGGGAACACGATTTGATGTGTAAAACACCCCTCACCCCCACCGCGGGGGCTCTCAGCCCTTTTCCCCCGCCACTGCTCGGAAACCCTCACCTGCGGCCGTGACCCACCCCCGGCACGGCTTTAATTTCTTGCCGCGGAAGGGCACAGACCCCCGGCGCGGGGCAACTGCCCCGGCTGCCCTTGCCTGGGGAGGGGCGCCGTGCCCCGGCTGTGCCTTGCCCCGGCTGTGCCGTGCCGTGCCCGCCGCCCCCGCGGCGCGGAGCGGGCTCTCGGGGGCCGGGCAGCCGGCGGAGGGCGGGGCGGGGCGGGCCCGTGTGGGTGCGGGGCCGGCGGGGCAGGACGGGCACGCCGAGCGCGGGGAGCGGCGGCAGGTTCCGTGCCCGGCGAGAGCAGATGGCGGCCGCGCTCCTCCTCTACCTGCCCCTTCTGCCGGCGCTGGCCGGCGCCTTCAACCTGGACACGGACAACGTGGTCAGCTGGAGCGGGGACCCGGGCAGCCTCTTCGGCTTCTCCCTGGCCATGCACCGGCAGCTGGAGCCGCAGGAGAGACGGCTGTAAGTGCTCAGCGCCCCGCCCGGCCCCTCCTGGGCCGCCTGCGGGGACCCTCCTCCCTTCTTCCAGCGCCGGGAAACTTGCCGTGGCGGCGGGCCGGGGCCGCCAGCCCGCCCCGGGTGCCCGGCCGGCGGCGGGAGCGGGGCCCTCGGGCGGCCGGGGCAGCACCTGCTGCGGGTGCTGCGGCGCCGCCGGCCGGGGCAGCGCGGAACGGCGGGGACGGGCCGGGAGAGAGCGGCCCCCCCCGCCCCGGGGGCCTGCGGGGAGCCGGGAGAGAAAGGGGAAGCGAGCGACAGCCCCCGCTGGGAATCCTTCCCGCCGGCTGGAGCCCGGGGCGGGCTCCGGGCAGCGCCGACCTGCTCCGCCGGTGCCTGCCCGGGCTCTCGGGTTTGTTCTCCCTGTGCGGACCCGGCCTCCGGTATCCCAGGGCTGATGTTCGAGACGGCACCTGCCCGGGAGTGCAGCTGGGAGGTGATACAAGGAAAACAGGAAAAATAAACCGATGTTTGTGGCATACCTGTGAAAGCTAGGAACTTGTTTTGAGAAATTCAGGCAGCAAAGTAAGGCTCCTCTGTACGTTTTCAGCATCTCTGCTGCTTTGTGTCTGTAGCTGAGCAGTGCTGGACCCCACCCTATCCAGTAGTGCTGGATAGAGTGTGTGTATAAAATATTGTTGTTAAATAAATGCCTCTTCCCCAAATATTTGGTTTCAAATCGAGGGAAGATACGCCCATTATCGTATAGAGTTAGTGAGATAAGGAAGCTCGAAAGTATTAATATTCTTCCTAAAGTTAGGAGGTAAACTTACTTAAAAATCCTGGGGGCTCATCTTGCTCACATTTATATTCTTACGTGATTTCCTTAAAATTACATTGTATGGAGGAGAATAAAACACAAATAGCCGTGTTTCACCTTGTATCAGTAGGTAAAATGACCCGTAGCATTCTGAAAAAGGAAATACAAATCTGTGAGCTCCTTTTCAGAGGCCCTTATCTTAATTCTTGACAGAATTACTTCTGCACTGGTCTCATTTTAGTTCTACTAAGAAAGCAGTGCCTGAAGCTTGTTAGCTTCCCGTTGTATTGTCAGTGCTGGTAGAATGCGTGTAGGAATATGCAGAGACAGAAAGCCAATTACTGAGAAGTCAGTAGAAACACAAGGGCAGTCACAGTATTCAAGCTAGTCTGTACTATTTGGCTGAAATGCCTCAGAGATTATTGGCAAGAAAGTTCTGTATTGTATGTATAGTAAGTGCTTCCTCAGGCAGTCTGAATCTGGGGACAGAGCAGAGCCAGATGCTATCTGCCTTGACATGACTCTCTGAATTCAGGCTTTCATGAGAAGCAAGGGTCTCTAATAGAGACAAAACCAGACTAGACAAACTGTGTTTTATGGTGACGTGCACTTCTGAGTATGAGGAGTCTTGGCCATTTTTCAAATCCATGGGTTTTAGCATAAGGAATTAGAGTGGTACCCTGGGTAGCTGCTGGGTAGTACTCTTGGAAAAAAACCTTTTATGTTAAACAGGCATGTTATAGTCACTTTGAGCATAATTTTTCTGTCTATAAGAGTAGTAGTGTCTGGTTGTAGGAGAACAAGACATGCTGAACTGTAACTTTCTTAGGGACTGAGGTGTGTTTAACTTGTTTTGTGTGAGTTCTGTCTTAAGAAACAGATGGGAATTTTGGTGGCAAGACTTGAAGTGAAACCTCACATGTTGGGCTGCATTTTTATATCAGATAAAACCAAGCTATGTTGAACTAATATCAAAGGATTTGTATTATGTTTTCCATGGAAGCCATGTGCGGTTTCTAGATCGACTCTTCATAGATGGAACAATGTCTCCTGTCCAGATACTCAGGGAAAGTGGAAAGCTATGGGAACAGAGGTCATACTGAAGTTTCCTACTGAGAAGCAAGTATGTCTAATACCTACATGCCACCCATTATCTGTAACAGCAGGAATTTTAGTATTTTATAATCAGGGGTGCAATACCTCTGCATTCCCAGATGTGTTTTGGTCTTACTTCTGCTGCAAAAATGGTTTTATGTACAGCTGTCTATTAGTGAGAAAGAAGTATTTATTTTATTCCTTCTTCTTGAATGGATACTAACTTCAAAACTCAGCTGCAGTTTGAGTGTGAGTGCTGTTAAGTAGTTCACAAAAATACACAAACCCTGTTTCATCACTGAAACTTAATTAAAGGTGACACTTGGGTTCTTACCTGCCAGGAACCCTCCCTTCCAAAAAATTTGTCAGCCTGAGCACACTTCTACCCCTCCAGTTTTACAAAATTAGAAACAAGTTGTAACAGACACGTGCAAGATCTGTCCATGTTCCAAAAAACAAGAAAAAGAGAGAAGGTGAAATACATTAATTGTGTTCAAGGGCTAGTTTAGTCTGCGGCTTGGAGCAGGGCTTGGTAAAACAAACAGTGTGCAATTTTTCTCTTGCCTCACTTAAGTGGTTCTTAAGTGAAATGGTTCTCTCTTCCTCACAACAGATAATTCAGTGTTGAGCTTTACAACAATCCTCTGTAAAGATGAGTGAGGGTGGAGAATGTCTAGGAAGTGTGACAAATACAGGCACAGCTGAAATAGCGTTTGATTAAACATGGTATTTACTTTTGATCAACTTTTTTCTTAGTCACAGGATATTGTAGATTGCATATGAGCTTTGAATGGCAATCTTTTAATGCTAAAAATGCCATGTTTGCTAATGAGGGATTACTTGACTCTCAACAGTATGAGTAGATAGATGCCTGTTCAGTTGCTTTTACTTAGTTGTAAATGGTACTGAGTATAAGGCTATGGACTACTAGCAATATTTTGTTTTAGTTTGTGAGTATCTTCAATTAGAAAAGTTGGAAAGTTTGTCAGTTGGAGAGGAGAAAAAATATAATTTACAGTGACTGAAAGTGGACTGCAAATGGCGGATGGGTGTGAAAGACAGCTGAATGAAATCTTAATGTGAATTGGGGAACATTAATGTTGGAGGTACCAAGGGCAGCCTCCCTGGATTTCTGTGTATGGTTCGGTTCATTGTCCAGCACAGTGAATCAGGCAGCAGAAAAGACTAATGGAACTCTAAGAGAGCTGGGCTTATTGCCCTGTGTAAGTTTGTTCTGTTTGTAATCTCTTTGTCAATATGATGAAAGGCAGGGAACTCTGGTTCTGCCAGGGGGTGGTGGCACAACAACAGCGCATTTCGTCTGCAGACTGGAAGAATGTTTGTAGCTTGGAGGAGTCTGAGGCTCAGGGACAGCATAGCTGTAGGAGTAACGTGGTTAAAGTGTAAGTAGTCCTGTGATGGAGAATGTGAGTGTACGTAGCATCTGTAGATGGGAATAACACCGAATATATTATAAATATGTTACTGTTATAATAAATGTATGATTACTAGCTGCTCACTACATATGTAGTGCAGGTAGTCACATGTGTAATTTTACGTGTAGAGTACGTATATAAAAGTGGTCTTTATGTGTGCATAGTCCATGTCAGACCTCCAGCAGGTCTGTTCCAGTCCAATTGTTTGTAATTCATGATGAGTTAAGCAAATTAAATTAAATTGAATTAAAACAGAAGCTTGAAGAATACCTGAATTGGTATGTAACTTTCATGGACTCATAGAATACTAGAATCATTTGTGTTAGCAAAAGACCCTTAAGATCAAGTCCAACTGTAAACCTAACACCCTTTCAGCCCTTTTTTATTTATGGTTTAGAATGATACAATCACAGAATATCCTGAGTTGCAGTGGACCCACAGGGATTTACTTGCATGTAATTCTGATGTTATTTTCAGTAGAAGTATGGAACTGAATTCACGTGAGCTTCTTGTTATTGTATAAGGCAAAAAAAGGAAGAAATTGTTGTTTTCAACATTCAGGATCTTCCTATCAGCTGCAAAGCTGTGTTGTTGAAAGCTGTGGATAGGTACTTTATGTCAAGACTGCAGTGACCATTAGCAGCCATAAAGTCCTAAAAATTGCATCGTCCTATTGAAATTTTTACTTGTGATAGGTTTTGCTGATACTGCACATCTCTGCTGTGAACTGTTGTATCAATACATAACGAAGTTGCCGTGGGTCAGCAGGGCTGCTGACATTGCTGTACTGCTGCAGTGCATCCTCAGTGGCATTTAGCCAGTACTTCCGTGTTGTCTGAGGGCTTGGGCTCACAGACACTTTGCTCCAGCAAAACAGAGAGCTGGATTATGCTGGTCTGCAGTGGAAGATGACAATTTCTGCTTGCAGAGGTGGGATAGTGTAGCTCAGGCTTCAGGTGGACAGAACTAGTAACAGCACGTTTTCATATTCAGGATTAAAAGGTGGAATACGGATAGTCTTTAGTTTACTTTTAACTTAGTTTAATTGCTTCTGTCAATTTAAGAGAGCGTTTATAATCAATTTCTTTTTTTTAGACTGCGTTCTTACTGTCTCATTCTACTTGTATTTTCTTTTAAGTGTGTGTCTGTTTTTTGTCTGTGCAAACTATTCTTGGATAACCTACTTAGTATGCTTATTTGCTTTCTTAATTTGTGATAGTAGAGGAGTTTGACTGTGTTTGAGATAAGATGTCCTGTAGCAAAGGTCGGGATCAAATGAAGTTGTGAAGAAGGAGGGAGGAGTAGTTTAAGAGCTTCCCTGTAGTGGTAAGGGATAGATTTCTAAAAAGAAGATCCATCATACTAGTATCATGGGTGAAAGAAGTGAGAAGATAAATTTACATTGCATAAGGGGAAAGAATGTGTAGTTGTTACAGGTGGAGTCAAACTGCAGAAGGCAGGCCTTTTCCCAGTACTGAGTTTGAGTTGTACTGTTGGTTATCAATTTAGTAGAGACACAGCTGACAAGTTTACAGGTCAGGTATAAAAAAGATTGGAAACTCTACTGTATAATTGTGACTGTGTGACTCCCATTTGGGGTCCTTTTGTTTAGTTGTTTTCCTCAAAGGAACAGGAAATAATTGTGCAGTTAGACCTGAAGAACTCTGGTAAAGCATGAAGGATGAAACAGAACGTTGAGCACGTTCTCAGCTGATACACGCTGGGAAGTTGCTGGGAAGTTGCACTAATGTAACCAGCTCGTCAGTGTCAAAGAGGAGCAGACCCTGCAAGGCATTAGAGCAGTCATAGGTCATACAGCAAAAATGTGCTTCTATCAGGCTGGTTTAGTTCAGGTGGCTCTAAAAAGGTTACGTCAGAAAACATACGCTGTGGTATAGTCCCTTTGTCATTAGCTGTGTGAGTTCATAGATTCAACTTCACTGCAGCATTGACTGGTGAGACAGACATTCATAGTGTAAAGCGAACCTTCCCACATGGTAAGTGGCAAACCTCTTATCCCAGTCCTCCATCCCCTTGAGAAACTTGTTTTTCAAGAGGTCATATACTTTTCAGATAACATTTTTTCCTTTGGTCACCTGTAATTGCATAAGAATCTTGAGTAACCCTGTGGTAGCTGTGTTACTTTTTCTTAGGCTGGTGATACTAAGAATTAACAAAATTCATTGCTGTGCTTGTGGGAGCTTTCCATGAGTAAGGATTGCAGCATATACCGTTGGTCAGCAGTGATGAAAAATGGCCTTATGGTCTTTGAGAAACAGCCTAGGCTGCCAGCTTCAGTTACAGCTCATAAAATTATGCTCTTGCTGGAAGATGCTTGTACTGGATACAACTCCTTAGTTTCATAGCCTTTTGTTTTACTGATGCTGAGCCTGATTTATGCATCAGTGTCTAATGTGGGAGGTACCATGTCTTCGGGGTTACTAGGGCATACCATTTAAGGATAAAGGTGATGACAGGTTCAGAAGAATTTTGGCTTAGGCTTTCTTATTTTTAAGCATCTCAAGAGATGGGAATGGAAGTTTGAGGAGGCACAAATTCCTCTCTTCAGGCTGAGTGTTTGGAAAGAGAAGGGTGTTCTGTGAGCTTTTACTCTGTGTAAAACATGGACCTGCCAAGCCATTCCAAGAGCATTACAATGTAAGTGATGGCTCAATTAACCAAAATTGCTTTAAGTTCCTCTGGTCCAAGTCTGTTGTCCTCATTGCTTTCTAAAAGGATGAAATTTATACCAGGTAGTTCTTATTAAATAATACTAAGATATAAATCATCCCTGATGAACGCAGCATATGCTAGTCCATTGAGCTCTGTTGTGGCCAAGTATAAGACACATCTCAGAAACAAATCAAAAACTTAATCTTGCATCCTCTAAAACAAGCAAGGTTAAAATATTGTAAGTGGAACAAAATAACGTAATGCAGTCAAGGACAGACCTTAATCTTGGGAAGGAGCAGAAAGGCTTTTCTCTTTGCTAAAGCAAATAAAAACTAATGAACTGCACAAAACATGAGTTAAGGACAAAGGGAGAGCATTCTCCTTGACAAGCTGTTGTGTTCTTGAGCAGGGTCTGTGGGTTCTGACAGCTCTGCTTAATGATGCCCAAAAGCTGGACAGAAAAGTACTGGGGGCAGGGCTCACAGTTGGAAAGACCAGCAGCTAGTTTCTTGCTTTTCAAACTCAGCTGTTGTAGACACACATAGATGGGCAAAGTAGTCTGTGTGCATGTTTGGCATAAAGCCTTCCATGCAACTGTTTGTGATATATTCTACTGTGGAAAGGAGCTGCAATTCTTACAGTGTTTGCTCTAAATCTTCGGGGGTAGAATGCATCCTGTGTCCTCTGAGGTATAGTTCAGTTTGAGAACTGTTGTTGTAAGTTGAATGGGCTAAAATGTGTTTGAAGAGCATAACAACCATCTAAAACCTGAGGTAGGAATGAGCTGGGGAAGCATTTTCTCTGCAGCTCTCTTTACACAGTGAGAGGTGGGGTGCTGACTGGGGCATGTGTGCTGCATGCATGCTCTGCCATGTCCCTCAGCTGTGTGGGCTGGAGCTGAGTGAAGAATGAAGGCTCCCTACGGTGTTGGCATCCTGAAACCTTCAGCTGACAGACAGCTTCTTGAAGCTCATCCCTGTCCCAGTCTTGCAGACTGACTGGCACAAGAAAATTTATGGTGCTCTTTAAACTTAAAATGTGACCCCATCATCTATATAAGGGTAGAAAGCAAGGGAGACAGAGAGGATATTGATCAAGATACAGGGATGTTGAGTGAACCATTCAAGTATCTGTAAGCACATAGCATGTACAGCACAAGGCCTGCTTTCTGTGTTCTGCTCAGTTCCAAAGCAGCAGGAATTGGAACAGGCATGCCAGGAGTCCTTCTGCAACAGAGGCATTAAAGGGAGCACTGTATCATTACATTATCTATGAGCTGGAATCATAAAATTTAACATTTTTATTTGAGGATGTAGTTTTCTTTTCCTGTTTCCATTTTCCAAATTTTTTCAGGCCTTGAAAGGAGCAAAGAGCTTTCAAAGGTGTGTGTCTGCAGAGTGATGAGATATACTGGTAGTATTGGGCCCAGAGTCGCTGCTGGGTCTGAGTTATTGGAAGAGATGCTACAATTTCTGTATTGATTTCACTCTTGTGCTGTCTACCTTGATGGTGAATATGACTCTTTAGCTTATATATGCTTAAAGAATAAACCTCAAGGCATTCCTACCATCAGGTATGGATTTGTCTTTATCCAGATGTGAAGCTTCATGAACTGCATCATCTACTGTTAAAAATACTACTCACCAGTGTAGAGAGTCCTAATGAATCCCTTTTGTTGCAGTCTAGTAGAAAAATTACTGGTACCAAGTCAGGAAATAATAAATATTCTGAATTGTATCTTCAGAAATACTGGATGTCCTCCTCAGTCTGCAGCTGGACTATTTGATGGATCTGACCTGTAGCTGTACAAGGCAAATGTAAATTTTTGTAGCATGTGGTGTTATTATTTACTTAAACATTCTTATTTAGAAAAATATTTAGAAAAAATGTATGCAGAAATGGGACACATAAGTTGGCTTCTCATAAATGTATTTTCTTAAGGCCTAACAAGCAGAGAATAATGGTTTACTGATCTAATTTGTTGCTGTCTGGTGTCTCCACCAAATAAAATAGGACCTTTTCCAAAGTAGCATATTGGGTTACTTGGCATATTACAGCAGTAAACTGCTCACCAGTCAGCGTGGACAATTCTTTTCTCCTCTGTTAAACTCCACCTGTATGTGCCAGAGCAACTGTCAGTTTTGTAAAGAATGCAGTCTGGTAAATTCTCATAAGAGACACCTCATTCATTTCAAAAGAACTGCTGTTTAAAATCAGCTGTTGTTGTTTAAAAGTTTCAGAACCAACCTGGGTCTAGATGAATCGTTCTAGCCATAACTGTAAAAATGCCACATTTTGAGGACATATTCTGTGGAAGGGACAAGGCTGTTGGGCAAATGACCATTTAAAAGCAAGTAAGTAAAGATCCATATTATTGAATGAGCAGATGCTGGTCTGTGCTGTGAAGCATTAACTGGAAAATTAACATCTTATAGTGGTATTTAGGAAGGGTAGGTACAGTAAGAGGCACAGGAGTATTTGAAGAAAGAACTATGCAGAATGACCTGGAAAACATTGAAAAAGTCATTAATTAGCATTGAATATTTTTTGATTGTGATACACATAAGCAGGTTGCTGCTTTGAAGGTAATGGAAGAAGAATATAGCTTAGAAAATAAACATAAACGTGGAAAAAAAGTTTTACTTCCATTTTTAAGGGAATTATTCTGTAGGTGAAAAATAAATGGTTAATAAAGCTCCTTTGGCAACTTTAGCATAAAATGTATTGTATTCATGGTAAAATGCACTTCTCTTGGATTTAAGGTATCGTGAGCGTCCCTTTTCCTAACATTATTTTGAGAATTCCATAGGAGTTACTTTGGAAAAGAGCATTGCAGTTATGATGGTTTAGTTTAAAGGGCAGGCCAAATATATTGTGCTGTGAAGTACCTGAGATAGGTAAAAGGCAAAAAGGTACCAGTTCTTGCATTGTGATTTTTGGAGCATTTACTAGTATGCACTGACCATTTTTGGCTCTGTTGGAGCGTTGGCTGTTTTTTTTTTTTTTGTTTCCTCTTACAGAACTGCATCTAAAAATATGTCATTTCCTGTCGTGTCATGTTTAGGCTGTGTTTGGAAGCGTGAAGGTCTGCAGAATCAAGAACAAAAGAAAGAGGGGTTCACAGGATGCACCCTGTCAAGATGCCATCTACAGCGTAAAAATGTACTCCAGTCCCTCCAGGGTAACGTGGACACATCCTGCCCTGGGTTTCACTGTCAGCTAGCAGGCTTCTAGGTTACTTTTCAGCTGTACTCTTTGCATTTGTTTTATACTTCCAAAGAGTTTGGAGATCTTCTAAGAAGTAAGGAACAGTAGATAAGAACGATCAGCATTGTTGTTGGGTGCTGGTAACCAGTGCCAATAGGAATGGCAGAATTTCTTAAGAGAGACTGAATGTTACTTCAGTTTTAGTGATGACGTTTTTTGAAATGGAGCTGTATGTGCTTAGCCTCTGCCTGTTTCACTTGGCATTGTCACTTTCCTCAAAAGCAAGTTTATAAAATAGATCTTTAAAAAGCAAAGGAAAATAATATTGCAGATATGCTGAGAACGACTCCCCCCTGTAATGCCTGAGGTTGTTTGATCAGCAGCACATGCGTGGGTCAAAGGTCTTCGTGTTTATCCTGGAAATGGTCAAAAGTGGCAACCAGCTGTTGCTGATAGCAAGGACACTATCATCATGTGTAGCTGAATTTTCTGTATCCTTCTTTTCTTATTGCTCTTCTCGCAGTACTCTGCTAAGGGAATTATGAAGATTGGATAGCTGGGTAGCAGTGTTAAATCTGCTGGCTGGCTCTTAGTGATGTATAGCAGAGTGTGTGAAAACATATCACAGCTCATATTGAATTATCTATGATTGTTTAGTGTGGAAATGACATTATTTTCTTGGCCAAGGCGCTAAAATAAGTGTGGTATATTTTTTTCTTACATAGCCAAGTCCTGTAGCTGCTACTACAAATATGGAATAATATGGATTCCAATAATCTTTTCATCCACTCAATTTATTTTCCTGCTGTAATGATGGTAATTATGTAGTGTGGTCCCAGAATATTGCTGAAGATGTTTGTTCTCTCTTCCCAGCTAAGCTGTGTTCCTGCCTATAGTGGGAATACTTGTTGTTGTTGTCAGATGAGATCCAGTCCCAGTAACAGCTGCAATACTGTTTGCACAACTTGCAGCCTACAGGAACATAGTGTGTTAAAAATACCTGTAAACAACTAATTAATTCCAAATTCTGCTCAAGTTAAAATGTGGGGAGTGGTGAAGTGTATGTGTGAAGGGAAGCATGTAAAAATTAAGTATGTGTGCATGTGGAGGAGGAGCAGTATGCAGAGGAAGAGAATGCAGTGGGTTTCTTGGCATAGTCTCAAGTAATTTTGCAGACAGAAAAATCTTGTTCTTAGGTTTTTAAAGCTGGTTGAAATTCTCAGAGTTTGTACATTCCTGTTCAGAGTAAAATGTAACAACTTCTTCCACAAATGTGTGTATTGAGAAGTTTCTTGTGAATATATGATTTAATTCTGATCTATTTGATCAGTGCTTTAGTATTTTGTGGAACATAAAAAAAGGGCTTTTTAAGCATCCCAGCTACGTAGGCATTTGTATGATCTGTTTCTCCTCCAAAAATACCTTATTGGGATGATGCTCTTCCAAGTAAATTGAATGCCTGTGTTTTCAGTTAATTTGAAGGTGTGGGGAGACTCTGTGTTATGTGCCCAGTGACACATCTGCTTCTGTCATTAAGTTCATGGCTGGAAGAAACGCCTTGATTAAACTGTGGATTCTATTATAGGCATTTAACCCAGGGCTGTGATCATCTTAAAACTGAAAGAATAATTTGAACTGTGCCTTTGCATGCAAGTGACTTTTGGCTGTCGAAATGAGTGTTTGATGGCTCTTTGTGTACTTGTTCTCTATAAAACATTTATTAGGGATGACGTATCAGGAAGGTACATGCTTTTTCTACACATGTGGAGTTCCCTGCTCCCACATGGACTCTGTAGTCCATGGCCTTATGGTGGCAGCTGGGTGGGTACAACTTAGCTCAAGAGTGCCAGTGTTGGGGAGAGCTTCCCCTTGGGGTGCTGGTTGGTATGTGTTAATTAAATGTGATGAACTTCTATTCAGACCGTGAATCTGTCAGAGTCACATATTACTATTTCTGTGGTTACGTATCTAGTGCAGAAGGTTTCTACCTGTCTTGGTTTTCTCCCTACAATTTGGAGGGAGATAGTGGTAAGTCTGGAAAAGGAGGAACAGGAGAAATCTCATAATTGGATGTATGAGTAAAGGAACTATGGCTTGTATTAGCTGGGGAGCAGTTGCTCTTCATACACTGCAGGGCTGTGGGATTAATTGCTGTAGCATGTTATATTGCCCATTGATTCTACAGTGAAATGTCTGTCCCTCTTGCTGTACTTTCCTTGTGCCCTTTGATGGTTTTATTATGGTCGTAAATGAAACTGATGTACTTCATTCACTGAAGGAAATTGGGGAATGACATTTCAACCCAAATATTTGTTTTGTGCTGTATTAGAACTGCAATTTTTGGAAAAATGTCCTTTAGCATGTTGATGAACAGTATAAACCTGTTAAGGTTGTTACCCCTCTAACAAGTACTGCCTTCAAATGTACCTGGGCACACTGCACTTTCAGATTTTTTTTTTATTTTTTTTAAGGCAAAGTATGAGAAACTGTTCCCATATTTTGATTGCTTCCATGTTTATTTTCTAAAACGTATACCTAATAGATTACGTGATACTACTTTAATTTTGCAAATAGAGATGCTGTGTGTTGACTCGCTGCTTCATGCAGCAGTTTCTTCTTTGGAGCCGCTTTTGTCTCAGGAGCTGGAGCAGCACTGGGCGAGGTGATGGACCGGGGCCCTGGTGTGGGCCCTGCTGGCAGGAGAGCAAGATTGTGGTGTGGGAGCACCAGGGACGGACAGTTCACTCACGTGTGCTCACACAGCAAGCACACGCTTGCTGATAGCTGGGGATAGCTGGGGACTGCTGGGTCACCCCTGCTGTACTGCAGCTGTCCTTGCTTGCTTGTCTTGCGGCTGTCGGGACCTGCCCCTTGGTGAAGCATCACTTGGTCGTGCCCAAATGGCTGTGGTGGGACTCTCACGGTTCAGTCAGTGCAGACAAGGTGGCCGTGGGCAAGGGCTGGGCTGGAAGGACCAGCACCTTGGCTTCCAAATTGGTTTCTTGAAATTGTACCCTTGTCACTTCTTGAGTTAAACTGCACGTTATTGTAAGAGGATTTCATGCAGTGCCACGCACTGCCAAGTTAGAAAATCTGAGTGAAAATACCTTTAACGTTATTTCTTCCATAAATTTATCATAGATTAATTATAAAAATAACTTTCTATTTTACAATACCAGTTTGTACTCAGATCTGTTCCTGGCATGGGTATTGTTCTTTCTGTTAAAACAGACTGTATAGCTTGTAAAGGAGAAATTAAACCTGTAAGTAATATACAGGTTTTGCTTGCTATTTCGCAATAGCCGTTTGACAAAACTGGGAGGTATCTCCTGATTAAAGCCAGAGAATGGTGTCTGAAATGGAAAACTGGATTTTGAAATGCAACTTTGGAACATACTGTACCATTTCTTCTAAGAAAAATGTCTTGTACCAATGGAAAGGAGATCTGCAAAACTCTGCTTCAAATCCATGCAGGCTGGGCTCTGGACTGTGAGGGGAAAGGGTTTATTTTTCCATGTGACTTCCAGAAAGTCAAGTGGACTTTCCAGAACAACAGGTATCTTTTTGCTTTGTAGCAACTTGCTGTAGTCCTTATTCTGCTTTTGGCTTCTTTTTTCCCCTCCTCTGTCATAATCTGTTTCCTAAAACAGGCTGAAGGAATAAAATGACAATCTTTCAAGTGCCAAGCCTCCAGGCAACAGAGATTAACGGTGTAGTTGGCCCTGGCTTTGCACTGGTAGTTCCAAAATGCAGCTATGGAGTAGCAGATTAGGAGAATATTCAGCACTTAAAATAGCTGTTAATAACATCCTGACCGTGATGGACATCTCTGTAAAAAGCATCATGAGCAAGTTCTCTGCTGACACAGTTACTGGTTGTATTTTGCTGGGAGAGGGTTTTTTTTGGAGGAGTCCAGTCTCATGGTTCAGCTCTACTTCCTTTTAGCAGCCTGAGTGTATGAAGGGACAACCTCTGTGCTAATTAGTCTGTGGTGCTCTTGTCTTGTGACTTGTTTCTGTTGTGGGAAACCAAATCCAGGCACAAAGCAGAGGTGATGCCACCAGTATTCAAATACGACATCTGTCACATTGACCAACTTGAGTGATGTTGAAACACTGTTGGTTAGACATTCCCATCTTCAGTGCTGGTCAGTTCTAAAAAAAGCTGAGAACAAACCAGTGCAGAGGACTGAAAATACAGCTCTCATGGAGGGCTGTAGATGTCCACATTGTGGACATCATCGGGGGGCTCTGCCTGGAGGTTGTAAACGTTTGATAGACTAGTGACTGTGACTGGTGATTTGGTAGTAAATTTTAATCTGAGTCTGAGATAGAGCTAGTTACTCTATTTTCATTTTGTTCAATCTAGTGAAGCTCCTTGCAAGAAGATACTGGGACTGGGAGAGAAAAAGGATGCAGGAGTCTCTCTGTCTAGTCAGGGATGGAGACGTTTCATAGCATTTAGCTTCACACTTTCCAAATTTGCCCCCCTTGTGTGTTATGGAGTCTTTCTGAAAACATAATGAAGTGCAAAGTCAGTGACAGCATTGTTATCCGAGAACAGCGACAATAAATTGGACATTTGTGCTCAATGAAGGCTACAAAATTGGAAATTACTTACACTGCTGACTATTTTATTTCACCTCTATATGGAAATGGTTAATGGTTTGTTACCCAGGAAACACTTTCATGATTTCTACTCCAGTCTGTTAAAGCTCAGAACTGAAACTACTGATGTGTTGCTTTTACTTTTAAAGAAAGGCTGGCAAAGATGTGGTGCCTTGTTTAGGTAGAAGATACCATGGAAAAGGAAAGAATTTAAGGAATGAAGAAATCTTTGGGAGATAGAGTATCTGAACTTGGTGCAGACTGTGGTATTTTTTATGTTTGTTTAAATCAAAAGGTAATTTACTCAGTGGAGCCTCTTTGATGAACAGGATTTGCTTTAAAAAAATGTTGAAGATCTTCTCCCTCCTTTGACTTGATTTCTTTTGAGTTAGTGTTTATTCCAAAATAGAATTGTAATGAATCTCTGATAATTTTTCTTCTCTGAAGTATGTTGTGAAATTTTTATGTTGTCCTTGGATAGTTTCAGTCTGTAAGTGAGGAAAAGAATTTCACTGTGGAGTGAGGGAATAATTCCAGGAGCTTGGAGCTTTTTTGGATTTCTTTTGATATGGTTTTCTCATTTTAACTTAAACTTTCCTTTTGGAAGTGACCAAGGTAGTTTCATGAGGAATACTGGAGGGAGTTCAGATAGCTGTGAGCAGAAACTACTTCCAGTTCTCAGTGTTGTTTTCATTAGCTGAGAATGAGCCACAGCCACCTCTAAACTCAAAAATTACCAATGAAAGCAGGGAGGGGTTTAAAATCTGCACCCTACTGCTTAATATTCTGTAATGTCTGTTAAAATGGAAAGTTGGTTCTGGTGTATTTTGCTTTGGATCTTAACAACTCCTTTGGGGTACTTTTGATTGAATGAAGTTACGCCCTTTCTTCTTGATGTTCCCGTGACTTTTCTTGTTGAATACCAGTTGTTGAAAGCATAAAATAGTGAAGAGAATGCAAAGCTCAATATGCCAGGGGGCCTGTAGACACAAGTGCGGAAATCGGATGGAGGGCCTGTGGTTTGTGTTGCCGTGGCATCGGGGGCGGGAACGTGGAGTGAGGCGTAGACCACGTGGTCTCATTCTTCTACCTGATACCCAAAAATGTTTTGTACAAAGGAAGTACGCCTCCTACCAAGAAACATTCTGTAAATGTGCCCTCAAAGAACATAAGATTTGACCACGGTCCCACCAGCATCATTTTGCACAATTATGGCTATAAGGTATAAAAGTACCTCAATTTTGCATCTAGTCAGGGGATGATAATTGATTTGAAATTGCAGGGACAGATCAATGGGTTTGTCCTCCTCACCCTCCCCAGAAGGGATGCCTTTTGGTAAGCCTCGTGTCCTCAGCTGTGCTGGATGTTGACCTGGGATATTAAGCTTGTGGTTGCAATGTATTGTTCGTGCTATATATGACTGCTCTACAGGTAATGCCTTATCACCAGCAGTCCAAAAGAACCTTATAGGTTGAATTCAGTAGATTCTGCTATTTATGAATCTGATTGGCTCTTGTGGATGTGACCAGCCCTGTAGTTCACAGACTGTTCGTGCATCTGGCCTCGGAGCTGTAGTTATGTTTGCAACACTGGTCAACAGCACTTAACAAACTGACTCCTGGTGCCTACCTGAATGTGGGCAGTGAGTTCCCACTTGATCTGCTTCCTGGAGATGTGTTTATGGAGACGGGTTTGTGAAGCGTGTTTGCTACATACAGTTATCTAAAGGTCTGCCCCAGATCTTGATGAAAGTCGGTAAGATGTCTTGATGCCTTTTCTGAGGCTTGAGTAGTGTGTGGCATAACTGGTGAAATGGAGTTTTTCTTGCCTCATCTGCTTGTTCAGGTAGCGTGGGTGGGTGTAGGGTGGGTGTAGCTGTGCCGTGGGGTTACACAGAGGGATGTGGTGCTATGCTGGTCCCTCTTGAGAGCGGGGCTTGTGCCTGTCCCTGTTGCATTCCCGCTGCACCTCACACGTACAGGTACAACCGGTCAGATGGTGCAGTGCAGGCACCGTCCACCTGAGCCAAAATTACGTCTCAGTGAGGTCAGTTAAACTGCCATAATATCCACTCCTGGAGCTCTGATCTTACAGGATTATCTCATATTTGGCCATCAATCTGGAATTGTAAGGAAGTAAATCAGTCCCTGTAAGCCAGCAGATACTTGTAACTGGCAGTGGGACTTCAGTCATTATCACGTGTTTCCAAGAGGTAATTAAGAGAAAGCAGTAATTAATCTAATTCTAACACAGAGAGCAACTGGACTGATTCATCTGGTTAAAAATTAGAATTTCAGTTTGAAATTGGAATGTGCTTGTTTTAGTTATAACTAGAGCTAAAGAACATTGTAGTTTTATGCCAGAGTATGAGAGAATTCTGATTTTTTTTTCAACACTGTCACTCTATAGACACTTCTTTTAAATTAACTTCTATTAATAGTTCATCATATTGCATTTCTGTAGATTATTGCTGGTGCAGTCTGGTTGGCTCAGGGAAAACCCAATCACTTTATAATATATACTTAAGCAAGGCGAATGGGGAAGATCAGGATTTAAGTAGTTCGAAGCGTCTGTTCCTGTAATTTACAGGAGGAATAGTAATACTTTTTTTGTCTGACTTTTAGCTCCTATGGTAAACATTAGATACTAAGTCATTGTACCTCAAATAATAGAAAGCTAAGGCTGTGACAGGAACTAATGCTCAGACATGTTTATGTTCAGTATACTGTATGGCTGAGCTTATGTTCTCTGGGTAGTAATAAGGCAAACCTGCTATGGGATAGAAAAATCAGTAAAAACATGTCTGCATGTTGGAGCCTTTTGTCTCTGACTGCAGTCTTGACATTGGGGTGTTATTTTGGTATCTAAACGTGGGTTCTGGAGTCTGATTTGGGGCATTTCAGATCTGAATTGAAAGTAGTGACTGTAGCCTTTGTACCCAGACCTTCAGGAAGAAGTCCCAGTGAATAAAATGAACCGTACTGTGATCATGGGTGGAGAGAAATTATGAACGCATTTTTGTCACCCTTTGTTTGCAGAAGAAGTTCTTAGGTTTTAATGTCAGTGTTTCATCTGCCAGTGTAAGGAGATAGTGATGACTAGGAGAGCACCTCCTCACCCCACCCCTTACCTCTTTCCTTTTGCAGAAAGGGGTTCTGCTTGCCACTGAGAAAGCTAAAATGAAACATGCATGGCTGCAGAAAAACCTAACCTGTCTTTAGCATAATGAGCTCAAACTTGATTAAAATTCTTCTATTAAAACACAGCTGAGTAAGTAGCCATACAGTGATGACTGGAATGTGTCCTTAGTCCGTATGGACTCTGTTGAGCACGTAGCATGGCTCAGAATAAAAGCTGATTCATTTGGACTACTGATTCAGTCATGCTGAAATTCATGCTGATGCATGGTCCACGTCATACTTCTTGAATTTTTAAATTAAGTAATTTGGCTTTTATGATAGAATTTTGATTTTTCTAATATATCTCTTAAGCAGTAGACAAGCTGAACAGCAGCTCTGCTGATCCCAAGTCACAATGTGCTTGCAAAGGATTTTTGTTTTGCTTTATTCATTCAGCCAAAGATTAGATGCATGTGACTTTCTTACTTATGTTCCTAATAAAGTGATAATCCTCATAATGTTTATAATCCTCATGATCTTCAGTAACCTGTCTTGCAGAACATGGGAGCATAGGTTTAGTCTTCTCTGCTGTGGTCTGCGGGACAGAAAAGTAGTAAAGAAGTACAAAGGAATTATGCCTCTTTTTAATGGGTCTTACACTTGAACTGATCTAATCCTTTGCAAGCGCCTGCTCATAGTATGTGCACTGCTGTTGAACTGCGTTGTAAGGACTTGCAGTGATGGATTCAAGATTTTTGTACTTTATAAACCTTGAAGACTAGTGACAGGATTCCTGACAAAAGTTCTTTGAAGTCTGGGAAGTTTTAAATAAGTCTGCTTTGAGTTACTTTGTTTATACAATGGAAATAAGTTATGCAAGATTAGGGGAAAATAACTTACACAAGATTTGTATAGGGGGATATGGGCATCGGAAAGGATCTCAAGTCGCCTGCTTCCTTTGAGATCATGCTGGGTTGATGCTTTTTTTTTGCCTTTTTTTTTTTTTTTTTTTAATGAAGACTGAGTAATCTGCTGATCTCAGCAGGTGTCTGAGATGCCATAGGATGTTTGGGGCATCTTATCACAGAATATGCTGAGTTGGAAGGGACCCACAAGGATCATCAAGTCCAGCACTTAACCCTGCACAGGACCATCCCCAAGAGTCACACCATGTGCCTGAAAGTATCATCTGAATGTTTTCTGAACTCCGTGTTAGTGCTGTGACCACTGCCCCGAGGAACCTGTTCCAGTGCCCACCACACTTGGGGTGAAGAGCCTTTTTCTAATATCCAGCCTAAATCTAAACCTGACACAATTTCAGGCCATGCCTTTGGGTTCTGTCACTGGTCACAACAGAGAAGAGATCAATGCGTACCCCTCCTCTTCCCCTCACAAGAAAGTTGTAACTGCAACGAGGTCTCCCCTCAGACTCCTCCAGGCTGAACAGACCGAGTGCCCTCAGCTGCTCCTCATACGGCTTCCCCTCAAGGCCCTTCACCACCTTCATGGCCCTCCTTTGGACACTCTCCAATACCTTAATATCGTTCTTATATTGTGGTGCCCAAAACTGCCACAATATTCAAGATGAGGCTGCCCCAGTGCAGAGCAGAGCAGAACAGTCCCCTCCCTCGAGTGGCTGGCGATGCTTTGCCTGGTGCCCCCCAGGACAGGGTTGGCTCTCCAGGCTGCCAGGGCACTGCTGACTCACATTCAGCTTGCATCGACCAGGACCCCCAGGTCCCTTTCCATGACACTGCTTTCCAGCATCTCATTCCCCAGTCTGTGTGGACATTCAGGGTTGCCCCATCCCAGGTGCAGAATCCGACACTTCCCCTTGATGAACTTCCTATGGTTGGTGATTGCCCAGCCCTCTCATTTGTCCAGGTCTCTCTGCAGGGCCTTTGAGGGAGTCAACAGCTCCTCCCAGTTTTGTGTCATCTGCAAATTTACTTAGTATCTCATCCAGTCCTGTTTCCAAGTCATTTATGAAGATGCTGAAGAGCACAGGGCCCAAGATGGAGCCCTGTGGAACCCCAGTAGTGACAGGTCTGATGTCACCCCATTCACTGTTACCCTCTGTGCTCGACCAGTGAGCCAATTACTCACCCACTGTGTGATGTGTTTATCCAGCTGTGGGCTGGACAGTTTGTCCAGCCGGATACTGTGACAGATAGTATCAAAAGCTTTACTGAAATCCAAAAATATGACATCAACTGGCTTCCCTGGATCAACTAGGTAGGTTACCCTGTCATAAAAGGAAATCAGGTTTGATAAAGCAGGACTTTGCTCTTATGAAGTCATGCTAGCTGTGGCCAATGAGTGTGTTGTCCTTCAGGTGCTTTTCAACACTTCCCAGAACAATCTTCTCCATAACTTCACCAGGAACTGAAGTGAGACTGACAGGCCTGTAGTTTCCAGGTCCTCCGTCTTGCTCTCCTTGAAAATCGGGACAATGTTTGCCAGCTTTCAGTCAGCTGGGACTTCTCTGGATTCCCAAGGCCACTCAAAAATCATCAAGAGGGTCTTTGAGATGACACCAACTGGAGCAGCAGATCCCACACAATTTCAAGGTCAGCTGGGAGCTGGCCATTCTCGCAGTCATGATCCTCCAGCTCAGGGCACTGAGACCCCCTTGGCCCATCATCCGTGTTGAAGACAGAGGCAAAGAAAGCATTAAACAGCTCTGCCTTGTCTCTGTGCCTGTCTGGGAGGTGACCATCCTCATCCTGTAATGGGCCAATGATATTTCTACACTGCCTATTGCCATTAATATATTTGAAAAAACTCTTATTATTGTCCCTGACATTTCTGGCAGCTGCAACTCCAGCTGACCTTTGGCTGCACAAATTTTCTCCCTACAGTGGCAAACAGAATATCTGTTCTTCCCATGTCACTTGACCTTGCTTCCACTGGGCATACACTTCCCTTTTATGCCTTATTTCCAAGAGAAGATCCCTGCTCAGCCAGGCCGGCCTTCTGCCTCCAGCAGACCTGCTTGATTTCCAGCACTTGGGAATTGCTGCTCCTGTGCCCTTAGGAGGTGATGTTTGAAAAGTGACCAGCACTGATGGACCCCAGCACCTGCAAAAAACATTTTCCCAGGAGACCTTACAAATTTTCTGAGCAGTCTGAAGTCTGCTGTGATCATGTCCAAAGCTGAGGTTTTACTGGCACTTTTCCTTCTGTCAGCAGAGATTTTAAACTCAGTCACCTCATGGTCGCTGTTGATATCAGGTGGCACATCTTTCCACTCGATGTTCTGTTGGCTGTGCTGTTTATTCCCTCATGCCTCAGCAGATCTTCCCTCTGACCGAATCGTCATCAAGATCACGGTCACATCATGGTGTGCTGTAAAAGGTATCATTTAGCTGGGGAGAGGATAGAGTCTCACTATCCCATAGAAAGGAACCGGCTCATAATTTTCTTGATCTAGCACCACTGCTGTCAGTAGAACAGCTGCAGATGGAATAATTAAACCAAATTAAGGATTTAAAATCAAGTTGTGTTCACAACGTTGATCAAATTTGATCAAATTTTTGTAAGTGAAGTTCAGTACGTCATATTTACCCCCCCCCCAACTTTGAATTAAAAGCAGAAGTAATAAAAATTCTTTAAGTTAGGAAATCAGTGCTTCTACTTTCAAAAACTTATGGTGGTTAGTGTTAAAAAGAATAATTTCATCTGTCTTTCCCTGGGCAGTAACAGAACTGAGGAGAAAATGTATTTATTCCCACTTAGTAATAGCTCAGAAACAGATGCTTTGCAAAAGAATTGCTCCAAGAGATGACAGTTGAATGCACTGTTGCCAAAATTGGAAAATGAAGTTATTAATGGCCTTTCTAAAAGCAGCGTTGTTTAGATTACAAACTCTTGTGATGACTGCTACATTTCTGAAAAAATGCTTGAAAAATATGGCAGACATATCTAGTGGGAAAAGCAGGAAACACTTTAAACTAAAACCCACCCACACTGTGTGCCCTGCTTTTATATGTATATGGGTCAAAAGCAAATATTTTCCCTGAAGGTTTCAGCATTCAGGGGTTTACCTTCTTGAGGAGGACAAATTATGGATTGTGGGAGAATTTATTTCTATAAAAGTGGTGAAAATTTGGTTGTTTTCCAGACATTTTACAGATGTAATTTTGTGCTTTAAAACATCAATTTCAGGTGTACTTTAGGGACACTGAATGCATATTTTCTTAATAACAAAACGTATGTATTGAACGTAACTGATTCAGTCTTAACTGTTAGGTATGAATGAAAGTGAGTCTTGTTCTCAGCAAGGATAGCATTCTGGGGGACAGCAGTGTGTGCTTTGTCCTATTGCCCCCAACAAAGCATGCAGAGAAGCTTTTCTCTCGAGCAAGACTTTATAGTGGGAGGGTTTGAGGTCCTCCTTGAGCCTTGCGGATCTGACTGTGATTCCAGCTTTGCTCTCCTGGACACTGTAATGTCAGGGGTATCTTCTCAAAAGTTTTTTGTACGAGGGTCAGGAAGCACATAGTCTGGTTCAGCATCCATCCATCCATCCATCCATCCATCCACCCACCCATCCATCCATCGCACCTGCAGTGTTGCACCATCCACACGCCATTCTCTTGTCCTCGGTCTTTCGGCTGAGCACGATGTTTCTTCCACAAACTATTGCATACTGGTTGCTAACTCGCTTCAGGCAGCTGCTTCTTCTTTCTGTGTGTGACATTTCAGAGAAACAGACAATATAAGAATTTTTTTGACACCCCTTATTTTGCAAGTAAATATGTCTGCTGGTGGTTTTGTGATAATACTCATGGTGTACAGCTGATACAGAGAAAAGTTTCCTTTACTCAGTTTTTCAAATAAGAACTTACCACATTTGTTTACCAGAACAGTGTCTAAGGAGGGATTGTTAGAGAAGGCTTTTTATAAGAGAAATAAGTCCTCTGTGGGCCTGTTCTTGATGAGAGATTTGTTGGAGAAAAATTTTCAGCTTAAAAATGGAGTATCTGTCAAAGGAGAGGGGAGTGCCTGTTTGTACAGAGCCTGGAACAGTTCAGTGGATAGTTGCTTGGGCCAGGAGGGATCTTGCTTTGATCAGAGATACCCAGGTGCCTTTAAATTCAGGCGAACAGTGTCACAGGACTGGTGTAAAACTAGAAGACAGCTTGAAAACCAGTTGTATTTACTGTTTTGGGGGGTTCTGGTTATTTTAGAAACAATGCCTTTCCTACCCTTACCAACAATTTCTAGTAAGGCAAAAAAATACCCCACTTGACTTCCTGATAGAAAGATGGTGTTGCAAAATTGCTGGACACCTCCTTTACTTTTATCAGCCACTGTCAGTGAATATTGCAACAGTAACAGCAGTAATAACAATACAGGTACTGCTTTGCAGGGCCAGTAATTGCATAAGTGTTACTCCTATACAGCTTTCCCCCTCCCTATTTTTTTTTTTTAAGAGCAGTGCTGTAATGTAGCTTTTCATCCATCTTCAACTGTTGGCATGTCAAACCTCTAGCAGCACGATGAAAACACTTTCTGATCCTGTTGCCTTCCTCTTTTCTAACATTCCTTCTACAGATCTCTTTAAATTATTTTGCTTTCCCTGCAGGTTGCTGGTTGGAGCTCCTCGGGAAAAGGCCTTTCCAGCCCAACAAGCCAACAGAACAGGAGGACTGTACAGCTGTGACATTGCATTTCCAAATAAAAATTGCATACGTATCAAATTTGATGAGGAGAGTAAGTTTTTCAGTGCTTTTGTTTTTAATTTCAAGAGTTGTCTGAGGTTTCTTGTTTGATGTCCTTTCCAGAGGCAGTGTATCAGACAGTTGCTTCTAGGAATTTATACGTAACTCCTTTTTGCATCAGAATAAGTTGTAGCTTAATTGCTATGATAGTATGAGATGCTTTAATTTTGGTAGATTCTTACTCTTTTGTAAATTGATGTAACATGAAGTAGTAGTCTAGAAGTGTTTATTAAAATGGATGTTGTTAGTGATAAAATGTACAGACAGTGCCACCTGCAGACTGTCTGGTGTTCTGTGTGAAGTGCTTCTCCTGACAGACTTCAGGAAAAAAGAAAAAGAAAATGCACTTAACTCTTAATATTTGAAGTTGTATTGTGATACTCTGCAGCTGACCCGAGGATGGAGAGTAAAGAGGACCAATGGATGGGTGTAACTGTCCAAAGTCAGGGGCCAGGAGGAAATGTGGTGGTAAGTGTAAAGGACTAATTATAAAAACATTTGAGATCTACTGTAAATGTTCTGAATGGTCTGTGTTTCTGTGCAGCTTGCTGAAAGGTAACTTGCCTAAGTTGATTCCTGTGATTCCTTGTAGGTAAAGACATAAATGTCTCCTTAGCAAAGTAAGGCACTTAAGACTGTAAGAGCTTTAATCTCTTATAAATTTCTTATAAATCTCTTATAAATAAATTTAATCTCTTATAAAGAGATTTAGCCTGTCTTATTACCTTTGTAACAGTCTAGGATGGACAGTTTTCAAGGGCGCCAGTTACTTTTTGTCATATACATGTTTCTTTTAAATATCAAAGAAATAGGGAAGAGTAATGTAGTTCATAAAAATAGCAGGCTGTCATCAGCCTCACTTTACCTTTCATCAGGGACTTTGTCTGAGTTGCATCTGTGAATTAATGGGGTCATGACACTGCAATAAGACAACTTAACTATTCTTAATTTTATACAGTACAGAGATACTCTTTATTTTATGCTAAACGGAGAAAATGCTTTTGGGACTTACTGGGGCATGTTATTTTTTAAAGTCTTTCTCAAATAAACCTCTCATGGTGCTGCGGGATACCAGCTACATCATAAAATAGCTGTGCAGTGAAGCTTCCCCATCTAATTATATTCTTGCAGGTTAATGTCATTGCTTCCAAAACTGGAGGCAGGTGACTTCAGCATGTGAATTTGGTTATTTAAGGGTATTTATGGGTATAGAGACAGTAATAACTAGATCCAGTCTGCCTCAGAACCCAAGGGGGAGAAAAGTAGATGTAAGCAGTCCTGTTCATCAACTAATGCTGTCTTGTCTTTTCTGAGAAGGAACTTTTCTTTGTGAGGGGTAAATAAGAAATGCATTTATTAGACAAGGTGTGGGCAACCTGGAGGTCACTGTGCAGCAGGACAGTACTACAGTGGGAGCAGCTGGGTGTTTGCCTAATATTTAGGCCTTGATAGGAACCACAGAAAAGGTTTGTCAGCTGAGAAACCTGACTTGCTTGTGCTGTTCACACATCTCTTACATCTGGCTCTGCAAGGAATACTGCTGGCAAAGGGGTTTGATTGTTCACATTTTTTTATAATGGTTTGGCAGTTACACTGCTTTACCCAGTGGCTATTCATCCTTTGTGTTAAATATTTGATTAGGATTCTGTTCCCAGGGGAACAGTCTAAAGGGGTAAGGAACAGGATGTGCTTAGTGCTGCAGCTCTGTCCCAGTGACAGTTACCCTATAAGTGGAACATCCAGCGTAGGAAGTAGGATCAACTTCCCTTCCCTTTGCTGGAAAAGCTTTCAGCCTCTGCTTAGTGGCACTTTTCTGGAAGGGGGAGTTCCGAATGGTCTCAGGTAGATGGTTGTTGAACCAGCTGCTCATGTCCTGAACACGCGTGTAAGTCACTTAACTGAGAGATGCTGGGAAACACAGATACTTCTTTCTTTGTGTGAGAGAGAGTGGTTCTCTCCTCACTCCTTGAGAGGCATTAGGTATCGAGAATGGCTCTAGGGATTTAACCATGTGGCCTTCCTTGCCCATGAAGCTGCTGCTTTGACTTTATCTGTAGCTGCCTGGCCTTTCCCATGCACTGCCCATAGAAAACATTGGATTCTTACATGTCTACAAGGTGCCTTACAGCACTGCTGGCATGAAGGATTGCTGAAGGAGCCCAGTCTTCTTAGATGACGTGCACACAACATACAGAAATCATCACCTATTATTTCTTCTGTCTTGCAGACCTGTGCACATCGCTATGAGAAAAGGCAGTATGTAAACACAGTGCAGGAAACCCGGGATATCATTGGAAGGTGCTATGTGCTGAGCCAGGACCTCACCATTAAGGATGATATGGATAATGGAGTCTGGAGTTTTTGTGATGGTCGTTTAAGAGGCCATGAGAAGTTTGGTTCCTGTCAGCAAGGTGTTGCTGCTACTTTTACTAGAGACTATCATTATATTGTGTTTGGTGCCCCAGGCACTTACAATTGGAAAGGTATGACTTGGCTTCCTTCCTGCCTACCCTTCCCATTTCCTCTGAGGTGGCTCTCAAGGGTTGCATCCAAAGTTTTAATTTTTCTTTTTGTTTTTTTTTAGGATGGGGGAAGGGATAATAGGGATATAATGATTTAACCCTCTTTTCACAAAATGCTATGCTTCTGTATCAAAATTATTTACTGCAGTTTCTTTAAATATCCTTGAGGGAGTATATGAATAGATAATGGAACTTTTGTACAGCAGTTTTTCCCTTATTAATCTAATCTTATGGTGGGATTGAGGGCTTACTTTGACAAGTAGAACAAATCACTAATTTTTTTAAAATTATTTGACCAGCCTTTTTCTGCATTTGAGCAAATGTTAGATAGCTGCACTGAGATCTTCATCCTGCAGTGTTCTCCACTTTATTCTTTGTGAACAGTAGTACTTTACAAATTAAATACTGGAGAGTTGCAGGAAGATAATTGAACAGAGCAGTTCAACATATATTCATAACTAAATCCATGCATATCCATGTAAAATTTCATAGATAATCTGTCTAAGAGCCAAGTATTCTGTATCATCCAGGAGATATTCCAAAACTGAGGGGAAAAACCCATAAGATATTCTCTGTTAGTTTATGTTGAGAAGCATCTAAATGGCCAGCTCAGTCTCTTGAAGGGATTTTTCCCATCACACTTCATTACAGCAACAGCTGTGAATTCTTCCCTCTTGAGAACATCTGATCCTCCAACCACTATGTTTTTCCACCTCGCACACCTGTGCCTGCCATCTGAACCGTGCAAAATCATTGAGTTAAGCTCTGGCACAAGGTGTACTTTAGTGAAAACTTAATCTTCCACGTATCTGTCAACAAAATCTGACCAAGCTGAAACAGCATATTGAGTTCAGACACCATTTTACTGCAATTGCAGAGAAGTGCTAGGACAGTCCTAAGACTGCTCTTCTGTATAATGGAAAAACATGTTTGTGCTTGCCAAAACATTAAATACGCCTGTTGATAAAAGGGAAGCACAGATTTTATTGAACAATAGCTCTTTCCCCTTAAATACCGTTTCTAAATATACCACTGGTGTTTGTCATAGCTGAACAGTAGTTTTATTTTTTTTTAATTCCTGTGTACTTATCTCCCTTCTAAGAGAGGCTTTATGAGGCTAAGAAATGTGGGATGAGGGTAGTTTCTGACCATATTGGTTCCATGTGTTTTTGAGAATTTTCTTAGTATCCCATGTTTTCCAGATCATTGTATGGCCTCTCTGTAGAGCAGCATAAGCTTCTGCCACACAGATGGAGCAGAGAGAGAACACTGTCCTCTCAGTGCACTGTTCTGTGTTTGTCCTACTTTAACAGCAATCACTATCTCATTCATCATAATTAATATAAGTTGGGAACCATTTATCTGTTATTTTTCTCACCATGCATTTGCTTTTATGTTATCATTTCATTTTTTCAGGGGTGGTTCGTGCAGAGCAAAAGAATCAGACATTTTATGATCTGGGTATCTTTGATGATGGGCCTTATGAAGTTGGTGATGAGAGCCGCCAAGATAAGAATCTAGTTCCTGTTCCAGCTAACAGTTACTTAGGTAGGATTAAATACATATGGTAAATCTCTTTAGGCCTCTTAAACATCTGTAATCCCAGTCTGCTGTGATGATACGAAACGGGAGCAGAAGATCTTTCATTGTGGCCCTGTAACATGTTCACCATTTTGGATAATTCACATTTATGGACCAGTTTTAAGTGTAAGAAAGATGATACTGCTGAGGTGCCTGGAAGAGCTGCCATTGTAATGTGAGATTCAAGAGCCGTGATGAGGATCTACAGAATCTCAGGGAGTGATTGTAATCACTGTCATGGTTCAGTGACACTGTATAGACCTGTAGTCCTTAGTCACAAGGTCTCTTCTACGTGCTGTCAAAAGGTTTATCAAACTTTGAGTTTCTGGATGTAATTGTTAAGACTGCAGATTTTCTCTCCTCGTAGATGAGTGCAATTCTTTTATTCTTCAAGTTTTTAACTTAACTCCAGTGGTCTTTTTACAGACCTTTAAAATATTGTAATATAAGTACTGTTCATATTTTTTGTGTGTGTTGCAGGAGGTGAGTGTCTTGCTCTTTGTGCACTTATGAAAGCAGAAATATGTCTTAGGGCCACTGGATCTTTCTGTACACCAGTGAGATACATTGGTGCAAAGAAAAGGCTACGCTGCATTTTTGGAAAGGTTTTCAATGTAAAGAATCTTTCTGCACCAGTGCAGATTTCTGTGTGTTGATCCACTGCTTTTGCCGTACGCAACAAATACAGTTTTGGTAACTTGAGACTGCAATTCCTGTGTGAGTGGTGGAAAGCTGAACAGATGGGAAGGGCATTGCTAATCTAAAAAGTAAAAGCAAGTCAAGAAGAGAGCAAACTTAGAGCTACCCATCTGTTAGTAGAAATAGAACATAAACTTCTCTTAAATATCATGAGTAATTACTGGGTGTAAATAACAATTAAAAAACCCCATCCTAGGATCTTATGTTAGACCAGCTGATAGCATCTTCTGGTGAAATAAGAATTGGTAAGGTGAGGAGTGCTGTGGAGGTAGGTGCCTTTTGCTGTGAACAGTCATACCGCCTTTTTGCAGTTTCATAACAAATATATTTCTCTCTTAAATGTAAATGCTGCCTTTGATTTGTCATAATCAAAATGACTTCCAGGCAAGCCAGCTCTTCACTGGCATTTCTGTTCCCTCTGTTCAGATAGTAAGTGAACGTGGTTAGAGGTGTTTTGTTTAACTGCTGTTTTTTTCTCTTCAATCTTTCACTCCTGTTTACAGGTCTTCTATTTTTGACAGCTGTATCTGATACCCATCCAGATCAGTTTGTGTACAAAACATTGCCTCCCAGCACACAGCTGGACAAATCAGTGGATGTAATGATGAATAGCTACTTAGGTTTGTGACCACATGAGGTGGCAGCATCTGGTCAGACATAATCTCCAGACCTTTGACACGATCCTCTCCCCTTCATCCCCTCTCATCTCAAATACATTGTAAGCAAAGCATGTAAAAACTGGGATTCAGATGAAGAGGAGATGGCAAAGTAACCAGTCTTCAGAGAAGCACTGATTTGTCATGCATTTTTCCAAACCCTGTCATCCCTCCCTCAGCTGGGACTCCCTCAGTTTTTCTGGAACTGTCTCATTGTGAATTGCTGTAATTGAGAATTTTCACAGTAGTGGTGAAGTGTTTCAGAAGGGAGACTCCCATCTGCTGGCTGGTACCTTCCTTCCTTGCAGCATGTGCAGTTTTCTACTTTGGCCTTTATTGGATATGTTGGTATGTGCAGTATAGTAATTTAGCTTGGTTTTTCATATTTTAAAATGTATTGATTTTTAGAAAGAATAGGTAAGACTAAATTAATTTCAACATGTCCTTTAGGGCTGCACTAAGTTAATATTGCCAATTTCACCATTACTGTGTAATTTGATTCTCAAATACTGTACACATCATTCATGTGGGATACTCTGCTTGTGCAATACATTTTGCATGTTTGCAACAGAATGATATTGACTTGTACTCATAATTTTACCAGGGGTGAAATACTCGAGCTATATTAAAGTGGTAAGGTGTAGTTGTTTTTAAGCTGATATGTTTAAAATGTATTTGGTATCCGTGACAAGCAGATCCAAGTGAGCAATGAACTTATACATTTTGTGGGAGAAATACTGAATGTAATGTGTGAAGGAGTGTCGACCTGTAAACTTGAATCCAGGAGTCCAAATAGAAATGGAGAATTCCCAACCATATTCCATGTCATACGGTATTTTAGACAAAACTTGTATTTCATATACCACTTTAATATAGCAGGGGAAATTTTTACTTTTTGTATTAAAATGCAAGCTGTTATTTAGTTTGTTTATATTTTGTGTCTTTCTTTGGGAAAGGTTTCTCTTTGGACTCTGGTAAAGGAATTGTCTCCCAAGATGAGATGACTTTTGTGTCTGGTGCCCCAAGAGCCAACCACAGCGGAGCAGTTGTTTTACTGAAAAAAGAGAAAAATCAGAGAGCACTTTCACTGGAGCACATGTTTGAAGGAGAAGGGCTGGCCTCTTCTTTCGGCTACGATGTTGCTGTTGTGGACCTCAACAGTGATGGGTATGGCTGTGGTTAACTCCTGCTGCCTGTATAAAGGATAACAATCGTGCTTATTTCTGCTTTGGTTTTCCCATTGCAAGTACAAGAAATGCCAAATCACACCTTCCACGTTTTGCTGGAGAAAATGGCAAGCAACTTGAAGAACCAGTTAGGACACAGTCTGTGTTTCTAATAATAGAAAAGAGTTTTATTTAAACAATTAGTGTAAACAAAGAAAGAAGGAACCAGTCTTATACCCAAAGAAGGCCCTAGATAGAAGATCCTTGTGTGCGACTGAAGGAATAAACCAGCGTGTAGTGTCAAGTGGGGCTGTTGTTGCTCAACCAGTTTAACGCATGTTTTGGTCTTTGTTCAGCAGCTCTTTGGGCAGCTGATCTTGAGCCCACAGTCTGATCGGTTACTTTCTGAAGTTTTTCTGCAAAAACAATGCTTTTTTTTTTTTCTTTTAATTCCAAGATGGCAAGACATTGTTGTGGGAGCGCCGCAGTACTTCGACAGAAGCGGCGACATCGGCGGCGCTGTGTATGTCTACATCAACCGCCAGGGCAAGTGGGACGGCGTGAAACCCATTCGGCTGAACGGAACCGCCGACTCCATGTTTGGGCTTGCAGTTGAAAACGTCGGGGATGTTAATCAGGATGGGTATCCAGGTAAGTGGAAGACATTGACAACAAAAGTACGTGACTGTTTTGCCGATGCCAGACTTGAAACATCTTACCCTTACTGCGATTGCACACGGCAGAAAGAGCAAGAATTTTAGGTGTTGCAACTTACTTTCAACAGATATCGCAGTTGGGGCTCCGTATGATGGTTTTGGCAAAGTATACATTTATCACGGATCCAAGAATGGAATAAATACAAAACCAGCACAGGTAATGAAATAACCTTTACTATATAAGTAGTCTTGAACAAAATTAAAAAATGATAGGGCTATCCATCTTCTCCCTTTCCATTACTATTAGTGGGGTGGTGGATATGGAACAAAGTCACAGGACCCTTCAAAGGTTGCACTGCTGACTGGAAAGATTAGGAATTCTTGATATTGATATACATTTTTATTTCCGGGGCCGTCCTTTGGCACCGATAATATGCAGAGAAGGAAAAAGACATGTAGATATATAGTTTTGGGGTTTTTTTAAGTAAATCTGGTGATTTGAAAATAATCAGTTTCTTGGTTTTCTCTTTCACTGTGACACTTGCTTCTTAAATAAAACATGTTCATGCCTTTTTAGTTTTCAGGACCACTGTGTCCAGTTTGCAAGGTGGGAATGGAACTTGACTGCACTCCCTAGAATACTGCTAAAATACTTTCTAGAATACTTTTTCAGTTTCAAGTGTCTATAGTGCATAAATACTGTAAATAAACTAAGCAACATCTCTGTGCATATGAATAAGTTCTGGTACTCACTGCTATTGCAAAGTAACTTCTTGGAAGAAAAGCAAATCACCTTGGCACTTCAGTTTCATTTACCTGAACTGAACACAGAGGCAGGTTCTATTTCATTGTTTCTCTTCCCTCTCTTTTTTTCCTGGCCATAAGACAGTTATGTTCAGTTATTTCACTTTTATACCTTTTAAATGTCTGAATTTCCTCAATTTGTTTGCTCTTTAGATTCTTGATGGTGAAAAAACAAACACCAATTTCTTTGGTTACTCTATTGCTGGAAACATGGACCTGGATAAAAATTCCTACCCTGATATTGCTGTTGGTTCCCTTTCAGATTCTGTAAATGTGTACAGGTATTATATACAGAACCTTAACTAATTAAACCAAGGCTTTGATTTTAGTTTTTTTAAAACAATTTGCTTAGTAGTAACAACAAGCTGTTGGGCCTGGAGTGTATTTTTCCTACTAGAAGGTGGAAATTCAGGGTTGGGGGTAGGTGGGAATTCCATAAATTGGTTTATTATTTTATCCCCCTCTTTTCCTTGAGAAATTGCCTTTGCAGTCAGTTCAGGGTAAGAGGGTGAACGTGGACACTTCCTGTGAAGTGCTGGTGTGTGCAGTATACCTGTACCTTAGCTTTGCCCCAGGGTAGCTTGCATGCCTGTCCTTTAATGGAATGTAAGGATGATAAGTAATTCCTTTGCGTTCAGGAGAAGTTAACTGATATGTTTGCTGCTGTTATATAATCTAATCGTGCTTTATTGAAGATGGAACAAAGCTAAACAGAACCAACCCCCACCTCTGTAGCCAAGGATCCAGACCAGTGAGGCTGAAGCCTCGCTGAAGTTACGCTGCGGTCCATGAAACAGCAGTGAGGAAGCCCTGCAGATGAGATCCTTTGGGATTTCTGTAGCACGTGCCTAAATTAGGGATGAAGTTACAGTCTTTTGCAGACCTCTGCTTTTTTTCCAGTTTAACTTACTGTTAAGCTGAATCACTAGTAATGGGCAGGAAGAGGACTGTCTATCTCATCATCAGAACTGTGAATGCCACATCAAGTTTGGGTCCTTGGTGGTTGCTGTCAGGTCCCAATGGAGGAGGAGGATCAGAAACTTCAAAACTGGTTATCTGGATTTTGGGAATGAAAACAACTTTGCTTTTCAGGCAGAACAGCCTTTCCTACAATTTATCCTACAATTTATGATCCCATCTTTAAAGTGTATAATATCTGTGTACATAATTGTAATGTTCTTAAATACACTGGAACAGCACCCAGGAAAAGCAACTCACGTGAACAGAGTAGGTGGAAGAGGAGTTGATTAGATTATTAAATGTTCTACTTACTCAAAAAGAGGCTTTAATCTTTTGCTGATAAGGGCAGGACAGAAACTTTTAGCAAGGTGAGAACAAAAACCTCTAACAGTGAAAGGGGTGGCCCATTTAAATGGAGGAGGTGGCCAACTGGCTACTTTAAACAAGGTCGAGGTGCTTTGATGAGAACAGGATCAGATCACTCATTTGTTCATGGAAAATGTCTTCCCTTCCGAAAAGGAAAGTTGTGAGGCTGAATTATGGTTACAGCCTCCATGCAGGAGGAATTAGGCAATGAAAACATTTCCCACAGCCACCCAGGCTCCACATAAAAGCTGTTGTGAACATCAATCTGAATGAACTTTAGTACCTACAGTTATTCACAGTGGCTGAATTACTGTTGGGGTTGAAACCACCACTGAATTTTCTGTTTTTCCTAAGTGTATAAAATGACAGGGAGCCTCTGGTGGTCTAGTGGTTAAGGGCGCGGCGCTGTCACCGCCGAGGCCCGGGTTCGATTCCCGGTCAGGGACACTCCCCGGTCAGATGGAGCTCGTTAGCCCTTAAAGGCAACCCATCTGTGTCCTGAGGACCTCGCTGCCACCGTCCAAGCTCACTTGGCCCCGGCAGATGAACCTTAGGATTAAAGGGTGGGCTCAGTTCCGCGCACACTGTGTCTCACCTAAAAAATCCAATGCGCAGGCTGGAAGGTGTAGAGACCTTCCCCGGATCTTCGCTTGCGAAGACTGGCCATTATTTATTTATTATAAAATGACAACCACAACATCACATGAGCGTAGCCTGCTTCCCTGTCAGGCACTCATTACAACAGTAGTTGTTCTTTGTTACTTGCTTTGCTTAAATAGTTTTCTTTTGTTTCTAACCAGTATCAAAGCCAAAATCTTTTTCTTGGGGTGTCTGTTGCAAATCAGTGCAGGTGTGGAGGGCATTTGGGATTCACATGAATTATTTCATTAATCTTAACAGAAACTTCTTTTTTTTTTTTAACTCTTCATTCCCCATTTTCCCTCAAATGAAGATCTCGGCCTGTGATAAGCATTAGAAGAAACATTACAGTACAGCCTGACAGAATTGATCTAAAGAAAAAGAATCCTGAGGACCATAGTGAAATATGGTAAATAAAAAAAATTATTCTATCAGAAGCCTTGGTGTATTGAGTTTTCTGTTGTCAAAATTCATTCAGTGATGATGTTGAAGTGAAGGGATATGACAATTATGCAGGTTAAGCAAATGTATCTGCCTTTTGACTTTCTGAATTTCTTAAAACTACTGTGCTAAAGACAAGGTTTAAAATATGTTCTGTTCATAATGTCTGCTTTTGAAAATTACTTTTAACACAAATATCTGGGCTTGAACAGCTTTCTCTTGAGTAGAGACATAAGAGCAAGTGCCAGAAAATTTTTCTAATTGCTTATTAACCGTTTTTTCTTGCTTTGTGATCCAGTCTAGTAAGCAGCAAATACCGTAGTCATAAGAGTGATAAGATCAGTGAATGCATTATTAAAACTTTTCAGTCTGTTGGACCATGTCTTATTAAAGTTAATATTAGTTTCTCGGTACTTTTTACAGGATGGATGTGAAAGCATGTTTTAAATATACTGCAAACCCTCGAGATTTAAATCCAAGGATAAGTAAGTTTTGAAGATAAAGAATTTTGATCTGTTTGTCAAGTGATCTGTTTTCTTTTTTTCTTTAGAGTTATCATGGTAGAGTACTACTCAAATTGTAGTGACTCAGGGACTGTCAAATTTAAAATGTGACTCAGTACTAAGGTCAGCTGTTGCACTGTCTGTATTTAGTCACGCTGGTGTGTTAAGCTGTTCTGTTCTGGATGACAGAAACTTTCTGAGTGTTATAACTACTGGTGAGCAAACGGCTGCCATACAGACCCAAACCCTTCTGCCTCTCTAAATTACTGCTGCCTTAGACAATAGTTTTAAAAACCCATTTTATATATCGTTAGTAAGTGTTATTTCTTATTGTAGGGTTACCCTATAAAGCTGTGTCCTGTATTCATGAAAATGGTTTTGTGGAAATGAGTAATTGAAATAAAAAAATTTGCATTAATAGAAGACTGGAAGACTGTGCCACAATTATAGTCAAAAATATAAAGCACTTGTTACAATGCTGCTGTTACTACCTCTTGGAGAACTGTGTAGTATTTTGAGAGGAAATCAGAAAAATTTTAAGCTCAAAGCTCTTTTTCCTCCTGTGTTGAGTTTCTCCATTACTTGTAAAATCTAAAGGATGTACCTGAATAAGATCCTGGTCCGTCAACAGGTCAAGTGCTATCAGTTCTCAGAGGCTGCTCCCTTTGTCCATCTGTGAGTGGCCTGGCATGCTCAGTGCTGTTCCCATCTGTGCAACATTCAATTGGCTCAGTGAAGAGAACGATTAAAACACCCACCGAGTTCAGGTCTATCAAAACATGCCTTAGCACACAACTAGAAAGCTGTAGTCACACTTATGCTTTCAGTGTTAAAATTAACAGTGTACTCTGACCTCAGAATCCTGCTGGCTCTCAGGTGCCGTTTGGGACACCACAGGAATCCCGGACAGCCAAGTCGGGGTATTTACATTGTGGTACCTCAGCCCTCTGCTGGCTCTGCAGCAGCAATTACAGCTCCCCCGTAAAAGAACGTTGTACTTTGGGAATAACATGATTTGGATTAGAAGTTTGCTACAGATCATGCACGGGTACCTAGCCCTTGACTATGGTGGGACAAAACTGACAGAAAGTTTTGTAAATAACTGAAAACAGTTTGTGAAGCCCAGAACTGGCTGAAACAATCATCTAGAATAATGCTGTAAGACCATACCTGGAGAAGTTAAAAGTTCTTTTTAATAAGGCAATGATTCTTTTTTTGTAGTGACTTATTTTATTTTTTCACACAGAGATCAACTATACGTTTGAAGTGGAAAATGAGAGGCGGCAGCTGGGCTTGCCATCCAGGGTTCGGTTCAGTGACCACTCGTCTGATCAGTTTACTGCAAGTACAACCCTGAAGGGACAGAACTCATGGCAGTGTGTGACTACAAAGCTTGTACTACAGGTAGGGAGGAGTATTTTCTGTCCTTTTCATTTACATCCATTTAAAACAAAAGAATGCCTGTTGTGTTTTTTTTCCCCAGCCTCATGGAAGGAATATCTGTATATAATTTAAAAGTCACATGCAATATAAAGTTTCAAAAATGGAATTCCCCCATAGTTTAGTACTTTACTATTCCCTGCACACATGCCACTTTCTCCTGTTACTTTTCTTGCAAAGTGTGAGTAAAAGTTGTAGCCACTGCAGCATGCTCTGGAGGTCAATAGAGCTGAGCTGATTTTGTACAGTAGAGAGGAACTAAATGTCAGAAATGGAGAGCTGTTTCCAACAGAAGTAATTGTTGCAGAATTTAATGGTGTGACTGTCTAGGAAAAGAATTTTAACCCATGGGTTTTGGAGTGGATGAATGGGCACGGCAAGAAAGCTTGGTGTGTGTTCTCTTGACTTGGCTGCTACACTGCCCGTTAAAGGTGGCGTTGCTCCAGCAGCTGAACAAACTCCCTCTCTTGGCTCAGCAGGAATGAGTCCTCCTCCAAGGCTTCTTTTGACCACAGCAGATTAAAGAGCTTGAATTTGTGCAACAGAATCATAGAATGGTTTGGGTTGGAAGAGACCCTAAAGATCATCCAGTTCCAATCCCCCCTGCCATGGACAGGGACACTTTCCACTAGACAGGTTGCTCAGAGCTCAGTCCAACCTATTTTGATTTTATTTTACTGATGGAGTGTGAATTTTACCTGTCTGAATTACCATCTGTTGTTCCTAGGAATTCTTAATGGTGAGAGAAATCATCAGTTTGGGAAGCCAGGAAAAAGACAAGCTGTGTTGTGTTCTTGCATGTGTTTAGAAAATGCTGTTTAGAAAAAGCTTGCTTTTGTGTTGTTTTCATTAACTGTGCCATTTATTTTAATATTTAATATTTTAACAGGAAAAAATTAAAGATAAGCTACGTCCCATTCCAATATCAGTCAGTGTTAAAATTGCTGGCCTGGAGTCTAGCTCACCATCCACAAGAAAAGAGAGTGCACTTCCAGATCTTATACCAATTCTAAATTCAAATGAATCTGAAACAAAGACCACAAAAGTAAGCCTTTGATATCACATATTCATATAAATCTGCATATCTATAGTAACTGAATTTTAAAGACTGTAGAAAGCCAAAGGAAATAACTGGGGTGGAACTGGACTTGCAACTACTGGCTTATTATTTTATATTTTGTTCTGAACTTGTTACAACATGTTATGAACTAGATCCCGCATTTATTTTGCAACAAAAGGGAAGATGGCATAGCTGCTAGGGGTTTTTTTCTCTCCCCAACAAATTTAAGAGGAAATATACTTTTGATTAAAAATGGAAATCCACTGTCTCCTACTGTGAACACTTGTCTCACATAACAAAATAATTTACAGTTTAATTCTTCCACTGGATGTTGTAACAGCATTTGAGCAGTGACTGCAATAGTGACGTAAAGGGGAGAGAATATCTCAGTTAAAAGTTTGCATTTCCTCAATGGTCACTGAAGAATCACACTTGAGGATATATTTCCTTATTAGAAGGGTACCTCTCACTTAAAATTATCCAACTCTGCTTTTTAGTTACATTTAAAGTTCTAAATTACCAAGATCGAGGGCTACGTATCTCACAAAGGAAAACTCTACAGGCAAGAAGAGTCAGGTGAAAATCTGACCTCTGTCCAGGGAAGTGTCTCTGAGTTCCGTGTAGATGCTTTATGCAGTGCACTGGAGAAATCTTGTTTTAAGCTACTATCATATGTCAGGCATTAGAATTGCTTTGGTTTTTCTTTAGGTGGAGTTCTTAAAAGAAGGATGTGGAGAAGACAATGAATGTCACAGCAATCTGAAACTTCAGTACCGGTTTTGCACTAGAGAAGGAAATGAAGACAGGTTCACTTCTCTACCGCTGTAAGCCTTGATTAATGCATCGCTAAGGTTCAAAGCACTAACAAGTGCTTAGAAGAACTTTTAGGAGGGGGTTCTGGGAGAGAGAGCAGCTTTGTTTTCTGTCTGGCAAACACAGCCCAGTGTAATAGTACTGATCTGCCAGGACGAGGGAAGAGGGGATGGGCTTGAGAAGCAAAGTGGTACAGAGTCAAATGGATACAAAGTGGCCACAACTGTGCAGGTGGGGACTAAAAGAAAGACATTTTTGACACCTGGAGAAATGAATTTATAAACCAACCTTGCAGTAGTTTACTGTGTGTGACACTGTTAACTGTTTTGTAGATGAAATTTTATTGTGAAGATGACAACTCAATATAGTATAGTCTAGTAGCCCAAGACAAGCAGTTAGAGAAATAAACAGAGTAACCATTTCAGTGTCACACACATCCAGCACCCTGCTGCATCCCTCCTCCCTGCAGGGCCAGTGAAACCAGAAAAGGGGTAAAACAAACAGGAGGTGTGTTTACTCACTGTCAGCAGTCAGTCACCTTTAGCAGTGAGGGCCACACTCTGACTCAGAAGCCAAAGTCACTTGCACTTTAGAAGAAAAAAGTGGATCAGTAGATTGATCTGGACAAAATTCATCACTATTGGACGTGAATCAGATGAAAGTGCTGGTTCAGAAATACTATAAACTTGATTACTTGAGGGATTTATCAGTCTGTTCTGTCCTGTTAACTGCTGGCCACTTTCAGAGATGAAATACTGGTCTGGGGGAAAAAACTGTGACTGTTCATGTGTTTACAGCCTTACAAGAATTCTTGCTAATACAGGAAATTCTATTCAGGTAAACCATGAGAAGAATCAAACTTTCATACACACTGGTTTTCCTAATGCACACAACCCTGCATACTCTTGTTTCTGTAGGGAAAATGGTGTGCCAGTGCTTGTTCTGAAAGATCAGAAAGATATTGCCCTGGAAATAACAGTGACAAACAATCCATCTAATCTAAAAAATCCACAAGATGGTGAAGATGCATATGAAGCTAAACTAATTGCAAATTTTCCAGACAGTCTGACATACTCTGCATTCAGGGAAATGAGGGGTTATCCTGTAAGTATTTTTAAGAGAAAATATATTAAAAATTTTAAAATATTTTCAGGTAATTTTAATACCGATAAATGTATTCTGTTCAATCAGGAAAAACAGCTAACGTGTGGTGCTAACCAAAATGGTTCTCAAGCAGACTGTGAACTTGGAAATCCTTTTAAGAGAAATTCCAATGTAAGTTGCAACTGTTTTACTCAAGTTGTAAAATCTCATTTCTGACTGCGGTCATCCAGAGTTTCTGTGTGCCACAACTGGAAATTTGACTCACACCTGTCTTTTTAACTCCAGAACTTGATTGTGCATTTTTATAATATTGCATATATCAATATATTTTACAAAATGTTTATATATTTCATTATATTCTTTCTTGTCTAGGTAACCTTTTATCTGATCTTAAGTACCACTAAAGTTAATGTTGATACAACAGACTTGGACATTAACCTGAAGCTGGAAACGTAAGTTTTCTTGGTGTTCATGTACATGCATTATGTTTTTATAGACAGTCATAAACATTTTGAATTCATTTGTTCCTTTCACAAAAGTAATTTAATAGTAAAGTGAAAACCACTAAATTTGTAAAATAAACACCGTTGTTTCCTTTTCATTGTAGAACGAGCACTCAAGTTAATTTGACTCCAATTACAGCCAGTGCTAAAGTGGTTATTGAATTGCTTTTATCGCTCACTGGGTGAGTGTTGTTAGCATAACAAATGGGGGTTCTGGGGACAGTTCTGCTGCAGACTCATATAAATCTGATTATTTTCCTTCCCCACCCCCACCTGAACAGAATTGCTAAGCCTTCTCAGGTATATTTTGGAGGTAACATCGTTGGTGAGAGTGCTATGAAATCTGAAGATAATATTGGAAGCCTCATTGAGTATGAATTCAGAGTGAGTAATTTAGATTAATGTCAACAGCTGCTTTTAATCAAACGCACTGCTTATCATTTTATACATATGAATACTTGGAAAAGTTGATATATTTGAATTGGCTTTCCTTGTCCCAAATTCCTGACTTCCTTTAGGCTTTGATGTTTTATGGTCATATTTTGAGGAAGTGACCTGAGTCTGTCTGCACACTTTTTTTTGTGGAGCAGTTCCTGCACATTCAGTTGTAGGGCATAACCCCCTGCAGGGAGGGAACAAAAGCTAGAGCAGAACCTGCCTGTGGCCTGCCCAGGCACTGCCTGGTGAGTTACGGGCACGTGGTGCCTGCAGGGCTGAGCTGGCACACGAGACACTGTGAGAGCCCCTCCGAGCGTGTGTCCGTTCCACTGGTTTTGTCTTCTGCCAAATAGAAATCAAGGAGAAGACTAAGAGAAATAAAAGTCCATCTCCGTCAGTCCTTTACTTCCTTCTGTACCTACACGCATGTATTTCAGTAGCAGCAGTTTGAATATCTGATTTAGAGCTTGCTATCATCAACAGTAACACTAGGCCAGTAAAAAAGAGGGGAAACAACTTTCATACTTACGAGAGCAAGAGCTGGTTATCTCTGTGTGTCAGAGTTCCTCATAACTTGCACTTTGCCTCAGTTATGTAACTGCATGATTTGTTAACTCTAAATTGGAGTTGTCGTTTCACAATAGATTTCTAAAAATCAACAACTAAAAGTTTACCTTAGGGAATTTTAATTCTTACATGTTTAAATCTTGTATTTACTTGCTATCCAAGTGCGCTACTTTTAGTATATGCTTTGGCTTTGTACTGCTTTGAGTGCCTTTCATCTGATCTCAGTTTCCTGCTAGCTGCATGTTTAAAGCTTGGCCCAGTCAATAATGTTTTCAAGAAAAAAAATCCCTTTAAAAAGTATTTCGCAGTTTAAAGAACATTTGTTTTAACAGGTAACTAACTTGGGCAGACCACTGAAAACATTTGGTACTGCTTCCCTGGACATCCAGTGGCCAAAAGAAATTAGTAATGGCAAATGGCTGCTTTATTTGATGAAAATAGACTCCAAAGGCTTGGAAAAAGTCTCCTGTCAACCTGAGAAGGAAATCAACAGTCTGAATGTTGCGGTATGTTATGTTACGCTGTCTTCTGTTCGTCAGTTGGTACAACATGAAAGCACTCCACAGCATGTGACAGTAGGGCATATCAGAGCTTGCTCTAGAAGGATTTATTTTTTATCTAAAGAAGCTCACAAGTACAATACATGAACAATGTATCACAGATTAAGCTTATCAGGCTTCATAACAGCTAATGAGGCTAATATGCTAAAGGGTAGATGCTGTGTTGGGGTGACTGTTTTTGCAATGGGCACTGCTGGCATATGCTCTTACTGCAGATGAAACTGCTGATTGCTCTAACCAATTCCATCAGCATTACTGAAATCTGTTCAATAATAAAAAAAAATCCAACCTGAGTCCTTACACAGAAAACAATAAATAACTGTAAACATCTTCCCGGCCTGGGAGAATTCATTGTAATTTTTTTAAAGGCAAAGGGCTTGCACTTAAATTTACATTTTTACAACAAATATAATAAAAAGAATTTCTCAAGCAATTTTTATAGGCCTGCATTGTGCCTATCTAGCAAGATCTTCTTCCCAAAACCCGAGCCTTTATTCTTTTTTTCATATAATCTAAGATCATATGCGAGTTTTATTTTCCACCACTAAAACTGCATGCACAAAAATCCATTTTTGTCAGATATATGAGTTAATATAATTTTTACTGAGTGTAATTACTATACAGTTCAAAAACCCCTGCATCTAGTGGCCTCAGCACAACTTTAATCTTTTAGCATAGTACCATTAATATCCATTATCTAGAACAAAAATGGGAAATAGAATTGAAGGCTTTATAAATCTAAACCTCCCCTTGCCCTTTAAAGAAAATAGTCAGCTGGCCTTTCTTTAGGTAATCTCAACTTTTAATAGCTGTCCTGACTCTACTATTAGCAATAAATGTAGGTAAATAGGGATATATAATGATGTCACTCATATGCTGATCTTGGAAGAAGAAAACATTCACTGAACTCTAGTTTTGCTGCTTGCATGAGGTCAGAATTAAAACATTCTTACGATAAACTACTTTTTACTTTTTTTCCCCTTTTAGGAATCCCATAACTCAAGAAGGAAGCGTGAGGTTGCAGAGAAGCAGATCACAGAGAGCCAGGCATTTCCTTTATTTGCAGAAAGAAAACACAAAATCTTGGTATGTAGTCTTGGTCAGATACGTCCCCCTGCACTCATAAGAGGGCTTTTCTGGGTTTGGCAGGGTGAAAGAATTTATCTGTCTTGTTTTTATCTTAAATCCAAGTATGGATGCTTTTAAAATTTGACCATTTAGATTATCTACTATGAGAGAGAACTAGTAAAGAATATCTGCATTGTTACCTACATTAAAATAAACAGGTAATAGTATCTTCATGGTATTTTCCTATTGCTGTTGGTACAAACAGATACTGGTTCTTGCACGTAAGTATGACGCATATAATCCAATTTTTAATCTTGGGGTGAGGTTTAAACAGTCTGTGAGAACATGATCTTATTTACATGTAGAAATTTGTAATTGCAGGACTGCAATGTGAATGCACGGTGTGTGGACATAAAATGTCCCCTGAAGGGTTTAGACAGCAAGGCATCTATTGTGCTGCGTTCCAGACTGTGGAACAGCACTTTCTTAGAGGTAAGTCTTCCTACCTGCACTTTTTGAAAGGTCAGGGTTCTTTCCTGTTCTGTGCCTGATATTCATATTTTATTTTGGAACAGGACTTCTCCAAAATGAATTACCTGGACGTTCTTGTTAGGGCTTCTATCAGTGTTCCTGCTGCAGCTAAGAATGTTAAACTCACAAATGAAGTTGCTCAGGTAGGTCCAGTGTTTGATGCTAAACACATGCTATGGTTGTGATGGTTCCGGCCATCTCAAAAGACCAGGAAACAGACAAATTTAAAGCAAAACTAGCTTAAAGTCTAACTTTTTAATTGAGTTTTGAATTATTGATCATTTTTACCTTTTAACTGGGTTCAATTCAAAATTGAATTCAATACCCTATTGAAATGATAACAGTAGGTCTTTTTCTTCAAAAACATTTTGTAGAAGACATCTCTAGAAAGAGGTAAGACTGTATACGTTGTAGCTTTATACTTACACATGGGTCTTGGGAAATGCTCTTTCCATCTTCACATATTTCCTGTCCTTTAGGTGCGTGTTACTGTCTTTCCTGCAAAACCAGTAGCCCTTTATACAGGAGTACCTTGGTGGATCATTGCAGTGGCTATTCTTGCTGGAATACTGATGCTTGCACTGCTGGTATTCTTACTGTGGAAGGTGAGTTTTTATTCATCTGGCTATTTTTTATTTCCTGCTCTATAACTGACAAGATAGAAACTAACTAAGCAAATGATTAAGTATTTGGGACTCAAAATAGGGCAAAACTGCCCAAACCATACATTATTAGTTTCTCAATTTTGCAGCATTTGGAATGAAAATGGTTATATGGACAGACTTACGTAATTTTTCTGTTTTCACATCCTCAAAAGGAAGTATTTTGAGCTCAGGGCAAAACTCAAGACAAATGTTCAGAGACCATAGCTGGATACAGCTAATGGGACCCTCTGCAGTTAGATGTAACACTCCCTGTGAGCTGTTTACAAATGTTTTAGCAGGGCTATGTTCTTGTAACATTAAAAATACCATTAAACTGATAGTAGATTAAAAATAGCCAAAGGGTACAGTAATAATACACAGCCAACTGTGCTGGTTCATTTCTTAGTATGAGCTTTTTAAAAATCTTAGGAGGAGTAAATAAGTATGTATAGCAAAAGGTTAACAATTTGCAAAAGAAAAAAACAAGTACCTGTTTTTCCAATGACCTTTATAAAAATGCCAACTACTTGTAGTCCTAAGTATAGCACAACAGCTCTTTTATTCTTAGTGTAGACAGTTAGAGTTTGCTGTTATGGGATTATTTTAGAAGGTTATTAAGAAAGAAGAGGTGAAGGAGACTATCCTGCCACTTCTTCCAGCAAAACTGCAGCAATGAGCTTTACTGAGGAACTACTACTTGCTTCAGGTTACTTCTCACAGGATAGTTCTGACTTCCTTATTTTCTAATAAATGCCCAGCTACTCCTGCTTATGTTCCTGATGAATGAATACTTTAGGTAGGCTGTTAGGTTGTAACTGCTGGTGTTTTACTGCACAGGAAAATACAAGCATTTTTACATGAACACACAGCGTAAAATGCTGCTTTTGATGACAAACACTGTGCTGTGTTGTGAAGGACAAACATTACACTGCAAAGACTGATACATAATTGGTTTAAGATAAAAGCCTGTGTTGAACAGGTCAAAGCACTAATTGTTTTTGTTTTACCCTTTGTTCTTGTCTGTCCCATGCACTGGTCCACAAACAGCTTTCTAGGCTTCTTGGACATACTTTATTGTACCTTTTCTTAAAAAATAACAAGCAGATTTATTACAAATTTATCAAAATGCCTCTAAAATAATATTGTCAGGTTATTCTGTTATTTTGTTAATAACTTGGGTTATTGTTATTTTATAGATCAGATTAGTCCAAGTTGTTCTCAGACCTAGAAACAGCTGAGTTCTTGTTATTTTTTTGTGTTTTTTTGGTTGGCTTGTGGAGGGATAAGAGGAAGACAGTTCACAGAGTTAATTAAAGTCAGTTTTAATTGGTTTGACATCTTCCAGTCCACAAAAATTGACTAAATACCTTGCTTCCTTGTAGTGTGGTTTCTTCAAGAGAAATAAGAAAGATCATTACGATGCCACATATCACAAGGCTGAGATCCATGCTCAGCCATCTGATAAAGAGAGGCTTACTTCTGATGCATAGTATTGATCTACTTCTGTAATTGGTAACTGATGATATTTTTTAATTTCTAGCTGTGGCATATGCTGTGGTTGTGGTGGCTAACTGTGAAGCTTTTTCTGCATAAGTTCTATTAACTTGTGGATTTCAAACTATTGTACTTGCTTGCTCACGCTGTTGATAGATTTTCAGCTTTTGGTGCATGTGAACGCACACAGGTGTTTACCTTGGTCTAAAACACTTCTTGTTTATTTCTTTAGAAAACATATTGATCTTTTGCAATGGGGTTTAGTCTTTTTTTAAAGTTATGTTTTAACACTACAAGTAAGTATTTAAGCTTGCAAGACAGTAATCAACACTGTAGAGTTAAAATGTAAAGCTATATAAATGTGGATGGCGTATAAATGTGCTTTACTAACCTTTAGTGCATGCTAAAAGGTCCATGTTGCTTATAATGAGAGGAGTTTTCATAATGAGAATTTATTGCATGGAAACATCTGTTTTACTTGAGTTCTAAGGTACACTTTTCTAGGAACACACTTTGCTGAAGGTACTAGATGCTTTATGCTTCCAGAAAGCTTTATTCAAATTAAGATATCACATTCTTGTACATTATATCAGTAAGTGATGCTTGGGATCAGGGGATGGGGAAGAATTCTTAATGAACTATGTCAAAAGTTTAATGAAATCTTAACTATGACGTGGCTGAAGATTTTGTCTATGCTCACAATATAATTTGTTTTTAATTCAGTTCCATGTAAGTTCTAATACTAAAGAAACCCTCAAACCACCAACGAAACAAAACCAAAAAACCCAGCACTCTAAACACTATGAACAAAAAAACCTTGCCACTTTAATCTCTTCTTACCCCCAGCAGTACCTAATGACAGCTGGATGGCACAATGTCTCTTAACCCTCATCTTACCTCAGTGATCCGTAAGCATGTAAAGCTGTGTCTGCCAGTCATGATCTTGGCGACATGGTGGCCATAGCTCCATTTGGTTTTGAAAATTACTTTCAATCTGTTCATCTATATTTAAAATCAGTCTTTACATGGCTAAGAAATCAGTTTTTACATGGATAAGAAATAGCAGAGCACAACTAAACTGTACAGGATTTCATCTAGAGTGATTTCCCATGGCCAAGTAAGCAAGACTTGTGTTTCTAATACTGCATATGTGTAATTAGTTCAGATGACTGTAGTTGAGATGGTGCTTTGAAAAACAAGGCCCCAGTGTAACTTCTCTTGAAGGTTCTGGAAGTCTTTTTGTAGATTTTACAGGTAAATCATGTCACCGTGCAGGAAGGCACAAAAGTACATACTTACCTTTGATTCAAGAGAAGTAGCTTTCCTGAACTGTACCTACTTCTCTGTGTAGCAATAAATGCTCTCATGAGATGAATGAACAGCTTTGCACTGGAGGGAATCTTTTTAAGGTACTAGATTACCACCATATGGTCAGACTGTGCCATTTGTCTTCAAGTGCTGCTGGAACAACTGCTGTAGACCTGCTGCCTCACATTTTTACAGCTACGTATGCTACACTTTTGGCTTATGTATTTTTCTTTTCAATTTTCTTACCTCTGTATTTGTGCAAAGGAAGAATTTACTGCCTCTATGACTGTAGTACTTTGGCAGCAACTTAAACCTAAACTGTTCTTTTTCTCCTCTGCCCCAGTGTGGATTCTTCCGGCGTTCCAGGTACGAAGACAGTGTCCCCAGCTACCACGCTGTAAGAATTCCAAAAGAAGAGCGACAGATCAAAGATGGGAAAAACAAAGACCTTGAGACAAAACAGTGGCTCACAAAATGGAATGAAAATGAAAGTTATTCTTAGGGGAAAATGTTCTCCATTCAGAAAGTTCAGACAGAGGTTAAGGTTTTCATTAATGGAATACTGATGGAGTTGTTAGAACATTATGGACATTCACCATTTGATTGTAGATATTACTACTTATACTGAGGCTTTAATTTGCACAGTTAAAATTGCTTCAACAGACTTTATTTGCATTATTTAATTTCCAGACTGCCTCTTTTCCTCTCCTCAAATCTAACCCACACTTTAGAAAATATTATGTTGATTTGGGGTCTTTTCTGCAAAATATGCAAAACCACTATAGCAGACCTTTTCCTGGGATCCTGACCTTCCTCCTGGGGATGTTCTCCATTGTTCCCTCAGGAACATGGTGCTCATTCCCTCAATGCATAGTGCTTTACAAACACACAGTGGCCTTAACACACTTTATTCAAGTATAACTGAAGACCTGCAAGTCTGCCTTAGTCATAACCTTTACCTGCTGCAGTAGTTAGGGCTTAACAGGAAGCATCATCTTAAATTACATGTGCAATGGGTCATGTTGCTTCATTTTTTTTTAAATTTTTTTAAGATCAGATTGTGTGATTCTTGCTCACAACAAATATACACAGGTTTTTTTTTTTTAAAGAGAGGCTTGAATATTAGATGTACTTTTTGTATATATATATATTTTAGTCATTTTTGTATTTATTTTTATTATAAATCATTGTCTTTGACTAACTGTTAGGCCAAAGACTTAAATGAATTTTCAAATCGACTGTGTTTTTGAACTTAAGATTATGAGACCTGAGGCTTTCACTGCATTTTAATAAGTAACTGAAGGTGCCAATACTTTCTAAAAATGTAAATATTTATGCTAATAATGTGTATGGGGGCTTTCTTTTCCTGATACTTTTAAGTTTATGTCTTGTAACATCAGGTCTTGTAACATGATTTGTATATTATTGCAGACTATTTAAGGATTTGGACACCAAGCAGAAGTAGAGGTTTAGATAAGAGTTTTATACTTGCTGCAAGAAAGCGAGTTTTCTCAAAACATCTTTCCAGCTTCATAAGGACTTCCTGTTTGGCAAAAGGCATTGACTACTGCAGCTGTTATACAGCACTTGGAGGAGTCTGTAGCTGCCTCATTTACCTTAACTGTGTGGATCTGGAGCTGATCCACAGTGAGACTACTGAATCATCTTGAATGCCTGAATGTTGATAAAAGTAGAACCCTGATGTTGTTTATCAGTAATCTAGTTACTGTGCCATAAGTGATAAATTTATTTAAACAGTTTAATTTTTTACCCAAGTTCTAAAGTGTTGGTACTATTTAAGAACAAAGATTTAGTTCACAATTGTTTATTCCATGTGAAACAAAATTCTGCTCAAATAGTATGCATTTAATTGCTCGTAATTTGAACTATGCAAAAACCTCTTGGTACTTTTTCCCCTCACAGGGTAAAAACCTGCTAGGAGGGCAGTTGTCAAGTGTCTTATTTCTACTACTAACTTTGAACATTAGTACGAAGGTGTGGTCACCTAAAAAGTTGTAATTAATTTACTACGCTCACCTTTCTTAACACTAAATAATCTCAATATGTTATGACTGATTTTATGAACATTTGCATATGAATGTTGATGTTACCCGGTGTTTGAGCTTTTAAAATTCTAGCTTATTTGCTGAAAGGCTCAGCAACATCAGCAGCCAGGCTAATCAGGGGCTAAGAAGCTTGACAAATACCCCTGAATCTAAAAGCGGATTCTGGCCCTCCCTAAGAACATGAATGTCTTAGCAGTGTTAAAGTGAAAGTTCTTGAAAAATAAGTCATGTCACTGGTATACTTCTTTCTCAGATTTTCATTATACCAGCTAACAACGCCACATCATTCCATGATTAGAAATGACCTGTGGATATTTGTATAGAAGTGTGAAATAAATTTTTTTTAAATTAAATTAAACATTGTCTTGGTAGTAGTGATTATATCATACTTAAGTGAGGTGGCCATAGCTAAGTTCAGCAGAAGAATGTGGCTGAAAGCCACAAGCTGCAACAAGTTCTCCGATTCTCGATATTGCCATAGCTCTTGACGCTGCCCCAGGGAGAGGGGCAGAGAAGGTGCTGCAGGAGATAACGCAGAATCTCGTGCTCACAGGCTCTCTGCTGCAGCTGCCAGCACGGCTCAGGGAGCCTGGCAGAGCTCCAGGTGTCAGTTCCCAGCAAGGCACAGCTGCCCTCTCCCACTCCATGCTTGCACTAACACTGCCCAGGGGACCTTCAATGCAAGCAGTCTCCTAAAAATATTCCTAATTACTGCCAGATAAGTGTTTGAGTAAGTAGGGGAGAGGGATACATCCCCCAAAATTGGTCAAGGACTTCACATACCAATCTCTATTTAGCAGTGAAAGATTGATACCGACAGTCAGTAACACGACTGCAGGGTACAGCTTCAAGTCCACCAAAAAAACCCACAGAAAAGCCAAAAATATGGAGGGAGAGAAAAAAAATATTTTATATCCATTTTAAGGTGTCAGCCCTGACAGGATCCTTTGCTGAGAGGCCTTTCGATGCAACAAAGCCTGAAGAAAAGGGTTAGCTGGATATGTACTAGGCCAGCGTTTGTTGTGGCCAAGAAACTTCCAGGACTAGAACGAGAAGATGCCACTAGACCCTTCAGACCACATCAAAGATGTGAACTCACCCTGCAGTTATTAAACAAGTATTCTCATTTACATAGCACGACAAACATTCGTCTACAACAAGACAAAATATGGACTGGGAGAACAGTTAAGTATCTCATCATAAGGTTTAGTACTAATACAGTGTATTGGGCTTTATACAGGTTCATATACACCATACACACATAGTACTCTATGTAGTATATACTATATATACAGTGGGACAGCACTATAAATTATAGCATATGTGTATAGTATGTATGTATATATGTACACTTATAGAACCTAATGTGCTGTATTTGCTATATATAGCGTGTGTTTGTGTGCAGTGTGTATGTATCTACATAAAAAACAGACACACTGTATAACATAAGGTACATAAACAGGATCTTGGTAAACTGCAATACCTTCACATACCTTTAACTGTCAGAGCACAGGAGATGCATCTTATGAGAGAAGCTTCCAGTGTAAGGGATCACCACAGCACAGTTTCAAATAACCACCTGTGCAGAAGTTACATGTGGAAGGAGGGAACAGGGCACTTGGTTGGACACAAATATCAGGAATCAGCCCATAAAGTGAAAAGAAACTTTTGAAAGTGGCACTGAACTACCAGTCCCCATTCAAAGCACCCACATTCCAACGCTGTTCATCATGACTGCAGCTTGTCTAAACTAATTCAACAGACCACACAGAACCAGAAAGCTGCTCAGGAACAAACAGCTGAAATACCTTCTCCCAGCACAGAGTAGGCGAAGGTGGCAGCTGGTTTGCAAAACCCATGAGAACAAGCTGTAATGAAACAACCAGGCAACTGCACCCGGCGTGCTGAGCCAGCAGAGGCCTGTGGACATGCTGGCTGTGGTTCAGCTGGCCTGCCAGACAGCAGCCTGTGTGTCGCAAGAAGAATGGAAGCAGTGTATTTTCTCACAGGGACTGTGTAAGCAGTTGCTTCAGTTTTTTTATCTCGGTCCTCAGATGTCATTAAATGTCTGTTTCTCTTCCCAGGCTGTGGAGTCGTACGTAATATACACCTTTTACAGCCTCATAAGCCTTGCTAAGTCCTAACCATGATCCTTGTGAGAAAAACACAGAAACTCCTTAGCCCAAGACACAGCCCAGGTGTGACACTGTCACTGTACATGGACTGGGGACTTGCAGTTTGCATTTTCCACACTGGAAGACAGACCCCTTTCCTCCTTTTTCTCACTCTCCAAAATGGTTGTTTGCAAGCTGCACCTTCTCAGGGCCATACCTGCCTCATCCTAGAAAACAGGCAGAGAGAACAGTTTTTTGCAAGAGGAGGTGTCCTTACTTCTGCTTACCTAAGCACTGCACACCAACACAGAGCCCCCCTTGGCACTGATAAGCAGTATTTCACCTCTCAGTCCCAGTGTCATCAGGGGATAGGGGAAGAAGGGGACAGAAAAGTGCAAATAATTTGGAAATAACACAGTTGATAAGTTGATTAACAGAAATGTTTGCAGGATATTGGTTTCTTGAAGTGGAGGAGTTCAACAGCTAACAGTACAAAGCTGAGAAGTGCATTGCTGCCCAGAAATTTCTTTGTTGGGGTCCCTCTTCTGAGGTACCAAGCTACCGGATATCAAAATTGATCTGTGCCAATAAATCTGTCTGGTGGAGATGAGAGCCTAATATCAGAAACTTCCTTAACATCTAAGTTTACCAGAAATGCTTCTAATCACTCTTAACTGCTTTTTTTGGTTCATATTCTAGATATTTCTACCAGAGCAGGACAAGAAAATATTAAATACACTGTTTGGTACCTCACATGTTGCATTAGCATCCTAACAGCCAATAAAGTGATCTATGGTCCAAGTGATTTTTAGTCAATACAGACGCGTGTGGTGCTCACTGTTGACAGATCAGGAGTCTGTCTGTAAAGGCAGAAGCCCTATTTTTCCTCTGTATTTTTTTAAATTCTCAACAAATAACAAACAAATAATAATAAAAACAAATAAACAAATAAACAAACTCCAGGCCATCCCGCAGCTGGGCAAAAGGTGCGCTGTTAAGAAGACCGATTCCCTCAGGGGAGGCTCTGCCGTCCCGCCGCGCCCCGCGGGCCCCGGCCCGGGCTGAGCAGCGCAGGCCGAGCCCGCGGACACCCCCCGTGCCTGGGCCCCGCACCCACCGCCCCCCGCCCGGGACCGCCCCGCAGCCCTTCGCCGGGCAGGCGGCACCCGCCCCGCAGCGCCCCCGTACCTGTCCGGGAAGCGAGCGTAGCCTTCTCCCGGCGGCCCGTCAAGGTACCTCAGCGGCTGCCGGGCTGCTCCGGGCGCCCTCGCCCCGCTCCCTCAGAGCCGCCCTCTCCTCCGCCCACCTCCCCCTCGGGCACCTCCTCCTCGGGCACCTCCTCCTGGCGGCGCGGCGGAGGCGGCCTGGGCAGGGGCCGGGGGAGCGGCGTGGCGGGAAATGGCGGCTGGGGCCCGGCCCGGGCCGGGCTGCGCTGAGCTGAGCTGAGCGGAGCTGAGCGGAGCGGACGGAGCCGCGCCATGAGGCTGCTGCGCGCTCTGCTGCGCGGGGCCGCCCCGGGCTCCATCCCGCAGCAGGTGGATTTCTACTCCCGCTTCTCCCCCTCGCCGCTCTCCATGAAGCAGTTTCTGGACTTCGGTGAGTCCCTGCCGGGCCGCACTCCCACCGCTGCCCCTGCTCCCGCAGGTGCCTGTGAGGAGCGGGGCGGCTGCGGCCGCGACCCCCACCCTGTCAGCGCTGCCCGCTGTTGCTTGTCCTTGTTAGTGCTGTGCTCTCCGGCAGAAAAAGGCCCTGCTTCCTTCTGGGACAAGGGAGCCCAGTTGGCGCATTCCCGTAGACTGGAAGTGTGACAAGGTTGAAATTCAGCTGAAAACTCCAGTTTTTTGGCACCACCAGAGCAATTGGGCGTTTTCCTGCAGAACCTGCATGGGAGAGGGTGGGGACAGCTGTGACAGCTGGTAGTGTGAGAGCAGTGACTCAGGTGAGACTGGTTAAGCCTTTTGCAAGCTGGCAGCGTGTGACCTTTTAAAGTATGTTCCAAACACCTGGAACGTTTAACCTCAGATGGCACTGAGGGGCTGGAACAGTCATCATTTCTCAGTCACATGTCTGTGCCCTACAGAAACACCTTACCCAAAATTTGCTGGTTTAGAAGGAGCAGGATGCAGAGAACAAGAGCCATCCTGGAAGATTCGGAATCTAGCACTGAAAATGAGCAAATCAGTAACAGGATACTAGGTGTTATATTCTTCACTAAAACCACTCATAATGCTTCCAGGTTTGACTGTCTGCTTGGAAACAAAAGGTATCACAGCAATTGTTCTATTCTGCTTCAAAGCAAAGACCACACAGGGAAAGGTTAAGTCTCACTGGGAACCCTTTTCAAAGCCTGAGGTTGGGGCCGTTCTACAAAACGTTGTTTCTGTATCCAAGGCACTCTGGTGCACATAAATGCTTACATAAGTGTTGCATATAAGCATCTAATTTGTTAATAGTTGCATTGCTTTTTATATATTTTTGTAAGTAAAACATAACGGACAACTAGTCATAGAGCCTCAGACTTTGTATAAGTAGGAAGATTTACAAAGAAAACTTTCTCTTAACTATCTGCTGTCACTTCATCCATCTATTCAGCGTTTTGTTTGTGGCAATGAAATGTATCCAACATTTAAAACTCCGGATTCATACAGGAACCCCACCATATGTTCTGTTGCTACCATACTTATAAGCAAAGAATCTTGTAATTCAGAGTTTGCTTTGACCTGCATTATTTTACCACTAAATACTTATAATGCTTACCTTAAAATCAGTGTTTATTTTCAAGGCACACTATTCCCTTGTGTCAAAGGATAGACTACTTTAGTAGTCTATCTACTACTAAAGTAGTCTATCTAACTACTTTTAGTTACCTGAACACAGGGTAAAAATAATTTTGAAAACTTTTAGATTTTTTTTCTCTTTTGTTTAAGGATTTAATTACAGATAGTAAAAACTAATAACAAAGAAAAAGAGTAGAGTGCAAGACTGAGACAGTATTTGTCTTTAAGACATTCTGTAGCCATTATAATCTGATGGTGTTTTCATTAGGGCTTTCTTTGCCTCCTTTTGCTCTAGTGAGAGCATTCAAAGAGGAAATAATGCAATCTGGTAATGCTAACTTAAAAAATTGAAATATTCCATAAGCAAATTTAGGTCTGACTCACATACATCAGTCATATCTTGGCTTAAAAGCCCACAGTATTTTCTGTAGGAGTCTTATCCATTCTTTGCCTAGATGGACTGTAGCTGCACAGGGAAAGACTCATTTGCCCATTCAACAAAGTCCTGCCCTAAACTGCCTTCCATATTTGACCCAGGATTGCAAAAATACAACCTAACTATTTTGTGGAACATAATTTGCTGACTATATGAGGCATTTAAAGATTATATTTATGTTCTAATACCTTTAATCTGATTTGTTTGTGGAATTTTTCCCAAGAAAAGGGAAAGACCAGTAACAGTCATGCCTGAAATGCAGTCTGACTAGGGAGAATGAAAGGTTTCTGGGCAGAAATATAATACTGGTAAGTGCCATTGGGGAGGAATTTCTTTTTCATTAAGTTCATTGACATTCTTTCATCACTGTAGTTTATAATGTATCTGAATCTGGATGCTTTAAAGGAAGGTAGTCCATTTCAATTTGATGACGATTTTTCCTGTTTAAGACACTCCCCCTTGCCAGATGGAAGGAGTGAACTGAGCAGTACACCAGAGTTAATTTTTAGGAGATGTTGTTGTAAAACACCAGACTGAGGTATGTACTTCAGTGCAGAAGATGAACAGGTTAGTAAGGTCAGATGCTGTTTACATGACACTCGTGAAGTCGAGACAGAAGTCTGGCTGAGAGTGACATACAGCATTTCGTAGCCTCTTCCCCACACTGCACCCTCCTTCCTTGCCTAGGAAAACAAGCTTTGTGGGAGTAAATTCAGGTCTTGATTTTAATAACCACGTTTCATTGCCACCCACGCAGATGACATTTGTCTGTAAAGAAGGACAGGTCTGTTATCAACAGGTGCAATATTTTCACTTCTAGCTTTTAAAAATGTAAAAAAATTAAAAAGTAAATGTATGGGGAAACTACTATGCCAATAGATAAGCACAGTAGCTGTCCTACTTTCATTTCTTTCTCAGTATTCATGTGAATTCGTTCATCTGTCTTCTATTCCTGTAAGACAGTGAACTTAAACTACAACAAATTTAGTTGAAAACAAGATTAGTATTACAGAATTTATTTTCTGAAAGTGTTCCAGTATGTGTTATGGTAATTCAGTAAGATCAATGATCAAAAGCAGGGTGTGTGGGACCACGATACTTTCTCAAGCACCCTTCCCATAAATAGTTTCCTGTGCTGGTTTCATTTGCCTCTCCGACACGCTCAGAATGACGCACTCTTTGATCAGTGGTGGTTAGAGTCAATGCTTGCTGCAAATAAAATGTACAATATACATGGATAAAAGCTGCATTTAAAGTTGAATAGTATGAGTCTGCAGCTATTGCTTTGTGTATTGCAGATTCTCCTTACTCTAACAGGGCTGGTAGGTTATAAATATGAGGTAAATTCTGAAATACAAATGGGCTGCTGCCATGAAAGAAACATTGCCTTGCCAGCCCAGCCGAGTCAAGTTTGAAACCAAGACACAAGCCTCTTATGCAAGACAGTAAGACTTTGTGTAGTTTTCTGCTACAAATGTTGACTTTGTTCTGATGTCATGTATTTATTTTGGTCTTAGGATCTGAAAATGCTTGTGAAAAGACTTCATTTATGTTTCTGCGACAAGAGCTGCCTGTGAGATTGGCAAACATAATGAAGGAAATAAGTCTGCTTCCAGACAACCTCCTGAGAACACCTTCAGTTCAGCTGGTGCAGAGCTGGTAAGAACAGTGATATTTCATACTTTCTGCATACACATAGGTTGGAGGAACTAATTCTTTTGTACTGAAAGAACATTTCACGGGCTTGTTACATGAACATCTCTTATTTAAAGTGAGATACTAAATATCCAATGTGGTATAGATCAGGAACTAAATTTACAGACTTGGAAAAAACTCTTTAGCAGCAATTAGAGAACTCATGAGGGAATTAAAAATCACTGAGTATTACAGACACTCATGTATGAGAATTCAAAACATTTTAATTAAAAAAAAAACAAACCACAAAAATCCACCAGAACAATGTTAAATAGAGGACTTACCTAAAAGTGAAGAGACTAGTTAAAGAAATCAAGAGAAGTAGGCTAAGGCCTGCAAAACATGCTTGCAAAAACATACTAGAAACCATTTACAAGATAGGTTATTGCACATTGATAGTAAAGATGTAGAAGATATAAGGAAAGCAATAGGAAGCTCCCAAAGCCAAAACATAAACCAATAGAAAGAATATGAAGCTATTGAAATAAAAAAGACATTCTTTGAAAAGTAAAATTTACTTTCAAATAAGGAACTTACACATAAGTATAAACTTGTTAAGATGAAAGCAAAACAAAGAGATTGCTTGGCAACAGCTACAGGCACAAAGGTATCTGGAAAGGCTTTTAAAGTTAAGAGATCAGAAAATCTGCCAGTGAATAAGTGGGATTGATTAGATGACTGAATATAAAAAGAGCTATCAATGAAGAGGAAGGCTCTTAATGAAACACAAATGCTTACATTCTCATGATACTAAATGACATTGATCAAATGAGAAATGATTTCTACTTGGACAAATGCAAGGTAGAACACAGGGAGGACTCTCCTCTCCCTGAATGCTTGCTTGTTTACAATGGAAAAAGAAATTCTGATGCTACTGGGGATATTTTTCTGAATATGTCAGTTGATGGGCAAGAAGGAAAATTGTGTTAGGAACTAAGTAACAAATGGGGAGGAATATAATTGTATGACTGTGTTAGCCCTTTATTGCTCTGAATTGCATGCTGTTTTAGTCACTCTGTCCTGAACAGAAAAGACCAAGAGGGATAATCAGAGGGTTGGAACAATTTTTACGTGAGAAGAAACCAAATAGAATTCTTCAGCGTGAAAAATGTGCATCTAAGGAAAGAGGCGGCAGAAATACTTAAATCATGAATAAGCTGGAATGATTTTTCTAATAACAGGAACTTGCTGGGGCTGCAAATAAGTGATCACCCACTGGGTTTAAAATACAAAGATAATCTTTTATGCATCCTAATTAAATTGTGGAGTTCATTGCTCTGGAAATTTTGGAAGAAATGTCATGAATAGATTGAAAAGAATCTAAACAAAATTCACGGTGGACAGGTACTATGACATGGAAACAAGCAACCTTGGAAAACCACAAATTGCTAACCAAAGAGATCTGGGGAGGCATGTTAGAATTGGTCTTTTTCCCGTTTCTTTCATTGAAAGGTACGTCCAAAGTCTTCAAGAGATCCTTGACTTTAAGGACAAAAGCTCAGAAGACTCAGGGGCTGTTCAAAGGTAAGGATTTGCTGTCACGTATATTAATATTTTGTTAATACTATGTGGAAGAACTGGCAAGAAAACAATATGTTAAGAATAATTTGATGTGTCTCAAATCTTTGCATAAGAATTGCAGTAGTGTCACCCCCTAAGTGATGCAGTAATGTCCCTGAAAGGAGGGTACAGTAAAACAAGATACAAAACACTGTAACATCATGTTGTTCTGTAGAGAGGCTTTGGTCACTGTTGGCTGAGCATAACTGCCATCTGACAGACATGGGATGTTCTGCATCAAAACGGTGGCACTGTTTTTCTTGTGGCAGTAATCGAGATCATAAATAAATAAATAAATAAATAAATAATTTTATAAATAGTCAAATTAGTTGAAGTGTTTCACTGGTAGTCACCTGAAATACACTGTAAAGTCTGACCTGTCTTCTAACTGCAATAAGCAGACCTGTGATATTTCACATGTAACATTCTTCATTTTTGTAGGCAGGTGCTCTGTTTGCCAGAGTATTAAATTCCCTTGGAAGTGAAATACTAACAGTGTATTAATTTTAGTTTCACAGATACCGTGATAAAAATCCGGAATCGGCACAATGATGTAATTCCTACGATGGCTCAAGGAGTAATAGAATACAAGGAAAGCTTTGGCATTGATCCAGTGACCTCGCAGAACGTGCAGTATTTTTTAGACCGTTTCTACATGAGTCGCATTTCAATCAGAATGCTCCTTAACCAGCACTGTGAGTGCCAGTGCTGCAAGGAGGGAAATGATACCTGTACTATGTCAACTGTATCTTCCTTTAATTTTTAAGTGCTTAGTGTGTACTTAAATGCTACTGAGGAGTACTCTGTTTGCCTTGCTATTTATAAACGCAATTCAATTTCTATAATATTTATTAATAGTAATCTTTCAAGTATGGTTAAGACTGGAAATATAGATTGCCTATAAATTATTATTTAGCATAGCTGAAGATGTAAACTAAAATTATATAATTATATTGGGTATTAAATAATATTTTCTTTTTTGGCAGCTTTACTGTTTGGTGGGAAAAATAATCCAGCTCATCCAAAACACATTGGAAGCATCGATCCTAACTGCAATGTTGTTGAAGTTATTAGAGGTAAATTCAGCAGATAAGAACTAGAATCCTGAAAACTTACATGAATCTCTGTACTAAGAGCCAGTACACATCCTGCTACTCATATACTGCTTAGTTCTTTTCTACCTGGAGCAGAAGTTTTATTTAAAGTGTAAAACAATTTGTATCTTTTTCCTATAAACCCAACTTTAAGAAGAAATGTGAGAAAGTGCAAAATCTCCCTGACAGTGCACAGTACTTGCAATTTTTGTTTTTCTTTTTTGGCAAACTGTACAGGAAAAAAAGTGGGAGGGGGAAATGTAACTTCCTGTGTTTTTATTATAGATGGCTATGAAAGTGCCAAGAGCCTTTGTGATTTATATTACATGAGCTCTCCAGAACTTATCCTTGAAGAGCTGAACGGTAAGTGAATATAAGACACACTCCTGAACATCATGATGGCTTCTTCTGAAGTAGCTGCTGGTGAAATGTCCTCCGTCTGCCTTTCGTGTAGTTAACGTGTTCTCTTTTATCTACTGTTGTAAATAGTTTGGGTTTTTTAAAATCTGGCAGAAGGCTTTCCCCATTCCTCCCTTTAATTGGAAAACTGAAATCAGTAGAAAAGTTTTTGACACTCCAGCTGTTGATGTAACAAATTTTAGCAGCCTCCTTCCCTCTCTAAGATTTCTTGTATGTCTTTACCTACACTATCGCATCTCACCCTCTCTGCATTTCTTGTGACACTTCAAAGATTTATACTTTATACAAAGGGTTATAGAAAGCAACTATATGTGACCTGATCAGTGATGCCAAAGTGGTTTTAAGATTAATTTCTAAAGCAACAAGCAACATTTGAAAATCTTGAGTGTGACTTTTGATTAACATCAACTTTTCAAAAGATTTCTGTTAAAATTTTCCTTCTTTTGAAAATTCAACAATACAGATTCACATTTTGAATTACTGAGAGAACGAATAAAAGATACTTCATTTGCTATTTAATTATTTACTCTCTTTTCTCCAGCTAAATCACCAGGACAGCCCATGCAAGTGGTGTATGTGCCATCACACCTCTATCACATGGTTTTTGAACTTTTCAAGGTCTGTGCACTTATTATTACACAAGTCTTTTATACATCTTTATTTACTGAGATTGCATTGGTTGGACCTTTTGAACCAATTCTAGATAGCAGTGTGTTTTTGCAAGTGCAAACCTCGTGCTATTTGCAAGAACATTGCTAAATTGTATTATTTAGACAAACAGTAATTGTATAGAAAATGAACAGCTTTGGAAGAGGTATCCATCTCCTTTGCCTAGCCACTGAATACATTTGACACCTTCTGAACAGACAGGTCTTAAAATCTTAAAATATATGAAGATACTATTTAATAAAGCAAGTGAGAATAAGATACACAATTTTTGGGATATCTTCAAATCTGGTAAAATGTGTAATAGATCCTATAGAGCATTCATCAAGCAGTTCAGTCCTAGACTTTTCTTGATCTTTGTGTCATATTGCATGTACTAGTCATTATAAAGAATTCTACAACAAGAACTCTGTACATTAAATTATTCAGATGTTTCCTTTAACAAAAGTAAATATTTGAAGTCTGTGTATTCTCATAAACTATATAAATACTGATACTGACAAACCAGAAATAGCAAATTAATATCACATTATATTAATATTAATTAATATAATTAAATTAATATAAAATTAAAATTGATGTTTTAAGGTAATATGCAAAGTGAATTAGGATTTAAATTGTACTTGAAAATTGCAGAATGCAATGAGAGCCACCATGGAACATAATGCTGATCACTGCATTTATCCTGCAATTCATGTACACGTCACGTTGGGAAATGAGGATTTAACTGTGAAGGTACCCACTTTTTTTTTATTACTTTGAAGGTTATTTTGATCAGTGTTTTTTTCCCTGCCATAGGCAGCATATTACTAACTTTAGCTGGTGATCTGGTTCATCAGTAGATGGTATGTGATGAGGTATGTAAGTAGAAAGACCATTATGGAACTTCACATAGTGCATCGGTAGGAAGTTCATGAAGAGGTTGCACAGTCACACTGAAGGCTCTGCAATAGCATCCTGTGCTTTTGTCATGCTCGTGTCTTGCCAAGCTTGTAAGCAACCATGACTAAAAATGAAGGAGCATCTTCATACAGTTTTAACATCAGCATTTTTTAAGTGACAATGACAGAGCTATACAGGTGTGAAACAACCCAAAAACGAAAAGAAAAATATTGTATATTCCACACAAATCAAACCTCCTTAAGTACAGTTTGCAGTTTCTTCTTTTTCTGTACAACATCCATGTTGGATTTTAAAGACCAACTGCAAGCAGAGGGTTTTTCATAGGTCTTTAACTGTAGTAAAACAACTCCTTTGATTTACTCCTTCAGTAACAGGTTTTAGTAAACTATATTTAACTGGCAGTATTCTGCAGGAATAAAGATTAAAAATAGAACCTGGCATTTTGTAAAAGGTATAGATAGTGACCTCAGACAAAAGATAAAAGCCATGCACAATTTAAGTAGAATATTCTTGCTTCCAGGAGAACATGAATGATGCTTACAGTAGTATTTTATTTAGTGGTTTGGATAAGGGATGAAAGGGAAGGATTAATCTCTGTCTAGTCATTGTTGGAGATGGGAATTAAAGAAGACCTGTAACTTCTCAGGGACAACTTCATATGATGTTTTACCTGAACTTTCTCAGGCTTTTTTATTGTTTGAGAAAAGCTGTCTTTTATAAAAATGTATTCAGGGACATAACGGTACATGCTCCTTCTTGTTCCAGATGAGTGATCGTGGTGGTGGTGTTCCTATGAGGAAAATTGACAGACTGTTCAACTACATGTATTCAACAGCACCACGTCCTCGCGTGGAGACTTCACGAGCTACACCTTTGGTATGTGAATCTTTCATACCTTGGCATCTTGGCTATGTTTAATGGTCACAAAAGAAACCATTGAACCAAAGCTATTAAGTACTGATTTTAGAGATACAATGAGTATTGCCATTTGAATGTTATAGCTTAATTTGAGTATTTTTCTGAAAATAACTGGAAAATTGCATAAAACACTAAAAATGTTTCCAGATTCTGTTTTTCTCTACTACATCTAAAGATCAGCTACCTCAAGCAGAACACTTAGCTATGCTGCATGTACTGGAGTAAGGACAGAACACTGATTTCTTTTTGTAGCCACTGAATGAATGGAAAAATAATTATAGCAATGACTTTGGGTCAAGGCCATAGTTCATTTGTACTGTGAGGTCAATTGTACTGTCCCCCAGCAAGGATGAAGGAGCATAGATGTGACAGGCCATATGAAGAATTTACTTTGGTTTCATGTGCATGTAATAGATGCACAAGGAATAAAGCCTAAGCTCTCAGTTACAATCTCTGAACAGCTTTCCTGTATTTATTCTCCCACATTGCATCAATGTTCTGCACGTAGATGACTCTGCAACTCATTAAACACTAGATCTTTACAGAGAAGTGTTGTGTATGCTCATTGAGAGATCACCTCTAAACTTTAGTAAATGAAAAAAATTATGCCCAACATTTCAGGGCTATGTCCTGCTACTACAGTCAGGGCTTGACAGAATTTTAGTATAAGCTACAAATTCAGAGACATTTTGTCTTGAACCTTTTTTATATATACTGTGTATATATAAATATAAGTATATATATAAATATATATATACTTTTTAATATATAAGTTATATATATATATATAAAAACTTTTTTATATATACTACAGATGAAATGTATCCAACTTAAGTCCTCGGTGTTCTTAAGATTAGTAGCTCCATGAGACATAAGACAGACACAGTGCAGTTTTCTCCAATGGTATCTCTTCTTCAAAAAGCTCCCACAATACAAGAAGTGTTAACTACCAGCCCTGCCTGACAAAGGAATAAAACAGTTCTCATAATTGCAGTCATCTGGTTTTGGGGGGCCATTATAGTAAACATCTGAACTCCTCTTACTGTTGAACATCATGCTTAGTTTGTCTGTTTACCTGTGAAGTTAAAGCAGAAAACACCACTGATTGATGCAATTAATGTTAATGTACCTTTTTTCCTGGATCAGGCTGGATTTGGTTACGGCTTACCCATATCACGTCTGTATGCACAGTACTTCCAAGGAGACCTGAAACTGTATTCCTTAGAGGGCTATGGTACAGATGCAGTTATTTACATCAAGGTATGATGTAACACTTTACCATTTACATTTATAAACAACTGTAATCTAAACTGCTAATAGGAACTCCTTGTTCTGTTTGTTACTATAACTTTAGTTAAAAAGAATCATCAGTTACGGTCTTCTCTCCTTACAGGCCTTATCAACAGAATCCATTGAAAGGCTCCCTGTGTATAACAAAGCAGCCTGGAAGCATTATAAAGCAAACCATGAAGCAGATGATTGGTGTGTGCCAAGCAGTGAGCCAAAGGACATGACCACGTTTCGCAGTATGTAGCTTTTTCCTTGGCAGCTCATAAGAAGTAGGTTTGTCTGTAAAGGGAATTTAAAAGACCTGATTTGTACCAAGATGGTGACTAAGTTTGATATGTGAAAGTAATTTTAAGTGGAGTGACAGAAGGTGTAGTGTAAATAGTCTATTCTGAAATTAAAAGCCAACAACCACTGAAACACCCAAACCTGTACGTACTTTTAAATTTTAAGAACGTCACAATTTGTTTAATTTTCTATTTTTGGCTACTTTAAGAGCTAAGTCAAGAGAGCAGTATTTTGGGTTTTATAGGGATCAGTGCAATCTCTATCGCATCTGGTATTAATTCATATAATTAAAAATTGCTTTAATGGAAAAACTGTTGAAAAAGCTCACCAGAGCATTTTTCCATTATACAATATTAGAGATTAATGAGAAAATTGTGTAAGAAATATTGAGGAGCTTATTGCTATACCTTTGCACCCGTATGGCATTTGCTATTCTTTTATCTTCAGCATGCTGAAGCCTAATTTTGGAAAGTTAGATATGTTACCAGCACACCTTGCCTACATCAAGGGTTTTTTCACTTGCAAAAATCACGCTTACCTCCGTAGGGATAAAAAAATAAAAAAAAATTAATTTTTATCTGCAACTACTGGTATAATGTATCTCAGGTATGGGGCATCGGTTGAATTTCTTTTTTTGTAATGTGAATATATAACACATGTGAAAAACTTATCTTCCCCTGATCATTGTGAATTAACAACTAATGCTGGCTTGTGTACAGTAGAGAAATGTTGTTTTGCATTTGCCTGTATTTCTGCAGGTTCTACCAAAACACAGCATCAACGTTCTAGCCCTCAAAAGATCTGACTTGGGTTGTCAGGTTACAGCTGTAAATGGAAACTATTTTAATAAACAGATTTTTTTAAAATTTGCCCTTAATAGGGCATCTCTATTACTTTGACAATATAAGCTACCTTCTCAGGAGTATTTAAGAAAAAGTAGAATTAACAGTTTTTGAAAATACCTTTATGACTTGTGATGTGCTTCTGGTCTTATTTTTGTAGTAACTGGAAGTCACACTGTAACTTAAACATGGTGAGCAGAATGTGTATCAGTCAAACTGTCAAAACATACTGGGGAAGATAAGGGACTGAATGTTACATTTCAGCTACAAACTCCTTCTTTTAAGAAAGGATTGAAATTTTTTTAATGCCTGCTGTGCCAACTTTGTTCAAATCATACACATGAATGTTGCACCTCGATCCCTGTAATTCCTGAATGTTTTAAGAGTGATGCAGTTAACACCAATAAGAATTAATCCTTTTCACAGTTATATTAATGGCGTGTAATTCTGTGATTTTTGTTCTGCAGCAGACATGCATAATCCCCCTCAGAAAGAATAAGCCTAAATTTTGCAAGTTTACTATCTCTGTGCAGAGCAGAAGGTGAGATACTGCAAACAAAGGGCATAGCTGGTATGTTAGAAATTGTTCTAGTTGTAGCTGAGCCAGATTGAAGATTTACCACCTGCTACCTCCCTAGCTGAGTTCTGCAAAACAATGAAATGGGTTTCTACCCTGGTCAAGCTTAATGTAGAGCACTTTATCTGGAGTGAATTACAGACTGGTCTATATACACCAACAGTCCGAGGGAGGACTATTGTAGCTTCATTGACACCACAGCAGTAGAGTTACCTGCTCCACTCAAGCTTGTGGGCATCTTGAGGCCTCTGCTTTTCTTCCTTACAAGGATGCGAGGTGGTGACTGGCACACTTTTAATCTGCTTGGCTACCAAGTGAGGAGAATCTAGAGCTGTTCTCTTCTTTGGCCCTGCAAAAGGATGTACGTGAGAAACGCTACACGTGGTAAAATAGGGCCTGGACTGATGCTGGAAGGGACACCTGCAGCTACTGCTTTTGCTAAACTAAAGCTGAAAGTTACAGCAAGGGCTTTTAAGAACTCAGGTTTGAAGCTAAGCATTCTTGCTTTTGTGCTAAGTTTTACATCTTTTAATTAATTCAGTTGAATTGATTTTAGTAATAGCTGAGAACTGCGAGAGATGTTTCTGAAGAAAAGCTAACAGTTTGTTTTCTACAAAGTTATTAAATATTTCAGATATTATTAAAATAAAGCCTAAGAGTTAGCTCTCAACTAACTACGAATTGTATTCTGATTATTAGAAACTTGCTGTGTAATTATATTTGTATTTATCTCTTCACCTGCCACCCCAAATGATTGTGGTGAAAACACAAATGTGTAGTATTTTGGTTTACAATGTTTAACTCTACTCACAAGCCTGGTCTTTGACAACTTTTGGTTTAAAGAGAAGTTCAAGACAATTTTCATGTTTAGTATTTCCCTTACTATACTGAAGTAATTCTAGTACATTGGTTAAGTTGAAGTGAATCACTGTAGAAAATTAGTATACTAGCTCAGCTATCAAAATACTGAGATTAACAGTTTTGTACGCAAATGGACTCCGTCTTGCACTGTAAAATTAATCTTGGTTTGTGTTAATTTTTTTGAAAGAATCACTACATTTATTCATTAAAACTGTTGTAAAAATTAAACTCTGTTGGGTGACTGTGTATCTTGGTACTAAGCTCGTTCCATGCAGCCTTCTTGTTCCACATCTGACAGATGTTGAATGTGGTGGTCTGGGATAACCAATGTTCTTATGCTCAGGGGGCAGGTGAGTTCATCATCCCTGCCATGGCCCCTGTTTAACTACAACAGCTCAAACCATTATTCCCACTACTCTCCTTCATGGGAAAACCATTCGCAGGGTGCAACAGCAGGCTTAAGGGAAAAAAGGCAATACATGGTTATATCAATATTCTGTGTTCTATCTGAAAGCACTCAACCTTCTTGACTGATTTAACTGAAGGGTGGTTTTACTTGTGTGATCCTGAGCATTTGACGATTCTGTACTTCTAATTCCTTTCTCTTTTACCAGTGGGGCAGCATTCCTCTCTGGCTCAAGGTCTGTAAGTCTGGCATACAACTCAAAGCTACTGAAAACAAAGTAAAACAAAGTAGTAAGTTAAATGACCAAAGAGTAGTTTCTTAATGCATCAAACTGAAATATAACCCCTTTGAAAAAGTAATTATTACTGAGATTTTCAAACTTTATTTTGGAAATGCCTAGTGTGCAGAAGCATTTCCATACAGTCGTTTTGCTGAAATTCTTAGACATTTATACAAAAAAAAAAAAAAAAAAAGAAGAATGTGAAACACCAACAGTGAAGTTCATTCATTTAATTAAAATGAAAAACAGTCCACAGATTTAAAGGAGAACTTGGTCCACAGAAACAAACTATGTAAGTTTTGTTCTAGTCTCTTTTAGGGTGGAACTGATATTTAAACTAGTCTATGTTTCTGAAATACTCTAATTTAAGGAAGTGCTCTTTGTAGTATCTCTAGAAAATAGTATGTAAATATACAAAACACCAATTCATGTCCTAAGCTATTTTGAGAATCAAATCCTCCTTTAAAGAGAAAAAATCTGTAGTCTACAACTGAACATTTAAATACAAGGCAGAAACCCAGTGCGTCAGTGATAATTTTTCCTACAATTCTTCCCTCAGTATTTTAAGTTTGAAAAACAGTATTGTTTAAAATTAGCAAATATATAAATTTGGTCCGCAAAAATCTTGTAGCAGGTAGAAAAGAGAAATACATGTATTGCAAATTGATCTTATTCATAGCATAAATCTATAAAACTATGTATTATTTAGGAAAAATAGGTTAAAAATGATCTTATTTATAGGTTTAAACCTTGTCCCAACACCATACGGGTAGTGTACAGAAAACTTAATATTATGCTTAGGATATGTAGTTTATGAAAACTACTTAGTATTTCTTGTTATTTTCTCAGTAAATTGCAACACAGAATTCAAAAACAATGTGCTACTAAAGTGAACTTTGAATGAAGTCCCAGAAATACAAGAATTTAAACAAAATAATCCATAAATTTGAAATACATGCTTTCTTTTAAATTAATTTGACATTACCATTTTCTTAAACTTAATTTTTACTATACATCTTTAGTGGCAACAGATAAACAGACTGTCACAGACTGAATTTGTTGGCAGGATTTTTCTATTGTCCCTCTATCAGATTCAACTCTACCAAATGCTAGTTGACTACTATTGGAATGATCTTAATACAATATTCTACTTTCCACAAACATCAATTTCAATGAAAAGGGCATAAGAGGTCTTAGAAGCAGAAATGTTACTTAAGGCAGAAAGTTAAATTATTGTCTATTAGTACAGGCAGAGTCAACTAGGAATAAAAATACTGAAAACATTATTTCATTTCATTGGGCTGTAATGGGGAGGGACCACTATTAAAAAGTAAAAAAACACCTACCATATTAAACTGTTGCACTTTCCCTCCTCCCTTAATTGTACAATTATATACAAATCTGCCGAACTACCTCAAGATTAGGCAAGTCTGCACTAAAATAAAAGGTCATTTTAGCAGCTTGATTCAAGAGTGGCCACCACTCTGCCAGTCTTGCGAACTTCTTTCTCCTTCTTTTGAACCTTTTCCTTCTGCTTTTCCAGTTTTTCCTGTGTTTTTTTAATATCCTTAATTTTTTTCTTTATTGTTGATCTGTCATTTTGACTGGAAACTCCCAAAGCCTTTGGAGGGGGAAAACAAAGCAAAAATCTCATCAGTAATTTTTTCCAGTGGTACTGTCCACAGTGCTTGTGCACGAACCATTTAAGAAAGTGTAATTGCTGCAAGATAGTCTGTTTATTTGAAAATAACAAGTCAGGCCTCAAAAGCATTGTAAATAATCATCTGGGTAACAAGGTAAGTAAAGAGAGTAGGAACGACTTGTCAGTCATGAAATAACAGGTTTGCCTTTTACAAACATGTAGATCCCTGAGAATTTCCATAAAATAGCATAGGAAGTAGCAGTCTCAAAATACAAGAGGAATTTATATTCAGTAACTACTCTTTAATTTCAATATTAAAGATTTTAAAGTGTGTTATTAGAAAGTGATGCAGTAAGCAGCTGGTACACTTCAGTGTTCGATCAGGAGGTGGCAGCAGCTGACTCCAAGTTCCTGAATGCACTCACACCCTCTTAAACCGAATGGCATTCCATGCACATTGAGCTTTAGACTTCAACATCAGAAGTTGCTCAAACAGAGACAGTCACTTAACTGTGTCCAGGAAATTTTACAAAATACAGGACATTTAGGGTTGCACATCTATTTTAAAGTCCAGGTATATTTTGGAGACTAAGTTAGATGCTTTTTTCCCCCCCAAATCTCACACATTCTGTTACTGACTATTAATAATAATGTCCCTTATGCCAGAATAGACCAAGGAACCTCTCTTAGTCACACATCTTGCTTGTCCAAAATGCAGTCTGATAATCTAACAAGAGAGAAAAACTGAAGAGTTTACTAGCACTATAAGGAACACACAATACCACGCAGCTTCCAGATCTGAAATGGCAAGAAAAGGCTCAAAAGACTCAGAATACTTATTTTCAGCAGAAGTAAAAACCCAAAAAATTTGATCACTGGATATGATTTTAGTCTTCTCATTTGAAGAGGAGATGTGGAAGAAACAGATTTCTAAAACAGGATTCTGCAATTCTATGCATTTGAATTGGCCGGATCTTGTTTTGATATGACCTTTTGTTGAGACTGATGACAGATGTATCAAGACCCTTTGGACAGTTATGCTTAATTGCATTTCCTCCAGATGCAAACAAGGAAATAATATTTATTATTTTTCTGATTATAAACAGCTTGTCTTTAATTCTACAGTCAATTACTAACTACCATCTAACTGTATAGTCTTGTATAGTCCAAGTATTTCAAAAGGAAGTAACTCCAAATAAGAAGTAAGACTAACTCCCTTAAAAAGTCATGAAAACAAGAGAACACTTTGCAGTTTAAAATTATGTTTGAATATGCAGTGAAACTTAAGTGATTACAAATATATCCTGGGATATTCACTTACCTTTAACTTCTCGCTGTCGAGCTGCATTAATTGCTGTCCATCTACGTTCATAGCTGTGAACTCTGTAATATACTGCTCCATGTTCATTCCCATTAACCAGTGGCATACTTGCTGCGTGGTCCATTCAGAAATAGGTCTACTGTGCCATTGATTTTGCTTTCCTGTTGTTGCAAATTCGTCATCTAATGCCTAACCAATTGAGAAAAGTCACCATAAGCAATGTTTTACTCGACTATATGTTGAATTCCAGTTGTTGGTTGAGTTTGATTAACAAAATGCATTTTTAAACATACTCTATTCCAAAAGGACTTAAGTTCTTGAGATCAGTTTACAGTCAGTTTGCCTAGGAGTTTACTATAAACAAAATGACTACAGCATTCAACACAAAGTCAGAAATAGACAACATAAATGTTTTTCTTCAAGAAATTATATAGCAAAGCATTAGCTTAAATTGGGTGTATCCTAACAGTGAATGCGTTGCTCACTTAGTTGGTTAAGGGAGCTCAATCCTAATGTTAGATGGTACCTTGCACAGCATGAAGAATCATCAGGCAGCACTTCAACTCTACTATTGGTTATTGTTAAGTGATGTAAGTCGAAAATAAAAGCAATTCTAGTAGTCTGTAACAATCTGGTGACTGTTCCAGGCATAGTTTTACTACATTTCTAAAAGAGACGACTGTTCGTTCTTTCTACTGATGCTATCACATCAACATTTTAAAGGGTCTAGTAGAAAATGACCATTTCAGAAACATAAGTGCTTGTAGCCTTCCTCTGAAAATACACTTGGCCAGCTCACAGGAGCTTTTGAAGCACACTGCTTCAATTTCAGTTTGCTTCTGAGGGGAGAAGGTACTGCTGTTTGTCCTGAAGCACTACTACATCACAAAAGAAAATCTACAGAAAACAGAGCTCAGTGTCTTTACAGAAGAAATTTGAGTGTGGTACTTGAATCAGTAACATCAGTTACCTAAAGTTTTATTAACTATCCAAAACGATCCCTCACTAGCTCATGATTGAGTACAGGCTGCATCAGACTTGCATATTGCTCCACCAGGCAGCGTCCATGATTGATCGAAGATATTTGCAAAACAGCAGAAAGTACTCCCCCCTTTCCCAGGGAGCCTTACACATAATCTGTAAACAGAAAACCTGGAAATCAGCATTTTTCTAGTGATGGATTTGAGATGTGACCCTGTAAGTCTCAGGTGAACAACTACAGCTCCCAGCCACAAGGATCTCACAACATTTGATGGAACATTTGGGGGAGTTTCACTTCCAAACAGCTATAGTCTGGTCCCACAGACTCAATGGTTGTTAGCAGTTGGAATGCACCAAGACCACTGTTGGAGCACATCTGATTTGATTTCCAAGGTAAATCAAAGTAAGGCAAGTGGGAACAATCAGGAGATTTATTTTTTAAAAATGAACTCCTTATCCAAATCAAAATCCTTATGTAGATATAACAAGTGTGAACACATCCATTTCCTGAAGTGCAAAATAAAAATAACAATTTACATTAAATAACAGCAAATAGCTCTTGAAGAGGTTTTGCTTGAAGTGCTCTGTACAGCATCTGTATCAATACAACTGGGGCACTGTAGTTTCCTATCCAAGCTATCAAGCTTTAGATGCTTCACACAGAGAAGATTAATTTGATAAATTACCGAGGGAATTTCAAAATGCCAATTTATTTTAAATAATTTTAGATAATAGTGTTGCTTAATCTGCTAATGTAATACAAAATATATATTGGTAACTTGGTCTCATACTAGCACCTGTTCATGAATAATACATTAAAAAGGGGAAACACTTTACATTTGAAGTTTGACTTGTATCTCAGAGTCATATGTGGTCTATTAATCTGCAAGAACTATTAGAACATACATATTGCCATATGTATTATGTATTTTTAATATATATCTACTTCTATTCCTTGTAGGGTAATATGCATGTATCTATCTATCTATCTATCTCCTTTCCATGGAGAAATGTGTAAAATCTTACATTCCAGTTGGAACTCACTCTCTAGTTTTATTGAATCTGTGCAAGCCATGCAAAAACTTTGCTTCTGTAATTTCAGAGTATAAGTACTTGAGGAAGGTGTACTCCTGTCAAAAAAAGAGGCACAGATTCATTCATTTCACTCAAGGAACGCATTCCCCTGACAGAATCTCGGGGGCTCTCTGCATCAGTTCCTCCGAGCAGTGCGGATTAGAGCAGGTAACAGACTGGAGTCCTCCAGGCTGAGCTACTAATTGCAATACAGGGTTTCAGAATCAGCAGTTGCTAACAAACTCCTCCTACTTCATATTGGTAAAGACAGACCCCTAAAACCAGAAGTTGTTGTAGCAATACCTGAATCTGTGTTAAAACACCTAGACATTATCTCCTCACAGAAAGATATTTAATCCTGTATAATTTGAATTTTTCATTACTGCACAAGGGAAAAGCACACCTAACTACTTTTCAGAATACGAATAGGAAAGTGAAAACTGTAGAAGGGTAAGATGAAGAACACACACTTCTGAGTAATGCTTATTGGTCATTAAAAAACACCTCTACATCATTTTCCCCCAAATATTCAGAGGCACAAGGAACATGCCAAGCTGTTTGTACATCGAAGTTACGGTCCCCAAAACAGCCAGCATGCACACAAGAGATCAGCTGCAAATTCAGAACGCAGAACTAAAACTACTTATAAGGTAAGGAAGCGTGAGAAAGCCATGGGCTCCCACATAAAAACACAGGTGATTCAGAAAGCGAGTACAGAAATACTGAAGCTCTGAAGATAATACAAAGCCCAAGAAAACACTGCTCACACCATTTAACATATTAAGAACTTTAGAAGGATTACCAGCCAGCTTGCTAGCCATCTGTGAGGGAAGTGCCTCTGCTGTAACTAGCTGGCTGCTAACAACATAACTCTCAGCAGGCAGTCACTTCCCCAAACTGCCTGTGAGCACCTGCCCAGCAGAGGCAGACTCTTCAGTGCTGCCTTTGCCTGTATCTCTAAGAGGTGCTTCCATCTCTCGTCTCCTAACAATTCCAGGATTTGTAAGGCAGCATGCAGTGGCACACCCCTCTGCAAGCAGGGGTTGTTCAACACTGGATAGCATGATTCCTAATGGATGTTTATGAACCCATTCAAACAACAACCATCAGGCAGAAATTCTACTTGTGAAGAGCTTAAGTTAAGGATCCTGTCCAGTATCTTTACTGATGATCTGGATGAGGGGATGGAGTGTACCCTCAGTAAATTTGCAGACAACACCAAGTTAGGTTGGAGTGTTGATCTGCTGGAGGGTAGGAAGGCCCTGGAGAGGGACCTGGACAGGTTGGATCTATGGACTGAGACCAACAGCATGAGTTTCAACAAGGCCAAGTGCCAGGTCCTACACTTTGGCCACAATAACCCCATGCAGTGCTACAGGCTGGGGGTAGTGGCTGGAAGGCAGCCCAGTGGAAAAGGACCTGGGGGTGCTGGTCAGCTGCCACCTGAACGTGAGCCAGTCTGTACCCAGGTGGCCAAGAGGGTCAAGGGCATCCTGGCCTGCACCAGGAATAGTGTGGCCAGCAGGACCAGGGCAGCACTTGTCCTCCTGTACTTGGCACTGGTGAGGATGCACTTTGAGTCCTGTGTGCAATTCTGGGTCCTCAACTCAGGAAGGACATTGAGGTGCTGGAGCAATTCCAGAGAAGGGGAATGAAGCTGGTGAAGGGTCTGAAGAGCTGAGGGAGCTGGGGTTGTTCAGCCTTGAGAAGAGGAGGCTTAGGGGTGACCTAATGACTCTCTACAAATTAATCCACTACTGCAACCTGTGAACAAGTTATATGATTTTTGACACTTCAGATTTTTACCTTAGTAAATTTATAACACTGTTTGTAAGACTGTTCTGACTTTCTATGTATTACTGAAATACTAAGGTTTTCACCAGAGCCTGATTTAAGACACCTAATAAAACCCCTGACATTCATGAGCCACTAACTCATTTCTGTAAAATAACTATGTTCAGCTTTTAATGAGTCTATAAATTAAACCCTTTCATTTAGGAAAAGATGCCCATCAGTCAATCACCAAATAAGACATCTCAGAATGCTACCCAAGTGCAGACATTAGGTTTCAGCTGTAGCCAAAGGAGTTAGTTCTCCAGGGGAAATGAACACTGACTTTCGGATGCCTAATTTCTACCTCTATATCAAAACTACCATATTCTGCCTTTTTTTGGTTGTTTCTTTTTTGTTTGTTTTTATTGAGACGAAATTTTACAGTAAAACAAACCTGTGCAGAAGTGAAGGCAAGGTCAAAAACGCTGCAGTTTTCACCCAGCAATTTGTTTTAAATTAGTGGAACAGAATGATATTATATTTAAAATTAAAAACTGCAAGAGAGTTTACTCCAATTTTTATGATATAACTAGGATCAGAACACACAGGCTGATGTGTCACCCACTAATCTGTGTCCTTAGTTCACGAACACCTTATGATTCTTTATAGTGCTCCTCAACATTCAAATATGGAACAGCCATCTGGTTTCACATTACACACATCTGTTTCTATTAAACATGCTGTAGTGTGAACAACAACATCAACAAGACACATATACACACTTTGAAACTCACCTCATTTGAAGAGAAGGTTAAAGTGTGTGAACGACCTGACAGATTTGGTTCTGTCACTAACCCTGAAAGTTCACAACTTGGCTTGCTATGGTATGTATCATCTATGACAATTCTACTCTGCAAACAAGTGGAAATAACGTTTTATTAACTCACTCCTTGGAAAAGCAGGTCATAAGGTGACATTCTAGTAATTTTGATTTTTGGTAAAAAGAAAAGTAGTACAACTTAGTTACCTTTAGAACACATATGAAATGCACTAACTACACAAAGCATCTGACTTGTTTTTGTTAAACTTCTGAATTCAAAACCACAGTAACAAATTTAAAGCAATATCCCCCAGTAAGAGCACCTTGTGTGGAGAATGGGTCATAACCTGAAATGGTGTTAAAGTACCCAAGGAAATACACGTGGTTACTTTTCCAGCAGGCATGCCATGCTCCGGGAGAAGCAATTTAAAATGCATTTGTTGGAATTATTCATGCCAAATTTGTATTAAACTGAAGCCTACACAAGCACTATGAATGTGCTTCAGAAGGTGGTGGTTTTTATCTCCTGTTGGAGAGATAAAAATCCATCCTAATTGTTTATGGTCATCAGGATTCCCATGACAGATGGGAATACCCCCATATCTTACAAAGTTTGTGAAAACGAAACTAGGTTTAGACTAGACTTCACAGCTGCCCACTGTTGCACCACTGTAGTCAACAGTAAAGCAAACAGGATTCAAATCATTCATTAATAGAGAATACAGAGCTTGCCCAAGGACAAGCTTTCCAAAAGCCTTAAATTTTGATTTATGATACTGTACTGTATTGCAGTTCCTTTAACAGCTTCAGTGAGGGTGGTGAATCACTGTAACAGAGAGGTGGTAGGTGCCCCATCCCTGGGAACATTCAACATTCAAGATCAGGTTGAACAGAGCTCTGAGCAACCTGATCTAGGGGGGTTGGACTAGGTGACCTTTAAAGGTTCCTTCCAAGCCACACTACTCTGATTCTGTAATTCAGTTTTGAGGTGGTGGCTGCATTTGAGGCACAGGATCATGTAATCTGAAAATTACCATATATGAAAAATACCACATAAATGCAAAATACCTTTAGAAGAATTTTTATAGTATATAGACTATATCAAGCTATGTAAAATTTCTTTATAGTTAAAGTACCAAATAGTGTAAAAACACTACAACAAAGCTGAACATTTCACATGTTAAACAATTACTCAGATGTCTTTAGAAAATTGGTTTAACATTGTAAATAAACATTAATTATGCAGTTTGACCATCTGAATATATTATTTGCAAAACAGAACACTCTTCTGAAATAAAAAATTGTTACTTTAAAAAAAATTAGTATTTTAATAATTCACTAAAATAAATTCTTCAAAGCAAAATTCAGGTTAGAAACATGACTAATATACTATCATATGACTATCATATTGAAAGAACTGTAAAATCATACTGAAAGAATGTAAAACCTTCATAGCATTACTGTTTACATTCAGTTATTACACTGTGTTTAAAGGAAGTTTTTGGATCCTTATGCCTGGCTTAGCATCTAAAAGCAGCAGGATCTGAAACTTAGCCAGCCAGTACTGCTACAGCCTCAGGCAGGTTACCTGAGCAGCCTGGGACCCCAGCTGAAGACTCGGAAAAAACCTGATGCTACACCTGAAAACTTCACACCAATTTGGTAAAGAGTCCTAAAGAATACTAATGTATCTGTTTTCCAGAATATTCTCTAATTTGATTACCTCCATTTGTAACTCAGATCGTGATCTGTATGATATCTTTCATTAGGGAGTGAAAAATAATTCTGCCAAAAGCATGCATCCTACTTTTGCTTTTCTAAAATTTATTTCCCAATACTATTATCTGTTGAAAACAAACAGTAAGAAATTATTCGCCATTATGTTCTCCAATTTTCTCTAAGTCTCTAATCAAGTAACTACACTTTTAAGGATGCCATACCACACCCCCACATGCATAAATAATCTGAGATCCTAAATTAAGCTGATCTTAAAGACAGTTTTCTTCAGTAAATGATGCTCCTATAAGAGAATGACATTTTTGCCATTATATTCATTGAGCACCTCTGTATCTGTGTTCTGATGGCAATTTAACCTGAACTTTCAATTTTCTAGCTTATCCTATTTTTGTTATGGGAGCATACACTTGATCTTTTACTCTAAATTACTGATACACATTTATAAATACACCCCAACAGCCAAAAAACCCCCATCACCACCATATCACAACAAACAAAAAAACCCCAAATCACAACTTGAGTTTTCCTGCTGACTTTGTGTGGTACTGTCCTTGACTGAAAAGTGGTGTTCTATTTACCATGTAGATTATTTTATTAATTACATTATATTTTAGGGACTTCTTTAGTCTTTTAGATGTAAAAATTATTACCAGAAACAATAGAATACTTTGTCCATCAACCTATTCTCAAATTAACTTCAACCCAAACTGAAAATCTATTTAGGAGCTTTTCTTTTAGCTACCCTTTGTTTACTCTTTCTATCTTTACAGAGAAAATCAAGAACAATTAAGAAACAAACTGGTCAAAAACCCACAAACCCAGCATTATGATATTTAAGCAAAAAATTTAGAAAAAACCATGAAGAAAACATTGCTAAAAGGAAAAGCATTTGAGCATCAGCATAATCTTCCAGCTGCTGTTTTGCAACTGGCCCTAAGGAAAAGAGCAGCAAGCAGCAATTTACATGCTGCAGCACGAGAAGGAAACAACCAAAAAAACCCCAAACCAGATGGAAGGTTAAAGTAACGATCAACTTGGATAAAGTAAGACAACAATAAGAAGAAAAGGCTATCATTTCAGGGCAATGAAAGGAACACCCAATCTGGTAAGATTTATACCTTTCTGATGGCCAAAAAGAACATGTTTACATAAAAATCTTAACGGGTGCTTAAGCACATTAGGGGTGCTTATAGTAGAAATGCAGCAGTGGGACTTCCACTATGCTTAGAAAAATTATTTGAATCAGAAAGGAGGAATGAAAAGGAGAAAAATGGGTTCTTCAGAATCAATGACTTTGAAAGATAAACCTCTGAATGCATATCTAGACAGAAAACATCTCTTGATAGCTTTGCTACAGCCTATTAAGAGATCAACCATGCTCTCCTATTTAATGAAAAACTGTACCCAAATATATGCATATACCCTCCAAGATTCTTGGTTTTGTACAGAAACACCTTTTGGCCACTGCATGCTTCAACAGAAGCAAACAATGCAGGAGCTGTAAATACACAAGACTGACGCACAACATTCTGTAAAGTTCTGTTCTACTTCAGAGATCAAAAAGTTCTTTCTCATATTAAGTTCCTGTGTTATAGTAAGGTAGTTCTAAACCCACTTTCTGTAAGTTTTAAAAACTACATATGCTGACAACTTACTCGTATCATAGGGACTGTAAATTTACACTGAGAAAACAAAGTAATTTAAAAAATGTATTATAACAGCCTTTTAGTGCGATTGGCATCTGGAAACATGGAAAGCAAACCTATTATCTGTCATCTCTGCAAAACATCAGTGACTTCATGGACTATAACCTGGCAAGTTTCTCTTCCAGATATGCAATTTCTCTCTAATAACACAGAAGAAAAGGAAAACATGAAAGGGTATTTTGCCCATCCAAAGTGAAGAAAAAGTGTGAAACTCGAGAATAAACTTAGCTTATGAGGTTACTCAAATAACTATAATTTTCAATCTAACAAAATCCAAGGGAAACAAGAATGAAGTTAATAAGATTGTTGGGAACAGTCTTACATTTAGACCTAGTCTTACCAAACATTTAGACAGCACACACATTACACTTTTAACTTTTCTAAGCTATTCTTTCAAATGGTTTAAACTATAAAGATGGTAACTTTATGCCTATAGACTGAACTCTCTTGTGTCCCTTTTAGGACTTGGTTAAAAGGCTTTAAATTATTAGAACATTTTTGGTTACTCAAAAGTAGTTTCTTGGAGGAGAGAGTGTTCTAAGGACATGTTTCTTTGCTTTCAATACTAAATTTGTCAGTGAAAACCAGGATGCTATCCTTCCTCCAATGGTCTGCTACTCCAGCCCTACATTCCAGTATGGTAAGAACTAGTTGGTCAACTGCTTGGAAGGCTGACCTCTATTTATGTACACTTCCTCCAAGTACTAGGCTGGGAAACAGATTTAGCTTTTAAAGCTATGCTTTCCTAAAGCTAGAGTTACTTTTAGTGTTATAAACCAGCAAAAAAAACATAGCCTGCGATTTTTCCTTATATGCTACTTCAGCCTGAATAGCCACTACTGATGTTTCCACTAAAGAGGAGGGAACAGGAACACTCACACAGCGTCTGCTTGTGAGGGCTGTAAATTCTCAAACTTCTGCAGCAATGTTTGCAAGAGGTGATGTGGTCGTGGACTAAGTCATTAGGCTTTCACATACTAACTACCGATGCTTTTACTTTAACAAGATGCAAATCTTCAAAGCACAAATCAGTCATCTTTACCTTGGTTCTGTTCTTCTCTTGACCGTGCTCACAACCATCCTGCCCGCTCTGGGTAACGTGCAGGCTGCTACTAGAAACTGGAGGCTCTTTGTGGCTGTCTCCAAACCAAGAGAAAGGCATGCAAGTAGGAACAGGGGAATCTGAATCTGATGCAGACAGATTGTTGCCAGAGTCATCCAAGAGTTCTCGAGAACCTCTGAGATAAGCAGATTAAATTGTGTTTAAAAACAACAACAGCAAAACCCCCATCCCACCCCTCAAACACACAACCCATGCCTTAAAAACCAAGAACAAACTCCAAGCACTCAAAACTTATTTTCAGCAGTTTCACAGCACAACTGATACTTAAAATGTACTGATGTTTACCTTTAACGATCCAGCCAAAATAATGTGTTATTTAACAACACAAATTTAAGAACTTTTGCAATATTTCACACAATCAAAAAATTTCAAGTAATATATTAATTTAATTTTCTTGACATTCATCTAAGCAAAATACAGTTTTTATACACAGTTTGCCCTACAGTTTTCTGTGTATTTTTTCTTATTTCATGAGATTAGAAGCTCATCTCTACATCATTAATCTTCATATAATTTTGTCACTGTTAAACACGAGTATAATTTAAGATCAAACAGTAATGATAGTTTTAAAGAAATTCTTAGGTTACAAATTTTATGAATGCAACATGTATGTATTAAACTAAGAAAATAACTACCTGCTATCCAGAGAACCTCTTAGATTTTCTTTTTCTTGCTTCTTACCCTTGCCCCCAGATTTCCGTAATCCACTGAAGTGAAAAAACACAAATTTCATAAAGCATTTACATTTAAACAATTGCAACATTTTTTAAATCAGCAAACTAGTTTTTACATTGATTTCGACAGTTACAAAAAGCAACATTTCTCTTGTTACACAAAGCATGATTTTGCAGATTATAGATGCAATTTAAAAAGTTCTGTCATTCATGTTTTATTTAAGAACAATGACAGCACCCTTTCAAAGACCATATATAACCAAAATAAAAACAGAAAATGCCCAAAGAAATGTAGCAGATACAACCAAAAAGAAGTTTCATTGCTATATAAGCATTCCTTGCACAGTGCACAGTGCACTTGGGCGAAGTCACTAACTACATTATCTGTGTGTGAAATAAGTTACCATTTTTTTTGTTATATATTCTGATGCATTTGTGGCAGTAATATTCTAAGTCTTCAATGTCAGATGGCTTCAACAAGCTTATACCTCTCTCCAAAGGAGCAAGGTTTACTGCAAAACATAGCAACTCTTCTCCCAAATCCCCAGAGTTCAGTTACCACACTATTTCCAGACAATACGCAGCTTGCACTTCTGTTTTGCCCCTGCAGGTGGGCAATCGCATTTTTTAAATGAAAGTCAGAAATCCACTCACACCTGTCTCCAAGGAACAGTTCAGTAAGCAGAGACTATAGCCAAACCTATGTAATGATACCTCTACTGTGGAAGGAATTAAGGCAAGACAGGTATCTATTTTATAGTGTAACACCAGCAGGACATAAAATTAGAGTCTAGGTATCAACAATATTTTGGCATAAAACTATGCACGTATTTGCAATTTAATGTGCTTGGTGGTGTATTCATACAAAAACTGAAGAACCCCAAGAAATTCTTTGATGGGAAAAAAGTATAGATAAATAAAGTCAAAATATGATAGAAACATGAAAGCAGCATTACAAATTCAAGACGATCAAGACTGTTCCAGTGATGTTGCTATGAAGTAGCATTACTGGATTTCCTCAACATGTTTTTATTTAGAGAACACTATATTCTCACAAGTAACACAGAACACCAATTTTGTCCAAAGGAACAAGAGTATATAATCTTACCCAAAATCTGGAAATCTCCTTTTGGACTTCCCTGATGATGTTCCTTCATTTGTTTCTACTGTCCTATCTTCATTTTTCTTTTCTTCTGCTTTCCACAGAGGGATGAAAAACAAAAACATTATTCTAAAAATACCTGCAAGTTTCAAGCACTAATCATGATGCTTCTAAGTTAAATACTAAAACCTAAGTGATAGTGTTAAAATTCATATTCTCACATGCAGACACTAGCTGAAAATACTGCTGCCATATCACCTAAGTTATTCTCTATGACTTCTTCCCATCAGTCTGGTTGTGCTGAACCACTGAAAAATGGCAACACAACAGTTACTTATGACTGTTCAAAAATACTGCTTTTGATAAACAGAATTATTATATTCTAGAATTCTATACCGCCTACAGAAAGATTAAACTTGCCACAGTATTTTGCTTCACTGAATTACAAACAAAAGATAGTTCAAGATAGGTTTAGAAAAAAGGATCTCCTCCTTTTGCAAAATGTTGACTTCAAAATACACAAAATAGATAATTAAAACTAGATAACCAGTGTAAGACGCATGAAAGAAACTAATTTTTAAAGCAACAGTTGAGCAAGTAGAGCATTTAATCTTCCTTTATTGTGCTTGAAGTATCATAGATGTTCCTTCTGTAATTTTTTCTGGTTCAGTAGTCTAGGTCAGTTCCTTCAAACGCGGGCTGTGTATGCAAGCTGCCAGCTCCAGAAAGTGTGCCTGACCAACAGGACAGTCGGTACCTGAAGGGCAGACAGACCCTAACAAGCTGAGTTTCTTGGAAATGGTATACAAACTGTGACAATTCTAAAGAAACAACTGGGACTTCGAAGCTCCTCGAAGACTCCTATTTTCAAAACTGAATACAACCCCTCTTGGGATCCAATTTTTCACCAAATAAAGCATGTTCAATAACAACTCTTCAATAATTAAGCAAAATTAGGTGATGAACTTTAAGCATCACACTACCTCTTCTCAGTGGATTGTAACAGATTACTGTAAGTCCTAAATGTACTTACTTTTAAGTTCTCAGGCCACTAGATGTTCTTTAAATAATTGAAATATGTTTTGTATTGCAAATCAGGTGTTTCATAACTAAGCTGCCTGTGAGAGAGATGCTATCTGCTTCTTGTGAGACAAAGTAGACTTTAAGCTCTGCCTTCAAGACAACTCCTGACATGAAGTAATGTACACAGATGCCTTCAAGGACCATAAAACGCAAAAATCATGTTTACTTCACAAAACTGAGGACAACTCCCTACCACTTCATCAGCTAATAATACTTCCTGAAAAATATAATGATTATCTTAAAGCTTACATACTGACTTATGAGAATAGTCAAGAGTTTATCCATTTTTGGGTTTTTTTGGTTTATCTAATTAGTAGTTTCTGATCAACATCAGAACTTTAGCCGATTGGTTAACCACTCTTTCTAAACATGTAACAACCAATAAATTATTAATTACAGTTAAACTAGTTATTCTTTCTGTCAACTTAAATACAAATCCAGTAGAATTACTTTTAATACTGACATTTGTTTCCAACTCTATTTCCAGAGGTAATATTTAAGAAAAGAGGTAATTTCTTAAATGCAACACAATAGGTTAAAATACAGACTGATACATCAATGCATGGGAAGGTAACAGAAAGGATTATTTCAATGAAATATTAGGTAGACATTTAAATATGATTAGAAAGCAGCAATCTAGCAGAAAGTAGCATTTAGTGCTATTTTGCCCACATAGAGCAAGCTTTTTACAGTAATCCTCATCTTTGATGTACTGCATTAATTAGCTCTTCTGGGGGCAATTAAAAAAAAAAAGGTGTTTGCAATGCTTCTGCCACCACAAAACAAAATGTAGAAAAGAAAGCAAAATCATTTATATATTAGATACTTGTTTTGATAAGTGGCTTAATTCTTTTTTTAAACTAACAGAATCACAGAATATGCTGAGTTGGAAGGGACCCACAAGGATCAGTCTAACTCCTGGCCCTACACAGGACCATTGAATTCTGGCAAGGTTGATGCTGTGACCCCTTCCCTTGGGAGGCTGTTTCAGTGCCCAACCACCCTGTGGGTGAAGAACCTTTTTCTAATATCCAACCTAAACCTCCCCTGAGACAACTTCAGACCATTCCCTCAGGTCCTGTCACCGGTCACCACAGAGAGGAGATCAGTGCCTGCCCCTCCTCTTCCCCTCACAAGGCAATTGTAACTGCAGTGAGGTCTCCCTTCAGACTCCTCCAACTGAACACACCCAGTGTCCTCAGCCACTCCTCATACAGCTTCCCCTCAAGGCCCTTCACCATCTCTGTTGCCCTCCTTTGAACACTCTCTAACAGCTTAATATCTTTCTTGCATTGCTGGGTTACAACTATTTTTGTTTAAGACTTTATAGAGACACAAATTGAGGAGAGCATAAAATAAATCCTGTTTCAGGGTATTAAAAGAAGGTTTTTTCTGAGCTATATATGAAAGGCAGCAAGTATCATCTGCCTTTATACATTTGTGTTAGCTGATTACAGAAAATACCGAACTTTTAAAAGATTATATTAGATCCCTTTTCCAATCATTTGTAAGAAAAAGAGCCAAGTATTTCCATCAAATAATGATTAATAGTGACTAGGCTGATTATAAACCCTTAAGTCTTACCCTTGGCCTCTTTCCCTTTCCCTTTTGCTTCTCTTTGTTTAACATTCTTGAGATACCCTTGAGGAGAACTTGGAGTCATCTCTTCAGGAGGAGGTGAACGAGGAGTGGTGGTGCTATTTTCATTGCTTGGTTTGTGTACTGGAGAAGAGTGTGTGGAAGCAGAAGGACTTGACTCTAGAGGGCTTTCTGTGCTTTCTCTTTTTTCAGGTTTTTCACTCTTTCTATCTGAGTCATCCAGGCGAGGGAGAGGTAATTTTTCACTTGTTTCTAAGGTCTTGGTTAGGTACATAGTGGATGGTTCTCTGTTGAGAACAGTATCTTCTGAATCCTCATCCTTCAACAAAGTCAAAAGTCATTTTATAATAAACATGACACATACTCATTTACTGTATGATCTTTTACCAGGATATGCTATGCTACACAAAATTCATCAGTTCAGAAAATTTTCTGAATGTACTCACTTGTGGAGATCATCTAAATCACATGAAACTCATTTTATAGGCTGTTATCCACCTTTATACAGATCTTTTTGCACATCAAAAATCATCTTTTTCTAGTCAAGTCAGAAATGTTCTGCTACACCGTGACCATTCCAATTCAATGCAACCACTTCTCAGTCTAACTGAATTAGTTCAATATTCTCCTTCTATGACAGGCTCTCTCTCGTACTGACAATAGACACCTCAGTTCTTCCACTGTTTTCCAGAACCACGATAGAACATTTTACTGGTATACTTCTTGTGAACTTATGGAGTAATGAAGCATTTCAGAAGTGTTTAGTTTTTGAAGAAATTTGGTAACCAATTTGTTTCAGATGAAAGAATAATAACATAAATGAGTATATCACTGTATCAAAAATCTCAGTAAGCAGAATACAACAAGCTTACACAGTTCTTTGCTAACTTCAAATTAACTGTGCCATAAAAACATGACAGAGTTCACATATATGGTATGAACCCAAAAAGGGTTTTTTCACTTGATACAGCATAAAAATATGATGCTTTGGCACAGCCTGAATGAAGCACGGACACTTAAAATTGCAAATTCCGATAAAGCTCAACACATATTCAGGTTCCTGAATGCATAATTATCTACCAATATCAGTACCTGTAGATTTGCAGTCTGCTGTCCAGCCCCAAGAGACTCTTTCAGCTTTGATCGAGAAGGTGGCTGGCGTTTTACTTTCAAAGCAAGCTGAGCTTTTGCTTTGTGGGCACTGGTGTCTAATCTGGGAGTATCCCCAACAAAAGCATCGAAATCTGCAACAAATAGGAACTTCTTTAAAAAACCAAACAAATAAACCAGCAAAAAACTGATAAGCAAATTCACCAGCCCACTGTCCGGAAAAATATTCAGAACTTAGATCAGAATTATTCTACCTGTTAACCATTACTAGATGAAAATACTCTTTATATTATATTACACTAATTTAACACATTGTGATAGCAATTTCTAGTTAATATGAAATATACTTCTACTCAACTTCTTCAATTAAAAAAATAAAATCCAACAGAATATAATTGTATCATGGCTTGAAAACTTAATTTTATTTTCAAATAGATGAAAATTTGTGCCCTGTGTCTGTTTTTCTATCCTCATTCTTTTAGACAGAAACTCACATAACCATTTAGGACAAATTTTAAAAATATGATTCTTATTTGAGCTTCCATCTGATATTTTCTAACTTTCTGGGCTTAAAATTAAAAGACAAAAAATCCATAGCAAGTTTTGCTGTAAATCATAGCTTAAAATTAATAGGATTTTAACTGACATATCTCAGTGTTTTAGTCCCACTAACACTGATTTCACTGACAGCGAATCTGAGGAACAGTTAAAATGGTTGTCTCTCCGTTTGTCTCCTCTTTCCCACAACACTTAAGAAATATATTACAACAGTACTGAAAATGTTGGGGAACCTAAACTCAGCTATCCATACTGGCTCAGGTCAAACATTTACCCAGTCAGTATGAAATAGCAAACACTTCACTTCTTTTAACAACAAAAAAACCCAATACACATATAAATCCTCCCAATTTTTGTAAATGCGAATAAAAAATCCTACAACCTACTCACCAGAAATTAGCCCATCTAAAGAATTTATTCTTTCTTCTATTGATTTGGTTTCTTTCTCATTTTCTTCTTTTATCTTTGACTGTTCATTAGGCTGGCCTGGACTCTGACAGCCATCTTCCAATAAACTGCCACCTTCAAACACATAAGGTGTTTTCTCATATACTTTTAATTTAGTTTCAAGTTCCAAAATCTGCAAGAATTAAAATTCAGAAGTGAGATACAACTCTCCAAGAATGCAGAAGTTTATTTCAAAATAAAATATTACTTTACTTTTTCCTGATATATTTTCAAGTGTTCTGCATATTTCTGGTCTCTCTCTTCAAGTAGCCTTGAATGCTCTTCTTCTTTCTTCATAAATTCTATTTCTCTGGTGAAAGAAATAGATACATATCTATGAAACAGTAACACACAGAAATGTAGAAAAATACATAAAATAGAAATATGCACAATTGCATTTACTAAAAAGCATTCCATTAGTAAATGGATACAAAAATCAGTCTGTAAGGTAGAACTGATTCATTAATCTTGTAATGTCACAAAATTACCTATGTCTGTCTTCAAAAGAAAATACATATGACTATCATCTACTCTGGGCAGAAAAAGGATGTGTGGCAACACTTTTTCTGCAAAGTTACAACCATCTCTCAACTTTTAAAACTGGTGAGTTATATACACATTTAAGCCTGAAATACATGCACAACTCCAATCATTACATCTTACTCTCTTCCACAAAGATACATGCACACACATTATTTTCCTTCCAAAAGCAATGGTAAAATTCTTCATAGGAAAATAAATTGCATTTCAAGTTTCTACTTGGTTCATCCTACAGAAATTGCGATGGCTGGATTTTACATAAAGAAACAATGACTACAAAAAGGAAACAAAAATAAAAGTTGGTTTTGGTCGCATCATATGGAATAACATATAAAACCAGGAAATAAGCATAAAACATCTATAAAATATGCAAAAGCTTCAGGGACAGTCAAATGAATAATGGCAATTTGCTCCACAGTGAAGAAATGGAAACTAGCATGTCAGCAGTCGTCTTAACGTACTTTTGAACTTCCATGTGGATAAGCTTGGGAGGAGAGGGGAAAGAGACCTTTAAAAAGCTCACCAACCAGCTCAAAAACGTACTGTTAAAAGTAACATTTCTGGATGCAGACTACAGAATGAAAGATCATATAAACTGCCTTTAAAAATAAACAGCAAGTAGAGAAATCGGGGACAAGAGAATTATATGCTTACAGTAACTATCAAAAGCAACAGTTGTGTTCTGTATTATCAAGACACATTTACAAATATTTTGCAATTAGCTCTTGTTTAGCTAAGAGGAAAGAAGGTAGAACAATTAGACACAACTGCAGGACAACAGCATTCAAGTCTTATACAGGTGTATCTAATAAGTAATATTATTCTTACTGAAAAACCCAAACCCATTAACAGATTGAAGATACTGTTTTCACGCTGCCATTTTATTGCGCTAGATACATATCCCAAACTCAATTTTTCTTGTAATTCCTGTTATAATAATGGCCAGTCTTCGCGAGCGAAGATCCGGGGAAGGTCTTTACACCTTCCAGCCTGCGCATTGGATTTTTTTTTAGGTGAGACACAGTGTGCGCGGAACTGAGCCCACCCTTTAATCCTAAGGTTCATCTGCTGGGGCCAAGCGAGCTTGGACGGTGGCAGCGAGGTCCTCAGGACGTAGATGGGTTGCCTTTAAGGGCTAACGAGCCCCACCTGCCCGGGAGTGGCCCTGACCAGGAATCGAACCCGGGTCTCCGCGGTGATAGCGCGGCGCCTTTACCACTAGACCACCAGGGGCTGCCAATTCCTGTTACTCCCCCCACAAAATATAACTCCTAACTCAGACTGAATCACATGACTCTTATTTAATATCCTGTGATGCCTACCCTATCTGGAACATTTAAATCAGTCAAAGGGTTTTCCACAAACAGCAAAAGATATTGCCAAATACCTCAAGTCACATTTCAAGTAGTCCTTCCAAAAGTATAGATGCATTACAGCTTCTCAACTAAGTTGTTTTAAAAAAATTGTTATTGAAATTTTAAGTAATTGTTCCTAAGGTAAGAATCAAAAGCAGCAGCAAAATTTCTGGAGAACCTTTCCAGAAGTTGCTGACTTCAGGTGTGGAAGAATTCAGCATTTATAGCCTACTGCTTCCCTAAACTTTGAAAAATGAAAACAAAGTGTGTTAAGTGAATCCTACCCCTGACAGCTTTCCCCATAATGTACAAAACATACAAGCAATAAATAGAGACACAGTATTTTGGGACACTTACTTTTGTTGGTAATCTTTAAGCAATTTCTTGGCCTTGCTGTATTTCTTTTCAAGGGCATCACATTGTTCTTGAGTCTCTTTAAGATGCTCATTCACTGTTTTGCATAAATTTTGTGCCTCTAACCAGTAGGTCTCTAACTTTTTAATTTTCTCTTTGCTTTCATCCAAGTTTTGTTGTAGTTGGGCTCGATTAAATTTCCATTCATTTTTTTCTGCTTCAACAATTTTTAACTGAAAAGATTAATACTTAAGGAATTAATCTGAACTAAAAGATTAAATAAAAATCAGTTGCTCATACATGTTTAAGTATAGAATAGCTAATAACAATTACGTACTTATCAGTAATATTAAAACAAGACACAACTGTTGGAGTAATCATGTCCACTCTTCCAACCCTTGCTAATGCAAATAAGTTTAGCACTGAAACCCAAGAGCTTTTCACTGCTTCCTCATTGGTATCCCTTTTTTTCTATAGAGATAAAATAAACCATACCTTTATTGTTAGCTTATATTGTTCCAGATCTTACTATATCTTTAGCTCTGGAGAGTCCTATTTTGAATACCTTCAAAGGAAACTGGAGATAAAAAATCTTAACCTGTACAAGACAAGCTCCCTTGTCCTATTACTTTGTTAGCAACCTTTTTGAATAAAGCTAATGAGACCAGCTGATCTTCCCTGGTATTTTACATGTGACTGCAGTGCCCTGGTGGATGTTTACAAGCTCTTCAGGAGGGACAGGCAAGGCAGAGTTATGTAATGAAGGGTTAGAATGTATGGAACTCACAGCTGGCACTGCACAGTTGGGAGCCTCTGGGTAAGAATCAAGGGACAAACAACAAATGCGGCTGTCATCGAGGGAGTCTGCTATAGACTCCTGTCTGGGACGATGATGCCAACCAATCATTATCTGAGCAACTGAGGGACACTTTCAAATCAACCTGCCCTTGTCCTTATATTGGAATTCAACTTGCCAGAAATTAAATGGCAGCATCACACAACTGGTAAAACCCAAGCCAGAAGATTCCTAAAAACCTGGATGACAACTTCATGGAACAGTCCTAAGAGAGCCAACTCGGAAAGATGCCCTCCTTGATCTGCTGCTTGTCAACAGAGGGGATCTTGTGAGTGAAGTGGAGATTGGAGATCATGTAAAATCTCTGTTCTTTTAGGAGGAAAAGTGCCAGCAAAACCTCAACTCTGGACATGATCAGAGCAGACTTCAGGCTGCTCAGGGAACTAGTAAGTAAAGTCTCCTGGGAAAATGTTTTTGCAGGTGCTGGGGTCCATCAGTGCTGGTCACTTTTCAAACATCACCTCCTAAGGGCACAGGAGCAGCAATTCCCAAATGCTGGAAATCAAGTAAGTGAGGCAGAAGGCCAGCTTGGCTGAGAATGGATCTCCTCTTGAAAATAAAGCATAAGAGGGAAGTGTATGCCCAGTGGAAGCAAGGTCAAGTGACATGGGAAGAACAGAGATTCTGCTTGCCACTGCAGGGAGAAAATTTGTGCAGCCAAAGCTCAACTGGAGTTGCAGCTGCCAGAAATGTCAGGGACAATAATAAGAGTTTTTTCAAATATATTAATGGCAATAGGCACTGTAGAAATATCATTGGTCCATTACAGGATGAGGATGGTCACCTCCCAAACAGGCACAGAGACAAGGTAGAGCTGTTTAATGCTTTCTTTGCCTCTGTCTTCAACACGGATGATGGGCCAAGGGGGTCTCAGTGCCCTGAGCTGGAGGATCATGACTGCGAGAATGACCAGCTCCCAGTTGACTGTGAAACTGTGTGGGAGCTGCTGCTCCATCTGGATCCCTACAAATCCATGGGGCCTGATAGGATTCATCCCAGAATCCTCAAAGAACTGGCTGATGTCATTGCAAAACCTCTTGATGATTTTTGAGTGGCCTTGGGAATCTGGATGGGTCCCAGCGGAATGGAAGCTGGTGAATGTCATCTCGATTTTCAATGAGGGCAAGAAGGAGGACCCTGGAAACTACAAGCCTGTCAGTCTCACCTCAGTGCCTGGTAAAGTTACAGAGAAGATCATTCTGGGAAATATTGAAAAAAAACATGAAAAACAACGCAGTCATGGATCACAGCCAGTGCAGGTTCAAGAGACAGACTCCTGATTATCAAACCTTATGACAGGGTAACCCACCTAGTTGATCCAGGGAAGCCAGTTGATGTCACATTTTTGGATTTCAGTAAGGCTTTCAATACCATCCCTCACAGTATCTGGCTGGACAAACTGTCCAGCCCACAGCTGGATAAACACATCACACAGTGGGTGAGTAATTGGCTCACTGGTCGAGCACAGAGGGTAACAGTGAATGGGGTGACATCAGACCTGTCACTACTGGGGTTCCACAGGGCTCCATCTTGGGCCCTGTACTCTTCAATATCTTCATAAATGACTTGGAGACAGGACTGGAAGGAATACTAAGCAAGTCTGCAGATGACACAAAACTGGGAGGAGCTGTTGACTCCCTCAAAGGCCCTGCAGAGAGACCTGGACAAATGAGAGGGCTGGGCAATCACCAACCAGATGAAGTTCAACAAGGGGAAGAGCTGGATTCTGCACCTGGGATGGGGCAACCCTGAATGTCCATACAGAATGGGGAATTCTGCCTTCTGCATTCAGCCTATTCCTAGTAAAATTAGTAGCCATAGAAATAAGAAAAATCCCAAAAGCAAACCACTCAACATAAAACCCCACCACCAAATAATAAGATTCTTTGAAAACTTACTTTCTCCTTCAGTTGATTCACTTCAGCTACTGTTACTGCATGTTTCAATTGCAGCTGAAACAAATGAAAGAAATTGTGTGAGTAGAAAACATTACATTTGAAATGCTAGTTTTAAGAATTTCTCCAAGATTCCTTTTTTCCTCAAACCATTTTTGCAGTGGCATCAAGTCAGGTTAATTATTTTTCAATTACAGAAGTAATCATGAGCTTTTTATGAAACAAAAAACACCAAACCAAAACCAGGTTAAATTAAACCCCCAAAAGTTCCACAATAATCAATACATAACCTCTGACTATTAAAAATACCACATTGTTGTCTATATATTAAGAAAACTGAGGAGATTAAAATAATGTTTCAATGTGCCAGGAGAATGACAAGGCAGCAATGCACTTATGACAACAACTGGTACACAGACTCAAGTAAAAATTTAATAGTACTAAATATTTTTATATTCAACACTTACAAATAAATGTGCTGGCTTTGTTTTAAAATTAAGCCATGTATTTTTACACCACAGATCTTCATAGGATTATTAGAAATGGAAAAGCTACATGTAAGCTTTTTTTAACAAGTATTAATTATTTCTTGTATCTTGCTTTCCATCTGTAACCCTGTGGGGATTTTTTTTTGGCAAGGCACAGTGCACCAAAGGCAAATTAAAACTAGGGAATCCATGACTATTCTTCATTTAGATTATGTTAGTAACAGCACAGTAATGATTCTAGATGAGAATATAATTGTATCCCAAGCAAATATAGCACTTAGGAAAAGATGTTGCAGCCTACTATTATGCTTCCTAACCTAGAAAAATTGTAAATGTTCTCCAGAGATCCACAGCCTGCAATTTCTACTTCCTCAATGACATCATCAACATTATCAAGAGGACAAACTTAAAGAGATCTGCAAAACACCAATCCTTCACAAAAATAAGCTGATGTAGCACCAAAAGACATTTGACAAACAGTTTCTTTGCAGTATATTTTTCTCCTCCCAGAGTGAAAATGAAAGGCACTTAATTCTACCAGAGAAGCCTGGACTCCTAAATGCCAATGACTGTACCACTGATATCCCTGACTAAATCCTACAGCCTTGAATAAAGCAAATATGCTCCTTTATAAAAACCTTGGGAAAAGGGAACGATACTATTTCCAATTATGTTAAGTTGCAATTCACAGTCTGGAATGCCTTATTGGGTTTGCAAATCCATTACTTCCAAAAAAATACACTATAAAAACACCCTCCAAGCCAAAAATGTGCCTACCTAGAGAATCAAGTGCTTTTATGTACACAGAGATTTCCCAGAAGACTGCAGGAACTAAAATTAGAGCTTAGATATGTATTTCTTGTCTTCCTGAAGGACATCTCACAACAACACTTGAGACCATTCAGAATGAGCATCCTTGCCCCCCATGCCCCCTCTGCAGCTAAAGCCATTCTGCTGGGCAGCAAATACATGCAAAGGCCAATGGGCCAAAGAACGAAGAGAAGCATCCAATCTATCTCATGCAATGTTCAGACATAACAAGCACAGAGTGGTGCTGGGTTCTAATGTCTGTTTCCAAGGGCTTTTTTTAATTTAATTTAAATCAACAGACCACTTAATATAAATATGCATAGAGAAACTGGGATAAAAATTTAACAGAAGATCTACATTTCGATGGACAAAACAAAAAGATTTGTTGGTGATGTTGGGAAAAAACAAACCCAAAACAATGAGAGGGACACGAAGGAGATTATATTCAAGTCCTACAAGGTTCAGATGCTCCCCAGTGCACAAAGAATATTTAAGAAACTGCTACAACACCTCTTTAAATTTAAGAAGAGATTGTGCTGAATCCATATCCAGTAGTAAACCAATGTCTTCGTTTTCAGGAAGATCAAAAACTTCTACAGATTTTCCATGTAAATGTGACTCGTACGTATCCTCCTCATCATCATAGTCATCATCCTGACAAAATCAAAAAATGACATTCTGTAATGCACACACACTTTTGCATTATGGCAGCAAAAACCAAAGCACACAATCAAGGAACCCAACCAGCTGCAAAACTTTTCTTGACTAGTTTTCTTCAGTTTCTTGTACCTATGATAATGTGAAAGCTGAATTGCAAACACCTTCATTAGAGTTCCACAAAAGAGAGCAAAGTAAGCACACCCAAAACAACTACACACAGCTGATAGTTAAAAATATATTTTGCATTATTGATAAAGTCAAAATCATGTGCCTGAAGAACAGTAATATATTAAGTTTGTATTTTCCTGTTTTTAACAAGTTGTCTGTTTTATCCTTTTTTTTGCTTCAATTTCATTTAAAAAACCGCATTTATTCCATTAGCAGAAGTTACTGTATGTAGTGGTAATCATGTACTTTTAAAAACATGCAAGTCTGTAGGATGTTTTACCTGCTCTGTATCATCATGAGCGTAGTGCTGCTCGTACAGACACCTCTCTTGCTCTAAGGTCTCACTAATGAGACGGGCTACTTCACTCTCAGCCCCTGGCTTCTCTCTCCCAATCAAAAACCTACAGGAGAAAAACAAATTATCTTGCAGCAAAAAAATCTTAAGATGTGCTTAAGAAATGACTTTGCCATACTGTCGCCTTCCACAGCATCCTTGTAAATTTTTCATATTAAGGTTTTGTACTCTCCACGAGTGAAAACTGACAAAATCAAAGTGTTATTTCATAGAAAACATACGTACCTCACTGTGCCTTTGGTGTTCTTTAATACAGTGGCTGCAAAGAACTGAGTAACTCCCACTAGACTTATGCCATCAACCTCAACAATCTGATCATTTACTTGAATTCTGCAAAATAAAGAAATGCTTAGCTATCATTTAAATAATAATATTTTGGCTTGAAGTATTTTTGACAAATATCACTTAAAATTCAGTAGTATTTATAATGATAAATTCTAAGTCCACTGAAATTCATTGCTGAAAAACAGTCTCCCGATCCTCAGTTACTATGCAAATCACAAATTAAAATGTACACAGTATTGGATTTGATATTTTTTATACTATTTACACAGTGATTGGTGTCAACATGATTTCGTGGTACTTCTACACATGGGGTCATGCCAAGCTTTTCTTATATCTGCTGTAAGCAGGTCTACAGTTACTTAGTAAAAGTGTCCTATAATAAATAATTCCCCATTTAAAAAAAATTAACACAAAGCAGGAATGTAATAATCACTCAGTTGCATTCAGCTTTTATACTTTTATTCACAGTATTCACCATATCTAATAAAAGCAATTGGGATCAATTACAAATTTGTAAAAACCATAATCAATTCAATAAAAAACTCACCGTCCATCTCTCTGAGCAGCTCCGCCATCTGTTATTGTTTTTACAAAAATACCTAGTTTTTCCAGTCCCTGGTCAGCACCAACTCCCATTCCAATGATACTGATGCCCAGACCCCTGTCACCTAAGGGATTCAAAAATCTAACATTAATTGTATGACATATAATGTAACAATTAGCAGTACTGAGTTCTTTCGAAACATTCCAAGTCATTCCACACGAACAAACTTAAAAAAATTTGAAAAAGACAAATATTTTATATTTAGATACTACTAAAAGCCTTTTTGTCCTGTAGCCTTCCTAACTTCCATTCAGTATGACAACTTGCACTTAGCAGTGGCCTGTCCAGTTAACATTCACCAAATTCAACAGAACTAGACACAATTAAAGCCTAGACAAACATTGCAAAATTCAAGAGCTAAGTTCTGGGAATACAGAGTTTTAAATGGTTTTATCTTTTCTTCACATAGTATCTATTACAAATGTTCAAGGTTCGATTTGCACCTTTCTCAATTTCCACAGGAAACACTTCCATCTTTTCCACTCTTTTCTCGAGTTCATACTCAGCTGAGGCTGCCACAGGGTCAACTTCTTCATTACGTCTATCATAGTCTTCATTTGAGTAAGTACTGAAAACCTAAGAAAGGTAACAGAAACCTTTTTTAATGTTTTCCCCTCTGCTTTCAAACATCTTATAATTGAAAGACAATCAGTAAGGAAATTAAAGTGGTACTTTCAGAGATCTCATTTTCTAAACTGCCATCGGTTTAATAAATACTGCTGCTGTCAGACAGTTCTCAACTTGCACAGAAGTAACATTTTAAAAGTTTCAAAACAACTTCATAAACACATTTTGTGTTGTAAAGGTACAAAAGAGTTAAAAGAAATCAGTTATCTCCTCTTTGATACAGTGTGACTTTTTTTTTAGGACTACATTCCACCAAATCCTTCCTCTCTTCTTCCCTCCCCCCACACCATCTGCCAATTGCAGTGTTTCAAACAGATGTAGTTTTCTGATTTTGCAAGGGAATCACGCAGTTTCCCAGGAAAAGGAAATGCCTTGCTACATACATTACTATTTTTAGTAATCACTCCAGCTGAATTTCTGGATTGTTAAAAATAAAGAGATAAACAAACAACACAAATTAAGACAGCAATCTACAAAGGAAGAATGAGCTTCATGTAACAGGGTTAATTTTACACATCAGCATGTTCATTAACTGTATTTAAATTAATAAGTTAGGGGGAGAAAAGGAAAAATAATATACCACCCCACTTATCTTTAAAAAACAAGGTTTATCTGCTAAATGTTTTGCAGGCACTGAGTGTTTTATTCAACATCACTGTAAGACAAAAAAACAATTATGGATTGCAGCTGCAGCAGCCACCTCCCTAATCAAGAACATGCAGTGCTGACACAAAGTTCATTTACACCGACCTACTAAATTTCTGCGATTTTTGTATTTTGTCACTAAGACTACCTAGACAGGTAACTGCAATCATGTAAGACAACATTGACTGTAATTAACATTTTCCCCGTGAATTTACATTCACTAGTATATGTGTTAGCTCTGCATGGCAGTAGCCTCAGACACAGAAAATTGGTTACTGAAACAGATTATCAAAAAGCAACCAATAGTTACAGTATTTCCCATGGGGAGTTACTGCTTTCCCTTCAGACTCCAGCTGGAGCTCATTTTCACAAACTCTTCCAAACCCTGCAAAACATCTACTCAAAAATGTGGCATGGCCATAGAGTCGGTTCAGTAAGCAAGCAAGACAGATCCACTTGGCTGAAAGGGAGAGAAGAGACCCACTTTCAGAAATCTTATGTTTCCCCCAATAAAAGAACTTTAACGAACAGTTGTTCTTCCTAAATCTTGATAAAGGTTAATAAACACCTTTTGACTATTACACAGACATCAGTAGGCAACAACTAGACAACTGGACAACAAGGGTCACACTTACATTATGTCTTCCATGAACTTTACAGAATAAATCTGCAAAATAGACAAAGAAAACCATCTAAATGGTCTAAAGTACCCTTACTCTATTACCATCAGAAAAAAGGTGGCCAAGTTCCCAAGTTCTTTAAATTAATCACCCTTCTTAGCCCCCAAATCAGTAAATAGGATATGAAGGAGAAGCATTTCATGAAGCATTATTCTCCCTTTGGAACAAAACTAGTCTAGTTTGCTTCCTTTCCATCCCAATAGGAAAAGCAATGTCTCTAAAAATATAGCCAAGTTATAATAAGATGAATTTTAAACTGATAATAAAAAGGAAGTTCATGAGTGGACAAATGATAACTTCTTAGTGAGAATATTTGAGTTCTTGAGAACAAATCAAATACCAGGGCATGAAAAATACCAAGTTTGCTTATAAATTAGTATGCATATAATCTAGTCTCAATAGTATGACTAAAAGGTCACTGCCAAATGGCTTGAATGAGCAAAATGTGGAGAATGGAAGGAGTTTATTCTGGAGGCAGAGACAACTATATTTTCCTTATTCTTTATAACTCAGTGGTCTAACTCACAAAGCAGATGATGATGCAAGTAGTCACTATCAACTGAGGAATTACATTACCACAGGGGTGACTAATTCCTTGCACAACAATTTATATAGCACTAGAAATCTGGGGGAAGCAAAGCTGCACCACACAGTAGCATTACATATGCTGCAAGTCTTGGGCTTCCAGCACTAAAACATTTCTGGGACTTCTAAAAATTATTTATTATTTTCTAACTTAAAAGTAATAGAATTGGGAGTCTCATAGAATTTGCTAATTTTGATACAAAATCAATCATAGGAATTGATCATCTACTGGGAGTTGGTAACAGAATTTAAAACTAGTGGTCCCTTAGGTTCTGGTGATGTTTATAATTGTTATTAATAAAATAATAGCACAAACATCTATGCAAATGAAGACTACTAATATTTATGCACCCTTTTTGCAGCTTTTTAAGTAAAGCCTAGTTGAAATCAATTCTGAGCAATTCACTAAGAGAAAGAATTCATACTTTTAAGTAACAGATGAAAGCGTGTGAGAACATTTAGATAATATTCTAAAACCAACAACCTCGTAACTAAAAAAAGGTAGCCCCATTTCAAAATGATAAGAACAATATACCACCCCTCCCAACTTCAGAAAAATAATTTTTAAGGAAAACATCAGTTTGCAAGGAACAGAGCAAAACCAAAACTTATAACCAGAAGCCAAACACTGCAATAACAGAAAGAAAAGCAAAACCACACTACAAAAACTATGACTAAAGAGTCAAGGGAAAAAGACAGAAATTTTTATTGTGTACCTATGAAATCATAACATGGTATTCATCTTTTATGAGACAGAAATGGTAAAAATGTTGTTGCTAACATAGAAAATGCAAAACAGCTCAGCAAACTGTCCTTGCAAAGTAGCAAAAGTAACATTTAAACACAGTTAAAATGTGGATAATAAGTAATATAAGTTCACAGTTTAGAAGACTGATGAGAAAGCTAAACAAGTTCATCCCTGCACTGTGTCTGGCAGGGTTTAGTCACTGAATCAAATGCATTACAGACAAAAGAAATTCTAATCTTACTATTCAGAAGCCACTGCTAGCCAGAGATCGTAAAATTATTAGTGTGCAAGTGGTATTTTTAAAAGATATTATTTAGCAAACACAAGTTATTGTCACAACATAAAAGAGATTAATTTTACTGTGGAAACCATATGAACTTTAAAAACCTTTTATCATAGCTTGTTATATATCCATGTTGCCCTAACATTAATAACTTTTGAATCGTGTCAAACTACCTGAAAACATAATTTCTCTTTACAATCAAGACCTTTTTCCTTCAGAATGAATAAAACTACTTTGAGTCAAAAAAGTTCTGTTAGAGGGATGAATTTTTAAGAATTACTTTAATTAAATTGTTAAGATACATAACTGTAAATTTTCAAATACACTTAGTGCTTGAACAGCATATGTATTTATTTGGAGACAGAACAAGCTGCATTCTTTATACCAGGAAAATGAGCAACTTTCTGAATGCAAAACTCAGTTTTGCACCTTCTATGTAGATGCAAATATCCACATCATCAAGGTCAGCACTCAAAGAACACCAACGCAGCCTACTGTGTAAGAGATCCTACTGTTGAGTTCCTGTAAGTACAGAGAACTAAAAATCTCCATTTTATCATAGTGCTACCACAGAAAACAGCATTATCACAGAAGAACAATGACCTCACTTACTTCAGACTCTTCACAGACCATAAAAAGGTCGACTTAAGTATTATGTTAGTTTTAGAAGAATATTAATTTTGTTAAAGGGCAAACATTAGTTTACCATGTGCTTGCATGAAAGTGCTACAGAGTAACAAACCACTGTCTGAGGACTTCCACTGGCACATTCATTTCTAAGATGTAGATTTGTTTGTGCCCGATGAAAAGCAGAACATTACAAAAGTAATTAAACAGTAAGACTAAGAAATCAGTAATTGCTCAGAAGGGCTTTCAACTATCGGAACAGAAGTAATATCAACATCACTTTAAAATTCTCGTGTACTACGGTAGTATTTGCTGGAAAGCCTCACAGCACCTGCACAGGCAGCTACAGTAACACCTGAGAGAGGCCTGGAGAGTTACTGACACCCTTGTTGGACTTCACACCCCACCACGGTTACACCCCTTGGTTCACCTCGCTTCTGAAACACCGGGCTCACTCGGAACCTGAGACTTTACTGACACTCAGTAAAGCCAAACACAACTGGAAACACAAGTTACAGCTCAGGGAAAATTTTTAATAGTGAACAGTTACAACTTTCCAAATTGATGGCCTTTGTGATGCCTGGCAAAATGTGAAGTGCCCAGGCAAACAAGAATAATCATTAGAAATAGTAGCACTGAAGTAGACCTGAAACATAATGTACACTTTAGAGTTTACTCTTATAATCTCCCTCTTCAGTTCAAGTAGACATCTCCTTACCACTGCCCATTCTTCCCTCTATGTCCAAAAGCTACATGGTTAGTATTTTATTACCACTACTTTTTATATTTTAAGTGAAAAGTGCCTATACCTAATTTAAAGTCAATTCATGCTGCAAAATCACAGAATCAGCACAGAGAGATATCTCGCTTAATTTTATTTTTTAAACACTCACACCTTTACTCTTCTTCAAAAAGTTTTCAGAATGGTTAGCAACTGTTGAACAGGTTGACATACAGGCAGGCTGCATTGCATTTATGTTCTTGATCTTGCAGCTCTGTATGACTTAATCAAAAGCCCCAACCAAGTCATTTTGCATAAAGATGTAAGTGAAACCTTGCTTTGGATCTACAGTACAGACAATTTCATATAGACAATTTAATCAGAACTAAACCAGGTTTTTAACAAGGCTCATTATTCTCTGCTTAATTCTCAATAAAAGCAGTAAAATTTATTCTCTAGTTCTGTATTTCACTGCAGAAGCAAAATCACTGGAATCAGCTAGAAAACAAGACAGACAATACAGTACCTATTTCAGTCAGGTTATGCTACCTACTCAAGAAGAAGAAACACTCTCACTTTCAGGTATTTAGTATATAAATCCCAGTGGAAGAAATATTGAAGCCAGAGAACAGCATCCATTCAGATGCAGAGCACTGATTTTCTTTCATTTCAGGCATTCAGAGAAGAAGTTGAGAGAAGATCCATGATCTCCATCTGTGACCTGGTTGTACTCCTGCACCATCTCCTCCACCAGTTGAGGTGGCATTGCTCTCTGACTGACAAAGAGACTGAAAGACTCCAAAATAAATACGACATGATCAAAAGAGGAAAAAACTACTCATAATACCACATAAAAAGGGGCATCCCAAAAAACTCTTGACTCCTTGACTTTGCATACAGAGTGATTCAACTATGAACATCCATAAGCTTCACAGGTGTCTTGGTAACCACCAGCTTACACCTGGTAATCTACACAGATATGTGTATTTATTTAGCATTCAGCAAAACAGAAATCTTGACCTGACCAAATCTAAATAGTAAGCAAATTGGTCTAGGGAACTTCAAAAGAATAACAATGAACACAAAGATAGTCTATCTGACTGTTTTCTAAAGACCATAAGAAGAAACAACAACAAAATAACCCTGTTATACCAAATCAACTCGATTAACTGATCTGCATTAATACTGTCATTATCAATGATCATCATACTCCAGATCTGAAAAGGAGGGTCATCTCACTATGCCAAGTCACATCAGAGGGCGATGGAAGAAAACGATTGAGAAATAAATCTAAAGAATTTGCCATATTGCATAAGACATTCCTACTCAATAAAAATATAAGAACCCTGTAAAAATTCTGCAACACTGCACGTTTATCTTAAGATTTCAAAATGTGTACTCAGATAATAGAGGCACACATCTTTTTACTGATGTCCCTCTCACTGTTCAACCTTCTCTTATATGGTGACTGTGTCACCCACGAAATCCTCACCTGCTTCCTATTCCCCTCCTTTCCTCCCTCCTGTTCCCCACAGCTGTTCTCAGAGCAAACCACAGCACAGGCTGGGCATACGTAGTGATCAGCTAACATTAAGTCAAAAAGAACAAGCAACTTAAACTAAAGCTGCAACCCTGTCATTAGTGAGGGCATGAATCTGCCCTCACTCTGTGTCATGAGCTCTGATACAAGCGCTAATTTTCTGCAAACCAAGAAGTACTTTAAAAATACCTTTAAAAACCCCCTCTCTCCTCCCTATCAAATCCAGGTGAAACTGCTAGGACTGCTAGTTAGAAGCTGGAGGGACTGAAAAAGGAGTGAGGATGGGCAGGTGATAACCTCACCTGACCTCCATAACCTCAGTATTCTCTTATTTTTCTATAGTTTTACAGCATAATCAAATACATCAAACAGGCCAGCTAGTATGTTATCTAACTGCATCCACGGAATAATTCAGTTAGAAATACAGTGACATATTAATGTAAAGAGTCAAGCTGCTACAGCAGTAAGCCATGATATAAAAATAAATTCTTTACTTTTTCTGTTCCAATTTAGATTTCTGGTCTACAGCACCATGTCCTGGCACTCTCTGAACTCTCACCCAAACTCTTGAAATGCCAGATCAATCTACTGCTGTAAAACTTACATATCAAATATGTCCTAAAAATCTAAACAGAGGATGCATGATATTTAAAAAAAAGTACCATGAAGAGTTTGTGATAAAAATATGAAGAAAAGTTGTTAAGTTACTAATATTGTAATGTTGATAAACAGAGCTTCAAAATAAATAAAATCTATGACTTACAACAAGCAAATTGTCATTGCAAAAGATCCCAAACAAAGCACAACAGAAATACACTCACATTATTTGTGTCAAGAAAAAAGAGCAGGCAACTTCCCACACGTTGGTCAATTCTGTTTAAATCTACTTTCAAATCAGATCTCTACTTTCTGACATCAACCTACATCCACATCACACAGTTGTTTCTCAATGCCACTGAAGTATTTTACTGAAGTGCTGGAGCAACGGCTGACAAACAACTGACCAGTCATCAATTCTCTAATTACTGAAGTAACTCCAGGGTTTGGGTATCTTCTACTAGTTAGTGTATTTTGTATCCCTTTCTGTGTATGACATCGTAAGTACAGAAGTTAACAGCTCAGAAATCAGAAGCTGTACAAAGCTGAAGTGCTACTTTACAACACTGTCTATTCAATGAGTATTCCAGAATGTACACACTGATCTTCAAAATTTGTGCATCTCCTAAAAGTGGTAAGCATTTACAGATACACTATCATACAGGAAATCTAATTCAAGGTTATCTTCATTTAGTGCTTCATTAACTTCCACAGTAAGCACTTTTGTAATAAAAAGATTGAAGAGCAGGCCAGCCTGAACAGTGTTACCATTTGTGCCCAGCTATACATAAAACAGATCTATTCTGATGTGCAAGACAAGTGGCAACATTATAAAGGATTTCCATATTCTCTCAGAAGCAGCTGATACTTGACCAGTCAGGACAACACACAAACTATGAAAGTGCTTTCAGTTTCCTTAAGAAATAAATTTAAGCTCCTGCTCAACTGTGACAATACAAAAGTAACGCCTTTATGAAGTTTGGGTTTTGTTAAGTTTGGGTTTTTTAAAACCGTGTTCTTGACTAAACAATCTTAAAATATATTATTATTCACAAAAAATGGGAACAGCCACTCCCATGAAACATGAACTAGATAACACTGATAAATAAACAGACTTATGGAAGCAAACAGTAGCTGTACTATCTTTTCAGTTTACCCAAGCTACAGAATTTCTAAGGATCATAAATCATTGCAGAAGTTAGTCATTGTACTATTAAAGGTTTTGAGGACAAAGTTTGACATAATCAGAGGTAAGAACACCTCAAGAAGCCAATTTGAAAACAGGCATTTGTTTTCCCAACTAAATATTTCAAAGTTATAAAGGTCAAAGAGCACTCAGTAATTACATTTATGTTAATTAGAGCCTTTCAAAGTAATGTCTACATTACAAAGGCAAAATGAAATATAAAAGGATGACAGCAGAGTTACCTGATGTTCTTTGCACTGTGCAATGCTGATTGTTTACAGAGTTTATTCAGAAAACTTCAAGACAAATTCAGTTCCATTGCAAATACCTTGGGCAGCTGAGCATGCTTTATATTCCTTATTGGTTTCATATGTGGCAACAAGAGACTAAAAATTGCTCAGGTACCATAATACAAACCCACTCTCTGAAGCTCTTCTAGTGCAGTTACTACTTACTGCAGATAAAACAAGCAACCAAGACATAATGTGCCTTAAGGTCTGCAGAGATCAAACAGCAGCAGGACTAAAGAGAGTGGGGTCACCCACAGCATGTAAGAAATCTTACCACACGTCATTTATCACCAGTTTCCATGGAACTGAAACATTTCTTTTAAAAAGTCTCATCTGTGCTTGCTTTCACAGGCACAGGGCAACACAAAATAATGGGAGTATTTGTGTAATTATGTTCCATCTTTCCTGAAATTATCAGATCAAATTATGTTCTTAAGCCCTGCTACAGATGTCAACAATTATGGCTCTCTATCATGGGTCAGATGCAGTGCTAACAGTGTTAGCTCCCTTATACAGCCCCTGGGAGCTCCATAGTCTCCTCCTTTTACTCAAAGGCCTTGCCAATTTTACAACTGACTATTAACTTTGAAGCAAAAATATTAATCAAGTTGTCTTTGTTCCTGTAGCATAAATACTGTTTCTAAGGTGCCTGTGTTTAAGTTATATGCATTACCTACACACATATCCAACTTCCCTTTTGTGTATATCAAGTACAATGGTCAGAGCTCCAGCACTGCAGAACCCTGAAGGTCTGAGAATGTGCTTTCTTATGCCCAATACCTTCTGAATGTTTTGAATTCTTCAACTCTATCTCACACCTGCTAAACAGCAGTTGCAAGAGACATAGATGGTTTTCTGTAAACACTAGAGAGGTGCAGAAGGAAAACAGCAAGAATGCAAGGCCAGCCTGGCCTCTCTCAGTAGCATCCATGAGCAGGAACACAGACCTTGTCCTCTAGAGCCTATGAATGTCTGAAAAGGGCACTCACATTTTAGTCAAACTAACTAGAACAAATAAAGCTGAAAAAAGAAACTACTAGGATACATTTCTCACTATGGCAATGCTCTAAGCTGTGCTGGGGACCTGGAATAATCCAGCTACCACTCATATTTTTTTCTCTTCCAATTTAAGATGCGCTAAAATCTACACAGAAAATCAGGCAGAGAAATTTCCTTCTGTGAGGTAAAACTGGGATTTTCTAAAAGGCTAATGAGATATCAAAAGTACACAACTAAAGAAAATTTTGGATAAGCAAAAAAAAGTTGGAATTCTTTATTTTACAGAGTATAAAGCCCAAAAAACATATACCAGGACTTATTCCCACTAAGTATCATAGAAAACATGAAGCAAAAAGGCAGACCTGGGAAAAGAAATAATTGCTTAGGCGTGAGGAACAAAGGGGGAAAACCTATTGAAAATGACATACAGAAAGAGATCCCTACACCCAAAATAGGGAAGATATAGCCAAGTATCACTGAAAGGGGATAAAGGAAGGCAAGGATCAGAAGCTTCAATTTCAGGGCCCTAAAAAGTATCTTCAATGATCATATTGCTATTAAGGACACTATATTCTGCCAATCCAAGTGGGGCATTACAGCAAGAACTATATTATCTTTCCTGGAAAACTGCAAACAGTTGCTACTAAACATTCATCTCTTGTCTGTGTAAATGATAATCTGGTACAGGTTGGTTCCTGTGGCTTTCAGAGAACCAGCTATATTTGAACAGTGCCTGTTACCAAAAACTGAGTTTTGTCTACAGGAGAGCTTCCATCACAGTTGGCACCGAGATTTCTACTAATGCTTTCAACTACATCCGGCACAGACATGGCAGTGCAAGCAGCAGTCTGTTAACAGCCACTGCTTCAGTAGGATTTCAGCAGCGATCAGTAAAACCCTGCCTACAGCAGGGAGTCACTCAACACACATTTTCAGTAGACTCCATACAGCACTTTCCTCAGACATTCAGTGCACAAATGCAAGGGAAATGGACTGATGCCCCTCCGGCTCTGTCCCAGCCCTCATCAGACTCATTATGCAGTTTTCAATACCAGCACTCTCCCCTTCACTGCTCCAGGTCACCACTAAAGCAGCATCAACTACAAGAAGGCCATATAAAGTTAGCCTGTCTATGGAGAGACTACAAAAAAAACCCCACATGCAACAAAACTCACATTTTGCTACACCCAAACATTTTCTGGGGTACAGCACTGGTGTGTGTGTAGCAAACTGGGAAATTACAGCTCTCTGCTGTGGGAAGTACAAGAGTCAACAGAATTTTTACATCCCTCTGATGAGGAAAAGTGAGCCCTGACTGTCTGAAAAAGGTGTAAAAACTGTTTATTAAAGATTAAATTTTTCATACATGCAACAGTACAAGTGAAGTATGCTTAAGAAAGCCAGGATAGCTTCCCATTCCATCCTGGTCTGCATCTCCCAATTCTCCTCCCAATGTTTAAGAGGGACTAGAATAATTCAAATCTGCAAGAGACTATGGGTAAACAAAGTTCGAGTTGTGGAACAACTTATTTTGTGGGTGTTTTGGTGAGAGAAGATCAGACATACAAATCTTTTTCATTTGTTAGAGTCGTAACTTACACTACTCCTCATTACCCAGTCTGCCTTGTAACTTCTACTTCTGCAACTTCATGGTTCCAAAATACTCCTGTTAACACTGCTATGGCTTATTCACCAATCCAGTATTAAAACCAAATAAAATGTATATGGTTATTATTAGAGACAATTCCAGAATCTTAAGTAACACAAATTAGTCATCTGATGTTTTCTTATAGTTAATTTTATAGCCAAGTCCAAAGTTTAATCTGAAAGTTTGTTATGGGGTTTTTTGCTGTTTTCTTCGGGTCTTTTTAAAACTTTTTTACAAAAGGTAAAACTGAAAAAAATTCTTCCTAATGCAATGCCTCAATTTTAAACAAATGAAGGCAAGTATTAGAGGTCATGTGTTCATACCTATGCCTAAAACATTTGTGCTCCTGAAAATGCCCAGCAAGTAAAATCTCATGTGCTTCACTACATTATCTTTGGAAGCTGCTGTAATTAAGAAATCCTTTGTGACTAATTTATAAATTTTCTGAGCTTGTAACTTTTCTCATATTTAGTGTTGAATAAAAGCTGTAAACCTAACACTTTTCTAAAAGTTCCTAGAGCTTTGAAAAAAAAACCATAAAATGTATTTCCTGGGTATTTTTGACTGCAAAACAAAAAATAAAGAAAATTCAAAAGTACTTACTTTGATAGGAGCTGTTGAGAACTTGACTTTTCGATCTGGATCAGGATCTTCCTCTTCAGAAAGCCCAGGAAACTCCTCATATTCACTGTCATACATATACTCATCCTCTCCTTCCAAAATTTCTTTGCCTTCAGGCTCTTGGTTTTCTGGCTCTGTATCCCTGTCACCATCAAAAGCTGCATTCTCTATTCCAAAAGCACTGTAGTCCTCACTTTGCTTTTCCAACACTTGCTCCTCTTCTCCAGTATCCTCTTCCTGCTCTAGAACATCCTGAACTTGTGTAACTGGACCATCTCTTACAGACAACCCATCTCTTTCTTCTTCCCAACTGGTCTTGCTGCCATCCATAGACTCTTCTATCACTTCCAAGGCATAGTCACTCCTCTTCCCTTCCTGTACTTGACATATGAGCATCTGATCCTCTTGAACAACGTGATCTTTCTCCAAACCTTCATTTTCATGCCCTGAGGTTTCATTTTGTGTAAGCAGCTCTGTGCAAGTCCCCTCTGTGGGGGAAACTGAGGAGGAAACACTATCTGATCTGTGCTGAGCCTCCTGACCGGGCACACTGCCCATATCCCACGGGCTTCTCTCAAGTACCAGTTGCTCTCTTTTGTCTTTTCCAAGACCCTCACTCGGCTCATCTCTGCGGATCCCAAGCACTTTGGGGAACGCACCTTTCTCCGGACATCCTTCAGTAACAGCAGGCAAATTCAAATCCTGCTGGCCTCCCAAAGGGTCCTGATTTGGAGGACTATCATTTTTGGAAATTTCTTTGGATTCTTCAGTATCGCTGTCACCCAGAAAACTTTCCAGCCTCCTAGAAATGGGTCCTGCGTTCAGGAAGGTGGATTTAGAACCACTATTAGGATGTTGCTGTTTCAACTCCTCTTTGCCTTGATTTTCAACTTTCTCCAGTGCAACTGGAGGACTCACTTCTGTATTAAAACTGAAGTTGTCCACCACATTGCTGCAATCAGAAGCTGAACCACGTCTCCTCTTATCTTCACTTCTTTCACATTTGCTGGGGGAGTATCTGTCCACTGAGCTCCGCTGTTTTATATTCCTCTCGAAAAGCTTCCTAGTCTCCGAGAATTTTTCTGCCAGGGCAACTTTGTCCAAGTCTGCCTCATCACTGCTACGGACGACCTTGTCGGCAGCAGAAGGCACAGACAATGAATCCACAGGACTGCTGCAGGGGCTGGTGCTTGTATTAAGAAGATTATTTTTTTGGACAGTGAGAAAAGATGGGCTACATGGAGAAGGTCCATACTCTGCCACTGTGGCCCGGCTGATTAATTTGGTCTCAGCAGGTGGACTGCTTTCAGAGGTTGTGGAAGAAGAGCTTCCCATTTGCAGAAACATGTTTTTGATCTTGTGTACTCTATTGCCGTAAGTGGCAGCTCTGCCTCGACTGTGTGGGTCATTTCCCCCTCCATTGGAAGAGGTGTTCAGCTTCTGATGCAAGCCTGTTTTGTTGGGAGCGTTATCAGGATTGTTTACACCATCAAAAGAGCATTTGATAGCATGGAAATCAGATTTATAGGCATTTCGGTGTGGTGAAGCACTTCTTAAAGTCCTTTCCCCCTTGCCTTCAGTTTTCATCATTGTCAAACAGAAAGCTCCCTCGACTCCTGAAGAAGAATGGGAAGGACGGCTCCCTAGCACAAAGCTTCTACCCTCAAACAGCAAGCAGAGCAGATCCCACAGAAGATCCCAAAAGCAGCCTTTCAATGGAGTGCAGGGGAGAGAAAGAAATCAAAGCGCGTGAATGGCCACATCGGGTGTTATGCCCAGCGCGGATCGCGGTATCCGGAGAGCCATCTGCAGAGAGAGAGAGTTTCCATTAACTCGGGCCCTCGCCGGCGTGTGACACGAATCCGAAACTCGGGGTGGGAAACGCCGCCCGAGACCTCCCCGTGGGATAAACCCCATTGTGTCCGCCAGGACGCGCGGACCCAGCTGCTCCCCGCCCGCCCGGGCACCGACCTGGCAGCTCCGGCGGGGGATGCGGCGGCGGCCCCCCCGCCCCTCCAGCTGCCGCCCCTCCGCCAAGGGCCGTCCCGGGCCAGGCCGGGCCGGGCGGCGGGGGAGGGGGCGGAACCGGCTCTTCCCTTCCCGGCGCCCGGGGGAGGCCGCGCCCGGCCGGACCCCGCTGCCCGCACTGCGGGACGGAGGGGCCCGGGCGCCCCGCGCCCCCGGAACGGGGAAGCCGCAAGTTTCGGCCCCAAGTTGGGGCTTCCCCGTGGCGGCGCCTGTGCGCCGCGGGGCCTGCGGGGCGCGCAGCGGAGCCGCCCCGGTACCTCGCCCCAAACTTTCCGAGCCAGCCTACCTGGGGGCGGGGGTCCCGCCGCCTCCTTCCCCTCAGCGCTCCCGGCCGCCCAGCGGCCGCACGCACCACGCCATCATTATCCGCCGCCAGCAGCCGCCCGCCTTTCCTCCCTCCCTCCCACCCCCGCCCTGCCGCCGCCGCCGCCCCGCGCTCCTCACTCCACCTTCTCCCGCCCCCGCGGCGCTCTCCGCGTCGCCGCCCGCCCGCGCCGCTCCCCGGCCGCGCTGCCCCGCGCCCTCCTCCGCGCTGTGTGTCGGGCCCGCCCGCGCGCGCTCGCTCGCACACAAAGGGAGGGAGCGGCGGGCGCGCCCTCGTTCCTCCCGCAGCGCCGGGGAAGAGGGGCTGGGGGCGGCGGGCGCGCCCGGCCCGGGGGAAGCGCCTCCCGCGCCGGGATATACCACGCCGTAGCGGGCTACGGGTTTCGGGTGATACCATGTCGGCGAGGCGAGCGGGCCGCCGCCCGGTCCCTCCAGGCGGGGCAGCGCCGGTGGGTGCGGAGCGCTCCCGGCCCCGCCGCCGAGGAGCGGGGAATGTCCGCGGAGGGAGAGCCGCGGAACCCCGGAGGAGCGCGGGTGCCGAGCTGCTGTGGAGCTGCGCGCTATTTTCAAAGCCCGGGCGGCCGGCGGGGAGGGGCAGCCCCCGCTGCACCGCAGAGCAGCGCGGCTCCCGCGAGGGAAAAGTCGCGACAGCTGCCACGACTGAGGCTCTGACAGCCGGAAGTAACAACAGTGCCAAACATTCCTTTTTTCCCCCTCTTCCTTTTACAAATCAAATTGTTGCTACCCCCTCCCGAGCAGGCAGGTATCAGAGAGCAGGCACGGTCCCCCGCACTCCCGCTGCCCGCGCCCCGCCGGGCGGTGCAACTTCGTGGATACTCTTACATGTCTGTGCAGGGCGATGGGGTGAGCCCGCCCTGTTCCCTCGCACGCTCCCCGGGCTGGAAATCACTGCAGCTCCCCGAGACTGGGGAAATGCTGCCCGTCATCGGTAGCCCTAGGCAGTGATAACCGCAGTTGTGCAAGCCGTGTTCCATATATCCAGATCTCTCGTTTGTAAGTCGAAATAAAAGCACTGGCTTCAACCCGGTTATCAGTTAAAGACAGAGTTTGGATGACTGTCTAGTTTCGAACGTAGCTCCTTCCACAGACCATATATAAAGATCACACAAAATAATTAGGAGAGTACTGAAGAGTACTGGTAGTTACCAATTATCTGGTAACTGTTGTTACCAAATTGTGTAACAACTCTTTTGAAGTCTAAATACTTAACTCCTTGAAAAGAGTTGCCACTGGTTTATTACTCAAGTCTGGGGTGAAATTTATGCATTCTTCCAGACATCTCAATTGACTTTGGCTTAACTGGGAATCACAATGCTTGGAATACTTCACAGCTTGATCCAAAATTGATGATAGAGTTTCAAATTAGCCTTAATCATGATTTTACAATGAAATCAAATCTTATTATTGATACTTTCTCTAATACAAATTAGAGACAACATTGTTGAGACCTTCTTTGTTTTCAAACATTGCAGGGCCACTGGAATTTCACGGAGGTCTGCCATTGGCAGTCTTGCATACACTTGGTAATACCATTTTGAATAAACTTTTAATACAGATAGTTTCACTGCAAGAGCAACAAATGTTTCTCATTTTGAGAATATGTAGGTCCTATTTCGAACAGGTAGTGGTGACCCATGCTACTGAGGTGATCCTTCGTGTAGCATTTGTAGGTTGGGTTGAAATTGCAAGGAGTAACCACCATCTTTCAATAAATAGGCTAAGGGAAGATATTAGGCGAATGTGGGTTTTTTTCACAAACCAAAGGTAAGTACAAGGTTTCTCAGCAGTTTGAACACTGTGGGTAGAGGATGTTCTGCATTCTGCTCAGGGAGCCTGGCAGTATGTAGGAGACTGTTCAAAGAAAACAAAGGCAAGAACTCAGGAACACCATGAAACCAAAGCACAAAGTAGCTCTAAAGCGTGCTCAGGAAAGCCAGTGGCCTTTGTACTGGGTGCTGGCTGAAAGAGGCGGGAGCAGGAAGATACTTGCGTGTTTTGAACCCTCCCATGCATGAGAAAGAAGGAATTGTAATTACAGATCCTGAAAACAGATTTAATTGCATCAAAGGACTCTTATTTCTTCACAATTTTCCATCCTAATTAGGAAAACATACAGGTTATTTTGGCTAGCTATGCTGCTTAGAGAGGACAATATTTATTGGGGTCAGTTGGTTTCTAATGAGGAAAGACTCTGAATTGCATTCTTGGTGAGTGCAATGTGAATGTGAAAGAAATCATAAATTTGTTTACAGAAACAATGATTAAAAAGATGGGAAGAATTCAAGAAAAAGACCTCTGGATTTTGAGCAAGAAGTCTGGGAAGGTGACGTAGTTTATGATTTCATCATAGTGAATAACTGCAATAAAACCTGGGAAGAGTATCTTACACATTCAGTCTGTGGTGGTTTCCTTAAAAGATGATGAAACAACAGTGAGTAAGCAAATGGTCTGCATTGAGCAAGAAGCATCTACATTTTGTTATCTAAGCTTATTTAAAAAAATAGGCGTTTCAAGGGAGACCTTGACAGCTCAAAATCTTCTTGGGGAAAAAGGTTTTGCATTATATGAACTCATGAATCTAACGAACACAGACAAAGAGGAGAACGTTTCCAAGAAAAAAATAAAATTGAGGGCACTTCTGCAAACACAGTTGTTCAAACTGCCACTAAAGTACAATGTGCAAAAGGAATCCATTTCAATGGTCATCAGAGAGTGTTTAAGCATCTTCTGAACAATGTTTCTTTGACTACTCTTGTTGTGGCTTAACTTTTTTAAAATCCCTCTCCTATTTTACACGTAAGCTGTGCTTACCGTTTGAGGGCAACCTTTTGACAGGTCCCTAAAATGGGGCACATATTTAGCGGTCTGGGTTAATATTTATTGATATGGTGGATTCACTTGCTGCTGTTCATTCAAGGTGAGCATAAGAAACCACTGAGTATATGTTCTATGCCAGACAAGTTTGAAACAGGTCTTATCACCCCATTAACATACTTTCCTCAACTCACAAAAATTTTGGTCTTAAATCTTTTCAGAAACTAAAAAACTTGAGCCAGCAATGCTTTGGCTGAGGGCTGGATGGTAAAGCTCCCTCTCTCTTCATGGTTGTCTTATTGCTCTGTGCAAGTGGCTGGGCAGAAATGGCTGAGAAGGAGCGAGGGCCTTCCAAGGCAAGGAGAGCTCAAAAGCTGGGGTAACAGTTCAGCATTGTTAAAGCTGGTGATCACATGAGCTGAAGGAGCCTGTGTGAGACAAACCCAGGTCTCAAATTTTGCATTCATTGCAAAATTTAATTCTCTGGACCTTTACTCTTTAAAAGTTATCATCTGCTTAATCCACATTTTAGTTTTATCATGTAATTTGAAATAGTCTCACTAGATTTCTATTTAATCTGTTTAATGTGAGTTAAATCTGCAGTTTTAAGCAGAACGACTCAGAGGGTTTTTTATATTTTTGCAAAACCCAGGAATAGAAGGAATAATTAAGCATTCAGAGTTCCACAACTATTTCTGCAGATTTTTAAAGTTGTATTTTAAGAAAATATTTTTCTGTTATTTAGGAATAATTAAAATGTACTGGAATTATTTCAGTCACATTCAGTATAATTTGAACAGCAATTCTGAATTTGAGATAGAGCACCTTCTGTAAGTTTGGCAGATAATTTTGTGATGCTTATTTTTAGAATTAAGAAAGCAATCTGTAATTTTAGAAGACTACTTATGTTAAATACAAAACTAAAATAATAAAGTATAATTTAAAACTCATTACTTTGTAGCACTTCTTCAGGAAAATAAAGCAGAACTAAAGTCCAAAATGGTATTTAATGGTCAATATGATCAATGAAGGAGGTGCAAAAACTTTCAGAGCAGGTGAAGAGAGACAAGTAACTTGGTAAAGGCAGTGTAGCAATGACTGTGGACAGATATGGAACAAAAATCTACAAGAAAAAAACTCAGGGTCAAGTCCACGAAAGACATTCCCAGGCTTAAGGGCTGCACTAGCCAGGCTGTCATACAGTACCATGTGAAAAAAGGATGCAAAGATATCCTAGGAGAAAGTGACAAACAAAAATCAGACCACCACTACTGTAGGAGTTACAGTAAGTGAAGGTAAAGGAGAGGAGATTTCAGAATGGGATTCTCCTACCTGCTTGCATTTTGTGTTCAACATTACACTTGCACGGCAAGATCCTAAAGACTACAAGTGTTGTGGGTGAAGAAATGCTCTAAAGAAAGGAGTTAATTAAATTTGACTCAGTTTCATTCAAATGGTGCTGAATAATGTGGCAATTACTCTACTGCATGCCAGCAGTGCCACAGAGAAAGTGTGAGACATCACTGTGTTTGTCTTCGCAATTGTGTATGACATATATGCTCAATATTTATTTTAATTTCTAAAATTGAAGGCAAGGTGTTTTGAGTAAGTTAGTGCATGCTCCAGGTTTTTTTCTCTTTCCTCAAACTGCTCCCCAGTATATTCAAGAAGCAGCAAGTAAAATACAATGGTTCAAGTTGAATAACAGCAATGTTGTAATCCTGTAGCTTTATCTTTGGTTTCTCCTGCTACTGCCACCTCTGAGACTTCCCCATTCTCCCATTCCATGGTCAGCTGAGCCACATTATAAAGAAAAAGCCCTTTGAGTAGAGCTCTGCTTACTGAAGGATGTATTTTATAGTCCTAATTTGCAATGCATATCCCATAACCAGCACTTTGATCTAGTAAAAAAAATTACTATCAGTACAAACCTTAGTAAGATTTATTTTTAGTGCAAGTAATTATTACATTGAGTAGTGTTATTAACAAGGTGTCAATACTCAAGCCTTCAGCTTGCCTAGTTCTCTCATTGCAGTAATATTTACACCACAGGAAACTTCAAACATAGGATATCCAGTGGAACTTTAGAAACAGAAGCAGCTCCAGCAAAGGGGGGCTGCCCTTTCTCATTCCCAAACATGTCTGTCATGCAAAGCTCCAAGGAGGGGCCATTCTGATGAATTACACATCAGTGTCTACCTTGCTGAATTAACTTCCATAGATCAGTATTTGCTGCTTGCTCACTAAGAGATAGGTCCTTCAAGGATAAGGCTCTCTGCAGAAGCATGAATTTAATTAATTATTAGTTCCATTATGTCCCTCTACAGCCCACCCAGGATGCTGTTCCCCAGAAATGCTCTGCATTAATACCCTGACCACATATTATGGCCACAGAACCACTAATTTTAGATGAAGGTTGGTGGAACATCACTGAAACCTGCACTGAGCGTAGCTGGGCTGCCAACACATGTTACTAATGGTCTTTGAAAGCTAAGGAAGACTCTTTATGTTACAACTCCAAGACATATTGGAGATAAAATTAGAAGAATCTCTGAAGTCTCCTAACCCTCAAAGTAAAATACTGACAGTTGAATTTCAAAGTTGCATTAAAAGAAAGAAACCTTTATTGCCAGGAAGACACTTAAGACTTTCCTCACCCTCACCTTACAAGTCCCACTCCTGATGTGTCCAAACCATCAGAGCCACTTGCCACATTGCCAAATTCATGAGAGAAAACTAACAGGGGAGGAAAGAAATGAGAACACTGTAGAATTGTCTGAAATGGTGGTTCAAGACCATGCTGGGTTTCTCAAGCACAACAAACAGATGTTGGTGTGACAAGGAGGCAGGGGGTCCCAATAACAGCATCCCACTGAAAGCTGTTGGAAAACAAAAGTCCATCAATGCATTTTTTGGCCTGAAAACTGCAGTAAAAAGTAAAGCTGTTGGCACAGCTTTATAGAAATTACAGGATTTTAAGAAATAAAGCTTGTGGCTATCGTTGATTTTACTGATTTCCAGTGCAAGAAATATTATGCTGTTGTACAGTCCCTGTCTGCATCCAAGTGTCTCCTACTCTGCAAGGACTTTTGAAAATGGGCCAACTGGTTCAACCAGATTTGACACAGGCTGAAAGTTTTCAACAATAATTATGTTCCTACCATTTTCTTAAAAATAGGCAGCCGGAGGGAGAGAGGATAAAGAAAGACCTTGCAAGATCAGTCAAGGGAAAGGTTACAGCAAGAGATCACCATTTATAAGCCTCTAGAGGATCCTGTATAAGTCACTCAAGGCTGAAACATGATGAATGTATTAGTCACAAGAAAAGCCTTATTTTGAAGTTGCATCTCTTTTAGAGCCAAAGTCAGTCAGCCGAGAGACACACATTGGGAGGGTAACCGGGTACTTTAACACTGGAGTTCACAGCACAATTTCTTACTCTGACATGCTAGTTTCTGTCTGACCAAGCAGTTTTATACAAAACCCAAAGTGTTTCTATACAATAAAATCCCTGGTCTGAATTATAATCAGGAAAGTTACAAAAATAATGTGAAATGAACTCTGCCCACACACAACTAAAATAACTTTTTTTAAAAAAATAAATAATATTATACCTCTATGTTGTTTCACAGCATTATTTAAAATGCTCTCTGTTAAAATGTTTATATCACAGTTATATCTCTTTATGTACATATAACACACTTATTAATGTATTTTTCAGATACATGAAATATAACTCTAAATACTTTGAAAGTAAGTCCTTATAAGGTATCTTATTTTTATTATTCAGATTCCCCGAGTATTTTTTAAACCATAGCCATATATATAAGCAAAGAGACAAGTATAGAGAGCCTAGAGTTTAGACTGCCACCTAAAACTAAACCAACACAGTTTGAAAGCAAATAAGCAGCATTCTAACTGTGTATCTTTTATACTGAAGTATTAGTTAGATTATAAAAACCAAAAAGGAAAAGCATGATCTTACACATAAGTGACCTCTGTCCTTCAGTTATCAATAATTTCAAACAAATAAGGCAATATTTTGAAATCTCATCAATTCAAGTATTGACACCCTCTAGGTTTCGAATATACATAGAAAAAAAGTAACAAATGTTAAAGACATGGAACAAATTAAGCTTCAAAAATATACTTATTTTTTTATATAGGTAAGTCTGAATGGAAATTGTGTCAAATAACATAAAAACAAAAGAATGAGATAAAATAGGACAGAGAATTTAGATATGTGGTTTAAATTTCACCATAAAGAGAAAATAATTTTAAGTCAAATTTAGAGCTTATTTTGACATTTCCAAATCAAAACATTCAGGTTTTATTTTGAAAATAAATTTCTCATTTAAAAATATTTTACAGGACAAAATAAGTATAAAGTGAAACACTTAGACTAAAGAAAATCTTTTGCATTAACAGGAACTTATTTTATATTTTTTTAATATAAACCCCTTGCATTTCACTTGAACAGAATGGTTTTTCCCCTTATTTTCAATTTACATTTTGAATCCAATAATACGTTGTCCAGATGTACCAAGAAATAGCAAACTTATGACTGAACTCTTTCTACCGTAAGCCCTAAAGAAAGTGGGAAAAAGAAACGTGAATTTCCCAAATCTAAGCAAACAAGTGATCTATCAGAAACAACCACCAAGCTTCATGCTATTCTAAGATGACTAAGAAAATAGTCATCTAGATGTCATCTAAAATAATCATAAATAGTCATCTAAAAAAATAGTCATTAGGCTAAAAAAATAGCCTGATGGATAGAACGCATTAACTGCATCTGCACTGGAGAAAGACCTGACCACCACCTGTTCTAATTTAAAAATTGCTATCAGACATTTGCCTTGTCACTTCTAGAATAGCTTTAAAAACATCATTAGTAGCTGGTGGGTTGTCCCTCTTTCAGCAATTACTACTAAGGATTTCCTTAGGATTCACTTTGGCAGTATATTGATCCAATTAGATATATTCAAGATGCACACCAGTACTCTGGGAAGATAAACAAAGTGTTTGTTCTTTTTACTGGCAGGCTGAAGTTTCTATTTTCACAGGGGTTGAAAACAGACTGGCTGATTTCTTAGGCGTCAGAGCTAGAGCTATTTCAGAATTTGATTCCTAGGTTTTCTGTCTGCAAAGCTTGTTTTGCACTTCTTATTTTTGGAACAGAAGGATGAAAGGCTATTCACAGTGACTTTTTAGTGCAGGAAATACCACTGAGAGATAACTACTACACTAAGGGACCCTCAACTAAAAAGATCACTCCTTTATCATTCTTAGAGTTATTCTTACAGCAAAAGTCACTGGGGAGGTACCCATTTAAGGGAAAAAACACTTGTTTCTATATATTCTATTCTACTAGTATAGTTTCTATATATAGAAATATATTTTCATATATAAATATAATATTTATATACATTTTATATACATCATAAAATAATATAATATATAATAATGTTGTATAAATGTCTATATTATACTACTAGTAGTAGTTACTATATTACTACTATAGTAGTAATATAGTACAACTTGTGGTCAGAAAGCAAGTTATTGCTTAATGATTCTGTTTCTGCATTTAGTCTTTGCGTCTTTGGCAATTAATCCAAAGTACAATGAAATAATTTAAAACCCATGTTCCACCTGAAATTAATGTTCTTTGGATGAGGTTTGTGAGCAGAGTCCTTAACAGCCATCCCACATGCTGCCCTGGTGTATCTTTGCCTCCAAGCCAGCACTAAGGCAGTGGTTTACCTTGACTGTGATATCATCTGGAATGCCGAGCTGGCAAGTCCGCAGCCTTCCACCGGCACTTGGAGGGCAGGTCTCAAGTGCCACAGCATGGGAATCAAAGCTGGGTGATTCTCAAGTACAGCTATGCTGAATCATAGGAAATGAAAGAGAGCTTCACTTTCATTATAGACTTTCTCCACACTGAGGTTTAAACCTCTAATAGCAGAGTTACAGGCCGAGTCTGAAAAGCTGTGCTTTAATATGGTCATAACAACTGCAATTTAGGCTACAGAAAAGCTGAATACAGCAACTTGGTTTAAACATGAAAATAAAACCACAGAGCTGCTCACATGGATATCTTATGGGGTGAGTAGATGAGTACAGCAAAACATCACAAGACATAACAGGAAGGAGAGTAAAATCAACAGAATATTTGCCTTGAGGCACAATCTAGCTCTGATATATTTATTGTCCCTATAGCTCTAGGTGGAGATCATAACCTTGTGGTAAAGTGTGTTGGAAAAGTAAATGATGCTGTGTTCGTAATCTTTCCAAAGACTGGTATCCTAATGAGACTTTGGAAGACTTAGGTCTAAGGGACTTAGACCTGCCAGCAAAAATTACAAGTCCTTGTGTGCTGCTAATGTGTCCCATTTACAGGTCAAACAGCAACCTGGCATGCCTTTGGAAGGTCTGGTTTGGAAGCATGGATGTGCACTGGATGATTTTGGCTGCAAACCTTTCCACCAAGTCATTCCCCAGTGCTTGGGCTGACATTCCAAACCACTGAGTATTTTTAAGCAGCTGCCCATTTCTTAACATCAGTAATAGAAAATATTTCTTGCTCCTAGTTCCTAAGTTTCTTCCCAAAATTACTTCTCAGATGCAGAGTAGGCAACGTTCAGCTCCACAGTAATGAAAGCTCAATAACTTTTCTACTTGCCTACTTGTACTACAGCCTAGAGTAGGAATTTTAAATTAATAAAATTTAAGCAGGGTCATTTCTGGATTGTTTTACACTCATCGATTTGATCTTTCTTTCTCTGTTGTGAAACCTTTGCACCCATGGTCTAACTACCCAGATTTTCTGGAAAAATACAAGAATCAGTTCCATAAACATAGCAAACCCCTTGAAATCTATTCCAAAAATAGTATCTTTCCAGCATGTATGAAATACACAAAAGGCATGTGATGTGGAAAAGAAGTTGAGTTGAAATAAATGGCAATATGCCACAATCTACTAATAAAATAAGTTGATTTACTTAACATTCAATTCACATTAGACTTTACAGATGTTCAAAATATGAGCAAGCTAGCTCTACTGGAACAAGACTCTGCGTATTTGGCCTCACCACGTAGCTGAGCTCTTCTATGTGTCACAAAGCCTGAGTTCACTTTCCACAAACTGAGGCAGAAATCTTGAACTACTTATGCTTGGTGTAGTTTCCATCACATCCATTTCAGGTGATGGGAATGGGCACAGCTCTGCTGACACTGGAATCCCACTCATAGGCATTAGTGAGAAATTTGACCCTTCCTTTCTGTGGCACAGGGAAATTTAGAAAAAGTACAGGATGGGAGTGCAAGAGAAAAGTATTCTCATTAAACTTGTTTGGGTGCCATCATGGTGAGACATAAAACTTTTATTAGATGTCACTGGGTGAGATCTACACAGCTTGTTCATTGCTCTCCTTAGATTATTCTTAGCTCAGAAAAGCTTGTAGTCATTAAAAGTTGGTATTGTGTTGCATCACAAAGTTTCTTTTGTACTTAAATACATACATACAAAAAAGGGATTCTTTGAGTCATCTTCTCTTTAAAATAAGATACTGTGACTCAAAGCTGCTCCAAATTAGTGTGAAAATACATAGTCATCCATTTGACATGATGACATTCATGTGAAAAAAATCTGTAATCAATCACAGCCATGGCTTTTTTACATTTTCTGCACCCTGTAATCTGCCCACCTAACCCCACCTCTCTGTGGGTTTCCTCTCACGCTTCAAGCCCTGAGCTAGGCACCAGGACAAAAACAATCAGAAAATACTTTTCCTCTTATTTCAAAATTAATTGACCTAGAGGTACTAAGTAAGAAACTTTCAGTTCAGAATTAGATGAATTTTTTGATGATTCACTGTTAAAATAAAAGTTCTTAAGAAAACAAAATATCACCCAAAGAAAATATTACCGTGTTCCCATGCTAGTTATTTCTATCCATGATTTTGCTGCTCAGGGAAAAACCAGTTTTGGAAAATATCCTTGCAAAGGAAAGCACTTAGACACAGGGTAGATTTAAAGTCAGCAGATATATCTGGCTTGTCTTTGCTTACTTTATGGACACACAGATTCATCAGAAACAAAACTTGCAAACTTTTAGCTTGATGTTAACAGAAGCAAACCAAATATTGATAGACAACTTGTATTTTGATTTGTTTTCCAATGAACTCCCGTTGCCATGTCAGAAACAATTGTTTACATACATATGTTTCAGAGGAAGAAATATACTGAGTGAGGGCTTCTTTATCACAGCTTGGAGTCCAACCAGGTGATTAACATTATATTCTACAGAGAAATAAACAAACATTTGAAGTAAAACTCGTTTTTGGACAATTTAAAAAAAAAAAAAAAAAAAGAGCTGTAGCTTCTGGTTGTTGTTTGGTTGGTTTTTTTGTTTGGTTGCAGGTTTTTTGCATGGTTCTTTGTATTACATAGTTTTAAATCAGTACTACATGGAGAAATAATGAATAGCACTAGATACAGCATATGTTGAATTTCTTATGAAGTTAATTTTTTTGAAGTGAACACTTTGCAGTCATTCTTGCTAGCTCTACGATCTTGTTTCCAAGAAAACCTAGGCTTTATTTACTTCCATATTTTTGCTATATAACTGCCCTTAGTTTGACATTCCTCATATGAACCATATTCTTGTAAATAAAAAAATCCAACAAAACTTAATAAGTTTTTACCTGAATGTTGAAACAGCAGCTTCCAAGTTTGTCTGCAGAAAGCAACATGCAGAAAGGAAAGAAAATGGAAATATTGCTAGATGATTGCATAGGTACGAGTTAGGTCCTCAGGATTTTTTTAATCTGTATTTTCTTAAATATTAGAATTTAGTTGACAGTTATGGAACTCTGTCTTGTTAAGCAACTTCTATTAAAGAAAAACAGTATTCTCAAATATACCTAGTACAATTCACATCTGGCTCTTTACAGGACAAGCTCAATTAAGCAACTGTTTCACACGTTGCAAAGCACAGTACTCTCTTAGGAGCTGGAGAGGGAGATAAGAGTGACTGCAGTGACACTAGACCAGATTGCTCAAAACCTCATCTAACCTGGCCTTGAACACTTCCAGGCATGAAGCATCCACATCTTCCCTGGGCAACCTCTCAATCCTGTCAAGGTCTGTCTGGATGGCATCCCTTCTCTCCAGTGTGTCAACTGCACGACACAGCTTGGCACCATCAGCAAACCTGCTGAGGGTGCCTTCAGATCCACTGTCCATGTCACTGACAAAGATGTCAAACAGTCCTGATCCCAACAACAAGCCCTAAGGAATGTCACTTGTCACTGATCTCCACTTGGACATCGAGCTGTTGACCACAACTCTTTGAGTGTGACCATCCAGCCAATTCCTTATCCAGTGAGCGGTCCATCCATCAAATTCATGCCTTTGCAGTTTAGAGACAAGGATGTTGTGTGGGACAGTGGCAAATGCTTTTTGACAGGTAGATGATGCCAGTCTCCCTCCCTTCATCCACCACTGCTGTAACCCTGTCATAGAGGGTCATCAAATTAGGCAGGCATGACTTGCCCTTAGTGAAGCCTCCTTATTTTCCATGTGCCTTTCACATGTTTTCTCAGTGGTGGAAATATACATTTACCTCTCCACCCTCTCCCTGAAATATTTTTTTCTTTGTGCAAGTTTTGCATTTGAATTGATTTGAGTTGCACAGAGATATATCCCTATTTAAAGAGCTGAAAATGGTAGTGAGTAATCTGTTCATTCCTTTTCAAACAAATCCTATTAGTTCACTTCAAAATACCTTCATCTTCTTCAAGTACAGTAATGCCACTCTGTTCTGAAGGCCAATATGAACTGATACCATTTCTGGGAGACTGAGATTTTCAACTGGCAGGAAATGAATGAAATCAAGGGGGGAAAAAAAGCTGATTTTGTGCCAATGCTTGGGATATCAGTTCTGCCAATTGACTGTCATCCACTACTAGCAGATGTGCTATAAAAGCAGATGAAATTCATTGTTAGCATGTTGCTTGGTGGCCAAAGCCAATTACAGAATGGAGAATTGAGCCATTATAATACAAGAATTTGCATATGGAAATTACATGTATTTACATATAGTGATAAGTATTTTCAAACTGCTTAAAGGAAGCTTGATTAAACTCCTTTTATGTTAGTATGCATTAGCATAGCTCCTTATTTCATACACAGTACAGAATTTTTTACTATTATACTTTAGTCTGATACTTTATTTTTTGCTGGTCATATTTCTTACTCTTTATAAATGTTTTCCAAGATAGTATACACTTTGATACCTAACAATAAAAGTCTATAATGATTGCCAGGAAGAGAAAATATTTTTTTTTCCAGAACATGAGTTAAAAAAGCAGATTGAATTGGGTTGTTAAATCTGGTGAGGAAAGACTGAAGGGAGAATTAATAAATATTTTCAAGTATATAATAGTTTACTAGTTTGAGGAAAGTATTGGAAATTATTGAGGAAAGTATTGGAAAATATTGATGAAATTATTTCTTACCCTTTTCTTAGTGGAAAAGGTAATGTGCTTAAAGCAGAAAGGGAGACTTAGATTACATGCTACAGAAAGCAATTCCAGCAGATACAGATTGTGAAGCACAGAATTAGACTGCCTAGGGTGATTGTTGCATCTTTCCTGTTGAAAGTTTTTAAAGAATGCATAATACACACCTCCCTTAAGAGTCTTTTGGGCAGGACTGATCCTGTTTGGGACAGCACTGACTTCTCTTGAGTCTCTCCATTCTTAATCTCGATGAATGCTTTGAGTAGTCCCAATAGTTTCCCACAGAGTTCATATTGCAAACTGTTTTAAAGCCTGTTATAACAAAATTTACAGGCACTATTTGCATGATACAAGTCTTGTGCTCAGCTTTATTTCTGTGACATTAACTGCCTCCCATGTCTTGGCCTCATTTTCCTCACTAAAGAAGGACAGAAATGTATCCATCTAGTTTTTCAGTGTAGTAAAGAAAATCCTGCCTCTGTTGTGAATTCTTCTGATCCTTTGTCCAAAAGGTTTAGTAGAAATAAGACAGTGGTATGAATGCAGTGATGAGGTCCAGTTTTTCATTTTTCCACTGATTGCAGCCAGAGAAATTAAGGAAACTAAAAACTAGATTGGAAATTTCTATTATGGTTTCATAATTGGAGGAGACTGAGGAGATGGAGAGGCTGAGACAGAGGTTGACTTAATAACATCATACTGAAACATCTATATTTAAAATAAGTTCTAATTCATACAGTGGTATCTTAAAATATTTTGCTGTAAGCCTTGAAATAAATGTTTCAAAACTAATTTATATATTACATATATGGATAATATGCATACCTGTACACAAATACATCTTTTATTTTAAGTTAATCGTATTACTGGCAATATTTAAAAGAATTAAATGCAGGTTTACTAAATCATACATTGAAACCATTCACACAGATCAAGTATCTAGAAAACCCTTTGCTTTCTATCAATCAAATGCATATGATAAATATTTCTACACAAATTTTATTTGCTTCATATTTAAAAATATATAGGAATACTCCTTCCTTCCCAAATTATGCTATGTGAAACACATTTGATTGCTATGACAGACTCATTTGAATCATTACATTTTTATAATATAATATGGGTCAAATCTTGAAATCTTTTTATCCCAAAAGTCTGTCTGACATTCACAGGAGATTTACCTGGGGGAAAAAAAACAGCAACAAAGACACAAAATTTTTGGGTGTTTTATTTGTATGGTACCACAAGTAGGTACTTAATCTCCCTTTAAAATTCTACTATGTTCTTTTCTCAAATGCTGAATAAACATTTCCTTTCTGTAATATATATATATCCAAGCTGAAAAACAGAAGGTCTGCTTTGGCTGTTTTGTGGCATTCCTGTCATGCAAGACATTCACGTGTCTGACGTAACAAGGCAAGTGAGGCAAAGCCAGAGCTGCTTCAGTACACTTTTTTTTACAAACAAGTCTAAGATACTCGAAACTCATTGCTAAAACTCACTGATCAAATCTGATTATCTCACTTTCCAAGCACTGCCAAAGCCTCTTCTACAGCTTCAACAAATGCAGCTTTCCCCACTCTGTATGCTCAGAAAGCTGCAGCAATGGTCATTCTCCCAACCTGGGGCTTTGGCCATGGCCCTCCTCCACTGGTTCTCCATAACTTCAGATGTGTGGTACCTGCTCTCATGTCCAGGGTCCTGGATCCCCCTAAAATTAGAGTCTTTCATTGGAGACTGTGATTGCATTCTGGTCTCTCCATCACACTACTGATTAATTTTCAAGGAAGCACACTTATACATTCTTCTCCTAAAGAGGTAAAGCTTATTATCTGTTTTCAAGTAATATAATAATAATAATGGCCAGTCTTCGCGAGCGAAGATCCGGGGAAGGTCTCTACACCTTCCAGCCTGCGCATTGGATTTTTTACCTTTCAAGTAATAAAACCTATTTATTTAATATTTGCTCAATGTTTCCACTATTTGCTCAACAAATGAGAACTTCACGGCAAATTAATAAAAAAATAAAAGAATAAAAAATTAAAAGGAAAATATGTATTAGATAGTCTGCCTGTAGGCAGGTTCTTGTGACGCACTTTTGACCAGAACTAATTTTTAACAAAGGTTTCTATTTGCTAATAACTCTAGAACTGGCTGTGTAGTGGTAGAAGGGGCAAGGACTATACATGAACAAAAAAGGCCTTTATTTTCACAGGGAAAATTTTGGACGGTTTTCAGCTTTTACTTGAAACCTTCTATGTTCATAAGACTTTTTTTTTTTTTTTTTGTAAATAATGAAAACTCAGTTTTCCAAGGATAAGAGATATGCTTTAGAAAAAAAACCAAAACAAACAACCAATTTATGAGAGTAGTCTGCCACTGAAGAACAGCTTCGATAGCAAATATTTGACTAGCCTGAACAAGGACCCTGCTATTTTAGGGAAACTATTTCCATTTTCAACACATATTGCTACTCCTTTTCAATTTGCCCACTGGTGTAGCCAAGAATCACGGATTTCCACTTGTGCCTGGTAGCCTGGCTGTACCAGCCCCCAAGGTGCAGAGCCCCTAGGGCTGTCTAAGTTGCTTGAACGTCTTGAACATCACAGCACTTAATTGAAATGGCTGCTATTTGGGTCTTCATTTCTAAGAAAGAAGAATTGTGATTTTGCTCCCTAAACTAAGTACTGCAGCAGTAAAATAATACGTTCCACAACAGATTCTAGAAAGAGATATTACACTGAACAGAGCACTGCAAGATTATTTCATCCAGAATAACATCATTCTTTTATGCTTTGGGAGACCTGTGTTTTTCTCTTGAAGAATATGACTCATTCTTCTCCCCTGCTATCTTTGTGAAGTAACCCCTCCTATGGAAAAATATAATTTCACAACCGCTCACTGACTTAGCCAGGCACATCACGGGTTCAGAGTGAATTGCAGGTGCATCTCACAGTCTGTTCTAGCTGTTTTGTGCTGTTTTGTATGAAAAGCACTGGGAAGATTAGCCAATGCTGTGAAGCCTGGATGTATTAGGTAGACTTATACATGTTCATGCCATACACTGGATCCAAAGGGGAAGGAAACGAAAAATAAGGAAAATGGGTGGATATAGTAAACCAAAGCAAACAGATTAGTCAATTAAAATTATTACAGTTGGTAGCTTATTCTGCTTCCTGCTTCACTCATGTTGATTTTTAGGGTGTAAATGAGAGTAATATTTGGTCCAGTTTGAGAAGGTTTTGTTTAGCTTGTTTTCAGGCTTCTCTATGTGTGGAAACAAACAAGAATGTGAACTGCTGCAGCTACTTTTTAATTTGGAAAATAAAATCCAAACAATTCTTGGAAACTAGTTCCATGTATTCCATTAATCAGATTGCCAATAATAGCTCCTGTGGTGAAAAGGGTGGTAAAAGAACAAGGTGAAAATCTTACAACCAAGCTAATTCTAATTCCCAGTTTTGCTACTAACTGGCAAGGGAGAATATACCCTGCTCAGAAATCTTATTTTAAAGTCTATTCCCTTATTACACGACAAACAAGCTTTCAAAATAAGAGCTGAGTGGACTTAATTGATGGAAAGGCCTGGTGAGTGCCTGGGGAAGGAAAGGTTTTCAAGAGCATCAGAATGACCAAAATGTTGAAAATGGTTCTCCTAGTGACTTAAACCCTTAGGGACTTAAGTCAAGTTATCCCACTTTTTGGGAGAAAGTAAAACTGATGTTATTAAGCAAGCAGTAAATTGCACAACAGATGTGCTTATAGATATTAAAAAATATTTTCTAGGAGTTGTTGGAAAAGCAAGCATTTTTGATTCTTTTTGTCACTGGTAAGTCACGCGTAACACAAAGAAAAGGAAGGGAGGTTGTGTAAAATTAACACACCTCAAACCAGAGCAACTTGTTATAGCACACTGCTTAGGGTACAGAAGATTTTAGAATCAAATATTTATGTTAATAACAAAAGGAATTTAAAATGTCTACAATTTAACATAGATTTAGCCTGGCTTTTGTGGCTAATGATGTGGGTATTCAAAACACATACAACAAAAGCATGCATGCCCAATTAAGAATTAACTTTGCTCTGAAAAGAATTTTCCAAACACATTAGCAAAATATACATTTTTATAACAAATTTCTATGTCACAAAGTTATGTGATGAAAAGAAAATGAGTAAAAAAGCACAAAACATGAAAGAATGAGTCAAAATCTGTTCTTGTGCTGGCAGCTATCCAGTGTGTTCTAATTGGTTCTAGCATAACTGAGATTAGAAACTCTCCCAGACAGTGCAATAAACTGGCCCAGGAGATGAGAAATATAATTCCAGCTCATTCCATGGCCATGTGATAACTCTGTTGAGCTCTGCAAGAAGCTTGCTAAGCATTATGCAATGCATAGCCACACAAAAATCTTTAGTACAGGTGATACTTGATGAGGGAGATTGAATTCAATTAAGTATCTTTACATCTGAGTAGGAGGCAACAGGCACAATCTCTTTTCCAAACAGCTCTGGGATGGTGAGTAATGCTGATGGGATGTAAGGATACTGAGCATGAAAGAAATATTTCTGCATTCTTTTTATAGAATGTGAAGAAACTAACAAAGTTAGTAGTTTAACTTTGTATTCTCATAATTAATTCTTTTGAGACACGTTGGCACTGAAAAATACGCTGTGCCTGTCTGAGTTGGGTGGTAGAAGGAATGAGATTTATTAACATGTAAATAGATTTATCTGAGCACTAAAATGGACATGCTAAGTAAACAGCTGTACCAGAGAAAGTGGTTTTATCGAGTGGACTCAGAAGACAAAGGATCACCTGATGAAGATGATGAGAGTCAGCTTTCAAAAACAGTTAGAGATTAGGAAGGAAGGCATTCTAGGTAAATGGTGTGCCATCAGAGGAACAGCAATAATTATAGACGTCAAAAGAGGCCCTAATTAGGAGAGAAAGGCACATGCAGGAATGGAGAACTCAAACTAAAAAAAAAACCGCTCAAGAGTGGCAACAAAGTGGGAATGTGGAAATTTAGAATATGCTTTCAGTTATTTTACAGAAGTCTGCAGACTGGTGGCACCACTACATTTTCTGGCATCTGCACAGATATTGCTGCCATCATGTCCCCGAGGAAGGAAAGTGAGAGAAGAGCCTGTAAAGAGACAGAAATCTGGAAAAACCCTGCTTGCTGATATCCCGAGGAAAGGAGAGTATGTACATCCAGTGACCGTGGGTTACAGTGATTCCCTTTCTACATAGAAATAGCAGATAGAGCTGCAGGAAGCTTGACAGGGCACTGGAATTCTCTGAGACCAGTGGAAGCACACAGATTTCTGCCATGCCACGGGCCAGGTGCTGCAACCCAGGGTGCCTCTGCCAGTGAGTGTTTCACCATGGCGACGGATAAAGGCACTGCTAAATTTGCAGTACCTTCCCATCCTAGAAAAGCCATCTAGAACTCTAGTATCATGCAGTTGAAAGCAAGGACATGCTGAAGTGGAAGTCTTTGTTTTCAAAGGCATATTTTTCCCCTCTAAGAAATATACGTGAAACACCCAAGAATGTGAATAGCCTCGACCTATGAATATAAATAGCATAAGCAAGAAGGTAAATAAAGTAAAACTGAGGAGCTTCAGGGCCAGGCTTACAGCAGAAATAAAGGGAAGGAAGCATGTCCAATGAAGAAAGATGCAGTTATTCCAGAAGTGGAAAACTGCCAAGCTGAGATTTGCCACAACAGGCATTGGAAGTCTTCAAATGAAAAGGCCTGGGAAGCATTGCAATTACTCTGTCTTGCTTCATCTCACATACTGCACACTTTAGAAAGCTAAATGCCTATCACGTGTTTCTTGAATAGCATCCCTTGCCTCAGAGTTCCAGAACTGTTTCTAACAAGAAAGGTCAGAAACAGGCTCATATGTTTACTAAATCAACAATTCTGCTTGATTTAAAAAAAAAAAAAAAATAGGGAAACCAAAAACCCCTCAGAAAACTGCATTCATAACACCAAATGGTTTTATTTTAGTTCATAAAAATACTGCATAGGGTCTTCAAAATTAAAAAATAAAGTTCTTGGAAGTAAGCCTAATTTCTGTTTTGTGAAGGTCAATCTTTGAAGAACTAAATTTTTAAGTACATTTGGGGTATTTAGTAGTATTAATCTTTTTCCTTGGTGATTCTTATATTTAATTCTAAATAACATAGTGACAGCAATATTAGAAATTAATGCTTAAGGACTCATCCATTAACGTTAGAAGTGTAAGGGTACTTAGCCAAAACAATTCCACAGATTACAATCTATATGGTAGACTTTAATATTCAATATTCCTATAAAAAGAGCTCCCAGGAAATTGCTCAGAAAATAGAAGATTTTCTTTAACTTTTGACTTATCATATAGTACTCAATTGTACTTTATAATTAGACACTTAGACTAGGAAAGCTTTAATCTTCCCAAATTATCTTTGTTCTTTAGAGGATGTTTTTTTGTCACTAGAAGATTATCTGAATGCTTCTGTAAGGAATGAGAAGGATTAACACACTTTTGATCATTTGTAATCTGCAAAGATCTAATATAATGATTGCAATGTTTGCTTTCTCGAACAATGGCTATATTAAGATAGTATCTACTCTAGAGATAATTAACAGAAAACTTAAAAAATTAACATTAACAGTTTAAGAGGTGAGTGTATCAGGCTAACAAAACTGCCACATGAGTCTATCTGTTTCCCTAAGAATCAAATGGAGGACTCCAAATGGAGGACTGGCTCACAGTACATTTTTAAACGTATCATAGACATTCCGCAGAGTGCCACCATTTCAGACAGTCCCTTGCTAAGTAAACACACAAATCTCAGAACTGAATTTTTGTGCTGTATCACCCAATTTTTTGCTTACTGGTCCTTAGGAAAAGTTGAAGGACTTAGATATTTCGTTTTTAGTCACCTTCAGTTATTAAATCTTTCCAATATTCTTTGGTGTCTTTCTGATTTGGCTATCCTAAATAAAGGCGACTTTCCTCATATTTCTCTTTACCGGATCATGAATACACAAAAAATGTTGGTTGTCACATACTGTTATCTGGAACATCAACATATATTTGATCTACTCATTATGCTACTAAAAGATTCATAAATTGAGAGAAAAAATCCAAGTTCCTGACAGTATCAGGTCAACAGATTACTGTTTGTATGCAATAACCTATGAGCTACTTTTTACATAACCTTTACTTTTATAGCCAGATGGAAAAAGAAGAACTGACGGAATTTGTGGTAGGAAAAATGCTAACCAGGCATTCATTTTGTTACAGATGTCAAACACAGAGGTGCTTCTAGGTTATTTCCAGTTTAAAGACTGCAGTGATTGATTTAAAGTACTGCTATACTTACAACTAAAAGCTATTTGACTATGATCTGCGTCAAAGAAAAATGCCATTCTTTGGCTTTCCATTTACAGAAAGATTTAATTATACTTGGAAGGTTCAAGCTTTTTTAGAAGCAAAAAACATTTCCAGATATGTTCTTGGATTCCTGACTGTGGTGCAGCTGTTTAGACAGCTCTGCTCTTGTGTACTCAGAAGCCAATATAGCTGAACATGGAGGGATTGTCTGGGTCACCAATACTGGTGGGGGGCAAACTTTGTAAACTGATCAACCTTGCTGTCACTCCATAGTCCTCCCATGATCATAACATATGGAGCATATCCATCCTGCTCGAGGGATACTAAAGGATCCTGTAACACCTTGCATAGCTGCTTTGAGAAGGCTTTGCGGACACTGCTAAGAAAATTTTCAGGACCCCTTGTAGGCCAGCACTGTCATTCAGGGGCACGGCTGGACATAACCACCAAATTTAAGATCTCTTAGGTACTTGGCTGAAATATTGGCTACTGATCTCAGCAACATTCCAGTGTGGGATAGGTGTATGCTTGGCTGTATCTCCTGTGTACTGCTGGGTAAAAAGCATAGGCATAAGGTAATGGTATACCTTTTAAGCAAAGAAAACAACATTATATCTAGATTAGTAGTCATCAGTCCTGCTATATAGAATCACTTAAGAACTGCCAAGAACAGAGAACGGTCTTTTTCCCCAACTAGTATTATTCATTGTTTATTTTGTGAAGCAGTTGATAAATGGAAATAGAACTTGATTATTTAAATGCACTGATAACCATCTTTTCCCTTTGTAGCATGACATAAAATACGGCTAGGAGATGTGTTGATTCTTGTAGGAATCAAAAGTCATTTTATTCCATATGTAAGAAGTAGAAAATAGTCAGAATTCAGATTTCACAGTTCCTGAGGCAAACATGGTATCAGTGCTTGCATGGCTTGCTTCATGTCACACCCAAGCACTGTGCTGAGACACTACTTTTAAATGTCAATAAGGTTCTGAAAGCAATCTAGGTTAATTGCTGAGAATGAGCAAAACCATCTTTATTTTTGTGGTTTGCAGTTCTAGAAACAAAATCAGAAACGTTTTCTGTTGTAACTGGCTGAGCAGAATAGAGATTGATGTGGTTTTGTGGTTTCCTTAGTTGTACCAGGAACTAACCAAAATACCCACTGGTCTTCTTGCCGTGTTATTCTCTTCATTAGTTTTCTTGAGTCATTACTACACATTACAATACGAAAAGGGGACTTCTAAGACATTTAAAGTTGTTTTTTGTTTGTTTGTTTCTATTTTCATTATATTTAATTTCTCTTTTGCAGTAGACTTCAAATTTGCACTGTATGGATCGTTCAAATGTCATTGTTGAGTCATAATCCAATATGCTTCATAGAACTATAAGATGTTAAACATTAATCTCTGTGCACAGTTTAACAAGATAAAAGCATTAGTTCTCAAACACTTATCTCTTACCCTTATGCTATCTTAGTTTGAATTAAATGGTGACTATGTCTCTTTATGGCCCCTTCTTCATGCAAGTAGGATATCTGAAATAGAAGAAAGGGAAATAAATTAAATTTTGCTTCTGCAAATCATTTTGATAGAACATATATTTACAGTTGCATGTATTAAAATAAAGAAGTAAACTGTATTGAAAATTGTTTAATGTTCAAAATACTCTTGGTTAATGAGAGGGTAGTCTTGTAAAGCATCCCTAAGGTCTTGCCCCGCTTTATTCTTCCCTAGGCATTTGCTGCCAGTGGCAGGATAACAGACTAACATGAACTGTTGATCTGAACTAATATGGCTTCTGGAGAGGTGAAAGAGAACTTTAATGTTAAGCTGAAAGAAACAAAAGACTCAAGAAAGGGAGTCTGAAGTAAATGCAACTAAAACATAACTCCTGTTTTTAGAAGCAAAATCCAAGATACTTCAGAAAGAAACACAAACATGTGAATCTGACCATTACTAAAAGAACTTGAGAAGAGCATTTTAGATAGAAGGCAAAAAAGGAAGCAAAGATACCATATCTATGAAGAACCTGGATTAGACTTAACAAAATCTTCTAAGATTATGAACTTAGTTTAGGGTGACACTGACAATTTCCTTAAGGATCAGCATTTAGTGTTAGATACATATAAAATTTCTTACTATGTCAAGTTACTGTGAGATAAAAAACTACCAGCCAAAACTCTTGTTATTCCACTCAAAGGCATTTGTGAGGGCTAGAGGAGCATCTCCTGCCAATGTGAACAATCTTGTTTTTAGAGTTCTTGTTTAACACTTTCTAATATTATTGTGGCAGGTATTCCTTTCCAGATACCAGTAGGATGACCTAATTTTGGTTCAATTTAAATTTTGTAAGAGAAATGTACTCTCCTAGCCCAGTACTCTCTCCTAAATTATCAACATTAGCTCCTGACCATTCTCACAGTCCTGATTAGTGATTTGACATTTTCATCATCTCTTGGTCCTTTCTGCCACCAAATGTGGTGGTAGGAAGGTATTATTGCTTATGAACACGGCTTCCACAAAACACACCTGGATTGAAGTGCCTTTACTGGGCGATTAAGAAGAGTGCAGCCCATCAGCACTGCTCCTGCAATGAAGGAACAGTCTTGTGGCTGTGGAGAGGCCTCTTCCTGGAATGATGAAGGTTTGGTGAGTTGGCACCACTTCCATGATTAATACAACACTTTCATGAAAAAAAATTAACCCCCAATAGTACGTGGGGTCTGGGCTGAGGCAGAAGCACAAGCACACACTTCTGAAGAGCAGATGATTTGCACCTCACCAGCCTGGACCAGAAGCTGCATGAAACACGTCAGACTGCGCTGACTCTTCCACGCAGACCCCACCTCTGGTGAGCTGTCCTGGCTTTTTTGAAATTCTATACAATACAAACTACGGTTTCAGGATTTGGTTTTGGATTTTTTTTTTCCTCCTCTGGAGGTTTCTCTCTCTTTTTCAGAAAAGAAAATAAACAGCACCATTTCTGCAGCTAAAATTCTCTTCATTACTATACAAAATTTGTTTTCTTTCACATGCTGAATTCCTGGTACTGAAACATCATCTCCCTCTAACCTGAGTTCATTTATATTTAAAGTTTTGTTTTGGCTTTTCAGCCTTCTAAAATATTCATTAAAAGGTTTATCTAGTTCTCCAAATTATGTTAGTAAACTAGTAAACGAGTTTATTTGTATTTGTTTGCATAAAATCTTCAGCAACAAATTAAATTTGATTCATAAATGAACAGTGTCTTTTATGAAGTTAATATAAGTTCATACCTCTCTCTGTTGCAGAGCAAAATTTGACTCACACAGTAAAAATTTTCCACTCACCATTTTTTACATATATGCATATTTAAAACTAGCTCCTTTGCAACTTAATCATGTTAATAAACTTTTATTTGTAAAATAAGGTTAATGCAATTTCAGTTTTTAACCCTTTCATGTGCTTTCCTCCACTCTGGAAATCTACAAAATCTTGCTTTTTTCAATGTTTGTCATTTCATCCACTTAAACAATTTTTAAAAAACTTGTTTCAGCCCCACCTCTGTTTTCACCTCCTTTCCAAAAGTTCTGAGTTCTTTTAATTGTGTGTTTCCATCCCAGGTGCACCTCCATGTGCTGAGCCTGGCTCAGACATATGTGGTTAACTGGCTGTGCAGGTGTACCCACCTGGAGTCACCCACTCACTGTTCCAAGTCAACAAGCTTTGTAGAAAGGTCGAACAAATCAGTCCAAAGGGAAAACATATTTTAGAAGCGGCCATTATAGAAGCATATCAGGATTGTAAAGCTGAATTATTCAAGTGCTGCTTTTGAGCTATTATGTGAACATTTTGTGATCTGACTCCTGTTCCTTCAAGTGATGAAGCACCCTGTAGCACTATGTCTCCTTGAACAAATTTACTTTGATTCCAGTTGTGAATGTTTCAGTCAACTATGTGGCAGATGTTTCAAACTAGCCACTATGAAACAAAAGAACTGTAACTCAAATTTCCATTCCAACATGTCTAGGAATTTGCAAAAGAAAGGTACTGTCAACTCTGGAAAGTCAGGCCAGGTGAAGACTGGATGCTGTTCTTTCTATCTTGTTTGTGTAGTCCTTTGTTCTGTACTTCACCTCTTAATTATTAAAGAAAAAAAATCCTTTGTTTCAAGCTAAACAAAACTGCAAAGTTATGTATATACAGATCCCTGTTCATTGTTGCTTTCTCTGGTTATTTTTTTCCATTGTAAGACAAGTAGAAAAGGAGCAGAAGCACTATCAAGCATAACCAAATGAGAAGTATAATTTATTGCTTTGCTTTGCATGGGTCTAATGCCTGGTACACACGAAATGAAGCAAAGAATCCTCTTTGTCTTTCATATAGGGGTCAAACATGCCAATACATGTTAAGAAAGTTGTAGAGTACATACTTCATAAGGGTAAACAGCAAATAAAAAAGTGGGTAGACTTGCTTGTTCGGTATGTGTGAGGTATAGCATAAACACCCCAGTGCTCACATCAGACACGCTTTAACTCTGCTTATTTGCATTTGTTTTCAACTAGATCGCTCTGTGCAGATGTGGCTGAATAAAACCTAAACAGCATTATTCAAATACCCTCTCTCTATACAAACACCTGAGAAGGTATCTAGGCATATAATGCACTGCTCTTTCCTAGAATTGTTCCTGTAGTGCAATTTGTTTGCAGAAGTTCAAAGACTAGTAAAATGCTAAAATAGTTACAGAATTATGGAATCGTTGTTCCACTCTCTCCCCCTTTCTGGATCATAAACCCCTGGCTTTTGTTTGAACAAATGTGTGGAAATGATTGCCTATAATGAGAATGTGCAGAAGGGTTCGGGCTTGCCCATTCTGAATGAAACTCAGTGCAAGAACTTCAGCAGTGGTTCTGAGGTGGAACAGCACCTCTTCAATCCATCCTGCATTGAGCCAGGCTTGTGGATGCCCCCCACTGCCACTCAAAGCGGTCACTGTGGCTTGCTTGGAAGGGTGCCCGGGAGTGTGCATCAGAAGAGCCACACTCCAGAGTGGCTTGTATTTAGGTACATTTATTTAGAGATGATGATTACTGTAAAATGTCTCTATTTGGTCTGCTCATTGTCCATTTACATTTTCTGTCTTGATGGATTTTTATCTCAAATATTGTTAACACTACACTCACTTTGGGCACAAATTACCACAGTAATATATTTTATACAGAACAGAAAATGCACCTTTCCCTAAGCTTTCCTCTTTAGTACAAGGCCTATCCCTCATTTAGCCTTGTTTTTAATACATGTGATGTCGTTGCTTAAGAGACTGAACACTTTTCACAATACTGGTGCAATAAAAAGAGGTAGTAGTTAATGTTATCCTAGAGATTCAGAACTCTTTTGAGGTAAGTCTTGATTCCAAATTGATTGAAATCAACTTGAATAAGTAATTTCATCTCACTTTGAATCATATCATGAAGCTTTAATTTACACTTGTGCACCCCACTCTGGCGGGACATGGAGAAATCAGGTAGTCCTAAGTTCCCCATATATGCTGAGGTCTGTTGGCACTTTTTCCTTGTTGCTGAAGAAAGTAGGATAACTGTGAGGATTTTTTTCCCTCAAAATCAGAAGCAACAAATTAAATGTTAGATTGTAAATGATCTCCCTTTGACCTTTGTCTGCAGCTATATATCTAACTTAGATGGGTGTTCTATCACTACACTGCAATAATTTAAAAATGAGATATAGTAATGGGTGAATAATGCCCAGTCTCCAATTACTGTCCCACTCTCATGCCCTCTGCAGGAGTTAAAAGATTACCCAACACTTGCGTCACCAGAGGGAAAAAAAAAGTAAAAGATAAGTATTCTCATTAAATAAACATAGGAAGAAAATGTTCAGCCCATTATCCTGGAAGCTACATACTATACAAATCACAGTAAATGCAGTTTTCAATTTCAGTGTTTTATATATAAAAATTTCATACATAAGATCAGTTTGTATGGCTGAAGTATTCTAATTTTGCATGTTTGCTTCTCTTGAAATCTTTAACCAGTTTTGCTTCTTGTTTCTGTGGGCTGGTACAGGTCTAGGTGAAGAAATAAGTTTTGACAGAATTCAAAACTTGTTAAACTAATATAGATCTTTAGAGCAAAAAAGAAATATTATCATAACATACACCTTATACTACAGAAAGGCCACACAAATACAAAAGTGCTATCCACAGAAACACTCAGCCAGGATTGCTCTATCCCTAGTAAGGAAAGACCTTAAACTAGAGGGCTTGGCTGGAACGGTGCAGGTGTTGATCTGCAGATTATCTCAGCTTCCTCATTCTCCGGTCCTGTGTAGGTGGCAACTACTGAATTATTGTTGGAGTTTTGACAATTTTTTTCCTCCTTTTTGATATTCTAAGATGCTAAATGTAATGTTGAGGCAATGCTTATTGACAGAAAACCCAAGAAATAATATGAAGAATTACTGTCATCTGCAAGAACCTTGTGATGGGCAAATAACAGCTTCTAAAAGTTAAGCTTATAAGTGAGACCTGGTATTACAGAATAAGGACTGATAGCACTGACACCTTATCTACATCTATGCATGGAAAGGTAGAATAGATTGGGTCTGAAGAGACCCAGGCAAAGAAAGGCAATGAAAAGAACCAATCAGTAAGTGCTTCATTATGAAAAAAGGTACCTATTAAAAAAACCAAAATCCCTCAGACCTTCCTCATCAGGTTTTGTCAAATTACCATAATGTTTTTGGATAAAGCTACAAACATCTGTCATAATATCAATATAATAAGCACAGATTTTCATAAGACTTTTTGAATTAAGGCATCTTGATTAATAAAATAGAATAACAAAAGGACAAATGTCATGGGGACTACAACAGCTCCAATCGCAGTTTTTAGCATGTCATTGTAAGCAGAGCATAAAGGTACTAGAAAGGGAAGAAAGGAAGGAAGATAAAGGGGTAGAAGGGCTTCCCCCTCTTATCTCTCGTTCCTCCTGCTCTGAGCACTAGCAGCAGCACTATGACCACTGTTGGTCATATCAGGCTTTTGCAAATGCTTAGGACCTCCATTCATTTTGCAGTAGGGCAATCAAAACACCCAGAGACTACTATACTGCAGGTTGTACAGACAAGAAGTATTTAAGTGCTTTTCAAGTAAAAAGTTACAATAAGGGCTGAAAAACAGCAGCAAAACTTCAATGAAGTTCACTCTGTTTAGCTTGTAAAAGATGAGTTTGATCACAATCTATTAGAAAAATTATGGAAGGCACAGAAACTTTAGAACAAGAATGTTCAGCCCACTGCTTTGATACAAAATAGGAAACTGTAGCTAGACCAGAAATTAAAGATAAGTTTTTAATGGCTACAGTGATTATTGAGCTGGTAACCAAAGGCTATGGCTACCAGTGTTTCCAGTGATCATCCATTATTAGAAATTATCAGGAAATGGATGTTTTAGGAAAGGTGCACTCTGATGAAAGCAGGAGTTAAACCATTCTAGTCTTCTGTTTCCTGGCATTGAGACTAGATGACTATGTTTGTTCCTAAAGCCTTAATGATGCTCAACATTTTAGGTAGAAGAAGCCACAGAGCCTCCTACAGAGGCATTCGAGGATCATGGGACATGGCTTCTCATCATCAGATGAGACATCTGGAATTTAATGAAAGTTCAGACATTGTCTGTCACGTGTTGGATGCAAGCCCAGTGATAGGACAGGACAGGCAAAGAGTCTTATTCAGTGACCCAGAACACTTCCAAATTCCCCTAACATCAGAGGCATGCTCTTGCTACGGGACTGAGGGACTGGTTTTAATAATGTGATTGATACACATCGCACTGTGGAAGGCCATGGCTTCCTCAGGAAACTGGGGAGGAAATAAGCAATGTGTCTGAGATTGGCATGACATGCCAACCTGCATTGCTTTCACTAGTAGAGTGTGATCTGGGAACTCCTGCCTGTATTTATGAGGGTGAGGATTCAGGACTCCTTTCTTAATGCCATCACTGATTTAATGCAGAAGACAGGTAGTTAGATGTCCTGTGAAGAGGCATCCTGAGGTTAGTCCTATAAAACTAATATCTGAAAAGTTTTCTGATCTATTATTTTGTATCAGAATATTTATGATCAACATGTTTGTAAGTGATATAGAATGATACTCTGTTCTAGCTTTTCAGTGAAGTTGATACTGGGTAATAGCTGATGCACTTTCTGAAAGCCAAAGAACAACAGTGCCTCTATCCTGCATAAAGAGTTGGACTGAGTTCTGGTAAGTGGAGTATACTTGGCCCAGAAGGATGTTAAAGTAGTCTTGTTTATCTTCACCACACACATTTTTCAGTAAAGATTTGCTGTTGGGAGATGCAAAGCACTCAAAAACAAGCAAGCATTTTACGATATTATTAAAAGCAAACTCTATTGTCAATATCCAGATTATAATTTCCCTGTGATTCATTATCCTTATACATCTTACTCACCTGAATAGCTTACAACCTTTTCTGACTCATTTGTGGGTTTTTTCCCCAGTCTTCCTGTTTCCAGTTTAATTCCCAAATTTCTGGTGCACTTCCTTGTAGCAGCCTCCAGGGAGACAAAAGTAGAACATGAAAGTGGGAGCATAAAATCCAAACTGTTTCACTGCCCACCATAAGTAAAGTAAGACAAAAGCAGCAGCTACTGATATAAAAGCCTTTAGAAGAAATGCCAAGCTCTTTGTTAGTGACCAATGTGTTGTAGGACAGGAACAGAAGATTATGTAATGTAGTATGTGATATTTTTGTTGTATATTTGTCTTGTATGTTACTCAGAGGAGATGACGATAATAGATGTAGCACGAAGACACATTTCCTGGCATGAGCTTAGATACAGTAATGCCAGACAGCCCCAAATGGAAAAGAAAGGGATTTGTTGTGCTGAATGTCCATGTGAGACTAATTCACTCTAATGTTTTTTTAAGTGTGAGCTCCAAAACTGTATGTTTTTATGGTATATGCAATTTGTTACTAATATAAATACACGGTACTTCAATAATATGTAACTAATGTAAAGAAGCATGCTACTCTTACAGAAGAGAGTACACCTGGAATTATGGATTTAAATGGAAGAAAGAGAATTGGGGAGTATATATTTTGATTCAGCTGTGTTCGAGAAGGGTTTGAAAAACTCTTGTTCCTGGAAACAATGAGATACAAACCTGTTTGCATAGTTGATCTCTGGCCAGAAAGGATTCCTGTCAAGTGAAATATTAACCCATAAGGAATGCAGTTTCTTAGGGCAATGAGCTATTGGCTTCAAACAAACCTTTAATGCAGAGCTAGAGTGACCATTTAAAAAACATGTATGCATCCAGAGGTCTAGATGTCTGCCAGAGCAGAACAGGATTACCCTATCTTTTAGCTATAGCTTACCTGTTTTAATTGGCCTGGTTCTGTAGTGCTGAAAAGTAATTTCTAGCTGTATAGTGGCCAAATGTCAATTACTTTGGTTGTGTCATTGCTGCAGGCAGGTGTTCATATTATGCAAACTATCATAGCAGCTGGGAACTCTATTAGTAATTCTAATGTTTCAGGATAGAGAGAGAGCTCAAGGAATGTTTTCTTCCCTTTCTATTCTGTGGAACAGAGTCTCTTCTGGGACTAATGATCTTCCTAAGCAAGGTCAAATTTACACAGGAGGCATGAAAAGGGCAACATGACAAGCTCTGAGCCTGCTGAGGGTGATAGCTATCAAGTCCCAAACCTCATTCCTCTGCAGCAGGATGTGCTAGTTCTGCTAGTGAGTGCCAAGTTCAAGCTGCACCCACTGAACCCGCCAGGTAGTTGCTGCTGCAGGAAATGCTTTTTAGCTCCCGGGAGGCATTTGTGCTAAAATGCCAAAATACCAGTGGAACAACTCATTCCTCCTGTCAACTGAGAAAGGCTAAGCCTCTAAAGCACAACCTAGACCATAATGTTCATGGTAAATTGCATGTGTCCCTCTTTTTTTGTTTGTAAAGTATGACTTTCTGTCCATGGGCTCTGATGTGCTTTGCAGGTGTTTGTATGTACAGCTGGGGGAGGTCCAAATGTGCTGGAACTCACAGCTGTGGAATAATAATAAAAAAAACCCAACACAACTATGTTCTCTGCAGAGTGAGTTTCTTCTAAGCACCTTTCACTTCCCACTGACTTGGTGGCACTATGGAGATACTAACAGTAGGACTGATTTGCTGCTTTTTGTGCTGCTTTTTTTCAATCCACTTATAGGTTCTTGTAGATTCTTTATGACAAGAACTTTTTGACTAGGAAGTTGTGGGAAGGTGAGATAGGAGGAGGTAAACATTACATCCCAAATTCTACTCACTTGTGACACTGAAATGGGAATTTATTCATTGAAGGCATATGACCTTACAAGAAAAATGAAAGGCTTTATTAATAGCAACATTAAAACTATCATTGCTAGGAAGCTGGGTTAATCCAGAAGAAAGGGGTGGCTCCCTTTGCTGTGCTTTTATTTTTTTATTTTTCACAGTGTCATTCCAACATTCATTTCACATTGGATGAGTTCACAGTCACAGCAAAAAGAGTAAGAAAATACTTCCTCTCGAGTTTCTTCTTGCACTAAATGTGTGACTGTAGCCTCAGAGTAGGACTGCTATGGACAGTGTCCAGGAAGTGTCTCAGCTCTCATTAAACACAGATCATTAAGCATATTGCATGAAGAGTCACTGTGGCTGTCACGTATAGTTAAGCCATGCTGCTGCTGTTACTATTATGTAAAAGGTTACATTTTAGTACTATTGCAAAAAGATGGAGAAAATGAACCAAAGCAGCTACTTTGCTTTCCCTAGATCCTTCCTATCTCATATGTGTTAATATTGACCCGTGGAGGGATTGAACTCCTCAGCAAATAACTTGTCATTGGCTTACAGGCAGAGTTGATTAAAAGCTCTGGCTACATGTATTTGTGGGCCCACAGTTTGTGTTGCTTTCAAAGACAAGGAAACAAAGACTTCTAAGGGACTAACTCTTTGAAACACTAAACATTTCTGGCAGGGCCCTTTGAATAGAAAATGGGGACCTGATACTCTTGCAGAACCTAAGTGAATATACTTTTAAAAAAAGATAAAAGAGAGAAAATACAAACTTAAAGGGGATTTGTAAATGCCTTCCCAACAGTAGGAACTACTGAGCTCTTACGACAGCATCTAGAGTCTTCATAAGATCATGTTTCTTATGGAGGCATAGGGAAAACAGCACATCAGACTGCCCCCTCTTCAGTTAGTGATAAAATTGCTGCTAAGCCCATGGACAGGATGGGTCCTGATGTGATGGAGATCACTGCTGCTATTTTTAGTCTGTATTTCAATAGCTTCAGAAGTCTTAAGCAGGTCACATCTCGTCTCTCGTCCCTATCACAGGAATCTCTGCTGTACTATCAGTTACTATATGTTTGGAGCTGGGATGCAGACTAGTTCCAGCCTTCTTCCAATGTGTTTTTGGTAATACACAGGTAGAGCATTTAGTCATCTGTGATTCAGGTACACCTGGTGGTTAATGTTATTGCAGTACAACTAGCAGAAAAAGAATAAACTGTGTGAGACAGGGACTAAAAGCTTGAATAGAAATTCTCCTTCCTTTAAAAAAACAAACCCAAAAATGAAAATTCAAACCACAAATACCTACTGATTCCATGTTCCATTTAGCTAGTTCTGCTTTTATGTAAAAACCCCCCAGAACAGAATAAAAACCCCACCCTAAAAGAAACAAACAACCCTCCCCAAGCCACAGTTCAGGTGATAAGGTGATTGATAGATAACTTAACCAATTGGATTTCAACCTGCTTAGATCTATGTGATAACCCAGATCTTATAACTGGGAGCACTAAATATATGTAAGACAAAACAAAACAAAACAAAAAGAAAAACTAAATTTTGAAGACAATCTGTCACCCCCAAATTTAAGGAAATGGTATCCTGTTGTTTTATTTTCATTATAACAGAAGATAAACATAGAATTTTGTGACCCAAACAGAAACATATTCTGGCATCTGTTCTAGGCCAATAGTTGGTCTTGCTATGAACATGCTTAGATTTTATTGCATTGGGCTATTTGCCACTTTATGTAAGCTACACCAGCTGCTCTTGCTCTTGCACGACAGATTACTGTATGCAGCACTCTGGTTTTCCCTAAAGCAGATAACACTTTGTAAAATCCGGACAACTAAGTCTCTAGGAAGTGATTGTAAGTTATATTAAAGCTCTGATAACTGAGAACAGAAACAGCCTTCAAGAACTGTACTAAAAAGCTGCTACTTCAAGGGAAGATTGTGGTTGTGGGTAGCTGGTTTTGTTACTGTGCCTAATGTATGTTCTTACCTGCCACTTTTTTTTCTATTATTTGCTGCTTTCCTTAAAATTGGCACACAATGAAGAGAAATATCAATAATAATACTAAACACATTTCTATTTTGATTTTTATGGCAATAAAATACATTGAAATCAGTTCAGATCTACTTGAAAATAAAGCCCCCGAATCCTCTTTGTTGCATTTCTGTGACAGGTTTCATGCTCTGTTTTCTTGGCAACCTTCTGCATGGGAAAGCAGCATTATGCAAATAAAAACTGAAATGGGAACCACAGAGGAAAAATGTAACACAATTTTTCTTGACACCTCAGTGATATAGGATGGATCATGTTAACATGAAACTAAACCAAGTTCTTTTTCTGAGTTGCAAACTCTGCCTCACATTTTAAAAACAGTTTTCCTATGATTTGGATGCAACATGGCTGAAAAATCATATTAATTCCAAATTTAGGAATGTCATGCTTAAGTGGTAGTTGAACTTTGCTAGTTTTGACTAGGTGTTGGTAATTAAAGTGCATGTGAGTACAAGGTTGTGTAGGCACTGCTGCTGCACAAAAAAGTCAAAGTATAATTGGTCTGAGGGTGTGGGGAGAAGCAGCAGGGGATGCTGGTAGGGACAGTAAAAGCTCAATAGGGTTACGGAAACCTGCCAAATCGCTATCCTCACTGCAGGGAGCTCCTGATGCTGCCAGGCAGTAAGGAAAACAGATGGCTGTTGCTTTTGAAGCCACTAACACTCATTTCAGTGCCTGTTGTGTATTTTTTCCTCCTTCCCCTCAAGTTTCCAACTCCTGCAGTGGCTCCTGTAGCAGGCAGCCATTGGCAGTCATGTTGGAAGGCAGCCCTGCAAGCGGGTGAGTTTCAGCTGAAGATGATGGTTGCTTTGTTTTGGTTTTCCTTTTCCCCAAGCTGCCTCCACAGTTTGGCAAAGCGATGTCAGGATTAGAAATAGTGGGATTGGAGAATATGCCAGAGTCTATTAGAGAGAAAGAGGCAGAGCTATACTAAATGGGAGATGGAGCAGTGCCAGCAGGAATGTGGGCGTGGGGGTTTGGATGCAATTAGCACAGCCGGCCAAACATACCCTAACATGGACCCTTCACACTTACATGCTGAATAGTCCTCTATTTTGTGCTTTTTTTCAGTGGGGTGTAGCTGATACCTGTAGATGGGCCCTTGTTTTTTCCTCAAAACCAGCAATGATGTGGATCCTGCAAAGTCTGTAACATGCATCAGCTAGAAGTCGTTTCACAGAAAGCTCTAAATCAAGTCTCTGTGTCTAAAAGAGAAGAACATGAGATGGAAAAAAAATTATGTTTAAATTTGTTTCCAGTGTATTTCACTTACTCTGAAGAACTGTAAGACTGGCTTTTCCCTTAGCTTTCTGGAACTTTTCATGCATTTGTATATTGTGAAGAGTAACAAAGCAGTGATTTGAAGGAAGACAGAAATGTGCAGGATGCTTAATTTTTAATGGTACAATATCACTAAGAGAGCTCAAACAAAGATGCGGGCTTGGGCTGAGTTAGTAATTCAATGAAATACATTGAAATCAGTTCAGATCTACTTGAAAATAAAGCCCCGAATCCTCTTTGTTGCATTTCTGTGACAGGTTTCATGCTCTGTTTTCTTGGCAACCTTCTGCATGGGAAAGCAGCATTATGCAAATAAAAACTGAAATGGGAACCACAGAGGAAAAATGTAACACAATTTTTCTTGACACCTCAGTGATATAGGATGGATCATGTTAACATGAAACTAAACCAAGTTCTTTTTCTGAGTTGCAAACTCTGCCTCACATTTTAAAAACGGTTTTCCTATGATTTGGATGCAACATGGCTGAAAAATCATATTAATTCCAAATTTAGGAATGTCATGCTTAAGTGGTAGTTGAACTTTGCTAGTTTTGACTAGGTGTTGGTAATTAAAGTGCATGTGAGTACAAGGTTGTGGAGGCACTGCTGCTGCACAAAAAAGTCAAAGTATAATTGGTCTGAGGGTGTGGGGAGAAGCAGCAGGGGATGCTGGTAGGGACAGTAAAAGCTCAATAGGGTTACGGAAACCTGCCAAATCGCTATCCTCACTGCAGGGAGCTCCTGATGCTGCCAGGCAGTAAGGAAAACAGATGGCTGTTGCTTTTGAAGCCACTAACACTCATTTCAGTGCCTGTTGTGTATTTTTCCTCCTTCCCCTCAAGTTTCCAACTCCTGCAGTGGCTCCTGTAGCAGGCAGCCATTGGCAGTCATGTTGGAAGGCAGCCCTGCAGGCGGGTGAGTTTCAGCTGAAGATGATGGTTGCTTTGTTTTGGTTTTCCTTTTCCCCAAGCTGCCTCCACAGTTTGGCAAAGCAATGTCAGGATTAGAAATAGTGGGATTGGAGAATATGCCAGAGTCTATTAGAGAGAAAGAGGCAGAGCTATACTAAATGGGAGATGGAGCAGTGCCAGCAGGAATGTGGGCGTGGGGGTTTGGATGCAATTAGCACAGCCGGCCAAACATACCCTAACATGGACCCTTCACAGTTACATGCTGAATAGTCCTCTATTTTTGTGCTTTTTTTCAGTGGGGTGTAGCTGATACCTGTAGATGGGCCCTTGTTTTTTCCTCAAAACCAGCAATGATGTGGATCCTGCAAAGTCTGTAACATGCATCAGCTAGAAGTCGTTTCACAGAAAGCTCTAAATCAAGTCTCTGTGTCTAAAAGAGAAGAACATGAGATGGAAAAAAAAATTATGTTTAAATTTGTTTCCAGTGTATTTCACTTACTCTGAAGAACTGTAAGACTGGCTTTTCCCTTAGCTTTCTGGAACTTTTCATGCATTTGTATATTGTGAAGAGTAACAAAGCAGTGATTTGAAGGAAGACAGAAATGTGCAGGATGCTTAATTTTTAATGGTACAATATCACTAAGAGAGCTCAAACAAAGATGCGGGCTTGGGCTGAGTTAGTAATTCAATGAAATACATTGACATGAGGAGTAACGATGGCACATGGTTGAATTGTCACCTACCTGAGAGGAAAAAGTCTGCCCTCGTGCAGGTTTTCTGACTGTTGATCTCAACCAATGAGTGATTCATGCTTTTAACAGATGTTTCTGATTTAGGCCAATGAAAGCTTACAGGAGCTTTTTCTAGTCTCTGAGGGAAGAGTGCCAGCCCAATCAAACAAGCAAATTTGGAGACTGGCATTTGAATCTATTAGCAAAGCTGGATCATTTCTTCTTGAGAAAGCTGTGTGCCATCATTATTCTATGACACCATAAAAATTTGATAATTAGTACTGGCTTGTTATTTTTGCCATCTTGTGCACTTAATCATTTAGCCACTACTGCTATCTACCCACTAAGACACTAAAGCCACTTATTCATAAGGCCTGTCTCGATTGTCCAAAATAGCACACAATTCCCAAACCAGCAAAATATGATGCACACAGCAGCCCCAGCTACATGAGTAATTGTAGCAAATATTTCTAGATGCACAGCCACAAAACAAACTCAAGATGGCTCTGTGTTAGCCACTATTCGCCTTTTAAAAATTATTGCTAATGTCATTAACATCATAAAGCAAAGTAATGGGACTCTCTGGCAGAGGCCAGAGGAAACACAGCAGAAAGGATTCCAGTCAATAACATAATGTAGCAATAAAACCAAATTCATGAGGTTGGTAATCAGAAACTATACCTTGATTTTTATCAGCTACATAGTTACTGCAAATTTTCATCAGATTTCATCTGCATGATGCTCAAGTCTAGTATTGTTTGTCTTTTAGTTTGACATGGGATAATGTGTAATTTTTTTTATATCTACTTTGTACAATAGCCTGAAAATCAGTGACATTTCTGGAAGACATGAAGTTTCATAATATAAAAAAATATATATACAATGAATCAGCCTTCTCTTTAGAATATTCAAAAGTGATTTTATGGCAAATGTTTACATGGAATTAGTGGGAGTTCTGAGGGACTGTGTTTCCTGTCTCCCCATCATGCTGTGTGACAGAGATGCCAGTTCATGGGGTTGGAGACCAGTTTGCTTCATTTGCTTTCTCCACACTGCTGCTGCATCTCACCCTGAATTTGTCAGAAACCACTTCCCCAAAAAATCAGGTGTCAAAATTTGACAATATTTCATGTATTTCACTGATGTCAGTCACTATATCCACACACTTTTGTGTGGATATTTGGAAGCCAAACTGAAACTAAGTGTAAGGTCTTTAAAGCAGATCAACAAAGGAAGCAAGGGAGATAATGAGGGGATTTTGGAGAACAGTTATTGCTATGAGCAAGGAACTCCAGTAGAGGCATCTAAATATTTGACAGAGGTATATGCTTAATTTATATTCTTTTACATTTACCTATGATGGCATAGCTTATCATCATTCTTTTGTCTGGTCTTTGGTTGATGAGCCTCGCATGGGAAAGATAAATTTAGCATAAAACAGCCATGGTGCATTAAATCACAAAAAGAAAAAAATCCAGTTAATAAGTTCTATGGAAATTGGACTTATCACTCACTGCTAAGGTATTTCAAAGCTATGGATCAGTATTTTTTATTACTGCTGTAGAACACAGTCCATCAAACTACCAGTAGGTATACACCAATAGAATAAAACACCTGTAGACACTGATAAAGTCTACTTAGATTTGAAATGATCATTTGATAAAAAACATAGTATTTCTCAAGAAAGACTGTAATATAGGTATAGATCCTTAATTTATGATTTCCATTTAGGGATGGTCTGTGATTAAAACACTACATTATTTCTTTGCTTTTGACCCCAAGTAACTCTGCCTCCCTCAGAGTATTCAAACCTGCAAGTTGCTGAAGCATCTGGTGCAGAGTATAGAACGTGCATGAACATTTGAAAATGAGTCGCAAGGGTTTTCTTGGCTCATTAATATTAACATCATTGCCTTGTGGAATCAGAAATAAGATAGGCGTTGCTTTGTTACTTTCTACTCTCAATAGTCTTGGAATTTTATTTTTTTATGTGCTGTAGAGACAGGCTTTATTCCCCTGCAAAGAGAAATTACATTTTCTCCAAGACCTTAACAGTGTGGCACAGTGGTGTGTGTGATAAGAGACACGGGACCTCTGGAAGTATATCTAGTTCCCTGTTGTGATGCTGCTGTTTATCTCATCTCTCTGAGCATGTATTTTTTGAAATGTGCTTGTGAGTTCAGTTCCCATTTTGTGCAAGGCCGTTGATACACACAAATATGCTCTCTCATTTTTCGGTGGGGTGAGATGGCAACCTTGTCGATTACTATCATGTTGCAGTACTTGGTCTGTTTCAGTGCAAGAAGATAATTGTTTGTCTGTGGGATTGCTCTTTTAACTGTCTTGTATGTCTGAGCATGATCTGTATATTTAATTCATATCAAATGCTTCAAAGAGGGTGAAAAATTCTGGTGAGAAATGCTGCGTAATGCTTTGTCCAGGGAAAGCATTATTAGCTGGGAGGACAGGTAGGAATAAGAAATTTGGAAACTTGGAAATTGGGTGAAGAGCCTTAATGTTTTCTTCCTGTTGTCCATTAGTGCCCACAGAGTGTAAAAAGTCCAAGTCACGTATCTTTAATCCAGCACTTGAGGAAGATGTAAAACCTCACATTAGTGGGTTCAGGGGTTTGAAGGGAATTAATTTTACCAGTCTGAAAATGTGGAGTAAATTATTTGACTCCATCCTAAAGATGGGGCTGAGAGGGCTGTGTGTTTTTTCACTGGTTTGACTCCGGAATGGGAAATCTTTCTCACAGCTGGGGGATTTAATAATCTCCTGGCTGCAGGCTTTGAACTGAAAATACACCCTACTATCAGAGTTAGGTTCCCCAGGCACTAATATGGGATTATGGTGATAACTGCATGGTTTAATAAAATGTTGTAGTTGGGATTTGTGCAGTAGCTGGTCAGACCATGTCAGCATAAGCACTTGCCATGACAAGAGGATGTGCAAGCTCTCAGCTCTGCTTAGAGCAAAAGGCAACAGATCAGTAAACAGGCAATGCTTCTAACAGATGCTGAGGTTATAAGAATTAAGGTTATAACATGTTTAAAAACAGATTTTTATAAAAGATGACATGGTAAAGTTTTGTGTGTTTATTTACAGGCTGCACTGCATGTAGTAGTGCTGCCCTTTGAGTAGACACTGAGATCTATTTCAGTTCTGGAGGAAGAGAAAGAGAAATCAAATGATTAATCAAGGCACTGTTCAAATTCACAGTGTGTGTGAAGGAAGAAAACCTGTCTGAAAATACTTCTGGAGGCAGTGAGTGAAACCCTGAAATGACCATTTCAGGGGAAGAGAAATCCTAAAGCATCCAATAAATCTTCCAAAGTCTCTTTCCCTTCATTTCCCGTTCAGAGCTAGAAATGGAGGAGGGAAATGCATTACATCTGGTTTCCCCCTGTTGCTCATGTTGTGGTGCATAAGTACTCAGAAAGACCTCAAAAGATTTTATTTGTTTCAGTCACAAAGAAAACTTTCAAAATGTGCTATCTTCAGGGAGAAATGAGTGCATACAATGTAGTGGTACTGCTTTCACTGCCTGAGCATCCCTCCTGCATTAGAGCTTGCTTCTCATTTTGATGAAGTTACCCAGCAGTCCCTGTTCATGGGGTCAACTGGAATGTTCTCAATATAATGTGCCAAAGTCCAAGAAGGCACCAAAAGTTGCCCAGTGACCAAATGCCCCTGAACTCATTACAAACATTGCTTGGGAATGGTTCTTATTACATGTTGGAAATGTCTTGCAGCTATAACTGGAAGCTGATAGTGTCCTGCAAACACGTCTCTCTTAGGTTTTAGTGTATGTTTGTCATTAAAAACAAGGTACTGAGATTCAGAGCAATACCAGCAAACCTTCCTTCCATGCCACTCTAAAAGGCTTGCTTATGCAATATAATGAAACCATTTGAAATAGCTTCTTTCTGAAAAAATACAGAAAAGGGACTAAAGTCATTGTGTGCATACCAGAATCCCTAAGAATTTCATCTGTATAACTACTGGTAGCTATTCTCTTGGGCTGTAATTTCAATGAGTGACAGAAAGAAGAAGGGTTCTTGTACCTTTTGATCAATGCAACCTTTAGTAATTCTGTGTAACAACATGCATTTAAAGAATGGTTAGAAAATAGCCACTATTAGAATACAAGACACTATAATTTATTTATTTCTTTATTTTTAATAGTAGTCATTAAATAACCACTTTCTGGTTACTTCCGTACTACTGCATCTTATTTTTGGAGATTATCTGCTGGGACAGTGATGGTGCAGGTTGTTTTCTGTGACTCTCCTTTAAAGATCAAGAACATTAACATATAATCAATAATCCCATGTAATTCTGGTAATTTTGGTCCATAATATTTTTCTCATGTGCATAATCTCACTCTCTTTTTTTTTGTTTGTTTCTTGGTGTGTGCAGTCCTTACATAATGTTAATGGTTGATTTTTGCCTGCCCTGGCTTCCTGAAGAATTGCTGTTCTTTGTATATGAGTATAACCATGTATGGTTTCCTTACTGGGATTATTAGAAAAATCTGTTCTTGAGCAGTGATCAAGATTGAAGTGAAGGGACTAGTTTGATTACAATCTTTTAGCAACTGACTTAACTCTCTACGTTTTTGGGACTGTTCATCCTCTCTACCTACATCTACAATTGGTAGCACAGCTGTTGCTGACCTATGCAGTGGACACTTAAAAGTGCCCAGAAATATCCTACACTCTAAGAAATTTTTTGTTTAAGAAAGAACAGATGAAACACTGTAACAGAACATACTTTAGATTGATTTTGTCTATCTTGTTACATAATATTAAGTACTGTTTCAACTGGTACTGCAACGGATCTTAGCAACTGCACGTGGCTGATGTGGAATTTCTGCTCATACACAATCAGGATAAGCTTTCACTTTACTATAGCTTTGAAATTCAATATAATGATAGGAATAAATCTTTAAGGTATATACAGATTGACAACTGCCTTAAATAGTTTTTGAAACCATACTGATGGAGAAATGTCATGTGGTTCAATAGTTGTCTTTCCATCAGCCAACTAACCAGGTGCCTGTATATCTCTATGTACTTTCAGTGTGACACAACTGGGACCACAGCCTCAGCTTCTGAGTTTTTCTTGTGCTTCCTGTTGGGATGTATATATACGGATACCCAGGAATACTATGAAGAAATTAAATAAGCTTATTCAGCAATAAATCAACATTTCTGGTTCTGGCTGACTTTTAAGTTTGGATCTGCAAACAGCAGAAGATCAAAGGCTGAAACGTTTGTATTTTCTAATCTAATTTTATATCTCGTTCTTCAAATTTCATGAGTATTTTAATGTTTTGCAGATATCAGGACATTTTCCTTCATTGAGCTTATCCAGGGGCATTCAGGAAACCTTGCAAAGTGATGATCACATCTGTTTTCTGGAGTGTTCTTACAGTATAAATCTCACTCCAATTTAAACTCCATTATAAGACATGCTGGCAACTTATTTTCAAAGAAGATTCATGTTAAAAATGCCTCTGTGGGATCAACCTGTTTTTAATTTAGAATGTTTTCATATAGTTTTAATTTTTGCAGCATTACTGGACAAGAGAACCTTGTGGGCTTTTGTAATAATTTGCAAAAACACCCTGAAACAATGTTTACTGAGACTATGCTTTGTTCTAGCTGAAATTATGTTGGTGAGGGTCGGTAACGTCAAATTAAGTGATACACACTAGACAGGCTTTGTTGTCTGACAAACTGGTGGAAAGTGAAGAAAGAGGAGGAGGAATGTCTGTGTAAGGATGACTACTGTGTGGTAGCAAGCTGACTGTGATTTCAGAGAAAATACATCTAATTTTGTCTTAGGGGACTCCCTGAATTTGCACCTGGTGTTCCTATAGAAATAGGTATTTCTTGAGTCCAAAATGCTGAAAATTTTAATGAAGTTCCAAGTTTTTCCACACAATTTTTTGTGAATGGTAGCTTTCCAGAAACCTTTATAACAAGTATGGAAATGACAGAAACAGCGCTAGAAGTGAAGTTCCACATGAGTTGTCTACTTTAGCAGGGTTCAGAGTTTCAAGAAAACCAAGCAACTGATAGATGGGTCACATTCCTGGTTGGCCTTAGGGCCAGCTGCCACTCTGCATACATGAATGCACGAGTCATCCCAGTGTCTGCAGTAGGAGGTAGCCCCATGGGTTAGGGTAACATGACAGCTTGTCGGAAATTAGCGCAGAGAGAGGGGCCCTGTAGAAGTTTATAAACAGAACAGGTGGCAGAAAGTAAGGGGTAATCACACATTTTAAATTAAAAAGAAAAAAGCATCTCTGGGGGCTGTATGGCCTCAAAATCTTCAGCTAGGTCTAGGAAGGCTCCTGTGAGATACCATGCATCAGTCACCTAGCAGCCGTATTTTGGCAGGCTAGTCTGCCTCCAGAAAGCCTATTCTCTTAGTCTTCTGTAGGGGACTTATACGCTTCACTGAATGTCCACCTGCTGCATGTGGATGTCAGTGCCAGCTCCTGAAGAGCCATTGCAGGTGCAGTGGGGTTTTGGTGTTGTTTTTTTGTCCTTGGAGTAGACTTTTGTCTACCCCAAGGTACACAAAATGCTATCTCTGCTGCAATTTCTTGGCTGCGTACAAGGTGTAATGAGGAATAGGTAAGAAATTAGCTGAATAGTCTTGCTGCTTCTGATAATAAGGAGTTAAAGGATGCAGATCCTCAACTGCATGATGCACTACTCTCAGATTTTTTCAATACTAACCATTAAACTTTTGTTATTAGAAGGCCAAGTTGGTCTGGTGAAACAGATTCATGCTCTATACTGTCAAGGTAGTGGTGATCCTGAGAGCATGGGGAAATCTAGAAAGATTTCTATTTCTTATGAGGTAATCATTTGTATATAAAAAAAAGAAAGGAAGCACATCAATGAAAAAAAACTTGTTGTGTGGTATTTTAAGGGTCTCTACAGGTTTCACCAACAGAATCTCAGTGTGGTAAGACTACATTATTTCAGGAAAGGTTTTATCCTTGCATGCAGTTTATATAGCTGCTAAATAAGAAGGCAAACAAAGGAATTTATCAAAAGCCTTGGTTTGATTAATAATACTCCCTCTTCTTTCTGTGCTTCCAGTTTGCCATTGCTTCAACTCTGGCTGGTGGTGGTCTATGTACATGTCTTATCTGAACACTTGTAAGAATCTTCTCTGTACATTTCCATTTGACTTATTAATTTTTTTTAATCCATCTCGATTGCCGATCACAATGACTGACCATTCACCTTTTGAAATATTGCTGGCATTCTTATTCTATTCGCTCCAGGCACTGAAAGTCAAAAAGCCAAGGCTGTGCGGCAGGTGGGCAAGTGCTTCTTGTGCAAATACATTAATTTGCATGTGAATGTGCTCATCTGCACACAAATACTTTCATTCATAGGAATAAAAGATTCTCTCCATGTGCACCATTTGTGCAAACAAAAACTGGATTTGTGAAACTACTCAGAAAAGTCGGGGAGAGGTCAGGTCTCCTGCCATTTTCACTTTGGTTGCATGTTCACAACCTGAAAACATACCTCTGAAAAGAATCAAAATTCAATCGTCAAGTATTGTTGATCTTTAACCATTTTACTGCAAAAGGTAAGGGTTGTCTTTCCATGGTCTGCATACAGAGCCAGATGGTTTCAATTCTAACAGGGACCACTAGGAAGTACCACAGTATAAATAAAATGATAATTATAGAGATGAAGAAGTCAAATAAAATTTCTCCTGAGAATTGCTGATATTGAGCAGAAACTCTGAAAGTCTTCTACCATTAAATTTTTTAGGTCTATAGTAGATAAATTAGTACTTAAGCCTGCGGCTTTGTAATACCCTTTACTTGAGATCATCACTAGCACATGCACTCCTGCTTCCTTACCTGGCTCACAATTCTGTATACAGGTCACTTTTCTATCAGGAATTGCCAGCCAAATGCAAAGCGTGTCAGGAAACCTAAACAATAATATGTATCTAAATAATTTGGGTGATGCCATCAGCAAAGAAACAGTCATTGTAAGAGATAAGGTCAGCCAATGCTTGATAACAGACTACTGCCAACACTTTTTAAAATGGTTTGTATTTTTTGAATTGCATTGTAGGTGGGATGGGATGAACTGTTGGAAGAGTGCACTCCTTCAAATTTTAGAAGTTTCCTTTATGTAGTTGATGTTGAGCTAAAAAAAAAATCTTTCAAAAATTTTTTAATATGACTGCTGCCAATCTTTGAGATGAGAAATCCCAGAGTATGGAATTTTCCACAAGAAAGTCCTTTCTGGACACTGAAATGTTTCCTATTACCTCCTGGTAGTCACGGTTCTGCTCAGATCAAAATGATCTGAAGAAGACTTTGAGATAAGAAGAGGTGGTTTTAGTGTTTCTTAAGACCTTGAAGATCCCAAAACCTCGATTATGTTCCAAGGAACATAATAGGTTAAAGGAGATGTAATTCTGTAGTACTTGTTTATTTCTGTCCTGCAGCACCCAAGACATTCAATTACATTTGTAGGTCTGCACCAAAGATGAAGGCTGAAGATGCTGATACTGCAGGTTTATTAATTGACTTCCCATGATTTGCAATGTCTAATAATGTATTTTGAAAACTTCTACTGGTTCAGTACTTGTGGTGGTTTTAGAGTAGTTGGTACAGTACAGTAACAGTGACCATAGCTGTGATACAGTTGCTTCTTTTGCATATGCAAATTGTGATGGAGTTCAGTAGAAGCCTGTATTTGAAACTCTAAGGGGGTTTATCCCAGAAACTGAGCATCAAGATGGTGACTACAGGGTGACTATTTGGCAGAGGTGATGTTGGCTTGATGTCTACTGCTACATCTGGTGAAGAAAGAGCCAATAGCCCATCGGGTGGAGAGTGATTTGGTGAGACTGTCCTGAAATGCAGCTAAAAGCTTACAAAATTTCCAAAAGTTAAATATTTGCCGTGGTCTAAAGTAGAAGCAGGCATGGAAAAAGTTAGATTCTTCTTGTGCCTTGCACCTTCTCAGAGGCACCTGGTAGCAGCATAGTGGAGCTCTAACACTTTTATAAATTGGGCACATTAACCAGATAATTTATAGTCATTACAGTCAATATGTGTTTCAAAAACCCAAGAAAAGAATAGGATGGGGTTATTCCTGGCCAGTGTTTGGAAAGATGAAAAGGAAATAACAGGAAGATGTTTCACAGCTTTTTCAGAACCACAACTCAAAGGAATCATTATAAAGTGAAGAAGTAAAGGCCAGTGTCGCTGCCTTGCACAGAAGGATCTAAAAACTTTTTGTATTTTCTATCTCTGATTTCATTACTCCTAATAACTCGATTCCTGATGGAAGGTAAAGAGGCACCTTAAATACAGATTTGAGTCCTTTTAGTTAAACCTTTATCTCTTTGTCATAGCGGGTTTTTTCTTCTGTAGTTTCATTCATCTGCTCTACTGGAACTTTCAGTCGCACAGTGTTAAAATATGGCTGTTCTAAGCTAATATGCATTAACTTTTTAAAACCTGTTTTATACATAACCTATTGTATTAATATAAAACGTTAAGGCCATTTTTTCATTTCCTGGGAATGGCCCATTACATTGTGAGCAATCTACTCTTGCTTTTTTAGAAAAGACTTTGAACTCAATACAAAAGGAAAATATAATCATGTACAACTATAAAGACTGCTTTTTTCCCTTTTGTGCAGTGTAACAGAGGTGGATGAGTAGCATGGTAATGAAGAGATGGACCGTCTTTATTAGCAGGCTCGGTGAAAGGGTTCTTTTCAGAACTTCAACTTTTCTTATCTTCTTAGTTTTCATGACGTTCTATTTGGACTCTTTCCTTTTCTTGACTTTCTTTTAAATATGTCTAACAGACTGGCAAAGCCCAGCCAGTTCATCCTTCTTTCCAAAGAAGGCTAGATACAAAGTCTAGTGGTTTCGATGCTTCCACAGAAGATTTCCATATATTTAGAGAAGCACTGCTATTTGCATCGCTTCGGAAATAGTCACGTGTACTGATGTCTCACAGTCATTTTTTAATTTCTCTAAAAACAAACACAACAAACCCCTGCAATGGTGTTTTTATACTGTTAAGTTAAAGGAGGCTAATGATATAGGAAGTTTCTTTGAGTAGCAAAATAGGACTAGAAATACCACTTAACCCTCTGCCCTAGAAATTGGTTAATACAGTAGATTTGTAGAGGACTATTTGATGATCTCTCACCCTCTTCTGCAATGTGCTCCACAACCTTTTTTGATATTTCTCTCCTCCTCCTCCATGCTCCCTATCTTTCTGCTGTTCCTCCTTCTGCTTCAGTATTCTTTGTTATATAGACAGTTCACTTTTAATCTTGCTCAGTTAAGGATTCCACGACAATAAAAGGAAAATGCCACGTGATTGCAAAAAAATTCAGTCTGGGTGGTAGAACAACTGAAAACTACCTTCCCTACTGCCTTTCTGGTGCAGAGGAAGTATCCCATCATCACTGTCTTGAGCTCTGAGGAAGGAACCTCAAAAACAACAAGAAACAGGAAGTATTATTTATTATCTGAGGCTGGAAAACTGGAACCTTAGTTTGTTGACTGGTATTTCCTTCTTATAGCATTATAAAGAATATGATAGATATAAAATGTGTATAGTTATATTACAGTCCCCTGTGAAGGACAATTATTCAGTCCAGGAGTGTTGCTATTTAACATGTATATCTTTGGCGCATTACTCTGTTAATAGATCTCGGTCTTGAAAACATATGGCTCTTATACAAAGACTACAGAGCAAAATGAAAGTATAAGTAAGAAATTAGGATTTGTGTAGACTGAAGGATACAAATAATATCATAGAAAAGTTGATTCTGGTTAGATCTCATCTCACAAGCAGCTCAGAATAATGAATATGATTAGTTTGTTTAATAGATGATGTGTTTCAGCAAAACCAACTACCTGCTTTCCAAGACTTCCAAGGCACCTATGCAGAAATAGTGTGAAAAGGTGATTTAAGGCCTTTGTTGTAACAGGTGAAAAAAGTGAAAATTTGTAGAAGGATGAATCAATAAGAGGTATTTTGATATGAGTCATCTAGAACATGCTTAGAGAAGGAACTTGGACTGGATGATCTCTGGAGGTCCTTTCAACCTCAAGGATTCAGTGATTCTGTGAACTATATTTTTTTTCTGCATATAAACTCAATCAATGGTTATATAGAATTTATATTTCACTATTTACAGGAATTTACCCAGAAAAAACAACTTAAGAATGTGTATGTATGTATTTCAGCAATAGCATTACCATCCCAGAGAATTATACGCCCAAAACTGACATGAATTGCATGCTTATCAAATCAACCACTGCAAAGTGATTTAACAGATATGTAAGAATTATTTTATATGCACAAGGAAATCTTCTATCATCACTGGCAGTAAGTCTAGGTTGAACTTTTCATCAGAGGATTATTTAAGAATTGATTGTTTTATTTAAATTAATTGGCTAGAGGTGGATTTAACTAGATAAAAGAATGACAATTAAAACAGTTGTAGTTTCCTTTTTAGTTTAAACCCAGAATGGTTACTATAATCTGCTCTTTGCAACATGGACTTGTTTTCAAGATGAAAAATATTTCTTCAAAAGAAAATTATTAAATATAAAGGAGACACTTTTGCCAAGTCTACAAACTGCTTAGGTCATCTTCACTGTTTAAAATACTTTTTAGATATGAGCACCATCTATAGTTCCAATAGCATGTTTTTAATGAAAAAATTAATTTTCTTGGAAATATACCAAATGCTGAATTTTGGGGCTTTTTTTTTTTTTACATTTGAACACCAGGTACATAACTAGAAGTACTTTCTGGGTCTTCAGCAGTTTTTGATTGCTTAGAAATATAAAACAGTTCTATATCTAATGACAGCCAAGAAATAACAAGATGTAAGCTGTGCATAACTAACAAATGTGATCAAAATAGTGTAACAAGTTCTGATGTGGTTATTTTGAACTGCCTACAAGATGTATAAAATCACTTTTCCTTGGCTGCCAGTTCTCACTGTACTCTTCCTTAATCTTAGTAAGTATTTGCTGTATTGAAGGGATTCACTTTTTAGTACAAGTACTTGACCAGTATGAGGCTTTTCAGGTGATTGTGAAAGCTCCTGAGACCATATTTTTATACCAATATGATTATTTTAATGTAATTTAAAAAGAAACATACACATTTAAATGGAGCTTTTTTGTAAATTTGAGATTATTAGTCTCTCATTGAGATGCAGGTGTGTTGCTGAAGGGTTATCTGGAAGGTAAAGCAAAAACTTTTAAATGCTCTGCAAAGAATCCTGTTGTCCTCAAATAGTTGTCATTCATTGGCTGCAGCCCATGCCAGGAAGGTATCAAACTTAATATTTCATTTGATAAGAGAAAAGCATAAAGACAATTTCCATCATCTCTGTAAAAGCTGTAGTATCTTTTCCAAAGGTTTAATTATATGATACATTTCTCAGCCTTACTACATTTATTACATCTCTTCTAGATCAAGTGGTATGAATTCTTCTATACAAAAATGAATTAAGAACTTGGAGTTGAGCAAGAAGTGTTGCAACTATCAGGTTATTGTTATAGCATGAAGTATATGAAAACAGCCTTGGCTCAGTCTGCTGATCTGATGAATTGGGCCCATGATATCCAAACTTGCAGCATAAACTGATGCATTGTGTCTTAGGTCTATTAACTTCCATTTAAAAGCATGAACTCTGTCAGTTCAAGTGAATTTTGTAAGAGCTGTTCAGGTCTAGGCAGCCCAATGGGACAACAAGGTTCAGGCATATTGGTTTCTGTAGCACGCAGCCAGATTCACACCCACCTGCTCTCTGCTCCTTACAGTAAGTACTGATGACGTGTTCCTTATAGTAAGTATTCATGAAATGGTAAGAAAGTCCCCACATACTTTGCACAAGTCTAAACAAGACTGACAATGGATATACTGAATATTCAGATGGTAAGCTGCCTGAAAAGAGACTGTACAGGCACACTCATTTTGCTCAGAGAAATGTCAGCGCTTCTGAGAATGTGCACGTCACACACTACAAAATGTTTGGCCCAGCCACACACTCTGTAACGCTGGGATCTCCTTTCTAGCAACAGAAAAGCTAAAATAGGTATGAACTTCTACAAAATTAGTTTATTCATCATATAAATGTGTCATCATACAGTATGTCATAATTTAGTCATCATACAACAGTGTTGGTCTTTGCAATCTCATGCACATCCCGTTACTTTACCAGAAGAAAACTCATCTCCCTAACAGTGCATGCAGACTTCCTGTTATTAATCTTTCCTGTGTCTTTAAGGCAAATAAACCCATCAGGTTGGGTTGAAGGGCTAGGACATGGCTGGCTTCAGTATCCAGTTCTTAGCTTGGTTGCTAGTTCTTGCCTGCAGCTGACCACAGTGGTCCTTTCTAGCTAGCCGAAAAGATGGTGATGGGACAGCAACCAGCCCTTTTATAGGAACAGCAATTGAGATTTTGGCTAAACAGAACCCAGCAAAGGTTCAAAAATACATTGCATTTTACCCAGGAAGATGATTCACCATCCTCCAAACAAATATGACTCTCCTTTCAGCACCACATCACTGCTGCCTGAAGGCATTGGCCCCCAGTGCTCAGACTGTGGACCAAGAGGTAAAAGGACCCCATGACAGTACGTTTTCATCAGAGGGTGGACGTATCCCAAGCACAGCTTGTGTGCTGCACAGCTGAACAGGCTTGCCCAGCAAATCTGCTCCAATAAGCTGCTCGTGTCTGTGCAAAGACCTCAAATTTTACTTCTCTCTGATATGCAACGTTTAAATTTTGAACATCTATTATCAAAAAGCTGAGTAAAACGAAAAGAGAAAAAATGCAAAGCAAAATGTTTAAATTTCCGAATGAGAGGAGCTGAAAATCTGTGACCATGTAGCTTTTTGAAGCTCAGCAAACAGGTAATCTGGAGTATAAAAAATAGGAAGATAGATTTGTTTTCAATTACTACTTCTCGCAATTCGAGATTAGAGCAGAGATGACACAGAAGTATCACAGATTTAGAACCTAACTTTGATGAATTATATTTTAGATGCAACATGTAAATAAATTGAATCATTCACTAGTACAAGACATCTGCAAAAGAAATAGATTAGCAGGGCTGAACAACAGAATAATTAATTTTTAAAGGATATTAAGAAGAGCCATGAATATTTTGGACAAGATAAAAATAAATGGCATTGTAAATATTAACTGATTGGACTAGAAAATGTCTAGAATCAGGTACTTTATTATAGTCCTCAGGAGCATTTAGTTGCATTTTCTCTGACATACCTAGTACTTGCTGTGGTCAGTGGCTGAATGATGAGCTGGGCAAAGCAATGATTTGATTAAGGGTGACAAAGATGACCTTTCTGTTCCAGAAGAAGCAGCCTAGTTCCTGCATGCTATCTTGTCGTTTTCCTCTGAGACTATTGACAAAGGTTATTCCTTCTGGTAAATTTCTTTTTACTGATTGTTTAGAGTTCAATAACTTAGAAGGAAATGCATTGACTGTGTATTTCTCCTCAGCCACATATGGGCCATCTCATGCACTGCAGATGAAAATGGTTACTCCCCAAACTGTATGTTGGCTTCATGATACATGAGTGTGTTTCATGCCTTTCCGGTAATTCCCAAGGAACACGGCCCCTTACAGAGGGACTGTTCAGTCCCTGGGGAGGGCATGGGAGGGCGTGAGATGAATCAGACTAAATGGCACAGGTAGTTGAACCGCCACATTCATGCATAACACCTCCTGGCTTTTTGTAGTTGAGAAAAACAGCAAGACTTTTCTGATAGTGACTTGTTTCATTTTCTTTATCTCAGTTACAGTGGTATCCAAATATGGAAATAAGGTTAAATTTGGCTCAGTTTCTGAAAAACTGAGTTTGAACTTATGCTTTAAAGTGCAGCTGCAGTGTTGCTGTGAAATATGCTGCTAAAACTGTATATCTAGATTGAAGAAAGGAAAGCATTTTAGAATTTAGTGAAAGATAAAGCTGCTGGCTGAAGAGTGACAGGCTGCTGTAGCAGCATTTTTTTGTGCTAAGCTTTTGCTTGCTCTGCTAAATAGTGTGGTTATAGTATTTAAAAAAAATTCAGAAATATATAATTTGAAATATAGGCTTAGGTAGAGCCATGGACTTAATCTCTATAATGATAGGATTTGCAACTCATTTGGATTTTCTTTTTTAGCTGAATGTAATACTATTTTACGACACTCAAACACTCATAATAAATTCATTTATAGCTACTGCCTTGTACACAATAAAGAAACCACTGGCTTATTTTTATGGAAAGTCTGTACAAATCTTGTGTAATGTTGAACATTAAAGAGAGAAAAAAAACAAAACCAGAAAAAAATTAATATAATGTGTTATTATTCTTCCCATTCTTAACCCTTATTCAAGGAGTTAAGTTATTCTAGTCCATATAGGGTAATTGCAAAGTCTGGATTAATGCTCTGGATTTATTGCTCTTTCAGTACAAAGTTTACTCCAGATGGTATTATATTACACATTTAATAGCACCTTTTTTTTTTTTTTTTAGCCCTGATGCTTGTGCAGTATTCTTTACCACTCTAACTGTTGGACCAAAGTTAATGTGACTGTGTAAGCTCAGCTTCAAGTTTTAGATCCCCCAAAAGTCTGGAGGGACAGAAATCCTGTTCTCATTGCTGACTATTGAGCAAAATGTGCTCCATCACACATTCATACCAAAACAGATATGAATATAACTGCAAAGTAGTATTATTGGTTTCATTTACTGGTGTGTTGATTCTTACTGTGAGTTCCTGGTTTTAATGAGGAAGTTGGGAACTAGTTTGTGTTAAGAGTAGAAATATTTTGGGTTTTACTGCTTCTTCTTGTAAAGAACAACAGAAAACACCTGGCTTTCAAAACAGTTCAGTGTGTTACTTGTGTGAGGTATTGTACTGCTGTCATGCTCAGACAGGAATTGTCTCACCTTTCTTTCTTTTCCTCTTTCCTGTAGCTTATGTGTGTCATCTTAGCTGAATTACCAAAAATATGTAAAGCATTTTAAAATGTGATTAGAAATGATAGAAATTGTCTTTCCTTTGGAAAAATAGCTTCTTTACCATGACTATAATAAAAGAACACATTAAAGGTAACCATTTCTCATGGTGCATTTAGACAGGGGTCCTTCATGCTGTGTTTGGAGATCACTGATTATCAGCTGAGCTATTCATGATAATGTGATGTGTGTACAAATATGTGAATATCATGATATGTGTAGAGAAAACACTTAATTCTTTGGAATTTAACTTATAAAGCATTTAAGCACATCTTTCGTGCTCAGTAATTTCCTCAGCCTCATCATTAGTATATGTGTCAATGAAGATCTGAACAGTATTAATATTTTGATATTCTATCTGATTGTATGTAAGCAGTATTTTGTGAGTGGGAAGAGAAGTTAAAGCTGCTGAAGTTAGTATTTAGAGTTCCTGCTTTCTTTCATACACCCTTCATACACCCACACAACAGGAAATGTTCCTTAACTTTAAAAGCAAATCTGAGGTCAAGAAAAAGTTAGTTTTATTGTTGTTTTGTTCTAGTTCCAACAGTTTTATATTATCCCTTGATTTAAAATTGTATTTTGAAAGAGAGGGAGGACTGTTCTTGAATTTTTTTTAATTGCTGTTCTCTTTATCAATTAAGCTTATTGGAGGTGAGGGAAAAGCCTGATGAATGAATAAAAAAGAAGAGAATAGGGAAAGAAAAGGGGATAGCTAGCTATGGGCCATGCTGACATCATGAAGCTTCTAGTGGCCCTCAATTTGTACACATATTGTAAATAAGGGAAGTACTAGGCAATCAGTAGGCAATAATATTTATAAGGCATTAAAGCATAAATTTAATTGCTGATCCAGTTTTAAATCACCGAGTTATTTATTTCATGATAAAAATTTTTACTTGCTTGTTATAATAATATATAACTACTTTATATAAATATAATCTGAGAGGCATAAATTTCAGTAATGTGACCTATCACCTTTACAAGGCAAATCCAAAAGATCCATCTGAAAACCTTGTATTCTAGTGATTAAATAAAATGCAAGTATCCGAGACTGAAGACTAAACTGTGTAAAAACTTGTGCTGAAAGGAAACTGATACAAACCGAATGTGAACAGAACCAGAATCTGCCCATTCAGACACTGTACACTCGGGAAATTTCACAGCTTATGAGGGAGGCTCATGTCTTAGCATGCTATCCCTCCTCCCAAAAAATCATGGGCTTGTAGATCTGGTGGAACTTCCAGAAGTCACCCATCCCATCGTCCTGCCATGTATGGGTTCAGTGAGAGTTCTATCATTCCCCATTTCTTTATTCATTTTTTATTTTTCATTAATTCTTTATTTCTTCATTTCCTTTTTTCTTCCTAAAGAATGTCATAACAGACAACCTTCAGTTTCTTCAGGCCAGTTATTCCAGTCTTCCAGTACATTCGCAGTTAGATTTCTCCTCCCTACTCCCAAATTTTCTTCTATTTTATTACTTCTTGCCCTGTGCAAGGTATACAGGGAAAACACTTAATATTATTCCCCTCTTAACAAAGTCCTTTAATATCCTTTAAGACTGTTACCATGTTGCTTCTAGTCCTCTCACACTGAAACCATCTTGAAATACAGTGCCCAAAATTGGACACAGTGGCCTAAGCAATACATAGCAGAGCAGAGGGATTATTTCTCGTGCCCTGCATGTTATTCTCCTATTTATGCATCTCAAGATCATGTTGCTGTTTTGCTTTTTTGGCTTGTTGAAAGCTTTCCTTTTTTGTTTTGCTACAGTGTACTCAGATGTAGAAAGATCTCTTTTCTAATGCACGCTAGATGTTGTACATTCCCAGGACAAATGTCAGTTATTTTTAAAATATGTCAAAACCAAATTCTGACTCTAATTTTAACCTTCTACATGCTGACTGTGAGAAGCACTACAAGACTTGCCAAAGATTCCAGCTGCCTCTTTTTTTGTCATTTTCCAAGCAATGCAAACACACAAAAAATTCTGATCTGGCAGCCAGAGCCTGAATGCTAAAGTGTAGAACAAAGTGCATTATAGTTATTTATTGTTAAGTTTAACTGTGTGAAGGCATATATTTATATACTTTCACATAGGCTTTTGCACACACAAGCACTTTTTGTTGTATTCCATACTATCGAATAAGAAAAGCAGAGTAAATGCAAAAGTGCTGGAGCTTGGCTGGTCTATCTTATGCTACCCTGCTTGGTCTTCATTTTCCATTTGTTTCGGTGGGATTGGCTCAGTGCCTTTTACTTTAAGCAGGAATTCAACACTACATATTTTGTTCAGCCAGAAATACATCTGAATTTTAAAGGCTTTGAACTCTAACCCCTCAGTTGGATGGCTCTAAGAAATTTTGACTAAGTGTCATTAGTATATAGTTCTATCCATGTTGGAACTGTTTTTCAGAATGTTTTTATATCATATGCCCCTTAAAGTTTTCCTTGACCTGTACTTCAGAAGGAAAAGTATTCTTTATTTTAAAAAAAAATCAAACTGTTACTGATTTTCAAATTACAAAGTGATGGTTATATAAAACTTAAGTTCCGTAAGCCTTGTCAATAGATTTCATTGTATCATTTTCATATGAATAAAATATGATGGATGTGGCTCAAAAGTTGATTCAGACTCAAAGAGAATTGCCTCACAGGCGGTTAGTTGAGTCTTACACAGCTCTTCCTCAAGTTGATGGAAAAAGTTCTATGTATCCACACAGAGACTGCTAAATTTCTGTCCTGCATACACAGACTTTAGTATCCATGTGGGCCTTTTGAAATCAACTGGACTGCAGAAAGACATTTGTTTGGAGAAGATTGTAGTAGGAGGGATTTACCTATATTATCTACATACATCTATGTATGTATGTATGTATGTATGTATGTATGTATGTATAAATATATATGTGTGTGTGTATGTGTGTACATACATATATATATGTATGAAGGCTAACCTTCACTAGGTGTTACAAAGGAAGGTATTATTTCTCTTCAAGAATTTCTTAATAATCTTTATGTGTAAACTTTCTGATCAAAACTCACTTGTGATGAACTAATCACATGGTACTTTGCAATGACAAACACTTTTAACGCTTGATGCATTTTCAAGTATTTCTGCAAGCACAGAATGGAGTATCCGTAGTTTTGGCATTCAGTAGTATTGATCTACATGATGGGAGTGCATTACTTTAAAAGAAATCTGGATAACTGCTTATAAAAATGTTCTTCGAGGAAGGAACGCAAAGAGCTTCAAGAGAGCTTAGAAATCTATTTGGCTTTTCTGCTGGGAGACTTGGCTGCCCATCAGTCTCTCTTTTATACTTCTGGTTCTGTGTAATGTGTTCGCTTCTAGTCATGTAAAAACAACTCCCTTTGTACATTTCCATGAGATCAGTACAGATGCATTCTTATAGTTCAGTGAAGTTTGTTGACAGTCTGTTAAAAATGTAATTGCTGAATCATCACTGCCTGTCCATTGTGAGTAAATCCCTCTTACCTTTTGAACAACATGACTCATTTTGAAGGATACAAAAGGTATTAATTATTGTTATCTCTTCTTGGCCCAAGTAGTTGCCCACAGATTGAGATCTGACAAACTGTTTCTGTTGGAAAAGAAGCTCATGATAAGAGCTCCCCCTATACAGCTGCATTGAAGAATGTTTGAAGATCTTATTTTGTGCTTATAGGAGGATCTAAATAACAACAAACACATTCTTTTCCTGTGCCATCACCAGATTTCAGCACAAAATGTTTCGAAGTTTTTCTAACACCCATTTTCGGAGAGCTATTTTGGGTTATATTTCATGTTTTCTTACTATATTTTTGCTATTTCTCGTGGTTTTCTTCTTTCTACTTTATATGAAAGTGGATGGACATTTCCCAAAATCACCTCTTCCCAGTTCATTTCAAATCATTGTAGTCTCATGAGTACCTTTGGAGTGATTACACCTGTTTGCACAGTTAATTGAAGCCTCTCTTATTTAGTTTATCTACAAGACATTTGTTTCAATAGCCTAATTGAACTTAACTCATGCAAATACTAATCTGTATCAGCTTGGAAGAAAAGGGCGTGGTGTCTGTGACTTTCACCTGGACCACCAGCTTAGATTTAGTATTACGAAAACTTGAGTCCTTTTTCCTTTTATTTTAGATGCTCTGTCTTCTCCCCCTGTCCAGACCAGCAACCTTGCTATCATATCTTTTTGTCCTATGCCCAGGTTACAGATTTGTCTGACAAGTCTATGAATTGCCTCTTTTCTGTGCACTGATCACCTTGTCTGTATAATCCTTACAAAATGTACTTTCGACAGCATATCAGTTCTGGACTCCAAAAAAAGTAAGTGTGGAAAGGAGGAAAATAATGCTCCCATGATGCTGCTGCTTCAAGTAATTATGGAGAGTAAAACACTTCACCCGAGTTAATGAGCTCTGTACTTTACACTGCTCAAATCATGATGGGGAAGGTCATGTCAGGCCAAAGGCGAGAACCAAATACCTGCAAAGCCAAAGGAGGCTGTGCAGATTTGACTGGTCAGGCTCTCTCCTCTATGTCTGTTCTGGTAGAATCAACCAGAGGACCTGTGCATAAGCCTAGTTTCACTGTCATACAGCTGGCTGATGAATACATGCACTGTGTTAAAATATTAGTTTTCTGTGGTATCCTGAGATGAGAAACTGCCTTCTGTACCCTGGGCCTCTTGAGAACCAATCTCCAGAGCACTTTCTCCTATTCCCTGTATTACCTGTCACAGTTTCTTCCCTCCAGTTTTTCACTTGTACCATGACTCACCTCATCTATTTTCCTTTCTCCTCTCTCTTCCCCCTGCTTAGATCTCAGCTGAGCAGTAAACAAGTGACTTAACTACTTCCACTCATTGTCTGGCCCTATCTCCTCCATAAGCCCCCTCTTAAGCTTTAATTACTGTCACAATCTTTGTCTCTATCATAAATAATCTGTAAAGCATCCCATTCATCTCTCACTCTTCCCTTCTTACCCTGTATCATACAACTCTCACCAGCATGTGTGTGCTTCAACTCTCTACCCCGCTTGCCAGGTGCAAGCCTTAGATTTCATTTGCCAGGAGGCAGAAGGGTGGTCTCAAGAGGGCTAAGTTTGGACACCCTTGCTTTTATTTCATGGTGCGCTGGAAGACTAGGACTCAATTGTGGGAATCACAAGGCAGAGGAATACACAGTATTCCTATTGCAAGATGAAATTGTTTGGCCAGACAGTGGTGGTTTCCTCTCGTGTTTCAGGTCATGACTCAGAATAAACCAGAACTGCAGAATGTGTGATGGAAATTGCAAATTGGATGGCTACACGCCAGTGAAATCTGTAAATGGGCCAGTCTGAGTGCCCCACCTGTCTAAGGTAGATGATATATTCTTTGCAAGGATCTTCTGTGTTTTGTATGATAGTGAGAATCAGCCAGAATCAGAAAAAAAATGAAATTTATGCTTTTTTAAACAGCCACTAAACCACAACTTTCTGGAACTGTTGGCGTCCTGCTGGACAGCTGTAGTTATTACTTTTCAGACAGAAAAAAACCCTAATATGTTTGAGAAAGTGGATGTTGAAACCCACATAAAATGTTGTTGATCGCTGTATTTTTTTCCTTATATTCCTAGCACAGTAGCCTATCATTCTAGAATAGGTAAATTCCATTGTCAATGGAAATTTCACCCGAGGAAGGATTTCGTAACAGTGGGTTTTGCAAGGCACATTTGTAGCAAACAAATGCCAACCATTCCTCTTCTCTACTGCAGGGTAATTGTGTTACAGTGAAAGGCTTTTAACTACGAATCTGACTGAATTGCTCAACCCCCCCAGGAGACATTCCTGGAACATGAATTTCAGTCTGGCATGCTGAACGCACTGTTCCTGCAGCTGCTGCTATCGCTGACCAGATACTCTGTAGGAGGAGAGCACTTTAAGACAGTGGTGGCAAGGCAATCCTGAGAGAGTGTGGGAGAGAATAGCGCTGCTTCGGAGCATGAATAGCATTGACTAAAAGCTTCAGCATAGATTTTAGAAGTGTTATAAGAAGTAGCAATATCATACACAAAACACCCATCTATGCAATGAGTCATTGACTGTCATTCTGCTGACCACAGCCTTCTAAGTGCTTCACTATTTGGTTAATCTGAGAAATGTAATAAAAAAGGAAGCACTTTCTAATTTTTCAGGTTACTTTCAAACCCCAAATCTATTAAATTCTGTCTTGTACTATACTACTTACAGCAACGATCAATTGTGTATTAAGGATTGCCCTTTCTCAGCAGTGTCTGGTTCATATATTTATTTAATGAACATAAGCACGAAAAGGTGCTTATTATGGGGTAGCTGTCATAATTTTGATTTATACTTATGAAAGCATGGTGTTGGCACTTAGCTCCTGGAACTTTTTCCCTTTCATCTTGATGCCCTGCCCAAAAGAAATTAAGAGGCCCTGTTGCAGTTCTAATTTTCTTCTGGAAAACAATACAGAAGCACACTTCAAATAATATTATTCTCTTACCCTAAACAGCTGAGGAGAGGAAAGGACGCAAGACTTAAAAGTCCTTCTATGGATACTGTCTCTTATCAGCTTTTTATCGGATATCAGTCACTAAACTTTGTGTTCCCAAACTGAACTCACTCTCTAGAAAGTTCCAACTAGCATTTTAAATGCTTTCAGTGCAATTTAGGAAGACCTGTGCTGCTCAGACCTGTGCTTCTCCCTTCTGGGGGCTGACCACCTTCTGAGCAAGGGAGGAGCCTTTACAAGAACTAGTCCTAGCACACAGCTCTTTAGGTAGGAAAACAGAGCAAACTGTGTACCAGCGAGTTTCTGTGAGTAATCTTTTTCTTTCTGTTCAGGAAGAAGTAGCTGCAAACCTAAACAAAGCAATAGGAGACAGGATACTTTTAACAAAGTGACTCATTTCTTTTTGGCCAGTGGATTGAGATGAAAAACAAAAGATTTCCGAAGCTGTATGACACACACAACCAATATCCTCCTTCTCTAACAGTATTTAAAGGACAGTAATGCATTAGAAAGCCCCTAAAACTGTTTAACAGCATCTTTCAAAAATATAAGTGCACAGAGGGCTGAATATTTCTGTGATAAGCAAAATACTCTAATGCACAGGATTTTAGAGTTGTGCCGGAAGATAAATGGATGGGCAGGGGCAGTGTCAGACACTTACCCATTGTTGCAAGGCCACAAAGTCATAGAGGATGTAAGAGTTCATCCTGCTCACAGGAACATAGGTGCCACAGCAGCCTGAAAGAGAGAAAAAGGGCAAAGTGTCAGGTTAAACTGGAAGTCTATAACAAAAGTATTTGAAATCTAGGATGACAAGGAGACAGGCTACAGGGCCAGGGACATGGGAAATACTGTGAATGAAGGAAACTCAGGACACTTTTGTGAAATATATTCTTTATGGATAGACTGGGATCAAGCACGTTCTCAACAGCTTTTGGGGGGCTGTTATAAATGTACTGGGCTTTGTTCTGATGCTGTAACTCAGAGAGGTCTCCCATCATATACTTGCAAGGAAGAATAAAGGCTCTTAAGTATGCAATAATCCATTAAGGCATTTTTTATTTTGTCATTTCCTCTGAGAACAAAAATTGTACTCTATTGGTTGTTTAATTTAAAGGATCCTTCAAGAACATAGTGTAAGTCCTAGGAAGAGCTGCTTCTGTCCATTCAGATTCGGAATCTTTCAGATTTGCATGGTAATAAACAGCTGTCATTACTGGGGTACTGGATGTGATCTCAGAGTGTGCATTGTAACTGCATCCTCATGCAACACAGCAGGGGGAGACCGGGGTCAAAAAGTAGCATTAGGTTGTCCAAACAGGTCTCAAATCTGGAGGATGGGGATTTCAAATCATGTGAAATTTTGCAGTCTATAATTGCCAGGTATATACAAGATGTAAATGTGTTTTCAGTTCCCACACAGTAAGAACTCCAGAATGGGAAAAAAAAAAAAATCTCCTCAGGGCTTAACATTTAGAAGGCATTTGGCTTTAAAGATTAGATTTTGAAAAGAAGTAGGAACTTCTGAAACTCATTATTGTTTGGCCTGACAGACAACAAAAAGTGAAAAAATATTTTCCTACATCTCCCTTGCTCTCTTTCAAAATGGGTAGAAGTGATACCTACTTTTCTCAAGTCTGTTGAATGACACAGGTACAGGCTGCAGGCACAAAGAACATTTTGGCTCATGGGATTATATCTAAGCTAAATGTTGCTCTTGGTTGAGGTAGGAGAAAGAGAGCCTTTACTGGCCTGGAAACAGCCTCCAAAAAGCTGCTGGTCTGCAACCAAGGAGGAAGATGACAGTCTGAGCAGAACACTAGGCTTATAATTCTTTTATTTCTCAATTTGCTGTTTACAATTCTGAGAGCACCTGGTCTTGTCGGCAAGTCTCTTACCGAGCTCAGCCAAGAAGCAGCCTATTTAGTTTGCTTTTGTTGAAACTCCTTTTGCCTATAGTTGAAACATTTAGGGGGTGTTAGCTCATAGAGGTAGATCTTAACCCTTTAAAAACCATCATGTTAGGTACCTGTCTTACAGAAGTACAATGACAAGGATAAAAAGAGCATAGAAAGGAGTTGTCCTCTCCCAAATACAAAAAACTCCTGCAAGTGGGATAATCTTACAACGACGTGATGCGTGTAGCCCATAGAAATGTGATCAATGTATCAGAAGGGCAGGAGCTGTGTAAGATTAATTACGATGCCTGAGGAACATGCATTCTCCAAAAGAGAACAGAATAGCTGGATACTACTGGGGATCTCAGTGAGCTAATCAGAATACATGTAGGTCAGCACTAATATTGTGAGATTGCTCACAGGACCCCAGATAGCTCAAGTGTCTCATTCTGTTGTTCAGACTCTTAAAGAACAGTTTAAAACATTGGTTGAAATGGGATAATTTTAAAAATCACATTTTATTCCTTTTTAGTGAAACTCAAGATGATGCCTTTTTAATGTCTGTGTCAAAATATGAAAACTTAAACCAAATTCTTTAGATGGTCAAAATAGGTATTTTCAATTTATATTTAATTTTTTTTTTTTTAAATCTGAAACTGATAAAATTTGTCATAAAATTTCAAAGTCCCTAACTCTTCCAAGAAGTAATTATAACTGCAAATGAAGAATTTACTTGAACATTTTCTGAATGTAGCTTTCACTCTGTACCTTGACAATTTGGGAAAAGAGATACAGTACTCATCATACATATTAAGGCGATGAAGGCAGAAATATTGTCTTTGCTTTCAAAGTGCTCAGCATATTTTAATAAGATGGCGTAATATAGCCATGTGTGCAGGCATATTGATTTTTTAATTGAAAATCTCATTGGTTTCTATTTTAAAAGGATGAAAATGTCTACCAAAGCCCCTCAACAATTAAGTAATAACTGCATATTGCACATTTTCATATGTGAATATACGTATTTTTCCACACTAGAACTAATTTGATGTGACATCAGTGAAAAGCAAACCAGACTTCTTTTGTGGCTTTAATGACCTCTTAGTCTTTTAGATTTAAAGTGCTATTACAAAACCCACCTAATAGATACAACCCTGCAGAACTCCCATTATATTGGCATTATGAAGTTTTCTAACTTGGATTTTTCACATCTTGCGAGGTAGCTAGTCACAAAGTTGGTAACTTAATTTCTGCTTAAAATTCTGGACTCAGAGGTAAATTTCAGGTGCAGCCCCCATTTTTTTCCAGTGGAGTTGTGATCTTCTGATACTCCTTTAAAGCCACTGGTGACTAGTAGCTTCAAAAGTATTTTTCACCACTTTTTTTGTGTGCTTGTCTAGAGATAGAAGTTGAAATACTGGTTCAGACTGTAGAAATGTGTAATTTCATGGGAAATTACTAATGGTATAATCAGAATGGCATTCTCAAGGAACGTGTATTATTGACTGTTCAGATCTCTTTATACTTGAGAGGTGTAGAGACTTTTTGACTTTCAATAAATACCTATACAGCTCAGGGCTATAAACCAGGACATTTATCATCCTGCCTTTGAGAAAAGTTGCTTCTTGCATAAAACTAAACTCTGTAAGAATTCCCAGCTCAGGATAAAGTTGAATTGTAGCTCTGCTACCTTCCTTCATCCAGTGAGACCCAGGGGAAGATGAGTAGGACGAGGATTAGCAGGGATGGAGGAACAGCAGGAAAAACATTTTGCATAACACACTGCCTTAAAGTCACAGTAGATGTCCACAGAGCTTCATGTTGTCAGTGCTACTGTATCATTGGGAAAAAGATTTTTTTTGACTGGTTCAAGTGATGAGTTACTGCGTTAAACACAGATATATAAGTCTGTATTACTGGGACAGTAGCACTCCCATTGCCTGGGAAGGTGTATTGCTAAATATCTAAGTAAGAAGCCATTTTCAGTTTTATAAAGAAAAAATGTAATTGAAAAGTATTTCTTGAATTCATTCTTGTCTCTGCATAATCATGTGGAACTATTCAAAGTTTTTGAGAATGTTGTGCCTGAATTCAGCTTTATCAAAGGTTCCACTCATTTTTTTGGTGAGGATGTTTCAGTTTCATATCGGCTTTTTAAATTTTGATATATAACACATTGCAGATTAGTAAAATACATCTTCCAAGTAAATATAGACCTTTTAGTTGGGGGCTGAGGGGGAGGAAGACATTGGGTAAATTGTATTTCCGAGTCATGAATAACTGAACTGGTGTTTCTGCGTTGCTTAGTTACAGTTTCTGTTTAGTTGGCAATGGAGTTCACTGAAAATATTTTAGCTTCTGCTCCTGACAGCTACAAACGTGCATTCAGATGTAATCTTATAAACTAATACACTGTTAAATGGCTACCCAATACACCTCCTCAAATGTGAGCAATGGATAGCATTGCCAAGTTGCAAAGTCAACACTGAACAGCACAGTCACGCTCAGCTAATTACAAAGAGTTTTCACTGATTGGTCCATTTCTTCTGCTGTTAATAGTCTGCCCTGCCATATGCAGAACAAAGTTCAAGAGCAAACATTGAACAAAAAGTTCATGAACAATTTGCTAGACTAGTTGGCAGAAGCCAGGCTGCACTAACAGCCTCAGGAGACTGATGCTGACTTTATGCCAATTTCAAATCTCTGCTCAGCCTCCCCACTTTACCAAAAAAGCTACTTTTCCTTCCAGCCACACTGATAAGGGAAACATGAGGAAGCCTGGTATATGACTAATGCTTACCAAGTGTTACAAGGCTTGGATGGAGGGAAATACGCAACCTTGTGACCCTGACTCAGAATAGCCAAGTTCCATCTGCTCTGGAACTTCAGATGGTGAGAAGACCTCCATTTCTTACTGGACATGTATGGAGGTAAAGAATGTCAATGACTTCAGTCTTGTTAATTTTAAGCTGCAAAATTTTCATTAAAATAGTCGAAAAAAATACCCTAAACCATTCTAGAAATAGTTAATCTTAAGAGATCAACACAACCCTCAGATTTGCAGCTTAAAGGATGTGATTTAAATGCAGTCGGGAGTCAAAAAGTAAAGACAGACTTGGTTTTATTGCCAGATGAAGTAACCTCAGAGTTCAGAGAGCTGCAGGAACACAAAATGCAAATGGAGCAAATGGGTTCATTTACAACATACAGGCAAATTGTTGTATTATCATGACATGACATACCACACATGCATGTTGTTAGGACTAAAATATCTTTGGAATTTGGACAGTTCTCAGGAAGTATTTCACAACTCAAGATGCTGCATTCAATACAGTGAAATCCTGTGAGATCCTATTTCAAAAAGCAAAGAGAGACTAATCATAGTGTTTAAAATTAGTGGTAGCTTATCTTGAAAGGATCAGATGATCACATTTTTTATCTGCAAACGGAAACAGTGAGAACTACTTACAAATATATAGTTGGTGAACTTGGGGCTGAGACAAACAACTATAACAACATTTTCTTACTTTCCTGGTGCATGAATCATCTTCATGAAGTTAGATATGGTAAAATTGTGATATTATAAGTCATGATACATTCATTACTTTTCCCTTTTTTTTAACACGACTTTATCCAGGGAAAGCTCAGAAACTGCAGCTGCAGAATCTCAGAAAACTAGAGAAGAAGAATGATCAGGTACTATAGATTACAGTTTATTCAGCATATTAATCAGAGCCTGATAGCGTCTTTCACTACAAAATTTGGTATCATTCTTCTGCTGGCATTTGTTGCAGGGAATTATTATGATAGATATATTAAAAACATCAGTGAAAAATACCACTGATTCCTCCTTAAACAAACTCAGTCATCTCAAGTCAGTGTCATTATTCCTGAAACCATGTGTTTACACTCCCACTAGAGTATGCCTGAAATCTCACTGACATTTTTCCCCTGAAATATCAATATAATGCTTCTTTAACATCCTGAATACTTAGTTTAAAAAAGAAAACCAGTAAAGGATCAGTGTGCTGTATGGGAAATACTACTAACAATTCATTGTGATTGAGCAGTTTAAGACTGGTTCAATTACTTTGCCATTTCTTAGTCTGATAGTTGTCAATTTTGTGCATCTCTTTGGCTTATTTGATTCTGCTAACCAGAGAAACTCTCATCATTGAGTATCATCTTTACAGGATGGGTGCCTTTGGCTATTGTTAGAGATCACTCTTTTTTTACAGTGAGAAATTATTTATGAAATAAAAGAACTCCAATTTCTACAATGCTTACAATCACTGACAAAAAAGGAGATTATAAACTGAATGATACTGTCAGAGACTTTTTGTTGTTGCTTTTTAAACCATCATTTTTATAGTGACACAACAGAAAATTTGAAAGAATTTACAAGAATAGGAATAACACTCCTGATCACATAATGACTTCAGCATATACATACTTGACTGTCCCTCTACCACTGAAATCAGAGGAATTCTCAAATTATCTAATGCTACAAATATGTAAACATCTTCAGTAATGAAATGAAATGTTAAATACTTTCTGCCTGCTTTTAAAAATGCTTTGTAGATCCTCTTTGACAACAGCTAGAATGATAAGCAACAGCATTTGGCTTAGAATAATATAGGAATATACTTCCACTGCCCCATCCATCGCTGTAGACAATTATTTCCTAGATCTATATTTTCCAGATTCTTTCTCTTGTTTCTGTGTTATTGGCAAAAATGTAGTCTCATACTGAAAGATTTTCTAGTCCTCCTTTTGGAGGGAGGAGAGAAGGCTCAGGCTTTTTATCTTTCCTTTCTTTCTTTCTTTCTTTTTTTTTTTTTTTAAATGACAGTGAAGTCTGAACGTTTCTGGTGACAACCAAAAGTTCCCTTACCTCCTTCAGGCTCTGGTCCAGTGGCCTGGGAGCTGATAGTTGGTTCTGTTTTCAAAGTCTGACTTAGTTTGTCTAACTAAGCCAGTCCAAGAAGAATTTCTATTTTATCAGAAACTGAACAAGCCCAGTTTCATAAATGAATGAAGTTAATTTAAGATACTTTGTTCTGAAGAAGATTTCTGGAATTTTCAACATAAGCTTTTCTACACATTTCTCAGTGGATGGTCTTTTCATTTCTGGTTTGATACATAGCTGTAGAGTTCACTTAAAAAAGTATTTATTCCTCTGTCTACTGTCTGGAAAGCTAAATTTAATTATATTCATTGAGAGAAGAATTAAAGCATGGATCATGCACACTGATGAATAAAATTCACTTTGCAAACTATTTTTATGGCCATGTTAGAGAAGGTAGCAGGTATTCACTTTTCAGTGACAGAAACAGGGAGAACAGTTCTGTTTCTTGCAGTGGAATATTAAACAGCAAAAAAAAAAGAGAATATTAATAATGATCTTTCCAGCAAGGGTCACATTGCTGATAAGGTCACTTGGTTACACTTCAGAATTAATTCACACACAGTTCCTTTTTTATTTAATTTATTAGAAATCTAAAAAGCTGTTGTTAAGATTGCATACAAATCCTACTTTGTGCACCATGAGGAGATCAGTGGTTTTGGTTAAAACTAAAATTAGAAAAACAAAAATGCCAAGATGAAAAGGCAATAGTCTAAATGAAGGCACAGTAACAATTTAAAGAAAGCAGAAGGAAAGTATTATCAGAAGAGATACAAATCTCATAAGCTTCTTGCACTACAAATGCAGACAACTGAAGCACAAAACCATTACTTTTAAATCCCTCTGGTATAGTGTCTTATATTTGAGGTGTCTGCTATGGCATAAAACATTCTCATGCCAGAAAATGACCATAATTTTCATACGCAGTGCTTTTGAAATAATTTGAAATGTAGAGTACATTAGAGCATAGTATTAGTTAATCTCATTTCCTGTTTTAGCAGTTGCAAGTGCAAAAGCATCATGCAACAGTATGATTTATACCAAGCACATTAATATTCTTGGAGTGCTTGTTAATAGTACCAAAATGCTGGCAATTTTTGTACCTACAAAGTGAATGTGTTTGTGTTTCTTGTACCCAGCAGCCTTAGGGTGATGGATTGAAAATTTGATTCCACTGTCTCCAAAACCTCATGCAGGGTAGTGATGAGTGATGTTGTCTTTGTGTCATAAGTTTAGGGTTTACAGGATCCACAGGGCCACTTCTGCATAGCTTCCATGGGTGTGACATTTATATTCCACTCCTACTCCAATCTCACTTGAGTTAATGGCAAAAATTTTGTGTCCCTTAGAGCTTTTTCTTGGGCTCTTGGCACCATATGGAAGAGGTACCACTAGCTTGGTGTGGATCCCCTGTCAGACTGCTGCTGCACACCTGTTAACCAGAAGAATCTGTATAAAACAGAAGCTTTCAAGATTTTCTTCTTCCCATGCCCCATCCATCTGTTAGGTTTAAATAATACCTTATGGATAAGCTCATATGGTCAAAATAAGAGACTGGGTACCTGTGTCATGTGGGAATATGTAACAGGTTTGGTAACACAAGTATCTCACGAAAGAAAGGCTGGCTGCCTGTTGCAGTGCTCTGTAACACTGAGACCACTGCATTAGTAAAGTACAGTCACTAGTGGTGGATGCCTCTCACTAAATATCGCTGCTAAATATAACTGTATTAAGTCTTCCAGACTCACCAGTGAGCAAACATAAGAGCCTTACCTTATAAGTAATTAAAGTTACTGCTCTAAAGCCACCACTCCACTCCTGCCTAAGTCTGGGATTTATATGTACTTGAGGCCTTAATACTAAAACTCAAGCATGTCCCCAAAACAAGGCTGTATCCTAACAGAAGCGTAGGTGCACTTCATCACTGGTGATAATACTGTGACAGCAAATATTTTCTTTGTAAAGAACAATACCAATAAGCTAATGCCTGAAAATGTTTTGGAAGGAAGTGAGTGTAGTACTGCAGCATTTTTATATTAGTTGGTCTTGCACAATGCTGTCCCTCCTTTCCTTCCTGCCCAATACTATTTTAGCAATATTCAAGGTTTTTAAAAGATCAGGCCAGAAAGCAAGAGCCAGGACTTGAATTTCATACTACTCACAAATGGAAGACATAGGGCAAGTGCAAAGTATCAAGTGATCAAAATCACTGCCTTTTTTCCTACTGAAAAGACTCTTTCTGTATTCACATAGGGTAAACTCAAAGGAAAAGCACATAAAAATTCTTTTTCTCTTCACAGCATTTCTTTGGCATGGATAAGAAGTATTTAAAGTACAGCAGATGTGCTTATGTTGTACAATGGAAATGGAGTCTTTTATAGCATCTGTTTAAATATTTTTACTTCAATACATATATTGCTGTAATTGGACAGTGGCATGCTATCCTCATCGTCTTCTTTCCCAGAATTGTGTTAGTTTCAAATATTTAAATGTCTTACAAGGTTATAATAACATGACATAATATTTCTTGGCTTATTGAAAGAAAAACTAAAAATGCCTTAAAGTTGTATGATTTGCCTATTTCCCTCATTTATCTGCCAGCAAATATTAACTGAAGCATTTTTGGTGAATTTTTGTACTATCTTCTCATTAGAAGTATCCTGTAATCTCATCTCTTCCAGAGAGGAGAAAGCCTTGTCAAGGATTAGTCAGAGGCAATGTGTGCTTACACAATGTACATCACTTAAAACTCAAAAACCTCAGCTGAACCCCCAAAATTTTTAATGTAAGTAAGCCTGAAAAAAATATAAAAAATAGCAGTGAACCTGTGCTTTGTTTTTTTCAGTTTTCTTGAAACCATGCTGCATTGGAAAGGCATGAAGTATCTGTATCCCCAATCCACATTGATTTCACCCCAGAAAATGTATCAGGTTGTGTAAAAGGCATAAACATAACCAGACTTCCCAAACCTCATAATTACTCTGTTTAGAAGCTGTTTTGGCAAAGGTGGGGTAACAAACTACTGTTATTTGAGGCTCTAAATTACTAATGAGAACAAGCAGGTACTTCTATGAACTCTTCTCTTGAGGCATCTGCTAAGGAGATAAAGGAGAAGAATGGGCACATGTGCTTCTAAAACATATGTAGAGGTGACACCATTTTTTGGTGAGCACAGGGCTCAAAGACTGACCAGTTTTAGTTCTCATGCTGGGGCTGTCACATAACGATCCCTGGGGACTATGACAACAGGAGGGCAGTTGGATATTCTGAATATCCAGTGAGAGCTGAAAGCATGCCAGGAAGGTCTTCAGAGGGCAACATTGCTGGGCTGTATTGACATCTAGTCCAGCTGTACTGACATCCCTGTCCAGCAGTGAAGTAAAAGAATCACAGGGAATCCTGGTGTGAACTGTCCTCAGAAAGCCTCTTCCAGCCCAGCCCTCTGAGGCATCAGTAGGTTAATTTTTGCTCTTAGCTAGAGGAAATTGTCACATGCAGTAGGAAAAGCTGGCCACTATTGCTGATCACAAATGTTATTTTAATAACAGTATTAAAATTGTAAAGTCAAGCACTCAAAATCTAGGAAACGACCGATTAAAATTATCCATAGCAAACTTGTTATTTATGATCAGATTCCTTTTTTTTTTTCATGAGGATGCTTCTCCAATGCAGTGAGCAAATGGACTATGCTTCTGCAATGAACCTTTCTTCTCTGTGTTGCTCATGCATTTTATTTAATTTAATGGGTCTGTTCAGAACCTATTGTGACCACAAGGTTAATAATATCTTTATGAGCTTTTCTCTGCCCTCATCATCGTAGAATCAAGATGCTCTTCAAATATTAAGAGCTTTCACAACAGTACTGGGAAATACAGAGGTATCACTGTTATTCCCTCTTTTCATATTACTCATCAGGATAGACTTAGAGGCTGAAGCCAGACTCCTCTCAGAGATGTCCAGAGACAGAACAAGAGGCAATAGGTACAAACTGAAGTGTAGGAAATTTCACTTAAATGTTAAAAAAAAACCCAACCAACTGTAAAAGCAATTGAATAACGGAACAGGTTACATCAAATAGAAATAGAACACAAAAGTCAAAATGTCAAAAAATGTTAATATGGAATATTCCCTGCCTTGTCAGAAGCAAGTTGTAGCTATGGGAGGATAATGAAAGCTGTCAGCAATTGTGCAATACTTTGTCACTTCTCTTTCCCTTTTCAGGAACGCTTCCAAATACCAGATAGTTGATGAGCCTTACATCAACGAGGAGGTACTTCCTCACTGCATTTCTTGGCTGCTTGTAGAAGCCCAGCCTCTACTGCTTAAAGAGTCTAAGAGGTCTTTGTCTCCTGTTACTTTCCTGGTGGTAACTTAAATTCATTTCTTTATCTACACTGAATTTTCTATAAGTGATTCTTCTCTATGGTCTTTGAGAAATTCAGATCCTGTACAAATTTGGAGTCAATGCACTTCTGATCCAGCAATCTGTTGTCTTTCCAGTTTCATGATTGCCTTTTACGTTCTTTTTGTGCCGGCCTCTCATTTGCTTTTTTTCTTAAATTTTGATTATACATCCTTTCCATCTTTCCACTATGTAAGAAGTATTAGAAAAATGGACACTTCAAGATAATTTAAAACTGCTGTTAGGCATAGATGTTACATAGATACTTTCAGGGGACAAGGGAGAATCTGAAACACAAAGTCTTTTTTCCAGCAGGAAAACCAGAGAACACCTCTGTAAAACTTTGGTGTATGTTGTACAGCCTCTGCTTAAAGCTTTCAGGTTTGTGTAAATGTTCTTTAAAACCAATACAACTTACATGTGGAAAAAAACCCCATGCTTTGAAATAGATAATTATTGGTTTTATGCTGCTGTGGTGTCATTAACATATTTTTAATCCATACAGGTCTCCTCCTGTTGTTTTTAAACACACAAGGTAGCACCTCATGATTGCTATTTCACTACTTGGCTGCTGTAGCTGGATTTCCTGTTACACAGCTCAGTAGTCCAGTTGGAAACCAATAAATGCAACCTGTCTGTAGCAGCCAGGATGCAGCCCACAGCCACGGCAGTTTCTGTCCCCACTCACCAATTGGTTCACCAATTTTTCTCAGCCAGAATACATTACCAGAGTTGCCTATGCTGTATTAAAGTCACTCTTGGTGTGAATTATTTCTGAGTATAAGCCAGCAAATGAATTTATTGTAAGGTGTATTTTCAAAGCTGTGAAAAGAAGACTATAAACATGACATATAACCTGAGGTGTACTGTGTAATTTATACAATGTAAATAAATTATGTTTGTCTTTCTTTTTTCATTTGCCTAATTTCATTATTTGATTTTTATGGATGTGTGTTGGTGCCCCCAGCAGGCTCTTCAGAAAAATTAAATCTGTAATCCTATGAATCACACCTTGCAGAAAGAATTGACTTGTTTACTGTATTGTGACGAACAGAGTGGCTGCATTGAATGTATATGAAGCTGCACAATGTATTACTATTTAAATGTGTTGTCATGTGCAAATGTGTGTCACATGTGATCTTTACCCAGAGCAGAACATATTGCATTGTACAAGTAAAGATAAAGCTCTGAATGTGTTCATTACAGTACTTCTGTGATGTCAACAACAATCCTGCCTTTAGACCAGTGAAGAACACATATATAAAAAGGACAGTCTCAGACCTAATGAATGTCCTTGACTCTCATTGAATGTATTTATGAAACTATTACTTGCACTGGAATCATTTGTGGATTTTATCTGAATTGCACTCATAGTAGTGTGTCTCCTTGACTGAAAGAATTTGCAGAAAATAATTAAAAGACTTGTTTCTTTATTCACTGCAGATCACAAGTCATTATTTCATATCAAGTCTATATGTCTTATATCAAGTCTTACATGTCGCAGTTATATAGGACTTATTTACAAAGCTCTTTAGGAGTGCTTAGTTTATGATATGGATAATATTTTACAGATCTCAGTTTTATAAACAAGTAATCCATGTGACAGCTAAGTTTGCTCACTTCATGCATTGGGAACCAGGGAGGGAAAGCTATTGAAATCACCTTTGACCTACACAACAGGGATTTTATTTGCCTGGAATGTAAGTACCATGTCCCTTTTCCCCTTGAAAACCTCAAATTCTAAGGAGAGGTGTGGTACTCACATAAATACAAGTGTCTACTACTGAGAGATTGTTTCATGAATTATCACAAAGGAGCTCAGGGCGAGTGCAGTCAACAGATTTTATGCCCCGTATCTTGTGAATAATACACATACAAAGATAAATAGAAGAATCCTGACATTGCATCAGAGCTTTGTTTTTAAGTCCCTATGCATTAATACAAATACATAACTGACAAAAAAGTTATAAATAGACATATTCGATTTCTGGAACTGATTGCTAGGAGAAATGGGGAACGGACTTTAGAAAATATAGATTTCCTACAGTGATCAAGCAATGTTAAAAATAAAATCTACTTGAATTTATTCTGAAAAGATCAATATTATGAAAATAAGGGATGTAAGGAGGACTGCCTTCTACCCATTACAAATTTTCTTGCTGGAGTATTATCTACAAGGACACAGAAGCCACAGAGGTTATTTAATGGAGTATCTTGCTCCTAAGAATTTGCATGGTTCCCCTCAGACTCCACACTAAAATGATGAAAACTAGATATTTATAATAACAAGTTATGATAGCCCAATCGTTTCAATAGCAGCTGTAGCAGACTTAGGGGCAGGTCATAAACTAGTGCTCTTCCTGCCCTGAAGTATATCCATCCGCATCTAGCAGAGAGAGCTGACATCAAGTTGTGAAGATGAAACTTGGCCTCAACAGTTAAAATATGTTCATCTGGCTCTGCAGCTAAGCAAAACCACCTTTTCTTTCAGCCTTCCATGAAAATCTGTGATTGTGGAAATACAGCAAAGCTGGCAAGGAAGGAATAAGGAATTACACATATAGACAGTAAGAACTTTAATTTGCTTTTGTACTTTGGGTGAAAGAATGAGTAAATAATTACAATGCAATGATTAATTCTATTAACCATGGTAAGATAAGTATGTTCAAGAGAAAGTGAGACATTTGGGCTGACAGTGCAGTGTACTTATTCACAAGGCACACTGGTGTTTCCATGTCCATGCTTCGTGTTATAAATGAACACATTTGGCCCAGAGACAGCACAGCTGCTTTCAGGCAGTGAAGAGCTGAGATAATGCACCTTGTCAGGCCCTTGTGGGTAATGAGGAGAGTCAGCCCAGCACTCCATGAACCCTATTCCTGTGACTGGACATAAAGCAAGACCCTCTTCACCAAGTCTCTGATTCAGCCCCAGCTGATCAGTTTGATTTGGGTCTGTCAAGAAGCACTGATGTGTCTGCCCTGTACTCGAGAGTAAGGAGCAGGTTGTGTGGGTCTAATTCTACTTCCTCATGAACACTGTACTGAAAAGGGACATAGCACAGTATGAGTCCCAGACTGCTTCATGTCTTTGGCAACTGCAAAGTATTTTCCTGATATCTATAATTTTGAAATTCCTTATGTTGTTCTGGGTTGTGCACACAAAGTTCTGTTTTAACACAGTATGCTGACGTGTCCACAGAACTAAACACCAATAAATTAAAATAACATTTATGTAAAGCATTGCATCTTCGCAGAACTATACTTCATCAGGAATATGAAGTATACAATACAATATTCTTGTGATTAAGTTAGAACTTAGTGTTTATTTATTTCAATAGACTTTCTTTTTCCTGTGAAATAAGATTCTGACATTCTGCCTTCCATTGCCAGTCCAGCTATCTAGGTCTTAACATAACTGAGGAAGTACATTAAACAGAATAGCTCCATTTATACCTTCCCCTGCTCATCCAGTTTTGTAAGACTTGAAGAATTTGACAAAAATCCAACAGAGAAAGCCCCTATTCAAAAGAAAGTAGTTAAACAGAAAATATGAAACCTATGCACACCCGTAATGTTGTTAACGTTAACAATTTGAAGCCTATTTCTGTGTGGTTTCTCTGAGTCTTTTTTTGAATTAATCTCAGTATATGGGCCCAGATTTCAGGTGTGCAAATCAAATGACCATCTGTTCAAAATGTGACTCCACAGAAAGGCTTTGATATTGGTCTTCAAACAGAAAAATGTTTATAGCACTGCTGTGCAGCATGCTGCTAAACCTGTGCCAAGTAATAATACAAAGGGGATTGCTCTGCCTCGTGTTTTCCTAATGAGAAATGTAACATGGACTCATGGCATTTCATGCTATGAATTTGAGAGTATTTTATTTCAAGGAATATAGACTTAATACTTATCGTGTTGGCTCTTACTATGATATGGACAATGCTTTTGGTTTACTTCATTAGGAAGAACAATGTCATATAAGGATGGGCAAACCGACGCAGAACACAACGCTATATACAGTGAACAATCCTTTACTGTTCAGAAAACCTTCATAACTTGTAAGGCCTACATAAATTGGACAGATGCTATAAGTCCAGTTAACTCTTTGCTTTCAAGAATTTAGGAAACAGTTCTGTCCTGCTGAAAAAAGGAGCCAACTACCAACTAATTTTAAAGAGACTAGAATCTAAACTTTATCAATTCATATAAATATCAACTCAGCCGTATTTTCTCTGCCTTGCACCTGTGCTTATGCTACACCTTCTATATAGAACACTGTTTTCTTTCCAGTATATCTGTTTCTTGCTTGGCTGTCCATGTTTATCTCACTTGTATTTGTTTTGTTCTTGGCAACTCTGAGACCTTCTCGTGAGAATATCCTGGTAGAACTATCATAAGAAGTGTGGTGGGCTTCCTGAATTATGGGGGAAATGGCTTGTGGTGCAGTGGAATTTCTGAAGAAGGTGCTTGGAAGGGAACTGGAGAGTTGTCCTGAATCAGTGAGGAGAACAAGGAGAAAGAAAAAGAAAGAACATGGAATGATGCAGGAAGATAATGTGGAAAGGAAGTCCCTACTTGTTCTAAAACCCCCTTTACTATATCATTGTACCTTGGGTTTAAGGATTAGCATTGGAAAGGAGAATCCGTATGTTGCTTGTAGGCTTTACAGGAGAGTTTTATTAATACATGCATTGGTTTAAAGTTTGTATGTCATCACATCTTTTGCAGCTCCCCCAGCATACAAATCCCAAAAGAACTCACATGCAGGTTTCTCTGTCTTTATTCCACTATATCCTGATTACTCCTTTGAAGTCCGTAGGTGCTGTGTGTGTACGACTGATAATACACTTTGGTTCCTACAACTCTAACCACACTGAATGTGGCACTGCTGTATTCTAAACAGGGATCACAGTTCTGTCAGTCTCAATCTTGCTTCCAAAACTCCTGAGTGATACATGAATTTAAACTATTGTTTGAGGTAGAATTTATGTGCTCATTCTGAACTTAAACTATTTAAATTGGCTTCCACATGACAATACAAAACATGCTTTAAATCAGCTTAAGTGACAAAATTGAGTTTCTCTGGAGAAAGGAAATCTTAAATGTTTTGAAGCTTGTGGAGCTGGCCTTATTTTACCTTGTGTCCCAGTTGTATTTTAGGGACAAAGGATGTATTCAATGCCTCGTGCTATCAATTATATTCAGTACAGTCAGCTTGGATTAGAAGAGTCCTGAGGCTGAGCACCACTTCCATAGACATAGGAATCAGGGGAGTTCACTGGTGGCTGGAAACCAGCTGTTTCCCCCAGGTGTTCTCTTGAACATAAATGGTCAAAACTGAGGACTGAGCTTCTGGAGTTTTTTTGTTTTAAAATCACTTTATGATGCTAATTGGTAGGTTATAGATTCTGTGACCACTAATGTGTCACTATATCATAACTAATTTTTTTAGTATGGGCTACCATACATAGCATCCAAAACTGCCATAGAAAATAAGGCAATCCCTACTGCCCTTTAACATTATTATTATTGCAGTTACCTGAAACCTCTTAAAGTTTTTGGTATAATTAGTGGTATAAAGAGGTTTCCACAGCAGCCCACCTTTGTATCCTGTTACTGCGTAATCATAATAAACATATTTAGTAATTTTTTCAAGCTCTAACAACTATGATTTAGCCTTTTGGTTCAAGAATTCAACATGATTTGCCTTATGTCCCATAATGCAAATAACAATTTGGACCCTACACATTTGAACTCTTAGTCTTACAAGCATGAGAAAACTTGAGATCTGGCTGATTTCTGGTTTTCTGTGGTTTAAGGGCTTCTGCATGGCTCTGTCACTCCTTCATAAACTGGGCAAAGTTAAAAGGCCAGTTGATCTTTCACATACCTCTGCTGAAAATTATCCATTTCCCAGCAGCAATCTTCTTTGAAAGCAGCTGCCATTTTAAATTTTGGCTGCATAATCAAATCTCACAAATCAGATTCTAAAACGTCCCAATAGCCTTCTGTTCAACTGGGAGAAATTAAATGAGAATCATTACTATGGAGTTTCACAAATGCTGATAAAAAGCTTTTGTTTCTGAGACAGGGATTTTCCAACCACCAGTCATTTTAATGACGCATAGTCCTGCATATTTTCTCAGGTGAAACTTCATAAAAGGTGTAATAGAAGACATGTGTAGATACAAGTGAGACTGAGCACAAGTGAATTTTTGTCCATTAACAATTACTGGGTCTCAAATATCTTTTTGGGTCACCTTTTTTTCATGCAAGTGTATAGCTTACAAGAGTAATGAAGAACGGACACTGTGAGGCACCAAGAGGAGGTATGGAGTATAAACTAATGAAGTGTGTTTCAGCATTTTCCTTCTAGCATATGCTCCCCCAAGTGAATGGGCACTTGACCGCATTAACATAAGGCAAATACTCTAAAATTATGTTACCTAGGCTTGTTATGGTTTGAATTCCTAAGAGTCACAGGATAATCTGCATTTGATTTGACTTGTCATGTGAGATATATAACGTTTATTTGGCACCTTTTATCTCAAGAGAACATGCACTGACCTGGGGTCCAGGATTTCTGACTTCAGTAGTCAGGAGCTTCTGACATTTCTGTGCAGTTTGGAGACCCTTTGATCGACAAAGGCTGATATCTGTACCCATCAATTATTTATTCACTGCTTCTCTGAGAAGTTTCTCTGAGAAGTTTCACCCTTGTCTTAATCAGATAGCTACATGATTACTCATAATACAGAGACGATTCTGGCTGTCTTGCTCTAATTGCTCTCTAACTGGGACACTTCTGAATGAAGTATAGATGTACCCAGGATTCCTAGTTCCCACCAGCGTTTCCTACTCTGAGCCTGTCTAGTTTACACAATCCACGAAGTGTTAAACTCTCTTTTAATGCTTACTCCACAAACAGGTACCTCTCTGAGTGATGTCTGCCCACAGCCACGCACCTGAGCCACATCCGCTTCGTGCCCACAGGCCTTGCACTCCCTGGAGTCAAAAGCACTGGTAACTGCAGAGGGCTGTCCCAGGGCAGGCAGGCTGCTCGGTCACGGGTGGGTCCATGAGCACGGACACAGGTTCTTCAGAGGCCCCCTCCCGGTAAAGCATTCCCAAGGGATATTCCCGCCCAGCCTTCCACCCGCTTCCCAGGGCGCTGACGGGGCCGGCGCCCCCGCCGCGGCCTCGCCCGCCCCCTGGCGGCCGGGGCGGTGCGTGCGGGCGCCCTGTGCGGGCCCTGCCCGGTGCGGGCCCTGCCCGGTGCGGGCCCTGCCCGGTGCGGGCCCTGCCCGGTGCGGGCCCTGCCCGGTGCGGGCCCCGCCCGGTGCGGGCCCCGCCCGGTGCGGGCCCTGCCCGGTGCGGGCCCCGCCGCTCCTGCCCGCCCGGCAGCCCGTGAGGAAAGGCGAGGCATTCAGCCAGGACGTACTTCTGGGATCCTTCTCCGGCCAATTAAGTGGAAAGTGCATCTTCTGCAGCCTAAACTGGGCTGAGGGGAGAACGGGCGGTAAGGGCTGCCTTGTGTGATGGCTCTGGAAGGAAAACTGTGATTATGTGGAATAACGCGATGAATGTTTTATAATGGTACAAAATTAGTGAGCTTTATTGATTCGTCTGTAATGTACATACTGTGTTATAAATCGTTAATTTGATTGAGAATTTTAGAGTTTCTTACCTTTTAAGCTCTTTTTCTATTGGCTGTCAAACACTTGCATATTGATGAATGAATAGCATTGATTTTCCTCAAGTAGATTGACTGCTTAGATGCAAAAAATTCTCTTTTTTTTTTCCTCCATGGACTATAGCAAAGGAAGAGCTGCAGCTTTGATCTCACTGACTGCCAGCCTCTTCTATTCCTCTGGCATGCACTTTAATTTTTTTTTGAGGCAAAATGAAAGAATTGCCTTTTTTGGCATTCTCCTCTGCTATACCAATTTCTTAGCTGTATCCGTTTAGCACAGAAGTGATTTTTAGATACATTTCCTTAGATTTTACATCATACTGTTCAGTATCCCAATGTTAACATTTATTTCTGCTAAAGTGCTAAAGAAGCTGTGGCAGCAATGCAGCCAATTAAAGGCAGATGTGAAATGTGAAGTAGCACATGTATGTAAGAAAATTACACTTGGTACAGCCAAAGAAATTTCAACAGAGAGCAGAGAAGATAGCTCATGGAGAACTGTGAAAGGCACTGGCAGATGCTCACCATCTGAATTAATCATTTGTCCCCCACTCTGTAGAGCAGAGAGGAGTTATGAGCCTGAAGGAAGGCGCAGTTTGAGTTTTACTTTGCTATCATCCACATGAAACCTGTAACGTCCTGCTGATATTTGTACAGCTTCCTACCCTTCTCCCACGGTACTCAAGGCAAGTTGTGTTGACTGTAAACAGAAGCTTATGGTCATACATTGATTACTTGGGAAGTTATTATCTAGATTCTGAAATATTTTATTGGAAATATTTCATTTAGAAATTTGCAAAACAAGGAGACCTGCTGCTCTGCATTCCTTCCTCTGTTCATCAGTCCTTAAATCATACATTAGCATCATCAAAACCCCTGCACTTTGCAGGCCACACTATGACAACAGAAGGGTGTGGGTAGTTTTCATTGTACACTAGACTCACCTTTTTCATGCTCTGTGTTGGGTTCTTCCAAGTGGTGAATCCTATTCACAGGCTACACTGCCCAGCTCGTTTTTCACCTACAATAAACGAGAGGCCTTAGGACACAGTTTCATGGGCAATGACAGTTTGGATAGAAGGTTGGAGGAAGGCTTCAGGAAAAATCCTGGAATGTGGACTGCACCTTCCTTTCACTCACCATGTGTGCTACTGGGGGGACAGACACACAGGGACCTGGAGTGCTGCTAAAATACTCCTGAGCTGACTAATTTAATTAAAAAGCTTGTATTTTCCCCCCCATTCCAAACCCAGTCAAGGACATCTCTGGTGAAGCAAGGGCAGGGACCAGTGAGCCGGGCTCAAGTGTGCGCACTGGGGAGCTGGCGAAAGCCGGCGGGGGGACGACAACACCTCTCAGGAGGGGAGTGACTTCTTTCCGCCCCCTCCCCGGGCCGCTCCCTGCCAGCTGCGGGGGCGCAGGGCCGGGGGAGGCTCGGCGGCTCCGGTGGCAGCGCGGGCGGGAGGGCGGCGGGCGGACCCGCACCCGCACCCACACCCGCACCGCGGCTGCGGCGGGGCCTGGGCGAGCCCATCGCGCCGTGCGCGGAGGGAGGGAGCGAGCGAGGGAGGGAGGGAGGACGGACGGACGGACCGACCGGCGGGCGAGCGGGGGGAGCCGCCAGGCAGCCGGGTGCGCGGCGACCTGAGCCCTGTCCAACATGGTCGCCGCTCACACCTCCCATTCCGCGTCCTCCGGCGAGTGGATCGCGTGCCTGGATAAAAGGTATCGGGATCCTCACGGGAGCGGCCGCGGAGGGATGCTGCGTGTATGTGTACATATGTCTGTGTCCGTGTGTGTGTGAATGCGTGTGCGTATGCGTGCTGACACCCCCTCCCCGCTACCCATCAGATCCTGCCTTACATAAGGAGAGTGCAGGTGGGAAGCAAAACGCCCGCAGGAAGCTAGGGCGGCCGGGCGGGGTGAGGGCTGGAAGTGCTCCGGGCAGCGGAGGGGACGGGCAGTGCCCGCTGGGATCGCTGCTCCCCGCCGGGAAAATGCTGCACGTGGTGGAGGAGGGGGAGCTCCGGGGTGCGGAGAGGGCCTGGGGCCGTCGGGCGGGGACCTTGCCGGCCATGGCAGTCCCGCCGCATTCAGCCCCAGTCCTTCCCCCGCCCCGGCCGCTGCCGCCCGCACCTCCCCTCCCCTCAGCGCTCCGGCCCCGCCTCGCCTCCCCTCAGCACACCGCCCCCGCCTCGCCTCAGCCGCTTCGCAGCCCCCGCCCCGCCGCCTTGCAGGGCGGCCGGCAGAGGAGGGACCCTCTCGGTGGGGACGACCACTTCTTTTGGCTGCGGCGTCCGGGTGGCCTGCGGCTGTCCCCCGGCACCGCGTGGGTGAGAGCCACAGATGGGCTGACGTGTGCTCAGAGCTGGTGTACGCGCTGCTAAAAATACTGGCAAATTCATTTTTTTTTTTTAATTTAAAATTCTTTGGAGTGCTTTCCCTTGGGTCCTGAAGCCAAAAGTGTCGCAGCGTCGAGTTGAGTGGTTTGAGCGCCCTTTAGCTCTATTCCTACCTTCACCAATTCCTGGATTACTTCAGAAGTCATTTGGTTTCTGAACGCTCACTGGGTCTCCTGTAGTCTAGGAAAATCATTAACAAAAATTTAGACCATAAATACACCATGCGATTCAAACAAAGCTTATGTGGTGTATGGTACTTTACTGAGCATCACGAGATGGTACCATTTGGGGCTCTGTTGTGAAGAGAAGCTTTTGTACACATAGAAGGAACCTTCTTCTCTTATTTTCTTTCAGTTCCAGGTAACCTCCTAGTTTTGCAGAGCTGCACCTCTAATTAGGTGCTCCTTAACAGTCGAAGCAACAAACTGTAACAAATTAATGAAACTCTTGGTCTAGACCCTACCATAGCTATTGATTCCCTCTCTGTAATGTGTCTTAAGAGAAGATAAACCTTTTAGAGGTTAAATAGTGTGTATAAATGATGAAAGTACTCTAAATGTACAAGCAGAACTGTTGATGGTAATCTAGCCATATAGAAACCAAATAGAGGCAGAGAGCCTGATCGTCTGTAAGCTGACATTGAGCGGATGTGAAGAAGGAGAGGATGAGCCCCAGTTTAGATAGGTGATCCTATCATTTCTGGTTTTGTAAATGCAATACATGATGAGGTCTAAATTGTAAACTAAAATTCAGGTGTTCACGTCTGATGACGTGCATAGCCTTGGCGAGTGGATGATGTGTTTAGGAAATGTGTGAGGCATTAAATTTATAAATCTTGTCTGCCATTATTTTGTATGGGAATTGAGATGCTGACCATTTCTGCAATGGGAATTTCATTAGAGCTATTAAGATAAACCTTTTCTTCACTTTTTGATATTTGGAGTAAACTAGTGGCACCGATTTGTTGAGTGGAAAGAATCAGTTCCAACTGCTTTTGAGAATTATGCCTTATCCTTTCCCAGAAGGCAGTCTGTATGTAGGACAAATCCATAACATGAGAGATTGTAGGTTTTTTTCCTGGTCTCTGCAATGCTCTGCTTCGTGATCATGGGAAGTACACTTAACACATTTTATTCTGTTCTTCCATCTAAAAAAACAGAGTTAAAGCCATGTGGAAAAAAGTACTATAGGAATGCAAGTGCTATTAGATAAAACATGTTTGATTAATTTACACATTTCTATTTCTAGAGTATTTATTTTGTATAGATAATGTATCAGTGTACATCACGTAGCATTTTCTATCCTAGGTGTGAGTTCTGTAAATACAAGATCACTTACTGGGTCAATTCTCTGTAGGATACCATTTTTTTTATTAAATAATAAATATAGTTTTAGTATGTGTTCATTAATGAATATATTTTCAGCAGGAAGACAGTTCTAAAACTGGTATGCTTTAGAATTTTAGGTGAGCCTCAGCAAAGACAATTAAAAAATGGCCTGTAATATGGATTATCCAATATAATTATTTGAAAAACAGAATGGAAATGGAAATAGCAAAATACATCATGTACAGAAATTATATATTTTGTATATGTTATTCATGTTGTTCCCCAGGTCATATGTCAAACTGGAACTACTGGAACTACTAAGATCTAGAATAAGAGCACTATAAAAATGAAGAACTGCCAAAATATTCCAGGAAAAATGTTATTGATGTGTAGGGTGCTGTGGGCTGGGAATACCAGTGCTTCAGGCATGCAGCTTCCAAGTGTGGTTACTAGCCACAAAAGCCAAAGATCAGTACTTAAAAATCAAATACACAGGACAGTATTTATAGATGAAGTTACAAGCACAAAGGAAAGGAGAAACAGGAACAGAAAAGTTCAGAACACTGTTCTCTCTCAAGAATATTTTATTTTTGCAGGAGAGAGAGGGGATCAGTGGTGAGCAACTGTACATCCTGGTTATACCTGGAGATGTAAATAATTTTTCTGTTAAGGAAACCACTCCTTTTATATTTGATGTAAAAAGTTGCCTTACCTCTGATTTCTTAGGGAGCAGAAACATCCCTATCATCTTAGCACTTTTCTGTATATCTGATCTACACATAATTAGAAAAAGGTTGCTGATTTATGCAAGTGTGTATTGTTAGCTTAAGAAGTATGTCTTCTCTATTCTCATGGTTTCTTTCACACCAAAAACCATCTAATCAGACTGAATGGTAGACAAAGTATTTTTTACATAACTCTTATTTCTCTAAAGCTGATCATATTTATGAATTCAGTTAATTGTTTTAATTGGACTCAGATGCAAACTTTTTAATGATATACAGCATTCACAACAGCCAGAGATCCCAGGATTTCATACCTGCCTATAGCATCTTGTGTTTTTCTCTGAATTAAATGTAACCCTAAGTGCCTTTGCAGACTGGAGAAGCAGATCACACAGCAAAGCATGTAACTTCTCGTAGCCTGTTGTGCTAAGAGTGTCGTGATCTTTGCCTAGTGATTTATAAATTATTTAAATAGGAATGGGCTTTTTGAGGACATGTTGTGCATCCTAGGCTTTTATACCCTTGTTATCCTTGTAGACTTGTGTAATTTATGTCTAACCAAACTGAAGTAATGTATACTGGATAGTATCTCAAATCTGTACTTTAAGGCAAGCTCCCATAGATCTGAATATAAGTTCAGACTAAAGCTGTGTAACACCAACATATTTGAATCAGGTTTTGTTTTTGTAGTTTATTGTAACATGTATTGGAGATGCAAGTTCCTTGTATTTGCTGAGTAGTTAGAAAGGGAACCCTGGTGAGTATACAGGGCTGTAGGCTATGGTATGTAAGCTGGAATGAAGAACTGGCATTCTGAAAGAATTGCTGTAAAATAAGTACAGAAAACGCTTGCCATCTTCTATAACTTATAATTAATGTCAAAGGTAATGGGACATAGATTTATAATCAGACAATATTATGAGTATTTTAGAGTTGCTTTATGATGATCTTTTATTTTATAGTATATTTTTATATGATTGATAAAACATACACTGACTTCTATATAAATTTCTCCCTTGCTTTTTATATGTGACAAATCCATAGAACTATCACCATCTTCATGTAGTTTGGCTTTGAACAAAATCATGGACATACACTGCAGTTCCTGTTGGTCTGTGTGTTTTGGTGTTTTCTCTCTGTAGGATGTGACTAAGCTGGTATATGCTTGGATCGAGTCCGTGTGGGGATATATCAGCAGAAGGCACTGCAGTGGATATGTAATCTTGGAGATAGAGCCATATAGACATAGCCCAAGTGCTTTCCAGCAATCATCTGAAGGTGCAGTCTTCTGAGAGTGATGAATAATAACAAATTTATCTTTCCACATCATGCAGTTAATTTTCTATTCCAGTGCAAAGGTGCAGTCTTTGATGAATAATAAAAGAGCTCTTTTCCTTTCCATATCTCCTTAGAGAAACCAAAATAATTGTTAATATAGCTTGCTGCAAGCTTGTAGGTCTGTGCATTTTATGGAATATATGAATTCAGATTAACTCACAGTGAGTGCAGGATTTTGAATTTTAAACAAATTCAAGCTGTTGTATTCTCTGCTCTCAGGCTTAGGCATTTCCAGTATCAGCTTCCATTTGTTACAAGTGATTGCAGTAAGCTACACACTTGTGCTATGGGTAGGTATTAAGAGGAAGAACAAGTGATTACCGTAGCATTCATGTGCATAAACGTTGTGTTGGCCCACCAGAGCAAGCCACTATGTGCACATGCCTGTTAGGACGTGGTATATTCAAATTTAATTGGTAGTCTTGCAAAGTGGGTGATTGGTGTGCTACTTGTGCAGCTGTAGGTTTTCTCTTTCATCAAGTGATACTGGAAACCTGACTAAACTCTCATTGCCTGAGATATTTCTGACATGTTAGAATTTGATCTCTAAAGTCCTATACTCTGAGCAGATTAAATTTCTTTCATAACAAAACTCCATGTTCCAGCAAAGCAATAAAAACCTACAAACTAGCTAATTGAAATCATGCCCTCAAAGTCAGGTGTTCACCAGCTATTTTTCAAATGCAAGTATTTTTGTTACCCAGTTGACGTCTGTTTTCATCTGCATCTTAAAATTTGCTGCATTTAACAAGCTTATAATTCTAGTGATACTTTCTTTGTGCTGTATTTTCTGCACTATATTTGGCATGATCATTTACTATTCTTGTTGCTTTATCAATATCCTCAGTGAATGTTTCCTGAGCTGACTTTTCATTTCATCTTTGAACTCAGCACTTGTCAAAATATATGTAAATCTGTAAAAGTTATTTCATAGTTGCTGTAAGTTTTAAGTATTCATTAGCTCTAATAATGCAGATCCTAAATGGGTAAAGGTGCATTTGTTGTGGTGAATTGGTGGATTAGTAATGTATTGAAAAGTAAGCATCAGCAATTTTGCTTGTGTTGCCTTTTTAAAAAAGTCAACTCCAGAATCATTTCTATGTATAAGAATCCTAGGGAACAATGTTTAAATAAAATTTCATTTCCTGTGTATCAGAGGAAATGAGAACAATGAGAACTGGAATCCCAAAGTGTCATAAAATGACAATCAAAAGAAAAGAATAGTAATTTGATTATTGTTTGAAAGCCTCGTGATGGAGCTTTTCCCATGACAAGGGAAAGAGGATCTGAAATGTGTGTGTTGAAAACAGATTTGGTAATATTACTGTAACAAGTGAAAAGTGCCTCTTGAAGGGAGTTAATTACCCTCTATCGCCATTGAAGTAAACCCTTATCTGGAAGCTACTTCAGATTAAAAGTAACTTCATTTATATCTAGCATTTAAGTGTCTTACTGAACGAGTAAAGTGCTTTGATAGATCACTGGAATCCCTCTCTTAAACTTTCCTTTCTCAAGGAGAAATTAAAAGTCAGAGAGCTTTACAACATTGCCTGGATGAGACAGTTGCTTCAGAATTGTCCTGCTTTCACTAAGAGAAAATGGCATATTTATACAAGTATTCTTCTGCAACCTACTGCATTGCTTTTCTGCATGTCAGGAAGGGACAGGAGTGAGTACAGTAGCACAGAGAAATGATCCGATTTAAATGTCATTCCTTGTTGCTCTCTCCTTGCTCACGTTTCACAGCTGAATATTCTTTAAAGTACTGTTAAAATTCCCTGAATGGTCCATGGTAGTGGTTACTGGTACTTTCCAGCTCATAGAGTTTGTCTTTGCATCTTCACATAGACATTTTGGTTTTAACCCAGAGATGAACTCATTTTATTTGTCTGTTATAGTGTGATAGCTGTTTTCTACAAACAGCCTCACCAGTGGAAGAAATACAGCCATCTGCTCATCCCCTGTGGCCTGTTCATTGCTGTCTGAATTCAAATGCTGCCATTTTAAAAAGTTACAAAGATCAAGGGAAGGAAATTCAGTGCTTTCATCCAGTTAGAGCAGAATTTAGGTTATAGAACACGTTATAGAAATAAACATTTTAAAATTCTAGAGGCATCTTGGCAAAGAAGGCAAAACTACATATATTCTCAAGTGTCAAACCCATTGTGAGGAAGAGCCTGAAACAAAGGACATATCGTATGGTAGCAGAGAAAGTAATAGGTTATAGTTGAATTAACTTGATAAAAGCAAAACAAAAAACCCCAACTTGTTCCTTTCTTCTAGGTTAATAAGTCTTTCATAACATACTACATAAACATTCAGATGCTTAACACAATCAAAATAGAGTCTTTTATAAAGCTACATATACTACGCATGAACAGAAATACTTTGCCCTAATTTTGTGTGTGAAGGATTGTAGCATTTATGCTGTGTCTGTATTTAAACTTTGTGCTTGAGTAGTTTGCACTTAAAAATATGAAACAGGATCATAGAATGGTTTGAGTTGGAAGGGACCTTAAAGATCATCTAGTTCCAGTGCCCTGTCATGGAGAGGAATGCCCTTTACTAGACCAGGTTGCTCAAAGCCCTATCCAACCTGGCCTTGTGGGGATGGGGCATTCTCCATCTTTCTTGTGGGCCCCTTTAGGCACTGGAAAGCTGCTCTAAGGTCCCTCTGGAGCCAGGCTTAACAAACCCAACTCTCTCAGGCTTTCCTCATTGGCGAGGTGCTCCAACCCTTTTGTCATCTTTGTGGCCTCTGCTCTCACTCCACAAGTTCACGTCTTTCTTATGTTGGGGGCTCCATAGCTGAACACAACTCTCCAGGTGGGGTCTCATGAGAGCAGAGTAGAGGGGGAGAATCACCTCCCTCAACCTGCTGCTCATGTTTGTTTTGATGCTGCCCAGGATATGGTTGGCTTTCTGGGCTGTCGGTGCACATTGCCAGGTCATGTTGAGCTTAAAATTCTTTCGAAGGTAAGTCTTCTGGCAGATTTTTTTTTTACAAGCACCTTCTACAGATAGTCACGCAGACTGTGCCAAGAAGACTGTTTTATCTCTATAAAATATGTTCCTGAAATCTTCACGTCCAAATGAGTAGGGACAAAATTTCCTTTGCAAAAGCCTTATTGGCGTAATTGACTAGAGATCTAACTGGATGTCAGTAGCATTGATGCTGTCACTTGTATATGTAGGCTGTGATGTTGTATTGAAGGAGCAGAAGGATAAGATAGATGACGTCCTATTACCACCTAATACTTACTCTGCTCTGAAGAGACAAATTAGTGGTATCAATAAAAAGCTGGATAAAGCATTCAGGGGTCAAACAAAGCAGAAAGGCTTACAGGGTAGTGAAAATAAATTACTCTTTCCTAATAATTTTATAGCCCTGCTTTGCAACACTGGAAGTGCCCTCCTCTCTGGCTACAGTGAAATGGGATGTCAGCACAGTTTGAGGTAAAATTTATTTCAAATTGGGTGGGGCAGCCTAGGGCAGGGGTGCTTCACTGGAGAGAGTAATTGATTTTCTGTGAGAAGAGTGGCCTTGCCTTAAAATGTTTCTACTCTAGCTCATATATCTACCAAACTGTTGAGAGCTGAAGAATTTCAATTAATTTAGAAGAGTTGTCCACATTTTTAGATTAATCTGTGGTTCTATTCCAGGCACTGGTCTTGAGCTTTCAGAAACAGGAGTACACTTAGGAAAAGACAGAAGCTTTAGCAGAAAATCCAGGGGTAGCTGAAGTTTCACTGAAATGCATTTTTTTAACTTTGTATGCTCATGGATATGAAGTTATAACTGCAGCATGAGCAGTGAGGGGACACTTCAGTAGCATACCATCTTCAGTGTGGCAGAACAGAACAGAACTGAAAGAAATCCTCTCCAGCACTGGTTTAGCAGAAGAGGACTAAGTTCAGTGAGATTGAACAGCAGTGGTGATTATGGACGAGTGGCTTTAGGTGCTCTGATATGGTATCTGGAAAAGTCTTTCAGAGGCTTTTGGAGCCATGTAGGAGGTGTAAGGAGATTTGCCTCGGGGTTGACTTTTGCAGCCCATCTCTCTGTTTTGGGGAATGGTTCCTTTCTGGATTAATAACACTGCCCTCTATAAGTGTGACAACAGTGAAAATAAAGCTTGAATAATTCTCTATCTGCCATCAGCAGTACTTTTCAAATTAATAGATTGAATCAGTAATGTTCTAAGGACTATAGTATAATATTAGCTGTTTAAATATTATTCCAAACTCTGCTTTACAAAAACCAAGTTTAGAGCAATTTAGTAAGATAGCTGTGATGAGAAAATAAATTCACTTTGTCCTGTCCTGATGTTGTTCCAGGCTAGGCAGCTTGTACTTCAGAATAGAAAACAAAATTTGGCATAATAAATAGATGAATTAATGTTAATTTAATGATATTGACAAGTTATAATTATGATAATTTTGTTAAAAGATGGTTTGTGGAAAGTGATCAAAGTTTGCTTGAGTTTTGTGGCAAAGCAGTTAATTGATGCCATGGTGCTTTTATCATACTCTCTCACAAAGTAATACTATGCTTTTGAAACCAGACTTGTTATAGATTATAAGAACTTAATAGAAATGAGTTTGGGTGCTCCTATTGTTACACTGCAGTCTGAAGTTTTTACACAGGCAAAATTTCGTGTGCTAGTAAGGACTAGGGGCCACATCAGCTTGGGACACCTATTGTTAATTAATTCCATGCTCCTAAATATTGAGGACATTTCCCAGGAGCTCTGAAAAAAATCCAAAGGTACTTTGTTGCCAAACATTTTCATTTTTATGGATAAGAACTCATGATCTTAACCAAACAGCTGAATCTTAAACTAGGTGTTTATCTGTGTGTGTCTCATTTGAGAGACATGAATAAGTTGTTATTCTCTTATATTATATTTCTTGCCCGTTTCCTTGCTGGTTGCTGTTTTGGTTTTGGGTTTTTATTTGTTTGTTTGTGGGGTTTTGTATTTTTATTTGTTTGGTTGTGGTTTTTTTTTGTAAAACACAGCTGGAGGACAGTGTACCTTTTCTAAGATTGATTAATGGTTAAATCATTCACTGAAAGCCTATCCCAAATTCTAGCTTTGATACTAAATGTGCTGGATTAAAATATATACCCTCCTAGTAAAAATATTTGTGGAAAATATATTTTCACACAGTGATATTAAACCCAGTATGTTTTGAAGAAAGGCTGTTGGAACAAATAGCTTGCTTAGTAGTAATGAACTACTAAGAAGCATTGTAAGGAATATAACAATTTTGGGATTATTACTAAGCATATTTCTTAATAGTTTGTGTTCCTCTTTAGAGCATCTGTGTGCCCCTCTTCAAATGCCCAGTTCACGTCCTCCAAGTGGAAGTAACTGCTGCTAACATGGAGGGCTGTAACTCAGTTGCCTGCCAAAGTAAACCACTAGGAACACTGAAGTTCAATTTGTCTTTCCAAATAGATATGGAGTTTGGTTTCCCACTCCTGATGTTTAAAACTAAAAAGCAGGGCTCAGCTACCTATGAGAAGGCTTGTCCTTCCATAATAACTCACATTTAATGGGGTCATAAAGCAGTTCCATCAGAAGAAAGGTATTCCTGCAGTTGTATGCCTGGTACAAAACACCCCTTGCCACATCAGTGGAAGTGAGCCCTGCTCTCACCTTCTTCTGAACTAAATGGAAACCATGTCCCTGGAACAACTCAGGAAAAAACGCTACACAGCCTATGAATTAAATCCCCCCAGTCTTGTCCATTCGGTAGAGTCAAAAGTGGAAGAGGTTTCTGCACCCAAGTTTCAGAAAGAGCACTGAGACAACAGTGCTGATTAACCTGATGCATGCTGTTTGCTAACCCTGTTTCCTTTTCCCCCATCTGACTACATCAAACTATTAAAACCATTAAACACTGGGATCTTGCAGTCAATTCTATGCAGATGAACTGACTGACTTGAATAGAGTCAGCTGAGAGCAGTTGTAGGAATGAAACAGTCTCAGGTTTTGTAGGAAAGGAGGATATTCTGAGAACAATCTCATTTTTTTTCCTGGTTGAGTTTTGCTGTTATTTTTGAGATTTCATAAATTAAGGGAGTTAGTGATTCAAGTGCTAGTGTAGTTTGGGTAGGAATCTTGTATAAGTGGATTTTAAATCTGTTAGCAAGCTGCACCTCCTAATCTTCTTAAAAGGATTTTGACAAGAGAGTTAATGCTTATTAGTACTTGTCAGCTAGTGCACAGTCAAAAAGAAGGAATGGGAGAAAATCTTACTTGAAATATTTCAAAAGAGAACTGTTGTAGTTGATTGTGGTTTGAAGTGGTAAGAGGATGTCACTGTGATGTACAAGCAACTGCACACACCAGAGAATTATTATTCTCATCTGTAGTTAATAAGGGTAAATTGGAGTATAAACGAGGATAGAGATTTAATCCCTCCTAGACGTAATTTAATAAGAAAGATGAGAGGCAGAGATTCAATGTGAGTAGGATCTGAATTTCTTCCCTGAGACAAAGCTTTGGATTACTCAAGTCTTTGATTTCAAAGAGGAATCTTAAAATCTTACTGGAAGGAGTGCTTACACTGTGGGTGTAGCAATAAGGTGATAAGGATGTATTTGTGAACTTATTCTTTGTTCATTGTAGCTACCTGACTTCTGTTCATTATAGGCTCATCCACTGGCTAAAAGGACATTTTTGTCAGTAAAATAAACTAGCAACTTTTGAGTGAGGGATAGGTCAAATGATCACTGACAGTTGTCTTTGTGGTACAGCTTTATACATAAATGATTTCTGCATCTGATCCAGCATGATTTCCTAGGAAAGTGCTGTGTTTCTCTGTGTGTGTGGTGGTAGGCATTTAGTTTGTTATGAACAATTCTTTCTAATGCTGTCCACCAGTGGTTGGCTTACCTGCTGATTCATAACATTTGATAATCACACTAAAAATGTATGTTATAGAGCTAATTCGCTTTAGTTTCATAAATATGTAGTAATTTTCTGAACCTGCTGAACTGCTGGTCCACATGCTTCTATGTTGGAGGGAGTTCTACAATTTTTCTTGAAATCTTAGGTTTTTAACAGATGTGGCTGTCCTAGATTTTAAATATTTTAAACATTTGAATTAAGATGTTTTACTGTTACCAAGGAAGAGTTAAGATTCTTACTTGCATATTGAACTTGTCCAACACTAAGAGACAGGAACTTTGTGAAAGGGAATATACTTATGGAAGTTGTCTTTCTTGCTTTCAAGTGAGAGGAGAAAACAGAACAGTCAAGTCAGTTTATACTCAGTAAAATGCAGAAGAGAAGCTTGAATATAGGAGTTAGTGTTTTTATCTAAAGCTTTTCATTTAGCCAGATAGAGAACTTCTGTTCTGGGCACTGATTCCATAGACCTTTTGTATGTTTGAACATCTGTTTGTTTATGTTCCTTTACAAACCTAAAACTATGTATCATTGTAAGATCTTTAGGATAAGGACTGTATCATCATATATACTTTTACAGTGACTGTTAGAGCAGAACTTTGGTGCTAAATGGGCTTCTGGACATTGTGTTGAAATTACAAGAATCATGCTCAGGTGGATAAAGGGCAGTTATTAGGATTGTTGTTAGGATGTCAAAAGGGTTCCATTATGTAGCTGTAAATGCATTTTGGTTTATATTGTAGAGTGACATTTAATGTGGATGTAAGTTCAGCAGGGAAGTTTCTCTGATAAAATGCTTGAGAATTTTGTCTTTTGTTTTCTTGCAGACCTTTGGAACGTTCTAGTGAGGATGTAGATATAATATTCACACGACTGAAAGAAGTGAAAGCTTTTGAGAAATTTCATCCAAACCTTCTCCAGCAGATATGCCTCTGTGGATATTATGAAAACCTGGAAAAAGGAATCACATGTAAGAGAGCTTCATATGTTTATATATTTTATGTAGATAAAATTGCTGTTAGGCTGTAATTGTCTTTATGAGATTGATGAAAACAGCCATGAAATGTTTACAGTCATAATCATGGGGCAAGGCAGGGCTAAAGTGCTGCTTGCTCTGCAAATGCAATGTGTGTTGAATCTACGGTAACAAGGCACACATTGGATGTAGGACTCCACCACTGTTTTGTTGAAAGATTACAAGCAGCTCATTGGACTTAAGCCTCATTCTTTCCATGTAAATGTATTATTGATCTCTTTTGTAGGTGCTTTGTGCTGTCAGGGGCAAAGGTGTGTCACCAAGGCATATCACTGAAAGTGTGTACTTTGCAGTCGCTCTGGATAGCACAAGCCAGGCTTGCAGAGCTGCGTATTGCTGCAGGGTGCTCTGTGCCTGCCCTGGCAGCCCATGTGCCAGGTGCATGTGGATGGCTGTGCCTGGGTCTGTGAAGCTGAGATGGAAATAAGTGTGATCCTGTGGTGGGAATCTGTACCAGAGAAATAGCTGATGAAAATCTGTGGTATTAGTAGAGTCTCAGATATACCTCAGGTAAATCTGGCTACAGCACTGGGGTTTGCTTACAGTAACAGGAATTTCAGTGCTCTGTAATCACACAGTTGGAATGCCTGGACATCAAAGTCCTGCAGTTACTGTTTTGCCAGAACTCTTACTGAAGTCAGTGGTAGCTGTGTCTGCGTTGGAAGATTATGAATTTCAAAGGGACATTGTTCAGAAAACCTTTTTGTTTTGTTTTGTTTGTTCTGTTGGTTTATTAACTAAGGGAACATTAAAAAGGAAGCAAACTGGGAGAAGAGTGAAAGCACTTCTACAGGCTTTCATTGTTTCCACAGTGTATTGACCAGTTTACTAAATATGTACTTTCCAGTGTCATTGGAAATATTATTCTAATAGTAAATAAGTAGTCTGATATGGCAAACTGTATAGTGCCAGCAGTGACTGCAGAGTTGCAGTAATATGTGGGAAAAATGTTTGTTAATGTTGTTAAACTAAAAGAGATAGCTCTTATTTACAAGATTTCATCTTTCCAGTATTCCGTCAGGGTGATATTGGGACGAATTGGTATGCTGTTCTGACAGGATCATTGGATGTGAAGGTTTCTGATACAAGCAACCACCAGGTAAAATAGATTTTTCATTGAAACCATCCAGTCAGTAGTACAAAGAAAGAATATGACTTACAGTGAGGTAGATAACAACATACATCGTACATATATTTTGTCATATCGAAAGCATGTTTCTCTGAGTGTCTTTTAGTCTCAGGTGTCCTTTGACTATGGAGGCAAATCATGCCATTGATTTCAAGAGAACTGAAATGTAATGCTCTGGAAAGGGGTCATTTGAAATTAAGCTAAATATCTAAGAGTTGTTAATTCATTCCCCAGAAATATTTGAATTCAGTTCTTGTTCAGAAAGTTCAAACCAAACCCACTCACAGTGCAGTCTGATAACAGCATAATGCAGGCTCCACTGCAAGAATGAGGAGGTATCTAATAGCAGAGTATTGGAACTGCTGCCATGTTAGACCAGAAGCCTGGAGGTTATACCTATTCAGTGTTAAGAAACAGAAGAACAAGTAGAATTCTTCCCAAATTCCAAGCGGTTTCTCAGTACCTTGGTGCTCCTGGATTTACAATATTTAGAGCGAATAAAAATCTACAAGGATGAGCTACTTCTCTGGGAGAGAGTCTGCCACCCATGTTGTCAAATGTCATGCTGACAAGTCAAACATTTCTTGCTGTGAGCTGTGTCTTCTGGGAAGGCATCATGTCCTATTCCCTGCTCCTGTGTTTGAGGTCTGTGACTGTCCCATCCTGTGGCTCAGCATGGAGTTATACCTGACATGGGATTTACTGTACCTTCACAGGAGTGGTATAGGTACCCAGGATCTGATGTATAACACTAACTATCTGTTTTTCCCACCTTGGCTGAATATGGCACATGTAGCAGGTGTATTCTTTGTGCGAAGTTTGGCTGATTGAGGAAGGTTTCTTGCCCATAGCAGAAATTTTTCCCTTTGTTGAGCATCACATCATCAGGGAAATCAGGTCAGAATGCAAGTCAAGGCAGTGTGCGAGCAGTGTGTGAAGTCTTTCTACTTCTTGCAGTACGATGATAGAAGAGGAACTTCTTTCATATAATTATTTTTAGCAATCTCTTCACTGTTCTAAGTAGAAATTGATTGCGAGTATAATTAGCCTAATTTGAGCAATTCTTGGCATGGCCTGGCTGTCATTGGTATAGTCACAATTTGGAACAGTACTGGGCTCTTACGAGACCCTCTTCTGTGCAGGTCTAAAGCAATCAGGAATATTTTCCGGTGTTTACCAAAAGATGGCACTGCACTATTGTTAAGGATCAATGCTCTTTACTGAATCATAGAGGAATACATCTGCACACTCTGAATCTGGGAGTTAAATTAAGAATCTGTTTGGAGTGTTGATTTGTTCTATTAGGTGGAGTATGGAACACTTCAGTTTTTTAATGAATAAAATGTAAATATTTCTTTCTGCTTGTTCAGGTTCACATCTTTTTCCCACCAGTATGAAACTATAGAACTACAGTTCGTGTAGTTCTAGTTCTAGAAATTACATTCTGCAATAATTTGTTAACCTCACATTTTCTTATCACAGAAGCAATGAACTAAATTCTTACCACTGGCTAGTTGCCATAGGACATAGCCTCACTGCCAAAAGGACACCAGCACATGCATTCACCATTCCTGTCTGGATAAGTTAGGTGTTTGAGGAGTCCTAAATACTATTTATGTCCAGTATTTTCTCTGATTTGCTTCAGCTTGGTTATTAGTCCATGTCCCTGCATTCTTGGTCTCATGCTCCTTCTCTTACCTGTAGCTCCTGGATGCCCATTCGAGTCTTGTCTGTACTTCATTGTTGGCATGGTGCTGGTCATTTAGCTTGATGTGCTTGCTAGCACCACCTGCCTGCTGTGCTCACTGCAAACCCAGATGGTGAAGGAAATACAGTGTTGTACTGCTGTCAGGGCAGCCCTGACAGACTTGGTTGCCAGCAATGTGCTCCCAACTGGGAATGGATGACCAGTGATTAGGATATAGGGTGCTTGTAACCTTCCCTGGAACACATTTTCCAATAACATCACCCAGGAGCCAAAGCTTCCTTTGTAAAGTCATAGCAACGACTAATTGCTCTGCTGTTACCATTATACCATAAATGGCACTCATGCTAATGAGAAATTTCCAGCAGAGCAGAAGAGACAGAAGTTTACCTGAGTTTACAAGTTTGTAGCCTCATGTGAAAGTACAGGATTGCACCATCTTTTCAGGAGAGAGCCTAACTTTGTAAATACAAAGTACAATATGTTTGAAATGTCTTTAGACATGATGACATATAATTCTTAAGATGAACAGGAGGTTGTATTAGGTGACTTCCTGAGTTTTCTTGCAGCTTGAATTATCCTATGATTATATCATGATACCCACAGTGTTGATGTAAATAGGGAAAATCAGGTCTCTTGCTTAAAATTTAAGTATGAGTCCCACTTTTACTAGGTTTTTATCTGTCTACCTGGGGAACTTCAATTTCATCAAGGCTGGGAATTAACAGCTACCATGTCCTAACTCATTATGCAGTCACCTTTGGTGTTTGGTAGCTTTCTCCCATAAGAAGTACAGTACATTTGGTGCCTACTAAGAATGCCTTAATGGCTTTTGTTCCTCCAGAATCATGTACTTACATGTCTTGCACTAGAAATTATATCCAAATACACTAATGGATCAGGACTTCAGTGTAGCTAGTGAGGTATTAATTGCCACACATCTTGCTGCTCATTTTATCTTACTCATATAGATGTCTGTGATTTCTCACAGAAAATATTAGTAGTACTGATTGGGATCAAGTTGAGAATTCATATAAACAGAAATATTCACTTTAGCTGTTATTTGATGTTATGATAACAGGAACCATTGCATCTACTGATTTAGTGTTTTGGTTAAGACACGTATTTAGAACCTCATAAAGCCTTGCTTTCATGCTGGTTTGGAAAAATCTTTTCTGCCTACTTGCAAAACTGCGTTTTGTCACAAGAGGGCAGTGTGATAACACATAATAAACCGAGTGCCGACAGCCTGAAATGGCAATTCCGAAAATTATGTTCGACTATTTGCCATGTACCTGTTTTAAAGAGTTTGACCAGACAAAATGTCTCTGTAACTGTTAGTTCTGTTCCACTGAAGTGGTAAAATATGCTAGTGCTGCTGGTAATTTCATTGGAATGCTACTGGAATGGATACAGAGATTTGATAGGATTACCCATCCAATACATCCTGAGTGGTGTCTGGTCTGCTTTTTGTGCAAACTGTTTAGGAATTTTCTCGGTATTCAACAACCAAGAAGAGACTGAAGAGGACTTTTTAAGGTAAAAATGTCCTACTGTGAATTGCAGAGGTAACTGTAATGAACTGTTTTGGTCTTGGCTTGTTTTGTAACAAACACCCTGATAAATATTGTATTTAAAAGTCACAGAAAGACATAGCTAAGTCACCTTCAAAATAAACAGAAAACGCGGCCTCTGTAGAATCTCTCAGAAAAATATCTTTACCCTCAGTTATGAACAGGTTCTGACTTTAATTTTTATTTGGTACCCAATGTTAGGACAGAGATATATAGTAATAAAAGTTCCTCATGGTTAGATGTTATCTTAAAAATACTGCGGACTGCCTTGTGTTTGTTTGATTTTTGAACTCTGTGTTGAAAATGGACAGAGTCAAAGGATAACTGTTGGCAATGTGTCAGAATAAGGCTGACACTTTATGACAAAACTTTATGACAAAACTTTATGACAAAACTTTATGACAAAAGCATCAGTGTTACATCATTGTCAGATTCTGCAGCATTGTGATTTACTGAATTACAATCAGTGCTTTTTACCCCAGATGACTCAGATTTGTATTCCTATCTGGTGAAATGTGAAGGAATGAAGAGAAGAAAGGCAAAGACCAAACAGCAGTTTGATCTGCAGTTTTGCTGTAGTTTGCCAGCTGAATCATAGTGTGTGCTGGGGCCAGCTTATCTTGCCTGTGTTTTGGTGGAGCTTTTTTAAGCTGATCGATTTTTAAAAGCAGACCACACTCAACACAGGGCATCGACTTAACAAACAATTAGCCTCTTTTAGAAAAGCTTTAAAGGAGGAAATGTGAGTGCTTGGATGGTACAGCAGTGTCAACTGTAAGAAGAGGCAGAAGGCTGGGGGTGAAAAAGTTAGTGGGGTTGCTGAGAAGAATGATTGTGAAGAAAGAGGTTTGTATGTCCACATAAGAGCTAGAAGAATTTCATGGCTGTTTGAAACCGAGGGCAAAGGAGGTATGTGATAAGATGAAGTGGCAACAGAGAAAGGGATTTAAACAGGACAATACTGCTTGCAGTACCTTGCAGTACTGCTTTCTGCATGTAAATGCCATTATGTATTGTGTAAATAGCCATTATGTATTTTGGAGATAACCTATGTGAAACTGCCACATAGGTTTGTACAACAGTTTGTAGTGTAGTGTAAATATGCCCAAGCTTGATTTAAAGTGTTTAGTTTCACCATGAGAACTACTCTACCCTTTGTAACAGAGATTAGCTGGACTAATAGCTGCAAAGCAGGGTGTATTGGCTCATGCTCAGCTCCACAGTGTTGTGGTTCTGCTAATTTTGGTTTTTAACTTAGCTTATTGAAAGTTAATACAGAAAAATCAATTCACTTCTCTCTGCCAGGTGACCTAGGAAAAAGTCCAAGTCATTGCAGGTAGTTTTTAGAAGATCAGATAGAAAAAAATGGGAATTATGAATGTGTTATTGCAGTACAGTTAATCTGAACTATGCATATTTTAATTAAGTACTAGAAGAAAAACTGATCACAGTGTTTCTAGAAGCATAATGCCTCCTTTGAGCATATCACTTTGTCTTGTGTAAAGAGGATGGCCTAAAATATGTTTACACAATACAGTTTTAGTGAGGGAAGGTATTTCTCTTATTGTTACAAGTAGTTTGATAAGGGATCCTATATGAATGACTGAATCACTCCAATAAAGATAACGAACAGAAAAAGCACTTCATAGATAGTTTACTTTCATGTATATCCTTGGTTTCTCATTATCAAGGGAAATTTTTGCTGAGGACAAACTGAACTGTGTCTAATAATAAACAAACTTCTCAAAATGCCACCTTTTGCAAAATCTCCAGTTAAACATGGAGATGGTATGGTGTCCTAGGGGACACAGGTGCAGGGGTGAGATAAAGGTGCAAGGTATGGGAAAATGATGAAATTTAAAATAAACTAGCTACATCAACTCCTTTATAAACTCAAAGTGTTGAATTAACTAAAATTTCAAAGAAATGTCCTTAATCCCTTTGAGCCTGGAACCTTGTAATTTTTTTCCCTATTGTCTTCATTTCTCTTGGAGACACCCTGATTTTATTTACACACAGTACAAAAATTCTGGTTGCCAGGTTGAAAAACAGAAGGTGTCACAAGTCAGGAAGGAGCATGGGGGGATGAGCCTTGTGATGGTGGGGGAGGGAATAAGGTAGAACCTTGTTTATGATTTTCATCCATTCCATAGAATCGTCTCATGAACTCAATAATGTTTTAGATTGATGGGGGGTGATGGGGAGGTTTAACAAATCTGTCACTGCATGTGTCTCACTTGGCACTAACAGTCAGTGAAACTGAACACACAAACAGCCTCTGAACGCTACCATTTTATAGTGTGTTCAGAGGACACCAATGGAAACAATCTCACCTTTCTTAAGTCTAATACTGCCTTTTAAATAGCTGTTTGAATGTTAGCTGGTTACCAGCAGCTAGAACCCCCTGCTGTTCTGGGATTGCAGAGGGGAACAGCAAACTGGGTTTTGAGCTGCCAGCAGTCCTCCTGAAGTCTACACTGAACAGCGGGAGATTCTTGAGTGTAAGGTTAACGGGTGTAATAGAAAGCACAGCTGATTCCCCAAGAGGCTGGAGGTGTATAAACAAGGGGCAGCGAGAAAATAGGGCTCTGAAATCTTGAAGAAGACATAAGGTCCTTCTCCCTGGCTACATGTGAAACTGCATCTCTGTGGAGAACAGTGATGGCTGGGGAAAAAACCTGAACGAACTTCATAGAAGCTTGGACTATCATTTAATGAATGTAGATAGACCATTCCAACCTCTTGACCTAACACCCCACAGTGTTAATGTATTTCTCCAGCTGAAGAGCTGCCTCATCAGAATCATAAACAGTCAAAAGAAGGTGAAGTGTTCCAAATGAGTTCTGGTTTTTTGGAAGGAACGGGGAGGGAGTGAGAAAAAAGTTGGAAAATGTAAACATTGTTTATGATCCACCTAATAGAAAAGTTTCTTTTATGCCAGGCTGTTTGGTTGTCCTGCCCTTAAGAGAGTTCTTTTATGTGAACTTTCTAAATAGAGTTGAGAAGAATGTACTGGACATTTGGAGATTTAATTTTGTGTGACCAGTAGGCACATTTTCTTTGTAGCTCCTTTGAGTGCAGTTGTGAATGTGGTAGCATGCATACAGTGGTTCAGCTCTGAAAGGTGAGCTTGTTAAGGCAGAACTTAAGTGTTTAACCTATATTATAGTCTGTTTTCAGAGACTTCTATTTATCTGCCTAGGTGCACTTTCCCAAATATTCTTTCTGTTAACAAAACCTGTTCTTATTTGCCTTCCTTGAAAATTTATTTCTGACAGTTGTTAAGTTCTTCGTAAATCTTTTCTAAGATGTAATTGATTTTGTTTTCCTGAACATATAATTTTATATGGTAACATCTGTGTAAGAGCAATTTGCTATGGTTCAGGGAACTGGACTGTTCTGGGCTTTTGTCTTTGTATTGCAATTATAAAGCTACTAACTTCATCTTAATAACATTTGCCTATTACAACTTATTAGATGCATGAAAGGAAAACAGTGCAATTTTAAACACAGTAAATGATGCTGAAATATGCTCATGTGTCTCTCTTGGATTATCAACCGAAAGGATAGCAAAAGTTTCTGCTTTGATTCTTTTTTAGGCATTGCATGAATCCTACATTTCAGAATTAAACTGAATTTTTCAGATTATATCAAGTAAAGTTAGCATGTGTTTTTATATATTTATGTGTATTTGTGTGCACATATGACTTCCTTTGTCAAGTACAGTTTTTATGATTTTAAATTTTTAATACTGTTGCTATTTTTTAAAATTACTTAACAGACAGACAATTAAGGGCCATCTTAGAAAACGACATTTGTAAGTGTTCAGCTTCAAGCCTGTGCTCAGGAGCATAGCAACTTGTAAGCCTAGATAAGAACATGGATCTAAAGATCTTGATTCAGCAAGTTCTTTAATTGCTAGTAGTCTTAATTTTTTGTGTGCAGTAGGTCATAATTTTTATTGGAACTATTACAGAAGAGTTCCTGGCCAAGGGAGATTCCTTTAGACATCTTTCAATCACATGAATGACATGTGCTCATATAGACTCTTTTGAAGTGGACTTTACTGCTTCTTTGGGACCCTTCTGAATACTTTATACATGGATATGACTGTTTCAGATTGTTTGGACTTTAATAGTTTCCTTAAAATTCCTGACTTATGTTAAAATAATAATTTTTTTAGGTCTGGTACTTAATTGGCAAATATGCATTAGCAACTAAGAAATTTACTGGCATTTTCAACAGAGAGGCCGAGAGTTGGTTAAACTGTACAACTGCATCGCTCACAGACCTTGTACAACAAAGAAATGAATTATAAATACAAGAGGATATTATAACTGAAGGTTATGTTTACTGAGAAAACATAACAGGCAAATTTTCTTTCTGATGAGGGTAGCCTATGTAGGACAGAAATTTATATTCCAAGACTGTGTTTGTGACTCTAGTTACCTTCTCATCACCTCTGAGATTTCTAAAGATCTCATCATCACAGCAGTGTTGAGATGTAGATGAGCAGAGGCCATGCTTTCTTCCAAATGGGAAGGTGACTCTTGTGTTCTCAGCTTTGCAGAGGGAAATGTCTGATTCAACTAATGGTTATAGAGAACAGAAATCCTGCTTGTTTCCACATTAATGCTTCCCCTGTTGTTAATCAGCGTATAGGGTTTTTTTGTTAGCACTTTAATTAACTTTCTTTTAGAGCAGATTGATGAAGAATCTTAAGGTAGTGCTGTTAGAAAAAGTGACACAAAGACTCTTAAAACATCACAGATTATTTGATATCTGTCCTTCTTTTTTTTTTTTTTTTTTTTTTTTTTTTGATTTAAAGGATGCTGTGACAATATGCACTCTGGGAATAGGAACTGCTTTTGGAGAGTCCATTCTGGATAACACTCCTCGCCATGCTACCATCGTTACCAGAGAATATAGTGAGCTCCTTCGAATTGAGCAGAAGGACTTTAAAGCACTTTGGGAGGTAAGTTCAGATTTATTTGCATTTAATGCACAAAAAAATTACTTAAAAGGTTAAGTGTTTGTAATGAAATAAAAGCACATTTATACCATGAGCAAAGTATAATTCTTTTAAATTAGTTTGGAAAAAAAGAAAAGTTTTTACTTCTCTTTAGTGTTTAATATTCTGCATGATTGCATATTCCTGTATTTCTTTCTTGTAGACCTCTTCTAATGAAATAACTTACATGAAATTTCTGGTAGAATTTATTTGTATACGGCAGGTGTTGCTTTCTTAGCCTTAAACTTGCTTTTATTGCCAACATTTATGAGGAGAGTCTATCCTTAATATACTCTGAAATTTTAAATTATTCTCCTTTACTCTTGTCTCATCACCAGCTGTAAGGGGTTTAGAATTTGCAGATGGATCAAGATCGCTTAAAAATTAACTTACTGATTACATGTGAATTCCCTTAAAACTTTCCTTTGTGGAGAGCATAGTGCTGAGGTTCATCATTCTATAATCTGCGTGTACTTTGGTATCCACTCAGAGAACACTTCATTAACATGTTACTGTGGAAAGTTACTGAACTTGAGTCTGTTTGCGGTTTTGTAAGCATTACATTTGGTTTGAGAAGTGTTCTGCTTCCTTTTGACCTGACCTACACTGTTGCCAGTTTGTACTGCCAGCTTGTTTTAAATGGTGACTGTACAAGTGTAGGTGTTGTGTAGAGCTGTCAGATGGTGTGACAGTGTCCTAAAGTTGCAGGTCTAGGGACACTAACTATATTTAAGAAATAGATGCTGGTTGTAACATTTCAGTTCAGCTTCTCTCCTGAGTGCAGACAGATGGATTTAATTTTTTTTGCTTTCTTTTCTTGAGAAAGAGCAGTATTATACTCCAAATAATTGTCCTAAAGCAGTACTCAAGTCAGAAAAAAACCAAATCCACAACTATCCTCACTGATAAAGAAAACAGCACTCCCATCACCTGTCTGCAGATATGTTACTGTGAGCATAATTAATGGTGCAGCATGACCAAGATGTGAAGGACCTCTGTGTGAATGAAACATGCTTGCCATTAATGCTCTGACAATGTTAGAAATCATTCTTTGAATTGCATGGTCATGATTTGTGCTGGGTTTTTTGGCAAGTTCTACAGCTAAAATAAAACGCTAGTAAGGTCTTGTAGCACATTTGAAGTATTTGACAGGGCAATATTTTTCTGCAGTTTATAATCTTTTTTCTCTACCTAAGCTGCATTATAGTTTAAGGCCTTGGCATTAAAAGGTTAAATATGCCAGTGGTCTCATCAGTTTTAACAGATGCAGCACTTACCAGTGGTCAGAAATTTGATAATGAAGATAGGGCATTACAAGATAATGATGGAGGAGACTAAATCCAATTGTAGGTTTCCCCTGTAGCGTTTTTGAAAACACTTTTAATTGGTATAAGCACAGTCATTTCTCATATGTATATGAATTTCCTGCTAAGCATTCAGAGGCTGTTGTTTTCCTATCAGGATTATTGGAGGAATGGAAGATAAGTTCCCTTCTTAACATTTTTGGAGTTGTTTTAAAACAAAAATGCCAACATTATTTGCTCTTTAATTATCAATACAGTGTTGTTTCTAGCTATTTTGGTGAGGGTTTTTATGATAGATTCTTTTGGGAAAGGTCATGTGTGTTGGAAGTATTGAGAGTGGTCATAGGAAGCTTTAGCACACATCTTGTATGTTGCAGCTGTTATGAAATTGTGCAGTATAACATGTCACAAATGCTGCAGGTGTCAGTCACAGACCACAGTTTGGGTTCGTGGTGCTTCTTTGCCTTTTGTGCCGTTTTGCAGTGAACTTTTGATATATTTTGGTGTGCTTTCTTTCAAGGACGCTATCCCTGTGCTCTCAGTAGAAAATTATGTCATGAAATACAGCTTTGCTGGTTAGTCTGAGGTAGAATTAAGTTGTTCATTTTTTCAAGGCAGTATTTGTTTCCTTAAAATCTACTAATCCCAGAGCCTGCATAAGCTGCAGCTAAGGTATGATAAACTGAAAATGTTTAAAATAGACAGAAAATTATTTAAGAAAATCCCCCAAAATATACTAGCAATAGCAGAAGTAGTATATTATTAATTTTATTGTTACCTGAAGAAAACTAAGTACTTTTCTAAAGAGAGACTTTTTTAATGTTATGGATACTGCTTTGTTCTCTCTGCCTTATCCTAAGATTTGTCTTTGCTGTGACAGTCCATGTGGGGAAATTGTTATTAGTACTATGACATGCCATTCAGATTTGTTTTAATTTGGTTTTAATGAAAACACACACAAAGTCAAGAATAGATGATAGATATTTAATACCAGTGGTACCACAAAAAAATGGGAAAAGGCAACAATGTCAGTGTCATTATAATCCAGATGTGCTAAAACCTTCATGCAAATTTCAGCTCTCCAGATAATGAAAATTCAATTCTTGAGAGAAGTAGTTTATCCAGAAAAAATACTGTTGAATAATTCCAAAACAATGTAATGTGGTATTATAAGAACAAACTATATAAATTGGGAGGTTGGAATTCTTAAAATGGTTACAGATTTTACATATGTAGGATTTTTATGATTACTAATAAAAAGGGAAAAATACATTTTATACATGATTTTTTTCATTTGTTTGTCTGTTTTCCCCAGGAAATTTACTTTTGTGGAAATTTACTTTTTTCACTCTTTTTAGGGAAAGAACTAATCAAAATTCTGTTGACCAGTTAAAGATTTTAAACCTATGGAACATGGAAAACTCAATACTGCAATTTTTAATATTCTTTCTTATTTTTAAATTGTGAATGTAATTTTGGAACATGAACCGGCATTTATTAATTCAGTATTGGCATTAATGTATTGGGAGCTAATCTGAAATTCTAGGGCTAAGAGCTATGAACTATCTTCCTTTATAGTGAAAAGTTTTTAGTACTGAAACCTACTGATGAAGTTCACATTTGCAACACATAGTTTTCTACCTGCAACTCTATGCAATTCTTTGAAAGACAAATATTTATTTATATTGTTTATGAAACTTTTAGTATATTCTGAAACTAGATTTTAAGAGAGAGAAAGATATAATACGTATCTATTTTAATTATTTCTAAGTTTAGAAAGAATTTTCAGAATCTCTGGAACTTCATAATGTGAATTTGCAGACTTTTTGAGTTTTGTTTAAATTGAAAAATAACTTATCCTGTATTAGCTGTATTGCTCTAAGAAATTATTGCATTGGCAGAATGAATCACAGATCAGATGTGGTTTATTGACATATTTAATATGCAATATACAGCAAAGTTACTTTCTTTAAGTACTATTGCAATTGAATTGATACCTGAAAAAGAGAGCTACTACTAAACAGACTTTTTTCTTCTTTTTAATCAGTATTCTTCTGTCAGTTTTGTAAATTTAAATACTCTTTGAGGAAAAGGTAGGGTATTCTTTATAAAAAATATAGTAAGGTGTCTTCTGTAATACACAGAGCCCCATATTCAATCAGCCCTTTAAGTACAGAAAGATTTCCTATGACCTTCAGTTCTAACAGTCAGGGAATGCTGGTTAAAGCAAATGATAGTGTCCTGAGAACAACAATTACCAGTTAAAAGGGCACAGTGTTGTCTCTGGTGGCCGTGTCTGTTGCAGTAGCATCCTGTTTGGGCACAGTGTTGAACCTCTGCGCTTACTCATCCTCGGAGACTTGTCTATCAGCAGCTGTTACAGCAGATTAGAGGTGGCGAAATCTCTGGTTGGATTCTCACACAGCTTAACACTGTCCCCGATGAAGAAGCTCTAGGAGGTTGTGGGAGTCATTGGGATGTGCCTTTGTGCACCAATTGTCCCTGGCTTTGGTCTCCGGGGAGCACTGACAAACACGAAAAAAGTTAACGGTTGCTGTAGACTTCCAAGGTACTCCGTGAATTTGTAGGAAAAGGCACTATTTGTGTTGATAAATACTTGCTTTCCTTCTTAAGCATGGATAAGTGTGATTGTGGTGCTAGCTACCTTGCCCAAAAATCTGTTCGAAAGCACAAAGGAAAATACATCCAAAAATAAACATGAAAGCAGAAGGCTACATGTGAGGAGCTCTGGTCATGCACATCCTGTTGGGCCACTGGCTTGCTCCGCCCCTAATAGCTGGCTTCTTTGAAACAGTAGGAGTGAAGTGAATTCATTTGAGCAGTGTGATCATTACAACATTCTCTGTAGTTCATCCTCAAGCTTTGTCCGTTCGTGCAGTTGCAAACTGCTTCAAACCCAGACAGGAAGGGAGTGAATCTGCTGAGAGGTGACTTATTTTTAGAGGTCTTTCCTACCACAGTGTATTACTCAGCCTTCCTTGGATAACACACAAATAACCAATTTCCTTTTGTGTGGAATAAGATTATGTTAGAAGTTACTGAACATGCCTTGAGAAACATTTCAACTTCAGTAAATGAAGAACAGCTCTTACTTCGGTATGCAGTAACTTTGGAGAGAGGGAGACTTGGCCCCTGTAAGGTCAGAATGAATATTTAAATTTTTTTTTAAAATTCATATTCAGCAACACTTACACATCTTGTAGTCTGATAACTGTAGTGTAACTTGCTTCTTGCTTTTGCCCTTCTAATGTTCATTCAGTAGCCCTCAGCAGACTTCACTGCTCTGTAATGATAGCTTTGGGAGAAGGAGCTTTCCTACCAACTTTGTTTTTTGAGCATTGTGAATGTTAGTTTTTAATGAGCTAGTTCAAAAACAGATCTGTCAGAACAGAAGAAATTTTACATGCCATTCTAATGGAATGGTGCGTAGGAAATAAATGTATGAAATGGCATGCTGCAGCATTGGTCACTGAGGTTTCTGAATAAGGCTTAAGTTCATCAGAATTGAGACCACAGCTCTCAATGCATTTGCATGGAAGTTTGTTGCTTTAAGGTGTATCTAATCACACCTTTTATATCAAGGTATAATATAATCCTATGCCTCATTTTATGTGCTGGGATTATGGCAGTAGGAATTACGAAGGCACTGTAAAAATACATTAATTAATATGAACATGTAAGGATTTTCATTTGGTCTATCCATTTGGCCATATTTTAAGTACATTGTTTATCAAAGGATGTTACTGTATCTTGTGGTGTTTTGGAGTGTAATGCAGTAGTAGCATTTCCTTTTCCTTGCCTTAGGCTGTTGGAAAATATATGTTGCATTGTTACTTGAGAATGTTCTTGGTTCTTTCTCTAAGAGACTCCTGAATACTTCAACATGTGTAAGGAGTATTAGAAATCTCATGAAAATGTCAGTACTTTCTAATACACCTTTTCACCAATGAGTATTCCATACTAGAAATTCTTTCCAGTTCATTTGAGTGAGAGATTAAATTTGAACTGAGAAATGAAATACCGAAAGGGGGGAATCAAAGAAAAAAAAATCAGATTCATGTCCAGCCCCTTAACCATCATCTTGATTTATGATATACCACTCTGCCCGTTTATTGCCCAGCAATCAATTGCTGAAGTCTCTGCTCTGATTTACTGATTTCCCATAGGCAAACAGATAAAGGTATGAAACTGTAGTTAATAAAATACAGAATATTTAGCTTTGCAGGATGGGTGATCATGTGATTTAAAATAGTGAAGTGCTTGGAGACCCACAAAAGTATAAAAAGGTGGTCATGGAACACTCAGCTCTCTTTACCTGCTTCACGTCACACTCTCCATTGACTGCTCAAATGATTCCATGATGATTTGTCTCTCTAATGGTGTTTTATTGTAAAAGTGATCAAATTGTGGTAGCCTGCATTTTCAGTGTAGCATGAAATACTGTGTTCACCAACCTCCCAAATAGCCACCTTGGAAGAATAAGGAAGAATTATTCCATGTTATGAGACACAGAATACAACACAGAAGGAAGACATGGAAGGACCCAAGTGTGTGGAATGTGTTGCTTTATGCTGTCTGCAAAGCTGATAACCAGTTCAGATTTGTATGCAAAGGAACAGAGCTAGTGTGAGAGACACTGAAAAATAAAGTGATGATAGGCAAGAAGGAGATTTTTTCCTGTAGGAACACATGGAAGGAGGAAGATTATAAAAAATGCCCCTGCCCAGCTTTAGAATATGACAGTAAACACCAGAACTGGCAAGATGTGAGCAAATCTTTGAAAACAGCTATCATCCCTCCTTCATACCTTCTGTGTTAATACTGGTAAAGCATGCAAGTGAGTAGCAGGGAAAGATTCTGGAACTGTTGTTATACCAAGAAGTCCCAGATAGCACTCTCAGTTTTGCTGGTGTGAATTGACCATGTTTCAAGTGAATACAACACAACTGCTTTGATCCACATGGAGCTAAATGGGGGCAGAGCCTGGCCTTTAGTGCTGCTGTTAGATTGGTTTTAACCATTTTTGTAATATGGATTTAGCTTTTTCTCGTTTTGCTTTGTCAAACATTTTTAATTTTAACAAGTGATGCTCTGTCTGGTAGAGGAGATTTTAAACAAGTATGAAACAGCATTTTATCCTCAGTAGCCAAACAAGCATCAGAACGAGCCATGTTTGTCAGCATAGCAACACAGTGACTGCTGCTTTCATGCAGATGTATTAGTCACTTCATAATTTAAGAACAGATGCAGATTTTGTGAACACTGTTTATGACAGTGTTACCTCCTGAAGTGACCTTCCTGTCCACTGGCAGTGGAGAAAATGATATAGGAACTAGATTTTGCACTTCAATAATGCAGCTTTTCTCTTGATGTGATAGGTACTGATGGAACAAGTGTTTTGATAGAGTCTTGCTGTGAAATGTTCTTTGCTAAGTAATGGCATCGTGACTGAAAAGTTCATAATCAATAATTATCCACTCTATTTCGGATAATTTGCTATGCCATTATGTATGATATTCAATATTGCCAATAAGGCAGAATTCTTGCAGAAGATCCAATTAGTTTTAGCTCTGTGAGTGTCCCTTTCTTTGTTGTTATCCTTGTTTTAAGGTGACAGACAGTGGCACTTCAGACACCCCTTAAGCAACTGAAAATACTGAGAAATAGCTAGCTGGGTAGAAAGGACTGATCCTTCCTCATGTCTCTCTTCAGCAGACTTTCCTGGGGCATGTTCTTGTGTGCCATCCCTACAATCGATTTGCATCTCAGTCTCCCAGTTTATTCTGAATTTCAACAGCATCATTGTGTGACTCTCACTGATCACCATGTGAGGTGGAATAAGGTTGTGTAGATGTGATTTCTCTTAAGCCATCTTACCATGTCACTGCTTTTAGGTGCAATTCTGAATCACTGTAATAATGGTCATCAGATTGAAGCCCCTGTTGAGTCCTGTTATACCAGATGAACTATGCAAAAAGATACTGTCATTCCTATTTACAACCCTTGTAAATGTTTATGTGTTTATTAGCACTTCAGAAGGTCTTAAATTATATTGCAGAAGGCTTGACTTATTTGAGGTTTCTTCTTTGATAAAAAGGAATAGAAACATCCAGAAAGCGTGTCAGTCTGCCCTGTTAAGTAATACCTTTATTGGTTTTCTCATACTTTATCATGGTTAGAGGTAAAGTTGAAAAATATGAATTTATCTGATTTTCAAGAAAGTAAATTATTTTGATTAATTTTAAAAATATTTAAATTACAGAAGAACATCTGACAAACTGAAATGAATACACTTAAAGTCTGCAGATGTTTTTCAGGCTGCAATTTTTCTTGAAAGCTTTACTGCCAAACTTGCACTTTCTATAACCAGCTTTTTTATTAGCAAAGAAAGTGCTTTTCGTCCTCAGCAGATTGTATTATTAAATGTGGTATCTCTAAACATGATGTGCTAAATGGCAAAAACATATATTGCAAAACACAACTGGGAGCCTATGAATATTATTTCAAGATACAAATTTCTGGTCTCTCATTAGTTCATTTTTATTAGGTAAAAATGTCTTTCATAGAAGAATCATAAGATTTGAAGCTTATAAACTAGATTCTGGCTTTTTTCCCCAACATACATTTTAACTATCAAATGTCTGTCTGATTCTCATCTGTCACAGAAAAAAGCATAACAGAATTATATCTTTGCAGATATGTATGTGTATATAATCTGTGATCTATCTAATCAGAATTATATCTTTGCACATATGTATGTGTATATGTTACTGCATTAATTTAGATTTGCCTTGTCAAACTTCTGTGTCATATTGCCTGGAGCTTTGGTTCTAGCTGAGTTTGTGGCTGGCAGTGTCCTTTCCCGCCTTAGAGTGGATACCAAAGTGATCAACTGCACAGGGCTTGGCTTACACTTCTCAGCTTCTGGATTTGACACAGATTTGTTCTTCACTGTGGGGCCATATGTGAATGAGGTTATTTCGGAGATTGACCCTTTCTGATCTTCTGTCCAGTGTTATCATCTCAGGCCTTCATTTCTTTTCAGATGAGTTGTGCTTTTTCTTCCTTGTGTAAGAGGTTAATCTATTATTACTGTTTGCCTCCAGGTTATTGAGAAAAATAGTAAGCCCTTAGAAGCTTCCTTTAACACTGAGTTTTTGTTGCTTTTCAGCAGTTGATGTGGTTGTGTGTGCTATAGAGTGCATACTTGCATTCTGCATTTGAATGGATGCTTTCTGTGCATACTGTATAATGGGTGAGGCAAATAATGTGATACCATTTCTTAGATCAATGGATATGTTTTAATATTGACATTTTAAAAATCCATTAGCTTAAAACTACCAACATTAAAAAAATTTAGAGATCTTTGACAATGAGATCTGTGACAGTAGAAGATCTTATGCAGATTGACACAAACTGAAAGCAAGGCTATTGTATCAGAATATATATTATTACTTTTCATTCTCACAGTTTTGTGTAGTTTATAAAATATTTTGTAAAAGTATTGTAAAAGTGTTTACTTTGAGGTAGCAAGAAAAATGAAACCTGCAAGTCCTGTTTAGTGGATTGTAAATTCTTCCTTCCTTATGGAAGCACTCACTTGAATGAGCATTCAGCAACTTAAAACTCTAAGCAAGCCAAACCTCAGACATTATCAATTTATTAGGTATATGGATTAATAAATGGGTTCAAAAAGAGAGTGCTCTTTGCTTGCCTTAGATAGTACGGTTCTGATAGATGTCTTTTCTTGGTCATAAGCAGAGCTGTAAAGTTCAGTGTTTGCCCTTTCCCTTGGTCTGGTTTCTCCTTTCTTTTCATCCATGGTGAAACACTACCATATCGAAGTCAGTGAGCATTGTGAGATTTCAACACAGATCGTTACTGATTGCTTTCTTCTCCTTGTATGATGTGCAGCACAGGCTGGTGGCAGCAGGTTTAAATTCTCTTTAATCTTTTCCATTCTGTAATAGCTTCTATCCACTGACGTAGCTGGTATGACGTGAGAGCAAGAGGCAGGAATCACTCAGATGATTTTGTGGTGGCTTAGTAGTTCAGGGGTGCTTAACAAAAGGGTCAGCCCAATCCGTGTACTGAGGTAAATTGTATCAAAGCCTTACAAACTGTAAGCATCCCAGAGGTACACTTAAAAAGGAAGATATAGAAAACTAAGAACTGAATATGGAATGTTTCTCCTGTAGCAGAAAATAAGAACTACAGGACTCATGCCCTCATCTTGTCATCTGTGCTGATTATGGCCAGTCCCAGATGTCAAGAAAAGAAAGAGATTTAAAAAACTGCGAATTGTCCATGTACTTGCTCTTGAATCAATTCTTCATTCAATCTGAGCAGTAAAACTCCAGCAGTTACAGTTCTCATGGTTAATGAGTATTGCTCTAATTCCATTAGTTCAGTTAGCTACAAAATTCCTAGAAATCTGTTCGCCAGCAATGTGAAACGGCCTGCGGGCCTTCAGAAAGTCTCAAGGGGATTTATGGAACAACCTGTTCATGGATAATTTTTTCATTTTGGTTGGTGGCTGTATATGTCACAAATACTTAAGAAGAGCACATCTTCTGAGGCATGTATTCCATGTACTTTTAAACTATGTAATGCATTGGATGTTCACAAAATTTGTGTTTTCATCTAGTGTTTCTGTTACAGGCTGTTGTTGAGGGCAGTGGTTTAGCAGAATATGTGAATTCATACCAACAGTCTGATGATGCTTAAGGCTCAATTTCTTTACCCTTCATCCTATGGCTGATAAGACCATTAGTGTGTATTTCCCCTGAACTCTGCTTAAAATACTCTCTCAGTTAAATCCCAAGTGAAGAAGTTAAAGCTGAAACTCAAAAATAAAAAGTTTGCACACTAGATATCTTCTGACTAAACTTCTGTTCATTTTAAATGACCCTGGTAAAATACTCTTCCTTCTTGATGCTGTACATAGCTCTAAGCCAGGCTTGCATAACATTTGTTTGAGGGTGATAATCAGCATTTAAAATTAAATCTTGCCATCCTGCATTTAGTACTTACTGATATAATTCAACTTGCTCACATTTTAACCTCTGATCATTTTCTGAGTAATTTCTATTTAATTTTGCATTCCACAGCTATCTTGACATTTGAAAAATATCTTTTCTGGCTACCAATGCAAACCATCAAACCATTTTCCTGTAATATTAACCAAAGTACACAAACAAACTCTATTCTGTTAATTCCCACAAAACCCTATCCACATTTTCCGGAGTAGAGGTTAGTGGAATCGGATACAATATAATAGTTTTGTTTTAGCATAATAAAAATATGCATTACAATATGATTTTTGTATGACCTAGTCTTTGAGAAACTGAGTCCTTCAAAGAAGTCATGCTGTTCTGAAAGGACTGAGTTAGTTATAAAGGAACTTGTTTGAGTAACTTAGGCTTTTATGCTTAATTCTCTCTGGGGATAATGTTGGAGACTCTCAGTACAATTAAGGAAAGATTAAAAGCTCAGTACAGACTTATTTTCTTTTTTCTTTCTTTCTGCCAATACCCTTCAAGTCTGTATCCTCTCTAGAAGCATGAAACATTTTTCAAATGCCTTTTTTCTTTCTGCCATCATTTCTCAGGCAGTTTTCTGGTATCTGTCTCTTCCACAGATTTATTAATATAGTTTCTCTTTCTACGTTTGTCACTTTTCTTCCTGCTATCATGTAATGGAAGCTTTGTTGATCTTTGGTTGTGAGTTCATTGTGTATTTTTCCTTAGGTCTGTCTGTGACATTTTGATCTTACTAGTTAACCAGGAATCACGAAGCAGTTCAGAAATAAATTCTTGCACTGTTGAATTGTGCCATCACTTAGAATTTCTTAGCACATTTGGTCTGCAGAGCTAAAGGAGTGAAATGTAGTAAAAGAGTAGACAATTAAGCAGATATGTCTGAGTACACTGATGGAGTAGGAGACTTGATTACTGTACCCATTTTACAAAATGTGTTACTGAAGAAGAGCTACACTTCAATCTGAGCATGTCCCAGCTGGGGCATTTACCTGTGCTGTTGCTGTGGTATGGAAAGATTGTACAGAAAGATTAAAACAGAAGTTCACATCAAAACTCTCATCTTTGCAGGTTTTTTCTGTCTGATGTGTTTACACATATCTGCCCTATAGAGGGTGTTGCTTCCATCTGATCTCATATACAAAAAGTACTTGATGTTACTTTATTCTAAGAGGCAGACTTTTCCTATTTTAACAACAGAAAATGTATTTTTCTCCCTTTAACCTTTCTGAAGAATTACTTGGTATTTGACTTTAGAAACTGATGTATGCTACCAATCAGGTCATAAGTATTGATACTTGAGTGGATCGTTGTCAACTTTGCACAACGAAACTATATAAAGGAGTGAGGCACAGGAAATAGTGGAAATGCTTCAAGCCCTATCCGTGGTAGAAATACATATTTTGCTACTGTAAGAATTCCCTGAGACATTGATTTTACATGGACGTCCATACTGTTAATCCAAGTATCATTACAAAATGGTAGGTGAATTACCTTTATTTGTATCCATTAAGTGGACAATGTCTTTAAATAAGAATTGAGTTAATCTGTATTGAATACAAAGTAATAAATGGATGTGATATCCCAAAGCAGACCATGAGGTATATTTTCCCTTCTTATTTAACAAAATAATTATTACTACTAGTATGAAGTTTCTGCTTTTTAATGTGGAAGTAAACAACCTGCAAAACATCCCAACCCTTGTGAAGCTCTTCTGTTGCAAGTAACTTCTGCAGGGAGATGGAGAGGTACTTTGTTTCTTCTACTCCCCTGTGGTATAACAATGGCAAAGCTCACTCTCTGTGGTAGTACATTAAAAAGAATATCAAATGTCTAGAAAAAACTAGATTCTTGACTGTGATTGACTATTTATTCTTCCTTGTCCCCAGCTGAAACAAAGCCTTAGCATGTTTCTTCTGTCTTCACCAATTAACATTTCTGATGATTTTGCCTTTTAAGTATATCTTTCCCGCTAAAACTCTTCAGTCTATTTACGCATATCTTCATTTTCTGATAATGCTGCTGCCACACGTACAAATGAAAATTGATATTCTAATATGCTTAAGAATACAGAAGGAAAGAGCAACTCTTACTTTGAAAGTGCTTAAAGTAATAATGAATGCTGTCATTGTATTAGATGTGCTCATTTTAAATGAACATTTTTGAATGGCTTGCTAGAATTTACTAGAAAAGATGCCCTTGTGACTGTCCCCAAAATCAATTTTCTCAGCATGATGAAAATAAGTAGAAACATATATGGAAGTTTTAATACTATAGAAAGAAAATCTCTTAATGTTACTGGTTTTGTTTTCCAACTGTGCTGCATTACTGGTCATGACTGTGCTGCTTTCTTCAGTGGGTCCTTTATCTCGGCAATTTTACTGCCACAGCAATGCTCATCTATTTACACTAGACATTACTCACAAACTGCTGCATAAGAGAAGTGGGGGTAAGATATTCTTATTTTGTTAGATGCTCTGCATGGTGAGAGAGCAAGAGCATGGATTAAGTGTTAAGATAGTAGCGTTCCAGTAAGTTGTGTTTACTCTCGTTTTAAGTGAAACCTGTCTGCTTACACTAATTTCACTGCAATAATGGACAGTAGAATTTGCTGTGCCTGTGGCCAAACACTTCACACATACTGTGTCTTCTATCCTTTGCTCTGACCAATACCTGCTATTTCAGGAAAGACTGTAGAAAATCCTTCAAACTCTTTATGGATTATAAAAATAGAGTCTAACAGTATACCATACTGTATAAATAAAAAAGTGTCATGCTCCTTCCTCATCAGTCTTCATGTGTAGGACTAGTTCTGTCCCTTCTTTTGGATCTAAAATGATGTCTTTATTTAAAGAGAGCTTTATTTCCATTTCTCTCATTCACTCTCTCCATCTCCCCTCTGAAGAGTCCATATTCTATGCTCTCTAAAGTTTTGTCTGCACATTTTAAATATCCATGTCAAATGGCTTGTGAATGGGTGCTTCTTTTGGAGAAGCATTCCACAGCCAAGTACATCACATGCTACTAACAAATTTATTCTGATTTCCCCTACAGAATTTGTTTTCAGAGTTCATTCTTTGGTTCTTTTGTGTACTGCTTTGATGTCCCTCGGATGATTTCTCTCTGTCCTCAGTATTTATACGCTTCACTTTTTGCACACTGTGACTATATCTATGTTTTGTCATAATTAAAAAATAGAATTACATGGCTTCTTAAATTACCTAAAATGCCATTGTGTGAGCTCTCTAGAACACAGAATTATAGGACCCTGCCTTTCATGTGCATCTGGAACATATCTAATCTGATGTTTATTGTCAGTTTTACCTGCCATAATTTGATAACTGCTGATAGAAGAGTGTTTTGCCATTGTATTACGGGAAACTGTCACTAGTTAAGCTTACGTAGATAACTATACAGAGTTAGAAATGATAGCAGATGGAGACATGCTGTATACTCCAGCTGTGTTCAGGATTATTGCTTCCTAGACTTTGCTCAGTCACTAGCTCTATGCAAGTGATATCTCCACTAAATTTTTCCAAATATGTTCTGTTTTTTGTTCATTTCTTAAGTCTTCTTCTTCTCCAGTGTTTTCATGTTATCAAATTGTTTATTTTCCCTCTGCAATTATGAATAAAAAAAAAATCAGAACCCATTCGTTTAGTACTTCCTTAAACACCACCTTTTTATGTGTTGCCATGTTTCATTATCTTCTGTTTACAGTCGTTTAACTAATTGTTAACTTTCATGACAGTGCTTCTAACCAAGACATTTTCAGGTTTTTAAAATTAACTATGAATATTAAATATTTTACTGATATCCAAGTATGTGGCAGCTACTACATTTCTTTCTTCCACTATGTCAGTGATTCAAAGAAAAAACCACAACCCACATAACCACATTTAAAGCCTCCCAACTTTGGTTAAATGAGTTGGGAAAATTGACTTTCAAATGACAGAAGGAAAAATGTATTAGAAAATAAGGTATTGGCAAGCATATATAATTTCAGTTCTTTTTCTCTGTTACTCATGTGTTTTCATTTCTCTCCTAAGTTATCTCTAATTTTCCCAGGACAGAATTCACCCAGCATAAACTGGTGCAACCTGCGTTCTGTTATTCTTCAACACATCTGTTAACATTTAAATTAAAGACAATTAAAGTTTTTATTGGCACTGCCTCACAATGACCTTTTAGCATGATCGTTGTTCTGCTACATTTGCCCCTCTATCAATTATGTACATAATGAAATAAATAAACCCCCAATTTCTGAATGACCTGCTGTCTCAGTCAACACTGTTGGCTACTCTGTATTCAGATAAAGTATTTATTTCCACATGTTGCAGATATGTTCTGATGTTTGTGGAATGTCTCTTTGTGCCCATATTGCAAGAAAGCGTGAGGAGAAGGGAGTGACCCCAAATTAACTTTCAACTTTACCTTTTTGCTTCACGTCACATTTTGTTTTCCAGTCAAAAATTGGCTGGCTAACTGCTTAGTAGCATCTAATCAAGTTCAGGAAGATAAAGCAGAAATATAGTAATTACACACTGTATTCTGCAGAAACTGCAACATTCAAAGCACACACGTTTGATTTCAATGACTAGTAGAAATTATTTCCAGTCTCCTTCTGTGCAGAATTTCTGTAAGTATTCAAGTGAAAGTAAACTAAGCAACTTCATTCTGTCTTCAGAATAAAATTGCTCATAAGAAGTTTGATAATTAATGTTATGCTTCTCCTTCAGACATGGCTGAAACAAATAACTCTTGTTTCTGTGCCCACTCAACAACCCTGATGCTTGTTGGCCTCCTGTCTGTTACTCATTTATGTTCTCTCGGTGTCTGATTTTGAAAATGCAGTGATGTTAAACAACCATAGCTCATTTTTCAATAATATTTTAGTACCGGGTCCATCTCCTCTTTGAGCTCTGGAGTTCTTCCTAGTGCTTGATTGCCTTTACCTTTTGCATCACACTTTTTTGAGAAAACTGTCTTCTGCAGGTCCTGCTGATTGACATTAGAGGGGGTGCCAGAAACCTGAAACTTACAGAATCTTTCTTGTATTAGAAAAATGAAAGAAAAATACACCAAGTATCATAGGTACCCATTTTTTTCAATTTTTCCTACCTGTATCCTTCTAATATTTGACATTTTAAATGAATCAATTACTTGCATAAATAAGCATTCTAATATCTTATCTGTGGTTTTAAGAACCTGCATTTTTTACCTACATGTATGTTTTTGCTTGAAATTAAAGTGGACTTGGAATCAAGTTAGCAATACGTTTAAAAGTCTGCCTTGTATAATTTTTTACTAAACAACACTCTCTTCACAAAACACTGGTTTTTTTCATTGTCTTCCCTTTTAGTGACGTTTTAATGTATTTTTTTAATAGAGGAATCATGTTTAATTAAAAGTTACTTGCATGTTTTCAATTATAGATGGTAATTTGCTTGACTGTACACTCTCAATTGCCTTGAGTAATTTCCTGTAGAAATACATACAGTCCATTTGCATGTTTCAAGTGTTAGTGTGTTGTTTGCATAGCTCGTGTGTAACACTTGAGGAAACCACTGGGGCTTAGGAAGGACAGATGATGCTTTTTGGTGGCAGTGACACGATGGCTATTCTGTCTTCTCCTTGCTGGATAGGTATGTGTCATGTGAAAGGTGGGGGGGTTACCCTACCCTTAGTGTGGGGAGATTTTCTCGACCCTTATTGATTTGTCTGTCAGTGCCCCAGGAAAGCTGAGACCCTTATGCCCAACCAGTCTGTCCACATCCCATAAGGAAACCCTTCACTGAACAGATTTACTGGATTGAGGATGATTCGACTGCACTTTTCAGTGGGGATAAGCCAACAGTGTGGAGACCCCTCAGTGGATGTTCCCAATGTAGTGTCCACTGCTGGCAACTGCTAACAGACTCACTCTAGCAGTTTATGGAATAACACTCTTTATTAATACAAATTATGACAGGTTAATAAGATTGGAGGGTTGTCCATGATAGTGTCTGACTGCAAAAATGTGTTTAAAGCAATCTACTGTAATATAAAGCAAGCACACTCTAATCCTAAAAGCAGCATTTAACACACGTAAAGTATAATTCTTAGCCAAAGGTGTCCCTATAGGGGGGAAAGACAGGTTCAGCCCATCAGCTGATCCCAGCAGTTTTAGTGGAGTCTTCCTCAGTTTCCCCCCTATTCTCAACTGACTTCTATACTATCTCTTTAGTTTAGGTGGAGCTTGAGTGACATTGGTCATAAGTACTTTTATCTCTGATTGATGTAAAATTCTCTCACACTGCTTTGCCTGCTCATTGAGGGTGGTCATATCTTGGCATCTGAGGAGAGGGATTTTGACATAGTTGTTGGCTCAGCTGCAGGACACCTTCATCTATCTTGCTTGGGTAACAGGTGCTACACAGTTTTATGAACTACAAAATACCACCATGGTCCTCTCCCTGCAGGGACTTTTATAGAGGGAGCCTTCAGTGTCTCCCCTCCACTCTCCATCTCCTGTAGCAGATGCTTTTCTCTGTGTAGGGAATCTTTGTCAAGCATGTTGACTGTGTTCCATGCAGAGAGATGCAGCTGCATTTTACCCTATAGTTCTTAGTCTCCTCTAATTTTTAACCCTAGCCATCTCCCCACAATATGGAAAATATGTTATTAAACCAACATGTTGTTTCAGTAGATAACTGGGAGTTAAGCAAGTGGACCAATAGTAATGTTACATTCATATTTTTGCTTGACGTAAATCAGTGCTGATTGGTGTTGATTCCCAGCTTCATGGCCTCATGTAGTGTAGCAGAAATATTACGTATTAACACATCCCAATTGATGTATGTCAGAATTCCATTACAGATAAATCTGTTGTAGTTTTTAGCTGCTGGAGATAAGGTGAGAGGAGGTTTTTTATTGCACCATGTATTAAAACCAGAGCTTGTTTGGTCTACTGAAATGAATTCTATGTTCAGTCCAAGTGGAACATAGTCTGTATGGTTCTGCTCACCCGTGTTTAGATGAGGTGAACTCAAACAGGGATAGATGCAGAGGAGGACTTCCATGGTAAGGGAGGTGGACAGTCTATTTCATATGATAAGACTAAACCAGCATGTCTTGTTAGTCTGATGTGAAAGCTGATATGGAGTACAGTTGCTGCCTGTAAGTACATAAGATCAGCATTCAGAGCATATGAACTGTCAAAGGCCAGCACTGCTCAGGAGCAGGTGGGTACTAATGCAGCTTGAGTGTTTGAGTGTACATTAGAAGTTTTTTCTAACCATCAAGAGAGATGAGGTTCTAAACAAACTTCTGATGGGAGTCTGGGGATGACATAAATGGTAATGCAGAGTTGATTTTATTTTGAGTGATTTTCTATGTATATCTGCAGTAGCAACTCCAATGTTGTTTCTAAGCCAGATTTCAGTATTTTGGCTAAATACTCTTTTCCTAGTGCAGCAAAGACGTACATGAAACCATGGGGTCCAAGTTTTGTTTCAGTTCTTAGTGAAAAAGTGTCCTTGCAACTGATACTGCCTTTAGAATTGACAGCACTTTTCACTTTTGTCTGCCACATCCATGTCCTTCTGTTGGTGCAAGCCTGTTGGGAAGGTCAGCATTGTTCTGTCCTCTCTGGTTCACTTTTTGGTATTGTAACATGTTTCTCCACAGAAGGTGAGAAACACTCCTAACTGCAACATTGGTATTGGAATAGAGCTATTTCTTTTCATTGTCCTGAGGCATGAAAGTTGGGAGTTTGAATCTCATTCCCCAGGAAGACAACTAAAGGGAAAATTACTGCTCTTTGGATGAGTCCAGTCCTGAGGAGGATTCAAAGCCAGATGGAAGTGCAGCACCTGCCTCCATCTTTCTTGAAACAGAGACCTTCAGTTCTTTGAATGTCTAGTGGTAGGCACCTATCACAATAGAGACTTCTCAAATTCAAAACCATAAGATGCTTAGCATTTACAAGTTACTGTCTGAAGGCCAGGAGGGCATGAAGTAGAAGGTACATCAGCTCCTCCATGTTTCCCTTCAGCCAGACACTGTCAGCTCAGTATTGGGAATGCTTTGAGATATTTTTTTCAGGTACCTTTCCTCACAAGATTCTTAGTTTTTGGATGCCCTTCTTCAGTCCTATTTTTCATTCCTTATCAACAACACCCAAAGAGAGGAGGAAAGCTGGGGAGGCTTTGAAGGAGTCATGTGCAGTTCCACACCTGGATCTAAAACTGCCTCTGTAACAATTCTGTGCTAATGAGCGTGCTTAGGTCTTCATTACATTCTGTCCCCAAGGTTGTGTGCTCCTGTGGCAGGTGTAAAAGTATATGTAAAATCCAGAAAGCACTTTGAAGTGGATGTTACCACAGTAGATTTTCACATTAGAGCAAAAATAGTTGTTCTTTGTTTCAGTGTTTGTTCTAAAGTAACGAGTTAATTCAGTTTTGCTCTTTCTTTCCTGGTTTCCTGGCTAGGGGAAGACACTATATAATACTGAATGCTGATAATAGATACAGAATAGGTCTTTATGAGTAGCTGAAATTTTTCTGCTGTTTAAATATTGGTAATGTTTAAGCAACACATATTTCTTGTTTAATATTCAAGTATGGCATTTGGTTGTTAAAAACAGAGAGAAATACTTGTGTGATCAGAAAGAGTAGCAACTAGGAACAGCAGTGATGTGAGTCATTTTGACAGTGAGCAAACTTGTCAGAATGTTCACATTTTCAAGACTAGATGGTCTAAGACATCCATTTTTTCCTAAATATTTTTCAAAGTCTTAATGAAAATTTAAAGAGCTGTGTCTCACGGTGTCTTGAATTGAAAAGATCATGAATTAACAATTGCATTTTACTGCTAAAATACTACCTGTTTACTGGAAAATCAAAATAGTAACAAGATTAAGCCAGATTCTTTGTAATACTTTCAATAGTTGTAAATAAATAGTTGTAATCCCATAGTATAAAATATGTCAATCCTAAGGCAAAAAGGAAAGACTATGTAATGAATGCATACACTGTAATAGGCTAAAATAATTTTTAACCAAATCAGTTCATATGTTAAGTACCTTTAACATATAAGGTACTTAACTTGCTTTTTTCTTTTTCATAAACCCTGTTTGCATTAATTAATTTCACATTGTCCACTTCTTTGGGATAAACTAGAATTTCACTGTATGTAACACAATACTTTTGTGTTACAAAGTGAAAATCCCATGGTTTTGGCTGAAATGCTGGTGTATTACAGCCCTCTCTTGCCTAGGGCCATCTGCATAGGAGAATATTCCTTTAACAGAATAAATCACCAAAAGACTATAGCAGACTTACTGGAACCATTCTTCCGTATCTCTGACTACTGCTCTTGCCAAAAGTATCAAAAAAGAGGCTCAGTGGATAAAAGATTCTATTTGTGTGACTACCTGCTTTGCAATGGTTTCAGAAAGAAAAAAATTGTACTACATTCACTGGCTCTTTAATTCAGATTGCCAATGATAATGCAGAGTCTGCTGCTAAAGAAAGGTAGGATGCAGAAGCAGAAACATTAGTGCTAATCTGCTGCAGAAGGACTAGATAAATCAGCACAGCTCTCATACATCACAGAGAGAGAAGCTGATTGCAACTTGACCATGTGCCTAAGTGGTCACATCAGCAACAAGAACGGAGCATGGATAAAAAACCTAAAATGTATCCTTAGGGCTACTTGCTGTGCAGGACCTATAATAACACATCAATGTAAGTTTAAGATTTCATTTTTGTTGTTTCCTTCTATTGTAATTGTTGTTGTTTACAAGAATGTATTTTTATTTTGCATAGATTTAGGGGAAATGTAATGAAGTGAAGTGTAATACTAAGCAGATACTGTTCTTCAATACTGTTTATATCTGTGAATAGTAATGGGCTTTATTGCTGTGTGTCTCAACATAGTTCTTTCTTTGAAGATGTTTTAATATTTAATCTTAACAGTCATATTTCGGGAATTGAGTAAGGTTTTGGGTGAGATGATAGTGTGATCTCTCTTCGTCATTTCTCTCATCTTATGTTTCAAAATGATTTGAAAGACAGAATGCCAGAAAAATATATGTATATAATTCTATTCTGAGAATTTTTGTGGGTTTTTTTAAGTTCTTTCTGTTAAGAAAAATGTTCATAAGGAGTGATTTCTCTGGACCTTTTTATTTCTGAATTTAGTGCAGATGGTAATTTTCCTACAGTTTTTAAAATTTGTGCAATTGTTTAATGTCACTTAAGCATCTGCAAAAAGGGAAGGCAGGGATAAGATGAAAACTGAATAAGCATTGATTGCTAGTCTGAAAATTAAATTTTAAAAGTTTTTGCAGTAAATCTGATTTCAGTTCATTTTTACTAAATTAGATTATCATATTTAAATTGAGGCTACTATACAGCAAACAAATGTGTGAAACTATCCTGGGTAGCACACGTTTCCTGCTGTATCAGACTATAAAGATATTGTTGATTGTAACTACCCAGGAATACCCTAATTGTAGAATTCAGAACAGCATGTTTAAATAATGCATGGGAAAATAAAAAGGAAAGATGGAATTTTACTGTTCAGATGTTAAGGTGATGCTTTGTTCAAAGAGAAAAAATGTGTAGTAAAAGCTATTGATGTGAAATCTCGGGCTGTCTCTCATGGCTTTAGGGAAAAAGGCAGGGAAACCCAGGACAGGTCTTGCTGTGCAGTCTGAAAGCGAGGGAAATTTGGAAGCATTTATAAAACCCCACCAAAAATGCTATATTTATTTACTTATTTGTAGGGAAAGATAGGGGCTTTAAATAAACAAATCTATGAAATACAAGAAAGGAGGCGTGAAAGGTGCTTTAGTGATAGGAGGTTGATAAAGTAGGTGTAAAGATACAGAAGAACATCAATTTATTTTGTAGTGTTGTAACTCTAGCCAAATATAGTAACAGGAGGCTTAGAAACAGAAGTAGTCTGCATGTGTGTGTCTGCAAACGGTTTACTTTTTGACAGTTGAAAAATGTTGTGTGGCTATTGTCCCCTTCACTGACCTAAATTATTTGGAGTATGGGCCAATTTCAGGTCTTGTGACACAGGTATTTTGTGTAGGTCTTAGCCAGAACAGAAGTTAATCTATTAATAGTTGCAAGTTTCCTACAAAAATGATGGATGGAAATGGAGAAGAGGGGAGGGAAGGTAAGGCTTTATGGCAAAAAGGGTGCTCATTCTTCCCAACAGAATAAATAACCAACCTGGCCAACTGGCAAATGGAACATGGACCAAGTAGAGCATTTATTTTTGTATGAAATGTGCATATGGATGATCACAGAGGCCCTCAGTTGTACTTAGCCCCTGAAGCTGGGGTTCCTTTGGGAACTCATAGCTTTAGCAATCTGACTTACAAAATAATAAACACAGAGAGGAAAGCTGTACAGCAACAGGAAGCAAAGAGGAATGGTGATTTCTTGTTACATCTTTTCTAATGTACCCAGTGTGGTCTTAAATTGTAAACTGCATGCCAAAGATTCCTATATTTTTGTTCTGCTAAATATTCTCCTTTCACATGTGATGGAGTAATATAATCAGTCTGGCTCCTCTTAATGGAGTTTGGCTTCTGTTGGTAAAATAAAGGCATCTTTTTTTTTTTTCTGTGATCTGTGTTCACTGAAACAGCAGGGGATTATTCTGGTTTACAAAGAAAATTATACAAGTAAGTAGTTTCCTTGTCTTGTAACTGGACACAATTTGTAAAGATTCCTACCAAAGTTATTTTGAACAGTTATAAGTACTATATCTGCTAAGATAGTCTACAGTTGTGTTGATGTTGTGATCTTAAAACAAATATTTAATTCTGTGAAGTTTCATAATGGAATCACACTTAAATGCTAAATGAATTGTAATGCATATGATAAAACTGGAATTTGGTTATTGTTTTTTAGGTGAAGGGAAGAAAGTCTGTTGTGAGCTGAATTATGGTCTTGGATGCACTTTTCAATTGTCAAAACATTCCTTCAGAGTGAAATTCCATGTTTATCTGTCTGCTATGCTGAGTGTTTCACTATGACCTGTAAAGCTCTTTCATTAGACTTCAACCTGGTCTTCGTTTTCACCTTCTGTTTTAGTCAATAAATTTATGCTAATCAGTTTCTTGTACTTTAGAGAAAAGTATGCTAATGGACACTAATACCTGCACTTTCAGAGCTGCAGGAGGCTCTCTAATGCAAATTTCAGTATATGGAATTTGCTTCTACCTATGATTTTCAGGAAAAAACATACAAAATATTGTTATTACATTTGAATTCAGTGGAAAAGCTCCGATTAACTGAAGTTGCCAAGGCAGGGCCTGAAACCTTAAAGCAGCATGAGCCCTATGGTGGCGTCTCATAGAAACCAAAGGTTGTCCTGAGAAACATACCTGAATATAATCATAAGGGTTCAAAATGTGTTGACTATATGTAATTTCTTCTTTTCTGTCTATGAAACAGTACATCTTCCACTTGAAGTTGAAAGTCTGATCTCTATAATTGCTTTTGGTCACAAAAGAAAACTGCATTGGCCCAAGAAGAGATCCTTCAAGTTCCATGATACCCGAGAGAGTGAACTTCTGTATTGCTGCAATGAATATGTTGTGTCCCCATCCCAAGGCTTATGAAATCCTCTGGCTAGCACAAGGAATGACATGGCTTTCTGTCCTCCTGCTCCTCCTTATCCTTTCTGGGTTTAGTCACTTCTGATAAAAGGAGACACAATTTTGCAAGTATCCCAAGAGATCTAAGAACTGTAGGTCTTTATAGTATGCATGAAATGCTTCCATCTTGCTTTATGCACGCAGGCCTAAGAGCTCATTGATTTCTTCCACAGGTTCAGTAACACTAATTCTTCCACTGAATTGTGTCTGGAATACTCACAACCAACTTTGAACATAAAATGTTAGCACACAAGCTACAGTGGGTAAAATAGCCACAGATCAACTGAGGTACTTTCACAGCATCAGTTGCCACCAGAAGTACACTTAGAAAATTGTGATAAACGACTTTGCCCTCTGACAGCGTTGCACGTGCTGTGAAGAGGATACACGTTCTAACTGTCTCAGCAAAGTGAACTCTAATCCAGATATCATTGTCTTCTAGGGAAACAGTGAATCTCTGGAAGGGGCTAAAAAATTTTTTGTGTAAGTTGACTCTAAAAGAAACGGTAATCATTACAGCTAATATGAAAACCAAACTATTTATACCTTAATTGGGTCCTCTGACCAAATTTTGGAAACTTGTGTTGAAAACCATTAACAAATTACAAGCTATTATTGAAGAAGATCATACTTGGAAAGGACTTTTCTTGGTATCTCTCCTAGCTTTCAGGTAGTCTTCCCAGCCTTGCTAAATGCTGTCTCTGAAGTGGATATTTTCCAGAACACAGTGAACTGCATGATATCAGACCCTGCTGGGGCATACACAACAGTGATCTCAAACAGGTAGCTCCTAAGAACAGCCACTCATCTGATCTTTCAGTCTTTTTTAAGGAACACTTATAATAATGAAAGTATTTTCAAAAAGGGCATCATGCAGACTGATCAGGCTAAAACTCTGCTATTCAGTGAAAAGCATAGACTCCTAATTAGGGGGACAATCTTTTGTGAATTTTGTGAAGCTTTTAATAGTTTTTTCTTACCTCTGTGATTGTCCTGTAAAGTAAATAGTTACATATTGGATAACCATATGGATGATGTGTTAGTGTATTCAAAGAAGATTGCTCAGATGGCTCAGAGCCCATAGTGGCAATGCCAGGATTTTTATGCACTAAAAATATAAACAAATAACTACGAGATGGAGGGAGCAAATAACTATGAGATGAAAGGAAAAGTGAGCAATAAAATATAGAATTCACCTTTGACGTCTGTGACAGAGATTAAGGCCATGAGAGAAGTATAGTGTGACTTCTCATAATATGCTTAGGCCATGTCCCAATTACCTTTCCAGTTTGAGCTGGGAAAGTAGTATGGTGGTTTTTCTTTGTTTCCAGTCACAGTGCTCTTTTTAAAAGTCCAGGTTTCTGCCTCTGTTTTGTTTTTCCCCAGTGACTTCAGCTGAACTTCCCAGCAGAAGCGGTGAAGACTCAGGTTGCACTTTTCACCACAAATCATACAAATACCATTTCTCCACTTACCAATGTAGCATAACAACTTCTTGTGATAACAAGGCCATTGAATAGACTGGCATTATTTTCCTTGGATAGATGAGGAGTGGTGGGAGGAAGGAAGGAAGCGGAAAGAAAAGTATGAGGAATAATGCAAGAAAATTCTTGAGGGACTGAGTAATTTCTTCAGGGAGACGTTTCTCGTAATTTTTGTTCGGTGCTTGAACACTGCTTCTGCAATATATACATATATTTCCAGTCTGTTTGAGTGAAAAAGGACCCTGTAATCCAAGTCCACTCATTGAACTGTAAATGTAACCTCACTGAAGGAAAGGAACAGTTTGAAACACTGACGCTTTCATATTTTACTCAGGATTTATCATGATCTGTAAAGCACATAATTCTCATAACAGGAAAGCTTCAGCTGTTTTAAACCCTGGCAGTTTTTCATTTGAAAAATACCCAGGCAGCAAGCCTTCTCTCAGATGAGACAGAGTGGGCTGTTTTATATCAGGAACTGCATTTCCTACTTTGCTTCCTCTGCCAGAAATTCTCTTGCCAGAAACTCTGTCATTTCAGGTTTTATCTGTTTTTGAGGGGAAATTAGTTAACCATCCCAGTAGTGTCACCATCACTACAACAAAAAATCTGCAGACAGTGAAAGACTATGGAAAACTGATAATTGCCCACAAATGCATAATTTTCCCCAGGCCATGATAAGCAGTGAATAAGTTGCCAGATCCATTTTACAGTGGAGGGGACTGTGGTACAGTTCTATTTCTTTAATATTAGTGTGTGGACGATTCTGAAACAACAAGGTGGCAAATAGTCTGGTTTATGTCTGTTACTACTTTTGCTGTATTGATACTTAAGCAGTTAACTGTTACAGCCAGTACTGTGTTCTGGTACTGGACCCTTGTCTTTGAAGGAACTTACAAACAGAGGTAAGATTTTTCAGGACCTTTAAAAAATTAAATGCAGTAAATAAAATTTTCATCTTTTGTCTACAGAAATCGAACCTTTGTCCTCTTCAATTAGATTACATGCACAGACCACATAGGCTTCAGCAGGAAAGCCCTTGCATGCATTTGACAGAGAATTTGAGCAAAAGTGTTAACCAAGCAAGCAAGCTGGAAGCTTAAACACACGAGACACACTATTTTTATAGCATGTGATGACAGTGTTGCTGATTACGACTTCATTGGTAGGCTGAAGTTTTGGTAGTAGAGAGTATTTGAATATAAGTGTGGAGCTGAGCTTGCTGAGAGTTGGTGTGTAGTGCTCAGCAGTCAGATCTCTGTTTCATTTTTTGCCAGTCATATCAGGAATTACTTCTTTGGTGCATGGCAACATTCCAGATTGCATCTTGGTCCAATGGATTAATCATCAGAGCAATGCTTTTATAGGGAAGAGAATATCCAGGGTCCAGACTGGAAGGGTCCTTTGCAGTTTTGCAGAGCTCACCTGAGAAGAAGAGTGAATTCTTCATGCACATGTAATTGCTCAGTCTGTAATGTATTTGCTGTCTATGCCAAGAGGCAGTCAGTGAATGTTTGCAAAGGGAGTTTTTTGAGTGAGGAATAAAAAAGCATAACTGAGGAGAAACTGTGCCAGGGAATAAAGTAACATGTGATGCATTACTTCTTTTTTTTTTTTTTTTTTTTTTCCCAAATTAAGATCTGTAGTATGTTAATAACTTATGGCAATGGTGACTAAAATGCTTATTATCTTGGTTGTACATGCATTAGAACCAATTTTGAAAGTGCCTAGCACCTACTGAAAAGGTTCTGTGACATTTTCAGAGCAGTGGTGGTAGTGGTCGTGGTATGAGGTGATGCAAAATAAGACAGTTGAGTAGGGGTGAAGCGCAGACTTTCTGAAGGAGCTGGAGCACTGGAAGACCAACAGAAAGCTGTGAATGCAGTATAACTTGCATTTCAAATATACAGAGAGCAAGTGATCAAAAATACAAAGCCACTTGCATTCTTTATTATCTGAGAGAGCATTTGTTCCCATCAAACTTATCTTGAAGGCACTGATACTGCTTTTCACTCCAATATGCTCTCCCTCATTGACTGTATTTTTACTCATATATGTACACAATGTCCTCCGAAGAGGAGGAAAAAGTTTTATTAAAAAACTGGATGTTAATGTTCCAAAGGAGACCAGAATATCTCCTGGGATTACGGAGTAGATGGGAGGAGTTGATTGCCTCAGGCATAGCCCAGGGCCATTAATTGCAGCTAGTCATTGATTCTCCTGTAATGCCCTATGCTCATGCCACCATTCCTGTTAACAACACAGAAATAGAAAGCTGACTGACCTATGGACTTTGATGGGTTATCTTATTCTTATAATGATTACTTATATTTCTAAATATTCATCACTATAGTGGTGGACAGAGTATCAGTTTGTAAGCTTCATGTCTTTCCAGAGAGCTAATGTTTCATTTGTTACTCACAGGAAGCCTTTAAATAACTCTTGAAAACATTATAGCCTATATGAGGTGTGCTCTGTGTACTGAGTCTCAGGAAAGCAGAATTGATACAAATACTCTCTAAATCATCAGCATACTTATTTTCATATCTAGAGAAAATGAAAATCGAACATGTGGTTCCTTTACTCTGTGGTTGCCATATAAGACAAAGTCCAGTCTAAGTTCTAAGGATGAAAAACTAAGCATCTCGGTTTTGGTTTGTTTTGAAAGGAAAAAAAATCCTGAAATTTTAATTTATTTAAATAACTGAAGAAATGCTAACAAAAGACAGAATAGTTATAAACCATTGAGAAGCAACTGCCATCATATGCTCTTTACATGCAAGCTCATGTACTCAGCACTACACAATAAAAGCTTTGCTGGGCTGATACTTAAAGTGCAGGAGGAAAAAGTTCAAGAGCAAGAGACAGCCCCCAGCACCCAGCTTAGCAGATCATGTGGACACACATGACTCTAAGCAGCACAGAGTTTAGGTAGCAAACAGCAGCTGTGAGAATTTCCAGATTGCTAGACTTGTATGTCTGTTTAAATTATCCTAAAATGTTTTTGCTCAAGAAGAAAGTTATTCATCTGACCTTTACATAGAGTCCTTCTTTGTCAGGAATCCCAAAGTGTTTTACAGATGCAGAGATTTAGCACTGACATGCACATGTCAGAGGAAAAATTAGCAGACTGACTGCACCATGGTTGCAGAGAACTTTGGCAATGCAGAACTGTGACTACTGATGGGCTTCACTACTACATTTCCTGAAAGACCATACAGCAGTTCTGCGTAGCAGCTCAGGTCGGGAAGTGTGGGATACTGTGCTCAGCTGAAAACATAGGTGAGTTAACACCTAGCCTGTATGAGAACAATGGTAAATTACTTTAAAAAAAGAAGAAGCAGCAGTTGAACTCTCTATAATTAGCACTTGTGGTGAAGACATAGATTGTATTGCTGAAATGTGAAATTTCAGCTACATTGATTCCAAGAAACAGGGTGTGAGGTTGGTTGAGGGTGACTTAGGATAAATAACCACTTCCTAATGTGCATTTGTGCTCATTGTTTGCCCAGCTGGACGTTGTTTACTTTATGGATTCTAAATTGATCACAGGGGTGGTGGGGCATATTAAAACAAAAAAGGAGGCTTAGGATAGACTTACAGGATAGTCTTTTGGTATACTAAAATGTCTGAAATTTAGAGAATATATTCATAGGAGAAATTGTACTTTAAGTTTAGTAATGGCATATGGTGGAAGATTGGTAAATGGATATTTTTCTCCCTCTTATATCTTAAATCACATTGACTCTTGTGCCTGCCTCATACGTATAGAGAGAACTGAGCTTAGAGCCAATGGTTCTTTAATTTTAAAAAGACTAGTTGGAATTCTTTTCCATTCAGCAGTGTTTGCTAATTCCAATATTTAAGAATGGGTGTTTTAAAAATGCTTTATGTTGCTCCTTTTCCTTCCTCTGACTTTACTGTTACAGTTTGGCTTGCCACTATGCAAGAGGAGGAGAGGTGAAGGATGGAGGAGGTGATGGTCCTCCTTGACGTGCCCATTTTCCTCCTTTCCACTGGCTCAGAATAAATTCTCTACTGTTTACAGGGCTGTCAGAGAAAAAGAGGGGTGGGAGAGAGGGAAGGAGGAAGAGGAGAGAACAAAGTGAAAATAGGAGGGAACTTTTGCCCTCTGGGGTCGTTGTGAGGTCAACATGCATCCATCATCTATCTGAGAAACCCTGTAACATAAATTAGACCATTTCAGTGCATAATGAGGACTGGAATACAACTGGAACTTAGCTAATAAAGTCTTAATTTCATTTCTCTGTGACCCAGTAATTTTTAAAAACGAAACAAGTTAAATGATGAACTGACTCAGCAAACGAGTCTCTCTGAGACTCTGTTTACCAGATGAATCAAGAGAACTGTCTAATCTGGTCCTGATGTTCCACAAAGTTATGGGTGAGGCTATCATGTTCTCCCTGTTGGCCAAAGCAGTGCTGCAGAAACCCACAGGGGATTGTACTCTCTGATGGTGTATGCATAGTACTGAAGAATTCATGTGGAATTAGAGGTTTGTGTCTTTATCCCAGAAACCTGAAAGTAGTTTCCTCTGTTATGGTTCTTTTTCTTGACAGATCTCCTGTCTGTTAGCTTTAATCATCTGTGGGATCTGGAGTATTCCAATCTTCTGTTACAAGGGTTATTTTACTGATAGGAGTGTCTGAAACTGAAAGGAGGGTGTATGGCACTCTGTGAAACACCTAACACAGCAGAGCTTAACATGTGTTGTACACAAAGGAAGGTCTGCACTACCAGTCCATACAGGGACAACTGGAAACCACAGGGCTAAACCCACCAAAAGATAGTAGTGACTTCCTGCTCCCTGTCTCAAATATTTCAGAGTTACAAGCAATCCTTATGTTCTCAGAGACATGTCACAGCAGTTTGATGCTGACTTACTGCTATTTGAATTTATCTGGTTTGAGTTTCCTTTTTCTTTGAAAGGACTTAAACTTTTTTTAAACTTCCTTCCTGATGTTTGTCTTTTTTCCAGATTCCAAAATTAGATCAAGTCACATTTCCTCATGGAACTTCTGCTTCAAGGAGGCATTGAGCTATTGCAGCCCCTAGTCTGAAGGTGCCTGCTCCAGTGGATGACCTGCGCTGTCATGCACGCTATCCAAAAACAATTGGACAATGGCAAACTTTAGAAGTTAATGCATGTCCTGCTTACTGTCCCATCCCCCTCAGCTTGTGCTTTCTGACTCTTGCTTGATGTCGCTGAGTCCTGTTTGTTGAAGGTGCTATTTAATCCGTGAGTTGCCTGCTGCATTCTCGTTTGACCTGTTAACTGTTAAAGCAAAAAAGTTATTTTAAGAAGCAGCTTGTCAAAGGGAGCATATCTACTCCCTTCAAAGACCTCTAAAGATTAATATTTGATTAAAATGTGACTGCAGCATTAAAATGGGTGCCTTGTGTCTTTTTGTAAATGAATGACTGGCAAACTGTGGACTGTCTAGTTTTTAATTGGCAAATTATTCAGTGAATGGTTCAGGAGCAATTGCAGAGGAGGACAAGGAATTACATGATTTTTAGATAAACTCATTATTACTTTTCTTCCTAGAGATAGTCTGAAGATCATTAAATCCCTATATGCATCCAGAGATTCAGTTTAAATTTCTTCTCTGGAAGGAAAGAAGAGGACATGCTCTGAATCATGGAATAAAATACCAGGTCCTGTTAGGCAACTACACCTCAAAAACCAGGAGGCTAAGTTTGTGGTCAGCTTAGTGGTAGCTGTACTTGTGACCCATGCAGCTGCTGCTCTGTTCTTCTTCCCTGCCTCTGTTTGCCTGCTGCTTTCTTTTTGAACTCTACTGAATGGTTGCTGATAAAATCTGCTCTCAGAAAGACTTTGAGACCCAATACCTGTCCATTTTAATATTCTGATGGATCAGAAAGACAACCAAATATTTAGATATTACTGTATGCTCTATGGAAGACTCTAGGGCAGTCAGTACCTAGAGGGAAAATAATGGGTAGGCTTAGGTCTTTGACTAATACTCTTCTCTCAGTAGCTGGCTGTTGACTTTTTAATAGAAACAGAACAACAGAAAATGTTTTAAAATGAAAGAAGAAAGCCTAAAGGGCTACTGTTATTTCCCAAGTACTCTCTTTCAAACTAGAAATCTTGGTAGAAATGGGATATGTGGGCATCCTCTTGTACCTAGATTCTCCCAACCATGTAGACAGACCAAGGACTATGGGTGGCAACTGCAGTCAGAGATTTTTTTTTTACATGCTCCGTGATCTGGAAGACAGACAATTAGAAATGATTGATTAATATGGATATTCATCTTTGTACGGTTGGAAACAATGAGACATTCCATGCAGATTCGGGGCAAATGGCAGTCAACTGTCATTTGAGCTTTTCTTTCAGTGGAAAAGAGGACATTATTTTAAATTAGAAGAAAGATTATACAGATCGATCTTGAATCACCCTCATGTTACATTTTTCTTTTCTGGCTGATGTTAATTAAATTGGTTCAGTGAAATATTCTGAAATGTAGTATGGAGTAGAGTATATGCAGTATGTATGTAAGTGTGCATCTTCATTTTCGTTGAAAGGCTGCTAAAATTTTATTTCTAAGATGTAAAAACATCTTAATGTAACACTGGAAAGCAAAAACAAGTGGCCTGTTGCTTATTTAGAGTTTTGTAATGTGCTTTGGTTACTTTTGTAAATGTCTAACTGGTCTCCTGCAGAAAAATGTAGGTATTTTCCCATGTTACAAAGAGGCAAATATTGTCTCAAGATTCACCTCATCCCTTTCTGGCTGTTCTTTCTTGGCTGTGCACCAATTTCCAAAAGACCCAAATCTGTTCACTGCCCCCTTTTCACAGTAGGGCCCCCTTCCCAGTCTTTGCAGACCTGGCCAGTAAGATGACATGTTGGGCACAGGAGTAGGAGCCGGTGGCTGGCAGGGCATAGGTCACTGTTGCACTGAATGCTTTGTGTTGTGGAACCACAGCCTGCAGCCATGGGCTACATGGGAACACGTGAAAGGCTTGGATATAATCTGGATTTCCAGTGGTTCTTCAAAAGGGAATTCCAAGAAAAGAGGTTTATAAACAGAGTAATATCCTGTGTTGCCACTCAATATCATCAGTGTCTGCTACAAAATTTTCAGGCAGGTAATTAGATGCTGAGAAAGATAAACTGCAGGAGCAAGGAAAGAGGGTTACAAGAGGGTGGTTATGAATAGCTGTGTCCATTACTGACTTGAACTCCTTGAGAAGTACATTAGACAGAGTTGTACCTAATGGAAGCTTCTTAGCGTGTGAATTGTTTGTTTAAGTAGGAATTACTATGTTAGGGGGAAAAGAACATTTCAATAAATGTTTGGTAACAACGTTTTTTTATAGTTTCAAGGTTAGAAAAAGGTGCAGCTCCTATGACTTCTCTAGCTAACATAAAAGTCGCAGTGGGTTCATTCCACTATTCTCTTAGGACTTCCTGATTTTAGCCAGTACCTTTGGCTTTAGTAATATTCGTGATTTCTTCACCTCTTAAGAGAACACAGAAGGGACAGGACTGGGTTTTCCGGTGATCTTCAAGATAGATTTTGAAATGTCCCAGAAGTGTTTTGAATCTGATCTGACCTTACTGTTTTGTACCAATGCCCCAAACACTATGGACTGGCTGTCATCATCTTTGTAGGGCTGCTCCTCCTGGAAATTTCTAGGGTTGGTCATATGGTCTGGTAGCGAGATATATGCAGTAGTACCTCTTTAATATTAACAATTGATATTCAGTATCAGCTATATGTATCAGGTACCCATGTAATTTAAATTGTAATGTTGTGCAACAACAGTAATAGCCCAGTGAAAATGTATTAAATTATTGGTCTAACCAAAGTGTTGAAACTCCAGGTCTGTTGTTCTGAATTTGGACAGAATGGAGGCCTGCAAGGAATATATAGTCCCTGTGATGCTGCTGGACAAGAAATTTCTTAATTATAATGCAATTGTAATTAAAATTCCAACTGGTCTTTCATTCATGGTGCAGAACACTTCTGAAATGTAGTTCTCAAAGCAGAGTTTCTCCAACTTTCTCCCAGCTTACTTACAATGGGAAAAGGTTTTCCGGATATCCAGGAGAGCCTTGTCAATCCCTAGTTATGCTTCCACCCAAGCTCCTATTTTTGTGCCAGCTTGCTTACTTACCCTTAGCCATATTCATCTCCCAGGGAGAGACAGTGCTGGCTTGCCAGACTGGAGTTGCCCTGAACAGCCCAGCATAATGGTTGAAGTCAGAGCTGCTGTTTCAGAAGCTGCCTCTGACATTAAAGGAAACAGAACTGGCCCAGCACTTGCTACTTTGGAAAAGCCATCCTCTTTGGAAAAAGCATTTTAATTCTGAATAAAACATTGGGTTGGCTTTTAGCTCATGAATAGCACTTTATTCCACTTGAATAAATATCAGCGCCGACGAGTAACCACATCATGCCATGACCTTATGTAATTACGTGGCCACATTCCAAGTTAATTTTGGCTGTTCTTTCCACAAATGCATAAGAGAGGTTTTTGTAGTTACTTGATTCCTAGTTAGGCAGTGCTTCTGCAGGTGGGCTGTAAAATAACCTGACAATTAGCTATGCTCCAAGGACTAGTTCTGGCTTCAGATACTGACAATATCTCAGATACTTCCTTCCCAGACTCCTCCTAAAGACTTTACGTCTTTAAGGAGCCTGTGACAGATGAGAGTTGACAAAATGACCGAAAAACTGGAATTTTATGGAAAGGTTTTGAAAGCAACATTGCTTTATTGACAGGGAAAGTTCAAGCAATTAAAAATCACTGGAAGACAAATGCCTTCTCATCCTGGTTTTATTCTTCAGAGTCCACAAGGAAGGGCTGTCTACCAGTGTGCGACCAGGGAAACAAGTTTTCTTCTTGCCTTACTGGGCCCATGATTCAGGCAGTCTGCCTTCTGCTTGGACAACTGAGTGAAATACCCTGGACAATGGAATGAAGCTTCTAACGCTGCTGTAACATCACTCCTGGCACAGTCCCAGCTGGCAGTTTCTTGTCCTTGTCATGTCTGTCATTGCAAAGGTGAACTTCACCACTGTGGTTCCCCTTTTTAGGACTGTGTTGGAATAAAGGGTCATCTTCATTTAATAACCTTCTTACTGGACTTGGAGGCTTGGTAAAGATATGAGTTCATAACCTTACGTGGAAGCCCCAGGTTGTCATATTCTTCTAGTGGGATTTTTGAGAGGCAGAGCACTTTGATAACTGTGTTTATGAATGCCTAAATATCTTTAAATTCTGTCCCTGCGGTCATTGAACGTCAGTGCTGTGTAGCTTCTGAAATACCTAAGTCATTGCTGTAAATGCAGAGTGGTTGTTTAAGTCATTCTGGTGCTTTGGGAAATTGTGTACCCTCAGCTTGTTTGCCAGTTAAGTAGGGAAGGTTATTTTGTCGCAGATGCTTTGCGTAGGCTATCACTCGAAATATTAACATTAGGACGGGTTGACATTTTTTTATTTTGTGTGAAGAAAAGCATTGAGGTTTGTATTTAGTGTTTGATGGAAGGCCCTCTCTCTTTCCCAGTGTTCTGTTTCTGTACGGCAGTCAAATCCCGCATACTTTACTGTATTCTGCCAGGAAATCTGCTAACCTTTCATATAACATGTAATAGGTTTTGTAGCCGGTGCTGCAGAGCCGTTTTCCAAGCAGGAGGATTTTCAGCTATTTTTTTCTGCTGCCTTGCTAAGATTTGCAGTGGTTCTCTCTACAGTGCCAGATGTACATAAACCAGGAAATTATATACTGTTCTCTTGCTTATTGAGCAGAGAGAAGAATCTGCTTTTAAAACCTAGCTGGGAGAGGTTGCTAGAAATGCCAAGTTTAAAGAGATAGATCAAGTACGGGAGATGAGAAGGCAAGACAAAACTTGCTTGAATGTGATTATGAATGCAAAATCTCAACTCAAACACAGTTGATGTACTGACATTAAAGGGATTGTAATGAATATATAATCATTGTAGATATATGCAGAGGATTTTGTATTGTAAGATAATCAAATGAGTATTTCTTTGTACACACAATTACTGACAGTGATGGGAATCTCAGGAGAGCTCTAATGATCTATATTTGAAGAGATATCAGACCAATTACATCGTGTAGTATTTGTCTGTCCCTGAAGGAATGCAATGTCAGAATAATATTATTTTGTTTAGCAAATATATGCAATCCTTTATCTACATATCTTGAAGCATTTTACACATACTAAGCACTTAATTGAGTAGCATTCTGCTGGGCTGTGTTTGCAGGCGTGGTGATCCACTGATTACAGAGCTCATGGATAACCCTGGTGCCCATCTGGTCATGCCTGGCCTGCAGGTTCCTTCTGTTTGGCCTACAGCTTTTTCCTGTCAGGTACTGAGGAGCAGTTGGTTTGCCACCATGCTGCCAGGTGTCCTCTGCTTCCCGTCAGGCTGTTTCAGTGTCTGCAGACTGAACTCTGCCACCTGTCCACACAGGAAGAGGGTATGGCCTGAGCTGTGTGGCAAGGGGCCACCACAAAGCTGGCCTCTGGATGCCACAGCTGCAGAGGTTTAACCATGCTGCTGCAAGGCATGTGAAGAGAACCATAAAGGAACACATCAAACACACTATTAATTCTCATTAGTAAGCAATACATAACATGTGACACTAAGAATTATAGATCTAAGGGGATACATCTTTTATCTTTGAGAAACTTTTAAAACATACTAATAAATTCAGAGATGATTTGGATCAGGCTCTTTGTAGCATTTTCTACTAGACAGAACCACTTTAGGAGTTATATGCGTGCATGGTACTGTTCTTTGTACTGTTTAGGGCTGTGGTGAGGGATCTAAATAAAATAGCTCTGTGAAAGTTAGAGGAAAGGCAACCAACTTCTCTACTGGGACTGCTGTTCCAACAAAGAGTGTCAGTTGAGTACAAAGTCTTGTCACTTATAGCTTTCATCTTCAGGTAGCTTGAAATGCCTTTTCTGGCCACCATCATCTTCTGCTACTAGAGTACACTCAGGAAACCTCTCCTGAATTACATCTCAGTGGCTGTAGCTAACCTGATATATGAGCATTATTTGATTTTACATCTCTTAGAAAAAAGCCACACTAGCCTGAAATTGAAGTAACACATTGGTGCATCAGACCTTTAGTTTCTGTGTTGAGGCAGAGCAAATCAACAGGTCTGTGCTGGCAGCATTGGTCTTGCTTGGTGTGTTGGTTACATCTGTTCTTTTTTGCTCACTTCTTTATTAAAAAGGCACCTTTGGTCACTTGCAGCAATTTTCCTTTTTAAGATACCAGATTTTATCCATGCTATTGTTGACAATTCCCTTTCAAGTGTTCAGGCACTAGCATCTTTTCCTCTTGTTTGGATTTTCGCACTCGTTTCTGTTTGCAGGAAGGATTAGCTCTATCTGACGCTTGCACTGCTGACCCTCCTGGGCAGTGCAGTCATCCAGTAGGTCTGCAGGCCTGTTTCTGCTCCTTTTCCTAATCATGTCAGATCTGTAATACCTGTCAAGTCTCCTGAATTTATGTGATACCAGTGATGGGAGAACTTAGTGATTTTGCCGTGAGAAAACACCACTAGGTGTTTTCCAAGACGAGAATGTGCCATTCCTATTTCATAGAGTTTTTGTTTACTGCTTTTGAAACCTATTATGATTTTCTAAAGTTTAGAGCTGAAATCAATTCCTGAAATAACGTGATTCTTCTGTAACATGAAGGTTGTGGTGGGGGCCTTTTTAAGTCCTGCACATATCCATGTTCTCTGTGGGTAAGGCAATGAAACAGAGCCTGGGAATAGAAGACAGCCAGGACATGGCTGGAATGTAGGCTGTCTGCATCTAGCCCTTCCCAAGGATGAAATTTCCCACTGTAGAAATGAACAGGAAATCTAAAGGCTACAGAGTAGTCAGACATCACATTTCCCAGTTTGAAACAGTTTTGTTTCAAGTATCAGTTATGGTGAGTGAGTGGCATACTTGGGAACATGGCAGTGATCTCCTGAGATCTAGTCTTCCATACTAGCCGGTGGACAATATGCCTCCCTATGGGCAGATGGATGATCATTAGTGCTGTTCAGTTTTGCTGAAGCCAGAGAAACTGTTAATTGCTGTCAGCTGGGGAGCCGTTCCAACACAGGTGTATATAATGAATCGTAACTCCATGGGAGATATGCAAATAATAATCATGTACAAAAGACAGAGATAACAGTGTCTATCTTATCTAAGAGATATGAAGATTTTTACAGAGGTCTGAAGTTTATAAAACTTAAGAGACAGTATAATGCTAAGTTATGTTCCGTGATGTTCCCTGAACAAGCAGCTATCTGTATGCAGGGAAATACTTGTAAAATGAAAACTAGCCAGTTAAGTATGTTAGGCATACATGTGCAGCCTCCTCATTCTATAACACTGAATCCCCCTCAGTACTATCAAAGGAAAACAGATCAGATAAACAGCAGTTACCATGTGAAAGAAATAATAATTATATTAAGTGGACAAAATATTCTTGCTTTATTTTCAGTGTTTTAAAATATGGTTTGCAAAGCTTGTTTTGAAGTTGTAAGGTACCAGAAGAATTATGTGAAGTGGGTTTAGATGTGACGGCAGCCTTTTCTGTCTTTTAATGAAACTTTTCTTAAAGGCTGTTCTATAATTTCACTTGTGGCTTGGTGGATAATGCCTTGTTCTCATATGCAAGTCATTTGATTCCTCTGGTGCCTCATAACACTCAAGAACCATGGACTCTTGCTGTGTGACTCATGCTGTAGCTTATTTTACTGTATATTCTATATAAAGACTTTCTTTGAACGGTGAGTGGATGCACAGTTATCAAAGTGACAATAACAAGCTTTGTCTGTCTTGCTTCACAACAGAGAAAGAGCCCTACAAAAATAGACTGAAGTGTAGGATGTTGCAAATTAGGTAGCCCTTCAATTAAGATGTCTTCTAGCTCTAGTGTTACCAGTGCCCTCATCTTGTTTTCTAGAGGGACTGAAAGTCTCATCCCAGTATAGCAATACACTTGCTTCAAGAATTGTTTTTCTTGCTATCAGAAAAGGGTGAAGTATAGCAGATTACTTCTCAATAAAACCTGCCTTTCTTCTGTCAGGAGTGCATAAGAATGCTCAGGTGTATTTTCCACCTCTGCAGCAGCAGGCAATAGCAATGCATTCCAAGCCAGAGCTGTTTGTTTCAGGTGCTTAGCACATTCAGTACTGGTGTCCACACAAACCTGGAAAATTGCAGCTTTAGGACATCTGTGCATGATCTTAATGAAAACACCTAAAAGAATTGCTGATATAATTACAGCCAGCAAAAATGATTGAAAAGTTTTTCTGTGAGTGGAAAGACTGAAAAAGCTTATTTCCTTTCCATTTTTGTTCTTTCCTGCGACCAATACCACCATAACTTCCGTGATGTATCTATTTGATGGTAGACAATGTATGTGGCATTTGGAGTTCTACCTGTGAGGATTACCCAACTGGAATGTGTGTACAGTCTGCTCAGCTGGCTGTTACCCCGTTACGTGGATGACTGGGAGCGCTTCCCTCTGTTCCCCTAGTATATTCCACTATATTTGGGATCTCTCTCCTATCAGTAGTTTTTATTTAGCTTGTAGGACCCCATTTGAACCCTATCTCAAATTTGGTTAAATTTTTTCAACTGAAATCAAAAGAGTTTCTGTGGAGAAGGGAAGAAAGGGAGGAATTTCCTGCCTAGCAAAGTGTTTGCATTTTGTTAGGAAAGCAGAGCAGCAGAACAGAATCTTTTAATGAGAAGTTTGGAAAAATCATCAGGGACATTTCAATGTAAAAGAAATGAAGAGAAAGATGAGTGGACAAGGTGCTCTCTCCTCAACTGCCACTGCACAGCTAAGAATAGGATTATTTACTGCATCCTCCAAGCAAGGCTTTTTGAAAAGAATTTTCTATTGCCCTTGTTGAATTTTCAAAATCTTCAGTAAAGTCTTAAACAATCCGTTTTCATATGATAATCTACAGAAATTACTTAGAATCATAGTGCAGTAATATCATGCACTGTTATTTCTTCCTCCTCTGCTGAAAACCAGCTTAGTTGGCTCTCCATGTAAGAACAGTGTATTTATCTAGTACTGTTTACTTTGTGTAAATATTATTCCTTGTAATACATAATTTCCAATTGGTTCAGAACAAGAACAGCCAGGGCTCATGAGAAGCAGGTGGTGAGGCCTCCCCAGCACAGCCTGATGTATTTAATACCTTTCTTTCATCTTTTAAAACAAAAAATGAAACATGATTCCTTAAGGAATGAGCAGGAAATACAAAAATGTCTAAGAAGTAGACAAGCGAAAGCAGAAGACTAGAAAGATGTTTTACTTTCCAAGTTGATGATCTACTACTGTATGCCCTGAATTTATGAAACCTGTCTATCTAGTGGGGTAGGTTGAGATTTCAGTATGCTAGTGAAATTACTTTTAGCCATCTGCAAGGGAATACCCAGAAGAAATAGCTGTTTGCTCCAGTGGAATGGAAATACAAAAATTCAGAAAATAATTTCAGTTCCTAGTGAATTGGCTATCAAATAGATAACTTTTAAAACCAAATATAAGTTTTAGAATATACTCTTAAAAGACGGGTCTTTCAGAATGACAGTCTAAGATGTTTCACTGAAAGCCATCTTTTAGCCAGTTTGACAGAAGTTTTCTCTCTCCCTCAAGGTCAGTACTTGGAAGTTTGTGCTGATAGGTTTTGGATGCTTGTGCTTGGCAGTTTGTTTTCTGGGGGAGTCTTAGTACTTTCTCATTGTCCCTCAGATGTGGATTATCCTTGCCAAATTGCCTCAGAACCGCTGTGTTGTTACATTCAGAGTATGTGGCTAAGGAAATGGTCTGTTAGTGAGTCTTCAGCAACCTCCTTTCTGTTACAGTTGATTGTTTACAGTCTTTAGTCGTCATCACCATCATTTGTGTGGTCCTCCTATGTAAGCTTAATGGTAATAGCTGTGTCTCTGAATCTGGTTATATGTACTTAGAACTCTATTTTGGACAGTGTTGGCTCAGTTTCTTTATTAGTTGCTTCCCTTTTTAGTGGTATAGGTTTAGTGCACGAAGAGCATAACAAATGTCATTCTTTCAGATGGGAAAGTGTTTCCTAAGGCATTTTTGTTTCAGCCTTTAGAGGTCTGTCCTACCACGGATGCCAAAGCTGTGAACTTCTTGTTCTCAGTTACGTCATGCTCCAGTATAATCATACTTGCTTTATGTGGAAAAAAAAAAAATCCGTGTGAAACATCTTCTTGTGTTTAGTTAATTTGTGCCATTCTGCACCTTTTGTGCTGTGCCACTTGCCTGCTCACATCCTGCCTCTAAGTGTGCTCTGGGCATTTCTGTTGGGGAGGAGGAAGAGACAGGATCTGACCTTTTATTTTATGTGGAGAACTTAGCAAAGCTGGACCCCAGTTAAGCTGATTTCAGGGTTCTGCTGGACAAAGGAGGAGGCTGATATGACGTTATACTCTTCTCCTTTCACCCTCTTTCTTTTTTCTGGAAATATTATTATTCAGTTTAGTTCCATAGTTTACCCTTCTTGTCTTGTGAGTTGTTTTCATTATTTTCATGTTCCTCTTGTTTAATTTTTCTCTTTTGGTCATTTTTAGGTTCAGGCTTAACATCTCTTCAGTATTTTTTCCTCTTAAGAAAGTCTATAGTGCATCCTCATTACTGTGCTCCACTGCATATCTCAGATACTGCTTTAATCTTGATGATAGATAACATGACAGATCATAGGAAGAATGAAGGCTGATAATGAGGAATGAAAATCAAGTTCATCGTTTTTTTATGATTATATATTGTACTGTGAAAGAAACTACCATTCAGGAAATGAAAGAAATAGAAACAAAAAGCTTTTTAGTACAGAATTCCTACCCACAGTGAAGTGTCAGCTAGTCAAACTAGGCTGTATACTTGATGCTCAGCTCAAGTGGAGAAAACCCACAATTTGAGTAATTTTTAAATGGTAACCAAAAGGATTTGGATTTTTTTTTTTTTACCCAGCTGTAATAATCTGTGATAATGTTGTGTGGTTTCTTTAAACAAGACACTCCTCAGAATCATAGAGTAGTTTGGACTCTGCTTTTTGTGTAGTATTTTAATCCTTCAAAACTCACATATTCTATCCTATTTTCTTCTAATTTTGCTTGTAATTGACATCCCAGAGCCACATCATGAAAAAGATAGCAAACATTTACAATACCTCACTATGGAAAATAGAGATTAAGCTTGTGATTGGATAGCTGGGAGAGACTTGATGTTGTTTTATGTTCATCTTAATCTCCAGAATCTTTAAGCCTAAACTGTCTCAACAGTAGCCAGATATAAGGAGTCAAGCTTCTGCCTATTGTGAAATTGTGTACCTGTTTCTAAGACAAGAACATGTAGAACTGCTTCTTCAGTGGCAACAAGAGAGAGGAGGGAGTTCATTTATTACACATTCATTAGCCAGTTCACATTCTCTTTTCTTCCTTTTTTTTTTTTTTTCTTACAGTGTTCCCTCTTCCCTCAAGTAGTGTTCCCTTCTTGAGGTATCTCCACTGTTCAGTGGACTGAAGGAGTCTATTTAGGCTGTGCATTGCACTCCCCTCCGGCCCTTCACCCATTGCTCCTTTAAACATTTTCACTTCCTTCCTTCTAATTTCTTGTTATTTTTTTTTTTCTAACATTTAACTTCCAGTGGGACTGTCTTTCTTTCCCATCCTTGCATGCCTCAATTCCTCACTGTCACCTCTTGTCATGAGGTTTCAAAATGTTTCTAAGGCTGAGCTGAAATGAATAATGTTACTTTACTTTTTTACCTAAAGAAAGGGTCACGCGAGAAACAGTCCCAGCAAGACTCTGGGTTAGAGCTGCAGAACAGTACTTGGTGTACAGGCTTTTTCAGTCTTGGTGAGGGACTAGAAGCTAAATAAAATGTCTTTGGTTTGAGGAAGCCACTTTCACTGACTTCAGTCAGTAGGAAGAACCTTGAAAACTGTCCCATCCATGCAAATGTGACCCCAAATAAGACTTTTGCATTGTTGCAGTTTGTTAGTGCACTTTACCTAATCCTTATGCTGCAGCACAGCTGAATCACACTGTTGCTAATGTTGTTTGCATTTCAGTTTGATAACAGCCAGTCATTCCTATCCAATCCAATTTTGATATCTTCAGGTAAGATGCTGTTGCACAAGAAGACACTGTTTGACAGTGTGTTTAAAGGTCTTTATGGGGAACTTCAAACCTGAGAGACGAAAGATGTTAGGTGTTGGATCCACTTTACATGTGGATGTAAAGTCATGTAACAAAACACTGTTATAAAATAGCTGAAATATTATTGTGAACTCCAGTGGGGAAGTACCACAGGCAGCATTTGTTAGACTACACTGTGCATGAAAGGGACCCCAGATTTGAGCAGCTTGGAACTATGAGAGATTTGTGCTGACAAAGCAGTTCTGGTCATAGTGGTGCCATTGCACTGACTGCTAGCTGAATTGGAGGCTTGGGTATTTTGGAGTCCTGTTAAGTGATGTCAATCTGATTGTGAGTGATTTTCTGCCAGAATATACTGTTTTCTATCCACTGGAAGGAGTAGATTGTGTTCAATCATACTTCCTGAAATATAATTATTTAGAGTGTCTTTATGTTTTCTCCTCTTATTTTGTATTACACTTGCTTTGATTTCTCAGCAGTGTTCCTGAGTGAGCTGCAAAAACTGCTTTTAAAGCGGCTCACACTGTAATCAAAATAATATTTTAAAAATGAAGAAGAAAGGCTAATGTTATAAGGGAAATTGTATGTTTACTTACTTACACTTATTAAATAGCCTCATTATTGTTAGGCACAATTGAGTAGAAACAACCACTTTGAGGAATTATCCATGAAAAGGAAGCCTTTGGTAACAAATGAATATTGGAAATTGATGTGTACTTGTTTCTCTGAGAAGCAAAAACACTGTTGGATTGACCCCAATGAACTAGTTAAGAGGTTTATATTGATTGTAAAGGATTTAATATTTAACCCAGACTTTCCTTCCAGATAAAAACAAATTTCTAGACCTAACATGCTTCTGTGCTTAGAGGTTGTAAATATGAAAAGCAGAGTTAAGGGTTGGCTCACCATTTTACTTTTTCTTTATTTGTTTCAAATCTTCTTATAAAAATATATATAATGGGAGGGAAGAAAAGAAGCTGTTAATTAATTAATAAAGCCACTGCTGGACACAGTGTCATCATGCAGAGACCTTGTGGTGACCTTACAGAATTACTGCAGAGAAGTATGACTTCAACCACTGCCAGAGCACAGCCTGCCCTGGGAGGTTTCCAGTTTATCTCAGCAGCACACACCTATATCACATACATTTCCTCAGATGAAATCTGTTTCATAGCTCTCATGCAAAGATATGTTGGTCATATGTATCAGGCCTTCTGTATTTTCAAGGTGGCAATCTTAGGGTGGGACAGTAACTTGGGTTAGAGGTTCTTGCTGACTTCTGACTTACTGAGTACACACGCTCCTTGCTTTTTGCGTGCTCTGCAAGCTAAGGTGTGTGACCAGAAACAAGACACTTGTATTGCCAGAGTTACAGAATTTACCATTCTGTCAAAGCATTTTACAAGCATAAATACCTTTCCTGTGTGACCTTTTATCTCAACTGAAGCTCTGCTCCGGACAACTGCCGAAGATCAGTCAGGGACACACACCTCATGGAAGAAATAGTGTAGGAGGCCGCCCATAGCTGCCCGGGTGAGGAGCTGAACAAAGCCAGTCTTATGCTGTATTTGTGAGTCTCACATTACCTGTCTTTAATCTTCCTTGTACACTGTCTTCTTGCATAGCACACCCAAACTGAGCTCACCTGAAGGAGCATATCTTTGCTTTCCCCTCATTAAAACAGTGTATCTGAAAATAAGAGGTGTGACTGTCTGAGGATAAAAAGAAGTATTTTGTACCTGAAACTTTAGGAAATTTTTCTTCCTCTTGTCCTCATGTTCTTCCCCATGAGATGATTCCATACTTGGCTTCGTCTAAGTCCTATCAGTTTAAAGGTTGACTGTAATGGTAAGAAAAATTATGTTAAAATGGCATCTTTTTCGTAGTACTGCTCTTTGTTTTTGAGACATATCTGCTGACTTTGCTAATAAAGACACAGGTTTACAATTGTTAGTGTCACAGAATGGTTTGAAGAGGTGTGAGGTTCTGTTCTGTCACAGAAAATTGCAGCTAAGGTGTGATTTTCTGCCTCACTCCTGCAAGTGGCAATGAAAGAGGAGAAAAGGAGAGCACAGCTTTATTTGACGATCTTATTTTGATCTTAGTTTGAGTTTGAAGCACTGTTCCTGACAGTCAGCATCATCTGATTTTAAAGCAAACGCATTCAACACAAATTACTGTGAAAAAGTAAATGTATAATTTTCTTTTGCAGCCTTTTGGAAACTTGGACTTCATGTTAAAGGCAGTTAAAGTATTATTTTTTTTTCCTGTAAATATATTATCTATCGTATGTTTACACAAATGTAGTAAAAGAAAACACATAAATCAAATGGAATGTTTGTTCTTTTTATATTCTCTTTGTCCTCTTTAAAGTGTATGCAATCTTTCCCACCCCTCCCAACAAAATCCTATCTCCACCCAAGTGCATTTCCTTAGTTGATTTCTCTAGGAGACAGAATCAGAGGGCTGCATGATGGCATTTCTAAATTTAAATTAGATGGAGCAGAATAGGCTGTGTAATTTGCTTAATCACTGCTCATGCTCTAATTTCCTTGGATTTGATTTTTTGCAGTGCAGTCTTATCTTTAGTTTTCTATCTGGTAGCCAAGTCTGCTATTTGGCATGATTTCAGAAAGCCTGGGTGCATTTTTCTTCTTGACAAAATATCAAGGGGATTCTGTGATAAAGCAAATTCTGCACACAGAGCTTTTCAAGCACGATAAATTGATTTAAATGGGAATGTGACAGAAAAATATATGCCTCCAAAACAAAGAGGCAGAATAAAATCTAAAGCATAGTTGATTAGAGCCATGCAGAAACATTCAGAAGATGGTAAATAGGTAAATAAATGGAAAAGATGCAGATTCATCTGCTGTTATATAAACTGTACCTATTCTGGGATTGGGATTCAGCAATTTCAGTACAGGCATTTCCTGTATTTATTTTATCTGAATATGACTAAATGGTACTTCACTTCTGCTATTTCAGGCCTTGTCTATCTCATTTTAATGACTTGATAGTCTGACGTATACAAAACAGTCTGTGTTCAGTAAGTCGTGGTAAGATCTTCCAATGGTTTATTTTCTGTTTTCCACAATGCATAAAGATGTGTTTTTGTTATTGTAGTATTATATTTTCCTAATTTGTCTTTATTCTTTCCTTTAGAAATGCCTAAATTCTGTTCTTGTACCTATACTGTCAGTAGCAGTGAATGTTTATATTCTGTTAATGACAAAGGCAAATAGTTAGCAATAAGCAGGTGTTCTAGGGTGAAGCACCAGCTTCAAGCTATGATTCGCCATGTAGTGTTAAACAGCCATGGATCAGATCCTTTTTGTGATAGCCAGTTAAGTGGCGTTGACCTGAAATGTATGGAAATACACTTATTAATTTGTAAATGTACTAAGAAGACAGAATCTGAAATCGGAATTAGGCCAGAGTCTTCTGGGATCTCAGAACATAGAATTGGGCAACAGCAAGCTTGCTGTTTGTTTTCCACTTCGTAACAAGATTTAGGTAAAAAAGATAATTATCAGTATGATAATCAGTTTGGGATTATTTTTTGAAAATATGTAAGAACACGAGGCATTTATATCGGAAAACACAAATGGATAGCAGGTAGATGACCTGAGATTTTACCTGTCAGTTAGTTCAGTAAAGAGCAATCTCGGAGTATCAGATGTAAAACCAAACGTCTGGATTTTGGGACAGCAATCTCTGCTTGATGTAATGGGTGAAAAGAGGGCCCAAAGGTCTTCAAAGGCTCTTTCTTTTGGGGGCCTTTTCTTACAGGAGCTTTTCTCCTTACCATTCTGGAGAAAAGAGAAGAAACAGCGTACCGTGAGAGTGGTGCGCCCATATGAGTAATGCTCACAAGGGAGATGGTTCACTGCCAAAATGGTATGACTGGTGCAGCCAACTTAGAGGAAGAACAGAGTACCATCAGCAATCAATTATTTATTGTCAGAAGAAAATAGAGAAGCTGGCTCATGTTGTTAAGCTACAGCGTATATTCCCCAAGAGAAACCATTGCAAGAGTATGGACAGCTAGTACAGGAGCATTGCAGAACTCAGGTAACTGTCACAGTAAGAACATCTGATGAAGTAGTTACTCTAGGTTTTAAAAATTATGCATGGAAAGATCACCTTGATGTTTGGCTTAGGACTTTTGCAACTAAAATTATTTATTTTGTGTTGCTCCCAAGTTTGCAAGTAATGTGGGTCCTGCCTTCATACCTTCTCTGCTGGTGGTTAGTGGCAGGAAAAACAGGAGACAGGAGAAATGCGTCTGGTGAAAAGTGACACTGTGGATTGAGATTGTGAGTGGGGAAGAAAGATAAGGAGAGAGGTATATATTCGACCAAGCACCTGTTTTGGTCTACAAAACTTTCCCCAGAGTTACAAGACAGTAATTCCTAGAATCTGGCCACACGTAGGTTCACCTTGGCATGGGGAAGCGTCAGAAGCCTGACTCCCTATGGCCAGAAATCGTCAATACCTGGGTCCTTATTATACAGCCCCTAAGATACTCTTTTCCAGCTGGAGAACTGCTGCACTTGGGGGAGTATTTGGTGTGGAACCTGCATTCAAATCTGTGTACGCAGGAGGTCTTCCCATCATCAGTCCTGAGTCTTTCCCATGAGAGTGCTGGGGTTGTGCTATGCAATGCACATGGACAAAAAAGGTTCATCTATTTACTTTACATGTACCTGGCTTATTTTGGAGTGTTTGTATTGTAAAAATCTCTTTTTTGCTGCTTCTTTCCCTTTAAACAGACATTAGCTCTTCACTGCTTGCAGTGGAAGGGAAGGGACTAACCACAAAGATGTATTTTATGTACCTTATGTATGCTAGAAGCATTTTGTAGGAATCTGGAGATAGCTTGCATCAGAATGATAGTAATTGCCTTTCTAAGCATTAGCATATAAAAATATACCCAATTACGTTCACAGAGTAGAAGAAAACCTATTGTAGTAGTGAAAACCTCTGAGACTAAACTGCAGCTAATTGCAAATAAATCTTAATAAGAGCATGCAAAGAAACACACTGAAAAACCTGACAATGAGTGGCCTTAAAAACCATTGGTATGAAAAGTCCCCCATAGCTCCTTCCCAGTAAGGCAAGCGTGTGATTCTGTTTCCTCCTTTTCTCTTATCCCCAACTGTTCCTTGTCAGCATTCTTCTTTGCCTTAGGCTATAGCAGTAGTTGAAAAGGTCAAAATGTGTTAATTTTCACCACTGCATGGATATGAAGCAGTCAGCAACTGGAAAAAAAATACTGTCTTTATTACTTGTGCTGTCAGATTGGATGCAGGAAGTGTCTGTTCTTTAAGCTGTTGCATGATAGAGTTTATAAATTGGTAGAAATCTGAAGACAGAGTGAATAGGTCACTGAATGTAGTTTTAAAAACTGCTGTCATGTTGGATTTACAGAACTTGAAGACATCTGGTAATAAACAAGCTTATGATGATTTGATAACCATTGCTGTCTTTCATAAGGAAAGCCTTTCCAGGCTTCATACCACCTGTGGAATGCATTTTCAAAGCATTTTGTAAATATTTAGTCTGTTAATCTTGAGCATTTAAAATCATCCAGTGATGCCACCTATGAGTACAATTTAATTTCCTGCATTTTGTTTTCATTTCCAGACATTACAGTAACCAGATAGGTCTCATTATCTCAGGTTTCAGAGATCTCATGCCTGGAACTTCATTACTCCATCTGAACCTTTATGCAGTTACTTAGGTCTGTCTTTGTGTGCTTAGGTTTCCTGGCAAACAATGTTTCCCTAACTCTTTGACAAATAAGTTTCCTTTGACATTTAATTTGACTGATGAGGTGACACAATTTTAGGCATAAATTATACCTCCTATGTCAGCCCACACCCTCGTGAGATATCTTCATGAGACACCATGCGTAGGCAGTCCTATCAGTCTTCCCTCAGATACTCAGGTAGAGAAGGAAGTTTCACTTTATGCGGAGGTGCCCTGGAGGAGTCTGAGCAACTGAGCTTTCTGAGGGCGCGTTCTGAATTAATTCCTCTCCTTCACAGGCATCACTGCCCACAGGGCTTGCTGTATCAGACTCATGAGTAGACTTGTCCCATGGCATAGTGGGACCTTCGTGCAGAAGATGACAGAGTTGACATCCTTGGCATTCTGTGTTTTTGTTTCTGGTAGACTTTGGCATCCTAAGCGTGAAGTGGGGCTGAAGGAGATTAGATGCCCCCACTGAAGTTGTATATTCGATTCTGGCTTACTCTATCAGTGTTTTTTTTTCTGAAGCTGAGTGCTCAAATCTTTTGGAAATTATATGGTGTGTTCTGTGTTTTGTCTCATGAGACAAATAATCAGGAAAAATTTTAGAGAATTAATCAGAAGGAAACTACCATGCAGTTTATGATGGCTGTGGACGTGGTAGAGGAAATAAAAGAGAAAATTACTGTCTTCCTACAATTCAAGTTCCTTATAAAGGTAGATTAACTGTGGACTAATAATGTATTTCTGGGAAAATGCTATTTTGGGAAAACCAGAACAAAAAAGTATCAGCTGAACGATGAGGTTGAAGAAAAGAAAAACACCCTATACAATTTGTTTTTATCATATCCCAAATGAAACATTGAAATTTTCCATCTAAAAATAACACTTCAAGACCAAATTCAGTAGAAGGTGGAACAAAACATTTTCTGTTGTTTGAATGGAAGTGTTATTTCAACCCGTTGGGACACACTTCTGGTTTTTTAATTTGGGCAAGGAAAAAGAGTTTTTTCCTTGGTTTATGTGTGTGAATTGTTAGTTGAACTGAGAAAATAATTATTTCTCATGTTCTTCCTCTCACTAAGTTCCAGGTAAGGACTAGATGCAGAGTATGGGAAAGTGAATGGTTTGGGAAAGAAAATGGGAGAGTTTTATCCCCTATGAAGTAGCATTTGTTTTGTGTGACTGACCAGGGATATAACATAGATTCGCTTCTACGGGTATTCAGCTGGATTATGGGTGAGATTTAAATAATATGTTACTAAGCTTTAGGATGTAATAGCTTGTCTAAAAATAGGATTGGATTATTAAGATTAATGTAATCTTTGTAGCTTTTGTTATTATTTAGAATGCAAGACATTCAGTCTTTACTGCTAGAATTGATGATATTTTCATCTCCATTTCCAAGAAAAAGAAATGTTAAAAGGATAATTTAAGCGTTGTTAAAATTCAGCAGGCAACATTATAAATGTTAAATTATAAAAAACAATATACATCCAAACAGCTCCATAGAGCAAAGGATGAAACTTTTAAATTAAAATTGTACTATAAAGGACATTTTCTGTCTCAGTTATTATGTGTGCTTAGTTGAAACCTACATGAATTTCAACTGGTTGATTGTTCAGGTTCAGCTCACTGCACACCCCAAGGACTGCATGACGCATTTTATTTACACTGAGCATCAGCATCCCTGTTGCACAAGCTTGTTTTCTGGCAGTTCCAAAAGCGAATTATAATTGTTTACCCTTAAGCATGGCAGTAATATAGTCTGATTGAAAACAAAAATGTGTCATTTATTCATTGAATGATTTGTATCTGATAAAAGGACATTTTTTTTTCCCTTTAGTGTTATTTTTGTACCTTCTGTGAAATTCTTGAGCTGCAGACAGAGCTTTGAACCTTATTGATCATGTCACCAGCATTTACTGAAGAAAAATACCAGTTGCTGACATCAGTTACAATTACGTAGCTTACAGTGGTACAAGGGATGTTATTTTTAAAGCTACAAAGTTTCATCTGCTAATACAGTTTTTGTACGAGGATATACATAATATGAGGTATTTGGTATTTGTGTTTCATACCATTGTAGTTTCTGAAAACCAAACATAGTGTCTTGGAAATAAACATTTAGAGCTTTTACACTAAATCCTATATATTGTAAATCTGACACCAAAACTCTTGTGGTACAGAGATTCTTACGAATCATTAGTTAACACTCTTTCTCCATCCCTACAATAAAGTAGCTTTCTAGCTTGAGTTCAGATGAGAATTGCAATTTCAAATGAGCTTTAAAACAACCTTTATGGGAAATCACACAACTAAGTAAAATATTGATTTATTAGAACCCTTAAAGTCATGCTTTGGGGAAGATGAAAGGGGGAGCTGTTTTAGCACAATTTTTGATGGAAGAAAGGCAGTGTGCTCCACTCAAGAAAGCAGACCTCTGTAGTGTATCGAGTAAAGACACATTTGATTGCCTCATATTGCATGTGTGCCTGAGAAGCTCAAGGCAGCAGACACAAAAATGTAAATAGCTTATATTCCCCTGAATGGTTTTATCATCTGTACCCGACTGAATGTGCCATCACTGTCTTTCAGAAATATCGACAGTATATGTCTGGACTTCTCACTCCTCCTTATGGTGTTATGGAAACTGGCTCCAACAATGACAGTAAGTATGAGAATATAGAAATCAGATGGTAGAAAAAAGAGAAAAGGGAAGAAAGGGGAAGATGTAAGTCCTCTGGTTATGGGTGTTGGAATTGAAACATTAAATTCAATTGGGTATTACAACTGTATTTATACTGCATGTAGCAGGAAACACTTTGGAAATGTCTTGCCTAAATGTCTTCCCAACTATATACAAGTGTACACGGAGACCTGTACAAAACTCTGCACTCTAAGCCAGGCCTGTTGACTAAAGATTACTGTATGATGTCATGTAACAATTTAACTAGTTATAGATGTTACATTAATTCCATGGAACATGGCCATGTGTCCTGCTAGTAAAATAAAAATAACAGTTTTTTTAGTTAGGATGGGCTACCCAACTTACTAAGAGAATCTAGGTTAGTGCTTGAGCAGACAGCTTGCAGTAAACATGCTGCTCTCTGACCTTCGTTACACAGCAGAATAAGTTTGGGTATGTCTGTGCCTCATGAGAACCTGTCAGAGTGGGATAGTGCTGTAGACATGAATCCAAGGGCAGTCTTTAGAACTCATCACTTACGTAAATCAAGGTACTTTTATTTATTGGCCAGGGGATTATTTAGATGCCAGTAGTATCTGATGGCTAGCAATTGCATCTGCAAATTTTGTGCCATAAGCTGCATGTTCAATATGTTCCATTTGCAGGACAATAGCATAGAATAGCAATGCTAGTTAGTGCAAACTCAATATCACATTGACTTCCAGATACTAAGACACAAATTATTTTAAATGAGAAAGTATAAATAAATCCTGTATGCATGCTTCAGATAGCAAGTTGTGAGAAAAGTACTATGCTTAGCAAGCAGTTTATAGTATTTATGCAAATTAGCTTTTCTATGGTTTTTGTGTTCACAAGAGAAAATCCTTTTTCTGAATAATTCTGTTTTTCTCTTTTAAAATCATAGGTTAATGTATATGTTACTGAAGTATCAAATTCCCTATTCCATATCTTCACTGTTACATAAAGAATGTATAGTATTTATTAATTTATTCATTTATTTATTTTCTGTATTCCTTTTTTAGGAATGCCAGATAAAGACAGTATGTCAAGCAATGCTCTTTGCCAAGTTGCTAAAAACTGTAATAAGGTAAATCACACATACTTTGCCCTTTTTTTTTTTTGCTGGAGGGGGAGGAATTCAGTTATGAAAAATGCAAAAGTGCAGCATTAAATTGAAAAGAACTGAGTGCAAATGCAAAGCATGTGTTTGATGCACTTGAGTACAGTTTGCAAATTATAAGGATGCTTTAGACATTGTGTCATATAACTGAAGAAAGCAACTGGTTCAGGATTATTAGCAGGTGTACTGCTGCCAAAGTTTGTGTTACAGTCTGGTTTTCCTGTCTTTGTTGGAGAGGTGCTGAGCGTAAGGAAGAAAAGCTGCACTGTGACAAGACCAGTGGATAACCAGTGGATCATAAAATTCATGATTAAATCCTATTTTAAGGCTCAGCTGAGTCTGAACTGATGTATAGACATTGTTCTGGCCCTTTGCTCAGGGAGAATTTTCTCCTGTGTTCAGAGAGCAGCTTTACATTCCAGTTCCCCTTTGTAAAATAGTTCTGTGCCTTCAGCTTCACCAGATGAGGACCCACATGAAAGAACTCATGAATATTTGTATGCCTGGTTTAATAGTGGGATACAGTATATATATAGAGAGAGAGTAATAGTGGGAAGAAATACTGTCAGGCATTGCTATGAAGATTGATGAATTTTAGAATTTTTTTATGGCAGGAGTAGAAAAGTTACAGTAATAAACAGATGCTTAAATGCCTTCTTTCTGGACACAGGAGTTTAATTGAATTCATTTATGTGATGTCTTTAAAAGGTTAAAGGTATTTTTGCTGCACAAAAAATATCTCTTGACAGCAGATAAAGACAAGGAATATTTTAACATGTTTCCTTGACACAAAAATAGCTACTTCCACTTCTCCCTGTCTGTCTGTCCTGCTTCCTCAAGGGTACTGACCTTTCTTAATTGTCACATTCAGCCTTTATTAAATGTATACATGTAACAGTTTGCAGTTCCTTTTCCTAGAGTCTTATTCACTAATGCTATACCACTTCCTGACACAGCCTTATCCTGTAGGAACACAAACATTTTTCCATGCACTGAGTAATAATTCTTAGATACTTAGCACCTTTCATTCTGTAAGCATTTTACAACACAGTTAACGGATTATGCCTAAGTGCTTCTTTAAGTTGTTGGCATTTCAGTGGAACACTTGAAGTCAGGTCAGGGGTCTTGCTTGGCTTCTCATTGAAAGCACCAGGTGCAGAATCCAGAGTAAAAGGTGATGTGTTTTCTGAAGCAGATAAAAGTAACTGATAGAGGTAAGGAGGTGAAAACATCCATCTTCCCTAGAACCTGATGTCCCCCCAGTAATGGGAAGTGATGCTCAGCTGAGGGTAGTAAACACTCTCAGGTACAAATTATTTTAGAAACTGAGCAAAATTTAGTGATTAATACCTTTGCCAGTAGCTGGGCTTTGCTAGCACAACGGGACTGTCCCTGCACAAAATAATCACTTGGGTAGGAGACAGAACTTGGCTGGGACTGGGGCTGAGGCAGGCTGCTCGGGGACTTTTACAGGAATAAGGTCCTTTGCAAACCAGATTATCTTTATTTCCAAGACTCATCTGTAAAACAGACATCATTGTCCCTCCCACACCGTACACATTTCTGTGGAGGGAAGCTGAGTGAGTAAATATGTGGCAGATGCTTGTCACCTTGTTTCATCCTGGATGAGTTCAGACTGTCCCATGGCAAATGTGGCAGAAGAACTTACACAGCATAGAAATGGTTAATAAATTCTGGTTCTGTGTGTTTTCCATGTGACCAAAGTTCTCTTTAATTATGATAAGTGAAAGGTAAATGCTGCAGAGGTAAATACCTGAGTATTTTGTTTACTGCATGCAAGATTCATTCCTGCGGTTTTAAACTGTACAGCTGTTACAATGCTTACAAAAAATGTTCTTCATCACCTGCAGTCAGTTTTGAATGGTCAGGGAGTTAGTGGAATTGTAGGGCCAAATTCCCAGAGTTGTTGACAGCTATTCGAAACAAAAAATCAGGATACCAGAGAACAGCACTGTGTTTGTAGATTTTATATATTTTGCTTATTTTTAGGGTGATGCATGACTTCCAAAATGATGTATCAGGGAAGGGAAATGTTTCCACGACATCTTTAGACTACTTTATATCTTTAGATTGCCAGAATGATGCCTGTAGGGCAGGCAGCAGATGAGCTTGGAGGGGCTTGCAGACTACTCTGTAATGCCCAGAAAAAGACTGAGTGAGGAACTCTCTGAGATTCAGAGAAAGTTCCTCGAAATCTTTCATATGGTAAGAAAACATTACAGTCTTAGACAGAAGGAGATAACATCTTCAGTAGTTCTGATCATTATGCATTTATTTCAAGGTATGTGTGTGTTGTTTTAATTTTCCAGGGAATTTCATAGCTGTAAATAATTTGCTTCAAATGAAATCTAATATATTCAAGTCTGGAAATACAAAATGCATGCTTTTCTCTTTTAGCCTGTGGTGAATCTTTTATAAGCACTGTAATAGGTGGTTTTCCGTATTTGCTAATCATTTGAGTTTCATCTTCATAGCTTAATTTTTTTCTCCTGTCACATCTATTAGTTTTTGATGAGTAACGTAAGATTTTTCTTTTAATGCACGCCTTGAAATTTTCTCACCATATGGGGATGTTTGGTTTTCCTAGTTCATTAAAATCTACAACAAAAATTTCTATTTGGAGAAGGCAGCAAAAAGATTTTCTTTTACCAAATGTGAATTCATTTGCATTTAGGGTTACATTATTGCACATCATTTAATGCAGTATAGCAGTTAAATTGAGCATAAAATACTGAGAGATAGTGTACTATCGTCTTCAGTTATATTTTGGGGAATGGAATAAAAGTCAATTTAATGCTGACTTACATAAGGGAAAACGACACAACTTCAGTCTTTTTTAACTAGGACAGACCAATATCTGTACGCTGGTCTGTGTAGCTCTTAGTTTTTGAAAAACCCATGGAGTAGAGTTGGGTATGTGAGATGAATGTAACCCTAAAGCCAAAATGACAAAATCAATAATAATTTCAAATACATTTTTGGAAAAGACACAGAAGAGTACTTAGGAAGCATGGGAGGTCAGGTTCCAGCGTGCAGGCAGAATAGGTAGTGGTTCTGGTGCCATGTATTACCAGCAGAGCTGGCAGCAGGGTTCCGTGATGTTTCCCACTACAGGATTCTGTTCTTACAATTTGGCCACTTTTTCACTGTTTACGCTGAATTCGCCATGCTGGGAGTATTCTCCTGGCTGATTGTTAAATTGAGATGGATCAAACCTCTCCGACATTGAATTGGAGGAAAACACATGGCAGATATTAGATAGCTTTTCCCAGTTATACACCAGCAATCCTGTCCTTTGGACTAGAAACTTGACATTTGGGACTTATTCTGGAAGTAAGGAATACCATTTGTGACCCCCTAATAAATAACTGTATTGTTAAGCGTTGAAAAAGCTGCAGCTGGCTTGCTAGGCCAGGTACAGTTTCACTGTTGAACTCTTACGCACAGGCTGCGGGCACTGCATGTGCAGAATCCCCACACTGTTTGGTCCTGGGCTGCTTGGGCATTCCTGTGTCAATGCTTAACGGTGTGAGGTTTCTCTCAATGACTTCTTTTAGTTGCTGGAGCAACATTTTGACTATTACAAAAAGACAGACACTGACTGAAAACCAGAGTTGTTTCCCCTGTGCTTTTACACCCTCTACTGGTGTCCAACCAGGAACTGAGTTAAGAAATAGCCCATCTGCTCTGGAGAATGTGAGATGTAGGATAGTTTAAAGAAGAGGGCATTGCAGGACTGTGTTGTAGATACACAGGAATGAATGTGGGTGGACCTGTTGAGAGCACGAACCTCCACTCTCCTATGGACACTGGTGCTGACTACTACTTTCTGGTATTGGCAAATGTCTTAAACTCCTTTGCAGACTGTAAATGCCTAAGAGAGCATAGGAATTATTCACAGAAGGAACAGAAATCTATGATTTATAAGTTATTTATACAAGTAGTAGATAGTAAAAAAATTCTAACCCTGCTAACGATCAAAGCTGAAGTTTCATATTCTTTTCTGTAATGGAATCTCCATATTGCATTTTGCTAAAAGAACCCCCACATCCTCAAGAAGGTACACAAAAAAATTCTGCTTGAAAGGAAGGCTGAAAAATTAAGTACTCAAAAGCAGAGTATTTCAAGATAGGAGGCTGACTGAGCAGTGTTAATGAAGTCCTCCTAGACATGTTTGTTATGCTACAGACTTTGATTACCTGTTCACATAAATTTTTCCTGTGACACACGTAATTAAAACATCGTCTCACCTCAAAAACCATGCTGGCTTTCTTTTTGTACAACTTAATCTTTGTGTAGGTTTAAAACCTACATTAATCTGTGCCTTATTCAGTGAAAGCATGCATCCTAAAAGGGGGAAGGTGCTTCTTCATCTCCTTTTTACTAATTAAACCATACTGAACACAGAAGATATAATCAGATTAAGTTGTGCAAGTTCATACAATTATTCTTACTCTTGGTGAAGACTATGTATTTTTTTCTAAAATCTCTCATGCTTTATTTCCATTTGGTTCCCTATATTGTCTTCAGGTTTTTATTATCATAAAGAGTTACAGGAGCTCCCCCTTGTGCACTATGTAATATTCAAAAAATGTATGAATTGAGTTTGTGAAACTTACAGGCTGAAATGTCCACTTTATGTTTTCGATGTAATGTCTCCAAATCCTGTAAACTGGAAGCTCATTAGAAGTGATTTATTTTAAGGTATCTTGTATACCAAAGCTCTGATAGGATGTGCTGCAATATTCATATGAAAGTCACCTTTTCATCCATCTTCTTCCCTGGTTAATTTGGTGTGGTAAAATACAGATTCCTTTTCTCTTCTGAGTTTTCAATAAGGCTTAGGAGCCATGTTGATTTTTTTGCATTTAAATAATTTGGGTGCTTGTGAAACCTAATTTGCTTTTCTATCAACTCTAAATGCATTTAATGCCATTCTATAGAAAAGATTTTTCACTGGACAGAGAAGGACGTAATCAAGAGCTAATCCTCAAAATATTGCAATTTCAACATTGCCAGGTGAATGAATATTCACTTATTTCAATTTTCAAGCACTTAAGTGTAGCTCTGGGCATTTGAAAATACACTGTTTGTAAAGATGACACTGCAATTCACTAGGTACAGCCTTGAAGAGCCCCCACAAGACACCAGTAATAATCATGTTCCTTCACCATATTAGCTACTCTATCAATACACACAATCATTTTCCTTCTGATTTCTCTATATTTCGGTTTACTTTTCTCAGACAACTGAAAAGAAAGCTTATCTTTTAACATATTTGGTGTATTGTCAAATGTGGAATTTGATAGAGAATTAGCAGAATTCTAAAGGGAGTGTTTCACATTCTCATGAAACTGTGAGCCAAAAAAAAAGAACACAGAGGGAAAGAGAACAGGAAAGCAGGCAGTGTTCTATCGAAGTGCAGTGACAAGTTGTTGGTTTAGAAGTTGTAGCATCTCCGACATACACATGAAAACTGTGTTAAAGGATAATTGCTGTGTGGATGGTTTATATAACTGCTCAGTGATATGTGTGCATTAATTCCTATTCTATTCTGGGCTCTGTGCCAGAATTGGTTCTCCTATACATTGTTCACATAGGGTTAAAAAATAATTTCCTTTAATTTTCTGCTTTTGAAGTGATTGCATCAAAGCACTATGTGCAAATATTTCTAAATAATGTCTTTGTGCAGTCCTAACTGCACCAGTTACTTTAGGGGGCTGCTCTGATATTTTGGCACCCATTTCACATATATGAAAGTAATTTTCTTAGAGTCTGTTTGAGTTCCTCATTTTACTTTTTGAGTTCCTCATTTTACTTTAAGTGAAAGTGCTCAGGGTTCAATCATTATCACAGCCTGTAACAATTTGGCTAGTGCAGAGGCTGTGCATACAGTCCTTGGCAATGACTCACATGGTGACAGCATATGGCAGGGGAGATAACAAAGACAGGAGTGTGACAGGAGTAGGAGTCTGTGAAAAATACGTTTTTCATACATTAGTAAGGAACTTCATCACAAAAAACATGAATGTCTTTCTATGTCATCAGAGCTCTTTAATGTAAACAAAATTGTTAGTAAGTCTGCTGGCTTATGCAAGTAGACTTTGCGTAAGCTAAATCGTTGTAGAACCACCGTGGAAGGGTTTGGGTACGTCACTATCTCCAGTTCCAGCCCTATGGAGATGATACATAGCTGTAGGCTTCCCTTCCGAATGCCAGTGTGAATAGCAGTATTTCAAAGGAAAGCTTGCAACACCCCATCTTCTGTTATACAACTCTGCTACCTGGTAATCTATGAAATAACTGTGATCCATGATTCCGTTGGGTACCCTGACTTCTGGAGACCCTAATGGCAGTTTCTACTGGAAACAGTTTCTTCTGCTCTATCTAATTGTATAATTGCGCAGACCAATACAGAACTAGCCAGAGTAGCCCCAAAATGAAACCTGCTGGCCTCTTTCAGAGTAGCAGAGTAATCAAGTACTGACCCTGCAGACTAACCTTCTCCTCACAAAAGGGTTGTGGAGATGCTTGGGGTAGCACAGGGAAGGCAGTTTGGCTGAAGAGACGTTTTCCTTTTCAAACTCCTCATGCCTGTGAATGAGTGTTTAGATAAAGAAACTAAAAAATGTTAAAATTAACAGAAATTCCTAGAAAATACTAAAATTTGTAAAATAATATTGTGAATTAGGTGTGTGGCCTTCCTTCCACAGGAGCATCACTCTCAGTTCCACTCGTTTGAGGACACAGCCTACTGCCTTACCTGCCAGCACTGGCAAGGGCAGTCTGATAATATATATTGTGGAGTCACATTTGATGACTCTTGCTCCTTGGCTGTGTTTTCTGTGTGATTCTGTCTCAAGCCATGAAAAACATGCACATATGCTCCATTTATCTCCTGCAGTTGAAAGGAGAAAGAGGGGGTAATTATACTGAGAAAAAAGATAGTCCTTTTCAAGGTTCATGTCTTCAGGCAAGTCAAGCGTATACAAGTAACACATTTGGCATTTATATTTGAAACAGCAAAAGGAATTTTTTTGAATCTTGTAATTATTTTCTCAAGTTTGGCAGAAAAATTGGATCGGGGATCTTAAAATCAGATTCTTTTCAGTCACTCATCTCTCCCATCATTTTGACTGCCTGTCCTGCAATACATGCTGGAAATTGGTATTCAACAAAGTCAATTATAGTCCTGAGTCAGTAAGAAGTAATCAATGTGTCTGATCTGATCATTTAGCAGCATCTTTTTTTGCTTGTGTACGGATGACAAAAGTTTGAGAGGTTAATAAATAGAGGGGAAAAGCTGCCCCATGATTTTGTTCTTTTTCTTGTGTTAGCTAGCTAAGAGCAGAAGCCCCTTGTGCTGTCTGCACAGAATAGCACCACCACCAAAACAAGTGCCCAGTTCTTGGAGCTCATTTAGAGCCATTCCAAGTTAGAATTGCAGAGGCAAAAATGTCAGATATCTACAACAGAGATGAAAATATAATTAGGACTGTTAACTCCAGTGATGGTTAAGGCAAAAGTGCTGTTGAGGTTTTTATGATTTATGACTTTCATTATTTATTCTTTTTGTAAATTTCCTTCTGGAAGAAAGCTTGGCACAAGATTTGGAACATGTTTGATCTTTGTGTGCTTTATCATCAGTGATGCAGCTGTCTTAAAATTAAAGATAGCAGTTAGTGAGGAAATACAAATACACATAGCTGAGTTGGATAGTAGAGAAATAAAAAGAATATATAATTTTGACTCTAAAAAAAAAGAAAAAAAAATTCTTACTTCCAATACCAGTTATTACACTGCTTCTAATTAGGATTACTCAGAGACACTTGTTTCCATCTCCTGAAATGGAATTACATAAACAATTTGTATAATAACCTTAAATATGAACTGGATGGAGAAAGAACCAGTAGCTTAACAGAGGAGAATTATGATTATGTCTTTTTAAACCTCTAGTACTGCTTTGTCCATCCTCATTCTTTAAAGTAGCTGATTTCAAATGTATAAATCTGAGGAGGCTAAAGAAGCACCTTCTCTCATGCCACTCTTTCCTTGTAACCTTTTGCACAATGGCTCAGATGGTTACGTTTCTCCCGGACACATTTTCTGACCCAGCCCACCTTAGAGCCTCATGAGCAGTGACACCAGAAGCAGAGGGAGTGGCTGTGCAATGCAAGGATGGTGGGAAGATCAGCTCCCAGAGCAAAGCACTTTTGGGCCAGGAAGAACTGTGGTGCTGTGGCTGCCCTTCCACAGCAGCTTCCAGTGACCTGTGCCAGGATTGAGGGCACATGTCCTCTCCCGTATAACTTCTCCTACATCTCTTCTGTCTACAACCGGCCACGTATGCCCTCTCTTCCATCAGTCTGACATTCCTGCTTGCCTGGTGGCAAGGGAGCAGAACTGTCAGAAACACATAAACTTTATTTTCTGGGATTAATTTTCTTACGTTTCGGATGTAAATTAGCTTCCTGGCCAGGGCCAGCACAAGCAACAGGACAGAGGTGTGGAATTCAAGGAGGGGATGGACTGCAGTTGTCCTGTTTGAGACTGCTGTGACCTGTCTGCAGCTGTGAACATCTGACCTTGGCATGAAGCATCGCCGAGTCTGATTGCTAGGGACTGTCACTCTTTTCTACCCCAAACCTGGCATTTCTGCCAGCCTACATTAGCTGCACACGAAGCAGAGGGACAACTGGCAGGGGATTGCTTTGTCAGGCCAGCTTGCAGCTCTCTTCCACTTCACTGCTAAATCACAAATGAATCTGTGTGATTTCAGTCTCCTGTGTTTAAATACAGATTTGTATAATGTATTTCTGTTATTGCTGTAATACATATACAGATCCAGTTAAATATTTGTTCCCCTGCCTCCTCTTGAGTTGTCTAAACTGTGTTCAAAGCCAGTCTAGATTAGGGATTTTCAGCCTGAGGTCTGCAGGCTGCTGGGTTCTGGCAGCTATTCCAAGTGACACTGAGAAACAAACCTAAGAAGAGCCTATTGTCACTGGCTGAACAAGGTTCCTTATCTTCACTGGCAAAACTGTAGGGGTCCACAAGCTAAAGGAGCCTGACAACCCCCCCTTCCCTTTTGTTTCCCCCAATTCATTTCATACTCTGCCGAGTGTCAGTGTTAGCTGCTATGAATTCCAGGGCAATGTTGGAAAAACCTGTGTTGACAAAACTGTAACAGTCAGGTTTCTGATATCCCTTATACTGTAAAAATATAGCCACTGCTCCACAGCAGTCCTGGTCCTGTGTAATACTGGTACGCTGGTCTGAACTGGGAAAAGGAGGAAGGAAAGGAAAACTAGGGGGTTGCCTTGCTAGAACTCCTGAATGCTACTTACTCTGTTTGGTTTCTTCAGTGTTACAGTCAGTGTTCCTGAAATGCTGTCTTTTGTCTGGCTTTTCTGCCTTGAGGTTTAGGGTAGAGAACCTAGATTTCTGCCTGGAAAGTGCCTTGTGATCTAGTGGCAGCACAGACACTGGACAATATGCAATAATATTGGCTTGCAATACACCAGAAGTTCCTCAGGATGCATCTTCCTTTCCCCAAGACAGTCTTGTAGCCAACTGTCATGGAGAAGCTGAAGATTCCTACATTATTGCAGAAATTATGGGTATTTTAACATAAGGTAGCTGGGAATACTCTGTGTACATTCAGTATTTCCAGGCAAACTGGTTTGGATTATAGTAATTAAATTTTTCTGGAACAGCAAACATTTTTACACTGTGATTTGCTTTACATAGTGGAACAGTCGTTATCCTTTATACAACCCACAAAGAGTCACTAAAGAGTCAATTAAGCCAAAGAAGATTTTGAGATTATGTTTAAAAAGGAGGTGAGTGGGTTGACAGATGGCAGGAGCAGAATTTTGGCTGGACGAAGCAATATTTCTAGCAATGATGTGAAAATAATGCCAACATTAAAGAGAAATAGGAGAAAGGGTATAAATTACAAAATACATACAATAGGTGCTTTTCCATTTCACAGGGACAGGGCTGGTTCTGTGATATCCCTAAAAGCCAGACATCACAGAATTTACACAGCTTGGGCTACATACTGAGAGAGGTAAAAAGAGGTCATCTCTTTCAGAAACATACTATGGTGAATTGGGATGTAAAGAGATGTGGTTAGCTAGGGAAAATGTCAGGTAGAGTAATTTCACCTCTCCCTATCAGTCTTGGGTTAATTATTGTACTGTTCTGTGTGCATTTGTGGAGACACTTTTTTTCTCAAGTTGTAATAAAGATTCATTTAGCAACAGAAGCATCTCAGAGTGTGTTTAGAAATGGCTGTCCCTCATTAGTCTTCGGGGAAAATGAGCTAAATTCAGAACAATAAGAATAAATGTGAACAGGCCTGGTTTAAATAGTAGCAAGTTAGGGAGCTGCAAGCTCTGTAGGAAGTTGGGAGAGAAAAAGCAAATTTACAAATATGAAATATTTATTATTTTTCAATTTAAATCATATTTTATTTGAGTTGACAGGAATGAAAAGTATTATTCTTTTGTTATTTTATTGGATAATATCTAGTGTTCAAACAAATGCCCATTAACTCAATATTTGTATCTTATTGACAGATTATTCCCATTGCATTGTGGAATTAATGTGAAGAAAAGGGCATATTGATCTTTCTTGTTCATATCAATAATTTGATTCCAAATGCCTCTGTATGTTTTTAATCAGTACAATTACTGACACTGTATCTAAAGAATGCTGAATTAACTGATTAACTAACACAGTTATGAGTTCCATTTCACACTAGTTAAAAGTGTGAGACCACGTTTGGATTTCAATATAAAAGAAAAAGAAAAGCTCTTACCCTACACAGCCTGAGAGACTTGGATGAGACAGGATAGGTAGCGTGGTTCAGCACAGCAACACCCTCCACTTTGAAAAGCTTTTTGTAGACATCATGGGAAATAGAAGTTTTAAGGAAGATAAGAAGGTTGTTTTGTGGATATTTGTCAAGAGCAGAATGCTTGTCTTTTCCATTGACACACAAATACGTAAATTAAACAGAAGTGCTTGAATTTTTTTTTTATGTTTATGACAGAAGACTTAAAACTGTTAAGTAGAGAAATACTTCGGCTGAAAGAAGAATGTTTGTGCTTTTTGTGAAATGTTTCTGGTCTAGCCATCAGTTTGGGATTTCCTTCCTCTGTTTACTTTCATGTACTACAGAAACAACCATTTACGTTTTTTGGGAAATATATTCAATGTGGATGGAAAACATCGATATAGATCATTAAAAATCTCCTTCTGTGAAGTAGAACACCAGAACATATCACACTGGATATTGTTGGATTATTCTTTCTCAATTTCGTTTTTAACAAAAATTTATTTCTGGAAAGGATGACAGGAAGAAGAATGAGTAGATAGGGAAGCTGAATCTGAGGCTGATGTGCTGCACTCCTTCAATGTTTTTTTCATTTGATGTACTTTCACACAATGCACTTCCTGAACTTGGAGAATAAGGAATGTGGAATCACCAGAAGAGGCACAAAATGGATTTAAATTAAATTCTCTAGCCCTCTTGACAGAGGCTTTACATTGTTGGTGACCTCCCCCGGGTATTCAGGAGGTAGCCTTAAACGCCCTCTAGCCCTGTCTCACTTTGATGACTTTCTGTTTCTGTGTTAAAATCATTATAAAATTCCCAGAGTGAATTTGTAGACACTAGACTTCCAGGATTTCAGTTGCAGCACTCAGCAGTGTTTTCAGTTGCTTATTCTCGTCGCTTGTTGAAGATGTGAGTAGATACTCTTGTCCCCATTTTACTGATGGAGAGATTGAACCACTCAAGGGTGGAATGACTAACAGGGGTCACACAGTACATAAGCTGCTGTCACCCAGGAGGCACTGGTTCTCTTGCCTCACTTGGGTGGTGTTTTGCCTACACTGAAGCCAAGAGTTTTACCACTAATTTTAATAGGTTCACAATTTCACACCATAATTCACGCTCCATCCAGGTTTTGGTACCTATGTGTTTGACGTGAAAACACTTAGTATAAAATTTCACTGCCTAGTCTTCAAAGGACAGTTCCAGCACCTGGATGTAATTGAAGCCTAGGAGAGCCCATCCGATCCTGTTCATCTCGAGGGAGTACCTTCTGGGAGTCTTGGAGGTGGGAGATGCTGACCAAAGTTATAGAGGTATCTGGAAATAAGTGAATCCATCAGAACCTCATTAGTCTTTAACTTCCTTTCATTTTGCTTGTGTATCTATAACATGAGTGAGAGACAGGTCTTAAAAACTGGTAACCTTACTGTCTAATATTTATTGTACTTTTTAAATCTTCATCATTATAGTTTGTTTCTCAAGAAGTAAGTAATTTCGGGTGAACATACTGTTAAAGGCATGAATACTAAGAAACCAGTAACTTGCATGAGAGACAATGAAAAGAAGTGATTTATTCTTTTGTAGGGTAAAAAAATGCCACAGCAGAGAAACCCATGACAACGCTGGTTTGAGATTCTTAATGGTAACTGTAGTCACACCTCTATCAGAATATCGGGAATGCTCACAGCAGAGTTAGCATTTTCTGACATTTTATTCAATGCATGCATTGTAGTTATAGCAGCTGTTTCATTGTAGCAGGGAAGTAGAAAAATGACAGGAAAATAAGACATCATTAGCCATGTTCTGAGGTTTTTTTGTGCACTGGTCATAGTCTGTTTCAATATTCCTTTTGCCTTTGACATTCACAGTGAAGTATCATTTTTGGTAATGGCTGAATCATTTTGTGTTTAACGGACAGACATTTATAGTTTGTCAAGGAAACATTGTGGAAGTGTTAATAATGCAATTTCAATTTAACTTTCTAAAATAATTTTGCTACACTGAATATTTGAGAATTTAAAGGGACACATTTTCCTGTTTATGCTATTAAAACATGTAGATTACTAAAGAAAAGCAATTTTAGAATGTATTTTAAAATACAGCATAGTCTTCACATTGTATTACATTTAAAGAATATAGAATTTAAAACAGTCATGATTATTCTGAGTATTTTGATAGTAGCCCATTTTCTGACAGTATTCAAAGCATTTTACAAAGGTAGAAATTATTAATATCCTTCTCTCAGAAAAGGGGAAAATGAAACACACTGTGATTACGTGATTTGTGTAAGGTCACGCAGTCAGAAAAACAGAATAAAACTGAGCTGTCTTAACCACTGGTCCTGACAATTTCTACTAGGCTATTTTACTTGGTTTAGTTAGTTTGTAGTTAGTTAGATATATGGGTATTTAGATTACAGGTGCTGTAGCTTTATGAAACTCAGGAGATTTTTAAAATGTGATTACTTCCCTAATTTTGCAAACATCCTGTGACTGTGTGTTCCTGTGTTCATACCTTGGCCTTTTCCCCATTTTTGCCATTTACGGATGTTTCTCAAGGAACTACAGTGGTTGCCTTCTGTGAGCATAGGTGGCTTGAAGATGCTTCGGTAGTACAATTTTAGACTATGTAGCCTGGCTACAGATCCTTTTAAAACAAGTGATCTTTTTGAGTAATTTGTCCTTTGTTAATTGCAAAGTGTTGCTAAGTCACTTACAGACCTGGCATTCTTGGGACTTTTCCAGTTAGGAGATGTGAGGAGGCATTTGCTCTTTGGCTACCAGTGCTGTCTTGTGGAGAGTGCTAGGGAGCACCAGGCTGGTCCTGCCAGCTGCTACATACATTTGTGAGAGAGAGTGAAGATGAGAATGAATTGTTTACACCATGTGAGTAGTGATGGCTGCGTTTCCATGTCCACTTTTGTTGTCCTCTGAAGGAGTGTGGTGAGGTCTCCCTGTAGATATGACTGTGGTCTGAGTTGGACAGAGCTCAGTCCTGGTAATGAGTTCCAACCATCAAAAGTCCCCGTGACAGGGAGTGTGTGCCAAGGTTTCTTATGGACTGTGCACCCTGGGGTGTTGCATAGAGGTCATAACATAGGTTGTTTTCTGATGACAAGCAGTGGTCGGTGTATCAGCGTGTTCTACACAGGGCTACTCCAGAGATCCAGTATACAATAACAGAGCACAAAAATTCCTGCAATATTGGTTACATTTTCCTTCAAATTTTGACAAAAATGTGTTTCAAAGGACCTTTTTGTGACAGGATCTTTGGTCAGCTGCTTCTCTGTTGTTTTTCAGCAAGCTACATTCAATAAGTATGTTTTACCTGTAATATCCTAGCAGAGGTTGGTGCAATCTGCATAGATACTTTTTCACTGCAGCTGGAAATACAACCAGTGGAGTTAACTTTAGGATACTCTATCCAAGACTGCTTTCCACCTGAAAATGCACTCCAACTATACCTGCACTCCAGCCGTGATACTGTGTACTCAGCTTTATCCCTGCTATATGGTTATTCTGTAGTGCTGAAATACTGGCTTGTACTGGAAAAAGAGCCATCTCTACAAAGGCTCCGCATCTTTGGAGTTCTTATCCATGTATTTGTTCTGAAGTAGCTCAGATAGGTGACATTACAAAAAAATGGAGAAAGAATGGTAGGAGTAGAAGGGAAGGTGTTGCACGGGAGGGCTGTGGGGACTTTGGCTAACTATCAGCTGTATCTTACTGACTGGCTATATTTTTGCCAAAATTGTGGGAATGGTTATATGGTATATTTTATTTCCTCCCCTGTGAACCAGAGAGGGCACTGGAAGCCTATTGGGAGATGTATACAAGGATATTCAAACATGTCAGTCAGAATATCAGTCATCAGGAATCATTTGGAACCACTAAAAGCTAAAGATGCTCTGCTTTCTGAGATACACCTAAGAGACTCAAATGGCATGGGCCTGACTCAAAACTCATTGAGTCACTTAGGGGCTTCCCACTGATTTCAGGAGGATTTGGACCCTAAATCACCAAGAGCAGTAAATAGTGAGGATGTAAAACAAACAGACCTCTCAGTAATGTGACTGTTGCTGCTGTCACCTTTTGACTTGTGTGGCTTTTGTCCTTTGTTTCTTCTGGATCCCCTGCCAGCCAGCAGGAAAACAGATGTCACTTGCAATTCTTTTCAATGTCCCAAATGAAAATAAAGGAATCAACACTAGTGCACAGGTTTATCTGATCACCCTGATAACCCCACATGCGGTGGTTAATTCCAATCAATACTAAAACTTGTTCTCTGTTCAGAGATGAGCTACACTGAGGTCATGGGAAAAACATGATTCATTGGCTTTTGTTTTATTTCATCTTAGTTCTATGCAATACATATTTCCTACGTTAGTATTTCAGAGTAGTAAATTAGGTCCTTCAATCTTTTCATTTTGTAGATCCAAACTGCTGTAGATCTAAAGCATTAATTCATATGTAAAGGCTCAGAAACATCCCTTTGCTATTTAACAAGAGGAAGAGAAAAATCTAAAAGAGATGTTCTTGGATTTTATTTAGCAGATTCAAATAACTTGACAAATACAGAGCTCGTGTTAGGTCTCTTATTATTGTACTCATTATTTAATTTATTTGTTTGCACATGGCTTGCTCAGTGATGTAAGAAAAATAAAGGCAGGCCTTGCCCTGTAGTTAGAAATCCAAGGCCTATTTCTCCAGAGATTAGGTGTGTGCATAAAATTATACACATGAATAGTCCTATTTAAGTCTATAGTATTGCTCTCATGCATAAATATTTGAATCTTGAAAGGAATGGAGGCTAAAATTATTACTTTCTCTGCTTCACCCCAATTTAAATAGGGAGTTTTGTGATTGGCTTCGTGAAGAGTTTGTTTGAATGGCCCAGATGTGAATCCATAAATGTACAGATGGGGAGTTTGTCAGTGTTGATGCCGAAAGCCTTTTTATCACAGTTTCTCATAATATTTTTCTGCTTTTCTCTACCAACACCTGCAGCTTTTCCTTCTCCATCGTCCAGACCCATATGACCTCCTTCCCTACAGGGAGGATCAGCAGGTCATAGTAAACTGTTTGAGTGTGCACTAGTTGGAAAAAGGCATGAAGTAGCTAAAGCTCAAGATGGTATTGCTGTGTTGCTTTATCTCACACTGAAGGAAAGCTAAGAGCAGGTACACTGGTCACTTCTGTGGCCAGGAGATGAGTAATAATTTGTAAACTATTCTAATTGGTTTGCTTATTTGAGCTCCTTGCATGATAACTTTTCCCTTATTCGGAAGTCCTGAAAAATGTGATCATCAAGGAGCTCTTGACACATGTACTTTACATTTACATTGTACTTTAGTCACAATAATTCTTCAAAGGTACCAGGATGTTTTGTGGCACTCTGCTTACTCTCTGCTGTTTTATAGGGAGAGTTAGTTATTTTTTTACTAAGTGCTTTCTAAGCATCCCTTAATGGGAGATCCAAGATTGTAAAAACTCACAAAACACTCACTCTTGGTCTTCAGCCAAGCTGTGACAATTACCCTCAGATACTGTGCCTTACAGAATCCATATCTATTCTGACAGGAAGTTGTTGCTGGAACACTGTATCTCCTATTAACTAATTGATGTTGTGTTTCTCTGCCTTTGAAGCATGACTTGTGTTTCTATAGTAAACTCGTTCCAAGCCCTGTGTTTCCATTTGTAGTGTTCAAGCTCATCTCCAGTGCAGCCAGAGTTCACTGCAGCAGCTTTGAAAGGCTGTAACTTTGGGGAACTCTTTGCTGGGCAAGTCTTTTGGCTGGTGATGGCGTTGCTCCTCAGTAGGAGTGACTGCCTTGCTCTCTGGCATCCGGGCTCACTGCTCTGTGAGCTCTGTTACTGACCGCCTCTTTAAGCACTACCCTGTGCTTGAACTTATTTTAGACTTGTGAAGGTGTCCTCAAAAATTGCACAGTACCATGTAATGAGACTGAAAGCTACTTAAGGAAAGCGTCCAGTCCACCCCCGAGCCACAGTGTTACTCCTGACAGATTCCTTATGTATCTTCCCAAGCCTCTGAAGACGGAGGAACCAGACCTCCCTGGCAATGTGTGCCAGTGTTCACTGTTCACGCTGCTAGAAAAGCTTCACTGATGCCTAAACTGAATTTTTTTCACAGCAATTTAAATTATTTCCTGATCTCTACACAGTGGACCAGGTCTTTTCAAAGGCCTTTTAAATCTGAAGACGTTTTTTATCACACTTCTACTCAGACTTGTCATTTCCTTAGCTGAACAACTTTGATTATTTATGTTGCGCTTTCTGATTATTCTTGATGCTTTCCGCTAAAATCTGTCCAGCTGGTTTAGATGCTTGTGAAGTAAAGTGGGCAAATGAGACACAGTGCTTTAGTTTAGGTCTTATCTAGGCTGCCTAAAGCAGAACAGCATTATGTATCTAATGTATTGCTACATCCCATTGCTGCTTTCACACAAGTATGGCATTGATTATTCAGTTGTGTTTAATATTTAAATATTTAAAATATTATAAACCTTATTTATTTTTCTGTAGAACTGCACTAAGACACTTGTTCCCTATCCTGTCTTTATATAGCTGATTCTGCCTGCTTCAGAAAGGTAGTCAGCACTGTGGTACATAAAAGCATCATTTTTTTAATGCCAATGTTACAACTGTTTCAAATTGTAAACTTATTCTGCAGTGTACATTCAGTCCCTCTCATTCTGAAGTCTCCTGCAAAATCAATAAGTGTACATTCTGCTTCATCCCATGTTAATATTTAATATTATCAGATGTGATACATTCCTGAAAATGCTTCTTGGAACAGACCTCTGGTATGACTGTCAGTTTGACTTTGCTTCACTAATAATAATTGCTTTCAAAATACACTTTTCCAACTGGTTTTGCACCTATTTTGTAAGAATTTAATCTGCCTGTTGCAGAGGAGAATATCTGATGAGACAGTGCCAAAGCCTTACTAAAGGATTGAAAATCTACTGTTTCTTCTCTGATCTATCAGTGTTGCTACCCAGTCATGGAAAGAAATTAGATCAGTGTGGCATGATTTGTTCTTGGTTAATATATGTCACGTGTGACTCATCTCCCTGTTCTTTTCCAGGTGCTTACAAATGGACTTTTTCTAGGAAGACACATTAAGCTGACATGTCTGTATTTTTTCAGCTCCTCCTTTTCGCATATTTTTGTCTTCTGCTGCCTTCCTTAGTCCCAAGAGTTGTCAGAGGTGGCTGCTGACAGTTCCATGATGGTTGCAGCCCTCTTTTAAGTTTCTTCAAGCTCTTCAAGTTTCCTGCATGAAATTCTACAAACACAGCCAGTCTGAAAATAACTAATTCATGTAATGTTTTCTTAAACTTTTTTTTCCCCCAGGCTGAGATTTTATTCTTGTCACTCTACTACTTAGGAGATTAGCCATCTGTCTGCCACTGATCTTTCTAATGAGCACTGATAAAAAATGAATCACCTGTTTCTGACCTTCTTGAACTGTTTGTCCATAGATTTCCCTCTTTTGAACAGTAGCTCAACACTTTTTGTTTTCTTTGTTTTACTATGATGTATTTGTGAAACTTTTTTTATCTCTTGACATTTCTTGGCAGCTCTGTCTCATTTTAAACCCTTGCTTTTCTAATTCTGTCCTTTGTTATTCAATGTATATTTTATACTTTCCTACTGTAGACCCCCTGCTTTCTCCTTTCTGTACATTTCCTTCTCGTGTGTCAGTGAAGAGCTCTTTCTTTAGCTGAATCTTTACTACACCTCCTAGTTAGTTCTGTGCTAGTATATATTGTATGTGTGATTGGTACTGTTTAAGTTACTACCAGCTCTCATTAACTCCTTTTACCTTACACTTGGTCTCTCATGACCCACTCCAGGAATTTAGCTATTAGTATTTTTTGGAAACTTTTCTTCCTAGTCCATTGTTTGTACTTTGATGTTCTTTCTTCCTTCTGTCAAGTTCTGACTCTGGATCATTTCATGATCACCTTCACCAAAGTTATGTTCTGTCTTTGCAGCTGATCCTTCTGTATTGGTCAGGATCAAATGCAGGTGAACAAGCCTTCCTGCTGCTTTCTGCAGATTCTTGTGCTGTGTCTTAGCTTTCACCTTGGGTTTTTTCTGTGCTTTTGAGTTGAATCAGATTTCTTCTAAATGCTGTCTTTTATTCTGTTCTGATTAGGTTGGGAGATTTATTGACAAATCTTCATCCATATTCAATTTTTTCACCTATTACTTTTATTCATTTTTGTCAAAGCTTAATTGAAACTCCAAAGAACAAAAACATGCATTTGTTTTCACTAGTCTGTTGCTGTAAAAATCTCATATATTTTTCTCCTGTAAGTATATTCCTAACTAGAATTAAAATCTGAAAGCTAGATTGAGTATATTGTATCTGTTTGAAATTGTTTTTCAGTGTTTTTGTTTGCATTAGAGGCATCTTTCAGAAGATTCTTGCTATTCTTTGCATGCTTTAACTGCAAATGTAGACTGTCTAAAATAGGATCCGCACAGTTCCAGAAACCAAGAAATATTGGGGGATATGCTACCGTCCTTCTGGTCAAACAGAAGTGTTAACTTAAAGGAGTCTATGAAAAATCATGGACTTTTTAATGAGAAAAATCAGGAATCCCATTTTAATTGTATTGATTTGGCTTTTCAGAGACTTCTTTAAGGTATGAGTAGAAACAGAAAATGTTTTGCATTGCTTTCCATGTACAGCCTCTCTGTTAAGGTTATTGATTTCTGTCATGTGCTTCCCTCATTTTCCCCTTCCCAGCTGCCCTGTAGTCTCTTAGTGTATTCTTAGCTCTCAGCACTATTTGATTACTACAAGGACTTTGTCACATCATTAAAATCCTGTGGGAGCTGATGAACAGATGCCCAGCTTAAAGAAACTGATACCCGGCAACCCAGAAGTGCATAGCACATGTTTCACCTTACTTCTGACCGGGCTGTCCTGCCTTTGCTGTACAGGTGTAAGAGAGCTGTGGCTGCCATGGGCCAAAGTGCAAAGTGTTGCCCTTGTGGGAGACCTCTGTGTTGGGTATGATCTGCCCTGTCGGCAAGCCCAGAGCACCAGTCAAATTCGGCCCTCGTGTCGTGTCTTCTGACATTTCACACTAGAAGTGAATTTGATCCATGCTCTTAACTACCAGTAAAATGTCTTCCCATCATTCTGAGGTGGCTACTGAAGTTTGGTTTTGTTCTCCTTTTGTCTCCATTTCTACTGTACTTTAACCCTCTGCTTTCCTTTTTCCTCTGTGTTGTGCCACGTGCTTCCTGTCTCCCCTTTCTTTTCATATTTTTGTTATGTGCCTATTTTCCCATTTCTCTCATCCCCTTCTCTGCTTCTCCCCTATAGAGCCCTGATAGTCTTCCCTTTCCCTCTTCCCTTTGCAGAACCAAGCCACTTGCTTTGTTCTTTTCTCTTTCCCTCACCAGCCTCTTTGTGAAAGTCCTTACCCGGGTCTCTGCGAGTGGCCTGCGTGTCTCTGCGTTTCAGAGAGCAGCAGTAAAAGGATTGCCAGCTCAGCCTGGTGATAGTTTAGAAAACACAGATAGTGGAAGCAGAGCTTTATCTCCATTCCTGTTTCTTGTGCTCTGCTATGAGGAAGAAGAGAGCTGAATAGAAAAAGGTGCTGAAGGAGGAGAGAGTTTCGATGGTCAGGGGCTGGATGGCAGAGCAGATGCTTGTGGAGCAATGCTGTTGCGCCCACTGCAGGTGGAGAGCAGGAGGAAGAGCTACCTATGCCTGCATAGGCTCAGATCTGGTGTGACATTTGGCCATTGCACAGTTCATTGGTACTTCAGAAAGTTAAGCATGCATTTGTTATTCATCTTCACCTGTCATATTACCATCTTTAGGTAAGTTTTGTCTTTAGGATGTCTTCAGAGAGCTTTTTCTATTCGTGTCTCCTGGGCAGAGCTTGGACGTACATGTCATTCTCTGTTATTACAGCTTTTTTGTTCTTTTTTTACTTTAGCCTTTATTTTATTTTACTGGTCAACCTTTAAAAAACTATTTAATTTCATTTTATTTTTCAGACACCTCTTATTGAACCTCACATCCCACATCGTCCTACTAAAACCATTACACAGGTAATAGGATACACATGTGCTGTAGAGCCAGGCCATTAGAAAAATGGAAATAACTATTTCCAACAGTGTGATAGGAATCAACTGAAGTGATGCTTTCTGCTAGATGTGCTAAGTATGTGAGACTTAAAATCCCAAATATATACAACACCGCTCTGCAAAAGTAAGCATCTGTGCAAGGACTTTTAATTCAGGGAAAAGAGAACTTGTGTTTTGTTTTGCAGAAGGCAGCACAGAGATTCCAGAAAGTTTAAAATCTGTGTGGCTTTATCCTTTTTTTTTTTCTTCATGATCACCAAGGTTCCTTCAGAAAAGATCCTCAGAGCTGGAAAGATTTTGCGGAATACAATTCTGTCCCGAGCCCCTCACATGATAAGAGATCGTAAATACCATCTGAAGACTTACAGGTGTGTGAGCTGATTGTAGAGAGGTCTCTGAATTTCTATGCCTGCCATCCTCTTGATTTGTGATTTATGCCTTACCATACTTGCAGGTCTCAAAAGGTCTGAAATTATTTTGTGATGCTATTTGAGTCTGGATGTTATGCAGCCTTTAATGGGCCTGGCAAATCCTTTCTGAAGTAATTTGACTGGAAATTGAGTCCATGATTGTGAACAGAGTATTCACATACAAAAACTCTTCCGAAGTTAATAGCATAGTTAGCTGGAATATTCTGTGTAATGCCAAGTTAAAATGTAGATTCTGTTCTCTTCATCTATCAGTAAGAGATGATAGAAAAGCTCATTAATATATTATGTTACTGTACTGATTGCTACAGCAGTGTTGCTCAGTGTGGAGTTCTGAAAATTCACCTGGGGAGAACATTCCGTATGTAGATTTTCTGCTCTATTTAATTTTTTTTCAGTGTGTTGCCAGGATTTCTTATCTTCCTGCTGGTGGCAGCACAGTCTTGCAGAAGTGGGATGATAATTGCACTTCTAGAATAGAAATCTGACTGCAAGATGTCAGGATCTATCTACTGTTGGCTTAAGAAACAATCAATTTGTTTTAGTGTCCAATGTTTAAATCAAATACCTAATGCATTATTCAGAGTATATTTAAGTAAAAATTGGTTTAAAATCTCTGGGTGTATCTTTTTCTAAATAGTAAATCAATATGTTGCTGATCTGCTTTTGAAATAAGTGCATTGATTTTCCATATTTCAGTCCAAAATGCATTTAATATGCAGAGGTATTTGGAGCTTGTGAGTTGATCTGAGAATATATCACAATATAACACTGTTGATTGTTCTAGAAGAACGAAAGAGCCTGTGTGATAAATGAACACCAATGCTGGTCCAAATAACTGCACAATTTTCTCTTATACGTAACTGGGAAAACTCTTACTGTTCTACTGAGCCAGGGAGTGTTATGACAAAGAACTACTAAGTGACCATGTGGCTTTTTGGGGTTTTTTCCCCTTCTTTGGGTGTTCTCCAGAACTTGAGGCCTACTGTTGTCTGCCTCTGGGTCAGTCAGGAGATGCAAGGTGACCAGCACCTGGCATGAGGGAGCCTCAGGAACACTGTAGACCTGCAAACCAATTTGCCTAAGTTTATACAGCGTTCCTGGCAGTCACTCTGTGCAGTCTCGCTCTTGACTATCTCCCTTTCAATTTCTTTCTGTTTATTTGTCCTTCAGGCAATGCTGTGTGGGGACAGAACTAGTTGACTGGATGATGCAGCAAAGTCCTTGTGTCCATTTACGAACCCAGGCTGTTGGCATGTGGCAAGTATTGCTGGAAGAAGGTGTTCTTAACCATGGTAAGATAACCATCATCTTGACTACCGTATGGACAGTGTGTGACATCAGGGCCCCTGTAGTTCTCTTTCATGAAAAAGGGATCATGAAAAAAGAAATGCTGCAGAGCAGGCTGCTCATTCATAAGTATAAGTGTAACACAAAGACATTATTATTTGAATTTTGCTACCAGTATACCTTTTAAACTTATGAGCTTATTGAAAAATTGAGCATTTTAAAAGTTAATGCAAACATTTGTGTTTGCTCATATCCATAATTCTGGAGTGATTTTCCATGGTTTTGGAATGGTTCCTAAATTCAGCACTCCAGATATTCCAGTGCAGAGATCTGGGATTTTATGTTAGCTTTCTGACTTCATTTTACATTGACTTTCAGTTTCCATTTGGCAGGATTTACTTGGTAACAGGATATTATAGCCCTCAGAAGTATAGCTTTCTAAAGCAATATTCATATTTGAAGCTTTGCACATACATTTTTATTAAATTCAGAAGAGCAGCTCTATTACAGTACACTTCCATTTATCCTCTGTTGTGCTTCCCATATCCCAACGAGAAATTTCCACACTGAGGAGACAGATTGTTTCCACTGCTCCCTTACCCTAAGGGCTCTAGCTTTAATTCCTGCCAAATATTCCCTTGAACTCCCAGGGCCAAACTATTGCAAGCTGCATCACAGTACCCAACTCAACACATCACTCTGACTTGCTTGGAAGACCAAGGGTTTGTCCTTTGCAATATCATAACATTCCTTTAGAGGTCTTCTCTTGGCAGTCCTTCATTAAGTTCTTCCACCAGGACACAGGTCTGTGAACTTGCCCCAGGATTATATCTTGATGATATACATTTCTGGTACATCACAAAGACTTTTGAAGCTTTTGCTACCTTTTGTCAGCCTGTCTAAACATGCTAGAGAACACCTCTTAGAAATTGATGATGTAACCATTTCCCCAGTGTGATTTGTTAAATAGATCTAATAAGAAAAAAACCACACACACACGTGTGTAAATACACCCACAACACACATATATGGAAGCCTTTTGGAAAGTATTTGTAGCACACAATTTAAAAGTGTAGCCTTCAAGCTACATAATTTGGACATATGTGAGAAATAAAGGTGTTTCATACGTTCACAGTTTCTTTGTAGCTTTCTTTCCCTCCGTAACTAATATATCAGTGACATGCTGATTTCTACGAGGTTAACTTGGATGAGGAGTGCTTAGTGTTTGATATGTTATGTTGTTTTCAGTGGATCAGGAACACCACTTTCAAGACAAATACTTATTTTATCGATTTTTGGATGATGAACGTGAAGATGCCCCTTTGCCAACTGAGGAGGAGAAAAAGGAGTGTGATGAGGAGCTGCAGGACACTATGCTGCTTCTGTCTCAGATTGGGCCAGATGCTCATATGAGGATGATTCTCAGAAAACCGTAAGCAGATTAATGAGTTAATATTATGGGCCTTCCTTGTGACATGGAAACAAGAGAAACTTATGTTTCTTATCAGACATCCTTTGGCCAGTTATGTCACTTCAGTGCCAGTTTCTCCAGCCTCTGAAGTTTTTACATCCATGTTAAGTCGTTTCCAGTCCTCATTAATACTTACAAGTTGAACTGTGTGTTGAGAATAACCATGAAAGGCCACGAATGCCATCGCACTCACCTGGAGGAAAATGCTGCATTATGAGGTTTTTATTTCATTTCTGAGTCTCCCCTACACACTTTGTACGTAGAAGTGTCATTCAATTAATGAATGCTGCTTTTAGTGATTTTGAGTGAGTAGAGTGGTAGGATGGCAGCACAGCAGGTGCTTTTCAGTTACACTTGTCAGTGGCATCCATTAATTAGATTCAGCCTTGGTAGACCTTTATTGAATCAAGGTAGGCTGGACTTTGCCTGTTGTAGTTTGCCAGGAAGGTGTGAAATGTGGCTCTGTGAGTTTATTTATCAATTCTTATTGTTATAGAATCAATTCTTAAAAAAGAAAAAGCTTTCTGTACCTAGGCCACAGAGGATGTCTCCTAACCTTTTGATAGCTACCAGATCATGTCCTCTCACTCCTTGGTTGGCTAACCATTCTTTCAGCAGTGCATTCTGGTCACATGGAAAACTGTGTCAAAGGTTTTTTTTATAGGCAGCTTTATAGTAACTTCAACCAGTATAAACTCTGTTTGACCTCCGTTGAAGACAACCTCTTCATTGAGCAGGTAGTGTTTAGTGGCCAATGAATATTTTCTGTGGCCACTAAACATATTGTACTGCTAATTAAGCACACTGAGAATAAGGAATTACTTAAGCTCACCTTCACTGAAGATTTACTTTTAAGGGTCAGTTCAAGACAGGTAAGCACACAAAGCTGGATCCTGCTCCTTTGAGGCCATTGACAAAGTTTGTCTTTGCTATGGGATAGGATTGGGCCCTGCCTACAGTGTGAGAACATTGTTCATACTAAAAATGTTTTGAATCACCTAACACAAGTGTTTGCTCCTGTTCTGTATCCATCTGTATCCTTTCCCTGCTCCATTCTTGTCCATGTGCTATGTTTAGATTGTTGAGCTCATTTAGACAGCACTTTTCCAAAAACTTACTAAAAGCACTGAATTTCAGAAGGCACCATCAGATACTTGTGTTTATGAAAAAAGGTAATACTGCCACGGAGCAATAGTTTTCGCTTTCCTCTCTTTGTTAGAGGTCTGGTCAGCACAAACAAAGGGGCAGTCGCTCCCTGTCACACAAAATACACAGACAAACCCGACTGGGAACATGGTGCTTCCATGTACCCTTATGGTATTGTGGAATTGAGGTCTTCTGTCCTCATAGACATCCCCTGAGCTGATGCCTGCCATTAGGAGGCTGAGCATTGCTATGTGTGCTCTGACCCTGCTCCTCTGCACTATCTCCTTTGCCTCAGGCTGACTGAGCAGGTTGCTCTTGGAGAATTTCTCCTTAGCTTATCATGGTTTTTGGCTGCCTACTAGATTTGCTTTCCATCATGACTTTCAGAAGAGCAATTGTAAGTTTACCCTGGCAGGATCAATGTTGATTATCATCTGGACTCCTTGCAGAGAGCTGAAGGGCTGGAAAGATGCTCTGGAAAGTATTGCTCTTCTCTCTGTGTCGTCACTTGCACAGCATCACCTGGGAGAATATTAATAGGAGATTTTTCATGCAATATAGTGAGGGGAAAGAGGTTTTCTCAAGACTGACATTATCTGACATCTTTCCCTGTCCCTGAAAGTGCTTATTTTTGCTGCCCTTTGTTCGTGGAAGTAAGCTTGTACTGGCAGGCACCATATTAACTACTGTTCTAGTATTCAGTTTACATATGTTATGATTCTGTTATTTGAAAATCCACTCTGGGCTGAGCTGCAGCAAAGCTGTTAAAATCTCCATGAATCCTCAGAGTGCTGCTAGTTTTGACTTGCCACTGCTACAGCTGCCAAGAGTTCAAAGGAATTGTCAGGGCTGCAGAGATGCTGGCTGTAGCTGACCTGAGCAGGACCCACAATTTTCAAACCAACACAGCTGCATTTTGTAACAGTAACCATTTCCAGAGAGGTTGCAGAACTCAGATAATTACCCTGAAAGAAATAAGACAATATTCTTTGATGAGAAGATTACTTTGAGAATTTGATTGTATAATGAAGCTGTTGCTTTGAAAGGTACTTTCTATTGTTCAAAATCTGAAAATCTCTAGCAAAAAGTGTCACTTGTTTTGACAGCCGACTTAAAAAATTCTCTGTTTATTACATTAACTGCAGCATTTTAACTGTCAAACTGTGAAAGAATGTTCTATAGTTTAAAAAACAGAATAGAGCTCAGGGAAATTTTTGGCAGGCTCTTGTTGCTATTGGGTTTTTTTCCCCTTTGGAAACACATATACTGAATGTGAAAATAGCTTTTTTTGAAGTAGCCAACACAGCTCTCTGCTCCTTATAATGGCTGGAGCACAGGTGCAGACCTTGCACAAGCCCCTGGAAAAATTATTGTGGAATTAACACAACTCTTTGTTACATGTGTTTCCACCCTTCAGTAAGAAAATACATCCTAATGGTAAACTCTAATTAGATATTATGCTATAATAGAAAGCTAAACACAATAATAACAGGAGTCTTTAAAGGAAGAATGATATTCATCAGACAACAGTATTTAACTTGAATGATGTTATGGATTATATTCTTTTTTAATACCCTAGCCTACAGTAAGTTAGCAGTGTGACTGAAATAATAAATGTGTGTTATATATCCTTGGTGACTTCACTCGGCACATTTTTTTCTCAGTACAGAGCATTTAATTCTACATGTGATCAGTAATCAAATTTTAGTGCCACTTGAAGAAGTAAATGCAATGGGATGCTAGAGAGAGGAAGTGAAAAATTTAAACATGTTAAACATGACAAAATACATATATAACAATTCAGTTAGTGCTAAGAATATATATTCTTAAGCAAGATATATTTATTCTCTGGTTCTTACAATTTTTTGTTCAGATGTTCCAACACAATGGATTTCTCCATAAAGACAGTATTAATTTCCATAATCCTTAGAGTTTCTCACCAATGAAAGTTCATAAACCAAGTTTTGTTCCTAGGACAGGAAATATAGATTATCAGTTCACTGGTGGTTATGGGTATTATGTGTGGTAAATGGTATTTATGGAGTTAATCAAGGCACACTGATTCAAGTACAAAGATTACATAATAAACTTCCATGCTAGAGTAAGTCAACATGCATTCACTTTCACATACAGGTAGTGGATAAAATTATTCATGTCTCCTATTTATTCTTTATGGTAGTTGAAAACAAAATTTATACTCTGGAAAAGATGCTTATTTGATGCTCAGTCACAGTGTTACACGGTCTCTGATCTTTTCCTGTGTTCTTATTATCCAAGAATTTTCCAGTTCGCTGTATAATAAAGATAGTCAATGATATTGCATGTACATGCACAGCTTATCGATGGCAAAGTTCTATATTATTGTCTCTACTCACAGAGAAGCTCAGTGTCTCTGACCTTGATAAATTCTCCAAACACTGAGCAGTTTTTATTGATCACTTAATATCACCTGAGTTCTGTCCATTAATGTATACCCTTGTTCCCTACCTATTCCATTTATTATCCTCTCTATAACCAGCTAGTGCTGTTAGAATGTGTCCCCTGCAGAAACTAGGTCTTTACACAGCAGGATCCTACAAATCAACATCAGTGGGTCACCACACAGGTTTTAAAGACACAGTGATGTCTAATATCTCTCCACGTGACATCTGCAGCTGCAGAAGTAAAGACTAGGTACTGATCTCCACTACAGATTGTCAGTCCTCCCAATGTGCTAACACAGGAGGCAAATGGACATACTGAAAGAGTGTACCCTTTTGTTTTGATAGAGATCTGATGTAGTTAGGCATCATCCTTTTATGTTTTAATTTCATGTGGAAGTTTTTTGATTTGTTACGCTGTTTTCCATTTTCCAAGACATACTGGTTTTACAAGCGTGTAATAAAATTGAAGTTGTTACTTCCCTATTATTTTTCAAAATCCTTACCTTTTGTTTCTTAAACCTCCAGTGAAAGGTAGCTTGTTCTGGCTTAGTTTTGTGCTGTACTTAATTAAGCTGCCCCTTGAAATTATAAGGCTGACATTAAGAGTGTCAGCCTTATAATTTGAAGCCAGAATTAGAAATAGTAAAGAGTATTTTGAGTCACTAGAGGGCATAGCAGTACCAAAGCAGTTTCTGTTTTTCCATTAAAAGTTTACTCCAATCAGTACGGGAAAAGAGTAATTTTATCCCAAACATTTTTTGTCTAAATTGATCTTCAATCTGGGTAATAATACATGCATGTCGTTGGTAAGTGAAGAACAGATAAAAAATATAGCTTGCTTAGCAGAGTTGTCAGTTGTCCTTATGTTTTCTATGACTTCTTCAGTACTTCTTTCATCCGAAACAAGTCTTTATCAGGATTCTTTTGTAAAAAGATGCAATATAACTCCAGAGTGACACGGCTGGGTACCCCCTGTACCTCACGCATGATACAGACAGACTGTTGAACCAGGCAGTGATTAGGCAGAAAACCTGTAGAGCATAGTATTTCTTCATGTGGCTTTCCTGATCTTCTAGATGAGAGTCTCCTGTAATACTGACATTTTAGGAAGAAAACTTCTGTCAGGAGGGTTCGTTGTGACCTTTGGTTTAGGGCTGTCCAAAGATTCAGTTGTGCTGTTAACTCTTTTGACATCACTCATTGCAGACAGCAGGGCTTGGGACTGTGCCTGTTCTTAATGGCAGAGCATGTAAATCTTCTTCTTTGGAACTCCTGCCCCCAACTGGACTTCCTGTACCCCATTTCCTCATGTCTTAAATTCCTCCTCTCTCCCTTCCTATGACTAGGTGGCTCTTTTCTTTTGTTCTTGGCCCACTGAATTAATTACCTGTATTCTGTTTTTCACAAATCTAAACCATATTGTTTGAAAGGACTTAGTCCTGTAAAAGTTACCTGGGATAATACTTTAAAGGATTATGTAACTCCAGTGTTCTGTCTGAAATTATATCACAGGAGAATTTGTCCTTTTAGAAAATAAAGTTATATTAGACACTGTAACTAAGGAGGATCTCGTGAGTGAGAAAAAGATTGGGAGTTGCTCACAAGCTCCTGCAGTTCCTTCTCTCGGTTACAAACTTCCTTCTCTTGTTTATTAGATCCTCCAAAGCATGACCAACACACTGCAGTCCCCTCAGTATTTGTGTCCTTCTTAAGCAATCAGAAATTTTTGCAGTGCATAGGCTACAGAAATGCAACTATTTCAGTCACAGTGGCAGCCTTGTTACTCCTTGTCCTGTAGGAGAATTATTCCTTCATCAGTGCCTACCCTTTATTAGTGGCAGCTTCTTGTATTTTTCAGTGAGAGAAGCTGAAACTACTGAATGGTTCCTATTTACCTTTGTGGCTGCACAACAGCACTCAGCATTGACTGTGTAGCCACTGTTTGCTGTACTCCAGGATGCACTGCTGCCTCTCCAATTTGTTCAGCAGAAATCCACACTCCTTTAGAAACCAATACTGCTGTCTGTTTGCTACAGCTAGTTAGTGCTGCCTGTGAAAAACAGTGCATGTCCCACACTCAGGAGTTCTTTTGAAAGGAACAAATTTTTATGTACCATTTCTGATTTATGTGACCATTTTACATATAGAACACTTGATTTAATCAGGAAAGCTGCCTAATCAGGATCTCTCTAAGGTGGTTGCCATGGCTGCTGCTTGATGTCATTCAAGTAGCATTCATAGAGCTTCCATCCTTTGTGTGTTTTAGTCCTCCGGCCAGAAACATCACTGACGCTCCATTTAGTGAGGATGTACCCTTCAGTAGACAGTACAGCAGCATTTTGTGTTGTTTTGTCCTTCTCTGAAGCATTTATTTTGGGCATTTATTGCATTTTGCTCTCCTTTTTATCTTCTCTCTGTAGGCCTGGCCAGAGAACTGTAGATGACTTAGAATTTATATATGAAGAACTTCTCCACATTAAGGCCTTATCCCATCTTTCTACCACAGTAAGTAATTTTAAAAATTATAACTCATCACTGAAGGAAAGGCTGAATTTTTGCTTCTGCTGGTTTTTAGAGTTGGACAGCCTATAACCATTTCCATTTATACTTTCCATGCAAAGAAGTTATTCCATCTGTGAGAACCACCCAAGCACTGTGCAGATGTAGATTCTCTTTTGGATATCAGATATAATCCTCTTCATGTATTTCTGCACAGCCCCTATCTCATTCACTTGGCACAGGTGCTGCTGTCTGCATCCATATCCGAGTTTAAATGAAGATGTGTGCAATCTGACTTGACACCCAGGATCGTGGTGCTACTGAATTTTGCAGAACTGATTTCTCATCTGTAAGGAGTAGGCTTGACCCAGTTAGGAGGAGGAATTACACTGTGCAGAAAGGTGCACTGTGCAGTTCTTGCTGGTTCGAGTTTGGTCACTGAGTGAAGGAAAGCTCATCAGATCAGGCACTCTCTCTGTGTGGTCAAGAACAGTGCAGAGAGCCACAAATAAATGAAACGGAGGAGAGAATGCATCTTTGTAAATTCTCACTGTTGTTGACACACTGTGTAGATAACTGAAACAAATAACACTTGTGGTAGCAGCAGCATGGAGATGCTTTCAGAAGAAGGAAGCCAGTCAGAAAGTAGATCTTTCTTTGATAGTAGCTTCTTTGGAAGCACTTGATATTTTCAGTAATTCCCAGTTAACTTGGGCAGATGCAGCTAATTTTGAAGCTGCATTACAGAAAGATAGTGCTTCTGTACTTCAGTACTTCATGCAAATATGTAACACCTAAGCAATGTTTTTCAAAAAAAAATAGGCATCCAGAGTTTGTATCTGAATTACATAGGTGTTAAGGAAACTTCCCAGTTTGACCATTCATGAGACTCTCTGGCAGTCACACTCCCAACACCAGAGACTTTCACTGCTGGGACCGAAGCCCCTTCACAGCAGGCAGCTCCAGTGAACCTTACTGGTTCAACCCCAGATTTCCCAGTGGAGTCACAGATGTCTCGTTCCATAAAGTAATTTATTCACAGTGCAGTAATACAGGAACAGCTTGAGCTGGTGCCTCCGAGGAGCGACCCCCAACAAAGGGAGTTTTATCCCCTCACAGTCCAAGCCATGTAAGTCTCGCTCTTCCTTCTGTGTCCTCCACTCCTGCTGTGTCCCTCAGTACACATTTACCTGGCTGGCACCACCAGTCTTCGTGACCTTTGCTGTGCAAAGGGTAGGCAGTTCACAGCCTCTTGTCTCAGGCTCCCACCAACAGCTCAGTCTGCATCACTTACTGCAGCTTGCAAACCTGCACCTGATGTGTTCCTCAGCGTGGGAACAGCCATCCAAAATCCTTAAGCATCCCTGAGATGTAGGGGAAAAAGTATTTAAAGACTGCTGTAAGATCCAGAAATGACCATTTAAACGTTAAACAAAAGATACTACCCTAGACAGATACTGAGAGGGAGTAGAGAATATTCTCGATACTGCAGATATAAGCCAGAACAAAAAAATCTGAAGCACTAAATATTTTCAGCTCAGAAGAAATTCAGACCTGAGGTCAGAATCTACAGGAAGTATCATATAGAACAAGTAGAATAAATGATACAAACTTCAAGAAATACTTGGCATTTTGAATTACAGTTGATTCCATAGTTTTAGTAAGGATCTGGAAATGCCATCCTATTACACGTGCATCATGAACTAAAGCAGAGGACAGAAACCATAACTAGTCTTCAGAGGAACAACAGACAGCATTGCTTCTATGAACCAGAAGATTATTGGTCAACTGACTTGAAAGCAAATTAAATGTTTAGTTTATTTTTAGCAAGGCGTAATTCCTAAAGTAATAAGTTTCCTGGATATCCCACGAACAGCAGGAAATAAAACCGATAAAACTCAAGTCGCACGGTGGTGAACTAATCCTTGCTAGAGAAACCTGTGAAGTTAATGTATGAATGAAAAACAATTATATAATACAGTGCTAAAAACAAATCAAATTTTTGGCTTCATCAAGAGGATTCCTTCATTGCAGAGGCAAATGACTGAATCAACTGAGAAGACATCTGAGGACATACGTGGATAGGAATGCTCTCTGCAGTGTGCAGAGCAGCATCAATGGGGCTGTATTTCCTGTCCTTGTGAAAGTGTCGTTGCCTTTGAGCAGAGGTTATAAAAGAGTTTGGTGAAGTGTTATAGAAGTCACAGGTCTGTGTGTTTGCTGGTCAGTGTGCTTAAAAAACCTGTCCAAACACCTCTATTTATCTCTCGTCTTCTCCAGGCTGCAAACAGGGAGTGCTTTGCACCAGCGGTCGGGAAAGAGTTCTGGGAGAGGTGGCTGGTGTGCTGTGTTTGTGCTTGGTGCCTGAGCAAAGGTTTGGGTGGGCACACATGAGTGCCGGAATTTGTCCACCCCTCTTGGGAGATGCAGCCACCAGACTGTCATGTGGATTGTGTCCAGAATTTGAGAGTTCCTTCCCAAGTTTTTCTTAATCGCCTGAAATTTTTTTCTATTTAAACAGTTGAGAGAATGGTGCAAAAATGCTACTAGTAAATATATGGTGGAGCCAGCTTTTGATCTGTATTTGGCACAGTTAAATTACATAGTAGTAACTTTGAAAAAGGGATTGTCACCAGCTGACATTCTCTGAATACAAGAATCCCGCTGCTTAGAAATTTGCCTCCAATTTGCCTTGGAGTCTTGTGCTTGTATGACGAGATACATAAGGCACATAGAAAAACTCAAGATCTTATGAGGTTCCCAGTGCTACTGCTATTTTGTGAAAGTAACACTAACGGTGTTTACAGTGACAAAAAGCAGTTGTAAACAGTGTCTCCCTAGAGGCAACTGCCCAGTCAGTTGTAGGAGCTAATCACACAGAGCAATACAAACCCGGTGAGGAGCAGGCTGACACCAGGGGCACTGCCATGTTCTCCACTTCCTGGAAGAGGTAGTGAGTGGATGTTTTGCCTGGGAAGCTGTCAGGCAGAGAGGAGACTCAGCAGGTCCAGGTGGCTGTGCCTCACAGCTTGACACAGCAGAAGCAGCCAGATTTACGTCAGTAAGGGGAAGGGTACTGATTTCTCAGGGAAGAACAGGAATACTTCCATGGAGTAACTGTCAATCATTAGCTATCTTCTGTAACAGATCGCTATTACCATTTGAATTTTTCCATCGTGTTAATTGTTGATAATTATTTCACATGTGTGTGTATGAAGAAAGATGCAGAGACCCGTGTCTTAAAAGATGGCCTTGTCTGAGCCATTTGGAGCCAGGAAATGTTTGCTCTGTAAAGCCAATCAGTAGGAAGTAGGACATCAAGTGAAGCAGACCATTGCCTGGCTGCATGGCTCTGAATGACTGACGGATGATGCAGAGGGAAGAAAAGCAGCAATTGGGCTATGTGACTTCCTCTCACCAGGAGGAATAAGATACTTATAAAACCTATAATTTCTCTCTCTTTATTTTAAGGTAAAACGAGAATTAGCAGGTGTCCTCATTTTTGAGTCACATCCCAAAGCAGGAACGGTCTGTAAGTAAATGGAGTTCTATCAGATCTTCTTTCTCATCTGTGGCATGAACATTTAAATTCTTAGTGTTTAAATGACAAGAGCAAAACTTGGATGCACTCTTCAAACTTGATTGGCACTTAGCGTTTAAAACCTAGGGTAGAAGGTGTTAGTTTAGTCTGTTGCTACGTGCAGGGACAGTACCAAAATTAATTCTGTATTTTGGTTGAATGTATATATCACTTACAATTTGGGTGTGGTTTTATCTATAATTTTTGGTTGGACCAGTCTGTTTAAAGTATATTTTAATTTTTATCCTATATTAAAAAAATCTTGCTGTACAAAATGAAGGGTTTAAAATGTAAGATTTACTCAGACTTGTTAATACTCAGAAGTTTTAGCAAATGAATGTCAAATTCACAGTTGCTTTTAAAATTGTAGTATGCCCTTTTACAAGGTAGATATTGATATGACTGTTGAGTTACCTTAAATTTTACTGAGTGCAGAATGTGGCCAATTTATGTTTTGGATAACTATATTCTCATAATAAAATCTTTTCTCTCTCTTGTAGTATTTAATCAGGGAGAAGAAGGTACTTCTTGGTACATTATCCTAAAGGGATCAGTAAACGTAGTCATTTATGGCAAGGTATTTTTTTCAGAAGCTGTTTTATATGATTGTTGTTATTGAAATTGTAAGGGTAAACTTTGAAGGAATACAGTTTAATTTAGAGCAAAATTGCTTTGTCTGACAAAACAAAAATAAAGTAATTTTATTAAGAAATGATCCAGTGGTTTCACTGATTATACTTCCAATTGATTGCTCTATAATTTTGGGGTATATTACCTGGTTTCTGAATACAATCCATCAGAGTTACATCAGTTCTTTAGGACAAAGCAATTTGCTGGAATTTGATGAATTGCCAGACTTCTGTCTCATGGGGTTTTTGCCCGGTCCCTTTACCACCATATTGGCATGCATTTGTATCACTAACTTTTCTCATACATGTCAGGCATGTCTGACAGAAGTACTACTTTGTGATTAGCGGTTCTCAGAGTGGATAAATTCCAAATTTATGCCACCTCTTCATTTTACTTAACCTGTAGACCAAAATCATCTCTAATAAGTCCTTGCTTATGAGAGAGATTTTTCAAGGCAAAGAAATAGAATTTTGGTCCAGAGATATTCCTTGAGTCTTTAAAAATCCTTACTTTCCTATTGATTTTTCATTTGGTGACTGAGAATCCTCCATTTGAACGCCTAGCATTTCACCAAAATCTAGCATGGGGCCCTGGTGCACAGTCTGTTTCTAAGTAACTCATATTTACCTACATTTTTTACATCACTGGGTGGGCCAGATTCTCTGTTACTGTAAGTTGGAGCAAGTGGAGCACTGCTGAGGGTGTATGTTATGTGTTACTTCTGCAAACTTGATCTTGCTTTTTATGGCCTCTATAAATAAAAACCAAAACACTCAACAACTTTCTGTCTTGAGCAGTCCTTCAAGCTGAATGTAATTTCAGAGAACAAGCCAATTCTTTTCTATTCTTGCCTTTCTTTAGTAATAGTAATAACCAGCTATCAAGTATTGTTTCCTAGTCATTATTTTGGCTGTTGATTTCCTGCCAAATAGATTTGTTTTGGTATTTGATTGTGAAGTCCAGTGTTTGCACAAGGACTTTCAATAGAATTCAGAGTAATGATGGGTTTCTGCATGTAAATGTTTTGCTCTGTGCAGGGTGTGGTATGTACTCTACACGAAGGAGATGATTTTGGCAAGTTAGCGCTTGTGAATGATGCTCCCAGAGCAGCATCCATTGTTCTGCGTGAAGACAACTGCCACTTCTTGAGAGTGGACAAGGAGGACTTCAACAGGATCCTTAGGGTAAGAGCTGCCCTGACAGTGTGATATCAGAACTTGCAACATTTTTTAGAGCCTGTCTTATTTCTATGAATATACGGATGTTGATAACCTTGTTTGAAGTATACCTAATAATGGAACAGAGATGTAACAGTCTGGAAGATCAAGTAAAGAATATACTCATTGCCTGTCCCCGTTTTCTGTTCCTAGCTCAGACATGAAAACTGGAACAAATGGAATCTTTTGTCTCTCATATTTCTGTGAAATAGAATTTGCCCTGCTTAGTTTTTCCTTATGCTGCCCAGGATTTCTGGGTGATATTCCATCGAAATATTGAAAAAAACCAAGATCATTCATTCTCCCGCACAGGTAATGTCAGGTACCTTATTCTTAATGAATTTAAGGCAGAATCAAGTGGCAAACTGAGTAAGTTACAGATAAATACACAGATGTCTTTATCAGAGAACTCTAGAAAGATATTCCCAGACTAATTGTACAGTTATTCACTTTAGGGCAAATATGTTCCAAAGTCCAATTGTGATTCAGTAAATACAGGCTATTTTGTGTCTATTCATGGTACAGCAAGTCAAAACTAGTGTCATCCTGTATTTAAACCTATATATGCCCAGTATTGCAGCAATACAACCAGTCCAGACAGAGTACTCCACTAGAAAAGTTACATAAGCTTGTGATCGCTGTACAAAAGGGAACAAGGATCCCATTGACAGTAAGGCTGAGTTGGCCATGGAGACTTACAACTGATTAACCTTTGGTCAGTACTTCAAAGGAAGATCCAAGCCCATGGTCTTACTGATTTTTACCTGTGTTTTTTTTAATACACAATGTATTTAATTTTTTTCTCTTTTTCTGCTATGACCTGGTAGTAGAAAATGAATGGTTTACTGAGCTAAAACTTTCTCTTCTTAATTGCTATTTTCTCTTGTTTTTTAAGCGAAAAGTCAGATTGTAGGTAATTATAATCATATATAAAAGCAAGGATAGAGATTGTATTACATTTGGAAAGTCGTAGGGAGACTCTGTTTTTCAGCAAACTTTTTTTTAATGTCACGCAGGTGGAGATTTTTCACATTCTTACTCTAGTCCCTCCCACAATTCTCTGCCTCCTTCCCCAGTACCAGTGCTTCCTTCTTCATTCTGTGTATGAGGAAAACAGAATAAAGACAGATAAATACAGGGGGAAGGAACCAACAGGGGTCTTCGTGTTTGAAAGTCATGCACTTTGTCAGAGTAACTAATCAGCCAAATCAGGTGCAGTTACATTATTAAAAGTAGCTTGTCTTGCAGGATGTGGAAGCAAATACAGTAAGACTCAAAGAACATGACCAAGATGTCTTGGTGTTGGAGAAGATCCCAGCAGGAAACAGAATTTCTAATCAAGGAAATTCACAGCTGCAGCACAAGTAAGTTTTCATTCAATAGTGCAAGTGTCAGACAATTATTAACCTTTTTAAATGGTATTATTATCCAAACAATAGCATATTCACTTTCTGTGTTAGAATGCAGTGCATATAAAGTTTTCTTTCTTTTTTAATCACCAGTTGATCATATGCCCCGTACTGGATTATGTATCCATTTCTTGCAGCACACCAGCTCTATGTTTTTACACAATAATTCTCTGAAGATCTCACTGTAAATACTTACCTTGTGTAATAATTTCTAAGTAGTCTAGGCATGGAGAATGATGAACCCTACTAAGCTGAGCTACTGTGTAAAAGACATGAGGAAAATACATTGTTTTATTGTTCAGTACAGATATTTTTAGTTTGGATTTTGAGCTCTGGATTCTAATAAGAGTTTGCTAGGTACAATTTGTATACAAAACAAAGATCTCACGCAATGAAGGTTGCAGAGCTTATCTCACCCAATAGGTTAGCACTGTAATAACAATATTCATGACATTTTTCTTACTTTCTTACTGAAAGGGAAAAACTACAATTCTGTTTGGGTACTACTGTGATAAGAGTAGAGTGAGACTATTATCTTTCCAAATGTTGGTAAAACCCCTAAAGGCCTTGTAAATGCGTTACTTGCAAACGGATGCACAGTTTTCTTCAGAAGCATTCAAAGAACTTCAACAAAATAAGCAACAAGAGGTTTTGAATCCTTCTCCCTGAACCTCACTTTTTCTCAGAGAAAAAGCCAATTTACTGTGAGATTTTTTGGGTAGAGTTGTTATCTCATCTGGGATTTCATATACCTATTTTATGTGCATAACCTAATGCAGAGTTTTATACAGATCCGTGAAGGTTGAATAAACCGTTCCTAGCATTTTATGGAAACATTTCACATATTTCAGAAACTACCATTTCATCTTTCACTTGATCTATTAGAAAAGTAATCAGGAAGACAAGTACTCCTACATAGATTTGTCTAAGTGAGGGGAACCCGACTGTAGCTAGTGGATTTGCATCAGCAGGTGCAATACACAGCAACTTGGTCTTGGGTCTGAGACATTCCTTATGGTTCCAAAAGTGAAAGTTTCATTTCAACATGTTTGAAATACTGCCTGCCTAGCAAGCTCTGTGCACCAGCATTATTTTTATTACTTAACAGTTTGTTCTTCAGACTTTGATAAAAATAGCCAGAAAAATTTATGGTAGATTGTAAAGTTAGGCTGTAGTTTATGTCTTACATTCCAGGAATATTTTCAGGTAAAGCTCAGAATTTCATTTCTGTAAATACTTTATTCATTTGGTCAGCTTTTGGGTGCTATCAAAGTGTCAGCAAGGGAGCTTTTGCTGTTAACAGTGACAAATAGACATAATCTACCCAAAAGAGAAAGTTACCTTGAAAGTTTGCTGTCTGCTTTTCACCACTCATTACTTTGGTAATAGTGTCGTCAGCTTAGCGTCGTTTTGTTTAAAGTCTTTCAAAGTGAGTTCACTGGGTTTGAAGATGACACTTCTTTTGTTTCTTTTCTTAGCAAATAGAGTGACTACATTTATGCAGAGTCCAAATCAAATTAATGATGTTTTTTGGTTTCCAGAATGTGTTATTGGAATGTGTTAGTTGAGTGTTCAGTACTTTTGAAAATCACTGTGCCCAAAACAGAGGCCTAACAGGGACTGCTTCTCAGGAAGAAACTAATTTTCTTCACCTTGGCCTTGGGGAAAACTTCACTTTGGCAGCAGATCTCTCAGTTACAGTTTGGATTCTGCTGCTTCCTCTACGGAGGAGACGTAGCTCCCACCTCGCTCCCCGAGCCGTGCTTTCAAAGAGTGACAGTTTCACTTGGAAGGACTAGCTCTGAAGTTATCACTCCCAAGATCTAACTCTTTAAGGGTGATCACACTCATGCAGGATGAATTCAGCAGCCCTGCAAGTCACTTCACTGTTCATTTTCACTTTCATATTAAGAGTACTGCAACCTGTGATTTCTCTGCTTCACTCACTCAGATACTTGGTTAGTATCTCTGTGAGAATGTGCACTGGCTTAACAAGTGTTTGTGTTCTTGGGACATCAATACAGTTCTTCCAAAGGGATTGGCAGGTAAAAGAACTGTGACGGTCAGTGCTCAAAGTGAGGAGGAGCTCCCAGGAGCTCAGCTCCACCACTTATTTCTCAGCAGGAGCAGAGTATCTTCACTTCTCAGGGTTTTTTCTTTTTTTTTTTTTTTTTTTTTTAAGTTTCATACTTTATCAGTTGAATTCAAAAAAAAAAAAAAGATGCAAAGATTGAAAAAATGTGGGGAAAGATTAAAAAAATCTGATCTGCAAGAAAAGAAAAAAAAAGATGACAGGACAAGTTTTGCAATATCATATGATATTCTGCTGGTACTTAAAATCTTGCCAGTGTTTTTGAATGAAGCAAAAAACCCTGGATGTTGCACTAGTTCTCTCACCTCCCTAAATTCACTCCAGGAAATGGTACAATCCTAAGTTTCTCCACTTGAAACACTTACTTACTTCAGCTATGTAAGACACTGCAGAAATTTTAAGATACGGTGTGCTATTTCATTATTTTTTTTTATTATTTCCTTGCTCTGACACTGATACACACCAGTTCCTATTTCATGCTCATAGTAAGTCTTTTAAGACCCTTTAATGACTGCAAATTGCTATTTGTTCTCAATGGAGGAGCATTTCTGCTTGCACTTCCCCAGGTTTGCACCAGTGCAGCTCTGTGGTTGTGGCGTAACTGTGGTGGTGTTACAGTGGAGTACTTGTGTGAGGAGGGGGCTGTCATCTCACACTCCCGAGGCAGGGTGGAGAATCTTATTGCTACTGTTTTACAGGGGAGAAGCCAACAAAGCTTGTGAGTAGTTTTGTCCTAAGCACACAGAGATTCTGGTCAGAGCAGGTATTCACAGTGGCACTCGTCATTCCTGGTCTTCTTGCTGACAATTATTTCTTGATTAGCTGTTTTGCCCATGAGATGCTAACTGCTTCTTTCCCTCCCTCAGGTATATTGTGATGTCAGGAACCCCAGAGAAAATTTTAGAGCACTTTCTAGAAACTATGCGCCTTGAAGCAACTTTAAATGAAGCAACAGGTATATATATACATGACAAAGGATATTTTGTTATTACTGCATAAAATGGACTTGCTGGGGGAACACTGCAATGTGATTCTTTGAAAAGCACCTAGTGGTAGTTTCTCCCACAATAACAACTATCAACTGCTCTGAAACAACCCCAAGGAAACCTAGGAAATCTGGAATTAAAGATAGCAATCCACTCCTCCAAGCCTGCTCTATCATATTTGTACTTTCAGGACATAACAGAACAGTGAAATCCTCCAAGGTACCAGACCAGTAGTTATGACTTTAAGACCAGAATAGAGCACACAATAATAATGGTATTATTGTGTATTATAATTATCCAGAATTTTTTGTTCTGGATGTCACTTAGTACTGTGAATTAGCTTGGTACCTCCAGATGTTTGTGTTATGCTAGTGTAAGTATTCTCAAATCTTCATATCCCATTGAAGGTATCACAGTTTAAATTCCTTGTTTGTGATACTTTCCCAAGAATGAGTCCCAAGAATGCAGGTTGCTGCATCTGCACTTTACTAGGCATCTTTTCATTAGAGACATTAGAGACATTAGAGACAACAGAGAATTTACATCTAGAGATACAGATATTTGCTGATTTACTGTAAGTACTGTAATTTCTAAAATGACACAGAAAATCCTCATAATTTTGATAAAGTAATGCGGAGACTTGTGTATTATGCTACAGATATTGCTTTTGCAAGTTCTTTTTACATTGCAGATGCCTAAGAAGTATATATTCAAAGATGTTCTTAAATCCAGTTAATCTGTTATTGACCTCCTAGTATTGCAGAAACCCATATACTGGTCTGTAAATGGTGGAATAATTGAAAAATTACAGAAATCCTTTTAAAGTGTGTGTTTTAACTATTTTAAAGACAAAAAAATTGTCCTTTTAATTTTTATTAGGATGCTATATTCATGTTTATTAGGATTACAGACAGAATGTTGTTCTTTAAGCTTGTAGCTATATAATCACAAGTTTATTATTCACAGTATGCATGTAGTATACATTTTTCTAAAACGAGTAATTTTTTAAATCTTTTAAAACTTTTCACCAAAACATCTCATTACAAGATTACACCTATATCCTAATGGAATACAAAGTGTCAGAGTTCACAAAGTTTCTTCAAGCATATAGCATCTCAGAGTGCTGGAAAATTGAATTTTTGGTTTATACATTCCTTTAATTTAAGAATATTTAAAATCCAGTTTGCTCTGGATATTGCACAAAGAAAAAGTGAGAGAAAACTCACCCTTCCAGATTGAGTTTTGTCAGCTGAGAGATATTTTCATATATGAATTATAGGAGTGGAAGCAATGATGTAATATTATATTACACAATTATCTCACCATATTTTTTCTGCCATCCCTTACTTACATGTTTATAAATGTTTCTGTTATCTCGAAAGCTGCACTGTAGAAATTATACCCTGGGGTATTGTGTTTATTGTTTCTCAGTGATTCCATACAAGCCTGCCAAACTTACTCTGGCCTCTGCAGCCAGGATTTATAAATCCTTGTTGTTGTCACAAATACAAAGATAAGGCAAACTGGGATTTACACCAGGGCTACCACAGATCATTTTAATGGAAAAAATAGCTTGCTGGTTTTTGCCAGAGAAAAATCATATTGTTCGTATATGTTTTAATGTAAATGTAGTGGCTGTGATACTTTTGAATCTAAATAAACCCAGAAATTTGGCTATACATTTACTTCTTTTAGGCATTCTGCTTGTTGGTAGGAAATCAGCTGAGAATTAAATTATTTGCCTTCTCCTGTGTAGTATACACTAAATCTGCTCTCTGATACTGTATTTCCTAGCAGCTCTTTTTAGGTACCTGGGTGTGGCAGGCCTGGTTCTTCTTTGCACAGAACTCTACACTTGTACAGAAGTATATCCAAATATTTCACTTAAGCAGAGAGTGGGGGTTTTTTGCTATGCCAGATTTCTCTTTGACATGGGCAAATGCCTGTTAACGTAAGTGCAATGAAATTAAAGACTAAAAGCTTAATATTTCAGCTCATATTTGTTCATTAACCATTTTCATACTTAATGTCTTCAAAGTGCAAATAGACCCCTTTATTATCTGCAGAGGGTTTATAAGATAATTTAGCTGAAAGACAACTCATCCCTGTGTTTCCCAAGCTGTTTGCAAAGGCTTAATTCACTGTTTTCTTTCTTCTCTTTTCACAGATTCTGTTTTAAATGATTTTATTATGATGCACTGTGTTTTTATGCCAAATAGTCAGCTCTGCCCAGCCTTGATGGCACAATATCCTTTTCTAAGGGAAAAGTTAAGTCTCTTTAGCCCCTCTGCCTATCAGTGACGGAGACTGAAGCTTCTCTGCCTCAGGAAGTTCATCACATTCCATGTAGACTGTGCCATGTGGGTAGGTTCTCAGTGTCAGACTAACAGCTGCCCATGGCTCAATAACTCTGAAATGGATAGTGTGTACCTATGATGGTCCCAGACCATGGTAACTGTAACCTTCCTGTGCTGATTCCTATTCCAAGGAAAATAAATGTACTGTCCCTCCACCGTATAAGTGAAATTACATAAAAGTTTGGGCTACCCTTCCTGTATCCTTCCTGTCTTTCTTCAGTTTTGCTGAACTACAGTATCTACATTTTAGCTGGGGTAGTTATGTCTTGGTAATTTCAGTGGCTCACTTTATGAATTACAGGCTGCAAACTGCCTCAAGCAAAAGGGTGCCTAAACTCATAGAATAATGGGTAAGTAGTTCCTAGGTGCTGTCACATAATATTTATGAATAAAAATAGTGATAATCTCTAAGAATACCCTATAGCAAATGCAAACAAACTGTGAGAAACTTCAATGGCATGTGATTACTAGGAGATGAAATCTTTCAGTGGAGAGCATCAAGAGCTGGCGTGATTCTCATACTGTCTGCATGTTTTACAGGAGTCTGTGAAGTGTCCATCTGTCAATTACTGGCAGGCTATTTAGTTTGGAGAGCTGTTGCACACTGAGAGTTTTCCTTGTGCACAGTGACTTGAAGCTATCAAATGACTGGAGCATTAAATAAACATATAATGTTTTCTGTTTTATAGAATTCTGACAGGGGCATAATAACTTCAATTCCCTATTTATTTGTTTAGAATCACATTGGTGTGAAAGTGTGCTTTCCTTGAAGCTCAGCAGGGCGAGTGACATCTGGGAAAGCTCACCCTCTGAAACCACAAAATAGAGCATCGTGTCCTTGTCTGGCAAGCTTGAGAATCCATTTGTGTTACTCCTAGCAGGAACAGTAATTGTTTTTAAAACCTTTGGACCCATGAAACTGGTCTGCAGAAAATTGTTCGTATACCTGAAACAAACACATTTTCCAAGATCACATTGATATCAAAGGTATTATAAAATGCTGTTGCTGACAGCTTTGAGAGGAGAAGAAAGGGCAGCACTTTTAATGGGTTTGGGTTTTTTTCCCATGATTTATCTAGTCATATTTTTCAATCAGTCTATTTGATATTCAGACTTGTCTAGCCTCAATTATAATAGAGATCTGAGATCCAACAACTGGGAAAATCAGACCCCTAAGAAAAACATACCTTATTGTTTATAGGAGAAAAGTTTTTCTGAAAATCAAAGTGATAGTGACACTTAAGGATAAATATTCATTTGTGATGAAACCTATTCTGGAGAGGAGGCTAAGACCTTGGTCTTAAGTGGATCGTTGCAGGCATCGTGCTAATTCTTTTCAAAGAGGAGGAGAGCTGGAAGTAGCTGATATCCTGCTGCTTTAGTGTCAGCTTTTCCTAGAGCTGAATTATTGTTTATTTGGTCTATTCTGAATATGGAAAAGCTAACTGTGCTTTGTTGATTGTACCATTGAAATTTATTGTTAGAGTTGAAAGGTTCCTAACAAACTCATCTTTTTTGAGCAAAATCACTCTACAAACATGTTGGCTGGTGCTGTGAGACTAAGTAGAGATGAATTATGCTCAATGAGGAAATTAAAACAGAAAAAGGAGAAGAAAGTTGATTCATTTGGTAACTTTTTGTTTCAGGTCCCAATTTTGAATCAAAACAGGTCTCTTCCTACACTCACAATAGCTGGAAGCATGCAAGTGTGAATAGAGCGTAGTGCTTTTAAGCATAGTACAGGGTATGAACTATTTGGGGTTTCACTTCCTTTATAGCAGCATTTTGTTGTCTGTAAATTATTTTAATCCTGAAAGGCGTGGACAGGTGCACCATTTTGTCTCAGTAACGTTATTGCTGTCCTTTGGCACACTCGTCTTTTTCAGTCATTAAAGTGCATGAATTCTGCAATATTAAAAAATCCCGTACTTCTTTTTTATAGGGAAGCAAAGGGTATGTTCCCTGTCCTGGATCGGTCCTGTGTGTTGGACCGAGGTCCCTGTTTCCCTCCCTGCTTCACAGAGATGGAAATGGACAAATTCTCAGAGCTACAGCTTGTCAGAGGGAGGCAGGACAAAGCCCAAAGGAAAACTTGAAATAGAGCAGCACTTTCAGAAGTGAACTTGGGTTAGTGCAAGAGTGTGGGCATGTGTGCAGGTGTGCATCTTTAAAGGACCATTGTCTAAATACTTATGAAATATAAACTCCTCTTTTGCTCTCTGTAAATGATAGTTCTTTAGCACATTTCTGTATGAGTGTTCTGTGAACCTCTTTTACCATCATGCCAGGAAAACAGTTTGCATTCTACTGTAGTAATGGGTGCTGACCTTGCACAGCCCCTGATATAGTTGTGTTCCAATGAAGGGGAGAACAGACTTCAGAATTGCTTCCATTTCTTAGCATATGTTAGAGATAATTAGAAATATATATATTGAACTCTAAACATGTTGGTGTTGATAAATGTTTTGCAATTATCTGACACTTGTTGGAAGTATACATGATAGTTTATTTCTGATTGCAGTATGCAGTCAAGCTGCATCCTGTAGGTCCCATAAAAATGTGAGAAGTTTTCATTGACTTTCCCCATGATAATGTTAATAAAAATCAATATAAATGAGCAGTAAAATACAGAAAAATACCAGTACCTGTGGTGAGTCAGTTAATAAAAAAGTAAAAATACATTAAATAATTATAGTGTTTGAAAGGTAAATATGGCATGAGAAAAATGACTCAGTAGAATACTAAACTTTCTCCCCGAGACATTAGAGCACATAGCTTGCAACATATTATTTACTTCTTAGGACCTTCTGAGTACTGCCATAATTGTACTGATATGTTCAGTTCTCTAGTAATTTTAAAGCTTTCCAAATTAAATTAAAATGCAGATTTCTGAAAGTTTGTCAGTCAAAATGAGCACCCCAGTAACTCTGGTAGCATGTCAAATCCTTGCAGGGGTTTTGGGCAGCAGGATCATTTGGAAAGTGTGAGTTAATATATACTTTTCCCCATTTCATTTTAATAGCAGTATTTGTTAGAGAAATGCTTCTAAATGAGAAGCTTAAAATAAATATCTTATATAATTTGAATTCTTCATTCATATTTTTATTTTATATTTTTCAAAATATTTTGTTAGAGCAACTGTGAGTGCACCTTGAAAGGATGCTGGACTTTGGTGTGAATGAGTGTCAGTATTTTATGGGTTTCTATGTAATTGGGAGTAGAATTATTCATAAGAATCCAGAATCAGAATTCTGATATCTGGGAAGCAGAGTTGAACATGCAATTGCACTCATTCTGTGCTTACTTCACATTCAGATATCAATTTATTGGGAAACAGTTTAAATACATAATGTTATCGTGTGATCAATGAGAAGTAGACACAAATTGTCATACCCTGTTTCTGCAAGGGATTCTTCATTTTCACACAGGTTGAAGGCTCAGATTATCTTGGTTTATTGCCCATTGTGCCTTTATTTTTTTCTTCATTTCTTCTTTCAATAAACGTTACTTTTGGCCTTTTAGCTATTTACATATTTTTGTAATGTTGACACTTTATCATTAAAAAGGTCAATGAAATGTTTTCCCCTTTTTCTTGTTGTTCATCACGAAGTAACTTTCCCAAAGTATTGTGTCCTAAATACGCTTTATATGATGTAGTAGAAACATCTGATTTTCTCATGACAATGAGGCTGCTACAGAATTTATTATTTTACCCTGTGTCTCTATAGTCAGGTTGTAAACTTCCAGGTCCCCCTTCCATAATGGGACTGAGGTTCACCTTAAGTTACAATAACTTGTAGAAATAAAAGAAATAGCACTGGTAGTTCCTTATGGTAGTCTTCATCAAAAATGAAAAACTGAAATGTTAATAAACACCAAGTGACATTTTCTTTCTCTTCAACTGTTTGCAAAGAGGAACAAGGAGATATATCCTTCTTCAGTCTCCATGGTTAATCCTCCTCTCTGTGGTTCCAAGTGTCATTTCTGTTCTGCTCCCCTACAGCAACCACCTCTGTGGTGGGACTGTGATCATTCCCATGCTCTTTAGAGAATTCACTGTCTTTTTACTTTTTAGTATGAACACGAAAGATTTGCAAAATCATTATGCTAGTGAATGTCAGAATTTAAAAGTATATGTTGGAAAGTTGCATTGGAACACCCTGAAAGTGATTTGTTGGAAGTCAGTTGTTTGTGAATTCATGCTGGTTTTGATATTTGCAGTCACTGAATATTTTCCTTGACACCACGGCACCTATCATGCCCAGCCTTCTCAGGGTACAGAGCAGGAGAAAATGGATTATGCCCTCAACAATAAAAGGCGAGTCATTCGACTGGTTCTGCAGTGGGCTGCTTTATATGGAGATTTACTACAAGAAGATGAAGCAGCAATGGCCTTTTTGGAGGTATAAAGGAGTAGTTGTATCACTGTACTGAAAAGTACCTGCCGAGCAAGATAAGCTGAAAGCCTGTTCCCAGTCTGCAGAATTCTGTCACAAAGTGAAGAGAAATAGGTCATTTCAAAAGTGCAAACTGATAACTCTGTTTTCTTGGTTTTGGCTGCTGACAGCCAATGGAACACAACAGTGCTTGAACCATTGTTCAAGCCTTTGGACCTCTGAAAATACTGCTGCAGACCCCTTTGAAAGCACTGCAGGGGTAGATTGCTTTATAGCAATAGATGAATTTGCTTTTGTTAGTATTTACTTGTGAACAGTTATGGGGCTCTACAGGTTGAACTGGAGGGCTGTTTATGCCTGCCCGAGGTGTGCCAGGAAGGAGCTGCAGGGTTGTCACTCCACAAAACCAAAAATCCTTTCCATTTGAAAGAAAGCTGTACTACAGCTATTGTCATTCAAGATCTTTGTCTTCAGACCCTTGTAAGTTCTTTGTGCCATATCCTTGGATTTCTAAGACAAGATGTACTGCCAAAGTCATGTTAAGTCGTCATGATTACCATTATTATTATATGTTGAGTTATGGGACATGATCCCATGTTAGTGGCTGAAGGAAAGTTCTTGTCCCAAAGAGCTTAAAACAGTATCTAAGATAAGAATTAGCAGAGCCTTAAGAATGGCAGACATCCCACAAGCCCACATGGGAAAGCTTTTCGAGCTTTGGAGACAAAGCTTAAATAGTGTTTCATTAGTCCAGAAGTTAAAAGTTAAAGAACAATTACTAGTTGCAGGCATGTAGAGTCCTTCTTTGGGATCCTCCTTTTTATGTAGATGTATCAGGAAGAAGTTGGAGTAGGGTTTAAGAGAGGGTGATATTGCAGCAGACTAGAGTAGCTGAGAGTCAATGACTCAGCAGCAAATGAACCACTAAAGACTACAACAGCAGTGAATAAAAAACCCTATTGTGGCAGGTTATTTGTGAAGTTTATAGTCTTTATCCTTGACAATCTGAAAATGCAGTTTTTGCACAAGCAGTCAGTGGTTACAGAGTGCACTAAGGAGCCTCATCAGGCTTCCCTTCTGCATATCCAACTCTTGCTTTAAATCAGCTGGAGATAAACAAGTAGAAGTAATAGAGGGTTGGGCCCAGCATGTGTTTCTCTATGCAGATTATCATTCTTTATAATCATTAAGCTATCAGATGTCATCTCATAATCCTCTCTCCTGAGCACTGCTCATTTACCCCTATAGTTATTTAAAGACTATTCTGTATCATTTACAGGAATTTTATGTATCTGTATCAGATGATACTAGAATGATTGCAGCACTAAAGGAGCAACTTCCAGAGCTAGAGAAAATTGTAAAGCAAGTGTAAGCACAGTTTTTGCTTCTTTCCTGCCCCTGTCCTTTTTCACAGTAAACTGATGAACAAAATTTAACAAAATGTATTGGGTATATCTATTAAAAAGCCACTGTATGAATGGCACTCAGTCATACAAGACTGAATGTTTGCATGCAGGCTTGTTTGGATTAATGTCTGTGGCCCTCTCTTTTCCATGTCAGTCTTGCAAACAGCAAACTCTCACAGAGAGGTTGACAGAAGCTTATTTCATGCTTACATGAACTTTGTATGATATTTTTTCTTACTTGGTCATAGATTAACTATGGTATCATCTAGTCTTTTCATATATATAAATATGAATATGTTGATATTTTAGTTTGACAAGTGACCCATGTTCTGTAGGTGATTTTGTACACAAAATCTTATAGATAATATTTAACTATATATTCTATGCTTTATCATTTTACAGTTCTGAAGAACCTAAAGCACCACAAAAGAAGGTAAGAAAATTTATTTGTTCACTTTCTAAAGTACAGTCTTTAGCACATCAAATTCATAAGCATCTTCTCTTTAGGAATCATGGATATATTAAAAAAAACAAATTGAGGAAATAGCTTTTGACATTGTCAAATTCTGCATTGCTACTCCTTTTTCCTGCCATTGATGGGAGCTCTGCTGTAATTCATGTATACCACATAATGTTTCTTTTTGCACTGATGTGAATCTTGATGATTCATTTCAGCACAAAGTTCTTCTGCAGCTGTTCAACCCAAGTGACGACAGGGCACAGAAGCGCCAGCCTATCAGGGGCAGTGACGAAGGTGAGTTCCTTCTCTGCAAAGTTTTCTTGAGCCACTGAGATTTGTGTAACTTTGTCTCTCTCAAAAAAGTGGTCTAAAAATAAATAAAAGTACCTGCCTACAGTTTTGAAGCCTGGCCTGAAGCAAACCCTTTTTGCTTTTGCTAGCCCAATATTCTCCATCGTTGATTTGGGGTGCTCCTGGTCTTTTCACTTAGTTACTTGTGTTATCAAACACTGTGCTTCCTCAGAGGAAGATGTAAAAACCTTTAAAATAAGGAATGAACAAAATAGGTAAGAACCAGTACAGACAGTCTGCTGCAGATAACGGCAGTGCAGTAAATAGTGGGTGCTGAAGGTCGTGTTTGAGCCTCTGTCTCCCCTACTCACTTTGAGCTAACATGTACAGCTGTTGCTTTGCAAGATAGGAGTGGAGCAGATAATCATGACACAGATCGTACAATCGTAGAATCGAGGCACGCAACCTAGAAAACAAATTCTGCTGATTTGCCCTATTGCTGCTGTTTGATTCTCTGAAGAGATTAAGGTAAAATTTACAGCAGCATATAAGAATGTAATTTTCAGATTATTAAAAAGGTACTTTCAATGGTCGTTTTGGTGCATCTTCATCCAAACCAGCTTCTGTTTCAAGGTATTTGACATTAAAGGATAGCTCTTGCTAATGAACAACATTATGGAAAATAACATAAGATCTGGAACATAACAAAGTGTCTGATTAAATTAGCATCCATAAATAACGTAGCATCCATAAATAATGAATGGTTTGGGTTGTCCAAAATCCCTCTATAGCTTTCTTGTAGACCCCATTTAGGTACTGGAAGGCACTCTAAGGTCTCCCGGAGCCTTCTCTTCTCCAAACTGAACAACCCCAACTCTCTCAGCTTGTCTTCGTAGGAGAGGTGCTCCAGCCCTCTCATCATCTTTGTGTCCTCTTCTGGACTCACTCCAGCAGGTCCACATCCTTCTTATGCTGGGGACCCCAGGGCTGGATGCAGAACTCTGAGAAGGGTCTCACAAGCAGGGGGAATCATCTTCCTCAACCTGCTGGCCACGCTGCTTTTAATGCAACCCAGGACACAGTTGGCTTTCTGGGCTGCCAGTGTACATTGCCGGGTCTTATAGAGCTTCTTGTGAACCAAGACCCCAAGCGCTTCTCCTCAGGGCTGTTCTCAGTCTGTCCTTTGCCCTGCCTGTGTTTGTGCTTTGGATTGCCCCAACCCAGGTGCAGGACCTTGCAGTTGTTAGGTTTCGTGAGGTTTGCATAGACCCACCTCTGGAGCCTGTCAAAGTCCTTTCTGGATGGCATCCCTTCCCTCCAGCGCTTCAGTAGTGAAACACTAGTACTTCATGGTTTATTAAAAGCTCTGAGAAATCAGAGATTTCTATACTAGAAATTGTAGAACATCTGTAGAATGGGGAGCTATCAAAACACTACAGGTTTGATTTATTGTTGCTTTGTTTCATTTGTGAGGAGTGGTTACTGAAGTGAAAGTAATTGGTACAGTAAATCTGTGGTTTTTACATGTGGAATGCTCCATGCAATCTTTTTTTCTTTAGTTCTGTTTAAGGTGTACTGCATAGACCAAACCTATACCACTATCCGGGTGCCAGTGTCTTCTTCTGTGAAGGAAGTGATCAGCGCAGTAGCAGACAAGCTGGGTTCTGGAGAAGGCCTCATCATAGTAAAGATGAGTTCAGGAGGAGGTACTGTATTTGCATCATCTTAAACACTTCTCAGTTATGGTGAAGCAGAATTTTTGAGGGATTGAAAGACAAATTCTGTCAAGGCTTTTATACCCATGTGCATGTTCAGCTAGTACACAAGTTCAATATTAGAGGCAAGTCCTTCCTCTACTGCAGGCACAGGCTGGACCTCACATGAGAGACAGGAAAAATGGAGAAGCTTGTGTATCTACATGCTACAGAGCAGAGCTACCCCAATTTTCTTTCACTGTTAGACTTTTAAGAGTTTTTTAACAATAGGAATAGGAGGTAAGTATGGATAATCTCAAGCTAGACTTAGCAATCAGCGACCTCTGCAAAACACTGCAGTACAGACATTCTGGTAGTGGTCACTACCATTCTCTCTGCTCTGTCCATGCAAGGCACTACAGAGCAACTTAGTACCAAACTCACTGACCTAGTGTTCGCTGAGGGTCAGAAGTCAGACCTCACTGTAGGCTGTGAAAATATAAGAGCAACTGCAAGGTGAATTCTTCTGGAGCATTGGTGTTGTTCAAGTGCTTTGGTTGAGTATGACTGTGTGGAGACACACAGAGGTAATGAGAGCTGTGTTGGAAGGCATTTTTGCAAACAGTGGTGCCTGCCAAAAACAGCTCACTTCCTGAGAACTGACACCAGGCAGCTTTTCTTTTTGCAGTTGCAGCAATTTTTTATTGTCAGATTTGCTGACAGCCATCACATGCTGAAAGAGACTGTTTTGTAAGTTAACTCATTATCTTTTCTTTACCTGTGATGTGATGCTGTTTTAGAACTGCTGTAATGCATTTCATCACCTCCTTATGCAGCTACTATCTTCCAAAGCAATTTCTATTAAGAACAGCTCTCCAAATGCTTACAGTTCAGCAAAGAATGAATGGAATCCCTAATTATAGCTGAATTTTTGCAGGTAGTTTCTAGAGGTGGCATCACAGGCTTCTTGAACTGACTATACAGATTGGGACTGGGATTCTAGTTCTGTAGGAGACTGCTTTGGGCTGAGTTTATCATCACATTTCTTCAATAAAGAGGGCTTTGTTGTCATCTATCTTGTATCCTGGACATTGGGTTAGTGAGAAAAATTTGCTCCCAGGAGGGTGGTCTGTGCCATTGTTGGATCAGTCCTGCTGTAAATTCTACATACATATAATAAATAATAATCTGTTTAATTTTTACAGAAAAGGTCGTGCTCAAACCTCATGATGTCTCAGTGTTTACCACTCTCAGTGTTAATGGACGGCTCTTTGCTTGCCCACGGGATCAGTTTGATTCACTGGTATGTATGTGTGCAGTTCTCGGGAAGGACAGTGCTCAGTTCATTTGGACACTTGGCCCTTTTTGGATTATCAGTGCTCTAAGTAATAACTAGTGAAAACCTTCACAACAAAGGGCTTGTCACAGTGCTATGGGATCAGCTCTAAAATTAAAACAAGCTAGTATTACAATTTCCTAAAATAGATCAGAAATCCATCCATCTGATCCACATAACAGCACTTGATCCCAGTGCTCTCAGTCAGTCACACTGAGCATTTAGGAAGAGCTGAGTATTGTCACTAAGGCGCATAGCAATTCCTCATTACAGAATTATCTCCTCAAAGCCATAAGGATATATTCTCAATGATAGGTGTTACCAATTAAAGCATTCTGGAGAGTTGATTCCAGCAGTAAATTCCTTAAAATCTTTTTATTTCTCATCCCCACAAAATACTGTGTCAAAATCTCAGATTTTGCTTCTAAGTAGAATCACAGAAAATACTCCCAGTAGAAAGTCTATTTTTTCTTAGGTAGAATTGCTCATAAGTACTTATAGTTTATGCAGTCATTCTAACAATCTGCATGGGGTCTGCTTTTATAGAGTTTGATTTGACTGTACTTTTTGTTCCTTTTACTTCATTAAAAACAAATGTCATTGCCAAGTCATGTCAGCATGAACTCTATTACTCCTAGCCTTGTTTCAGCCTCCTGTATGCTTTTAACAAGCCACTTAGTATATATGCCTGATTTCTTTTATAGATATGGTAAAATCTATGCTTTGCTGCTGCTTTCAATTTAGTAACCAAGGAATGCACATGCAGCATATCTAGTTCCATGCAGAGATACCTCTTGCTCAGTTTATTAAATTCTGGTGTTCCCTTAAGGTTAATTAATCCTGCCAAGTAGATACCCTCATGGGGCACGCTAACTGTAAAGCAGGGGTGTCGCATCAGTACAACTGCGCTGGGCACTTACATATGGCTCTGCATTGTCTGTGTACACATAGCTCTGGCAGCAAATTGTCATGGCTTTCTGTGCCTCTTCCCTGTGCTATTTACCTCAGAATGCTGCAGGGAGCTCTAAGGTACAGGGCTGCAGTGCGCTTGTTTTCATCAACTAGACTGACCGGTAGCAATTAGAGAGGTACATTCAGCACCTTAAAAATGGTTCTCAGCACTGCGTAGCAGAATACATCCCCTTGTCAGCTGCATTTTTTAAAAGAGGTATAAACAAATTGAAAAATGGTACAACCTTATCTGTCTCCCAGTTTAATCCTTTCACATTCCAATTTCTGACTGCTGCCGGTTCATGAACATTTATTCACATTACATTTGGCAATTCTCATGTGAAAATTGTTCTGGGTAGATGAATTTTCAAATACGCTGTGAGTTTGCATCTAAGTGCTTCTTTCCTAGTCCTGGAAAATATGTGTTTGTTGTGGTAACAGCTATGCTGTGTTTGTTTCCAAATAGGGGAAAAAAAGCCCTCTTTCAATCTCTGGGCAATTCTCTTACCACAGATTTCCACAAATTAGGATTTTCTACACAAAACTGCTGTGCTTTTATTTCATATGTTGTCATAAACTAAAGAAATTTTGTGTTTGTGCAAATCCCAATTCAGAGCAATCTGCAGGCCTTTATAAGATTGATGGCTGTCCTGTTTTTTTTATTAGAGAATATTTATTTACACTTTTTTAAAAAATTGTGGATGAAGCTTTTAAGGTAATAATGCTTGTGATTTGGTTTAGTAGTTTTTAATTAGTTTGTATTATGCTGATATTTGAAAGAAAAGTTTTCCCTAGAGTACAAAGCCAGAATTCAATACAGAAATAATCTCCTACATACTGTGTGTTACCGAGAAAGTGATTTGATGTATTAATCCAGTCAGTCCTTTTCCTATTGCTAATATATTAATCTTATAGAAAAGAGGATTCATTTAGTAAGCTCATTTTTTTATATTGCAGTATGTAAATACGGTCTGTTAATCTTGCAGCCTCCACTGAGTTTGTACTCAGAAAGGAGTCTGTTGACAATTCCGTGCTCCATCTTTATCCGTTTAACAAAGAGCTGATGAGAAACTGGGAAACTTGTCAGTGAACTCTGCTGCCCTCTCCTGGGAACAGAACAACTGACCCGCAAGTTCACAGGCAGCTGTACTGATGTTACACGTTCGAATTTGTTAGGATTGTTAGTATTTGTTAGTATTTTAGCACCGCTGGTTCAAACACTTTAAACCTAATATGTACAACAGACTGTTTCAAATCTGACTTGACCTCAAGCCACGTTTTAAATCTCTATTTAATATAATATTTACTTGTGTGCAAAATTGTAGATCGCATCTTATTTATTAGGTGATATGGAAGTGTCTTTCAAAAATGTTTTATACTTGGTTCTTTCTCATAAGACTGTGTGCATACCATTTTAATTGGCATAGCAAGGATTTTTACAGTCACAAATGGTGCCTCCCTATACCGTCAAATAGGAAGTATGAGGTTTATTTTATAAATGATCAGAAGATCTTGCAATCATTGCAGATTTCTGAAGAATGGCAGATGTAATAATTCCCATCATTAGAATCAGAAATATGTAAAACTATTTTGCTTGTGCTTTGTGGCCTAGTTATTTGTGTATGTGAAAAGGAAACATAACAAAAGTTTTGTGGAAAAATCTATGTTCCTAAACAAACACACATGCTTTAGTTAGCACAGTGTGTATTGAAGCATTTCTTTCTAGATTCAATTTTTAGAACAATGTTAAAAATAACACACTGAGAACAGTCTGGTTTGTATTTCTTATGATGCCCCTGAAGAGCTTTCAGAATTTTTCTGACTATCCTGTGCATATTGAATACTGGTTTTACACCGGGCTTTTCATTTCCTAATACCTGCCTGTGGTTAAAAGCAAATTTCAGGTTTACTGCAAATTTCAATTTTAATATTAGAAACGAGCTTAGAAAAGTGATCACATTGGGAAAAAAAAAGACTTGGAAACATTATGAAAGGAAAGCACCAGTCATGCACTTAAGCATTTCTAAAATATTTTTATACCATTTTTCTATTTGCAGGCACCATTACCAGAACAAGAAGGACCATCTACTGGTACAGTAGGAACATTTGAACTGATGAGTTCCAAAGACTTAGCACATCAGATGACAATTTATGACTGGGAACTCTTCAACTGTGTGCATGAGGTATGAGGATCTATCTGTTCAGCAGGATGGAATCTGTTAGATGTTTAGCTGTACATTGTAGGTTTGTGCATTATTTCAAAAACGTTTTCTAAGCTTGATTTTCAAAAATACTACAGTAAAACCACCTACAGATTTCAAAAGTATAAGACATTCTTAATTTTATAGGCAAAATACAAAAATAAAGTTCTAGACATGTGCTGCTTATTGAATTACTTTTGTATGTTTTCAGGTATAAAGCATTTGTAGTTATGCTTTTATTATGCCTCAGCTATTTTCTACTGGATTTGTAACCTGAATCCTTGTCATCTCTGCAGCAATAAATGTAAACTGCAGAGCAAGTTTCAGACTAGATGTTCACCTGGTCATTCTTAGCCTCTTTCCTCTATCCAAAAGATGTAGCTTTGAAAAAAAAAAAAACCCAACTTTTCTCTTTTCTAGCTGGAATTGATCTATCACACTTTTGGAAGGCACAATTTTAAAAAGACCACAGCAAATCTGGACTTGTTTTTAAGAAGATTTAATGAAATTCAGTTCTGGGTGGTCACTGAGATTTGTCTTTGCTCTCAACTCAGCAAGCGTGTCCAGCTGTTAAAGAAGTATATCAAGATAGCAGCCCAGTAAGTATACAGTCATGTGTGAGCTGGAAGTGAGTTTCATTATAGTCAGTATGTTTTTGTTTTCTATTTTCAGACAGCCAGACACAGTAGAGGTTAAAACATTTTATATTTAGTAATTCTGTCCATTTTCTTACAGGGCTGTATAGAACCTTGTTAATATGTATTCTTCTTTCCTGTGCTACTCTCCATTGCTCCTTGATCTGTGATTTCTTAGGGCCATGTTTTCACATCAAATTTCTGAGTAAATATATTTCAGTTCGTCATGATGAATCCTTCATTTACCCTTACGTACATTAGCGATTATTAATATGTAAATTAGTAAGTGTTAACAAAATTGAGCCTTAATTTTCCTGAAAATTAAGCACCTTCTGGTGCTGCTCAAGAAAACCATTCTCAGAATTGCCCCGAGTGGGGAAACCAAGAGGAGAGAGCAAAGAGATGATGATGCTCGTGCTACTTTCTGTCTGCTTGGGATTCACAGCAAGTTTGTTCACAATAAAAAACTGGGGGGAATGTCTGATACACCTGAAGGCTGTGCTGCCATTCAGTGGGACCTCAATAGGCTGGAGAGTGGGGCAGAGAGAAACCTAGTGAGGTTCAACAAAGGCAAGTATAGGGTCCTGCACCTGGGGAGGAATAACCCCAAGTACCAGTACAGGTTGGGGGGTGACCTACTAGAGATCAGCTTTGTGGAGAAGGACCTGGGAGTACTGATGGGTGACAAGTTGACCATGAGCCAGCAGTGTGCCCTTGAAGCCAGGAGGGCCAGTGGTATCCTGGGGTGCATCAGGAAGAGAGTGGCCAGCAGGTCACCAGAAGGAGGTGATCCTCCCTCTCTGCTCGACCCTAGTGAGGCCACATCTGGAGCACTGTGTCCAGTTCTGGGCTCCTTAGTACAAGAAAGACAAGAGCTACAGGAGAGGGACCAACAGAGGTCACAAAAATGATTAGGAGTGTGGAGCATCTCTCATAAGGAGAGACTGCAAGAGCTGGGCCTGTTTAGTCTGGAGAACAGAAGACTGAGAGGGAATCTCATCAATGCATTCAAGTATCTCAAAGGTGAGTGCCAAGAGGATGGTGCCAGACTCTTTTCAGTGGTGCCCAATGACAGGACAAGGAGCAATGTCCATAAACTAAAACACAGGAAGTTCCATCTCAACAGGAAGAACAACTTTTTTACATTGAGGGTGGCAGAGCACTGGAACAGGCTGCCCAAGAACAAAGTGGAGTCTCCCTCTCTGGACACATTCAAAACCCACCTGGACACATTCCTGAGTAATCTGCTCTAGGTTACCCTGCCTCGGACTAGATGGTCTCTAGAGGTCCCTCCAAACCTTACCAATTCTGTGATTTTTTTCAAATACTTTTATTTTAAAATGCAGGAATATGAATGTCCTCGTTTGTTACTTACTGCTGGGTCTTAGGTTGGGTTGCAGGCAATTCTTGCTGTCTTCTTTTATTCCTATTCAAACATAAACTATTTGGAGCCTTCATGGCAGGCATGTCAGCCTTGACTCGTTAAAGGCAGTGACTGACTTCAGAGGGAGCAGGGGCATGTCCGTGCCCTGCATAGCTACTAATTTTTATCATTGTTTCCTTATCCTTTCCTTTCCAGTTTGTGGTGTATTTATTGCATTCATTGCTGTCTGAACAAACAGTTTGCTGAGGTGTGCAGTGTTTGTCCACGGCTTTGGGCATTGTGACTAGAAGCCTTTAGGCAGTTTTACCCAACAGGCACGTTGTTACTTGCAGTTAAACACTGAGTTTTAACTTTTTTGCATCATTAACAGAGTTGTGTAAAGGAAGAGATTACTGTTACAGCTGTGGTGCCCCCCTCCTCCCAGTTAGTAATTGCACATAGCTGAAGTCTGTGTTCACACTGAAAGTGGGTGTCAGTGTGGCTCCTTCCTCTGGAACACCCTGCTCTGCAAGTACTGGCTTCCTTCTGGGAGCTCCTTTGGGCCCTCGGGTTGGATTACGATTGGTCAAAGCTGAAGCTGTTCAAAATCTAGTGGTGGGCATGCAGGAACAGGTTTATAATTAGAACGGAGAACAGAATTTACCTCTTTAGTTTCTAAAAATACATATACCGCATATTCCATTATCTCACTGCACAGCGCAGGAGCCGCTGGCCTGGCAGGCTGCGCCCAGGAGAGGGCAGTGCCACCCGCACACAGACGCGTTGGGGTCTTTCCTAAACTCAGGCATGAAATGGGAAAAATGTTGAAATGTGGTCATTAAGATACAATAGTAATTTCCATGAACACTTGAAATCAAAGTATCCTAAAAATTACAGTTAAATACCTCCTTAATAAACCACCCTGACCCATGGGTTTTTCAGAGTCATGGGTTTAATCCTGTGCTATTTACAACAGCCTGACAACCTCCTGTTTACTTCCATGTTTCTGTTATCACTACAATGCTAAAAATAAATAGCTAAAAGCAGTCTGCTCTGCTGAGTCCTCTTTGTCTCCTAAAAGCAGAGAAATCTGAAGCACAAGATTTTCCTCTGTACAAACCAAGAGGGCAGGTTTAATTGCAGCCGCTGGAAAGGCGCTGGGAAGTTTTGCCAGGCTGCTGCCCTCTGTGCAGTGCTGCCATGGTAACAGGTGCTACAGCATGCACTAAAACAAACACAAAGTGCACCGAAGTTAGAGGGGAGAAAAAGCCCAGGCCTTGAAGCAGTATCTTTGAGGAAGTTTTGCCTGTGAAGATCCTTGAGACCTAATGGGAACTTTACCCTACCTAGAAGTACTAGACTCATTAGAAAAGTGTTTGGGGAGAACAGCTCAATGCTGCACTATTAATCTTAGGCATAGCTGGTGGTAACGAGATGCCTCACACAGACCAATTTTCAAAGATAACTTCTACTGAGAACCCTGCTTCAGTTCTGTGGCTTGGGGCTCAGATGCCATCGTAGGAGGCACGTCATTTTGTGTCTGCCACCCCACACACCCTGTGATGTGTGCTCCCAGTCTGTGCAGGCAAGGCCAACTGCTGGCTCCAAGTGCTGTGTACATGTGCTTGCAGTTCCAGGAGCCAGAGTTGGCTTTGCACCTGCTGGAAAAGGATGTAGAGGTTACCAGGTTCATCTCTTTTCTCCAGCTATTGTAGGATTAAGCTTGCAAACAAAGGGGAAAAGTGAACTATATTTCCAACAGTGAGTTCTTCCCATATTAATTGTATTAGAAAGGCCTTTTGGGATGTGCTTGCACATACTCTTATGGATATGCACAAACCCAGTTTGTGTATATTTCCCCTTTGCAGATATATGGACAGGCTATTTAGAAGCCTTCTTGTGTGTCACTGTACTCAGACACTTTCACTCAGTTTGTGACAGTCATTCTTCCCCTACACATGCATATGTTATATAAGCCCAAGGAGCCAATAAGAAATTTTTGAAGTGTGTGTGTTTATAGAGAAAATGCCAATATGAATATGCTTGTGTAAGTACCAAGAGATTCTAACCACACAAATGTTTTTGTGTTGGAGACAAGAGAGAATATGTGTGTGTGTGTCTGTGTTCACTGTTCATAATAACAGGAAGATTTTTCCAGTACAGTCCACTTTGGGAAACAGGGGGACCTCTGTTCTGAGCACATTGTGGTGCTTTACAGGATCCGCTTTCTGACATTTTACTTGCAGTATATATGCAGTGGAGCCATACAGCACTGCTTCTACTACCTTACAGGGGTCCTGTATCTGGAACTGAACTATTTAGTGTAGAGTTTGTAGAAACTGCAGAAGTTCTGGTGTAGAATGTCATACATCTAGATGTATTTTAACTGGGACTTTGTCCGATTGCATTGCTTAACAAGGTATTTGGCAAAACATTTCCTTTTTAAAATGAAGAGAGATTCAAATTAAATATTGCAGATACAGTTGCAGCTGCCTAGGTTTTCTTGGTAAATCATAGAATAGTTTGGGTTGGAAGCAACCATAAAGATCATCTAGTTCCAACACCCCTGCCATGGGCAGGGACACCTACCACTAGACCAGGTTGCTCAAAGCCTCATCCAGCCTGGCCTTGAGCACTTCCAGGAATGGGGCATCCACAGCTTTTCTGGGCCACCTGTTCCAGCGTCTCACTGTGTCATAGTAAAGAATTTTTTCCTAATATCTAAACCTGCCATCTTTCAGTTTAAAGCCATTCCCCCTTGTCCTATCGCTACGTGCCTTTGTCCAAGTACCCTCTCCAGCTTCGTTGTAGGCCCCCTTTAGCTATATGGGAAGGTGCTCTAAGGTCTTCCTGGAGCCTTTTCTTCTCCAGGCTGAACAACCCCAGGTGTTTCAGCCTTTCCTCATAACAGAAGTGCTCCAGCCCTCTCATCATCTTCACGACCCTCCTTTGTACTCACTCCAGCAGATCCATGTGCTTCTAATGTTGGAGGCCCCAGAACTGGACGCAGCACTCCAGGTGGCGTTTCACAAAGAGGAGTGGAGGTGGAGATTCGCCTCCCTCAGCCTGCTGGCCACACTGCTTTTGGTGCAGCCCAGGACATAGCTGGCTTTTGGGGTACAAGCACACACTGCAAAGTCATATAGAGGTTCTTGTCAATCAACAACCCCAAGCCCTTCTCCCCAGGGATGATCTCAATCCATTCTCCACCTAGCCTGTTATCTGTGCTTTGGATTGCCCTGACCCATGTACAGGACCTTGTTGAACTTCATGATGTTCAAACACAGTTCCACCTCTCAAGCCTCCCTCCATGTATTGACCACATCACATAGCTTGGTGTCACCAGAAAACTTGTTGAGGGTGCCTCAGTCACACTGTCCGTGTCACTGACAAAGATGTTAAACCCCAACAGTCCCTATACCAATGCCTAAGAAACGCCACTCACAGCAGAAGAAGGCAGTGACTGAGGTGCTGAAATTGGATGTTGGCAAATCAGTTGAGAAAAATAGTGAATTATTTGTGAGAATCTAGTGAGACACAGATTTGTGAAGTGTAGGCTTTGTTCTCTCTTTCCTTCCCATTGAGTCAATGGGAACCTGATGCAGTTCCAGCTGAGCATCTGTGTCGACTGTTCCTGTTCCTACTCCTGCATGTGGCATATTGGATCTTCCATAATACTGTTACATGTTCCATTTTTTCCTGACTGGTATCAAAAGTCCTTCTTGGCATCAGAGGGCAAGTGTGACCCAGAGCTCCTAGTGCCCAGGATCTCTTTAATGACGCTGGTAACAAATGGCAGTTCTTTGCCTGAAACACACTAAAGAGTTCCAGAATCTATAAGTAATAGAAACCCTGTACTGCAGGACAGGTCACTGGCGTGGGACATCTCTAGACAGCTGGTCTTCTCTCTTTAAAAAGACTCAGTAACCCTGAAAACTGCAATGAAGATCATCTAGGGAGAACTTCCAGCCTTCGGTAGCTGTTCAGAACCTGTCAGCAAGTTCTGCAGCAAATGAAGTTGTAAACTACTTGCTTCCACTGTTTCTGGTATCCCTTGGAACTGAATTGAGCCCAGTTTCAGTACTGTGTTTCTGGGTGGGGAATTGCTTCGAAGACTAGGAGTCCTTCCAGAATCTGACACCCAGTGAAGTGAAAGCAGGAGGTCATTTTAGGAGGGAAGGGAAACGAGCCTCCAGAGTGTGGTGAAGTACTAGCACACTGGAGAAGAGGTGTCTGCAGACATGCTGGCCAGAGCTGCCCAAATTAAGTCACATGTAAGCTAAAGGCCTGGCTGCGGCTCTTTTAAGGTTGTCATATGTACTGCTCTGACTGATATATACAACTTAAAACTTCGCCCTTTGTGTTTCAGCTGTAAAGAATACAAAAATCTGAATTCCTTTTTCGCTATTATTATGGGACTGAGTAATGTTGCTGTGAGCCGTCTCTCATTAACGTGGGAGGTAAGTCTTAGCTAAAATCTAATTCCAAGAAACTTGACAGGAATTTATGCTTTTGGTTAGGAAAACTGTGAATTGGGTCTTTATTATTGATAAAATTAGATCTACTAATTCAGCTCCTGACCATAAGTCTTTAGTTAAGGCTGACAATTTTTAATAGTAAGGCAGTACACCATACCCATAAGATGTGCTGAATACCCATAAGCAGTTAACAAGAGTGACAGCAGTGGCTTCAGTCGATGAGCTAAACTGTCCAACAGGATGAGCAAGTTAGCCAGCTAACCTCTGAGATCAGCCCATCCTCTGTGTGCCTTTACTGGTGGTTCAGTGAGATCACTCCAGAGATAAGTCTCTAAAATTCATCCTCTGTTTATATGTATTATTTTCTGATCTCCATAGGGACTCTGTTGCCCTGTTAAAGTGTGGGTTTAACCCACATTTAACTGTCTTAACCAGTTCTGGTTTTCTCTCTGACGTGCATTTCCCTGCTTACTGTCAGGGGTGCTCTTCATTCTCAGAGCTTCCACCTTTTTCTGTGGCTTTGCTCTTTTGTGTATCAGTTTATAAAAGGGGTACAGTGTCCAGCAGGGTGAGGTAGTAAGCACATGTAACCCCTGAGAACATACTGGTCATCAGAAGCAGTGCAGATTTGAATGGGCATGTATTTTGTTCATTAGAAATTCAAAATAATTAGCATGACTATGTTATTGATGGAACTCAGACCAAAATTTCAACACTTTTACAAATGTGCTCTGAAACAGGAGATCAGACTAACATGCCCGAGGAGTTACCAGCCCTATTTTCAAAAGTACATGTTGCAAGGGGCATATACAATCGGTGCTATAGGCAAAGATTTTCAGTTCCTTAAAATAATGACCCTTCATTTGTGGCCACTGAGAGGCTTTGGGAGAGCTGAAACAGTACAGCAGTATGAAGAGAGAAGAAGGAATTGAATGGATATACTACATACAGCAATCTGAAATGGGCACCGGCTCTGAGCTGGGGGGAGCACAGATCGCTTGTAGGTGTGGGGTATTAACTTGAGATCAGGGAAATGTTATCACACTTTGGTTCTGTAGAGCAGTCGGTTCATCAAGAGAATTTCTGCAATTTGATTTTTAGCCAGAAAAATATACAGAATAGACTTAAAAACAAACATATCAAGACCTGATTTTTGCTGTATTATCATGCATTTACATTAGTTGCATGCACAAATTAGATATTTGCAGGTGCAAATGTCCAATTATACCACTTATTTCACAAATACCTAATCTGCATGCATATGCAAACTAGGCACACAGTTGTTGACACACATCATTAAAAATTAGGCCCTTGCTGTGGCACAGTGTAAATAGCTTGCTAGGGTACACACTCCAAATGTAGAAAGTATTGCAAAAAATAATTTCTGCACTAAAAAGTCTCTGTTAATTTTTAATGTTACCCACTTCCAGTGGTTGTCTAATTAATTCAGCAAATACAGAGAAATTTCTTGTTAAAATTAGAAAGCTGACATATTCTGAGTGTACCTAAAAAATTACTGTGATGTCTGAAACTAATTTATAACATATCTTATAGTCTTTATCGTGAAGTTATTTGATCTGTATGACATATCATGCATGAGGGAGGAAAAGCGTGTTTACTAAAGCCCATTTCATCTCAATCATTGCTTGATCAACTGGCCATGTTTTATTTGTGTAGGTATTGTGGACTGAAAAAAATATTTGTTAATTTATACCCCAGAAAATGGTAGAAGCCCTTTGCTGCTGGGCATGTCAGGAATTTAAGCAATAGTTGGAGATGCATCAGCATGAGCAAAAAAACCTCCTGGAAATGCCCAGGCATGGATATGAATGTTTGCAAGGGCAGTTCATCATAGGTATGAATAATTAAGCTGAGCTGCCCCTACACAAGCAAAGTGTAAATTATGCTTTCAGATAGGCTATAATCAGGAATGTCCTGAAACAATTCACTTGAACATTCTGAATTCAGTGATTGTGATGTGAGCTAAACAAAAATCTGAATCTAAACATCCCAAAGGAGTAAATTCAAGTCGGGGTTTAAATCAGGATCCAGGTTTCATGGCTGGTCCCGTCTCTATTTATAATCTGGTTGCTAGGAAACATGTTGTATTTTAGATTAGCACATTGTTAGAAATATCTGGCAAAAAAGAGCACTTTCCTGACTTAGGGCGTTGTAGAAGGAACTAGCATTTACAGTAAAATTACCACACTAATCAGATTTAATTAAGGTTTGCTATTTTTGTTTTTATTAACAGAAACTTCCAAGCAAGTTCAAGAAGATCTATGCAGAGTTTGAAAGCTTAATGGTGAATAGCAATAGATCCCTTATCCTATGCACAATCTGAGATAATTCAGTTTCTGAGTAACTGATTTGAATTCCTTGATTCAGAACATTTTATATGTCCTTGTTTGACTTTAAGAAGTTTATGATCCCGTTTTAGAGCTGCTAAAACAAGTATGTATGACTAATAAATTATACTCTTAGGAACCTACTCTGAGAGAACTTATGTACCACTCAAAGTTAATCTGGGAACTCAGAAAAGCTTTATCACATGTTTTCTGATAGTACATATGGGAATTTCTATTTTTCAACCTGGATTTTTCCAGGCAATACATTTTAGTGTTACAACATACGCAGAACTGGATCTGCAGCTGCAAGGAGGCAATAAAAATGTGTGGTTTCTTTTATGAAGGATGTTTTTGTAATCATATCTTACCTCGCTATTTGGCACAAAAAAATGTTTGTGTTTAGTGGCTGCATCCTCATCATGTAAGCAGTTTGGGAGAAGGATGAAAGGTGTCTGAATTTGCAGATGCACTTTTAAAGGCAGAGGAAAAAATAATTATTTTAATAAATGCCATGACACCTAAGTGAATGCATGCAGTGTCTCAATACATATAACAATACATATTAGTAATCATTTGATTTCTCTTTTTTTTTCCCTAAGGATCCATCGAGAAACCACAGGGCCTACAGACTAACTGTAGCTAAATTGGACCCTCCAATAATTCCTTTCATGCCACTACTTATAAAAGGTAAGCTTGGAAGTTACCAGAATTATTAACTTGAAAGCTATTTGTCAAATATTTGAAGGATAAGAGTAGCAGGAAGAAAAAGCAAAAATCAATCTCAGTGTGAGGTATGATCTTTTTCCATTATAAAAAGCATGACACAGAGACAAGAAAAACTGCTTTCATACATCTGAATATCATGCCTTGATTTTATTAGTCTCAGAAATGCTGCAAATTAAACCCAAATGTTTTACATTTACAGCTGCTGTGATTTTTGTAAGGGATAGATAAAATGTTCTACTGTTTTGTATGGCCACGATTCAGTAATGAGCTTTTATGTGTCTTTTATTTCTGTACAGACATGACGTTTACTCATGAGGGAAACAAGACATTCACTGACAATCTAGTAAATTTTGAAAAAATGGTATGTATAACATATTTGAAAGAAAACTTTAAAAGACCTCCCTATTCTCCTCTTCAACAGTGAACTTCTCAACAGTGACTTCCAGAGCTAGAGAAAGTGAAGGCAGGAGCAAGAGCTGGCAAAAATAGTCTGTGTTGTGCAAAGCGCCTGGGACCTCTTGGTTTCTGGAAAACCTCACAGAGGTGGAGAAGGAATTGCCCACTGAGCCATGCACAGCCAAAATGTTTCCTAGGAGAGGCAGCAGCAGTGACAGGAAGCAAAGCTGTTAGAGACACTTTTTAACAGCCAGTTTGGGACCAACCTGTGATTTTAACTGCTGTTCCTTCAAACAAAACTGAACTGCCTAGGGTTGGGTTAGTTCTGCATTGCTCCTCAAAGAATGAAGGAAGCATTAAATAGAATGTGCACAACATCTTATTTTCTTCTTTCCTTTAACAAGTGAAAGGAGACATCTGTGACTTGATTGCTTTCATATTGGAAAGGAGAATCAATGATAAAAGGCTAGATTATGCTCCAGTTTGATTTATTTTAAATCCTACACGTAAGCTGCCATCATTTTAAACACTGTTGTCAAAAACTGCAGGCAGGCAACTTGCCACCACAGAAATCTCAGCTGAAGCTCAAGCTCCTCAGCAGTGGTTGCTAAGGCCGTGTTCCTCATTAATGTGGTTAATGACACCTGCATCTGAGAACCTACAATAGCCAACCCCTGCTATGAGCATCTGAAAACAAAACCTGACTTACTTTTCTGGCAATAAATTGTAAAATCATAGAATCACTAATCACTAAAAGGAAAAGACCTCCAAGTCCAACCATTAACCCAGCACCACTGTTTTCACCAGCAAACCATGTCCCCAAGTGCCACATCCACACACTCTTTGGACACTTCTATGGATAGTGATTTCACCACTTCCTATGCCTATTCCAATGCGTGACCACCCTTACAGTGATGAAATTTTTCCTCACATCCAATCTAAACCTCCCCTGGTGCGACTTGAGGCTGTTTCCTCTCAGCCATTCAGCAGCCATGCTAGAGCATATCTCCTCTGGCACCTGTGTATGCTTGTTCTTAGTACTGCAGTAACCAGAACCACTCCATGGTTATTTCCACTGCATTGTGGAGGAGTTTGTCTGACCCTCTGAGTACTGATAACTGCAGAAGTGGGAAAAAGGAGGACTTTCAACTCTTGAAAAAACTTAAGAGAAAAGTAGTCATCACTCTGAGTGAATTCTCTTAGATTTTAATCTGTAGCTCTAGGACAGCTTCTGTCCTAGGGTAAAAATACCCCTCTACTAAGATGAGACTTTTTTGCAGGTAAATGGCAGCACTAATGCCTGAGTAAGGGCCTGACCTCACTTTGCAGTAATGGCATTCTGTAGTTGCATACACAGGCTGTGTTGACATCTCCTTCCAAAGGCCTTGAGCCTTCTGCCTGCAGAAAAGGATTTTTTTTTCTCAATTGCCTCTTCTAATTAGGTAGACAAATATATATATTTTAATGTAGATAGTAAGTACTTTGGGGAACAAATGGATCTCAGACTTGTCTGGAGCACTTCCAAAGCAGAAGGGATGGCAGCTGCATTGCTCTAGCCATGGTTCTGTGGCTGGCACCAACATCTCCGCCTCCTTGGCCTATTTACATAACTCCTGAGCCAGAAGAGCCAGTACATCCACTGACCTCAGAGCTCTATCCCTCAGGCTCTTTCTTATGCCTGATTATGTGTAAAAGCCATTACAGGAGGCAGGAGTTCTCCTGTAAGCACTTCAACTTCAACCCAGGCTTGTCATTTAGAAATAGTTCTGCGCCACTGTATACCACACATTGGCACTCCCAAGGCCAGGAGTGAATTTTATGGCAGCCTAGAGTGATCTAGGCTGCTGCAGATCTGACCTTTTCACCCTAAGACATTGCCTTCTCTTCAGAAGTATGTTATCTTCGGAACAGCAGTTTATTAGAAGTACCCAAAAGTTTTAAATAATATTTTGCACTGCAAGAAGGTAGTCCCAGTAATCAGGGCTTTGATAATTTTCTTTAGGAGGGGGAAGTGAATATCAATTAATTTTTTTTGGTGCTATATATTTTTTTAAAGAATCAGTATTATATCTCATGTTCCTCCAGTCAACAGAAAGGGAAACATTCTCCTTTTTTAGTATTTTAAACCTTTCTTCAGTTGGTGCGCTACCTAAAAGCTCACTCTGCTTTTTCTCTTGGCCTTACTACAAGTATATCTTTTGTATTTTTATTGTTCTTCACTAGCTATTCTGCATGCTTCTATGGTGTTTTTACTGGCTCTCTCAACCCATAGCTGTTCAAAGCAACCTGCATTCTAATTCCACCCACATAATTCATTCAAATCCTAATGTGGACCTGGCAGGTTTTAGCTTTTTGCATGTGACATCAGGTCAAGCAAAGAAGAAAAGCCTACTGTTAAACCTCAGTCGCTGCCGCCTACTTGTGTTGAGCTTAAAACTGTCATATCCACACATAATTGCCAGATATTAACCAGTGAAGACAAGACCACTCAGCCAGATAACTCTCAGATAAAGTTTGCTCTTTTTTACATAAGGATAAACCCAAGGTAAATCTGTGATGTTACTCTGCCATTTTCAGGAGAGAAGCAGAAACCAGATTTCCTCACAGGAATCATGTCCTGCCATTTGTTGTTTCTGTCTGTTTGTTCTGCTGCACGATGTTCTCTCACAAGCAGATGGAGATTCCTCTGAATATTTCTGGGAGCTACCCTTACTGATCTTTCTAAAACATCTTTGTTTTTTGGAAAATTGTTTCCCTTGATCCATCCTAACTTTGATACTTGCTGAAGTTTATGAATAAAAATATCTGGGTAGTAGCCACTGGTGGTGCCATTTGCCACCGGAGGAGGTGGGTCCCTCTGACTCTCGTGTAAGCACAGTGATGAAACTGAGAACAGCCTCTGGCATCATGTCTGCATTCTCACCACAGAGCTCTGATCCCGACAGCTGATGTGCTGCTGACAACTTTATTCCTGTAACTGGCAGCCAAAAGTAGAAGTTTGATCTAATGGCATCTCTTCAGCTGAAACAGCTTCCTTTAAATCTTTTCTGTTTTGTGATGTTTCTGTTATTATTTATATTAAACCATGCGTCTTAAAACATGCAGGAGCTGTGAGGCAGTGTCTGAGCCAGGAGCTCGCTGAGTGCCAGAAACAGCGAGGCCTGGTTTCCTAAACATTTGTGTTTCATGGCTGCCTGAGCTCTGCTCAGAGCTTTCCTCGTGGCTGGGGCATGTGTCGTTTCTTCATGGCTGGGGAATTCTGTGTGAATAGGCTTTTGTCATAACATAGGAACTTGCACTACAGCCTTTTTCCTGAAGGAGACAGGAGGGCACTTATACAATCTTTCTCTTGTCCACAGCCATCTGTTTTCACAGAAAATTGTTAGGAGCTGTCTTGTGTTTGAAAACTCTGGGTTCTTTTTTCAAATTGAACAAAATTATCTAGAGAAGAAGGGAAAAACCAGACAGATGGTGTGAAACCACATTAGCCTAGTCTTTTTTAGCAACTCAAGCTAAAAAGGAAAGAGCCTGAGTCGATTTTTTTGTGCTTCCCTTTCCTATAAATTCATCTTTTCAGTGGTGTAGTGACAGAACTGTGGTATTGGCAGTCCTAGGGGGACATCACTCTGCAGAGCGTTGCTGAGCTTTTGTGACTGCCTTTGTGACTGCCTGCGCCTTCTTCCCCTTCCCCATCTCCTGATCCCCCATGGATGCCTTATTTGGAGGAGGCTGTGAGGAGTGGGGGGACAGGGACAGCTATCCAGGGAAGAGAATAACCATGTGTGGCAGAGCCACACATGTGTGTAAAGAAGGATGTTTGTAGATGGACCCATTTGGTTTGTACAAGATGTGGGCAAACAGTATCGAACATGTCAGAAATAGGTATGCTCTTATTCTCTGTATTTGCACTGTACTTGAGCTCTTTACTGTGCCATTTATTGCATGAAGCAAGGGGGAAGGGGGGTGGTGCATCTGGAGCAAGCATTTGGCCTTAAAGTCCATCCTGGAAAATATTATTTATACTTCTGTCAGCAAGTAGACAGAATAACTAAATCACTAGTCTTAGTAGTGCAAGTCTTTAGTAAAAGGCTTTGTCTTCAATACCAAAAAGACATGGTTATAGAGAAGTATTGAAGGTCTTTTACTTATCTCCCTGCAAGAAGCTGATGGAGACAGGTTACAAGCTGTTTCCACATGGTGTGGCACAGATGTCCCTTCTAGTTTGGCATATACTTCATGACACTAAACTACCTGCATCTCTTCTCCACTAGTGAGTTAGCTGATAGATGCTAGCTGTAAGTGTTGCTTTAGAGGACTCATCTGTGTAATAACTGAAGACATTTGTCACAAAAAAAACTCAAAACTTGTAACATTTTTTAAATGCTGTGCTTTTAGTTTGGCAGGTAGGGGATATTTTGAGAGCTGCAAATATGTGAAAGATAAAAAGGTGCCAGTAGGCAGCAAACACAGTTAGTTTGCAATCTAGAATGACCCTCTTTTCAGGTGAAGGCAAGCACCCAAAGCTGTCAGTAGTAATAGTTCCTATAAACTCTGTATGATTTAGCAGATAGAGAACAACCTACAACCTGCACTGCAGCGCAGTACATGGCAATATATAATGTTCAAGTGGCACTGCTTTTATAGCTATATATTTAGAAAAAATTTAAAAGCCCTTTCTTAGAATTATGTCTTGCCAAGGAAAGAAGAGAGAGGAAAGGAAGGAAAGTACTGAGCATGACTCTCTGTAGGGACAGGCAATATTTCATCCTCTTGACCACTTACTGATTTCTGCATTTTTCAAATCTCAGCTGCATAATTCTGCATTCTGGCTGCCAGTACAGAATTTTGTATTCATAGACAGAGGAAAGATGTGGTTATTTGGGAACTTTATCATTGACATTTCTCAAATCATCAGACAGTCTGAACAAAGATCACTTTCGGTGGCACCATCTTCATGTCACACTACCCAGCATGTCTCAGAAATGGAACCTGTAGAGGGAGCAAAACTCAGGAAAAAGCTCTGAAAATGCTGACCTGCCGTGGTGGCACAAGACAGTGCCATGGTGCTGACCACTGATGCTTCTTTTTGTCAAGCCTCTTCACCCTTCAGGTGTGAAATGAGGATTAGAAAATCTGTGCATATTCATTTTCAGGTTTTATGGAGATGAACAAAAGGGAATTCACCCTCTGATCCATATGCAAAAAAAGGGCAAACATTCTTTCATTTTTGGAACATAAAGATTATGCAAAAAGTATGTGACTAAAGCCCTTAGTATTTTCTATGGCATATATGAATATTTATAATATTTAGCAACCTGGGTTTGAAATGGATTAGAAGATAATGTGCTGGCCTGCTGCCACAGTTCCAGACTGTGTAAAACTTGAAAGGGTATTGTTGTGTATATATAGCATGCTGGTAGTAGCTGTTGCTTGTTCTATTATGCAGTTGGTTGTATTTCAGAAAGATCCAAATTAAGGTTTGTATGGCTTTTCGGCCGTGGTCTTCCTCAGCACTGTGAGTAAACAGAGGTCTGTCTTTGCAGGCATTGACTAGAGGTAATCCTCTGTTTGAAGAAAAATTGTAAGGAGCAGGCAATTAAACTTCCACCTGAACATTTTTTCTGTACTTGTTTCTAGTTTTCTTGCATGAAAAGAAGACAATCCAACTTATCTACAAGATTCAGGAAGGGAAATTCACTTTTGTTTCATATGCTGTGTTTCTGTTCATTTCACACCTTACAAAGAGGAAATCTTAAGAGCTTAGACATTATTAGACAGTACAACAGCACCTGGAAAAAAAAGCAATGTGAAAGAAGATTATGTATCTTCAAGGATACATAATGCTTCAGAATCTCCCTGTTGGGTTGTGGTGCTGTCTTTGGACCACAGTTTCTCCGTTTATTCAGCCTTAACACGCACTTACTGATTCATTCCGTGTTTCATCATTGCCAGGACACTTCTGAATGCACAGATTGAATCACAGTATCCTCAGAAATAGACAAAGTAACCCTTTAAAATGAAGTCTTTCAGCCAACTGAAGGAAGCCAGGCAGTTCAGCATTTCACCAGAAGTCAGACAAGTCCATTGCCACTTTGATTTTCCTTGCCTGGAAGAGCCCATATAATGAGAAATTTGGAAATAGGGAAAACTTTTTAAAAGCCTTCACTACACACATAAATTGTCTGTCAGTACAGTCCAGCGTTACAGCATTTACCCTCAATGCTATGCTTTGCTTATCTAAGAGGTTCCGTTGAAGTCAATGGGGCTTATTCACATGCTTAATGCTAAACACCTGTGAGAATGTTTGCAAGGTAAGTGCCTTAAAAAATCTGCCTGGTAAGAATGGCTTGAAGAGGTATGAAAATTAACACAGGATAAAACTTATTCTTACTTGAATTCTACTTGTTTTCCATATGTAAATACGTATGACTTTAGGAACAGTATAAGCAGGCCCGTATCCAAATTCCTTAGATCGTTTGGGAAAGTGTGTTTTAGAATTAAGATATTTTAGATCAGTTTCATAATAGCTACATTTCATTTGATGATACAAGGTGTAATCCACAAACATTTAGTACATGATGTTTCTTATGCTGACCAGCAGCCATACCCATTTTTGTATACTTGACAGTACGTTAAAATGTGTGGGATTATTCAGTATGTCTGTAAGGAACGTTTTGCATTGCTGTTTCCCCCTTCTGGAATGACAGATTTCACAAATATATTTTATTTAGAACATCATTTTCATGTAAAATTATAATGGTGTATGAATTTTGAGGAGTGTATGCCCTAGGCTTTACTGTGTACTAGTAAGAGATATATAATTAATTCCATTGTGTGAGGGCTTATGACTAACTAGCTTGTTAATCTCACACCAAATTTCCAGAAGGTATCAAGTAGCCTGGTGAGAGTGTGCTGTGTTAAAAGATGTAGCTGCCTTGGAACAAACATTAGAGTCTGATTGGGAATAGCATTTCCCTCCTCTATTTTTTCTTAATCTAAGCAAAAGAAATCAAAACAAATGTTGTCCTCATAACAGTGATTGGATCAAACTCCCTAGCTAAGGAATTAAGTCTTACTGCTGAAGTTTCAGTTTATTTGATATAATGCAGAACAACTAACCCTGCCCCTGCACTGGTGGGGGTATTACCTGTGTGGCGCTAATCACACAAGCCAGTTAAAACTGTGCAGTCCAGAACTAAATCTGAAATGTTTTGCTTTTTGGTTTACCTTAATTTCTGTTATTAAAAACTATATTGTAAAATAACACCTGATTTGTCAGAGCAAAGTGCATTGATTAATATTTTCTTACCTAAGTGAGTGAAATTATGTCTTTTTTTACTGAAAAGGGGGCACAGCCAAGAAGTACTGAAGTGACTTCTGGGGGTTTTTTTGTGAATTGATATTAAAAGGGCCCACTAAAAGTAAATCCACTTTTCATGTTGTGTTAGATACACTTGGGCAAGCTAACACTGCCTAACAGGACTGTTTGATGAAACCTGCCTACAGGGCCACAGTTCTAACTGTGGCCTTCTCACCTGTGAATTGAGCATTCTGCCAGAGGAATCAGTGAACATGCACCCTCACATGCTCATTTACACTGTCGTTTTCCAGGAGGACTGCATTTTAAACTCAAGCTCATATAAAAGGTGAAAGCTCTTTAATTGCTGAATATGTTCTAGAAATGGCCTTGCTGTTAGGCAGTGATGGTCTTTAAATTACTGTGTGTATACTCCACAGTGTTCCACACCATACTCCTTTTACTTTTTAATGTGGTAAGATGTTATCAGAGAAATGCACATAGAAGGGGCCGATGTTCATTCTTAGTTAGGGCCTTTTACAGCATTCAAGCAAGGGAAAGGGCTCTCTGAGCACATGTAAATTATACTCATGCTTATTTAAAGCCTGTGTAAATGCAAATCACACCCTACATATGAGAGTATCAGCATTAAAATTATATTTTCATTCATATGACTGCTTTTATTGGCATATGTCTTCACACTCAGGCACAGTTAGGTGCTTCGTTTAAATGATGATAAAATACAGTGCTTGTTCTCTGATTGCATCCCATCTTTTCCTTCCAGCGCATGATTGCCAACACTGTCAGGACAGTGAAATTCTGCCGAAGCCAATCTTTCAGTAAGTGTATTACAACATCTGCACAGTCAGCATTATCATCAGTAGCTACAGTAATTACAACTAATTCTGTGTGTACCAGAATTGAAAAGCCTGGTTTCCAGTGATTCTTCCATGTTTGGATCCTGTGATGTTTTACAGGGCGAAATATCCTTCAGGAAGCTCTAATAAACCCCTTCTCTTCCATCTCTTTTCCAAGCATGTGAAAGAGCTAAATATCTGTGAGGTCTCTACCCATCTGTCAAATTAGAGCCAGTTGAAATTGGCCAGTGGGCTCAGAAGTGGTTGAAATAAGTCTAGCAGGCAGCAGCACACAGATACATGCCAGATACTTGCTTGGATAAACCCTGTTTTAACAGGAAACCAGTCCGGAAAACTGACATTTATAAATGACATAAGGTCATGCATTTAAAACCTGTTTGTCAGTATAATTACCAGAACTTACTTGAGGCCCTGTAAGATGGCAGAGCTGTATGGTCAAACTGGCTTGCTCTGTGGGTCTCGTCCTGTCTAGGTGCACTGTCAGCCCCAGTCACACTGACATTTCCTCAGGGTTTCATCCATTTTGACTCATAGAGAAGCCTTCCTCTTTCTCAAACGACAAAGTGAATTATATAAACCAATATCTTTTCACAAAAATAGTTTCTTTCTATCTCAGTCAAAGCTTAACTTTAGATCGAGTTAAAGGAAATTATTTGGGTTTTTTTCTCCCACCATTCAGGTTTTATTGTCTGTGTGTCTTTAATTTTGATGTTTTAAGCACCACAGAGACCTCCACATATTTAGAAATGGAAGTAGATTTTCACTATATTTGATATAACAAAATGTCAGGTATACATGGATCTACTGGATCTAAGTCCCACACTTTTTTTGTGTATGTGCATTCATGTATTGCAGATGCTTCGGTATCTTTTTTTAGTCAAATTTAAGTTACCTAACACATATTTCATTACACTGTAAGGTGTTCTTGTAAGGCTGAAGATACTCATATTTTAACTCAGTGGTATTCCATAATTGTTGCCGGAGCAGGTATAATGTGGTTTTGTTAAGTAATGTAAAAAGGTTATAAATTCTGAGGCTTGAATGGGATAGCCGTTAAGCACTACATTGTTGCAAATATTTAAGAATGAGCTAAAAATGGGAATATTACATGAAAGGAGGCTTAAATCAATGATATAATTTTGAATCTGTGTAAAGGTGCTGGTTCAAAAGCAGATGGGTAGCTTTAAGTCATACTTGTTCACTATATAATTTATAGGTATTGACTGGTAAGGTGATTATAAAACTGTAACCGAGGGCCATCAATTTTAGTAAATGTAGCCAAGGATATCCAAGAGAAAAAGTTAATTTGTGGGGGTAGTAACCAGAAAGACTGTCAGATACGGAGGAAAGGTTTCAAAGAGACCGATTTGTAAATATTTTCTTTTTAACTCATCAGAATCTAGTCTTTCCTGTGACAGCCTGTAAAGAGTTACGCATTCTGTTCAGGCATTTGTTCATTTAAGTGTATCAATCCTACATCATTTCTCTTTCACCAGATCCTGATGCAGCCCTAGCTAATAAGAACCATCAGGATGTTCGGAGCTATGTGCGGCAATTAAATGTGATTGACAACCAGAGAACTTTATCACAGATGTCTCACCGACTAGAACCGCGTCGAGCATAAACATTTGAAGCGATGATGAGAAATGATCTTTAATCCTGTCAAGGTCACTTGTTAAGAACTTCACTTTCTCTGCTACTGCACTGCCACTACAAAAATAAGCAAAAACATATTCTAAGGTCTTAGGCAACGCACAATATACCAGCCTGTTGGAGAACTTTGGCTGAGGAAGAGTTTATGCACTGTAGGCATACAGGTGGCCATGTTGTGAACTGTTAATTCCTTTTAAAGTGTAGTGATTTCTCATATGGATAAAAAAAAGGCAAAACATAAAATAGAACAGTTAGTGGGAAATGCACAAAAGTTTCTAACAATTCTAAGGTAGGTAGTGATTTCTTCTCCCTAATTAAAAATCTGTATTTTATGATTTAGTCTCCAGGTCAGGACCAAAACTGATCATCAGTTTAGCTTGCTCAGCTACTGTTCACCTCAGTAGAAGATTTATGTAAGCATCTGATGAAAGAATGCAGGTTCAAGAGTAGTCCAAGATATAATTCCATTTAGAGAAGACTTGCAAATATTTCCCTTTTAAACACAACAGATGCTAAGAAAATTTCCTTATCTTAATAATACTGTCTACTACTACAAGCAGTGTGGCCATTTCAGAAAACTGACAGGACTGAAAATATTTCAGATAATAAATAATCTGTGTTTACATTTTACTTCTTTTTTTAAACTACCAATTAGGTTTTTACAAAATTCCATTACAAAAGTAAGGTTGTCAAAATCAATAGCATTAAAGGTAGCAAAGGACTGGTTCAAAAAGAGCACAATATGCACAAATGGATTTCAAGAGAATATTTTCCTGGACATTAAAACCTTAAACTTCAGCTATAATTAATTGTGGCTGGTTAACACATATTTTCTGGTCTTAAGCATTTACAAATATCTTAATTTTCAGCCAATTGTTTTGCACTTTCAGTAGACTGTAAATAAATGTTAATTCATTATGTTCTAGAATATTTATTTATGTAATAGTTATTGTGCCAAAATAATTCCATTTTATTTATTTTGTTTAGCATGTTATGGGAGTGCAGGTTTTGTCTTCACACTTTGTGTGCATTTATGTGTAGGAATTGTGCGATCTATCTTTTCTGTAAATAACGCGCAGTACCTTATTAAATGTAATTGCTGGAAAGGTTTAGTCACTGGCCTTATTTGCACTTTCAGCTTCATTCCTGCATAAATAGCAATGCTACTAGTTGGCTGATATATCAAACTTGGCTTGTCATTTGCTGGGCCTCGAAACCGCAGTTGGCCCACATCCACTGTGATATGGATGACGAGTTTAACGCCAGTCAGATCCATCCCTGATGCGGGGGATGACAGGCCTGCAGTGACATAACACTACGGTTTTATTAGCTGGTTTGTTTCTAAGGAGAAAACATTTAAACTGGAAAGAAGGGATACAAAAGAAGAAGGGATATATTCTTAATTTTAGCTATCTGACTGATTGTCCTGCTCAGTCAGTAATGTGAGCACTACAAGTTATCTTATCTTGGACAGGATTTTACCTCAGGTTGGTTAACTCGAGACCTTGGCTAATGTGGCACTCGAGAGACCTCTGGCTTCAGTCACCACAGGGCCTGCAGACACGAGGGAAGAGGTGATCTGGCATGTACCCTTTCCCCTCCTGAATACTCCTCAGGATGGCTGTACTACTGCTGGGCAAGCCCTGATGGTGGCCAAGTGCATGCCAAGGGAATGACGATGTTCAAATGGCAAAAGTCTTTCCTATTGCATTCACACTTGTTGTGTGCTGTGGAGCTGAACGTCATAAAACTGATTAAGCCTGCAATTAGAAGTTGCAACTATTATCTCATAATTAAGCTTCAGAGATGACCTCATTGATACAGTCTACATTTTGCTTCAGACACAGAGTATATACTTTTCTTGGCATTAAGCAGGCTTGTATGGAGTCAGTATACACACAGATTTTTTTTAATCTATAAAAAACCTGCATCCTTTTAGTCAAAACATAAATTCTGCAAAAGCTGAGAGTCACCAGGGAAATGCTGACACATAGAATCACAATCTGCTCGCTACCTGCGTTCTGCAAAGGAAAGAATTACACAGTTAAGAAATATTCTGCAGCATGATGAAATAATTTATTTTAACTTTGCTGTCTGACTAGAAGTTCAAGATGATTCAGAGGAAAACCAGCTAATAACATAGAGACAAATTTGTGTCTTATTATTTCAAGTGAGAAGCATTTATTTCCATTTGTCCTGTTCTATGAATATACTTCATTTGCTTTTTTCAAATACAAAATCTTCCCAGAAGCAAAGTATGCAGTAGAATAAACTACAGGGACACAATTAATTCAAAAGGCATTTTTATCTTTACAATCAATTTGTAACGTTTTTTAGTTCATGATTTTATTTGTTCCAGATTTGTTCCTATTGTTTGGACTTTCATTTATTTCTGTGTTAGCTGGTTTATAAAGCTGCCAAGTTTTGGCTTGGCTCTGTGCATAGACCAATTCTTCATCTGTTTAGTATGTTTTTATCCCCTTGGTTTATTCTTTTTTTCTTTAGAATCTCGATCTGTTTTACTTATTTGTTGCCAACAGTCTCTATTGTGTAGATATATCCCAGTGATACAAAGGGAGGTTTTATGGCACCTCCATATCAACAAATGAATGCAGTTTACCTATTCAATGAAACTGGTATCTGACATTTTTTAATTTTCCAATAAAGGGTGCTGTATAAATAACAAGTGTTGCTATCTCTGTATCTAACTCATTCAAGTGGCTCAGATAGTTGCTATGGTGCTGATCACTGTCTACATACTTAGAAATTAGATGAATAAAATTACCTTGTGGCTCCGGGATCTGTCCTGGGCTTCTCTTGCTCCCTGTGTTGACTTTACAACAGGAAGGCAGCTGTCAGTATATTGCTCTTGCTGTATGAAGTCAAAACAACTGCTTCAATAGTGTGAAGAATGAATAGGAACTCAAGAAACACTGAAATGTCAAAACGCCTGTTCTGACTTCACCCTGTGCTCGTGGCTGCGAGTTACAACTTGATCCTGCTTCAGTGAAGACACCCCTTTACCTGCTGACTCGGGGCCAGTCTGCAAGCCTGGCCTCAGAGGCTGTGCCAACACAGACAAGCTGGAGACGGTTGGGTGATCCCCAGCACCGCTCTGCTCATGGTCCACACTGCTTTAGTTGCAGCACTTGACCTGGTTTTGGCCCATGCCAACTAGCAAGAGAGACTGTGTCCAGCTGTTATTTGTGGGGGAGCATGCACCACGGACCATTTCCAGTGGGAACTACAGACAGGCCTGTCCTTCCTGTCTCTATGTCCCACCCCCTGTCCTCCAGTGGGACCTAAAGGTGCTTCACACTTCCATCACACCCACTTGCATGAACAACATAAACACTGCAGCACAGCACCCTCTGCATTTCAACTGCAGGTGGAAAATAACCAAAATTGTGGTTATACTGGAGGGTCACAGGCCGCAGAGTGCTGGTATGGCTGGTCCGTGCTACTTGGCCTCAGGCCCCGGAGCCCCTGACCCTGTTTTATTTACTGGCAGGGTCACAGCTGTAGTTTTCATATGAGAGGTGACTGGGTGGAAGTGTCCATAGTAAACTTCCACTGCTGAGGACCACTGAGCCAGGATGGTGAGGACAAACATCTCTGTTTAGGGCTGTAGAGCCCAAAGAGTCAGAGGGTACCGCTCTCCCTACCTGGCACATTTCGCTAGTGTCGCTTTGTTAGCACTTGCTCTTTTTCTCAATGACCAGGCCTGGTGTTGACAAAGGCAGGGAACAAAGGTTAAATCCAGGGAGGCTTGAATCCTGCACACCAGGAGGCTACAACAGTTTGGTAAAGGCAGGATCCAAAATATTTTCCATGGAGATCTTGTTCAAACCCAGTCAGCGACAAAGACGTGATAGTGCCAGATAGAAGAGTTCAAATGTATTTGCAGGACTCTGCAGATTGAGGACTTGGGTTCTTCCTTCCTAAGTAAAATACTGTAAAGGCACACTGCCTCTGCAGATCAGGTACAAAGAGAGAGACAGAGATAAAAAAAAAAATCCCTCCTTTCAGAGACACTGGCAAAACAACCTTTTAAGTACAAGAAGTTTAAATATAATTTAGAAATCTTACAAAATAAGTTAGAGAGAAATCAAAAGGTTTAACTTGCAGGGGTTCCAAAAGAGAGAATGAATTTTGCTGGGGGAAAAAAAATTAACAAAATTATAAATCTAAATTGTTAACATAGCTTCTTAGTAAGGTCAACTGCATAATATACAGCACCTTAACCTCTTCTAGCAATTTTTAAACACCATGCAGCTTAAATAGACTACCTCTGAATTCAGCAGTATTTCATCTGGGAGCTCTGAATGCAAATCAAGAGGTAATAGTGGAAGAAAATTAAAAGATGTGCTATTCTCATTTCGGTTTTTGTACTGATAATAAGGAAAGCAGCATAGAGTAATATGGCAAAGTGAACCTCTAACTTGAATAGCTTTTCTTTCACTGTTAATCTGAAATGCATTACACTCTGCCTTTTCAAATAATCATAATGTTCTTTACTGTAGCCTGCATTAACGTTTAGCAGGCATAAGCAGCAGCTGTCACCAGAGGTCAAGGTATTAGCAATCAAAGGAAATAATGACCAGATTAAAAAGTTATCATTAAAATTACTAAACCAGAAACTTCTTCAGCAGCCTATCTCTGGAGCCCTGCCTGCTGGGCTGTAGCTGTGCCTGTGGAACCCCTGCCACACTCAGACACCTTGCCACAGCAGTACCGTGGGGCTGGCCAGCTCTTGGCTGGGGTGAACACACGGAAGCCTCAGCAGCTGGAGGGAACCCTCACCCCTCTGCCTCTCTTGAAAATGTGCATTGCTGCCCCAAAACAATTCCTGCAGGACTGGTGGCTAAAACCTGACCTCAAGCTTCCCATGTGCTACAGGAGCACATGGGGTACGTCCTGCATGTGTTTACCTACATGCCATCCAACAGCATCCAGAGACTGGCTCCTACTTCATCTGCCCTATGCTTTGCTTTAGCAATTACAGACAGCTCTCATACACCATCTAACTCAGGAAGCAACTTGTACGTTCACAAAGGAACATAATCCAACCATGGGCTTGGCAGTTTATGACTCAAGTGATGGGGGGACTACTGTAAAAAAGAAGATTCTTAAAAGGGAAAAAAGAGCATGTACAGCTACAAAATCTATCACGTCTAACCAATGAAGGATATTTCACAAAGGGTTCACTTTTAATAGGCCTGGCATTCAAAGGTAATTTCTGAATTCAAAATAAACTCAGAAACCGACATGATAATGCATAAAGAACGAGTAATTACTGACGCAAATTGGAATATTTTTCTTGGAAACTCCATGTAATAAAAATGTGACACATGGAGGTACTGGTAAGAGCTTGACCTTTATTTCCTGGCCCTAATCCATTTGGGTCAGAGTGACAAAAAGCTAAGCCTTTGTCACATGGCAGGGGTCAGCCAGTCGTTTAATTTTTTTCCTCTTTTTGCTTTCAAATGCAAATAAAGCACATTACCAATGAAAATAATGATTGTAAATGAATACCTCAATTAAAGGAAATTTACATAAAGATACATAGGATAGAGGTGATAGTAGATACTCCAACATCCTAACAGACAATAATCCATTTCTTAATCAACTTCTGTCAATAATCATAAGCTCCCCGCTCTCCATGGTTTCCTCATTATAACACCACCTCTTGTGTTTTTAAATAGTTCTTTCTTCAGATGCTGTCCAAGCCAGCAAGTGAATCCACTAGCTGTATTTGCCGACTCTTTGTGGTTTTTCACAGGTGTACATTATTTCTGCACAGGAGTACTGTCGGCAGCATTGTGGATGTTCTCAGATAACAGAGAGCCAGTGCTGCCTTGGGTTTTCTTTAGATGTCCTCATTCTCTGTAGGACTGACCCTTGAGGGCTGCAGTACTGGCAGGTTGCTGTCTAGTGTCTGTTTGAAATCCAGCATTTCCTTCCATTTGTGATTCCTGCCCTAGTGTTTCTCCTGTTCCAGTCGTCTGGCATGTAACTCCTTTGTGGTGCTCCTGATCAGTTAACGCTGCTGCCAGAAACTAGTTATGGGGTTTTTTTAGCATGGGTTTTTGTTTTCTTCTGGTCATAACTAGATATTGTTAATAGTGTGCTTGTGTTTTGGGGGGTTGATCACCGTTTTTTGGAATCGGGCAAAGGGACTGAGATGAGGCAGGCTAACATTATTGAATTTTCTAGTCTTATTTAATCTCTAAATCCAAAGAGAAAAATATGTGATCTCCAGTAGATTTGTTTCTAATTCACATAGTCTGGATTAAACAAGTAGCAAAAAATGTAAGCTACTAATACTACAGTATATCATTAAATAGAGCTAATATTTTAATCTTAATTCAAACGGATTCCCTGTCAATGCTGATCAAAATTTTCATGATTCCAGTACCTGGATATACTTTCAAAGAAAGATAAATGTGCTAAATAGTTATGTGCTAATTGGTTTTAATAAAGAAAATATAATATTATGCTTTAAAGCAGTTGTTGAAAGTTCTGTGATGTCATCTTCCCTTGGTGGTCCTCAGAGGAGGTGGAATTGTGCCTGCCTCTCCCTAGACTCTCTGTGACTGAGCAATCTATTGGAAAAAAATTTCAGAGGAAATGAAGGGACCGTTGCTTCAGTGGAGCTCGCAGTAGTGTGGATTAGAAAACACAAATGGGCACAGCTACAATAAATTCAGTACAGCTTTAAAACAAAGAAAACAAGGTTAAGCTGTATTACACTTTAGAGAAAAAAAGTGCCAAAATTAGAAAACCAAATTAAGTCTATTGGACAAAAAATTTAATATAAGAAGGAGTATGATATATATATATATATAATTAAAAGTATGTAATGAAATGGTAAGTGAGCAGAGTACTACTGAGTGGATTACAGCTGAGTATAATGATCAGCTAAAAACTGTGGTGCCAGAAAAAGATAAGAAAACCATTCTTGTAAAACAATCAAGAATTGGATTTCTTGTTAATATTTTGCTATTTCGTGGCTATCTCATTGTTAATTATATTGACATTTTTGAAGTTATATGTGCTTTTTATACTGCACACATGCCTGATCAAAAGGCAAACAGTGTACAAGCTGTAGCCTGACAGTTCTGAAAACCACCGTGCACAAAGCAGGTGTTTGATCCACATGCAATACACCTACTGCACACAAGCATACTCTGCCACGTGAATGTCTGTATTAAATAATTCTAGTCTATATTTTGAAATTCTGTACTTAACAAATTTATAGTTAATTAATTAATATTAAGTAATATGTTTAGAATTTTATATTAAATATACCATATAGGTAATTTCATGAATTCCTTATTTTTCTCTCTAATACAAAAAAAAAAAAAAAAACAGACAAAAAAACAACAACAGCAACAAAGGGGGGTCTAAGAGATGTACGACGGTTGGTACGAGCTCTTTCTTCATTTCCTGTGAAAGTTGAGAATAAGCCATTGCCCACAGCACAGCAAAGACTGGGCTGATGAAGCAAACGAGAACCACACCTGCATGTGCAGGCATGGGGGCTGCATGCGGCATCAGGTCGGTGTTTGTGGGTGCATTTACAGCAGGAATGGCAGGATTGCCTCAGAGCCAAATCCAAAGAGAATTCCTTAGATTTTCCACTTGCCATCTCTCAGAAGGAGAAAAGGCAGCTTATTTTGGCTAGCAGTACCATGCAAGTTGCCTTTTAGTTATGAAACCACTCCTGCCAGTTGTGTTTTGGGGTGTAACTGCAGAAGTGTGGATTGCGGCCTATGTGGACATACCTGCATAAATTTCAGCGAGTAAAGTGCAAGCAAAAGTAACAGAGAGAGGGCTTTCATGCCAGCCACTCATCTAACTCTTCAGGTCACAAACCTGACGGAATAAATGGCATAAAATTAATGCCACCTTCTTGTTACTGCTACTATTGCTCAAACTAGCTGTATTACCACTAGCATACACTAGTGCTACATCTTCTACAGCAACGTGTGTACCGCCTTCCCAGTGTACCCCAGGCATGACCTCCACCATGTTTTATGGCCAATTTTTAAGCTAGAAATGGAAGCAAGCCATAGCAACCAGAGAAACAGCAGTGCTTCAAAGAAACCTCTGTACTAAGCCCGAGATGAACTCTGAGCCAGTCTTGAAGGAGAATTGAAAAATATGGAGCAGGTGTCCACCTCCAAATTATCTGTGTCTAGAGTTTCACGTACTGTTTAAGCTGGCATAAACCAGCACTACTGCTAAAAAAACACTTCCAGGCTCCATCCTCTCTCAGCTGCTTATATCAGCCCTTGCTCCTTTCCTGCCTTTGCACTGGCATGAGTCTTGGTGCAATTGCCCCATGACCTGCATTCTGATCAGGGTGAAAACTGATTGCTTTTCCCTGCAGTAGCTTCTCCCCAGCCCAGTTCCCTGTGCAGCCGTGCAAACACCGTGCTGGCAGAAGGTGAGGTGGGCAGCTCAGCAGCAGGAACAGGGCTCGACGGGCAGGGGAGGGGTGTGCCTGCTGCTTTTGGCAGGCAGGATGATTCAAACCGCCTGGACGCATGCATGAAACTGTATTTTCCATGTTGAAAGGTGGTGAGACAACATTGCACACCCTGTGATGAGATGTAAAGAGACAATTCATATGAATCCTTTCAAGTCTGAAACTGAGTTAAAAGTTGCTAGAGCTGCCTTTATCCTTTGCCAATTGTTGTGGCTTTACAATAACTTAGCTTGTTAGCTTTTAAATATTTTCCTTTTCTGCCTGTTCCTTATAAATTGAAGAAGTCTAAGATGAGGTAACTTTTGAGTTTCTCAGGTTGAATTTGCTGCCTCAAAAAGGGGGGAAAACATAACATACCACCATGTGCTGGCTCACTGTTTTATATCTTATTATGACCACCTAAAATAGTGTAGCACTGGGCTTGAACGGTCCTTGTGCAGGCTCCTTTGCTTTCTCTCACTTGTCCTCTAAGAGAGCAGGTGCAATTACATGTTTTAAACAAGTGGCATGTTAACACAGTGCCTGGTGCAGACTCTGCACTCCTACTCTCAAAGTAGGAAATATTAACCACCCCCTCATTTCTCATGTGCTACTGGAATAGTTTTTCTTTCTGCAACCAAGGCCTAAAGTCAGACACGATAAATCCTAGCTCTGCAGAAAGACAGCCGTGGACAAAATACCTGGACCAAGCATGCTGGGCAAGAAACCTCTGAATGCAAGTGTTCAAGTCTCTGAAGAAAATGCCTATGAATCAAGTCATTTAACATTCAAATAGATTTTTAAATCATTTGACTAATTGGCAATTGCCTCAGACAGGAAGGATAAGCACTTAAGTCACAGCATTTAAGAGACTAAGTATGTGGCACCTCTCCTCCTCCAGAGCATGAGTTTCATGTGACTTGTGTTTGATATTTGTGTGTTCTTTTAAAATGTGGCTCCTTTGACTGAAGACTTCTCCAGGCTTACCAGCATATCAGTTCGTAATAAAGCACAAGCGCTCTCAGATCAGACAAGAAGGGCCTGAAACTTTTGTAACAAGGGGAAGCCAGAACATGCTTGTCCTGGCGATACTGAACCTGTCAGATGGGCTAAAGGGATCACCAGTGTCCGCTTTTTGACTTTCTTACCATCTTCATGTACTTATTGCACTGAGTGCTTAAGATCTTGATGAACTTTACTCCTATTATTATAGTTCAGTGAAATGTCTTATTTTAAGTACAGAAATGTGTGCACTTATGCTCCACTGTTTTGACTGGTTTTTACCCTCTCTTGTACCGAACTATCACACCTTGAAGGAAAGCCTCTGATGTTTGTTAAACTACTGTATTTGATTCATCAGTAAAGTGTTCTTCCATGATTCACCTTGATACATCTTTGAGATGTACAATTAATGTATATTGATTCAGTGTGATGCAGTGCACCTCTTTGTGAATCACTGTGCTACACAGCTGGTTTTATATGGCAGATCTACATATGCATGTAAAAATAGTCAAATATGAGAGATAGCAAGGAGCTGCTGCAGTGAATGGAAAATCGCAGTGTACAGTCACCTATAGATGACCTGGGGAGTGCAGAGTAAAGTGGCGATAGGCATTGAATCTTGCACGATACTGATACAGAAAATGTGCTGTCACAGCCATGTGATGTGCTTGCCTCAGTAGAAAAACTGTTTGCCCCCCAAGTCTTTTGAGTCACTTCCTTTAAGCATGACAGCCTATTTTCAATTTGCAAAAAGTTTTCTGCAATGGCAGAGTACCTCAATGGCATTAAAACATTTGGCTAAGAAAGGATCCAGGTAACTTCAGAGGGTGGAGGTGGGTTGTCTCTGTTTCATTCCTGACCTGGGGTGATAATCCTGAGGGCAGCTGGGGAATATGGACAAGGAAAGGGAGGGTTACAATTGCCAGTCAAATCCTCCTCTTCTTACACATGCCTAGAAGGAGTACTGCCTATAGGAGCATAGCCTGCTCCCTTCCTACTCCTGGGGACCTCCAGACCTGCACCCACAGCAGATTGGCAATCCCAGAATATAAAGGTGCTGCACCTTATGGAAACACCATCCCAACCCCTGTGGCACAAGAACAATGAAGCAGGGTTTTTTTACAGTTAGCATCTTCTGGTCATTTTGGTAAACAATTTAGCCATACTGCCTGTCACTGAAGCAGGAACCCTGGATGGAGGAACTTGTGCTTCCAAAGCTGTGACTGCTGAAGCACAGCCCCGTGCCCAGACTCCCTCCACCTGCAATGACTGGGCTGCACTTGTTAACTGGAAATACCTGAGCAAACAGCCCTGCTTGACCCACTGGCTTTTCCCAAGTTTGGCATGGCTGACCAACAAGCAGACACCCACTGAGGCAGAGGCCATCCTCCCTGGACAGCCCAAGCTAGGTGGGCCAACTGTATCCTTGTGGGGGCAGCAAGCAAAGCAATCCCCAGCTGGTCGAGGGAGGGGATTGTCCTGCTTTGTTCTGCACTGGGGTGGCCTCACCTTGAATATGGTGGGCAGTGCTGGGCACCACAATATAAAAAAGATATAAAGCTATTAGAGAGTGTCCAAAGGAGGGCAATGAGGATTGTGAAGGGCCTTGAGGGGAAGCCGTATGAGGAGTGGCTGAGGGCGTTTGGTCTGTTCATCCTGGAGGAGACTGAGGGGAGATCTCATTGCATCTACAACTTCCTCGTAAGGGGAACAGGAGCGGTAGACATTGATCTCTTCTCTCTGGTGACCAGTGAGAAGACCTGAGGGAATGGCCTGAAGTTGTATCAGGAGAGGTTTAGGTTGGCTATTAGGAAGAGGTTCTTCATCCCGAGGGTGGTTGGGCACTGGAACAGGCTCCCAAGGGAAATGGTCACAGAACCAAGCCTGGGAAAGTTCAAGAACAGTTTGGACAACACTCTCAGGCCCATGGTGTGACTCCTGGGGATGGTCCTGTGCAGGGCCAGGAGTTGGGCTCGATGATCTTTGTGGGGACCTTCCAATTCAGAACATTCCGTGATTCTATAATTCCGTGAAGCCGATGCTCCGTCCTGCTCGCCTCACGCCAGCCCCACCACAGCGTCCAGCGCCCCGTAGCCCCAAGTGTCGTGGACGAGGCTGGGGGGCACGCGCTGCCCGTCGCCCGCCACACACGCACCCCCGGTCCCGGGGCGGAGGCGCTGCCGTGGGGCCGCTCCCCCGGCCCGGCCCGCCCGCCCTGCCCCGGCCCCGCGCCCCCTGCAGCCGGGGCACCGCGCTGCCCGCACCCCCGAGGCGGGCCGGCCGCGGGGCCCGGGGTGGCGCCGCTGCGAGGCTGCGCGGGGGCGGCGGCGGCTCCGCTCCCGGCTCCAACCGGAAGCGCGGGGGACGGAGCGGGAGACGCGGTCGCGCCGATTGCAGCTCCCTCGGCGGCTCCGGGATCGGCGCCGCGCGGGTCCCGCCAGCCCGGAGCCCCTCGGGAAAGGTGAGGACGGCGAGGCGCTCCCGCGGGGGCAGCGCTGGGGGCGGCGGCGCGGTCGGTGCGCGTTCGGCGGGGCGGAGGGAGGCGGGGGGGCAGCCGGAGGGGCCGTGCCGTGCCAGGGGTGTCCCCGCCGGCTTGGACGTTCCCCGCGCTGAAGCAACTTGGGAAGCCCCGGGGAGGGAGGCGGCGCGGCCTGACCTTGCGTCGCCCCCGTCAAACCCCCGCGAAGGCAGCGGCGCCCAGGCGCGGCGGGACGGGGGTCGGGGGACGGGCCGAGCCGGGCGGGCAGGCGGGACGGCCCGGCACGGAGAGAGAGGTGCTGCCCGTGGCGGCGGGCAGGGGCGCGGGTAGCGGGACTCGAGCAGCCGGCGTCCGGCCAGGGGCTGCTGCCCTCGGCCACCCCTGCGCCGCTCAGACCGCGTTTCAGACGTGTTCGCTTCACGGGCACCTACTGCGTTTTGCTGTTATTTTGGGCATGAAATCCCCCGGGTTGGGCTTTGAGGTGTGTCTTTCATTCTCACCGTTTTTTTTTTTCCTTTTCTCCTTTATTTTTAAAGTAAACTGGCGATCTTTGTTTTTGCTGTGTTTGTTCAAGTTAGCTCGTTTCCAGCAGTATGCCCTTTCATTAAGCACGCGTGTGTGTGAGCCATCCATTACCCCTGTATCCAGCATGCTCTGCTGGGAGTTTTAGCGACAGAGCCATCGGGAAAGCCATGGATCATTACTTTTTCTAAGTTCCAGAAGCAGAGATGATTTGAAAGCACTGGATTAACTGGGTCACTGCCTGAAAGCATCATAGCTTTCCGCTGGAGGCATGCAGTTAGATGTTTTCAGGACTTTGTCCTTAAATTGTAAGTCCTTAGAAGCTTGGTTGTTTTATCTGTCAGAAATGTGCTTTGCATACTGGTGGCAGTGTGTGAATAATGGTAACCCTGGAGAGCCTGGCTCACTGACGGAGGGGAAGGCTGACAAAACTGAGGCCCAGATCCTGCAGTCTGGCCTGTGTCAGGACAGAGCTTTGCTATGGGCCTGGTTGCAGGTTTAGCTACCTTGTCTTTCTTGCACGTGTGTACTCCTGTCAGGCATCACTTACAAGGTATAATGTAAGTGAAGTGAGCAGTTTAGGGTTTTTCCGAGATAAAATGTTTTCTATTTAAAGCAAACCCTTTAAACCCTTCAGTCTGCCATTGACGCAGCTTGGGTTGAAAAGAATTCTTTTCCTGAAGTACTCAAACTGTTTGGGCTGAGTTGAGCCCTTTTTCTGTAGCAGTGCTTATATAAATTAAATTAAAATTAGGAATGTTATTAATGGAAGTTATGCATAATTCTTAGGTTCTGACAAAGGACAGGCTCAAATGTTGTTGCTTCTGTAACTAAGGTAGGCAGAGCCATGCCTCCAGTCTCACCATCTGCAGGGCTGCTGCTCAGTCTGATTAAGAAATTTGAACTGTGGGGGCTATTGACTTTATTTTAACTTCTGGAGAGATTAGAAGATTAGGATATATTTAATTTGGAGTTGTGCTTGGAGTTTGTTTGTGGCTTATCCATCAGCAGTTCAAGATATGATTAAGGGGTTTTTTACTTCTTAAAACTTCTTTCTGCAATATCTCTTGTAGCTTGATATCACAGTAACCCCTTTTCTGTTTTCTGTTTGGACAAAGTGGCTAACCATGTGTTTGGGGGGGGGGACTTGTTTGGACTTGTTTGTGGGGTTTTTTTAGATATATATTTTTTAAAAGACTAAATAAATATGCTGCTGAAAAAAATCCAGGTTGATATGTTCAAGGACTGTAGGCCATGTTGGATACAGAGGATGATTTGGGTCTAAAAATGGATGGTCAAAGATACTGAAAGCAAATGGACTGTTTTGCCAAATAAGGAAACTTGGCACATTTGGCTGTGTATTTTAAGATAGCACAAGTGTGGTGTGCTACTACTTTATTGGCAATATGTTGGCAGTGTGCCTTCCTGAAAGAAGCACTGAATCCTGCCACACAGTGAAGTGATAGCAGCGAGTGGTGTGGTTGTTCCCCTTAACAAATTACAAAGGATGTTCCTGAAGTAATTGAATGCTTGAGCAGTGTCAGGTGCACGTGCAAGATGAGGGATGCAATTTTCAGTTCCACAGCCACGCACTAAGCAAAATATGAGTTGCAGTTACTGTGCAATTTGTGCTGAATTCTTTCCTGCCTCCTACCTCTAACTTGTAAGTCCCTCAAGCAGAAGTTCCCTATACTCTGGGAACAGTAGCTGAATGGCAAATGGAAGGGTCTTCTGGTTTGTATGTGGAATAAAGCAGAGTGTTGTTCATGGCAGCACTTACCCTAATTGCAGCCTGTTCGTAGGGAGCTGTGAAGTACAAGTTCTTCTGGTGTCACTGTGGTAAGGTGCAGGGCAACCTTCAGCAGGGTTGGTCTGCAACCTGTCTGCCTGGGCACTTGGGGGTTCCCTCATTTTGTGGGGGCCTGGGTGGAGCAGACAGTGTGGGATCTCAGCAGGGTCAGGCCCCCACATGGGTTAATCCCCTAAACTACTGTAATCACAAGAAGCCAGTGATGGCGGATGGTTTCCTACACCTACATTTATTAGTGTAATGAACTGAGCTTGTGGTGACATAATGGCTTGCTGCAAAGTGACTCTGTGTAATAGAACTAACATGTTAAAAACTAATGTTAAAAAGTGTTAAATGATTTCTTGAAGTGTTAAATGCTGCCAAAGCAGCACTTTTTGGTATGAAATGAACAGCTTCTAACACCATGCTCAAGTAAGTTACTATGAGGGGAAAAAAAAGACCCAGAAGATGGAGATGTTGCTGCAAGATCATAAGCTTGTGTTAACCATTAGAAATAAAACAGAAAAAGGAGCAAGTTTTTTCCCTTAGGAAGATCCCATAGGAATAACTGAAATAACCAGCAGTTGAGTTGTTTCCTGAAACACCTGCCATTCATTGTTTCTGAACTGTCATGTTTTCATTTAGTTAAGAACAAGCAACGCAGTCAGTCAATGTAGTGTTCCCCTGGCTACGCAAGGATGGTGATTAAACACTTGAGACCATGTGAGTGTGGAAGGGTGGTGTGGGTGCCAAACCTTCCTTATCCTGTGTGCGGGAGAGTTGCCATCACCCCAGCCCCAAGCCTGGAGGCCCTGCCACAGAGGACTCCTCTCCTGGCTGCAGAAGTGAAAGACGTGAAGAAGTGCTGAGCGTTGTTGTAATGCTGTGCTTGTTTCAGATGCAAATATAAGACTGTGGAGTTAACTGAAATACCTGATCTATTTTTTCCCTCTTAACCAGTGGTATAAACTCAGATTGTTTAGAAGGATGACAAGTTAATAACTGTGTGCAGATTTCTCACATGCAGTTGTTATTCTAAACGGTTGTTTTCTTAAACATAACAAAGAGATTGATCTCTCTAATTGAGGATTAACTACCTTGCATCCGAAAATGTGGAATAATGTTTAAACAGGTCTGGTTTTTCATCTAGACGAGAAAACTAACTTAGGCTGTTGTTAGTTACAGATGTCCAAATAAAGAGTGTCCCTTGTAAGTCTCCTCTACTTTCTCTGGAAAAAAGCATCTGGAGGAGCCCGATACAAACCAATGAATCATTCTTTAAATAATAATAATTTATTGTATGCTGGTGCCTATAGCATCTCTACAACTGCTTGAAAGGAGGTTGCAGCCAGGAAGGAAGTCAGCCTCTTCTCCCAGTCAGCTAGCAATAGAACAAGAGAATATAGTCTTAAGCTGCACCAGAGTAGGTTTAGATTGGACATTAGGAAGAGTTTCTTCACAGAAGGCGTGACTAGATATTGGAATGAGCTGCCCAGGGTGGTGGAGTCACCATCCCCAGAGGTGTTTAAGGAAAGAACTGGATGTGGCACTTGGTGCCATGCTCTGGTTGACAAGGTGGTGTTCGCTCATAGGTTGGACTCAGTGATCTCAGAGATCTTTTCTAACCTAATTCATTTTGTGATCTGCAGCTGGTTGACTGCTGTAGGTAAACTTGAAATTGGGGAGGTGTTTAAAGGATGAACAGTAGCTTCTGCAAATGCTTGTATGCTGGGCAGTGCGTTGCCAGTGCATGAATGTTAGGTAAAATTTGAAGGGGTAAGGAGGACCCATCAGAAAGTATTTATCAAAGTGTCTGGTGTGCATGTTTTTCTGTGCTGGTGTAACTTCCAGAAATCAGATAATCCTCTGTTTTGTATGGGTAATTTGGTTCTTCTGGGTGAACTATAATGTTAAATAATTTGACAGCTCTTCAGAGCTATTGAATTCAGATAGCGAAGGCCAGAAATACTTGCTTCCTGTGATGTATTTTTCTTTTCACTTTGTTTTCTGTTCCTTCTGCCATCCCAAATGCAGCCATCTGTTATCAGCTGTTCCCACTTCGCTGTTAAATTTATGGTCCAGTCAGTGCATATGCTTTTGCCTATGAGTAACACCACTCTTCTAACTAATTCTATTGTCAATAAGGAGATTGTTCACTCAAGTGTAATTACCCACGTCCATAAATATATGCAGGGCTGTGGCCTTAAATTGTGAGGTTTCTGGTTTGGGAAGCTGACCTTTTGTATTTATCTATAAAGCATCACATATGCTTGAGACACCATGTACACAGCATTAACGTGGGGTAACTGCCAGAGTAAACAGAGTAAATGAGCTTTTGTTTCTGAAGATCTGCTAATTAAGCAACACTGGCAAAGAGCAAAGCATTTAAATTGGCTTCACTACACTAGTTTGTAGGAGTGACCAATTTCTTTTCCTTTGAGGTTTCTCTAAAGAAAATGTATGCAGGATGGTGCAAAAGATGACTCTGGGATGGCAGGAAATCTAACATCAGCAACAAGGTTAAAACAAAAACTGAAGGTCAGCAGGAGAGTTTGGGTACCTGTATCAGGGAAGGGGCTGCAGAGCACTGAAAGAATGCACTTGATTTCATATCCCACTGGTAACCCCTACTCCGACTCACAGTGCTAGGGAGAGAGCATTCATGTTCCCTTCCTGAGAGCTTTGCAGGCTGTCAGTGAAAGGCTTGAAATCTGCCCCTTCCTAAAATGCCTTCTTGTAAACATAGTCAAGTTGTCTTGGTACGGTCAGCGTTTGCCTTTACCTTTATGGGTGGTCAAGAGTTATAAAATGAAGCAGGCAGTTTCAGAAAGGCTTGATGTTACCTTATGCTGTATGTAGAAAAGTGTTTGTATCTTTGTCTCTCATTTGGAGAATAGCTGCAACCAAATAGTGACAGAAATTCCTGGTCAAATGATGTCTCAGTTTTAATCAGATTAGCTGCACAATAAGGAAAGCCAGGGGGCAGATAATGTCTTTGTGTTTCTTACAGAAGGGATTGGCATAAAGGGATTTTGGCAGTCTGTAGTATTAGGTGTATTACAGGTGCATTTCCGAGCTCCGGACAACACACAGTGTGTGGATTCCATCTCAACAAGCCCTATAGAATGGAGACTCCAAGAAAACATAGTATGTTTTGGTACTGTCATTTACCATTGAAACTGGGCGTGTAGTTTTCATCAGCAATGCAATATCTCTGGTTCTTTTTTGGATTGTTTCATTCAAACCCATTTCTCATTTTATGCTGGTAAATTTACTTTCATTAATTGCAGGTGTAGTAACTTTTGCTGGTAATTAAAACTACTTTGTCTAAGCTGGTGCATCTGAAATGATCCCATAGCAGGCTTGCAGATGGTTCTGGAGGATGCCATGTCCTGCAGTCCCACTAAAGATCTGAGCTTTCTGATCTTACATCATTAAAAAAAGGAAACCTAAAATTAGTCATTCTTCATGCATTTAGGTGATAATATTTCTTGAAATTTGTTACGGCCATAAGCTTTATCACCGTGAAATCTCGGAGAGGGACGTTCTGTTCCCGTCGGCAGGCTTGGGATCATCTCTGGAAACTGCCGACACCAGTCTTGGCACGGGCTGCAGAATTTCACATATTGTAACACAGATGAATTACCTTGTGCTCGCGCTTTGTTACAACACGCAAACAGAACTGAGTCACTCGGGAGCAGAGATTTACCAGGGCCGGGTTTCTCCACGTCCGTGTGCGAAGCTGTCGGGCCTCGCCGCGGGTGCGCGGTGTGTCGCGGTGCCCCGCTCGGCGGCCGGGGCGGCCGGGGCTGCCGGGGCGGCGAGTGCCTCCTGCCCGGACCGTGCGGCGGGAGCGCGGCGTGCCTGGCGTGCCTGAGCTGCTAGGCAAGCTCCGAGCCCGCCGCACGCTTCCTGTCTGCCGGCGCGCTCCGCTTGCCACGGGCGAGGCAGCGACCTGCCTGCCTCTCGCAGAGCCGCTTCCAAGGTGTTCGGGAAACGTCAGTGTCCCTCTGAGGAATACTCTTGGTCGTTTCTGTCTCCCAGCTGCTCCTGATAGCTCGTGCAAGTTACACAAACGTTTGCGCAGCCTGTTGGAGTGTGAGTTCCCAGGTTGTTTTCCTCCTGTGCCCTGTGGATTTTACTTGTAGCGTGCCTGCGATTCTGATTTTGGGGTGTCTGGGCATGAGTAAGAAAGTCCATAAACCCTTGTTAATGAAAGCTTTTCTTTTCACAGGTTTTGCTGTGGTATATTTTGTCATTATGAGATGTCGTCTACCAGTGCTTCATTTGTGCAAATTAAATTTGATGACTTGCAGTTTTTTGAGAACTGCGGTGGCGGGAGTTTCGGGAGTGTCTACCGAGCCCGATGGATTTCTCAGGACAAGGAGGTGGCGGTAAAGAAGCTGCTCAAAATAGAAAAAGAGGTAAAGGTTTACCTTCCATTCACTTTGTCTGCTGTGGTAACAAGAACAAAAATTTTTTTCTAGTGTCTTCCATCCTCTGAGTAATGCAGACAAACTACCTTCGGCTTTTTTGTTTCATTACAAAACCCTGTAAGTGGATGATGTTAGAGTTGAGCAGTCCCAGCTGAGGGGGCTGATTTAAACCATTATTGTTTTTACTGTTCACTGTTCTTTCCCACTTTTTTTGTTTAGCAGCTCCTCTCTGCCCTGGCCCTGAGGAGAAGGAGAGCTAGCTGTGCCTGTGGAACTAGTAATTTTCCCTTGATGCCAGCAGGCATGTTGCTAGATAGGGAAAGGTAATTTTCACTGTCACTGCCTGATTCTGTTTTTTCCTTGTGACTTCTGGTCTCTTAAGGGCCGTGGTTCACATCTGTATGTTCACGATAGGCTTAGCATTGTCTCTTCCCTGCCTGCTGCAGGTTTTGATCTAGGGCTCCATAGCTCCTAGTTAGTTGTAGCCACACTTCAACTTGGCCTTGCAATGAGATATTTTTAAGACTAACTGTTCTACCAGTCAGCTGTCTAACTGTTCTACCCTTGTGGCGTCCTGTGCACCTGGAAAGGTGGACAGGTCCTTGGCAATCCTGAGGGAAGAGGCAGAATTAATTTACTGCACCTGTACTAACTAAGGTTGGTTTGTTGTTTGGTTTTTGTGGGTTTTTTTAAAAAGATTTTTAGATTTACCTGAAAATACTCTTCACCCCTCAGCTTTGTACAGTTCCAGTAGAGACACGGTGTATGTGGTCCTCACAGTGCTCTAGCCTGCCTGCTTGTCACCACCACAGATGGAGCAGTGAGGACACAGCAGTCTAGTGATGAACAACACAGTTACTGGACTGCTGTTCCAGCAGGACTATTTCTAACTTGTATACAATATCCTCCAAGTATTTTAGGAAGCCAGTTATAAGCTGGAGGACAGCAGAGCAGTGCTAGGCATAATAGGCTTAGTAAATAATGAGACACCAAAGTTCATCCACTGCTGCAGCAACTGAGCTGTCATGATTACACCATGCTTAGTGATGTGATAAGAATGTTTGATCATGATTAAGCAAGTTACTGTCTAAAATAATGTAGAAGGACCTCATTATTTTTCCATGATGGTGGAAGATTTATACATTCTGTCCAATGTCAGTTTGGGCTGTTCTCTTTATTTCTATTATTTGTTAATCTAGCAATAGATGAAGACAAGTAAAATTGATGCTATGCAGTATCAGTAACGTGCTCCTTAAAAATCATCTGGGTGGCAGTTCTCAGTAGTGGTCAGTGAAATATCTTTATTGAGTATGTGTGTTTCGGGTGGGATTACACCTGTGTCTGGGATAGACTAGTTGCTATGTACTTAAAGCATTTTTTAAAAGTAAATTTAAAAACAATATTACTACATCTTGTGATGGCTTAAACCTTAACGGAATGGGAAAGGATGGAGAAAGGACAGTATTACTTGACACAGTTGGAGCATTCAACAGAAATACATTTTTTTAAGATAGCCCAACACAGAGTTCAGCTTGTAGTAATAATGAACACAGATTGTTCAGTAGGAAAAGGAAACCATATGCTGGAAAGAATTTATTATAATATAAGGATTTATTTAGAGATTAATGAAGACTTGCAACTCATTAAGAGGTCATATCATAGTACTGTTAGGCAAATTTGGTTAAATGTGTTGCATATCCAAATGAGGATCAAGTCATTTGTAAGAACCAGGTGTGCTTTATCTTGGTATGTGGGACTGGGTGAATTGTTGTTAGGCAGTAGGTGCAGATGTGGTTTTGTTGTGTTTAAAAGAGTGTAAATGAACTGGAAGGGCAGCCCAAGGGGATTTGCAAAACACACTGAGTGGAAAGTTAGGGGCAGTGGGGGTGTCGAAAAGGGGTGATGAATGTCATCCATTAGCACAAATTTTGTTTATTTGTGCCTTCCAGCACAAATTTTGTTTATTTTCCTTCAGAATGGTTATCATTTGCAACTTAAACTAAACAAGACAGGTTATGGCTGGGACCAGGTTGGTATGGGCACTTTCTCTTGAAAATTTTCTGGGAAGGCAGCGGAGAGGCAAGTGGCGATGCCTTAAGTAAGTCTAACAAGCTTTGGCAGAATCGTCTGTCAACAGTTTTAGAGACTTAAAAGTTAAGAGCTTATTTACAGAAGTTGCATTGTCATATGGAGAAAATGGTAGGCTCAGTTTAGTGCAAAAAGTTATTGCAAAAACTAAAGGTTAGAATTTGTAGTCAGACAAATTAGAATGGAAAAGAAAGCACAAATTATCAGGAGTGAGGATGAGTAACGCTTGGCACAGACTACAAATGGGAGGAGTGAAATGGAGGATTCTTTTAATTTCTTTGTCTTCTCATTGAGATGTCTTTTTAGACAATTGTTTCTGAGCTCAACACAGCAACATCTTGCTGTGGTATGGTGGCCTGTGCTGTACCAGAGGCCAGCCTTGGTGGCCAAAAGGTCTCTTCTGACCCTAATGGCTGTCAAATGTTTCCATGGGTAATATGTTCCTCTGTAGTGATCACAACAATGAACATCTGTGACTGAACTGCACTGAAAGTCAATGGCTCTTCTGATAACAATACAAAAATACAGTTACTTGCTGTAACTCTATGTGTTTAGTAGATATTTGGATGCATTTAGTCCAGAAAACTAATTATTACTCTTTCTGGTTTATTTGAAAGGAAGTGTTCTTTTAAATCCATGACTGTTAACTGCTGCCAATAATCCATAACAACTGATTAGAGGGAAAACAGAGGAGAGTTGTGAAAAGCTTGCTCAGAGGAATTTCATGCTAGCCAAGTCCAGGGGCACAAGCCAAGTCAATAGAGCTGTGGTATCATTCTGCAAATATGTTGTATCTGTGTGTCATTTTATTAAACAAGCCAATCACAACCAGCAAAGATCTTGAAGGTTTTGTATTAGTCAAGGGGCTAACAAGTTCGAACATATGAAACAAGGCAATTTTTGTTCCAGCACAGCATACTAATATATGTGCTTAGAAAAACTTACAAATACTTGGAAGAGCGTTGCTCAGACAGATTGCTTCAAAACTCTTTAAAATTCGAGAAATACCTCTGCAGGGCATTAAGTTTTTATAGACAGGCAGTAAAATGTGACTTTACAGGAGTAGGTGTGTGTTTATGTGAATAAAATGCACCTAAATAGGTCTACTGAGAAAAATAATATGCTGCAAGGCCTTGACTAGAGTATCAGATCTGAAACTGGGCAAGACTTCTGCTGATTAAGTAAAACATAGGAGTGTGGCCTGAGTGATTAAATAGCAGCAAAACCAAAATTAAAGTGCCGTTTTACTATCTAGTACAAACACTCTAACAGTTTTGGGTTTTAAGCAGGGAACAGGAGTTCCTTGTGAATTGTTTTATGGAAAATCAAACTGTTGGTGTGATGTTTGTGATGCATGTGGTCGGAGTAAAAATGCCTCCTGTAGCAGGGTCTGTGCTTGCTCCTTTTGCCCTAAGTGGTAATTGTGTCCGCTCATGGGAGAAAATCACACACCTACTACTCAGGAAGTTATTTGGCATTTTTGAGAGTGATTTATATGAATTATTGGATAAGCCCATAATTTGGCTCCCACTGAAATGAATGGGAGAGATTGGGCCCAGGGTCCTTATTCTGAAAATTGCTAGCAGTTCTTTTGACTCCATTATCTTGAGCAGATAACTGCTGGAGTGAAGTGTTACAAATGTTGTTTTATGCCTTGCCACATTAGCTTTTCACTAAAGAGCACTCGCCTCCTTTGATTGTACATCTCTGAAGTTCACCCATTATTTGTCACTGCTTTTGAAGGCTGTGCTTTTGATGGCAGTTTGTTGGCATCTGGAATGTGGTTCTTCACCAGGAGATTTATTCCTGCTGGAATTTCACCTGAAATTTGAATTTAATATCACAGCTCTTTGGAAGTATTGCATGGTCCATGAGCTGTCTTTGTGCTATTGATGAGCAGCAGTATTGCATCTGGTTTGCTTGCTTCAGCCATTACAATCATGGTACTTGGGTATAAGATCATCTGATTTCATGAGGTACAGGTGTTCCTGGACTCCTTCAAAATACTGGTAGTGGTCTGTGCAAACTACAGGAGAGTGGTGGAAAAAAACTAGTAAAATGTAACTGTAATCTTATTGGGAAATACTTAAGTACTTCTGGTGAATTGAGAGAACTAACTTGTGGATAAAAGATGTTAAATTGAGTAGGATTAACTATGCATGCCTTGTTCAGTCATGTCTCTGTAATGCATTTGAGTTTTATGAGACTCAAAAATAAAAACATGTTTTCTCTAGTTTTGATGCTGTATTGCCTGAAGTCTGGCTGCTATGGAAGTTATTTTTATATTGTCAGGGTTTCTTTGATGTAATACATGTGCAGTAAGCTTTAGGGGATCTTTTAATGCTTTATAAAAATTTTCATATGGAATATAATACAGTGTGTTCACTTATTTTTATGATCCACTTCTGAAAAGAAATGTCCAGAAAACAGGGATTGTACCTCTGCCTTCTGAAGGGGATGAGTTAAGTCTAACCACATGCATGTCACTAGACTTACCTCACTCATGTTTGTAGTGCTAAAAGTGAGCATGTGGTAATTTTAATGTGGGTCATGAGAGTAGGAACTGGGAATGACTTTCAAGAGTAACAAGAGAAAAACAACAGAGTAAAATAAAGCAAAGCAAACCAAACTGAAACTGATACTTGGTTCTGACAGGACTAAAAATAGTAGACGTTCTTTTTGCTTGCGGTTTATAGCTGGTATGGGTGCCAGCCTTGAATATTCAGCTCTCCACACTGAGTCCTGGCTGTAATGAAGAACAATTTTTTTACACTTTTTAATTACATTATTAGCTCTTTCTAGGGGCTCCTATCCTCTTACCTCTCTTGAGTCAGCATGTACTGAGAGTGATTCAAGATAATACCTGCCAGAAAGTGTCTGAATTTACCTGGTTCCAGCTCACTGCGGCAGGAATGACAAACCCCGTTTCCAACTCATGGTTCTTTGGTGCAGGTGCTAATGAACAGTGAGAGAGGGATTAGGGTGTGGGCTCTGTGAAGATACAAAAGTGTAGTAGTCAAATATGTGAACTTCCCAGAGATATCTGCAGTAAGTGATTTCATAGGAACCCTTCCAACCCCTTGTTAATTTAAAGAAATTCTGCTGTATCTTGTTAATAGCTAAAAGGAAATAAAACTGTATTTATTATACCAGAGAGATGTCTTAAAATGTCTTAGTTTCTGTTTTACAGAGTGGTTATTTTGCAGAATTTTCTGTTTGTTTTTTTTAATGTTTTAATGGTTTGGTTGGTTTTGTTGTTGTTTTGGTTTTTGGTTTTTGTTTTGTTCTGTTTTTTAATTTGGTAAAGAAATTATCTTAGAGCGCTCCTTTTGGTGCTAAGGTGTTCCCAGAAGGTGTCAAGAGGATACTTGGAACCCTTTATAGAGTGGAAATTGTCAAAATTGCTTCAGATGCTCCAGGTGTTGTGTATTCTGTATCTTGGAGAATAAATAATTTTGGATAGCACAGACTTCTGCAATAAATTTTTGACTGATTCTGAGTTTGCCTTACTCTTGGCTGTCATTCACATGGTATTTTCTGGAGGACTTTATTTAGTAAATGCATGTCATATTTTCAGGTGCCACTGCATGAGATTTTCTGTGTTCTTTGGGTAAGACTGTGTTATAAGTGTCGAGTGGCATATGGGTTGCAACCAAAATATTTTCAAAACCCCTTTGGTATTTGGGAGACACCAGTGTAATGAAAATTGATGTAGCATTGCCAGAATACAATTATTCTTGGGAAGAACAGGCTTTAGTTTAATTTTCTCTGTTTTAAGAACTTTCATTCCTGTGTCTCTGCTTCCTAAAACAATCTTGGAAACGTAGCAATCCAGACACAGAAACATATTGGTCTGTATTCTGCTATATTTTACTGTAGTAGATTTTTTTAACTTGTGTTTTTAAACATTTTTATACCATGTTTTCATTAGGTGAGTAATGTCTTTGAGACTTGCTTTGTGTAAATAGTGAGTATTTGTAGTACTAGTTGTGTGTCTTACTAGATTTTTTTGACCGACCTAATTTGATATTCTTACTTATACAGGCTTGTGCATACACATTCTTTTAAATCAAGCCAATTTTGGGTTAATTTGAAATAGACATCAGTGAAACTGCGTGTCAGGACCCAGACTGGCAATTTGTGGCTTCAGAAGTTATTTTGAATCAGTTGAGACATAATAACTGGCAGTGTTGTCATCTTAGCTTGCAGTAAATGAAAAGTAATTTCACACGTGCTGGGAATCTTGCTGTAGCCACATGTAAGAAGTTTATCCTTTCTTTATAGCTAAACCACTAGGTTTTTTTTACTGAAATTGTAAAGGGTCAAGTGCACACATCCTTCTCTTGACTGGTGGCCAGCTTTGAACAGTTGGTATATAAATAAATTTGATAAACAGACAAATTAATAAGCAAGATGCACTGGATATGTCTGTCAATTCCTTTTGCTTGTCTTTTGAATTGCCTTAAACTTTGTATGTGAGAAATGACATTATCTTGCATTTGCTGCTGATCAGGAATACAGGTACAGCTGCTATAGCTTGGTTGAGTCACAGGAACTTACTGTGCACCTGATCCCTGGGTTAGGAATATCTCTGTGGGGTTTGGACCCTTTTGCCTCAGTTATCTTTAATTTTGGTGGTGAGTTTTTCTGTGTTTTGGGTTTGTTTTTGGATTTTTTTTCAGAAGGTGTAACCTCTGCAGGTGAACAACAAGCCTGTGTCCTACAAATTATGAATAAATTTTGTTTAGAATAGGGAGGAAATCTGCCTCTGATTGTTTAGAAAGCACTCTTTCTTATCTATTTTACTATCCACGATATGCAGCTTGTTAGGATACTATTAAATATTCTTTAGTTTCATAATTAGTTTAATTCCATCATATATTGTCTTAAAAAATATTCTGTCAATCTACTGCAAGTTTTTGTTTGACGTTGCCAGTAGATACTTAGCTGCAATTAAGGGTATTTTTTCTAGGGTGTTTTTTTTCTTTGTTTTGGTTTGGAATGGGGGGGGAGAGTTTCGTTTTTGTTGTTTGTTTTTTTTTTTTTTATTTGGTTGGGGTTTTTTGTTTTGTTGGTTTTGTTGTTGTTGGGTATTTGTTTTTTTTTTCTTAGTGTTTTTAATGTATTTATCTATTTTTAATTTTGCTCTAGGTATGTTTCTCCCTTTTCTGTCTTCTCTTTGCATGGACTCGGTTGTTACTTATAATTTGAAGGAGAGGTTGTGTTGCTTATTTCTCCATGCCAGCAACCCTTAACATCAAATGGCAGCTCTTGTGTTTCCCCTCCCACGACATTCTCTGACCCCAAGCTTCTGTTGAAGTGATTAACTGCAAAATAGTATTTTTGGATGTTTAAGCTGTCCTGAAGCTTTTCTGTAGAAGAGATCCTTTTTCATCCAGCTGGTGTTACAAGTTGTTGCAGGCTCAAACAGTTGAGGTCTGGTTCAAGTTAGACTTAGGTAGACATTTATCTAAGTATGTAGTTTTCTTAAAACGAGGTTACTGTAGAAAATTGGAATGGCAGGTGAATGGTAACTTTAGAGATAGTGATTGCATGTTTGAGTCTTGAGTACTTTGAGGGACAGCTGACAATTTAAGTTGTCTGTGACCCATATTGAAATCTGTTGTTGTTGCAGTTCCTGGGGTTGCTAATTAAATAGCTTGCACTCACTGCAGCATATGGAATGACGAATTCCAGAGTTGCTGTTGAGGTGTGTGGAAGTATTGTTTGAATATGACAAATGTCTGGGTTGCTGCGTGCCTGTGTGATGGTTCAGATGAAGTCAGAGATCTGTGCTGGAGTTGATGTGATTCTGTGAGTCTGGGACCATCCTTCTCCTGGAGGGCGTTTTCCATAGATTATTCAAAGCTGAGTGTGGAGGCCAGGACTCTGGTTGGGGTCCCCAAACTACCTGTTATACACATAGTAGCAATGGAATCTTGAGCAACATGTTTTGTCCTTTTAGGAGGGCAGTTAAACACTCAACAGGACTACATCTAGATAGGCCCTACTCTATTTGCCTTTTTTTTTTTTCCCTTAATTTTAGACTGTCGGCATGTGAGTTGTTTAAGGGTCTGGGGCACAAAATTTCACTGAAAACAAAGCTGAAAGAAAAAAAATATATATCCTAACTTTAAGGCAAACCTCTAAATCAGTCTTTTTAATTGTCATGACACAACTAAGACCGTAAAAGTTATTTCATATTTACCTATTGCCACTTATTAAGGTGCTGATGGAGTAAGTTTCCTTTTTAAGATGACAATATAAACAGTAACAAGAAACTTTCAGACCTGTTTATGTTAGCTGGAGGCTGCAGAGGAGCCCAGAGAACAGCTTTAGTGTTAACTCTTTCTGTCATGTTCAGTTAACTGTGCAAACACACCAAGGAGATGAGGCCAATGAGAGCATATATGGAGCTGCACTTCTGATCTAGCTGCCTCCAAACTTTTTAGTGTTTCATCAGTTACAGTCAGCTACTGGGGAAGAATCCTATTTGCAAATACATGTTTGTTTACTAGGTTAGTGTGTAGAGAATCTACATTCTGCATAATTTCTATTTAAGAAGGTCAGCGCCACAGGGAAGCTGGGTGACTTGCACACAGGAGGGGCCTCCCTATGGCTGCACCTCCTTGGCAAAGTAGGGCCTGGGCTCCTGGATGTCACTGAAGGGAACAGTGCCACATACCTCCCTGCTTCTCTTCTCCCTCTGGTTGCTTATGTATTTTACTCCAAAACTTCTGAAAGTTGGGGTTCCTTGTGGCTAAACGATGTAGGCAAGGGAGAGAAAAAAACATGTCATGATATACACACCTGACCGAATACCTGCGGGTTTTGTGTATTGGGCACCTGAGTTTCCAGTAGCCACATCAAAAATAAGCATGGTTTGTAAAAACCCTTGAGCTGTTGTAGGAGAAGCGAGGAAGCTCCTGGTAGGCACCAGAAGACAAGATGCAGTTGCTTGTACGAAGTTGCTCTTGGAGCTGGCAAAACCAAAAGGCAGACATGCAGGCTGGGCGCGTGGCAGCCTTTCAGTGAAAGCTGAGGCGCTCTGCAAATTATTATCTGGCAGAAGCAGTATAGGAGAGATGAGTAGGTTGTTCTGGAAATTTGTTAAAATAATCTAACTGCTGCACCCTCAAGTGAATGACTGACACTTTCCAAGAGGTTATCTTTTCCTCTTGGAAGAACAGTAAAGCAGAGAAAGTATAGAGCGTGCCTGTCTGTGGTCAGAGGGGAAAAAGCACAGAAATCACTTTTTGTCTAATTATATAACAAGCTTAATTTTAGTAATATCAGATGCATTTGAGGCAGTCCTGTTAAAGATGATGGCTTATGAGTTGTGATTGGTGAGTTTCAGTTTTTGTGAACTGTGTACTTTTAATCTCTTAAACCAAAGAAAAGGCTTTTTGGCCTCTTTGTGATGATGTGTCTGTGAATGCTAAGGTGCTGCATGTGATATTAAGTATGTAGCAACAGATGGCTAAAATTTGGAGCTGTTGAATTTCTCTTTCTTTTGGATGTTGCCTTGCTAGTACCCCCTGTAAGAGTTTGTGAGGGCCCTAAAGGCATATACAGGATCCAGAACCCTACTCAATAGGACCACACATTTTGGATTTCTGCTCTTAATTTTTGTTTTCTCTGTTGTTTATGTATTTGTACCAAAGTCTTTATTATAAAATCTTCTTTCCAAGACGGTGTCTCATCTGTCCTGTGCAGAAGTTGGCAGTAATATGGTTTCTGGCACTGTGTCCCAAGTGGTTTACTCTGTTCCCATTGCAAACCACTTCCCTGTAAGCGCTGTAATTCTGGAAGGAGTCCTGCAGTTTTTAACCAACTGGGAACAAGACTCAGTCCTCCTGGGATAAACAAGCATTCTGTTGTTACTTAATAAACCTGAAATCTGCAGTATGAAATCTGCCTTTTCATTACTGTGTTTCTGTGCTGTACGGTGAGAAGGGAGGTCTTGCCTGCCTGTTACAGCTGTTAGCGAGACAAACATGAAGTAACAGCACTAACAGGGTGCCTGACTCAAGAAATTCAGGGCAAGTGACACTTGATTCTGTAGCAACACTGGCATCGGCTGTTAGCTCCAGTGACATAGTCATTGCCTTGAAACTGTGACCCGAGTTCCCTTTTTGGGAAAGGAAGAACCTGCCAAGCCCTTTCAAAGACCAGGGCAGCTGCTTTGTTTGTCTTTTAAAAATCTGTATTTCTGCCTTTTTGCTTGGTCAATATTTAGAACCATTGAAAAAGTAAACGTGACATGGGGACTGAGATCCTGCAGCTAGAGCTCCTTTATAATTACATATTCAGGCACAACCACACAAAGGAAAATGAGAGTCCCTTTTCCTTTATGTACCATATTTCAGTTTTCCCTTAGGTTTAAATTGGCATTTTGGACTACGTTCGCTTGAGCCACTGAAGAGCTTATCAGAAGAGGAAGGAAACAGAGGGAGGGAAAGAAAGATAGATTTCCAAATGACAAGCTTTTGAATAGTTGAAGTTCAATCCCTAAAACAAAAAGTGGAATCTTTTTTTTTTCTAAATAATATGCTCTACAGTCTCACCTCTCATCTTGAGAAACATAAAAGAGCGAGCAAAAGAGATGACCCAAATCACAGAGTCCTTTGAAAGAAGAAATTCAGCTGTTTTGAACACTTACAATCAAAGGAAGTGGTTTCCCTAATTACATGAACTATGTGAAAGCTCTCAGAATAGCTCTTCCACCCCAGGATTCCTTGCACTTTAGAAGTTTGCATAAAAGCTCACATGGAGAATCAGATGCAAAGTGTTTGATTCAAATTTTATTAGGCAGAAGTGAGCATACATTCCTGTCTCTGGATTTGGCAGCTGCTTGGGTTTGGACCATAAGCCTGGGTTTGATGGATTTCAGTCCTATACTTTTAAATCTTTCACTCTTCAGGTTCTCTGGTGAGACACCCCTATCGAGAAAAGTAGAAATGAAAAAATGGACAAGGGATAGAGGGGTCCCTTTGTGAGCTTTCAGTTGAGGATTCTTCACCCTGATTAGGCTGTTCATTTTTGTAAAAACCCATCCCTGCACACAGCTCTTAAAAGAATGAGGAATTTTGCTTCCTCATATTTTAAAGAAACTGTGTATCTTAAAATATTTATTTGGAAGAATTGGGATCTTAATTTTACAAATTCAGTATTATTCTAGCATCACCATTTACTTCAACTCATCAAAATTCTGAATTCAGTAGAAATTTTGAATAAAAAAGCAATATTTTCAAAAGGCTTTTATGCCTCATGGTTTCTTTTTGTATGTACACAATAATAATGGTATGTTAGTCTAAACTAAACTGTGAGGACATATGAAAAGATGCAGGACACTTCTAAAGGCTTAAGATCTCTGCTGTCCCTGAAGATACAATATGGAATAATTAATGGTTGAAATATTTAAAAATAATATTTGCAAGGTTTGCAATAATATACAAGACTATCACACTTGCTCTGCACAACAGTGACCTCAGAATGGTGTCATATTCTCCCCTCAGAGCCAACTACAGTAATTATATCCAGATTTGCTAAAGACAGAGATAATTGATGAAACTGACCTTGAGGAGAAATCTTGAAGCCCTTCAAAGTGCAACAATTCAAACTCAAGAAGGAAAAAAGGCAGAAGGGATTATGACTGTCTTCCAGATATATGGGATCAACCAATTTCTCTTTATAGTAACACTGTATAATAATTGCAAGGTACTGCTAACTCTTCTTGAAGAGAAAAAATGTTTCTCTGGGTTCTTTTTTTCCTGCTAATACTGCATTTTTTTTTGACTCCCTCCCTTCCCAGGCAGAAGGAAGGACTTTCCTGGAATCAGAGATTTGTCTGCTAGAAGTGAACACCCTCAGCAGGCCAGCAGCACAGTAGCAGCACATACAGAAAGAGAAGGAAAATGTCATGTAGCTGTACAGCATTCTGATAGGGTGGAAAAGAGTCCTTGCTGAGCCTTCTACAGAGATTTGTCTCAGGCAGCAAAGCTTTGTTGTCAGTATTGCCAGAGGATGATTTTGCTTGGATGAAGGAGAATGCTTAAAGTCATTTGAACCTTGTTTGACCTGAAGGTGGCATGGAAAATTACATTTGCTTGTGTCTGATCCTCGAAGGGAGCCGGTGTCTTAGACAAGGTTTTACATACCTCTGCCTTTGGAAAATGGGAAGCTATGGTGTATGGGATGCTGTTATTCTTCCACATCAAAGGACCTGTTGCAGGTTTGAATGTGCTGTGTGCCACCAAGACATCATGGAGCTCCTGGGCCCTGGATCCAGCTTGTGAGCTCAGTTCATTGTACTGAAGTTTGCAAATCTAATCCTTGTCATGCTCGGAGCATAAATCAAGCGGTTAATTGTGCAATTGTGCAAGCAGTAATTGTGCAAGGACTGCGGTGTTGCTAGAATAGGAAGGAAGAGATGCAAATTCTCCCTGCTGCACTCAGATTTAGATTGGCATTGTCATTAGCTGCAGCATGATGCCTTCTCTTCAGCTTTTCAGGTACAGCCCAGAGTAGGCACAGAGAGGTTTTGTTGGACTCTGCACAACGTGACCCCGATCCTGAAGTCCCTGTGGACTCATGTAATACAGCATTCCCACTTCCTCTTTGCTGTTTCATTTATTGTGGGTCCTCACAAAGCACAGTGCAGGTCAATGGAGGAAGTCGGTTGTTTTGTAACCACAAAATAATGATCTCCATTTTGTAACTGGCCTATTACAAATGTTACTAATTTCCCATTAGGGTATGGGTGTGATGTTCCTCTGATACTGATTTCTGATGTGTCTAGAAGTTTTCTACAAATGATAAAAGAAAAAATTCAAATCAAATCTGAAGGTGCAGATTACTGGTGTGGAAGTAGAAACTGACAAATGGAGAAATGCTAAAGCCGAACACGGTTGCAAGAGGTTCTTTCCCCTTACATGTCTACCCTAAAATAGATTGTGTTGCATCATGGAGTATTATTGTGGTGCTGTTACTTTTGCATTCAACTGTCCTCCATTTACCACTTTTCCTGCATCTGTATTCTTTTAGAAATTTTTGTCTATTCATTTGTGTGAGTTAGAGCAGTTCTGAGAAATGTTTTGTACACATTTGAGAATTAATGGTATGCATAGGCTGTGATTTTTTTCCTCATTTCCAACTCTCTTAGAGGAAATGCTCCTGACTTGCGTGTGCTCTGTTCCACCAAACCATTGCAAAGGAGTTGGAGCAGGTCTCAGGCTTTGTGTTCTCAGTTTGGCTCATTATTCAGTTTTGTCCTTTCTAGTGGGTTCAAACTGCAAAGCCAAGGCTTTGACACAGATGTTGGTAGAGGTTACAGTACCTCTGGTCATTCTGTCCTAACTTTGGGGAAGGAACAGGCATGGGATATTGTTGTTTCATTGGAGAAGAGCCATAAGAAAATTGTTTGGCTTAATTTGGTATCCTGTTGTGGTACAAAACCCTGTGAATTCTTTGCTCCTTATAAGTCTGTTCATGAAACTCAAAGCAACTGTGTCTTCATAGGTCACTCTGTAATCAGTCTCACTCTTCTAGGTAGGTTCTTCTGGATTTCCACTTTCTGCAGAGTTCAGAGATACCAGTATTCAAGTTACTGCCTTTTTAAAAAAATTATTTTGGGACTGGCCACTATTCTTACATAAAAAAGATTAGAAATGAAATAGTTGTTATTGCCATATCTATGTAAGCAGATAGCTATGAAGAAGCCTAGATGAGATAGGGAGTCCTGTGTACAAGAAATTCATCAAAGAGAAATAGGAGAAAAGCTGAAGTTACAGGTCAGAAATATATAGTACAGTCATACTAATAAATGTTTTATGACACTTAAAAGCATTTTTAAAATGTTGGTAGTTTTCCTCCAAGGTTTTTATCTTAGCTGTTGTTTCATTTGAATTTTTCTTAGTCCTAATGGAAAAAAGATTGAGCTATCATGAAGGTAGCCTGAAGAATCCCAAGAAAAAATAAACAAGGGGTCCATGTTTCATAAAGGTAAAGCTTAAAATTTCAGGATTTTTGTCTAGTTTTATTTTTTGACCATCACTACCCAGTAGGGGTAGCATCTGAGACAAGTTTCTGAGTAAAATACAATTTTCAATCTTAGACAAAGAAGAATAACTTTTCTGAAAAGCAGGAAAGGAATTTATGTGCTGAAACTCTAGTTTTGTTGGAAATGGAGATTCTGATCCATAGTGGTCTAGATGGTAGTGTGGGCATAGACAGAGAGCTGCTGTGAAGTATGTTGTTCTGCTTATTGCTTTATGGGATGGTCCTGGTTGAAGGACAGTGGTACTTGGAGAAAGTGTAAGTCAGGTGTTGGTGGAGTTAGAAGTCCTGATTTTCCAGAGCATGTTTTTGCTTATGTTCTTGGGAATTCCAGCTAGGTGGAAGGGAGATCTGGCTGTAACCTGAGGAAGGATGCTTACTGCTTAAGTCCTGGTGAAGAGAAAGAGGACTTGGTAAATGACAGAAACAGCTTGCTGCTCTGGATTCAGGAAGGAAGGTGATCTGTTGCTACTGAGTGGTGAAACGAGAACTGGAAGCAGATTTGTGGTGAAGATTTCAGCGTGATTAATGGTGGATTATTTGGACAGTTGTACATAAAAACATGATGTAATTCAGATAATGCACAGCAGTCAGAGATTCAGATTATGGTGGCAACTCATGTTCCTGAAAAAGTTGGATGTTATGAGGTTGTGTTATGGCATCGGTAAATGTGGCAAGAAAATATACCTCTCATCCATGGGGGACTCTCAGTCATTTCAGCAGAGGAACATCAGTAGTTGGCAACTACTTTCACTCCTTTCTTTTTATGCCTGCTGGTCGCAGCCAGAATTTCTGTTTTGAAAGTTTTGTGTCTTTTTTAAGTAGATGGATTCCAGCTAGGGAGCAATTATTTCCTCTTCTGCAGGGGAAGGTAATTTTCAGAGCCGTGTACAGAGCTCTGGTAGCCCATGTGGAAAACAAAACCACATGTGATTTGCTGTTAGCATATAACAGTGGGGTAACACATCTTGCCATGTGCTGTTTTCAAGAGAGTGGGCTCAGCCTGTCTGGTTGAGAAACGTTTTCTGGAATTTTAACATTCACTATGATTCCAATAAGAGGGATCCCCATCTAGTGCTATTCCTATCATTAGCTACAGTAGGTTGGATTTATCCACTCTAAGACAGGCTTTAAATGAGTGCTCATCAAGAACATGATGGGTTTTATTTTCCTTGGTTAAATTACAGTTTTCATGATCAAGATGGAAAAATACTTTAGTGTAAAGATCATAGCTGCTTTAGAGGAGTGGATCAGGATGCAGAAGTACAGCTGCTGCTGTCTCTGTTGGAGTCTATGCTAATTGTTCAGCAAAAGACACTGTATAATGAGATTTGACTTGTTCTAGGTTATCTTATACAGATTCCTTACAAATACTGTGCAGATCTCAGAAAAATCACCGCTCCGTCTGGATATGTATGACCATGGCTCCTCGAGAGGGCATGGGTGTTGCCCATCACTGTCATACCAGAATGTCTTTCCAGCAAGGTGCTTACAAGACTTCCAGTGACTTTGATCTCAGAAATAATTTCCTTTGATATTTTTCCATTTTTGGGGCCTGAAAAGATTCAGGTGTAGCATATTAGCCATGATACCTTCTCACCTGTGGAGCAAGCAGGGAGTCAGAAAGTTTTACATTTTGTTATTCCCTTGTATTTTAGGGATGTTGTTTTTGTTACTGTTCTCCATAGTCAAAGCAGGTTTGTGTTCAAAATGATTGCAAGTAACTGGGAAAATTTCCCAGCATTGAGAAGAGAAATGATGATTGCTGAAAATAAACTGCTCTATGGGAGCTCAGGTATTTCAGCCCTGCTGTTTAATCCACTCATCGGTTGTTTCTACTCAATTGCTGGCGTTGCTTTGCAGCTGGAGGCAGCTTCATACTCCAAATCTGCCTGAATTAAATATTTATAGTATTGCAGGACACTGATAACTTCTAAACTCTTACACCATTACAAATTCATAGTTTATACATGCTTTGAAGGGTTGTACTATATGTGAATAACACTAGTGAAATCCAAAGTAAACTTGTTTTTGTCAGATCTCCCTTTATCAGGTACCTTTATATTAAACGCTTATAGAAGTTGCCTGCTGCAAAATGTAAGTCTGCTGTGGGATATGTTTGCACATTATGGATTTCTAATTGGAATCTATATCCATTATTTGTCCATGATCTTTGTGCTTTTTTGTTGTTAATGACAGTGTAACTGTAACACAAAATTTTTTCAAACTTATTAAATCTTCTGTAAGGATTTTCTACAGAAAGTGCCCTTGCTTAGTTTTGTCAGTCTGTTAACAGCCTCTTCTCTCACTGATACCAAGATTTTTCCATGGGCTGAGCAAGCCTTTGCAGTGTTTTGACAGGCATGTTCTGAATTTAGTGCCTAGTACTTCTAACCCCATAGCCTTCTTCCTTAAAGTGCCAAGTTATGTGCAAGGGTTGCTATAAAAAGTTTTATACTCTATTATAACTCAGTTTTCTTTTCAAATGGTCAATATCCAATACATTTTACTACTAGCATGTCCTTTGGTGCTGCATGATGCAAATTAATTATTTTAAAGTAAATTTCATAAGATGGGGAGAGCCTGAAAGAGCACATAACAAATTTATGTCCATTTTCCTTCCCTGTGGTATATTATGAGAGTTTAACAGAACTGAGTTGTCTTGGAAATGTGCTTTTTTTTTCAAGATTACAACCTAAAAGTCAATACAACGTATTTGAAGCGTGTTTCTACCACAGTAGCTCCAAAAATGAGATTTTTTTGGTGATATAAACCAGAGGATTTAAAATAATGGTAAGATGATTATATAGCAATGAGAATTTATTAGTTTCCTGTATATTTCCACTTATAGTCTCTGGGATTCGTGTAGGACATAATTTTGGATGCAAATTTGATGCTTTGAAACATTTGCTCAATCAAAATGGTTTTAAGTACAAATTTTGTACGTCATTGTAGATGTACTTGTGAGATTTTAATTCTGTTATTTACAGAAATGCTGCTGACATCAATCTGAGAGTGTAATTTAACTCTTTTCTGTATGGTTTAAAAAACAGGACGCTGTTACTTAATACAGCTCAAATATAGAGGCTGTCTTCTAAGACAAATGGTGACAGAGTTTTAACATGTAAATAGGCTGCAGAAGATTGCTTTTATTTGGGATAAGTTGTCCTCTAAATGAATACTAAAAGAGAAGCCCAAGCTCCCACAGCTTTTACGTGGCTTATTTGCATATAAAAGATTTCACCAATGATCCTTGACTTTGCCATGCTCATGTGTTTTTCCTCTTGCATTGTTAATATTAAAGATGGTTTAATAGGTTTAGTAAACATTCCCTGAACTGGACAATTAGTATGCTTTACTTATTATTTGAGGACCCCAAAGCGCAAAATTCTTGTTTGTACTTTTTTCCATGGAAAATTTTATGAGAACACATAAATCAGTTGACAAAGTCCTAAGTTTTTATTTTGTATCTGCTTCATTTTCTTTTCAGTGTTCAGAACTCTAATAATTGCATATCAGAACAAGAGGGCACTTTCTTAAGCTGTTCCAGGGGAGGTTTAGGTTGAATATTAGGAAAAACATTTTTGCTGAGAGAATAATCAGACTCATTGGAATAGGCTACCCAGGGAGGTGGTGGATTCACTGTCCCTGGAGGGTTTTAAGATGAGACTGGATGTGGCACTTAGTGCCATGGTCTTGTAACCACAGTGGTGTTGGATCAAGGGTTGGACTTGATGACCTTGGAGGTCTTTTCCAACCCAGTTGATTCTATGATTCATCCCTGCTCTATAATTCTTAGTAATAGTTTTATGTTTCTTGAAGTATCCTTTTACGGCATATTAGAAGATAATTTATTAGCAATGATAGATGCTGACTGTCTAGTATTGTGTCTGTGAAAAGATGTTTTGGGCTTGTTTACCTAGAGAAACTGGTGTATGATAAGAGACATCATCTCTTATTAGACAACAGTGAATTCGTAAGAGAGCATTCATGAGACTGGGAATGGAAATAGACTGGATGTATTTTTGAGCAGGAATCTAGAAATAAAGGTGTGGTATTTATTTGTGTTAGCATTTCTTTTTTGTATGTGGTTGCCACTAATGGAATGATTTCAGTAAAACATCAGCTGGCCTCTTCCAGCTGTTCTTTTATTAGACTGTAAAACCCCCTGAGAGTAGCTAAGTTACAACTCTCCCAAGGACATGATAAAGCTCAAAGCCTTTAAAATGCTATAAGACTTAGGAAAAAAAAAGTCTTTCCAAAGCTGCCTTAAGTGTGTCTAAATATCTCCTTAATAGACATGACAAACAGTTCTCTGGAAAAATAAATAACCAAACTTTTGCACAATATAAGAGTAAGTTTTATAAGGTAGTTAAGGAAGTTATGTTCATCAGGTTCTTTGAGTAGCTGACCATGTCTTAACTCTTAATTTTACATAGAGCGAAGGTGCCTCTTTTTGTGCAGTCTACTGAGTTATTAATGGGAGAGTTGGTCGGCTGCTGGCTGACCTGATGATGTCACAAGGGGCTGTGTTAATCCTAAACCAGTGTGCTCAAAGCAGGGTGGAAAGATGGCAGTACTTTGCGCTTTCCAGTCAAGTGCTCCAAAGGCACCTGGAAGAAGCGGTGGTTGAGTTGCTTTGGGCCCAGTTTGTCCGGACCCAAGCAGAAAAGTCTTTTGATACTGGAAAAATAGTGTGGACAGATGTTCTTTTGCAGTTCCAGCTGTGCTGCTAGCCCAAACCTTTGATCAGTTCTCTTGACTACAAATGTGACTATAATAAATTTCCAACATATTTCCGAGGAGAACCACAGTAACTAAAATATGCTGAGTCGTTTGGTCTTTGCTAACTTTCACTGCCTTGGGATAGGGAGCTCTAACAAGAGCAGCTGCAGCTGCTGTGAGTAGCTGGCAGGCAACAACACAGCTGTATGCAAAGTGCCTCCGTCCACATCCCAGTCTCTGTGGCTGCAATTAAAGATCTGACGATATGGCCTTGTCTGATTCCCAAGTAATGCCAGCTCAGCATCAGGTGGCCATTGCCCACATCTGCAGTCAGCACCAACCTTTCGGATATCGTCAGAGCTGAGCTGCATTTGCTGCTCTTGCTGTGCTGGTACAGGACAGAGCAAAAGCAAGCGAGGGCTTGGGTTACCCCAGTGATTCTTGTGATGCTCATAAGAAGACCACACTGTCCAGCCAGCTTGCTTTGTCCCCTCATCTGCTGTTGGCCATGCTTTGAATCTGTGAGTTCTGTCCAGTAATTGCTGAACACAGACAAGGCCTAGAGGAGGACCCTTTTTTTACTTGCTGAAACAACTGAAGATACAGTTAGTCATGCATGGTTGTTTGTACTACAAGGTTAAGAGCAGTACTAATGGTTCTAGAGGCAGCTGTAGGGTGATGTCAGTCATAGGTGAGGTAATTGACATTTTCATATCTGTCAGTAAGTAGAGATTAAACAGCCATAAAACTAAATTACCCATTAAACACTGTGATCCATAACATGGTTCACAGGACACAACTACAATGTTTGTACACTTAGGGATTACCTGAATTCCAAACTCTTATACTGTAGCTGTCTTATGAATTGGGTTTATTTATGGTAAGCCAGGAAGTGAGAATTAAATTAAAATGTTTTCTGTGTAATTTGCTTTGACCTTGGATTCTGTGATAGTGGTTGAATTAGGTAAACAGTGGATTAGGTTTGTTTAGACTTCTGAATCCCTTTGCCTTCAAGAAATGGCATCTAGTCTGTAATTCACTTCAGCAGGACTCAAGAGGCGCATAATTTCATCCACACCTGTGATGTAAGTGCAGGGTGAATGGTTTCAGTGTAGTTTGATGGTCAGTAACAGGCTGGGACTAAGCTTATCGTGGGACTAAGCATAATATTCATCTCTCTTTCAGTCATCTTATGTGTCTGACTGTATCTCTGTATTATGTCCAGGGAGTTTGTATTTATGTGTTTGGGTGCCTTTCCTTCAGCTAATAACCTTTAGTTATGCTTCAATACAACATTTAAAAAAAAAAAATCTGTTTTTCACACAAAAAATTAATTTCATTAAATAGCAGAATTCTTGTTTCTGTTCATCACTAGTTAGGAAGGAAATTGGTGCTCATTTAGCTTGCATAAAATAGAAAGCAGCTCTACTGAGAGAAGAGTGTTGTGCCCAAGCCAGTGAGGGCTGACTTCTTCAATGGCCTTTAGACACAGATGCATGACAGATTTTCTTCCAAGCATTTAGGCATTTTGGATTAAGTATGAGTTTGATGCTTAAAAGTGATTCTGAATATTCTTGTTAGTGCCTAAGAGACCTTTGAAATACCAGTCTTTAACTACCACTTTGTAATTTGCTACCTGAAAGTCATTTTCATTGAAATATGGCACCTTCATGTCAAAAATAGTACAAAAGCTTCAAAGGTGTGGACTGACTTGCATCTGGTTCTCACTGTAAGGAATAAGTGTCTTTAAATTGGCTAATGGAGTTCACAGTTGATGTACAGCAACTGAAAAGAACATAACATTAAAGGAATCATCTAGAATCACTAAAGCAAACAACAGCAGAGTGATTAAAAGTATTTAGAAAAGATTTCTGTCAGATATAATGGTCCTTAGAAAGAGTTGGCAAATTCCCTCCCCCGCACAGTTGTTCATTCAGGATATCTGCAGGCAATTAGAAGGTGCCTCTCCATATTTCTTAGATGGAAGCTTGCTTTGGTGTTTCTTAAGAATCTCAGATTAGAGTATGAACATCAGTGTGAAGATGATGGTATTAGCCATGGTCGACATGGAATTTTTTCATACTTCTGGAATATTATGTTAGTGTATAATATCATGTAAATAGGATAATCTTAGAAATGTTTTTTTCATCTCTTAATAATAAAAGCACTGTGTGTCAGTTTGCCTGTGGCAGTGAAGTACTTGTCTTCTTGGCCCAATGCTCATATCTTGCTTGCTGTCCCTTTCGTGGTAGCACTGGGGTGATCGGTCAGTCTGGGTTTTGCTGCTGGTGTTGCTGCAGTCGAGCCCTTCCTCGTGTCCACTGGTTCTGATAGGCTTTTGCTGGATCCAGCAGCATCTTCTGTGAGATGGAGATGACTCACTGAGTTCTGCACGTTGTTGTGGTGGAATAGGGAGCTATGGCACTTGGGTGTGTTAATCATGGGGCATTTTTAATCATTCTCTGAAAAGATTGGGCTACTACTAGTTCTGTAGCCAAGACCTAAAGGAATTAGACCATGGGAAAATCAAATTTTAGACCCATCAATTTAATTCTAATGACTTGTTGAAGTACTTGTGTTGTAAACAACTCAGCAGGTGGTGTGCACAGTGCTTTGAAGACATGGGGGTTTAAGTGCTTTAGAAGAAGATGGGTTTATTCCATTCCTCTTGACCGAGATGTTCAAGATAAAGTGTTCTAGATAGTTTGTCTGTTTGTGGTATTCCTGTCTCCTTCTAACAATATTCAGATAGTCTGTCAAGGAATATTAGGTCTCCTGGTTATCTGGCAGTAATGCTGGTAGGAATTAGAAGGCATTACCAAATTGAGTATTTCCTAAAGAATATAAAAGTGTAATACAAAAGTTTTTCACGTATAGGGGTCTGCAAGCCCATGGAGATAGAGTTTTGAATGACTAGGCTGTCACCTGCATCCTCTGGACCAGAGAAGGAGATTGGAGGTACAGCTTGTGCTGCTGTTGCTGCTGCTGCTGGAGTCCCTTGTCCTGGGAGGCTGGTGGGGCTGCAGTTGCAGGGCACAGCTCCTTGAACTGACACATCCCTTGACTGGCTGTAGGACTGTTGCTGTTTACCTGCAGGTGAATCTTGCCACATTTTCTTAGATAGCTACCAATTAAATTAGTTTGTGGACTTGTAGGTGAGTCAGTCTGCTGAAGTATGATTTGCTGAGAACAGCATACATTTAAAAGTTAATTTTCTGGTATTGTGAAAAAGATTACTCACTTGATGGTAACACTGTTTTTCTTGCCAAGCAGGCTAAGCAGGATGGAGTTCGTGTAACCCAAGTGCAAAGCTATAGTTAAAGATTTAATTGACTATGTGTAAATGTCTGGGCATTAGCTAAAGATAAAGGTCTTACTTTGAAACTGTGTTGAAGTTACTCAGAAAAGGCTTTAAGCAACAACAACAGCAAAAAAATAAGTAATGTGGTGCCTTTATCTGCAGTTAGGCACACGTATCATGATACCGCCAAAAAAAATACTGGTTTGCTTTAGCTCTACATTTATTACAATAGCACTAGCTGATGTACCGTGGCGTTGTGCATCAAAACTGCTATAGCCTTCTTATTTTCAGTGAATCTACAAAGCTACAAATAATGTCATTGGCAGTTATCTAAGAATTTGTATGAAGACTCCTACATGTAAACAGCAACATTCCCATTGGCAGTCAAGGGATCTGCTGAGGGATCTGTCAGATCAGATACATTTGTTAAGTTCTGAGGAGTTGTGATCTTGTTAGATGCTCTTGCCTCGTACAGAGTTAACATAATCTGAAACTCTTAAAGCAATGCATTACTGTGGAGAAAAATATAATAGGATCTATCTGTATTTGTATAATATGCATATTTGTATAAAAACATCTATCTAAAATCTTGAGTTGAGTATTTATTTTAATAAACTACAGAGGTGAGACTGTTAAGAGACATTGAAGGAGTTACCTGACCTTTTCTCTCAAAACCTATGAAACAGGATGTGTCTTAATATCTGTGGATACAGTCTCATTGTCTTGCAGTCTCTTTCTCAAACCTAGGAGCATTGTTCAAGTGGAATTTGAAGGGTTTTGCATGTTTATCCAGAACTGCCAAACATCTGTAGTCTCTGAGGAGCAGTTTCAGCTGCACTGCTGGCTATTTGGCAGTCCCAAGCGCGCTTGCTGTGCGTGTTCAGTCAGACTCCACAGCGCATGCCTGGGAATTCCGCATTTCCAGTAAACGTTGGATGGAGCTGTGTGTGCATGGTATGCTCTAACAGCCTGAAGTGCTGGACTCGCTGAACCCATAGTACTTTGTGCATAAACACAAATTCTGGATAGGCCTACTGCAGCTCTGCCAAAAATCCCCGATCTTTCTTTGAACAAAGTTTTCCAAGGCCTTCAGTTTTTCCAAAGACTTAACTTCTACATCTGTGCCTTGGCCATGAAAGAATAGTCTGAAATTTATTATTTTCCCCCCAAACATACAAAGCATTCATCTGCCAAACTCTCATGAGGTTTTCAAATGCCAAGTGTTGGTGGACAGTCTTTCCTAGATAGGTATGTGTTTATATATGTGTTATATATATGTGTATACCCACTGGGGTATAAAATAAGCTATCATAGTAAATGTCCCATTTTAATTGTCTTAACTTGTTTGTTTTCAACAGGCAGAAATACTCAGTGTGCTCAGTCACAAAAACATCATTCAGTTCTACGGAGCTGTCATTGAACCTCCAAATTATGGCATAGTTACGGGTAAGGATTTTTGTCTGACCTTTTCCTTGATTCTGCAAAACTCCAGTGTTACAAGGCTTTTGCTTTACCCTATTTCAGTGTTTTGCTATTTGTTCTGGCCTTGTTTGAATGTTAGAGTGCTTGGCCCCATCTGCCTCAATGTAAATGGGAGCGCTGGAGGTGGGAATCAGGCTGGGAGCATGGCTGGAGGCAGTGTTGGAGGCGGGTGGAGCCTGGGGTACTGCACAAACTCAGCACTCATTTAAACAGTAGCTTTCACTGGGTTGTCTTACCCTTTTCTGAGAATTCCTTTTCCATTTCAACTGGTGTGTCACAGAAGCAGAGGTTTTCATGATACGAAGTTTTGGCAGGTTCTGTGAAAAGGAAACGCTCAGAGTCTGCTGAGAGCAAAGCTACACCATGAATTCTGCCTGTATTGAAAATAGGAGAATTTGGAGTGGGAAGTTCCCAGCCCTGGAAAGAACTTGAAATAAAGTCGAGGGTTTATAAGATGATAAAGACATGATAAGACAACTCCCTTTATTCATTGGAAACTAGGCTTTGTTCATTCTGACATTCCTGGAATTATACAGAGATTGGTTTTTTGTGGTATTGTTAGGATTTCTTGTTGGTGTTTTCTTTTTTCTATCACCACTATAAGCTTCCTGCCTTTACTTGGGAGTTGGTCTGGGTAGAATATTTTCTCCCTTTCCTGTATGGGAAAAACTATGTTAGATAGTTGTAGAAAGTAAACCCAGAGCAAAGCAATCTCCCATCTGCCGAAATAAATGTTCGGAGAGGTAGAACCTGTCGAAGCGTGAATTGGGAGGCATGTTTTGTCACGTCACTTCAAACACTTCGAAGTTTGATGCAAGGAGTAGTCTTTGTGTGTGGTACAGTCTTAATATCAGTTTGAATCACTGCTGTCCAGGTTTTTATTGGTTCTCAGATGGTGGTCAAAACTTGGGAAAATTCAGTTATTTTTACCTGCCTCTGACATCTGGTTATCACAGCAGATGGCAGTGTAATCTGGTGGGAGCGCATCAGAGGCAGCACTGTTCAGAGCATGGGGAGCTTTGCTCACCAGAGGAGTATAAGCCTAGCGGGCATCTGGTGTGGCAGCCAGCACTCCAGAGGTGCATGGGGTGACCACAGTCTACACTGCTCAGAGAATGCACTGGTGATGGCACGTAGACAGGAACTCGAATCCCTTCCGGAAGCAATAAAATTAATACAAAACTAATAAATCAAGTAATGAAATTTTACTATCCTTTTTAATGTAACTGTAATAAGTGCAAACCAGCAAACAGAGTAACAAAGGAGAGGTGTAATCAATGAACTGGGATAATATCTGGATCAGAAGGCCTCAGTCTGATCTTGCAAAAGTTCAGTGTTTGGAGACATTTGACCTGCTTACCAGTCACAGGATAGACAGCAGCTAAAGTAATTCATAATGTTATTGAGAACAGGGACTCTTTAACCACCTGTGAGAAAGAGACTCTGGTGTGTTCAACCACTTCGTTCCTTGGGGAGCTCTGATTACACACTGGCCAAAGAAAAAAGCTTGCTTTTTTTTTTTTTTTCTTTTTTAGCAAACTATGTTGATTCTCCCTGCAACTTCTAATGAGACCAGAGTCCTGAGGGTTGGAAGGGAAACAAGGCTCTATTTCCCCACACCATTTTCAAATGAGAGAATGGCTACTGTGAAAAGAAATTTTAATTATACTTGAAATATCTTTTAGAGGGGTTTTTACTTCATGATCTTCTGGATGGCCATCAGTGTTGCAGACTTAATCCTGTGTTTAGTCAGAGATCCATTTCTTGTGAGGGAAAATCCCAAACAAAAAGGAATGCAGAGAAACTAATGTTTCTTCAGTGATGGAGATGAGAGCATTCAGCCAAGTATTGGCATGTACTGAGTATTAGCTGCACGTAACATCTTACGTGGGATTGTCAAGGAGTTCTCTGAGAAAGGCTCCATCTGCAGTTAAAACACGTTTTCCTGCTGGGATGTGTGTCAGCACTACAGCAGATCATCCTGCCTGGTGAGCTGCTAACACGGATCACATCATTCTAGATGTCACTGGTTGTCTGTCAGCAGCAGTGTCAGTGTCTAACTTTCAGGTGTGGCTTTTGACCACAGCTGCCTCCTTCCAAAAGGTTCTCAGAGCTTGTGCTCCCATTGCAGAGAACTGTATGGTATATTCCACAGCCCATCACAGGGTGGGTCCAGTCAGGCACTCAGAGTGTTTCTTTCTAAGGCGAGTATTTCTTTTCCATTACAGACAGAACATTGTCCTTGTGATATGCTATCCAAATCCATAAGCTCCTAGGAAAACCTGTGGCACAATAAATATATAGCATAAATACCAACAGTGGAACTTTGCTGATAAAAGCTTGCTTGCCTCTGGTTCATGCAGACTGGCAAAGGGTCTGGGGAGCTAAGTTGTCCCTGACCCTGGTGGATCAAATTATGCATTGTAAAGGCATGCAAAGCATGCAGCCAACCTATTCCTGAAGAATCCATTTATAAGACAGATGATGACATCATGGGTAAAAAAAGCTTCTGTTTTAATTGTGGAAATGTGCAGGTCAGCAGCTTACTCTTCTGTCAGTGACATCAGAAGCAACACGTCCGTCCTTTCGGTGGGAGGTTCTGCTTGCCACTTGAATGTTTACGTTCTAGGGACTTGCTATTTTCTCCCTCTTTCATTTAGCACTGGAATCTTCTCATCTGGCCTACCATGTTCTAGGCTGCAGATTCAGTCTTATTTCAGTTTCCTTCCACATGCAGGAATCTCCCAGTGGTTTTGATTTCCTTCATAAGGAACAATATATTTTTTTTAAATGCATTTAGGCTATAATGTTTCAATCATTGATTACTATTATTATTAACAAAATCAGATACATTCAATATCGTCTTAGTGGCAATGATTTTGTGGCTGCTTTGAAATGATATGAAGATTCTGTGAACCTTGTGAGTAGGTTTCAAGTTCAGCCTGAGAAGCACACTGAATAGCTTTGGGAGAGGGGGCTAAGAGGCTTAAGTTGCTCCTTGCATCCCACTGATCTTTGTGCTACTTGGGCTACATGGGGTGGCATGTGCCTGCTCTGTCATGGCAAACAGATAAAATGTATCAGCTGTTCATCTCATGAATTTACTGTTTTGGTGAAACATGAATGAATTCTAAATAAGTATAAAACTTATTAAGTAAATACTAAGCAGAAGAGCTACAGCCTTTAGACCATTGTACATAACCTACAGCACAAGGAAATCTGTCCTGCATATCTCAGAGTTAGACTTCTAGTTTCATCCTTCCATTTTTTCATGAATAAATTATTTGATTTGCTACTCTGTTCCTCCATGGGGAAATAGGACATAGGATAAGAAAATTTGAATTTCCCTTGCTACTTGCAGACCTTTCCTTCATAACAGAACACTATGTATTTACTTAAAAAAAAAAAAAGAAAATCCTTTGTTATGGGGCATCACTTACACACATTACTGGTTACCAGAGGGGAGTATCCTTGATTTTGGAAACAGTAAGATGGATCTGATACCACCAGCCTCATATGTTAAATGCTCTTCTGATCAAGAGCAGCAAAATCACTGTGTAAAAAAGTAAGAATTTTAGGTTATATAAAAGTGGCACTGTGCAGGTTTCAGTTGTCTCCAGTTTCACACCTAAACGTGTGTAGGTGAAACTAGCATGTTATTTCTGCTTTAAACCATAGCTCTGGTAGTCAGACTGGATTCCATCTGCCACAGGTGCAAACACCAGTAGGCCCCAAAATCCCTTCTTTGTACCCATAGAATCCTACTGTAGTTAGGTGTAGTTAACAGAAATTAAGAAAAAGGTCTGCTTATCCTGAACAAGGAGCATCCAGAGCTTTTTACTCTGAAATTTGAACTGCTTTGATTGAGCTTTCTTGATGCCAGACCTTTCTAATGCCTTTTCAATTTAATGTCTGTTGTTATATATGATTACACTTTGTTAGTTTTTTTTTCCTTAGCAGTAGATTATGTCTATGTTGGGGTAATCAGAGCAAACTACCACTCTTCTAACTACGCTATTAATAATATTAGCTGCTGAACCCAAATTCTTTGTTATTAAGCCAGAGGTTGACTTCTTTCTGACACTCACAGAGTTTCTATTACATCTTTCATATTAGGTTCAGTGTTTTAAAATGTGTTGTTTGTTGCTGTTTTTAACAGAGTATGCTTCTGCTGGCTCACTGTTTGATTACATTAATAGTAACAAAAGTGAAGAGATGGATATGGATCATATCATGACCTGGGCAACTGACATAGCTAAAGGTAAGCAAGATGAGTGGTCTATACTATCCTACGCAGCCAGCAAAGTGTACAGCTGGAGATGCTTTCCTTAGGAAGTCAGGAAAGCCTTCGTAGTCTTTCTTATTCAAATTGTAACAAAACCAACCAACCAAACATACATACATAAAAAAGCCCATTCACTGTGGTTTTTGATATATTCCTTGTTTATTATGAATCCAAAATACCCTGAAGTGAAAATGGCTTCTGTGAACCAGTTTTACTTCTGGTGTGCCCCTAAGTCCCAAGAGATAATTTTGCTGATGTAGAGTAATTATGAGGCAAAGTGCATAATTACTCTTACACTTGATTTGAATTGGGGCATTTAAGGAAGCTAAGGGCTTATTCTCAGCAAACATGCTGAAATTCTTCATATAATAACGTAGAATAAGCTGTTCCATCCTTTGTGTTCTCTGTGACCGACCACACAAGAATTAGTGTAAAGTAATGAACATATGGTAAATTCATATCCAGCTTCCTTGTGTAGACACCACCTTAGAGAAAATAACTATATATGACATTAAAACCCTTAGCATATCCATATAGATGCTCTGATAGATATGTGAGTATTGCTTAGTGCTTTTTACTCAGAGTAGATTATGGGAAGCTTTACTTCTCCTTCAGCATGTCAGTGTGGCATACAGGTTTGCCAGCTTGTAACGAGTACAATTAGTGGGAACCAGGAAACATGACTGCAGATTCATGATGGCCCCACTCAGCCTGTCTAACTAGATTGTTCCCTTGTTTTGTGTAGGAATGCACTATTTACACATGGAAGCTCCAGTCAAAGTTATCCACAGGGACCTGAAGTCCAGGAATGGTGAAGTATCAAAACAGTGAAACGCTCTGCATTTACTGTTACCTCTTAATGTAGCATTTAAATCCATGCCTGAGTTTTGGGAACAAGCAGAACTAACGCCTTGGCTGTTATCAAGCTGAACTTGTTGAGGCACAGAGGAGCCTGTTCTGTCCTCCCCATCCTGACTCTGCCTGAGCTTCATTATAGACCCTGGCAACATTTAGAGCACTATAGAGGGCTCTTTCAAGTTGTGTCTTGCTGGCCATGATTATACCCATTTGATCAGCTTTCAGACACTGCCCAGGCACTTCCCCCTTCCTTTTTCGGTTTGGAAAGGCTGGCAGACACCAGGCACAATAGGCTGAATTAGGTCTATTATTTCTTATCAGAAAATCTTGTCTTTACTGTGGCCTGTTTTGAGGTTTTACAGATATTCATGCTTTTGAGTAATACATATTCAATGTGCAGTCTGTACTTAGCAGTTGACAACTGTTTATGAAATTTGCAGAACATTGACTTTAAAATGAAACTTCCACTACCAGTCGTGGGATAGGAGGGACACAGATTTTTATAATGCACACAGGGAGATAATAGTCAAGAAAAGTCTAGTTCTCACCTCAGTTTTCTCCTTTTATTAATGAGTCTTCTAGAGAGCTTCTTGTTAAGCCTAACTACATTGGGGAGAACAAAGTTTGTCTGTGTTGCTATCTTTGAACTCAGTAAGGCCTGCAAGGTTTTGCATTTATTCAGAGGCTTGCAGGGATTCAATAGATGTTCTCTAAAGCTTCTCAAAGAAACCAGGACAGTTGTGCACATGTGCATGTTCAAGTGCTGGCTCACCATAAGATCATTTGTCTTATTAAAAAACAAAGTATTTTGCTGTGAAAACATATTGTGTTTATTTTTAGCATTCTTCTAACCTTTTGTTTTTTCATTTTCAGTTGTTATAGCTGCTGATGGTGTGTTAAAGGTATGAACTCTTTAATTATTTGTAGAGACATGCTGCTTGAGTCAATGTCCTGATGTCTCATAAATGAGGTTGATACTCTATTACCTGTTTAATTTTTTATTTATTCTTTATTTATGCCAGATCTGTGATTTTGGTGCTTCAAGGTTCCACTCCCATACAACACACATGTCATTAGTGGGCACTTTTCCATGGATGGCCCCAGAAGTTATTCAAAGTCTTCCAGTGTCTGAAACATGTGACACATACTCGTACGGAGTGGTGAGTGCTTCTCATTTCACTATGAGTAGTAGAAGTTCTTCAGTGTGACAGAATTCATGTGATGCAAGAACAACAAATCTAAATAAGAACAACAAAAAACCTCACACTTTCTTTTAAGACTGACCCATAATTTGTAATTACATGCTTGAAAATGATAGGAAGAACAGTGTCTTGCATATTTAGTAAGATCTGGTTAGATTAGCAGCATGCCACTATAGGGAAGTGCATGCTTTACCACAATTGTTCAGCATGTGTTCACAGGCTTCCAGGAGCCACTGAACAACCTGCGTCATGAATCGCTGCTTGTGTTTTTTTTGTGGAACTGAAGGTTGTCTTATAATAGGTGTATAATAGGATGAAATGATTAGCATTCTACTTTCCCTAAAATGGAATATCACTGATTTATATTAAAAAGTAAGCCACTGCTCTATGCTTAATTGTTTAAAAGACCCTGCTATCATTACCTGTGAGAATAGAGACTCTACCCATCTGAAAATATGGGAAAGCCCAACATTACTTTGCTGGTTTTCTGAAGGGTGAGCAATCAGTTATAGTTAAATACAATGTCAGGTTTTCAGATTCAATACTGTGAATTACTTCACTCTGTCCACGGTTAAACTCTAATTTGGTTTTACTGTGCAATACAAAATAGGCTAGAAATAGCCATAGTGGTCAGATAAATTGTGTACCCATAGCCATTCTGTGACAGAAGACAGTGAAGAGTACTTTGAGGGGTACACGAAAGGAAGTGGGATTGTAGTTTCTGTGCTTATCTGTGTATTAACCACATTTGTGTTTGGATTCAACAGTGGGTGGCAGAAGGAGGAATTCTTCAGTACCCATCAAGTATTGCCTCTTTTTGAGGGATGTGAGTAGACAGATGTGAGGGAGGCATTGTGTTTTTAAGCTAGCACCTAATGGCTAACATACCTAAGCTGATGTTCCAATGGAGAATGATTTAAACTTTTTGCCAAACAGTTGTTTATAGTGAGAAAAAAATATGTGAGAGATGATGTGGCATCCCTTAACAAAGGTTGAAGTTTTGCAAGGAGGGAGAAAAAGACTTTTCAGATTCAAACTCCTTGCTTGCTTAACTGAACTAGGTCACAAACAGTGAGAGAACATAAGCTAACAAACGTAAATGTTAATGTAAACTGTTACTGGAAGCAATCATATATTGTCCACTGAAGGGGAACATTCCAGTTTCAAAACAGAACAAAAATGTTAGAGGAAAAATTCCAAACATAGTCTTATAGCTCAAACTGCTCCTATAGTCATCCTAGTTTGAATTGACTTTAAGTAATGTTCTCTGGGTGGGAGAAGGTAAGGAATTATTTAGTATCTTATCATGTGAAGTATTAACAGTGCTTTGGGAACAGTATGTCATGTGTAGTTTGTTTGTCCTCATCCAGAAAGTAAGGTTCCTTTGACAGTTCTGTGCTTGGAGGTAAAACTCAACTACCCTCCTTATGAAAACAGTTCAGTGTTACCAGAATATTTTAATGTTGTAATGGGTGTGTAGTGCTACTTTAGAGTGTCTAATAATATTTGACCCACATTTTTTAATATTTTTTTTTGAGCTAATGTCTTCTTCTGAGGGGTAGAAGCTTATGAATTCGTAAGCACTTAGTAGTCAATTAATCCTTTTGTAACTCTAGTCTTGGAACATCATAATTTTCAGAGGAGATACAGGGATAGAAATGAAGAATGGCAGTGGCCAAAGTTCTGTATTGCTGAAATTACTGACCTAATGGGTTTATACCAGCAAGAAATAGCTTGATTATAACATTTAAGGTTGGAATCTCCTTGAGAGTGTTATGACTATCAGAGAATTAGCTAGGGGACTGAAAACAAAAAATTCTGAGAAAGGGTATTTTTGTCTCTTCAAATTCTTATTATCTATAAAAACAAAATTTAAAGAATCCTTTTTCAAAGTGTAACACTTGCCAGCAGCTTTTGTGCTAGAGAGACAAATCTGCTTTTCTTCAGTTAAAGTCCTCTTAACAAAGAACAGAATCCTTTCAAATGTAAACTAGTAAGATGCTAGGAATAGATATTCCATTCGCAATATTTGTCATCTTCCTCCTGGTTTTCTTTAGTTTCTTTTCTGCTATTTTTCTGTCTGACACTCTGTTCTTTCTACAAACCAGTCTGTGATTTTAAATATTCTGCTTAAGGTGCGTGAGAGCTTTTTTCCGTGAAGTGTCAAAGTCTTTCTGCAATCTTATAGGTCTGAGTTGCTTCTCAACTGAAATGAATTTTCCTCTTTGTGAACAATTGTATACGTGTTTATAGTTAAGGTTCAGATTAGCTTGTCCTGCTCTTCATTCTATGATTCTCTATGATTCTATGATTCATGGATGGTTAAACAGGTCCATGTATTCTCTTTGGGATATAGAGTAAATAATTTATAATACTGCCATGAAATGCTAAAGCTAAATGTTCCAGGAGATTTATTAAGACATAAAAACAGATCTTGCACTTTATCCATGCTGAGATTCTCTTTTCTGATCCATTTCCAAATCCATACTCTAAACAGCGGATACCAAGTGTTACAAATGATCAACCCTGAAATTGACTCATATACCATTGTGCGTTACTCAAAATTATTCCTTGCATCTTTGCCAGATAGGAAAGTATATGTGGAATGACAGTGTCACTCAAAAAGCTGTTTTGAAATCATGAAGGCATATGCTCCGAATATGTTATCCCGGCAGAACTGTTTGTAGTGCACCGCAGCGTGTGTTTGTCTATCAGTACAAATGTGTTTAATCATAGAAAGCTTATATGATGTAGCTGAATTATTTTATCACTTACAAGTACGAATAAGTAAAACCATTAATTGGCTATTGGTGGCATAGAGACTGCCATTAAATGTAGCAGCTGTTCAAACATTGCTGTAGCTATGAGAACATACGTTATTTATAGAGGGAATGTTGGCCAGCTCCAGGGGTTATCCCTTACTCTCTTTGAAAAGAATTATGCGATCTTTAACTGCAGTTGGATCAATGCAGAGAAGAGTGACCTAATTTTCATGCCTAAGGGCAGTACCTCTATGAGGGCAATGCTAATGCTCATGCTGTACTTCCGCTCACTGTGGCTCCTGACCATTGTCTGTGAACAGTTTCCTACCAGGAGAAAACACTTTTTTTTTTTTCAGTGAAGATGTTCAGAATGTTTTCTTTTCCTCAGATTACTCATTTGAATGTTCCCCCTACCCAAATGGCACTTTGAATCTTGGTTGGCTTTGCACTGGCGTGGCGATGCGGGATGGGGTAGGGGCTATTGTGGGGTTGTTTTTTTATCTTTGGGTTGTTGTCATATAGTTGAGAGGATAAGAACTGAAATGCACAGCTGAGCTGGCAGAAGTAAGTGTATGAGCTTTTCCTGAAGACCACGTAATTCTTATTCTCAGCTTCATGTATAGGATGAACGTCCATGCATTTATCTCTCCTTTCTGTTCGTCTGTATGCAAAGATGAGCCCAACATCTTCAGAGGCCACAGGTTACAAACCCCTACATTAAATGACCTTCCTTTGTTTTTCATCATTGTTTCTAGCTTGGCTGTTTTTTCTGTGAGCACCTGCTGTCCATCATCACAGAGGTGTGATGTGATTGGGAAAGCAGGTGATCCTCACCATCAGGGGTGGGAGGGGACGTGAACCATGTCAGTCTCAGTTAGATTTTACACCTGAAATGGAAGATAAATTGATTTCCATGTGAAGTGAGCTGGGGAGCCAGTTCTGAAAATGAACAGAGCATACCTCACAATAAAGAGTCTGGGGTAAGTCAAGTTAAGGTCCTTGTGTGTTGCTCAGTGACCATGGGGAGAGGAAGAGGCAAGTGGGAATGCAGAAGGTACCCATTTGCTGCTTTTTAAAAGACTGTGGTGCAGTCATTCCCCTTAGCTGACGATTCAGGGTAGCTAGTCCAAGAGATGCGGTTGAAGCTCCTATAAAACTGAACATAGAGATACATCATTGCTGGAAGGAAATGCTTTATCTGTACCATGGGCCTGAATATTAGAATTGCATTATTGTTAGAATGTTTTCTAAATCTGTATAAGTAGATACAAGGATTTACAACATCCCACTTTTGGATCTTTAATTTATTAGTAAAATGAAAGCATTAAGAAAAATTCTTTATATTGTGTCAGATTGCTGGTTTTCTCTTCAACTGTGTGCCATCTTGAAGTGTTTTTAGCTAACACTGTTGGTTTAGGGAGGCAGTGATCTGTACAGGCAGTGGAAATAAACATTGAAGGTGTCATGATAAAGGAATTCAGTTCAAAATGTTCTGCACAAACATACATGCATGAATGAAATGAGACAGCTCTTACCTTTCTTTCAGAAGACTAAATTGTAGCACAGCAGTAGTTTTCCAGCTCAAGGCTCTTGAAGACATTTAACATGTATTTCATTATGTTCTTTACTTAGAAGATATATTTAGATACTGCTCTATCTTGTGCAAACTTGAGTTTCTCCTCTGAGATTTCATGGTGCAGTCCTGCAGATGAGGTGGTTCTACAAGGCTGCTCAACTACATGTTTGATTTGATCCAGGGGCTTCTGTTTTAAACTTTGTACACTGCTTTTTTATCTGAAGTACATGGGGTTGCTAAATTCTTTCCTCCTCTCAGAGTTAAATTTCCTTCTCTACCAGCAGAGAGGTGATCATTGGAGTTACTAATTGAGGTGCCGTATTTTTCTTCTAAAAGGAGTGAAGTATATATTTCTTATTCTCAGGAAAAGTGTCCTTATTTTTCCAGGATACCCTTACCTTTACCAATCAGTCTTCTGAAGCAAGCAGAATTATTCGAATAGGTCTGTTGTTGGAGTGTACCCTGTTCACTTGATTAAAGGCCCAACTCTGCTTCAATGCTTTTTTTTTTTTTTGCTTGACTTCCATCTGCCAATATTGTTGCATTTTTTTTTCTGATTATCTTCATGGCTGTCCACAATCCATTTGAAATGGTGTAGCTGGAATAAACCTGGTTACTAACCTGAACAGTGAGGATATAGAGACTTGCGTAAGGATCTTAATGCATTTAGGCAAATCCTGCATAAAATATGTCTCTTTTTTTGTTGTTCTGCTTCGTATATGAGCAAAAGAAAAAATTTGTAGATATTTGTAACAGTATGCATATGTGAAGGTTCTGCTTTAAAAAAAAAAAAAAAGGGGACATATACAAGTGGAGGTAGAAAGTGCTACTAATTTGGTTGAATTCCAATATGTCATCCCAGTGGCAGAAAACCAAGTTGGATTCATTGACTTGAAGCCTTCTTGGTGATGCCTGGCTCTTTTCTACAGAGTAGCTTAGATTCTCAGGTATTGTTACCAAAGTGCTAAGAGCATGTAAAATTAGGAGATCTTTCTATATCTAAGTACAATATGTATATAAAATCTTGAGGAGAACAGAGTAATTTTATATATGCTGTATATTGCTTACTTTAACGTGATCACATACTTGGAGATAAACGATTACAGTTTTGATTGCAAAATTATATTTAATATTTTCATAGGCATATCATAGGAGCAAAATACCTTTTGGGTTATATTCACTGGTTGCAATCATATAGAAGTATTTTTAAATGAAAAATTACTGCAAAGCAAAGCTATGTCTAGTTGGGGCTGAGAAGGAGGGGAAGAGTTCATTGTCTTCCCAAGTCTCAACTGCCAAATGTGAACTTTATAGTGTACAAAGAAAGTAAAAAAGCATCCTAGTTTTTCATCTTGGCATTTCTGTAGTGGAAAAAGCAGAAACATTCAATTTAATTTAGTGAGAAGATCTTGCACACAAACACTGGTCCAAGTTCCTGCAAATGGAAACTGGTTGCCTGGTAATTGGATACAGAATAGTGCTGTATCAAGGTTTAATAATGTATTTAAAATACAAAGTACAGAAATAAAAATTCTTTTCTTTTTTTCCCTTCCAGGTTCTCTGGGAGATGCTAACAAGGGAGGTCCCCTTTAAAGGCTTGGAAGGATTACAAGTAGCTTGGCTTGTAGTGGAAAAAAACGAGGTAAGACTACGTTTCTACATTCAGGTACATAGATCAGAAAACAGTATTGGGGTTTTGCAAAAGACTTTTTCATCTTCTTCAAATTGAAAGTAAGTTCACGCGTATGGAAAGATTAGCAGTAGGAGCTAACACAAAGGGTCAAAGTGATGTTATTCCTCATGAATGGACCCTTTACATCTAATTGTTGCAGCTTCACGTCGTGATGCTGTAGATCAAAAATTGTACAAGTACTGTACTAGTTTCTCAGTCTCAATTGTAAAACCTAGGGGTTTGTTCTTAGTGATGAAAGAAGCCATTGCGTCCAAGGTAGGGGAACAGTTTAACTCCATCTCCTGCGTTTAGGACATCTTTTTACTGGCCGGGAGTTGATATATCTGTAAGAGACCTTCAGCTACTTCAACTTAACTCTCCCAGCAGGAGTCACTATAGTACAAGAAACTGCCGCTTAGATGAAAATTTCAAAAATAAAAGAAGAAAAAATAGTTTAAAAAAAAGAGAGAAATTACAGTTTTGCCACCTACGTTCAACACTACATTGAAGATGAGCTCCTCACTGGTATCGGCAAGGCTGTGGCATAGCTGCAGGCCTCCTCATGCAGAGTCTTTCCATTTCAAAAGCACTTCAGTGGTGTAAACACCGTTTGTACAGTGTCCCCAGCCTCGCTTTTCTTCTTCTTACAAATTGAGGCTTTCAGTTAGTTGGACATGTGAGCGTATATCTGAACACATAGTCCCTTGATATCAAAGACAGTCACTACATTTAAAAAACATTTAAAGTTGTGACTGTACCACACACAGACAAGCATGGAAATCCTCCACAAAGATGAAACCTCCTCTATCTAGACACAGCGGAAGCTTGGGAAACATTACAATGGCAAGGCAGTGGCTGTACAATACAGGTTTCTATTATTCTACATAAACTGTTTCTCAAAATGCTTCAGAGTTAAACAGAGGAGTTAGGTTTCCTCCTCATAGTTTAATATTTTTTGTTGGTATTTTTTCCCCCTTTATTTTTTCTTCTGTTTGAGGACTGGATTAATTCCAGCGCGTGACACTGTGATATACTGATTAGTTGGAAATGCTGCACTAACAGTGTGAAGATTATGAATGTGGTCTTCTACTGCATTTATCAGAGCAGGGGGCACAAAGACACTCTTGTAGTTTAGGGAAAGCCTTATGCATCATTTTGAAGGGGTAACCATAAAGCCTTCCATCAACAATATTTGTTTCTTGTGCCTACTACCTGCAGTTTACATCAGAGGTACAGAGTAGCATTGGGAATGTTTAAAGAGATGTAGTCACATGCTGAAAGATGACAGAGCACAACACACATTTCTCTATAGTTTTCCAGACCAAGGAACTGTGTTAAAATACAATATGAATAAAATGTGGACATGACTATTTTACTCATGGCCAAAGAAACCTAAGGGGTGACATTTTCAGAGCCAGCTCTTTGCCTGCCAGGTACCACTAACCTGTTGCTACCAACTTCTTTAGAGGGCTGTGGGGGAGCTTAGAGGCCATTGCACAGTTTTTGTTTTTTCCAGCTGTGACTTGGGTACCATGTTCAGCATAAGCCTTGTAAAAATCCGCTTGTGCTGCTTTTCTTCCTACTTCCCTATGTCCCAAAGCAAGTGTAATGGTCAGGTTCTGCTCTCGGTTCAATCTGTTGATATCAATGGGATTGAATGCTTCCAGTCCACAGTAGGATTGAATCACTGTTGAACCAGTCCTCCATTTTTTGCAGTGCAAGGCTCTTGTTAAAATCAGTGTGGAACTGAAGCCAAAGTGTAATTGCATAAGGTGAAAAATCCCCTTTGCAAATCCTGAGGCCAACCAGTGATGTAGATTCTAATGATTCTGTATGGATCTCTTTTGACTCTGCATAATTTCAGTGTTATTTTTATTCTGGTAGAGTTTCTGTATAATTTTTTTAAGCCAGAAAAGAAAGGCATGACAGTTCGGATTATGCTAAGCATGGTCTCACAATAAATGCCAGTGAGAAATATAATCTTTATTATAATATGACACTTTTGAAATCTGCTACCTCTATATTGCATATTATGTAGGTGACATTCTGCACAAGTGAGACAAGTGGTGATTGCAACTGGTTGTCCACTGTCTGGAACAGTGAGGGTTACAGACAATACTGTAGCAAGACTAGCCAGTGTATTTTTAGGCTAATGACTCAATCAGAGATCAAGCACCAGTACAACTTGTTTATGCATTGTACAAATTTCTATGTATTTCTTGCACAGAAACCTTTGTTATTGCATTATTAAGTTATAAGATTAAGTTATTAAATTATTTTAATAATCAGACTTCTGCAGTGCCCTGCATCTATATCTCATGTTTCCAGTTCTCATGGTGTTCAAAAGCTTGTGGAGCAGAATTTTTTAACTCTTTACTTTTGGCTGCTGTGTCTTTTAAGGCTTTGCAGGTTATGCTGCAGCAATATGATGGTAGAGTTTGTCACAACTTGCTCTACTTTGCTTCTGAAATGCAATAGTAGGGCAGATCAAAGGGTCTTCCTGGTAGGTTGGTCTGAACAGAACTATAATAATACGTGGTTGTCACCTGTTAGAGGACAAGGAACCTTTTTCCAGCGTGATCCCTCTTGGGGAGTCCATTTGGACTCATTTTCACTGAAGAACTGTTTTTTTAATTTACATTTTTTTGTTGTTTATTTAATATGAAACATCTGAAGTCAATAAACTGCGTTAGTGACAGCAGAGGGATCTCCTTTGGTTGTAATATTGTTGGAAGCACTTGCAGTCAACTGGAGAGTGTGTGTGTATGCGAGAAAGGGTTTGCTTTAGGCTTTCCAGTCTGGAGGCAGACTCTTAATGTAAAATCCTCTAAGACTGACTGAGTGAATCTTTTCATGGTTTAAAACTCTCAGCAAATGAAACCAAACAAGCTTCAAACTAATTCTCTGTAGTCAGTGGTCCTGGCTATAACCAGCAACTCCTTGTCTTCAGTGATTAGGAAATATTTATGAGTTCACTGTGCTCTGGGAGTGCTTTCCGAGATCTGCATGTTCTCATTAATCCTTCTGGCCACAGGCTCATGAAACGTCTCTTGTGTCATGTAGAGCTTGACCTAACTCTTTTTAACTTACTTAATGTAATCTATATTTCAACCATTTGTGTGTCAAAAGTGATTATGGTATTGTATAGCTAGATCATCTGTGTGGGAGAAAGGAATTAAGGCAGGCTGTACATTATGCCTATCTTGACAAGCATCTTAAAATAACATGCAGCAACCTCCACAAACTGTTATGTTTTAGTATTAAAAGCTGTTTGTTTTGGTTTTAGTTCTTCCCTGAGCTTTCTTCAGAAACTCCATTTGTGTATTTCTTAAATTCCTTTAAGTCTATAAAAAATTAATTGTACATCTTGCTAGTGTTAATAATTTTGATTTTTCTTTCTAATATGTCAGTCCTCATTTTTTATATTGTGTTTTAAAGAAAGAGTGTGTTTTAATTCTTTTAATCATGTTGCTATTTTAGGAAGTCTGTTAATAGCAACTTAAAGGGAATTGCTTCCAATAACTGGTACATTCTCTTTCCATTAGAGATTAACCATTCCAAGCAGTTGTCCCAGAAGTTTTGCAGAACTGATGCAGCAATGTTGGGATGCTGATTCAAAGGTAATTTAATGTGTTTTTGGTTTTTACAACCCCCTCCCAAGCCATGTTTCGCAAAGTGAGTTAGCATTTCCATGGGGGACAAGTCTGAGCTGACACCACTGATGCATGTTAAAACACATTTCTTAACAAAGATAGCTGGGGCTGGGTTTTTTTAATGGGTTTATATATTTATACCTAGATGTCTGTCTCTCACTTTTAATCAAGAGCTACTATGCTACTAACTTACCTGACTACTAAAGACAAGGACAGGAAATACAGCAAGATGGCAAAAACGTAGCCATTTTGGAGCAAGTGGGAAAATGGTGGGTTTTATATTTTCTTTCAATAGTTAATATGCAATCTTTTTTGGATGCGTGTGAGCATCATGTTATGAAATGCCTATTTCAAGGTCCAATTTTGATGCCGTCCTTGTGTTGAAAACACAAATATAATTCAAGAATAAGTTAATCCATAAAACATGGGTAAGAACAGCAGCAACACATTCTGAGTTGACATTAAATCTTTCCTAATCTGTTCCCTTAGGACTTGAATGATGAGTTTTATAATGACTATACTTTAATAATATGGTAATAGCAGTACTGTTTAATGATGAAAACAGAATAAAAAGTTAAAGTGCCAAACCATTGTTATTATTAATCTGCTGCTACAAGGAAGGAATTAAATAGAGTATTTAGACAGTAAAAGCTTTTGTAGATTATGGGAGTTACCTTCTTTAAATGGACTCTGCTACCATCCTGTTTTACATAAAACTGGCTGGAAAGAGCCTGTGGGCATACTAGCTTTATTACCAAGGATTAACATCCATTTCCTTTGCCTATGAAAATATTTGAGACAGGGAAGGATAGTTAAGCAGAGGAAATTGTGCTCTTTTTCTCAAGTCAAGGCACCAGCAAGAACTTTGTTTCTTTAAACTCAGGAGAAAGCTAGCTACTGCTTCAGAGAGACCAAGATCAATTCCAAGACAAATTATAGCATTTAGGTTCTTTAAGCTAGAACGCTTTATCACCAGAGGGTAGTCATAGAAGAATAATATGAGAAAGAAAATATCCCTTCTTAGTCTCTTTTTTAAGCAAGAATTTGCTTTCCTACAGAATAGATCTGGTAGACTGAGATCTGTCAGCATGTGGTTTCCACGTGAACTGACATTTAATTGTCATTCCCTTAATAACTCCCTGTATCCTCCCCATAGAAGGGGAGGAAAAAATGCTTTGAGTTTTTGGATCTGCAAGTAGGCTGTTTTAGTTCTAGGTCAGTAATTACTGAAGAGCACTTTCAGTGACAACTACTTATCTTTAGTAACTGCTCCCAAGTATCAGCATCGCTACCAAAGACCTCAGAATAAGAATTACTGGGGCTTCTTTTCTCTAATTGTAGCTTGCTCTCTGCCTCGCTTTAGCCACATCCATAAGTGTCCAAGAGTGTTGCTGTTTCTCAAGGAGAGGGAGGGAGGATCTGCATGTTGTAAAAGAAGGATGCTTAACCATCAGGCTGAGTTCTGTCTGCCTAAGTAATTCACCTGGGTGTGTGCTCCTGGGAACATTGTTCCCAGAGGCGTCTCTGTTGTGTGCAAAGAGTAAATCTCCTGTGAGAGGGGTTTTCCTGACAGTGCTCTTTGCTAGTTTTTTCATGCAGCTCTTCTTCAGTTAGGCAATTATAAATACTTTGTTCACATGACTGAAATGGAGTAATCTCTGGTCACAATTTGGGCATGTGACTGATTTATTCAGTCACGTGTTGGGAAGGGATCACTACTTACAGCTCTCAAAATGCTTTGATAAAAGGCTGTGTGGCCTGCATGAGCCAAAAGATGGAGCACGCTCCTCTGAAATAGTGCTCTGTGTAACATTCCCTTTTTGCCAGGATTAGCTTTAGAAAATCAGATCATTGATGCATGAACTGAAGGTCAAGCAGGAGTGAGCTCAAGGATGTCAGCTGCTCAAAGGCAGTTGCTAAGGTGCATACTTTTAGTCCACAGAAAGCATAAGGTAACTTTTGGTGGCTTAACCTTGAGAAAAGAGGGATGAGCATTTACTGTGGGGCTAAGGAGTACACTTGTAGAGCTGCTGCAAAGCAGCTGGACTGTCAGATACGGCTCACACCATAACTTTTTCATGGGAATGGACAGAGTTATTAACATTGCTTTGAATTCTTATGAAGTTCATCATATGTGGAGAAAAACGTCTGTAGTGCAATGCTTCACATGATATTTGGAATGGTAGTCTTTATGCAGGTTAAACTGCTAGTTGAAATAAACAGTTCATATGTTAAAATTTCTACCGAACAAGTTCCTTTTGCTTGGGTACTAGATTGTAGAAACAAGACTTCTCATCACTGGTACCTTTTTTTACTGGGGTTACTTGCTTTTGAAACACAGGTGAATGATTCTTTCTCATTTCATCTATTCCTTTAGTTTATCCCCATATCAAAAATGTTTTTAAATTACTGAGTATTTTAATGGAAATCAGAAACCTGGGAACAGAGAGGAAGCAAGAAATAACGGTCATATGGATTAAATATCCTCTGGTTTTATGCAGACCTATTCAGTAAGAAATACTGAGTGGAAGAAAACGAAACATTAGCCAGAATTATTTCTAGAGAGGCATGTATTTTAAAGATTTCAGTATGAGGCATCACAGATATAAAGGGAAACAGTTTTCAAAGGCAACTCATGCCTTGATATTTTAAGAACCTCATATAAGGACTTTCTAGAAAGTACTAAGCAGTTATCCACCAAAAATAAGACTTTTTTTTTTTTTAAAGTTTCTCAGCTCAGGCTCCCAGTTTCACAGATCACTTCTTGCCAGTTTTAACCACTCTGTACTTAGAGTGCATTTATTAAATCTGAAATTACCCTTTCCTAGGGGCAAGAAACCACCAGCAAAACCCACATGGCAGTGTAGGCTTGTCTTCCTGTCATCTTTGTCTCTGCAGAAAGCTGGTACCTGTAAATCTGGCAGCTTCAAAGCTGGCAGGGTAGCTGCTGGCTGTTCACAGATACTGCACAGGCAGAGATGGACAAGCTTTGACAGTACTGTGTGACTCTGCAATTGTTCCAGCTCTAGTTGCACAGCTCAGGAACTCCTTTACCTGTAGCATAGGACCACCAAATGTGTGTTGCTGCTCCTCCCAAATCAGTTGGTTGGTCCTTTTGCTTGCCCTTATTAAAAGCCCAGTTCTCTTGTCATTATCTCCACTCCAGTTAGTGCAGGCAGGCTTGACAATAGTGCTGACTGTGCTCAATTAGTGTTAGCCCTGTCCTGTACTTCCCAGGATATTCCCCCAAAAAAGGAGCAAGCAAAACTTATGAAAGTGTTTTGTAAAATAATCCTGAATAAGATGTAAAATGTTGTGAGTAATGCAGCATGGGGATGTTTGCCCTTGGTCTTTTCCTGAAAATAGGATTAGTGTAGTTCAGGCTCATTTTGCACCTGCTAGTCTGTTGGACAGGGCACAGCAGTAGCAGTACCCTGGTGTACTGGTGGGGAGCCACAGTCTCCTGTCTGGCAGCTTCCTCTCCATTTGGGAGGCTCTTGAATCACCTCAACAGTTTGTGTCTTGTAACCATGTGGTTGCAAGAGACGCAGCTGTAGCAACGATAAGAGTGTGAGGGCAGTTGGAAGGTTCTTCTGCCACAAAACTGCACTGGAGTTGTTGTCCTCGTTGGTGCCAGAGGATTGTGTGCCAGATTGGATTTTGTGCTCTGTACCCTCAGTGCCTCACACTCCCTGACTGGGGAGGTTTGGGCTCTTCCAGGGTGTGTTGAGAGGATCTGCTCAGCTGTGTTGGGTCCAGCAGCATCATGCATGTGGAGGGGAGGACTGCTGCCTCCTCCAGCTGTCTGTAAAGGCAGGGTGACCCTGCTGGGTTTCCAGGTCAGCAAGTGCTGGTGAACAGGCACCTGTTGCCAGATGTGCCCAGGTTGCTGCTCCATGGATGCTGAGCTGGGAGCCAAATTGCATAAGCACATGGGAGGCTGGGGCAAGTGTGTCTGTTGCAGAAAAAGCTGTGTAGCTCATTTAACTGCCCATTGCCTGAAATCATGGAGATGGACCCAAAAATGACAGACAAAGCCTCCAGTTACAGCCGAATAGTGCAGCAGTATAAGAGAGCTTGTCTTTTTTTTTTGTTATGCATTTGACACTTCTTCATGCTGTTTGACATTTAAAATAAAGAAATTGTCTTTCTTTCATAATGTGGAAATGACTTGGATCTTCCTGAGAGAGACACCTCAGCATTGTTCCTAATTGTTTTTGTGCTCCCAAATTAAAATGCACGTTTTAATTGCGGCATCTGTAATTTTAGCAGAAATGGTATAATTAAAGGCGCGATAGAGAAAGAATGTGCATCATCCCCTTATTATGTATCTACATTTTGTTTCAACCTTTTGTCTCAACCTTGTCTGGGGTCTGTCAAACAGACTAACAGAGTCAGCGCTCTTTCAAGAAACACATTTAACTCTGGCTTTTTCAGTTTTCAGTTATTATCCTACTTCATAGCTTCCCCTTGGGACTAAGGGGAAAGTAGAAAATACAGAAAAGTTTTAACTGCTCTTTATGATTAGTGAGCACAGTGGGTGCTGGATGGAGAGCCCTGAACAGAAAGTTCAGTAAATGAGCCCAGGATAGAAGAGCACAGACACTACTGATATGAGCTTAGCTGCCAGGTGAGGCATCCTTACCTAGGCTCAATCTTCACTTCTTCCCTGGCTGCTCTGTGGTAGCTAAAGTGAGAGGTTTTTCTGAAAAGTCTCTCCTCTGCAAGAGGGGAACTGCAGCCAGGAAACCATTTTTGATGGGTAGCTAAATACCTTGTTCACACACTGAAGAGTTTGTGTTAGTACCTGTAAAAGGCCATCTCTCTAATTACCAGTTGCTGATGGATCCAGCCTTCTGTATTTGGCAGCATTTTCCTTCTTAGCTTGAGAAAAACTTTAGAATTGAGAATCTAGATGATTATTGATGCTGCGAATGCTGTGGTAGACACAGAAGACTAAGCTACGGCTCGAGTCCTACTAGCTTATATGACTCTTCCCAAACTGACGTTTTCTTCAATGGGAGAACAAAAAAAATCCCATTTACAAACTTGCAGTCCTCTTGTAGGATTGATGTGTTCAGAAAGGAGCATTGCAATTTCTGTTGTTTGTGGGGTTTTAATTGAAAATTTCCTGCAGATATTTTTAGTAGTTGTATATGAATGCAAATGCTCTGTTTTGTTTTGGTTTTCCTTTGTTTTCAGAAAAGGCCATCTTTCAAGCAGATCATTTCAATCCTGGAATCTATGTCAAATGACAGCAATCTTCCAGACCAGTGTAACTCATTCCTGCATAACAAGGCGGAGTGGAGGTAAGTTTCCTTCCTCCTAGGATGAAATAATGTGTTTTACGTTTAAATGGTATGAGCGTTCTTTTCAGAAAGACATCAGACTCTGATGATGTATTGGCAGCAAATATGTGTGCTTGAGGTATTTTTAGAATGTAACTTACCTTGTTGTTTTTCAGGAATGCCTAGAATGTTGTGAAACTTGTATTAGGAGCCAATGCACTTAGCTGTACCCTCTATTTATTATTACACTGGTTTAGGTATCATGATATTTATGGTTTTGTGATTCACATCTTAAAACCAATTACGAGTTTCCAGTCAATAGTGTGGGGACAAAAGATCTCAGATATATGTATGATTGATGCAATTTTCATAGAAAGTGTATAGGTGATGTTAGTATCAAGACCAAAAAAAGATAAAGGGCATAAAAAGCCCCTTTCAAGTCAAGCCTCTATTTGTCCTCACTTCTTTGTGTTCTATGCATTGTATGTGTTCTGTTTTTTACGCATTCTCTGCCTTGTATGACTGTGTGTCCATGCATCCAGCATATGCTCAGGCCAGCCCTGGTTTTGTATAGTGCCCCAGCATTGCTTGAGTATATGATTTTAGCTATTGCTGATTGTAATTGTTATTCATAAGTGATTATCAATGGAGATGAGCTTCGAGAAAATTTTATTACATGACAGTTTTACAGTTAAACTTCCAGCCTCTTTTTTGGTATGTGCCAAAACTTCAGGAACCTGTCCCCAAAGCTTATTTGTGCGTTAGAAAACTCACTGCTTCCCAGTACAACCTTCTGTTTGGGAAAGAAAATTGAAAGCAGATCTGCACAGGCAGAAGAGTTTTGCAGATGATTGTGCCTCAGTCTATATTAAGAAGCGGTGGCTCTGTGCCAAATAAGAAGGGAGCACAAATACTGAAAGATTCCCAGCCCGCAGGCATCGAAGAAACGGGGCTGGGTGGAGGATTGGGAAGAGCACATGGAAATGGGGTTTGTGTCAAGCCCGGCATCCCACGTTTCCTCCGCTGCCTTCGAAGGAAAGGCAAGACGTAGAGTTTTAGTGGGGCGAGTGGAAAAACTGAGCTGGCGATGGGACGCCCCGGTCACACGGCGGGGTATAAATAGCCCGGGCCGGGGCCGGGGCCGGGGCCGGGCCTGCCCTGACTCAGCAGCCGCGGCGGCACCGCGGCCCGGGACGGCCGGCGGCGGCACCGCGCCATCTGCTGGCGGCAGCGCCGCGCTGCGCCCGCCCGCGGCCAGGCCCGCTGCCTGCCCCGCTGCCTGCCCCTCTGCCTGCCCCGCTGCCTGCCCCGCTGCCTGCCCCGCTGCCTGCCCCGCTGCCTGCCCCGCTGCCTGCCCCGCTCCCTGCCCCTCTGCCTGCCCCGCTGCCTGCCCCGCTGCCTGCCCCTCTACCTGCCCTGCTGCCCCGCTCCCGCCCCGCTCCTGCCCCGCTCCCTGCCCCGCTGCCTGCCCCTCTGCCTGCCCCGCTGCCTGCCCCGCTGCCTGCCCCTCTGCCTGCCCTGCTCCCTGCCCCGCTCCTGCCCCGCTGCCTGCCCTCTGCCTGCCCCGCTGCCTGCCCCTCTGCCTGCCCCGCTCCCTGCCCCTCTGCCTGCCCGCTGCCTGCCCCTCTGCCTGCCCCGCTCCCTGCCCTCTGCCTGCCCTGCCCCTGCCCTGCTGCCTGCCCCGCTGCCTGCCCGTCTGCCTGCCCTGCTGCCTGCCCTGCTGCCTGCCCTGCTCCTGCCCGCTCCCTGCCCCGCTGCCTGCCCCGCTGCCTGCCCCGCTGCCTGCCCCGCTGCCTGCCCCGCTCCCTGCCCCGCTGCCTGCCCCGCTCCCTGCCCCGCTCCCTGCCCCGCTCCCTGCCCCTCTGCCTGCCCGCTCCCTGCCCTCTGCCTGCCCCGCTCCTGCCCTGCTCCCTGCCCCGCTGCCTGCCCTTCTGCCTGCCCCTCTGCCTGCCCCGCTGCCTGCCCCGCTGCCTGCCCTGCGCCCTGTCCCACGCTCTGCCGCCCCGCCCGCGGTGCGGGACTGCCCCTGGAGCGGGCTTCTCCGCAGCCCCGGAGAGCAGTGTTCAGAGTGCCCTCTGTGGTGGTGCTTTTACTGCGTTATCAGTATGCCCTCTTCCCCCCAAATCCGTGCTCTAAGGCTTGGGACAAATGTAGGGCATTTCAAGAAAAAAACCAAACTTATTTTATGGCCACTGTTGTTTTTGCAGACTCTGGGCATCATATTGTGGTTTTGACAGCAGAGAGAATACAAGCAGGGTTGGAAGAAAAATATCCCCTAGTGAGGGGCTTCCTATACACCCCTATATAGTAAAAATACTTATTTAAAAGAAGACCAAGTACTCAAATGCCCTTAGGAAAAGCAAATAACTACTTAAATCTTGCCAATATAGCAGAATGAAAGCTGTGCTAGCTGACACGCACACTTGGTAACAAACTTTTACTTAATCAGTTTATTTCTTGGAGTGTGACTCAGGTTGCCCAGGTTCTTCTTACAAATTTTATTTTGATGCATCTAATTTACTCAGATGGGGAATGTCTGAAAAGGTGTTAATGAAAAAACACGTAGAAACAAAAAGCTCTTTGGTGCTGTCAAGTAACAGAAAAACTTCTTACCATGGGGACTTGTGTTAAAGATAAACTTGGCATTTTTTTTGCAAAAATAAACAACTTGGAGACAAGGAAATAGGAGAGAGAAAATACAAATTCCTGATGAGACATGATTTTCTTGAAAACAAAGATGATTTCTGAATTAAGCCGAAATGAAAACACAAAGTGCAGAAAGAGCACAAGTTGTGTGGGGAGTTGGTTGGAAACTGGGTAAGAAGGTTGTTCTCCAACCCAAATTCTTGTAATGGCTGCCTTGCCTAATGTGAAAGCCGTGTCTGTATGGAGGCATTCATGAGTGTTAAGTCAAATTAACAGAAAGTATGCAAAAAATATGCAACCTGAAGTAGGTGAAGGATGCATAAAGTGATCCCGAAGGATAAACTAAAACAGGCTAAGACTGTTTCTAAAAACAGTTACACCAAAGTTAACGTGTTCTAACTTCTGCACTGGAAAATCTTTTCTTTTATTCATTGCTTCTTTTTTTTCTTTCATGTTTTTTTTATCCCATAGTGATTTGCAAAGAGGTAGTGATACCAGCAGTAGGGAAAGAATGAGATGTGTTACCACAAAATAGGGAATTTTAATGAAGCCTGGCTATCAGAACCCTAGAGAAGGGTGGGCTTGGGAAAAGCAAAGGTTATGCTTGTTCCTTTGAGGGACCTCTGAATTAGTGATCCAGATACTGCACTTTCACAAGGCTACTGCACTTACCAAAGCAAATCAAAGCTCAGGCAAGCTGGATTACATTTTTTCCCACTCTTAAAGAAAGGAAAGCTGAAGTTCTTTCTGTATAGACATGGACAAAGTGTATCTGTAGCAGCAGGTAACTTCAGTGGCACTGACTGGCCCATGTGAAAACCGAGAGTGGGCTGAGTCTATACATGACTGGTGGAGTTTAATTACATAAATGACGCTTTGACCTATCTATAATGTGGTTTTATTTGAAGCATTCTCTGGTCCTGATTATATTAATAATACATTTTAATCTGCTTGTTCTATTTCAGTATTGTATTTCTTAAGTGTTCTGCACATTTTTATTATTTAATTGAATAGGGACGCTGTCTTATGCCTGAGTTGCATGTGTCTGCTGTATGTTTAAGTTCATATTCTGTGATGGTTTTGGAGCTCTTTCTCAAGTCACTTTTATTACAGTAGAAAAAAATTACTGTTGAAGTAATGATGTTCCAATTCAGTGAGAGATCACATTTGTCTGCAGTTAGTCGCATATACTAACTGCATTTCTCCTTCCGTCCTCTCCCCACGAGTGGCTGTTCTAATGATTAAAATAGTCTATTAGTGATACTTTTATTAGTTTATCAGTAGCAATTCAAGACATATAAATAAATGCCAGTCATTGTTTTTAGTCTGTGAATGTTTATCATTATGGTTCCTAGTAATACATTATACATTCTTCAATATCACAGAATGAGATTATTCTAGAGAAGCCAGTAAACTCAAAGTGCACAACTGCAGAAGCAAACAAATCCACATACCCTACCATGTGTGGTGTTTCAAACTGCTTCATTTATGGAGTAAGACTCATTAAGTGGGCAATGTACGGTAGCTTTCTCTTTAATTACACAGTTTCATTATACAGTGGAATTATTTTTCAGAATGCAACTGTTTTTGCAGACTGACCTTTTATTATAAGAGAAGTTTCTGTCTAATGAAGAGAGGTAATTACAGCACAAAATAGACTTTTGACGCATAGAAAACTATTGTTACCAGGACTTCCCTAGCTCAGAATGTTATTTTAAAAGAGAATGTAATTTACATATTTTAAAAATTATAGAGTTGTGTGTAAGTAGCAGTGATGACGAGAGACAAACTGAGAAAAACTGCACTTGCAGTTGTCCTCAGAATGCTCTGTAGTTCCCACAGTAGATTGTATAGTATATGTTGCACCTGACTTTATAATAGGGAAATGAATGTTGAGAGCAGAGTCACTTTCTCTGTTGAAAAGAATGGATGTTGAGAGCAAAATCACTGGACCTTCTGTCCAGTGCTTTTCTGTTTTATTCTGTTATTGTCTCTTTATTGGGATTTATCACCATTTTCTACCCAGGACAGAGATCAGTCTTGACCTTTGTATGCCTAAATATGATAGAGAATTTTGTTTGAAATCTGAAGTATGATAATTAAGAGGGGCATTTTTTCTGACCACCACCCTGAACAGCTCAGTCAGCAAGACTCAAGTGTGATAAATGCCTTTTCCCCCAGGTGGCTGATTTTTGCGGTAGAATTAAAGCATGGTGCTAGAGTTTGCAGTAGGCTTTGCTAGTTATTCCAGCTCTGAATCCTTTCATTGTACTTTGTAAGCATTACTCTCTGACAGGGATGTCTTATTAAATTGAGAAATCTGTAAAATTTGGAATATTTATATTATATGTTTGGGTATGCCATTTTCCCACACTGAGAACCTGAACTCTTTTAGGTTGATCGTGGAGAAGAGTTTATTCATTCCATGCTAGGACAGGAGATTTACAGAAAGTAATAATTCTGTTTCCCTACCCTAAATAGAAATGGCAGCTAACATTGTTAGTCCTTTTATTTTCTTTTTGAAAACATCAGAAGGAACATATCTTGTTTGCGGTGTGTTTACACAGGAAAAATATTGTGAAAGTTTGAGCAGAATATTTGGCCTTGCAGAGTCCCAATGGCTGTCTCCAGAACTCTCTTTAGCATCTCTGTCTCCTTAGGAGCTTGCTTTCTCTAGGAGGAAAACAAAACACTAGGACTGACTCTTTCCACAACTGCTTCCGAAGACTAGTTGAAACCATAGTCAGGACACAGGTGGCAGGCAGTGCACAGTCTTCCAAACAGGCACAGAAATGGTTCATTAAATGCAAATAGAGCCTTGGATACAAATTGGAGTTTTCTCTTTGGTTATCCCATGAGCAAAAAATGTGTCTGAATCTGGTGACAGAGTTGCTTTTCACCTTCTAGTATATACCCCTGTATTCATAGTGCAAAGCTTGTTAAACTCTCTTCTGAAAGAGGTTCAATTCATGTGTTTAAAAGATAATGTCCATCAGAAAGTATGTCAAAAGAAACCACTTTGTTGAGGGAGGTACGTGCAATGAAACCAAATAAAGATGCTACCTGAAGCTTCTTAAAGTACTGCCTTCATTTCCTGCCTTTCATATTTTTCATACCTTTGCATGTACGGTGAGAAGTGGAGAAAAGTAAACCAAATCCTTTTCACAGCTGTTCTTAACTTGAGAAGCTTGTGTTTGTAACCATTTGCAGGGCTGGGTCATAGCATGGTTTGTATTCTTGCTCTTATGTTTTCACCTAAAGAAACAGGAAGTTAAGAGGGTAAAACAACCCAGTACTGCTTCTGTGCATTTGAGTGCAAGTCCAAATAGTATTTATAGCCAAGTTATAAACCCAGGCAAATGGGCTTCTTGGACTGCCCATATTGTGTTGCTAAGAATTGTCCTGTTACCAGTTCTTAATGCAGTTTCCTTATGGATAAGGTCACTTTTCATGATGTTGAGGGGAAAGAAGGGATTTTCATTCTTAAAATACTGTTGTTATGTGGCATTTTATCTTTTAAATGTTATTTTTCTTCAGCTGAAGATATTATGGTTGTTCTTAAGTATAAACATTGCAATTTGTTCTTAAAGCTCTGGAAGGCTTTGCATTTGGTAATTAAATGAACTGCTTGAGTTAGTATTGTACTTTTCAGCCTTTCACATTTAATTAACATTCAAGTGGGAATTATAATCAATTTATATCTGTCAGGAAAAGACAAGACATAACAAATTGTCTCTGTGCAGATGTGAAATTGAGGCAACCTTAGAGAGACTAAAGAAACTGGAGCGTGATCTGAGCTTTAAAGAGCAGGAGCTAAAAGAACGGGAGCGACGTTTGAAGATGTGGGAGCAGAAGTTAACTGAACAATCAAATACTCCTGTAAGTAGACAATAATTCAACTTTTCATCTTGTGTCAGAAAGTATTTGGAGCTTTGTCTTTGTAAATCTCAAAACACCAAAGAAGTAGTGCTCCAGTTGTCTGTAGTTGGTTCCTTGTGCCAATTAAAATCTATTTTATTGCATCACTCCAGATAACAGTATTTTTTAAAAAAAATCATCTAATACATTAGGTACTAGATGTTACTGATAGTTCATACGGGGACATGGGCACTTTAAGTAATGTCCTATTGATTTATTTAGAGTTCTCAACTTTAAAAGTTGTTTGCATTCAGTAAATTCTTTTTTCAGCTAGAAAGTTGTTGACTTTAATGGATGAAGGATTGGTCTTAAATGTAAGCATTATTTGTATCTTGCAGAAGACATCTTAGGAAACCTATGTAGATTTTATTTTTATTCTGTTCTTTTTTTTGAGAAGCAGCAAATTTCCATTCTGTGAAAAAGGGGGTCAAAGTTTGAAGTGTTAATTTAAGGTTGTGTTCATAATTATAGATAACATAACTTTCACTGGCCAGTTACCAGCTGTTAGAATTGCTACATTTCTATTAATAAATTGAACAAAAAACCTTGCTTGCATTATCCTGAATTTCTTAATGAAATGTGATGCTCTTCAACCACTGATTGGCAGAGGGAGGACCACAGGGTTAGTGCATGGCAAGACATATTACAACAGAGTTGTTAAAAAAATATTGTGATATCTGCTTGTTTTTAAAGCACTAGCCAAAGCAAATACCAAATAGAGATTGCAGTAGCATATGATTTTACTCATGCAGTTTTACCCTACTTATAACCTTGACTCCAGCCAGACCCATTTACATATGACTTGTTTTCAAGGCATAGCTTATTGCTGTTGTTTGAATGAAGTTGCACTTACATTCCAGCTGTGAACATGCAGTAATGAAATAATGAAGGATGAATGTTTTCCTGTGTGCAGATACTGTATGTTCTCAGTAGATATCTACGTGCCTGCTTTAACGCTTGCAAGCTTCCAGTAACTGAGCTGTGGGCCATCCTCTGTTCTGAGCACAGCATGAGACACAGCCTTAATGAGCAAACCTTTTCACCAGCAAGGCCCTAGGGTTTTTATGCTGTACTTGCTTATGACTTGTACTTTTCACTTAGAGCTAGCATTCCTGAAAGAATAAAGCATTGTGCTAAGGCCTATTGTGCTAAGCATGAACTATCTTTCTGCATAACATTAACCCAACTCTCCTATTGCATTTAAATGCAATGTCTTCTAATAGAGAAATATAGGTTTGTTTTTTCTATAGATCTTAAGTGAACTGCTACACAGAAAAGCTTTAAAAAAGGCCCTTTTTTTTGAAAAAAAATGACATACTGGCAAAAAATGGCTTATTGAAGCAGGATTGTCTTTTTCATAGCAAATGAAGTTCTACAAAGCACTGCTTACATGTACAACTATATTTTAAATTCATAACTGTAAACCATTTGGAAAATATCCCTGGGCATTCTGTTTGCAAACTGTAATCCTTGGGAGTCAAGCATCTGCCTCCCTCCATTGGTCCAGGCAGTGTCTACTCAGCAGTATCAAACTTGAGGGTTGCAGTGGGGAGCTGCAGTGCTTGATTTTAAGCTACCTTGACTGTAAAAACAGTAGTAAAGATATGGCAACCAGAGCTATGACACAGCTTAGGGTGTCCACTAGGCATGAACCGGGTTCTTAACCAATACTAGGCCTTGTTGTGTCCTAGCTGGTACTCTTGTCCCTGCTCTGCATTCTGCAGTCACCTCTTTGCTTTGCTCTGCAGCAAAGACCAGAGGCCAGCAGTGGTGTGCAGGAGTTGAAACTCAAACCAAGTGAGAGGAGAACAGCAAAGCTGTCTCTGCCACTTGATTCTCCAGTGTTGTAGGATTGGTAGAAGCTTCATCCTGCATGGTAAGGTAATTATGAGTGGCAGGCTGCTCCTGCTCTAAAGGATAAAGTATAGCTTTACACACTTCAGCATGAGAGAAGGATGAGGCCAACATTTAGAAACACAAGTAGTGTTTCTCCCTGTTCTTGTTTTGTCCCTATTTCTGCTGTATATTATACCAAAGACACCTTTGAGTCTGATCTCTGCCAATTCCTTTGTGCAGATCTCCAAGAGCCTCTAGCACAAGGAAATCTGGAGCCTTTTGGAGGAGTAAAATATATCCATAGCTGCAGTGAAATGGGAAACTTCTTTTGAAAGAGGACCTGACTTTAAGAAGACAGGGTTATGTAGCCAAGCTGAACCTCTTATTTAGAGGAAGACAGTGAACAAGACATGAAATCCAGATACTCACCTGGGGTGCCATGTACCTGCAGGTGGTCACTTAAGAACAGTGGAATTTATGGAGATTGGTGGATCCCAGCCATCTCTCATTGTCTTTTCATGATAGTCATCCTATGAAATGTGACACCAAAGGCATGTCCTGTCCCAAAGAGCTCTTTAATTTCTCCAGCTAACAAGATGGCAAAATATGGAGGAAGTAAAGTAATTATAACTTGTAAAATTAGCCACAGTTATGGCCGTTCACAGTTTACCCACTATCAGGCATTGAACAGTCAGTGACCCAGAAATGTGTTCTAGTGGAAAGCTGATTTGCAGCTTTGTTGATTTTTTTATTTTTTTTTTAATAGGGATTCCTTCCCATATGTCAGGGCATGCTCTTCTAAGGATTTAAAGTTCCTATAACTAACTGGCAAGGAATGGTGTGTGATGTGGCTACATCCTGGTTTTAAAACATTACTTCTTTTTATCGTGGGAGCTTTTGGTGTTCTTAATCCAACTACTGCTCTGGTGATGGTGTAATTGGGGTTTTTTTGTACAGCCAAGTGTACAGAAGCTTAGCTGCTGGTTCTTTCATCCTTTAACCATAGGATGCATGAAGACTATTTAGGGCATCCCATTTCCCCAACTTCTTAGTTTTGTTTTTGTTTCTTAAACCCTGATGACTAACTTTTGTTAACCACAATGCAAATAGAAAGCCTGTGTAAGTAGGGAAAACTCGAGAGGAACAAAAGACAGATATTGTCTCTTTTAATGACAGACAATTAGTCAGTGTAGGTGGTTTTACCAAAAAATGGGCACTCTTTGAGCAGCCTGGTCATGAAGCCTCTTGTGTGAGAGACAAGGGCATCACCATGATTACCCTTGTAACCTGTTGTGACCAACTACCATTGACTCTTCAGTCAGTTTTCTGATTAGGTTAAAATAAAGTGAAAAAACCGTGAATTTTGGGCAAGTGGTTTTTGCAAACAGCTTTGGAAAAAAAGGCCAGTTCAAGTGTTCACACACTGCTCCTTTGCTGTTGTTTCAGTAGGTAGTTTAGTTTAGGATGAACTCCCGAGTCTTTACTCCCTGTGGAGTACAGGCAAGCCTGTCACAGAGGTTACTAAGCCTGGCCACTCTGAAGAGGCATTAATCATTGTTTAGCTGGAGAGAACACATTGCATTTGTTATTACAAACAGCCCGGATCAGGAGAATGCCGTTATCTGTAGGTGAAGGCTATATCAGTAGAGATCTAATGTGACGTACAAATGGCAGATAGCTATTGATATCACTGAAAAAAACCAAAAACCTCCCAAAAACTAAGCTGAAGAGCCAGCCTAAAACAACCCCTCTTCCCCTGCCTGCTCATCCTGGGACAGCTTGCGAAAGGTGTTAGTGCAATCTGGAGGCTGATTCCACTGTCCTTTGCATTGGTGAGAGGCTCATTTCTGATTGTGACCATTGCAGGGTGATGTCTTTCTCTTCTTTTGAGCACACACTCAAAACCAGTCTGCTACTGCTTGTATTTCTGATATTTGGGGGCTGCTACTTCTGCACCAAACCGCGGGAGCCTATTTGGGTTCTCTGATCTTAACCTGGTTTATTCTTCAATCCTGAAAGGTTCAATTAAGCAGCTCACTCAGACTTCTGTTTTATCCACGTTGTCTTGGGAGCCAGTCTACCTGGCTGGGAACTGTCACGTTCTGTTTTGCACTGTACAAAACGAAGGATTGAAGAGTTTAGACCTTCTTTTGTCATGAGAGCTCTGCTACCTGTGGTTCTTGCCATGCCACTCAGTGATTTTGCACTTTGATTTAAGAACAATGACCCCAGAAGGACACTGTTTTAATGAATCCTTACTTGATCTCCATGTTTAGATTCACTAATCATATGCTTTCTGTTGATTGCCAACTAATATGGTGGTTACTTTTTCCTTGATTTTTGAATTGGTTCTAACTTTCACTTTTGCTCTGTCCTTTCCTCCTTTAAATAGTTTTTCTTACCTCTTGCTGCAAGAATGTCTCAGGAGTCTTACTTTGAATCTAAAACAGAGGAGTCAAACAGTGCAGAGATGTCTTGTCAGATCACAGCAACAAGTAACGGGGAGGTAGCTGGCATGAACCAAAGTCTGAAGGCCTTGATGATGACGGGCTTTGGGGATATCTTCTCTCTGAACCAAGCAGGATCTGTCCTGCATTCTGGAATGCAGATAAACATGCAAGCCAAAAAGAATTCTTCTAAAACCACCTCTATGAGAAAAGGGAAGAAAATCAACATGGCTTTGGGTTTCAGTGAATTCGACTGGTCAGATGACGATGATGATGATGATTTTGACGACACAGATGATAGCAGTGAATGAAATAAGTTATAGAATTAACCCTGAAATTGTTTTAGCAAAGCAAAACAATAAAGTTTTAGAACAAGAATCCTGTCAGTTTGGTCTGTTTAAATCCTGTAAAAGAACAACAAAAAAAAACAACAAAAAAAGTGAGATATTTTCCAGGCTGAGCATGTTTGTGTGTAGAAAGACATGTTGTTTTTGTTTAGATTGTGCTGACTTATTTCTGCTTTGATGAAATTTGGAACTAAACTTTCCAAACTAATGGAGATTATAATTATTATTTTAAGAACCATCTATAATTCTTGATGCCTGATTACAGAAACTATGGCTTGATAAACTTAAGATCTGAAAACACTTGGAGAAACTTCAATGCCTTTAATGCCATTAATGTACTTCAAGTTTTTCTTTTGTGTTTTTGTCATTTCCCTTACCCCTTCAATTGTCAGTCATATGCATATACTTGTACTTCCAGATTTGCTAATCCATTCTTTCTTACTGTTGCATTGATGGGGTTTGCTGTGTTTCTAATTTAAAGCCTTTTTCAAGGCAGCATTGTGGGAAGTCACAAATAGGTTTGTAGGAAGAGAGAAGCTTGAGGGGAAGAGAGGAGTTAGTTAAATACACAATTTAACTGAATAGCAGCAGAATCCAGATAATCCCTATTAGTAGATGATTTGTATAAATGTTCTTTTTTCCCTCACGTGTATGTGCATGTGTATATAATTCACTCTAGCAAAGCAAACTGCAATCAGACCTCTGCATCTATTATCAGATATTGTGATCTAGAAGCTAATTTTCAGTTATGTTGATGTAAATCCAGGAAGCCTCATTAACTTTGATGGACTTATTCTTGTACCTGAGAGCAAAAATTGGTGTTCGTAAATTTTGATTCTGTTGCGTCTCCTAAACAGTGTGTGCTACCCTTAGGTAAGGACAAAGAGAAGCCACTATGACATTTCAGCTTGGGCCTTACTGCTGTGGCTTATGTGAAATTCTCTGTGATGGCAGTAATATGAGGAATATTTACTAGTCTCTATGTACCTGTTTTTGCAGCTAAATCACTTTTAAAGTATTGCCACTGCTGTTATGGCTTACTGTAAAACTCAGTGTGTAACAATCTGCTGCAATAATTGCCTGCCAGGCACTTATGTTGAGAGCAGTGAGGACGTTTCTCCTGATGACCCCTTTAGTGGTGATGCAGAAGGAGGGAGGGAAGCCAGTGTGAACACAGATGCAGGTTAGAAAGGAAGATGTAAAATATTTGCCCAAGGAAGAAGGGCCGCATTTCAAAAGAAAAATGTTACTGTGCAGTTCAGTGGTAGTGGGAATAGGCCATCAAAATTCCATTCTCAATTACTGGAGGGGTTTCTTTTATGAAAACTTCTGGGTTTGAGTGGCTTCTTTAATTATAGGCTTGCCTGTTACACAGCTCTAACCCACATATTATGGTGAGTGTTTTGTAGATAGCTTAGAGAAAAATGGATACATTAGATAACAGGCATCAAATCATTACGTGTTCACAAACAAAACAGAAAGTTCTTTGAAGGAGTTTTTCTAGAGTGGGCACCTCTTTGGGTCATCAGAGAGAATTGTTTTATCCTTAAGCATCAGCGCTGGTCTCCGGTAACCTGCAAGGCAGCAAGTGCTGTGCTTTAAACTTGCCTATTCCACTCAGTTTGCACAGGATTAGACCCTCCGAGATGCTTAACTTCTGTAGGATGTAATTTAATGTTCTTCCAAACAGTTACAGATCCGCTGACTTGCAGTTAACCCTCTTGTATCCAGGAGGGTTTTTTTCATAACAAAATTGTACTTTAAATGATGCAGTAAATTTACTCCTTGGAGTATCCCAAGGGGAAACTTGCTCCCTCAGCACAGGTAGAAATGGCTTCTTAGGTCCATCAAAGCAACCTGATTTTAGGGAGAAAAAGGGACATGAAAGGGCAAAGTATGAAATGGAAATACAAGCAAAAAGGCCGTTTTCAGTGCAGATTTGTACTATTTTTCTAAGTCTACGTCTGCTAACACCCACAGCAATGTTACTGTTTTTGTAACTGCCACTTTGCACTCAGCAAAATTTGATGGATTTGTGTAATGGAATATGTGCACTTTAGATTTTAAGATGTGTGTCATTGTACATAATTACTGTACCACATAAGCAGTGTAGGGTTGTACAACTGAAAATGAAATTTGGTTCAGTACAATTTAGGATTCAAAAAAAGCACAAAAAATCTGTCCCTGGCAGATTTTGCACTTTTTTGGTGTTTGACAATCTCAGAGCACTTCATGCACATTTCTGTTGTATGGATTTTAACTGAATTTGTAAATCCACTCTTTAATCTTTACAGAAATAAAAATAGTTCCTAAGTAGTATGACAGAGGGTTTCATAGTTGCAAAACCACAAGTTTTAAGTCTGTCTATAAAGTTTTGTGCTTACTCAGATGTGTAATTTATGTCAGCAAAATATCATCAGAATTTGGTAGCATGCTTATAGGAATTTCTATTTGATAGTTAGTTTCAGTATTTTTTAATGACACAAAGATGGATTTTTTTCCTCTTTGCCTTTCTTTCCCCATGTTATTTGTCAAAACAAATTAAGCTATCTTAAGAGAAAAATTAAACTCTTGTAAAACTTCCCCATGGTTTCAAGGTAGCAAAGGTGGTCTCTGAATTGTAGATAAGATAACATCTGACAAACTTCTGATGCAGTTCCCCTGGCATAGGGTTATACTTAGGATATTGGCTGCGCTTACTAAAAAGGTAGTAGTATTGATTGCATTTTTACTTTCCTGTGATGACTTTCATGCCAGATGTCTTCAGTTTTCAAGCCAAAAATCATATGTGAGAATCAAGCTGTGTAGTTTCTGTCTCTGAAATGCTTTTCACTAGATAAAGGCTTTGAAAGTGGGCAGGTGTGGTGGTTGGAGGAGCTCAGAGTATTTAATCTTCCACACTGGTTTTCATCTGCAGCGTATCCCAGTCCACCTTCTACCTCTATCATCACCAGGTTATACGAATCTCCACAACAGTCCAAAGCCAGATAGTGTGTCAGCTTATGAAAGCATTAACCAAACCCAGAAGGTATTTCTCTGGCTGCTCTGGGCTTGTGAGCAAATCACCAAAAGCCTTCCTGTGCCTTGTACACCTCTCAACTCATTAGGGCCTGCCAGGCCTTTTGGGTTCCCAGTTTTCTCTGCCTTCCATAAACCTCTGGAGGTATTTGTAGTAAAATGATATGCCTGCATTTGATGGAAGGGAAAGGTAAGAACCAGGCCTGAACTTCTCATTTTTACCCAGCTGCTGTAATGCCAGCATTGACTTAGGTGGGTAAATGGCCTGAGAGAAGAATGGGAAGAATTGACTTTTGGCTTGCGTAAAAATGCGGGCTCAGCTGGGACCAAGACAGGATGCCCAACTCCCTTTCTTTTCCTTCAGCAGTGGAGAAAAAAGTGGGAAGGTGACTTAATGGAGGAAAACTTTTGATCTAGTAATTTTTGTGATGATGACACCACTAATTCCTCGGAGTAGCAAGTGTCTTAAGATACAGTGTTCAGGTGTGCTGCATCCCCAGCCAGGTGTGTGCTGCCTAACGTGGAGCTTGTCCCCTCTAGATGGGAAAGGCTTCCTGGAGGTGACATCTGGTGCAGCCTCTTGTCGTACAGTCACGTTCTTGATTTGTCATTTGTTTATCGTTCCAGAGGTTTTCTTAGATGTTGATTCCCTTTCCTTCTGGGTTTTAGTGTTTATTCTGATTTAAATATCTGATATGATAGTAATTGGTGTTGGCCTCAGCAGTAGCAATAAATCCTGTGTGTGCACATAGCTGTTAAGTATTCAGCAGTGTTACTGTGTGTCTTTAGTGCTGTAGTTCCTTTTCTGTAATCAGGCAGCTTTTACAGGTTTTTAAGAAGACCTCTAACTTGACAGAGGTTTTAACTACAGTTGTAGGTAGAACGTTCAGGTAGAAAAAATAAGTTCATATAGTAATTTTCACAGCCCTTAAAATGCACTGGTAGGAATCTGGAGTAGGGACCTTTCCCCTTTTCTCCAGACTTCAACTTAGTGTACACTGTAAAATCTGCACAGAGATTTCTGATGTGTGAAGATTTAATTTTAAAACTGTAGAACCAACAACTTTCTTTAAACATTTTATATTGTGTGCTAAATATTCATATGCCTTTTAAAGTCAGATATAGTCCACTGCATTTCTTGCTTTTGCACTACTGAAGAAGTTTTGTACTGAATAGTAGGAGTCGATGCTACTTACACTTCAAGTTTGAACTGATGGAATTTGAATAGAAAATATTTTCACAGTGTTAGAAAATTTCATTTTCCCTTCTGAAAAAGCAAAGCTGAGCGCAACGCCTATGCCAAGACTCTTGTGCTGTAAACTGAATATATCATTTGTGTGGAACATGCAATGTTACACTTCTGTGTGGTAAAATCTTGCAGTGTTAGTTATTCTCTTTATTGCACTTGACATACCATGTCTTGTTTTATTCACACTGTGGATGTGATTTTCCAGTGTAAAACCAAAGCAAACAAACAAAAAGAAATCATGCAATGTATTCAATTTCCTCAATTGGTGTCATAAACTTTCTTTTGATGTGAACTTTTTCTTTGCTTCTCTTTGTTCCAATCTTCTATTTTGCAATAAACATTTTGACAGTAAATTTTATGCATTTGTGTCACTGTGTAAAATGCTGGTGTTTCAAATCGTTCCTTATTGTCTACTGGTTTAAGTCATGTTTTTGTATTACTCACTGTGTGACATTTCCCCTTTATTCCATATTAAAAAAAAAAAGAAAATTGAAATAATACGGAACATATTCTGCCACTGGTTGTATTTAAACATGGGGAAAGCTGAAAAAATCCACTGTACAACTAAAAATGTAATATTGGACTTCTGCATTAAATGATTGAGTTGTACAAGTTATTGTACCAGGCTCTTCCTGCAGCACCAGCTGGTTTGACTATAAGTACATTCAAAAGACACAACCCACTGAGGGTGTTCATGATTGCCACTTGCCCTTCCTTGTGCTTAGGTGTTTCCCCCAGCATTACTTTTGCCCCACAGCATCCTGCCCAGGCTGCATGTTGCTGTCAGCATAGGGAATGCCTGACAGCAGGTAGGTGGAGAAGATTGGTTGCAAGTGTGGTGTAGTAGTCAGGAAGGTCTCATTTTTGTCAGGCAGGTACATCTAGCTTTCTGCCAGTTCACCCTGATGCCTTTGGCTCTGTCCCCTTTGGGGAAACAGTGGGCAGAGGGGTGTGTTTGAGGACCTGCTACATCCTTCACAAAGAGGTGGCTTCAGCTGGTCTCATGAATTGTTTGTGCCCAGCAAGATTTGAGTGAGACATTGGTGGAGGAAGAGGAAGACAATCTGAAAAGTCCTCAAAGTGGGTGGGCAGCAAAAAGTCGATAGATATGGAGGCAGAAGTCAAGGGATGTTGGGCAATCACAAGTCCTTCAGTGGGGGTTTCACATGGGTGCTGTGAAGGGTGTTTTACAGTGATGGCTGAAAGTTGTGAGCAGATTACACTAGACCCTGCTGTCGTGCGTGGAGAGCCAGGGAAGTGCTAAGGAAGTGCCAGGAAGGCACCTAAGGAGCAACTCTGTCCTGGGGCTCAGTATTCAGCTGGAGGTGGGCAGGGGTGAGTGCCTGCTGAGGAGGTGTGCCTGGCTTGTGGGTGGAGGCTGGGGAACTCAGGGGTGGCAGAGTTCTCTGGAGGAGGGAACAAAGCCATGGGGGCTGGTGGTAACAGAGCTGAGTCTCTTGTTAATCACTGGTATCTACATCAAAGAGATTGCAACTACTTTATGGTGGTGAGCTCCTGGGAGATGCCTACGGTCCAAATATGGATACACACCAATTAATGTTAACTCCGTAGGCTGGATAAAAATGCCAAGAAGCTGAAGCTTGGGATACTATGTGCTTGAATGAGTAAAATGGCAATCACTGCTACAGTGACATCTCCTCTGTCAGTTTTCAAATCATCCCAGAATTTTGTTTAATGCAGCTGTTCCCCTGTGCATCCTCCGTGGTTTACTAGTGTTTCAAGAGTGAACACCATTTTTCATCCAGTTTTGGAGGAGGCTGGGAATTGCTGTACTCCCCTAGCCTCAGGGGAGCAGTTAAAGTGGCAGAAACCAAGAGAGAATTGTCTGTACTTGGAGGGGAAGACTAGCTGTAGAGGCCAGACTCCAAATTCTGCTTTCATTGCTGTCCAATGACAGTTTTCCTTCCTTTTGTAGAAAATATCCATCATTTGGGAGGGAATCATAATCACAGCATTATTTTCTTTGCAGAAATCAAAAAAGCAAAAGCCTTCCCAAGTGTCAGAGCTAAAAGGAGAGACAGTTAAGAGTCTCTTGCCATCGGACAGTTTAGTTTTGCTTCCTAAGTTGTTTCTTTTGGGGATCTGCTGGTAATTCTGTCTGCATAAAATGATGGGATCGATTTATCACCGACAGCATATTGATGGAGCCAGCCCATGATCAGTGTGAATCTAGTGTTTTAATATGTCAGTCTCAGTCGCAGTCTAAGTCCTGTACTTTGCAGGGAAAAAGGAACAGAATAAAATCAGCCACCAGAGTAAAATTTGGGTGGAGGGTATAAAAATGGTCAGATGGTTTTCTTTTCAATTCGTATCTCTCACACAGTTGCTGCCCTCCTTTGATATTTATGCATGGACTGAAGAAGATGTGGTGAGTATTTTGTGTTAATGTGGCCAGCATCGTGCTGCTGGAGCTCTCTTAGCATCTTACAGTGGGTACAGAGGGCGGGAAGGCCGGATCAGAACATCCCCAGGTGAGATTTTACTGTTGTTTGTTTGGTGAAACTTGTGTCCTAGAAAGGGTTTAAAATGACTGTAAGTAAATTAAGGACTTGAGTTACCATCATAAAACAGCCACATTCTCTGAAGCCCAGAAAATAATGGGAGCTGGGAGCTGTCAGCAGCCAGGAGGGCATTCCTGAGTCACAGTTTAAGGGATGTGAAAGTGCCTGAAGACCTGATGCTGGACAGGACAAAAGAGTTTCGAAGGTTTTATCCCTCTGTGTGCCACGTGGACTGAAATTAACCGAAAAAAAGTGAAGGAGGTTTTAAGGCATGTGGAATCCCTTTCCTATAAAAAGATGGCATTGAGTCTTTTTTACCTTGTTATTTGATTAAAAGGCTAAACAAGACACATCAGTGATTTATCTGTGGCATAGTGATGTGTCATAATGATTTTAATGTCCTATCTGGCAGTCTCTTTGTGTGCTGTGCATCGTGGGGCTGTTTAGCTGATGTTTACTGAAAGACTGTCTGGAAAGCCAGTGCAAAAGCCATAACAGCCCTGGCTCCTTCACTTTAGCTCTTTTAGTCTCATGACGTCACTCAGCTGCTGATTTGGTCATTTCTCTTCTTCATGACAATAAAATGAGGAAGGTGTCTGCAAAATGGAAGGCAGTTTTGAAAAGCTAAATAGAAGTAATCAACTGCATTGGTGAATCTTGAGTCCTTTAAACCAAAGTGAGAAATATTTTTAACTTTTGTTTTAAAAAAGAATGTACTTGTGGACTCCAAATAACTGTAATACCAAATGTTGGTAATGTGAACTTCAAGATTGATTCCTCTTTCTTTGCAGTTTTTCTGGATGCAACAACTTACTAGAAAAGGTAAAAGCTATTCATATGTACTTTCATATTCACATATATGAACATATATACATTTGTTCATTTTTTCCCCCTCCCATAAAGTGCCCTATGCATTTCTGAATAACCTCTTTTATTCTAAGGCGATGCTTCTGGTGAAATGAGTGTCTATGCTAGCTTGTTTAAGGAACATCATATCACTGGGAAACAACTGCTTCTTCTAGAAGAAGAGGATTTAAAGGACATGGGAATTGTTTCCAGAGGACACATCATCCATTTAAAGGTATCATCAGCATATATTGAATGTTGCAGTAGGTTATAGGTTATAGTGTGAACATTAAGGAGTCTTTGAGTTTTCAGTGGTGTTAACAGAGTGACAGAGCTACATAGAGTATATATTTGGTATCTAAAATAGTTACAGGTTCATGTTGATCTAGAACCCAAAGCAACCTGAGCATCTTATGAGGCACGAAAACATTCTGTTATCTTTATATTCCTTTGTAGTTCTTGGTTTTCCTGTGAGCTAGACTGGCAGTTCTGCTACAGATTCACATAGGAGGGCCCAGCAGAAAACTTGGGTATACTCAGAGAGAGTTCACTTTAGCTGAGGGAGAAGCAGATACTAAAATAGTTATTTGAACTGAAATCTCTGAACTTCTTAACTTTTGTATCTCATTTATAGTGTAAAGCATACTTGGACTAACAAAACTCCATTGGACAACTTTAAAGCTGATTGACAGGTTTCTTTCAGAAGCTCTTTCAGAGCTTCTTAAAGCTCTGTTTCACAGTGTTTTAAATATCTAATTGTTTGTAATGAATTAAGAAAATCATGGTCTGGAAAATGTGATCAGACAGCAGTAATGGTATTAATACTGTAGCCACTGGAGAGGGTTCAGTTTTCTGGCAGCTTTGGAAACGGGTTTTTCTAAAAGCAGCATCTATAATTCTGCTGGGTCTCAATCATTTTAGATCACAATTTGCTAGTAAAGAGACACTTGTATCCTAATTGCTAGTCCTGCAAATTTAGCTTCATAAGTCACACAGATTTATTCCCCTTTTGCTCATCAGCCATTTTTTCCAAGCCCACACACCATTACTGATATATTTAATTTACGTTTCCTACAGGGAAAATTATTGAAACTTAATAAAGTCAATAATGCCCAAAATGAATGATTTCAGCTTCCTGGGTTGATTAAGCATAAATAAAAACAACAAAAACAACCCCCCAAACATCTCTTTCTCTGATTAAGCAGGTCTGATTCTGAATGCAAAATGGGGCCAATCTACCACAACAGTTTCCAGAACAGGGCTGTATTTTAAACTCTTCTCACATGCCCTAATGTATCCACAGTGGAAAACACAGTGCACATGGAGTTTCACTGTTTTTCATGTTGGTATTTGCAGTATGAGATACTAAATAACTCCCATCTGGTTTTGTTGATTTTTTGTTTTTTTCCTAGACTGCTATCGAGAAGTTAACCCATGACTACCTAAATCTATTTCATTTTCCGCCATTAATTAAGGTAAGTTGCATTGTTTATATAAGAACAGCTTCTTGTATTAGTATGAATATTTTATTGTTCTCATGTCTCAACTTTCTCCCGTTCAGGAGAGGGCAAAGCAGCAGTTCCTACAGGGAGTTGTAACAAATGGAAAGGGTCAACAGCAGTGATGGGTCAGAACAAGTAATAAGATAATAAAAGTTGTTTTCAATGAGGCTCTAAGATTTTATCATGGAACCAGTGGAATTAAATTAGAAGGCTAGTGGTTGCAATTCCTTTGCTGTCAGTAATCAGAAATTAACTTTTAAGAGCCATCCTCCAAACTGGTGCCACTGACTGCTCACCACTGAAGAACAGCAGACCCCTGGCCCAGAGCAAGCCCATCATTCCTCAGTTAGTCAATGTTACAGGAAAGAAGGATGATTTATAATGTCTAGTCACCCTTATGTTAACCTGTTGGTTTTCTGATACATGTAACAAGAGCCATGCAAAAGGGAGAGAGTGTTTGAGAACCTTGGGGTTGCTAAAACTAATATTTCCCTGATTTAGTTCAGTGAACTAATCAGCAGTTCTAGACCCCAAAGCCTGAAGTAGCTTTTTTAGTCGTAATTTATTGCACAGCTATAGACTGAAATCCACTTACAGTAAATTTGCATATAGCAAAACTCTGTTCCCTGAAGGGGAAAATGAAAATCAGGGCTTTGCTGCCGTGCCAGCTGCAATTCCAGTGGCAGAGGCTGCCACAATACTCACAGAGACACCATGCTGTGCCAGAGCAGCTTGGCCAAGAGCAGAAATTGTGCAGCATCTCCCAGATGCCACCCACTGCATGCCCTAAACCCAACAGAAGCCATGGCCCCTCTTGAAGTATGATGCCTCCTTCCTGCTGCCTGCCAGTCTTGTAGCATCTGAAAGGCAAATCCTTTATGCCACCAAAGGCTGTGCTCATGTCTCCCAGTGGATTGTCGTAGATGTGGAGTCTCACTTTGCCTTTTTTTTTTGGCAGGATTCTGCAGGTGGAGCTGAAGAAAACGTAGAGAAAGTAGTGAATCTTGAACTTGTTTTTGGTTATCACTTGAAACCGGGAAATGGTCCAAAGGTAAGCTGGATCAATCGATTTGGTTAACAGTCCAGTATCTTCTGGACACAAAAGGATAAATTGGCATGAGAATCCTCTGGTTGTGGAAAGTGCCGACTGAATGTCAAGGTGGCCAACGAGGCTGCACTGGTGATGGGGAACTGCGCCCCAGAGCAGGCAAGGAAGAGAAGAGTGGCACAGAAAGCTTTAAAAAAAAGCTTCTGTTTCCTTCTGAACAATTTTTTTAACTGTAATTTTTGAAATTCGGGATTTCTCTTTGTTCCTTTTATCCCAATGGGTGTGAAATAACAGTCCATTTATGAAAAAAAGCCCCACTGACAGCTGAACAGTGCCCTTTGCCTGATATTGGTGGACAAACCGCTACTTTTGTCTCAGCAGAAAGGAGATACCATTCTGTGCATCCAAGAAGAGTTTGGGAAAATACGTGGTATGCATGGCTGCTGGCTGGGCAGGACAGGACTGGTCCTGGTGGTGACTGTGCCCTCATGGTTCTTGGGAAGGAGGGAGGGGTAGTTGCAGCTCATTGCCGATAGCGAAACTGCTGTGCATCAGCTGGTAAAAGGCAGTTGCCAGCATGCCATGTCCTAATCAAACCTCAGCTCCAAGCCGAGCTGGTTCAAGGATCTCTCATTACACCCTGTGTAACAGGAGCATTGATGACTCCAGATGTTCCAGCAAAAGATTTCCACCACGTTGTTTTTTCTTGAGAGTGAGGTTTGTCCCATGCTTTTTGTTTTCTTTATCCAGCTTGCCATGGACTCTGAGTTCAAGGGGTTTAGAATTAATCATCTATGTGGAAATGGTGTGCAAAGCATTTCTGAGCTAGAGTCAGGGGTTGTGACAGCAGGATTTGTTTCCTTTTGTATTTGATAAATCTGCATTGTGTGTCCACCCTAAACTTGTGGGAGGCTGACTTTCATCTTATGTTATCTGACTGCTTTGCTTTCAGGGCATATTGTTTGCAGAAGTCTCTTGATTTCTGTACTTGGTGGTGCTTGCAGAGAAAGCATTTAGGTTTGAACTTAGTAGGAACTTGTACTGAAATCATTTCATCAATTTGAAAAAGCTTTTTGTCTGGATATTTCCTTTTTTAGTTTGTTTCTTTTATCCTAAGTACTTTTTTTCCCTGTAAAAATCTTCTTTATCACTATGTGAATTACTTAGACTGTCTCAGTGTACTTGAATGCATGTTGCTTATGCTGCTGTACAGCTGCTTTTCTGTAGGTGTGCATTTTTGTCTCCCATGTGCCACTAACTCTTCAAAGAACTAAACATCCATGAAATAGCTCATATCTCCCTTCCATTTCCAATATGGGCTGTGAGCCATAGTGCAGAGAGGTGAGCAACTGCCTCTGGGAAAGAGCAAGAGAAGGAACAAATAGACCTGTGAGCACTGGGCAGAAATTCGTGTTGTACTAACACCTCCCTAAGTCTGAGGATGAGTAGATGTTTTAGCCATGACAGCAAAATTTGCAGATGAGACAGTGTGCCAGTCTGTGGGACAGAAGCTGAATTTTTATGAGAGGACAGAGTTAGTTCAATGGGCCTGTGTAGTGCTGACATAACCTCTGCAGGTTTCTGACAACCTTTTTTATTTGGTCCTGTCTTCCCTGTGAGCTCCTAATTGGTCCTATCTGCTCTGGGTGCTGCCAGGCCCCCTTTCTAAGGAAGCCATTCCCTCTGAAGCCATGGTTGCATGCCAGGCATGCCTTCCCTGTCAGCTGCCTTGCTGCAGCACTCTGTATGCTTAGTGATGTCATTCCAGGGAATGTGCAGTTTGTCACCTGAATGTGTTTGTGCTGAACACATCTGTCTGAGATTTGCACATTAACTTGTACCTCTCTTTAAAGATGTTGCAGCAGAGCCAGTTTCAAAAAATGGACTGGAAGGAGTAGATCACCTGAGCTTTTGGGCAGGATGCTGGGGTCAACATGAGCAAGTAATTTGCTTTAAACATAACAAAGACTGGTGTGGTACATACAATACAGAAAATTTGGCTAGCTTGCTTCTTTGAAAACCCCTGGATACAATCTTCTAGCTCCCCTAGAGGCTGCTCTGAGCCAGCTACTGCTGCCATCCAGATTTATTCCAAAATGAACTGGAGATTGAGAGTAAACCAAGATCGAGGGGTTTAAACTTCTTTTTTACTGTCCTGTTTTTGTAAAATAGTGGTGCCTGTTCCTGTAAAACTGGGTCAGCAGAAGCACTTGGGATCATTCCTTCCACCATCTTTATAGCTAAAAAGCTGGCCTAAATCAGTTTAAAAATAAATTTCTCAGAGGAACTTTACCCTAATCAGTCCCTATAGCCGGTTGCCTAGCTAAGAAGCATTTCTCCTGTTTTAGCCATGACGAAAAAGAGGCAGTACTCAAATCTGGGTTAGGCATTGAGGGTATGCATTCCCTGGGTGATGTGGAGGCTGCTAGACCTGTGTACATCAAGGGAGGCTTTAGGCTTAGCTAGGAGGTGGTGTAGTGCAGCAGGGAGGGCTCTGTACGGGGGAACTGGTCATGCTGAAAGGTTTACACCAGGCTGGCTCTGTGCTGGTCTCCTGGGCTGAATTCCCATTAGTTATTGTAGAACACTTCCTGGTGTAGTTGTACCTGGAAGCAAGGCCACCCAGGCCATCAGAGGTGGCTCTGCTGAAGCCTGGGACAGGATGGACACGTGGGACCAAAGTGCTCTCCTGATTCAAATTAAAGCTCTGGCATGGGTGCAGCATTGGCGTGCAGCGTGACATACAGCAATACCACTGGATAGAAAAGTGCTGGATGAACTGACCCAGGGCACAGAACCATTTCAGGGGTGCCGGTTATTCCAGATGTGTTTGGCTGGTCAGGGCACACAGCGCCATCTCCAGTGTGAAAATACGGTTCCTCAGGGCACAGGTGTCCCCACCCTGGCACTGCACCAAGCCCCATCAGCACAGCCAGTGCCTTAGGAATGGCAGTGCCTTTTACTGAGGATGCTGGTGGATATGCTTCAGGTCAGCATTTGAATGTTCAGCCTTGTCTGTGCACTGAATGAAACACTGACTTCCCAGCACACGTCTTTACCAGCCTCATATTTGTTATCTAATTTAAACTGCATCTTGTAGTGGGATTATGTTGGTTTCCACCAGCTGACAGATGCAGTCATTTCATTACAGTTTCCTTCCCTTTTTAGCTACATCTTTGGAGGCAATAAAAGCTCAGTTGACCTTTGTGCTCTCCGAATGCATAAGGAGTGAGCATTGCAAAACTAACCTGGTTTTTAGAGGTTTCTTTTCCGACTCTTGTAGTTCAAGTTATGTGGTTACTTCCATTCACTGCCTTTTAATGACCTTTCTGTACACAATTCCTGCTGAGCTGAAAGGTGATAGATTTAGACATTTTATATTTTTTTTTCCACAAATGCCAAAAAAAAAATAGGGGACCACCAATTAACTCCAACATGGAAGGTAAAACAACAAGCCCTGGCAATTGTGGCTTGAACTGATTTGCAGAACTGCAGAGGGAATTTTCAATGGCTTTCTCATCCTTGGTGGCTCATTAAAATTTCCCAATCAGCAAAAGGTGTCTGAGCTGTGTTGGCTCTGCACTGATGAATCACTCAACTCCGTGAGAAGAATGGCTTACAGTCTTTTTACCTTCTACTGATGCATTCTTTAGTTTTGGTCCTCAAAAGGGCAGATTTCACCATGCCATTGAATGTTCTCATTTTCTACCTGGTATGTCATAATTTGACCTATATCCGAACACAAAGCCTTCAAGTTGGCTCACCATTTCACCTTATTTTTCCCCAGTTACCTCTCCCTCCATTTGACAAGGTAAGGAGCAGAGCCTCTTCAAAACTATCTGCTAACTCTGTGAACTATTTTCTAGCCTTGAATATCCAAACTGGGATATATTTTAATGCTATTATTTAAATGTGTAGTGCAGAAGTGAATATACTATTAATGCTACTTTAGAGAGATGTTTTGACCAGCTCTTCAAGTGGAGAAGCCCAGGCTGGCAAAATGCAGGTAGTACCAGAAAAAACAGTACTGAAAAAATTGTAACTGGAATGAACTTTCACAAGTGCTTGAGACCATTTCTGCTGCCTTTTCTCCTCCACTCTCCTGCTATATCAACACTCACAAATCCTTTCTTTACATTCTTAAAAATAAAGCAAGGGCCAAGGTCTAAAATTTGAAATTCTACTTTTGTAGTTTTTAGGTCGCATATATTTCCCATGCTCTGTAGGTATTTTAACCTGCTTCAGTAAAGAAAGTAAAGCTGGAAGAGGAACTGGTTTTATCTGACCCTTCCTTTACAAGATAATTGCAAGTACCTTGACTTTCTAACATGGGGTTATTTAACCTTATCTCAAAACCGCATCTTCTAAATCCTCTCTCTTTAATTCCATCTCAAAGCACAATGCTTTCAGGATTAAAGACTAATAGTTACTGCAAGAATCAGAGTAACTGTGTTTGTGTGCCATTTTCATAGATTTGCTCCTATTCTAACAAGTAGTCAGTAAAGGGGTAAACTCTTTGTGAAGGATCACAAAAAATGACCTAAGCTGTAAAGTAAAACCACAGCCACATTAAAATATTGCCAGCACCACTAAGAACTGATTAATATAGTCTGTCAAGAAGGTGAATCAATGCAGGTGAATCAGAGCTCCTTGTATTCTTTCAGAAAAGCTTTTCTGGACCATGTATTGTTTTTGCAGGAAGCAGAGCTGGTATAACTTCATCATCTCCATCATCCACTGGGATTGCTCCAGCTGTAGCATCCATGTGTAACTGAGGTCAAACTCAAGCCAACACCTTTAAAAATCCTTGTGTAGGCAGTGCTATACTGGGGATTCCCATTAGAAGTTATTCCACAGCCCTAAAAAGCCACATAGACTTTTCAGCTAAGGTGATTTGCTCACTTGACTTTCCAGACTTTTTAGTCTCAAGATTTATGTTTATACTTTGATCACTGAATTAACTTGTTGCCTTCCACACATCATCTCTCACATGCAGCCTTGGTCATGGACGTGTCTGCAGAAGCAGACAGGTTCCCAGTGGTTTGTAGGCTTGACACATGCTCTCCAGACAAAGGCCTGGAAGAGAAGCCTTTGTTCCCAGCATGCACAGGACATGTCCAGCAGCCCTGCCATGCCTTTCCTGTGCTCCTGTGCACCTTGTCCCCTGCAGCCCCAGTGTGTGAGCGGTAGCCTCCACCATGAGTGGGGATATGGCGCATTGTTCCCATCAGTGATCCACGGGAAGTGGCACTGGAGGGCAGGGACAGTACGGGAGGACACCTGTGCAGCCCTCAGGGAAGGGACTCATATTTCTCGTTCTTCCACCTTTACGATCCTGCTGTTGCAAGCAGGGTGCTCCTGTGGAGGACGCCTGCGACTGCAACAATCCCTCTTTGCTTCTGATCACGTGTCAAAGGCAGCTCTTGGTGTGAACGCTGTGGTCTCGCTCTCCTCTCACCGGCTGCAAGTCCCTGTTCTTGGGCACCAGCCCCAGCACACAGCAGTGCCTGGTGTTTGCCATGGTATCTCACTGCGTCGTGGCAGAGAGCTCCACAGTGCTGGATGTTAAAGAAAGGGGCTGTCAGGAGACAGATATTTTTGGTACTGCTGGTTGGGCTGCGTAGGTGTTAAAAAGGCCTCGTGTTTCTCCAGGCGAAGCTCCAGCCAGTCAGTGCCTGTTGCCTCGTAGAGGAGTAGGGGCTCCAGCTTGAAGGAGGCACCCAGGCAACTGATAACATAAATATATCTTTTGCTTGCTTTGTTTCTGTACATTCTAAGACCATCTCTCTCGCAAGGCCTCCCCTCCGCCCCTCTTTTTTTCTGCCTGCACAGCTGAAACAAAACCGGCGGTGGAGCCACCTTCTCTTGCTGGAGCCTGGCTGGCAGCAGCCTGCCCTGACCTGAGACACCAGCCATTGTTAAGGGTATAACACATTTACATATTTTGCAATAAAACATCAGTTATTTGCATTACTGTGTCAAGTTTTATTTGATTCTTTCACCTAAAAATGACTCATTTTCCTTTCTTGTATTTTAAAAACCAACTACTCTAAGCTTGTTTGAGAATAATCAAAAATTGCCCATTTAGCTAGAAGTCATTTTCTTTTCAAAAGGCAAATGTTATTTAATCTTTCAGCTGTTCATTGTGCCATCATAAATACTTTCTTTTCAGCACAGTTGTGGGGACTGAAATGAGCCCACTAATTGCCTCCCATTTCGACTGACATGTGGTGGTTTAGTGGAAAGAGAACACAGCGGGGAGAAGGAAATAGGAGGCTGAGAAAATGAGAGCTAATTATTTTCACTGCCTCATGTCAGGCTCTGTGTCAGCCTTGTTTTTACAAACTGGAAGGTTTAGCACTAAATAAAACAAACTGGCGTCATGTTTTTATATACTGGCAGTGTCATGGAAGCAGCTGCACATCTCAAAGACAATATAATGCCTGCATTCGCATGGACACCATCTGACAGCCACTGTGAGCCACTGCTAATGAGGATATCACAGTGGTGCCAAGTGAAAGGTGCTGAATTATGTATGATTCTTCATCAGTGCAGCAATAGTCCTGTACATCATTATGAGACATTGTTTTGCTGAAGAGATTAAAACATTCTTAGTTCCAGACCCTGCAACCTATACATGCTACAAGAGGTTATTAATGGAATTTTTAGGGAGAGTTTCTTGTGGATTTCTTTTTGGTTAAAAATATCTCATGGGACAAAGCTGTGGTGGGTCATGACACTATATATATAAAGAAGAGAAGCAAATTAACCATAATTGTGTTATCTTCCTTTAAATCCAGTATAATAAAATATAGTGTAGCAGGGTGATACATAATGATAAATAACCCAAGTGCTGTCACTAGATGTTCAACTCTAATGCCTTTAAAACAGCAGGTTTCAGCAGCTGAGATAGATAATAGCTAAGAACGTAAAAGAGCTTCTGGGGACCTGAATCATCAACATGCTACTACTTTTAGTATCAGCATGACCAATATTTTTTTCATATTTGTTTCATCTCGTGGTACATCTTACTTTTCTTCTAGTATCCAGTTACCTGCTACAACGCTGTTTCCATTTTTATTTCAATCTTTAAAAAACCAAAAAAGTTCATTCCAACCACTGGTTTTAAAATGATCCTGGATTTGGGCCCCCTTGAAAAATGAAGTGCCTCCCCAGCAAGGGTTTTAAGCTGCTTCAGGACACATGTTTGTTGTTTAGAGCCTGTACCTGATCTTTTTCATTTCCCTTTCATTTTATTTTTTTTTGGCAGACGTTAATGCATATGGGGCTAAAGGAGTATTGTCACCACAGTAAGCTGCAGACTTAAGTTTTAAAGTGTTTTTATTTTCTGTTTTGAAACTGAGGAGAAGCGGCTCAAATACATGTGTGATTTTCATTTCTAGAATCATTTTCAGAAGCTGCTGATTTTTTGACTTTGTCAAAGTGTTATTTGAAAACGTTTTCTCACAAAGTTTTGCTGGTTTCAGAACTGGTTGCCTCTCAGTTCTGAAACTAGATATTTTTTTAAAACAAAAAGCTGAAATTCTCTATTTGAATCAAAATCAAGCAGGTAAATACTGGGAGGTATTTTAATGTTTGAATGACAAGATGTTCAGGGAAGTCTCTTTGAAGGACTCGTTTAAGTGTATTTATCAACCAGACACTTTCAATTTCCAAATTATTTTCCTACATACATCTGGTGCTAAATGTAGTCTCAATCTGAGAAGCCTTATGGCTACAATTCATCAAAGAATTGAAATTCTTACGCTTGGTTATTCTAGCCAAATTTTTGCTTAAGTGGATGAGCATCTCTCTCCTATAAGAACCTAGAATTCCATTGCAAAACAGTGAAATATGTCCATTTCTTTCTGCAGCACACAAATCTTGCATTATTTGCTGTGTGGTTGAACAAAATAGTTACCAGGTGTGTAAAACAAGTAGCCACCTACTTACCTTAGATATTTCCCAAGTGCCTTGATTCTGAAGTCACCCATCTGCTGTATTTTCTAGTTGCCTTTCTTTCTCTCTTTCTCTTTCTTTCTTTCTTTCTTTCTTTCTTTCTTTCTTTCTTTCTTTCTTTCTTTCTTTCTTTCTTTCTTTCTTTCTTTCTTTCTTTCTTTCTTTCTTTCTTTCTTTCTTTCTTTCTTTTTCTCTTTCTTTCTTTCTTTCTTTCTTTCTTTCTTTCTTTCTTTCTTTCTTTCTTTCTTTCTTTCTTTCTTTCTTTCTTTCTTTTCTTCTTTCTTTCTTTCTTTCTCTTTCTTTTTCTTTCTTTCTCTCTCTTTCTTTCTTTCCTTTCTCTCTCTCTCTTTCTCTTTCTTCCTTTCTTTGCTTTCTTTCTCTCTTTCCCTCTCTCTCTTTCATCCTTTCTTTCTTTCCTTTCTTTTTCTCTCTTTCTTTCTTTCTCTCTTTCTCTTTCTCTTTCTTTCTTTTCTTTATCTCTTTCTTCCTTCCTTCTTCCCTCTTACCTTCCTTTTTTTTTTATATCTTTTCTCTTTTCCTCCCAGCATCTCCTTTTCCTTTCTTGCCCCTCTTTATTTCCTTCTCTTTCTCCTTTCCAGTGATGATTTTACAATAACACAGAATGGAAACCTTGCCATATAAAACAAGACAGGTATTTTTGGGTGACCAGGGAGGGTGTGCCTGGTATGGTAACTTGCTCTTTTGGTATCTGTGCAGTGTGGCTGTAGAGGGCTCCAAGGAGGAGCAAGGGTTTGGGGACTGGTTTTGAAGGACAGGATGTGTTTCTCTGAAGATGCAGTTCTGATTTGGGGAAGGCAGTGTTTGTGCAGGGCTCGTGCATCCACCGCTGCGTGGGGCAGCCCGATTGGTCCCTGCATGGAGAGCGGCTCCTGCATGCACGGTGGATCCGGCAAGGGGCCAGGCACTGGCAGGTGCCCACCTGCCACACCCTGGATGTACACAGCTTGTCAGCCTTTTCTTTAGAGATGGCTAGTTGATTTATTTTGTTTATTAAAATGAGATCATGTTTGTCAGATCTAGTCTGTAGGGAAATGTAAGCGAACAGCACAAAATCCTGAGTCATGAGGAGCCCTGCCACAAGCTGCAGCTCTGGCTCTCAGGTGCTTGGCACTGATATTACGGCAGGAGATGTGCTGAACTAACTGGAGGATAGTACTTTATGTCAATTTTTTTTATTTCCTTGGCTCAGATGTTTTTGTAAAACTTACCAATGTCATCAAGCCATCTCTAACCTCAGGTTCAATTTGCAATAGCACAAATGAAGGAAGACCTCCAAGAAAGACTGACAACAGGAATGGTGTGGGCTTGGAGAGGAGCACAGTTTGAGGGACAAGAAGGAGTGAGAGGCAACTCTCTTTGCTGTTGCTGTTCAGTTACATAGGACATGCTGTCCTCAGCTTATGTCAGGGCCAGGGTGTCATGCTGTGCCTACCTGGGACAAGATAGGAATTAGCCTGGGTTAGCTCACAAACCCAAAAAGCAGGACAGAAAAGAGATGTGCAAAGAGATACAGTCCATGATTAGGAAACAGAGGCACAGGGCAACTCTGTCACCTTATCAGGTTGCACAGAAAGCCAGTAGCACAACTGGAAACTGAGCTTGGTGTCTCTGAGTCTTGGTCTGGTGCCCTGACCACTGAACTGCAGTTCCCATCACTCAAACCCGCACCAAGGCAGTGCAAAAACCAACTCACACATCCACTCTGCTCGTAAAATGTGAAAGCTTTCAATGGGGACAGATGGACATGCACGGCCAAATGCTGTCACAAACGTAAATTCTTGTTGCAGTTTGGAAATGTTTGTACTTCAGTTTTCTTTTGTTTTGGTATTGCCAGTTCAGTGCCTGATTGAAAGCTTTGAGACTTCTGAGGGCTGCACTCCTTCGTTATGCTTATGAGAGATGCATGTGCAAACACTGGCAGATAATCTCATGTGTGAATGGATACTTTTTAGGCTGCTGTACATTTGTGTGTGCAAACAACTGTAGCCCATGCCCTAAGCGGCCATCTGTGGAAAGTTTTTGCATTTTCTGAGCAGATTTGAGGTGAAGAGTGCCTCTGGCAAGTGCTGGCACACCTGCCAGATACAGACCCTTCTAAGCCCCTGGTATGCCTGGAGGATCTCCTGCCACTGTGAAGGGAAGATTCCTTCCTTCCCATATGGAGATGAATACCCAATGCTTCACTGCAGTCCTGTTGTCCCTCAGATTTTTGGAGGAGCTCAGTGCACCGACAGCACCTCATCCCCAAAGCACCTGCCAGGCACACCAGCAAATGTTGACTGTTTTGGACCACGGACAGGCAGTCTCCAGTCCCCAGGAGGAGCCTCCCTGGAGGCCACAGACACGAACCCCAGCTCCAGCACTCAGCCGATGCAGGATGTCCTGCGGGATGCTGCCAGAGCTGTCATCTTCTGCAGGCTCACACCTGTGCAAAGTGTTGGATGTTGGCCCCCTGTTCAGCTCAGGGGGTTATTCAAGGATAATAATTAATACCTTTTATTGCTTTGGTTTATTAGACTCACTGTGATTATTTTCTAAGCTGAGCTTGCTTATAATTAATGGTGCAGTTGGAGGTGAACAGAAGTTGAGGATGCTCAGTGCCTCACTGGGCACTCAGTATCTGAGATAACTGAGCTGTAATAACGAGCTCATCCTCTTGCCCGTTATTTGAGCGATTGTCTTGAAGGTGTTTTACAGACCCTTTGGTCATTTGTTCCTGGGTTCAGCAGGACAATGTCCCTGGGCTGGCTGCCAGCACTGACTGTGACCCCAAGTGACAGCTCCCACCACTGCCCTGTCCCTGCACCTCCCCGTGGGTGTGCAGAGCTCCCAAGCCTGCTCCAACAGGCTGTCTGTCCAGGTGAGGTGCTGCAGGGGATCCACACCTCTGAAGACATCCAGACCTGCCTGAGAGGCAGCTGTCTCTCAGGGTGAGCTAAGAAAAGACTGAACAAGAGAACTGAGGATTTTTCTTTATCAACACTTGTACTGGAAAACATGCATATCCTAAAATATGTATATGTCCCTTAACTTTCTTTTGGGTTATTTTCTTCTCCTTATATATTGAGGATTAGGTTTTGGGTTGTTTCAGCTTTCAGTTTTGTTTCATTTTGGGGTTTCTTGTTTGTTTTTTTTTTCTTCTATTTGTATTCTAACAATCCAGCATTCTTTTTTTTTATTATTCATAGGATTGTAAATGGAAAATGTACATGGAGATGGACGGGGATGAAATTGCAATAACCTACATAAAAGATGTGACATTCAACACTAACCTACCTGATGTAGAGATTTTAAAGATGACAAAGGTATTTACAGCCTTAAAGCTTTCATGAATTCACAGATCTCAAACAAAGACATTAAAATACCACAGCAGTCGACTTTTGTGCTTGCAGAAGCTCAATCTCTTGACAGCTTTTAAATAAAATGCACATTTTAAACAGATTTGTATCATAATAGGAGTTAGGTATTTTGGTTCCCCTTTAAGATGACGGTAACGTTAACAATAGAAAAATAAGAGAAGGAACTAATTTATATTTTCGTGTTTTAATTTCATGTTATACCCTCTGAATTTATTACCCCTTTTAAAGAAAAGAATGTCAAAAAAATTATTTTCTTTTTCAAGAGAAGAAACTTATTTAAATATTCCAGAAACTTCATATGATTTGTCTGGGATTTTTATGGGGGTTTTCTCTCTCTCTTTTTTTTTCTTAGAACTTTTGCATGTTTCTAAAACTCTCTTTCATGCAACAGTGGATTGCAAAGACTGAAACCCATTGCAGACAGTACATCACTGAACATCTGCAGTTCAGTGTCGTTAGGCATTTTATCTTATTTCAGAACCTGCCTGTAAATATTTACCAGCAAGCACTTAGACTGCTTTTGCCTAAGCAACAGAAGTTTTGTTAATACAAAAAGCATTCTGTTAGCTGGTCTTTTATTTTTTTGGTTTTATTAATATGCTCCACTTGGTAATAGCTAGCAAAATAAATTTCTAACTGAAAAAATATACAGCTTGGTTACCAATTATGCTGCTCTAGGTGCATTGGTAAAAACACCCAAACTCTTGAATGCTTTTTCCTGTGAATTTTTGGTGTAAAATTGGGGGGAAAACCTTTGGTTATTTTTTCCAAAGGAAAAAAATGAAAAGCAGATTGTCAACAGTCAGGGTTTTAAGAGAAATGTCATATAGGTATATTTGCCGACAAGGATTATAATATAAAATTCATGCTAATACTATTTTAATAGTGATTTCTGGAACAACACTTGTCATTTTTTTCTTATTATGATTCTTTTTGTTATTATTAGTTTTCTGTTTAATTTTAATCTTGGACATTTAATTTCTTCCTTTAAAAAGGCTTAAATAAACTAACAACTAGATACAGTAACATTAATGTTTCACATAATTCAACATTTTTTATTTTGTCAGGGAATATCTCAGAGAATCTCTAGGTATTTGCTCTTGCTGGCCTCTATAAATCGCGCCAAAAAAAACCCTGTACATGCATAAAATTGAGAAAGGGTTTATGCCCCCATGTAAGCATTCCACATTGTCTTACCTCCTGCCTGTTACATATGGAAATCTCTTCTTGGTTTCCTTTTGTAAACGAGGAAGTAAAGATTTCCAGAATACTTTACTTTATCTCATAAAATTTTAAGAAAGGTATTGATGTTAGCAATATGGGAATGGATGAAAAGAGGCAGATGTGGGAAATGCCTTTGGGGTGTTTCAAAAACAAGGCAGGAGGTGAAGAGCATCTTATAAAACTCCCACCGTGTTTTTTTCAGCCACCATTTGTAATGGAGAAATGGATTGTGGGGATAGAAGAACACCAGTCTGTAGAATGTGTTGTTACATATGAGGTAAGCTCTAAGAAACAAATAAAATTGTTGATCCAAGATAAAACCTACACAGGAGGTGTGGAAACAGCATCCTCTGGCTTTGTTATATCCTATAATCAAGTCTCAGCAGCGTGCAATTAATTGTAAAATCTTAAGTTCAGAGCAAAAGCTGAATGAAGTTTACAGAGATAGTGGCCTCAGACTGCTGCCTGGGACGGTTCTTCTCAAGGAGGAAAGCTCTTTTTGCCTGAAGTGTAATGGTCAGTGTTCTTTGCATTACTTGGAGAGGCTGGTTTTTATCTTTTCAATGAAGTGCTAATTAGTAGAGCAGAGAAGCAACAGGAGAAGAAAGAAAATGAGAAATCAAGAGTAAAATAAGATAAAATCTGGAATACAGTTTGATATGATAGAAATTAGCTGTTGTTAAAAGGGTTTGCATTTACTTACTATAGGGTTTTTATAAAGACCAATGCTGTGCATCAGAAGGAGGTTAATAATTGAGATTCCAGCTCTGTCCTTATTCAGGCAGTGATGGAGAAACATGGAAATCCTGGACATGGAAATCTCAGATGTGAAGAGTAGTCATTTTCTTTCAACCTGAAGTTTCTCACAGGACAACAGTTTGTTGTCCTTAACAACAAACTGAAGAGTTTGGTGCTCCTTGAAAATTTTGTTGGGGGTTCCCCTGCAAAAATACCTGCTAAATATAGACCTACCTCTTTTAGCAGTGCACATTTGATGTTCACATTAATAGAGCTAGTAAAATGTATTTTTGTGTTGTAGAGGAAGGCCTTCAAGATCTTTCCTCCACATGGTACAAGAATTTAAACAGTTACTCTCTACCACATTTTTAGCATAATCACAAAGTACCAGCCAAAATTATATAGAGTCTAAAAATAGTTGAGAACTGGCTAAGTGGTTTTGCAAAATAGATTCTTTATTGAAAACACTGCTGCTGCCCAGGCACTCATGGAAGTTCCCTCCTAGGAGAGCTCAGTGTGTTGTGTGTTGTTATGTCCTCACGTGTATTTTGTGTCCTTTCTGAGCAGAGTGATGTTAGAGCTCCCAAAAGCACCAGGCACATCCAAGCTATCTGCTGGAGCAAGGTGAAAGCACAGGATGAGGTTGAGACAGTACAGCTCATGATACAGACCTCGGTCGCCAACTCAGAGGGGAATTCACGGAGCAGATCTGACTCAGGTAAGTCAATACGTGCAAACTTTATTGTTGACATGAGCAGGGCATATGTGAGGAATCATAGAATCATAGAATCAAGTGGGTTGGAAGAGAGCTCCAAGATCATCAAGTCCAACCCTTGATCCAACCCCACTGTGATTATTAGATCATGGCACTCAGTGCCACATCCAGCCTCATCTTAAAAACCTCCAGGGACAGTGAATCCACCACCTCTCTTGTGAACAGCAAAAAGTTAATACCACTCTTTCTTGTAGGCTCCCTTCCAGTACTGGAAGGCTGCAATTAGGTCATCAAGAAGCCTTTTCTTCTCCAGGCTGGACAGTCTCAGTTCTTTTAGCCTTTCCTTCCAGGGAGGAAATCTTGGGGGCCCTCCCCTGGACTTGTTCCTACAGGCCAATGTCCTTCCTATGCTGGGGACCCCAAATGTGGATGCACCACTCCAGGTGGGGTCTCAGGCAAGTGGAGTAGAGGGGCAGAATCACCTCCCTCAATTTTCTAATCTGCTTTTGATGCAGCCCAGGACACGTTTGGCTTTCTGGGCTGCAAGTGCCCCAGCTGGCTCATGTCCAGCTTCTCATCCACCAGCACCTTTAAGTGTGCTGGTGAGTCCTTAGCGGGGCTGCTCTCGATCTGTTCATCCCCAAGACTGTATTGATACTGGGGGTTGCCCCAATCCAGGTGCAGTACTTTGCACTTGGTCTTGTTAAACCTCACAAGATTCCCATGGCCCCACTTCTTGAGCTTTTCCAGGTCCCTCTGGATGGCATCCCCTCCTTCAGGTATGTCATCTGCAGGTGTCACTTGCAAATTTGCCAAGGGTGCACTTGATCCCTCTGTCTGTGTCAGTACTGAAGATATTAAATAACACTGGTCTCAATATGGACCCTTAAGGGACATTACTTGTCACTGATGTCCACTGGGACTATGAGCTGTTGACCACTACCATCTGGATACAACCATTCAACCAATTCCTTATCCACCTAACAGTCCACCCATCAAATCCATCTCTTTCCAATTTAGAGAGAAGGATGTTGTGGGGGACCATGTTAAAGGCTTCACAGAAGTCCAGATAAATGATATCTGTAGCCCTTCCCTTGTCCACTGATGTAAAGATCAGGAAGCATTTTGCTCCCCCAGTCCTCGTCCTGCTGTCCATCCATGGGAAAAGAGGCTGACACTGAAGACTGAGGCAAAAACATTGATGAGTACCTCAGCCTTCTTCTCATCTCTTGTTACCAGTTTTCCAGCGTTGTTTATCAGGGGAATACACCTTCTTTGACTTTCCTTTTTTTTGTTAACGTAGCTGTGGAAGCCCTTCTTGTTATTCTTTGCATCCTTTGCCAGCTTCAATCCCAGCTTTGCCTTGGCCTTCCTCACAGGATCCCTACACAACCGAACTTCATCTCTATACTCTTTCCACTTCATGTGCATTTTGTTCTTTCCCTTTAGTTTGACCAGTAGTTCCCTACTCAGACGCGCCAGTCTCCTGCCTTCCTTGCCCAATTTCTTGCTCCTGGGGAACTCTTGCAGTCTATGAAAGACTTCCTTAAAGATCTACCAGTTCTGTTTCACTCCCTTGTCCCCAGGAGTTTCTACTGACTATCTCCTTGAAGAGCTGGAATTCTGCTTTCCTGAAGTTCAGGAGCCCAACTTTACTCTTTTACCTGACTGATATCCCTCAGGACTGCAAACTCCACTAGTGCATGGTCACTGCAGCCCAGGCTGCCTCCAATCTTGATGCCCCCAATTAGCTTGCTTACATTGGTGACCATCAGATCCATTATTGCACCCCCTCTAGTAGGGCTGTCTATTCCCTGGGTGAAGGGTAAGGGGGATGACCTGTGTGCCACTCTAGGAAGCATTCTGGAAGCAGTCCATGGAGATAAGCTATAAATCTTTTGTCTGCTGTAGTCACTTGCACATCAACAGCAGACACAGAGGTCAGGTTTTTCTGCTCCAGCCCCAGAATGCTTCACAGTAGTAAGCAGCCTTAAATTCTAGTACTTTTTCAACCCTGTCACTGGGTCAGCTTTGGTTCAACCTTTTCATCCCCTCCAGTGCATAAGGTCACTGGGAGAGGTGTTTCTGCCTGTGGCCCAGGCTTATTCCGCTCTCTGGAACATGCATACACATCCACAGTAGCCTTTTCACGATAGCAGGCCTCTCTTCACGATGGTCTGCTTGTGGGCACTGGATTGGGAATCAGCTGGCAAATCTGACCTTCTCCAAAATCTGCCCCTCTTCACCAAGAGAAGCAAGTACTCAGCTTTGTGGAGCCAAGTGTACTGGCATATCAAAAGGATTTGGACTAAATTAGAGCACCCACACAAAGTGTGCAGGGCCTTGGGTGAAGATTAGTTTCTTAACCAGAATGTTAGGAAGGCATCTGCTGCTAAAGGAGACAATCTCACACATTTCTACTCAACTCTACCCTGTTGGGAATAATGGAGTTTTCCACAGCTGTTTTGAGAACTTGGTGAGCCAGTGCTTTTGTCAGCTTTTTACCTGGCTTTCTCTCCCTGCAACTCAAACTCAATAGAAGTGCTTTGACCAGCTCTTCCCTCCTGCCCTTAGCCACCCAGCACACAGGCAGCTTTGCACAGATGTTGTGTTTGGATAAAGGGTACTACCTCCTGTAAGAGATGTGGCCAGTGCTGACACATACTGCAGTTGTAGCCTCAGAAGCTGCAGGTTTAAAACCCCAGGTTTCAAAAAAACCCAGCAAATCCAAGCAGTTGGTGGCTCAGAGAACATGTGAGGGAGAAGCTCCCTAGTCCATGAGAGGCAGTCCCACAGGGCACACTGGCAGATCCTTGCTGGACAGCTGGTGCCTGGGCTGGCAACCACAGTTGGCTGTAAGGAGCAAGGACTGAACAGCCTCAAGGGAGCCCCTTGTTCAGGACAGCATTGGCTTTGGTCCCTTGGGGCTTGTGATAGCTACACGAGTGTTGATAACAAATGAAGACCCAAACTTGAATCCTCAGCCTGCTGCTTCCAGGTTTATGAGGTCTGTGATTTACATCCACAGCCTTTCATAGGAGGGCATGGGGAAATGGCAGAGGAGATAGTGTCTATCAAGTATGTTTCAGCATGCAGGTTTCTTTTGAAACCATGAGTTTTAAAGAGGTTAAGAAGCAAGGAGGCAATTCCCATCTGTCTTTCTGTGAAAGAAGGTTCATCTCAGTACAGGTGGAGCTGTCTGCAGTGTTGGTGTCACACTCACACTATGACACACACGAAAGACAGTTTCCTTTTGACATACTTGACATTAAGTTGAAGTGATTTAAATCTCTTTAGATTCAAACAAAGTCTGGGGAAAGAAGAAATGAAAAGAGACCATCCATTACATTTTTAACAGGAGCAATCCTAACGAGGACAGAGCCACTACCCAGCTCCCACAAAACTCCCCACAGTCAATGCAGCGTTCCAGCAAGAGGCAGTGAGGGTTATGCTTTCCTGTTGGAATGATATTAGTGATATTTAAGGACAAATCATTCAAACCTCTCTAGAGCAAAATAATTTTAGCTGCTCCCCATGTGTTTTTGGCCAGAGCTGTGGCCTTGGATAAGAGGAATTCCTGGTCTCTGCTCTACCCACAAAGTAGCAAACCAGGCAGCCTTTGCAGTTCAAATGGAAAATTTACTACTACTGTATTTGCTAAAGGCTTTCATGGAAACCGCAGGACTGACTTTCAAAACCACTTCAGTCTGATCTCTGAGAGCTACAACTTTTGTTACAACCCCAGGGCTGTCACAGTAGGTGTAGAGAGAACTGTAATACCCTGAGTTGTTCACAGTTAAGCACTATCTGAGCTATCCTGGCTGAAGTCTGCTGCTTCACTGGCTTTTCCACATACAGAGATGATTTTCTGCATCCATCATGAAGCTGGATGCAAAGTGGTTTGACTTCTGAATTTGTAATAACACTAACAACTGAAGTAGCTCTGGTTGTTGTGGTCTGTAGCAGTTTGAAAAGAAATTGGAGCAAGAGGAGATAAATCTGGCTGCTGCAGGTGGGATTTGCACTGGCTCTGCTCTGCCTCCTCTCTGTGCTGGGCTGCAAACAGTATGACTGTGCTGGATGGGAGAGATGCAGGTGGAAGTTGATGCTGCAGCAGTGCTGGAACCTTGGGGTGCCCGCTCTATGCCTGCTCTGGAGGTCTCCAGGTTCTTTTCTTAAGAAAGCTGCGTTGAAATCTGCTGAGGTTGCCAAGAGCATCACAGGATATGTTTAAACCCAGACTGGGTTAAAAACATTGGGAGGGGGAACCCACCTGAACAGCCAAATGGATGATTCAGTAAGTATCTTGTAGTCTAAGCTCCATAATCTGCACTGGCATCAGAAATACTTGTATCACTTGCTATTTAAAAAGTCCAACATTATGTTCAGCCATAACAATGAACATACTCAAACCCAGGACTGTTTGTTTCAAGGCTGGGAGGGAAAGGGTGGTTTGAGATGTACTGAGGTTCTTGTGAGAGAAACGCTGGTACTAACCTCACACCCTTGGTAAACCTGAGAGCGGTTTTCCATCAGTTCACAGAAAGCTGACTTTGTTTCCATTTCCCTGCCAGGCATTGACAGTCAGTGGATGCAGACACTGCGCATGCATCAGATAGCAAAAGCCATTTCTCACCAGCACGGCCACCCCCACAGCCCAACCACAGTCACCCACTACCTGCCCTACCTTCACAGCCAAGACTCCTACGCTGCAGCCGTCAGGAGGACACCCGCTCCCGTCAATCACCAGTTCACATCCATCAGCCACTCCAGGAACTCTTCTCCCATCTCACACAGTTTGATGAGAAACCTCTCGAATCTGCATCTGAACTCAAAAGGCAGCAGTGCCTCCAGCACAGCCTCAGACACCCCTTCGGAGAGGGACAGGTCTGCTGGCAAAGGCAGAAACACCCCCACAGCGGTAACTCCCGCAGCTCCTCGGGCGGGCGGCGCAGTGGGACCAGCTCCCCGGTGCCCCCCCGACAACTGGGAAGACCCAGCAGGACTTCTTTGCCAGTGGCCCCTCCGGCCTCCCAGCACCACAGGTACCCCCGCACCCCTCTGCAGCCCACGGCCATCCCCGGCATGCCCCCACAGGGTGAGAGCGAGCCCAGGAGGGGCGAAGGGGAGAGCAGAGCCAGCGAGGGCGGGTGGATAAAAGTGCAGCACTCGAGGAAGCCCCACAGGCAGGCTGCTGGCAAGCCGGGGAAGGAGAGGGCCAGGGGGAGCTGGCGGGGCCGGAGGATGTTCTGAGAGAGGAATTTGGCCCTTTATGTAACTGAACATTCAACCTAGAGAAGATGCACCTGCTCCTATTTAATTTGCTGCACTGAAGCCGGTACTCACCTGGCCCAGGGCCTGCCACTGGACAGGGAGAGCTGCTGCCTCTCCTCCTGTCACTGTCAGTGCCAAGGGATTTCATTTGGTTTTCTCCCCTCCGTTTGGCTGCTCATGTTCTCAGCTGACTGGATATCCACTCATTTGCTTAATATTTCAATAATAAAATCAGTAAGGCACAGCCAAGTGCCACAACAAAAGGCTCTCCGTTTCATCCTTAGGGAAGGAGTTGTTACCCCTCCCCTAACCTCACTTCTGCCTCCAGATGCCAAGTCCAGCTCTGAGCAGGTTCTCCTCATCCCTTATCTGGTCTGCTTTTTTATCAGGCCAGCATAGTCTGGAAAAAAGGGGAACACAGGGACATTTTGCTTTAAGTCCATTTCAGTAGCTTCACTTCTCCACTTTCAGCTTGCCATCCCTCTCAGGAATTTCTTACTTTGCTCCTGATTAAAAGCCCCAACACTACCTACCCACCACCACTGAGTGCACTCTGTCACATACACAGTTGTCATAATCAGAAGGAGTATCAAAACCTAGGCTCTATTCTTTTGGGAAAAAAAATAATAAAAATAGAGTGAGAAAAAGGCATTTCTTTTATCACAGTTACAACTAACTCTACTGAGGTCTATGATAATGTTTATCCCTGGGCAGCTGGCATTTTTTAATTGAATTTTTAAATGTGGCCAGACTGTGTTGCTTTTGTCTTTCAGTCTTCAGGTAGTAAAGACAAGGTCAGCAAAGTTTCTGATTAATGTGGTCTTTAGCTCTGCTGAGAACAAAAACACAGCTTAGACTCAGTTGGCGTCAGAAAATTTCTTCGTGGCCTTTTCACTCCACGTTGATTTCACACAATTAAAAAGGAGGAAAAAAAGTTTGGGTTTCACAAGATGCAAGAGAGAAAAAAAGGAAGAAACAGATAAAGGAAGCTGAACCCAAAGCAATGCCTGGTACCCTCTGAAAGCCAAGAAACTGTAAATTAGAGATGCCTTGGAACAAGGTGCTACCTACCATCCATCCCAGGCGGTACTCGCTGGCACACAGTTGTGGGCAGTGCTGGCAGAGCTGCTGGCACATCACCCACTCAGGGTGAGGGAGCTATCATCATAGCCCTGTCACTGAACATTCAAAAGGACATGTAAATTCCCCGCTCCACACAAAGGTCACTCCTGGGGTACATGCAGCTCTCCTCCCTCTGATTGCCACCAGCCCCAGTGAGGGCTGAGCCCTGTGGTGAGTCTCCAATACCTACCAAGAGTGAACTGGGACTTGCATTTCATGAATTCAGGACACAGTCCACCAAAAATAATGGAGCAGGACACAGTTGATACCAGGTGTTAGGAATTGGATCTCTGTCATTTAAGCACCTTTTCCTCTGACAACAGTTAACTGCAGAACAAATAGAAGCTTTACCTCGAGGTGAATTCGGTTGCAAGTGAAACCCTGTGGTAACAAAGTTTGCCGCTTTCCTGTGGCTTCAAACTGGCTGAAAGCTAGTTAGTAACCCAGCTTCTGGCTCTGGTTTACTGAGCCTACCAATTAATTTTAGGGGACGTGGACAAATTAGCACTACATGTTACAAGTTAGCAGGGGACTGGCACTTTTTTCTAGGTTGGTAATCCTTCCCTGATATTTCTTACCATGACCAAAATGGGCTGGAGGATACCAACTAATAGTAACTGCACCTGAGAGTACTTGTTAGAGATGTGCTTGTGTTATTAAAATTTGCATATGCATCTCAGAAATCACAGTTGGGCCTGCACAAGTCCCGAGAAAGAAACTGCAAGAGTTTGGAAGGGTACCTTTCTCTTCTAGGGTGATCAGGATAGTGGTGTAGTTGTACAAGCCTGAGATACTGTGGGTTTGTGGTGGGAGTTCAGGATTTACCAGCTGCCTGTTGTTGTTTGTCAAGATGTCCAGCAAGATTTCTCTGCTGTTTGTAAGCAATTTAATGCCTTGACTAATTTTAATCTGCAGTGTACTGTTTGTCCACATCTGTTGTATTGCAGTGTTCATTAGTATTTAAAGCAGGAACAGCTGGTATTGATCATGCCTGTTAAAATTAAACAATCATACATTAGTGACTGATTAGAAATCCTTTTGCTGCACCAGCACTGCTGGTTAAAGCAACAGTCAGTGAACTTGTAAAAAAAAAAGTCAGCAATATCTAGTTTTCCATCTTGTTTTTGTCACTCTTAATGTGGCTACTCCCTATCTTGGTGCTAATTCATTATAAATAAAAATGTGCTTACATTTTCACCCCCCAGTACTTTATGAAGCTGAGCCATTTTTGTTCATGTTTTACCAACATGCACCTAGAAGACCATGCACAACAATGTCAAAAAAACCTGACTGTCTTGGGCAACTACACTGCAGCAAATTCTCTTTGGAAAGGAGCCATGCTATGTTTACTTAGAGTTTTCTTAGAAGTCCGTTAAAGCCAATCATATTTAAGTACCAGTATATCTAGATTTGCACACTAGGAGCTGGACACACTGCCCTCCATCCACACACATATCCTTGGCAGTACTACAACTGCTACATCCTCCCTCCATGGTTGACTCTGCAAGTGGCACAAAATATCACTGCTGTAGAACTGCCCCTTGCTTTTCTGGCTTTCCTTTCTCTTGGTCTTCATTTCTACGTGCATGAATGTTGATGTTTTCTTAATCCCCAAAAGGTACATGCATTTTCCTTTTCCAGGGTGTAAAAGGCTCTGAATTATAAGAAGCCAGCTCTGAGATGGCTGCTGGAATGGATGATGAAAAACAGCAGAGAGCTCATGAAGGCAAATTCAGAACTGGACGTCCAAAGTGAGTATTTGCATCCAATGGAGAGAATGTTTACAAAGTCAGATACAAACCTTCCTTCCTCCCTCCTTCCTTTCTTTTTCCCTTTTTTTTTTTTGTCGTTCCCATATACCTAAGGATGTCTTAAAAAAAAAAAGAAAAACAGGAGGATGATGGAGAGCACACACTTACCACTGAGGTCAGCAATCATTCTTCTTTAGCTTGGCAAGATGTCCCAGAGCTGGGTCTGACCCTGGTGGATATTGTCTTCCTAAGTACACAAGTTTCCCCAGCAGCACTGGTGTAGCTGTCACTACCATCAGAAGGACTGGCTGTAAGAGGTGAGTGTCCTGGGAACCTGCTCCATAGAGGGACTGACAGCCAGACCAGCAGCCTTTTGTGGCTTCCCTGTGTACAGGGAAGGGGTCAAGTGACTGCACTCTCAGGGCACTTGTTCCCTGTGTCTTGCAGGTCAGAGACGTGCTGTGAACCAGCTGCCAATTCAAGTGCCTGTGAAACCCTGCTCCTAAGTGTAGTGGGCAGCACGTGAATTGGAGACTCCCTGGAGCAAAAATGTTGCCCAGCCCTGCAAACACAGGCCACTTTTGTTCACATACAGCCAGGGCACAAGGGGGCTGCCCACATGCAGCTTGCTCGAGAGCCAAAGGTCTTTCTGAAAGGGGGAGAGCTGCTCGGAGGGCTTTTACAGCAGCTCATCTGCCTGAGTTGGAGGAGCAAATTCAGAGAAGGATGATTCTCACAGAGGTGACAGCCCACTGAACTGTTCGAGGAGGCCCCAAAATCGTAAACAACTCCAGGCTGTTCCTCACTCTAACCCCTTGTGACATGAGCAGACCATCAATCCATCTCAGGGCAGTGGAGCTGCAGAGGTTGCTTTTTATGGCCTGGGCAGGAATTTCCCCCAGCTCAGTGTTTGATTTGGGCAGCACTGTAATCTCTTTCTCTTCCAACATTTCTAGTTGTTGCTTTGGCCTCATATTGATTTTGACAGACATACATACCAAAAATATAATGCCTGCACTGTGCTTGTCAGGAAGATAAATAGAATAATGATGAGAGAGGGGAGATGAGGTGGCCATCTGACCCCTTTTTGCTGGGGAACGCTGCTGCCAGGGTTTCAGCCTGTCCAACTGCTGCCATGGCTCACTGTACCTCTGTGCTGGGGGAAATCTGGTCATACTGCCTGGGTGGGATGGGATGACTGTGGGACCTGCTCATCCTGTGCTGATGTTGCTGAGACCTGCCTTCAGCAGGGGGAATGACAGCAGCCCCTCTGTCTCCCCATCTACACCCAGATCTCAGTAATACCACGCCAGTGGACAAAACACTGCCATGCTCCCAGGAATGGTGGGTCTCAGGGCTGGGTTTCACAGGCAGTGTTGCTGCTGGTTGGCTTATTTCCATGAAATGCTAGAGAAAGTAAATCCAGTTCCTGTTCAGCTGGGAGGGTAGAGTGCCCGCTTGTGCCTCCCCCCAGTGCTGCCATGGCTGAGTTAATTCCCCATGAGAATCTGCTTTCTTGCTGGCTCCGGTGTGAAATGTGGATAGGTGTTCTTGGACATTGTTTACTTTTTAAAGAAAACAGTATTTGCTACTGCAGCTTTGCTCTATCTTACCTGCTTCCGCTGATTATTTTCTAGCAGTTGGCCTTGTCTGACAGCATACTGACCACAATCTGCCAACTTGCTGAGCTGATTTAAGGAGCAGAGGTTGCTTAAACCCTCTGTCCTTCCTCACTCAGAGCAGAAGCTCCCAGGCAGGGCACCCCACACCTCTGTCCTCCTCTCTAGCTCAGCTCATGCTGCTGAGGATCAAACTCCATGTATTTTAAGACTTTCTGAAACTTGCAAATTTACTGCCAAGAACACTAGAGTGTGCATCAACTATACACAATTAATTTTTTTGATTGTGCTATAGAATGCACTTTGACATAACAATAATAATTATTACTTTAGCCTGGGAAAGATGGGCAGTGGCTTATGTAACTGTGGAAAAACCCCAAACTAAGAGACCCCCTGACATCTAATGTCACTAAAATGGAACCAAATAGCTCTGCTACCTCTGAAAATTACATCTGACAGAATTATTTTCTGTACATGTGTCCACCATAGAAGAGTTTTTACATAATATTCTTATCTAATGAATTGCCAAAGTGTAGTAGTTCAAGCCAGTTTGTTGCAAAAAGTTAGAGGTTAGAGAGGAGAAGTCTATTAAAGCAATAACACTATTAAGGGTCTGCCAAGATCACACTTGAGTACATGTAAATACAGGGCCTTTGAGATTAATGTCTCAGAGGACAGAGGAATAGTGCTGGGAGGCAGTGACGGCTTGGGAAAAATGAGAGCTGGGGCTAAAGGGCACAGCCTTTCCCTGCAGCTCCCACTCCAGCACCACTGTGCTCCCCCCAGCCCACAGCAGCCCCCAGCAGCTGCAGCCCACTGCTCCCACCCCTGCCACCCCCTGCCCATGGGTCGGAGCCTCCTCCAGGAAACTTCATGAGGTGGTTTGGCAGGTGCTGATGGGTGGCAGACGTGAACACTGAGCTATGTGGAATGAAGTGGCTTCATATACTGGGGCGCAACACGTGCATTTGTTTTTCTGCCTTGGTAAGCAAGGTGAGGGCTTCCTGCAGCAGAGAGGGCATTTCCCTCATGCTGCGAAAAAACCCAAGGGCCTGAAAATTGAGTTGTGCCCTGGGAGCAGGGCACTGGCAGGCAGTAGCAAGCCCTGACGGAGGCTTTTTACCTGCCCCTCCCACTTCGTTCCTCCTGAGAGAGCTGCCAGGAGAGAGATCCCTGGGGAGAAGGTCATGCCACCACCTGTACCCCCACTCCCACCCTCTCCCAGCAACCACATTTTGTTGAGGGTTGGTGGAGGCAATGCAAATCAACTTTTCCAAAGTGGCAGTGGCAAAGCTTGTATAACAGGGAAAAAAAACAGGCTGCAGTAAGTATTTCTGATTATTTTCTGATAGCCTCCTGTTTCCCACAGGTATACATTTGTAGAATATTTTGTAAGTGATTTCTTTATGATGTGACTAAATGTAATTTGTGTTTTCAAAGGGAATTACAAATCAAAAACAATGAAAGGGCTGGAATCTTGAGCTTTTAAAAGTAGCTACTGCATATCAACAACAGCTACTTTTGATCAATATCTTTTGCTATGCACTTTGTGGAATGGCTACAGGATACACAAATGAGCATTGTAATTAAACTCCCATAATGTGCATCATAATGCTCTGGGCTCCAAATGATCTGCTCTGACTTACACTTGGAAGAATCATTAAGGTTTCTATCAAAACTGAGCACATTTTATCCATTCCCTTAGTGCACTGATGAATATAGTATCAATCGCACTTTTTCTCTCACTGAACTGTATTATTCCTTTAGTTTTCCTTCCCTTACTTTCTTCATTTTTGTGGTCTCACCAGTGTCAAAGAAACACAGTATTGAATAGGATCAGATGTGACCACCTTCAATTCAACATGCAGGATGCATTTGCACCCAGCCTTTACTAATAAGGAAATTACAGAAAAGCACAAGGAGATAAAAAATTGACAAAAGAAAAAAAGAAAATCTATTTCTCCTTGGAGAGACAAAAAAGGAAAAATATACTAATTGCATTGGGTAGGTATTTTGTGGAGCTGGTGCAGTTGGTCTTACAATAAACTGATTTGTTTACTATATAAACTGATCATACACTATAAATATTTAAATTTATATTTATTTTACAAAATCTGATTCTACCTATCAGAGCACAGTGCCAAGTATTTACCTTAAAAAGGTACTTCATAAAAATTCACATCCAGCAGACATGTAGAGGTCTAACTATAATTAAATCTCCAAAAGTGGCCATCCTCCTGCTTCTGTATAAGAACAAGTGTGTCCTTTCTGGGTTGCAATCAATAGCAGGTTACCTGATTATACACCTTATTATGTCATGTATAGTAGTGTGAGCCACTGGAGGGTGACATGTGAACAAATAGATTTGCTTGATCAGATCTTTTCAAGAAACACACCTTACAGGAGAGAGAAAAACAATCAGTGTGTGTTATAGGTTACCGATTTACAATTTACATCATAAATCAATGTCTGATTATTTTAATGCAAAATGTTTTTAGCTTCATTTTATTGCACTAATGGTTTCAATAACACACTATAATTTGCTCAGATAGAGCAATTGAAGAGGTGATTGGACAGCTCTTACAGAAATTTTTAATTACTGTCATTAGTGGCTGCAATCTTATTCTTTTCTATGGAGCTAAGATACAGGTTATTGCATTGTGCCACGAGTGCTCTGTGGCCATGAGAATCCAAACTCTCCCTTTCTTCTGAAATGCTTGCTTCTATAAATATGTGTCTGCACAGGTCTCATCACAATAATTACTAGCATCACACAAACATTAACTAATGTACCCACATGCTCTTTTAGGCAGGTGTGGTGGTACATCCCCATCCTTGGGCTGTGCTATGACCTCAGAAATACTCATTAGGCCTCGACCTTGACAAACAGCACCTGGGCTCAGCTTTGATTGAGCTTATCAGAAACACTGTCTGCTCCTAGGGACTTATGCTGCCTAGTGAGCTCCTAGTTTTTAAAGAACAGTCTTGAAAAGTGACTTTTCTTGCCTGAAAAACAACCCAACTGGAATGATATTTTTATCAGACTTTCAAAGAAAAGTACTGACCCAAAGTGAGGCCAGAATGAAAAATTACTATGACTAAAGCCAACTGTCTTGCAAGCCTATAAACAGCAGTCCTAAGTGAGATCCTTTGAGCTCTCCTGGACCACAGCAGGCTATGACCAGCATCTCCCTCTGAGTGAGATGCCTCTCAGAGCCAGAGAACTCTCAAGTTTGCTGTACTTGGAGGACCCACAACCGAACACTAACAATGGAGCCTGGGCTGATACCCCCACTCCTCGAGGCTCAACCTATTGAGAAGATGCAAAGGCATCTGACGTGAGTACTTCACTAAATTCAAGAGGAATTTTTCAAGTGTATGTACAAATCTTGTACATACTCGTTTAAGTCTGCGTGTGTGTGAGTGTGAATATGCCATAGAAAATGTAGTATGCTCTCCTAGATTCCTAAGTATCCTAGATTCATAAGGAATTTAGGCCTGTAATTGAGTTGCTGTTGAGCTATAGAAAATTCTATAAGAATCTTTTCTTAAATTGTGTACATTAAGCTATCAATTAAGCGCTGTTAAGTTTAAGTGCTGTTAAAAACTTTTAGGCCTAAACTGTTGTTCAAGTCTGGGGCTAAGTTTGACAAGGAGATAAAACTACTCTGAACCTTGTGACTCAGTGGGAATGTCTCCCTTATTCCTTTTTATCCTTAGCCTTTCTCATCCTTACCCTTCTTCCGTGTAGAAAATTTTTGGTTGATTTTAGTTTTAGATTGATTGATTTTAGATTTCAGTACAATTTTTCTCTGTGTGCTTTAACCATGTAGTAAGTAGAAGAGTAAACATTGCCAACGAACTTTGTCGTGCTTTCGCTTTTATATTAAACCTGCTTTTCCCAATACCTTTGCCACTGATTCTCTGAGTATCCTGAAACACTCATTCACAACAGCAGGTAAAAATGTACTGCTACAATTTGAGGGGAAAAAAAAAAGGAAAAGGAGCATAAAGTATGTTGTCCATAGTTAAGATAGGAAGTGTGTAAGAAAGCCAGGGACAGGGCAGCAGGAGTCCAGCCTCCAGAGAGAAAAGTTGTGTTACAATGCCAACAGCCAAAATCTGCGGGGTGACATGGAGGACATGGCTTGTCCTTCCTCCCAGCAGACCAAAGGTCACATTTATTGCTTCTGACAATGGAGCTATTGTTGGAGCTCCATGTTCTTGCTACTGCTTGAAGCTCCTAATATGTAAACAACTTTGATTCCCCCAGATGGATGCAGAAAGTGTTGCACAGTCGATCTACTTCATGTCCCTCTGTAATTTCAGCCCATTCCCTTAGCACATCTTCCAAGGGCTGCTACCATGCACTGACAACTCATTTCAAGGACAGACAAGAACTTAACAGACTATTTTCTTGGAAACATTTGATAAAACATCCTGAGGGATGAGCTCATTGGTAGCACCAGGCAGGCCATGCAGGCCCCAGACTGGGGACTGAACAGGCAGAGATGTTCTCTTCCACTCACATTAGCCTAATTTAAGTGTGGCTGAAAATTAAATGCTCACCTGGCTTCAGCTTTGCAGTTCTTCAGTTATTGTTAATAGCTAGATGTAGGACAGTGGTGCTGCCTATATCTTGACAAACACAGGGAAACTTTTTCCATCACGGTAAAGCCAGTTGGTAAGTTTGTTCTGCCTATCCACTAAAGGCATGTGGGCCCTGCAGGGCAGAGCAGTGGCATGAAGGGCACGAAGATGAAAACAGGAGAAATCACGGTGGCACAGGTCACAACAGCCATCACCTGAGTTACAGATCTTCATTTTTTCGTACCCTTGCTGTGTGCTGTAGGAAGGGAAGCCCCTGCCCTTCATGTACTTCCAATTTCTCTTTTCCCTTTCCTACTCCCTTCTCCCCAGTCCTCTGTAGAGTGTAAGCTGACATACTCAATTTACAATAAAATAATTATTTTTCACATATTAGAAAAAGAGCTGAAAATACAGTTTACAAAATGTCCTGTCCAGATTCACCACAAAGTCCCTGCTCTGGCCTATTAATTTTAAAGCCACTTGACCACATACGTAATTTGAAGATTTGAACAATGCTGTTTGCATTAAGCATAAAATGGAAAATTAACTGCAGTCTGAAGTTAGTACCATCAGTGCTCCATAACATTTCATATGATGCTCTTAAAACCTGTGAAGGTTGGCTACTTTTCTAGTAAAATTCTGATAATAGTGATTCAAGATGTTAAGGCTGTTACTGTTGATAAACTGGATCTCTTCTTCTGTGTAAGTAAATTAGTATTGGTAGCTTTCTTGTTCTGAAAGAAGTAAAACTACATCAAAATTCAGAAAACACCCCCCTCTTCCCAGCTGAGCTGTCTTGTTTGGAAACCGTCTGGGTGGCAATCCTCCACTAGTGTGGATTTAGAAGAATGGAGTGTGGTCAGGTCTCTGGAGAACCTATTTAGTTCATCTGCCTTTGTGCATGTGCTGAGAAGCCAGCAGTGCAGGTAAGTATGTAATTATGGGCTTATTTAAAATGGAGATTCTTTTACATGACAGATTGCAGCGTGTGCAGGAGGAATAATGCCCACAGAAAATAGAACACCTCCGCCAGGGCTCTTGTACTCTGTTGTGCTATAGCCTATTTACAGCTTTGGCTTTAGAGATGATCCGTGGTTTGCCTTACCCGGACACAGGTCTGTGTGCGGGCTGCACACGCATGGGGCCTCCTCCCTCCTGCGGATTGCAGTGGGGACCCGCCTGTCAGGCAGGCACCTGGGAATGCTCAGCAGCAACAGTTGCACTGGTATTGAGCCCTGCTCAAACCGCAGGATAAACAGAGGATTATAGCAAACACCAGGGCCACAAATCCCATACAGCTTTTTCAGGGCTTCTCCCATTACTCTTGCTTGCCAAATACCACATAGCAGTTATTTTACTGTGTCTAACGGCTGCACTTGATTTAATGTGCTATTATAAATGTTACCTAAAATGCTTTAAAATCACCCATCTATTTTCCGCTGGCCTGTCTTCAGATAGTACTTTGTTTGCAAAGGGCAAGGCAGCCAACTTCTTTGCTAAATTCTGTTGCACTGCTGTACTACCAAAGGACAGCCAGGACACAGGACCTTTCCTGCATGGAGAAGCCCCTGCTGCCCCTGAAAACTGACAGGTTTGGGGCATTTATTTCAGAGTGGTGAAAACCAATCCACGTTTGGTATATAAAATTTATTTAAAAAGAAAATATAACTGAGGCCCCAGCGGGGCGGGCCTGGGCCCACTCCCCAACTTTCTCCCCCCCGCTCCTCCGGCTGGCGCGGCTTTCCGGCCGGGAGCTTTTCGCGCCACAGGGCCAGGCCCTTGCAGCTCCACAAACCCCACACCGCGAATAGGAAAAAAAGAAATGGGCCTCTGCACTGGCCCCTCTGGGGACGTCCCGGGAGACCTGGAGAGCTCCTCAGCAAGGGTTGTGGGACGAGCGCGGGGCGATCACGCCGGGTGCCCGATCCCGGGGGGCTGACAGTTGTATCTGCCAGGACGCGGGCGGCAACGCGGGAAAGGCGCCGCCGGGCCCCGCCCCCCGCTGTCCCGGCCGCTTTGGCGCGAACCTTCAGTTCGCCGAGCTCGCCCCGCCGCCCGCATCGCCAGCATGGCTCCGCCGCGCCCGCAGGTCAGGCTGTCCGCCCGCATCGCCAGCATGGCTCCGCCGCGCCCGCAGGTCAGGCTGTCCGCCCGCATCGCCAGCATGGCTCCGCCGCGCCCGCAGGTCAGGCTGTCCGCCCGCATCGCCAGCATGGCTCCGCCGCGCCCGCAGGTCAGGCTGTCCCCCCGCATCGCCAGCATGGCTCCGCCGCGCCCGCAGGTGAGGCTGCCCGCCCGCATCGCCGCACGGCCGCGGGTCGCTGCTGCTGCTGCGGGAAGAGGGAAGGCTGTGGCGCTTGCAGCCGCGCTTTCCCGGGACTCTGCGGAGTATTGCGAACTGGCGCAGGCCGGGTACGCCGCGCTGCGGGAGGCGGGTGGGGTTGGCCGGGGAAGCTGTTTGGGCTGGGAGGCTCTTTAGGCTGGGCACCCCGGAGAGAGCGGCGTGGGGACAGCCCCTCCACGCGGGCCGGTAGGCTCGGGCACCCTGCCCCGCCGGGGTGCTGGAGCTCCCCGTGCCCCGCGCATGGCGGTTCCCCTGCGCGTCTGACTGGGGTAGAGGACGCGCCGTAGGAGCTCCGCTCGGAGCGGGGCGGGCGGCCCGGCACCATGTGGCCAATGCCTCCCTGGCACCTGCCCGCCGCCCCAGGGCCGAGGGCGCGGGGTTGGCCGTAGGACGGTGATGGCTGTAGGACGGTGATGGCTGTAGGACGGGGGGGTCCTTGGTCGGGGGCACGGCCCCGCGCGGCAGAGGCAGAGGGCGGCCCGGCCACACGTGTGTGGGGCGGCACCATCTTAGCGGGAGGCGGGAAAAGCTGCCCGCGGACTGGCGGGCGTGAGGGGCCGCGCCTGAGGGGACGGGCGTGTCTATCCGGTGGCCACCCCGGGCCGGCTGGGCTGGGCCGGGCTGGGCCGTGCCCGAGGCCCTTCGGTGCCGGTCGGCCCGCCGCGGGGGTCTCCCCGGCTGGGCGCTCCCTCGGCCGTGGCTGGAGACACCGGGAGCGGCCTCTTTTGTGTGTGGGGCCGGGCCGGCCGCCGTGCTGTGCCTCGCCAGCGCTGGCGAAACAGCCGAAAATCCGAGAGCAGAGCGGTGCTGTGAGAGGTCGGAGAGTTCTGAGTTGCCCTGGGTGGTTACTGTTTAAGCCCTGTTTATACAGAGTTTGGCCCTTTCGGTGGGCCCGTGAAGCGGTAGCGCTTGTGGGTGCTGCCGCCTTGGCCTTCGGGTCGATGCCACCCTCGGGAAGTAAAATGGGTCATTGCCAGGAGAAACATTCCCTGGGAAAGGAAAAACTGAAGCCTATCAAAAAAGGTCGTTCAAACCGATGGTGTGCCACCGATGGTGGCAAAACGAACAAAACAGCAAGCTGCTGTGTCTAGAATAGTTGTTTCAAATCTCTCGTGGGTATGATCCTATGGCCCTTCCTAAACAGCTGCAGTGTTATCTAGTGTTTGCCTCAAACTGAAAGGAATAAATCAAAGCAGATCTCTGGGCACTGTTCATGTATTGCACTTTTTTCTGTCACTGTCTATGAAGACTGGGATAGAACAAGATTTGTGTGTATATTTCCACTTGTGTGTTTGCACAAAAGAAGTGTTCTTAAATCCTGAACAAAACTCATCTGTAACAATGGTCAGAACTGTATCAGAGTAAAAACCCATTCCCGTTTCTAACTTTGGGATTTATTTCAAAGCTAATGTTAGTTATGCTGACTTGCATTCAAGATTGTTAAACATCCTAAAATGTTCAAACCATCTAAACTTCAATAGAAGGATATGCTTAAAAGCTAGTATGCTACAGTAGGTCTGTTCTTAATGGTATTGCCGTTGTCATTTTTCAGCGCCGAGGTCGTTCAGGAAAGAACTTCACAGCCTTCCGAAATACAAAACTGATTCCCATGGAAACATCCTCGTCCTCTGATGACAGTTGTGACAGTTTTGGTTCTGATAATTTTGCAAACACAGTAAGTACAGTACAAGAACAAATAAAACTCTATGTGCAGTACTAGTAAAGCTTGAAAAAATGTAAATCTGGTAAAACTAGTAAATGTTTGGTGCACGATTAAAACTACTTGCTCTGCTTTTTTTTTTTTCTTGTAGTAGTTACAAATCTGTGCTATATGCTGTAATTTCATTTCACTCTTCACTTGTGCTTCTAGGTGGTAATTGTTGGAAACAGATTAGCTATTATTTCTAGCCTTCGAAATGTCACCTGACCTGCCTAGTAATTTGTAATTTTACTTCTGAAACTCCTTGTTAAATGCCTTAACTAATTTTTTTCCTTATTAAAGTAAATGTAAATTATTTTCTGTATAACTTCAGTTAAAGGATATTTTATTCTTCGTAGAAACGCAAATTTAGGTCGGATATTGGGAAAGAACTGGCAAAAATGTTTCATGAAGCCTCTGATGATGAATCTTCCTGTGGCTTTTCAGGAAATGAGGTTCAAGATGCATTGGTAAGACAGCTGATTTTAGTTTGTAATTTTTCCCTTTAATTCTTACACATTCTTAATTGAAAAAACAGTGTCAGCTTCAGCTTGTCTCAAATGTTTAAGAAAAGAAGTATTACTGCATTTTGTACACAGTGTAAGGAACCAAAGTTAAATTTTCTTGTCTCCATAAAAAGCACTCAATATTCTGAGCTCTACAAGTTCAGAATAAAATCTGCCATATATATTTTGAAATATAGCTCTTAAACTGTCCTTGCTGGATGTTCCTCTGTTGGACCCTAACATTTCTGGTTTCCTCAATATGAAATGTTGAGCTAGCCCATGGATTCCAGCAAACCTGAGAAAAATCTCTGTGTATTTTAATATGCAGTCAGACCTGCTCTCCAGCAGCATAACATGAAATGCAGTGTGCCTTTAACAGTAGAGAAATAGTGATAGGTGGTGAAATCTGCCTTCCTGCTTTTCCTTGACATCAGTGCAAGATCAGTTTTATTGCTTGAAATCACCAACAGTTGGTGTTGAGAAAACAGAAGTAGTACTATGGTTGGCAAAAAACAGGTTTGTCATAACTTCAGAACACACTGAGGAATGACTAGAAAAGAAAAATGTCTGCCTTTAAAGGCAGTTCTCTTTCCCACACCACACGAACTATCTTTGCTATTAGACCTGCAAGTGACAGCTAAGTCTGCTGCAACTGAAACCACTCTCCATTTTTGGATGTGTTGCGGTAGTACCATGTGGCTCTCCCTGAGGGGTTTTTATCCCTGTCCTCCCCTCTTCTCTTGCCCCCTCCTCCTAAAATATACTAGAGCACTAGGACTGGATGTCTAAATTTCAGCCAAATAGCCTCTTTTACCAGCCACAAACAAAATATTGTTGACTGTATTTGATTGCAGAGCAACTCCCTTGGACTTACATGCTTCCCTTCTGCTTTGTTAACAGAAACTGGAATCGGATTCAGAGGAGAATGATACAAGTGCAGAAAGTGAGGTAGCTCAGAGAGGGCAGAAATGCTCTATTCCTCTAAAAGTAGCCATAAGGTTTCCACTTCGAAGATCGGAGAGGAGGAAGGGTGAGACAGAACCTGTTCCTGAAACACCAATGCCTGATTCGGATTCAGACTCTGACGCTGAAGACAAGGGGGCCATGTTTTTAGAAAAAAGAGCTTTAAACATAAAGGAAAACAAAGCAATGGCAAGTATTCAGTGTCTCCCCGGGGACTCTCCCTTCTTCCCCTCTCCCTCTTGACTCTGGGGGGACCTCTTTGTTTAAATAAACTGTAATGGGAATTTATGTGAATGCATTAAAAGGAATTTGCATTCCTAATATATACTTCTGATACTCTATATCCACTGGCATGTGAAAATGCATAGGCTGCAAGCCTAGCAGCATGGTAAGTTTGAGCATTTCCAAATTACTTGCAGTCACTAGAACATAAATAAGACATAAAAGTAAAGAGTAGAAGAGTGACTGCATTTCCTTTAATTAATTGTACTTCTAGCCAATTGCCCTAATAGTCTGTAATAGCACATAAACACCCTTTTAAGGTTCTGCTTAATTTTTCTTTCTCTTGTTAGCTTGCAAAACTAATGGCTGAGTTGCAAAATGTTTCTGATATCTTTGGTGGGAGAAAATCATTGCCAGCTGTCAGTCATGTGAGTATAAACTTACTGTATTTGTCTTCAGGTTTCCAGGAGTCAAATTCTGACTCTCAATTAAAAAACTTAACAAACTCTTCAAATTAAAGTCCAGCAGAATTTCATTGCTTCCTAAAAGAGGTATCCTCATTGTGTAATTTTCTTTTGATTTGCCACTGTATAAAGCAGAACAGATTAATTCATAAAGGTAAAGTGTCTCCACAGGCCAGTAAAACTAAACAAGGTGCTATGTAAATACGTATTTTTACAAAGGCTGGAGATAAGGGGGTCAGCTCAGACTTTGAAGCTCAGGCCTGAATATTCTGTGAGTCTGGAGACTTGAAAAACACCTGGCATTTAGACTAATCCTTAAGAAGGTTGGGTTGTGAATCAGTAGTGTAGTGAATTTCACTGCTGGTTTATCTATAAGGTGGGTGAAGATAAAAACAACACTAAAAATCGTAACTTCTCATAGACAGGGGTTCTGCTGATGCATGGGGGAATTATTGTGTCTTACACCTGCATAGACACAAACTTGCTTTTGACTGTTTCTCTGTGATTAGCAGAATACCTGAGATGAATTTGCCTAGGATGTTTTTACCTTGTGTTTTCTGACAGGGACAGGGATAGACATGTCTTTGGGAAAGACAGAAGAAAAGCATCTTTTGGGGAGGAATTCAGCAGGGGCTGGAGCTGTCTGGGTTTCTGCCTGTTTCATTAGGGGCTTTTAAATTTAGCAGGGACCAAAGCGACTTCCAAGGCGTTCATCGCCCAGATGTGCTTTGAGGAGGAACCCAGACCGGAGTTCTCGGCCTCACACAAGGTCCAGGTCCTTGATTGAAGGTCCTCCTACTCTTTTACCAGAAGAGGAGGAAGATGACCGGTACATCTTGGTGAGAAGAAGAAAGATACCTGATGAATACCTGGAGGTATGATGAGGGTCTAATTCCCCTGTTGTGGGTTGTGAAGGTGTTTTTTTATTCCTTCAAGACAATAGCAATTCATACAGAGTTGATGAGGTTTATCAGTATGCCACAGTCTTGGAAGAAGTACAGAAAATAACATATTGTACATGTTCTCCATTTTCTGTCCCTTATCCTTGGAAAATGACTTCCTCTTGCACTCTAGCAGGAATTATGCAAGATAGTAGCATATCTGCACCTTGAAGGTGACAAATCAAGTGAATGTGCTAAAGCTGCATTCATACCATATGTCTGTGCAAACTTCTGGTATTTCTTGTTTAATATATAGTGGGTGTTTGAGGCTTTGGCATTGCTGTGAAAATCCTTACCTTTGTAGAGTTTTTGCTGAAACTAATACTTGTGTCTTTGCTAATCAGCATGAAGCCCGATCTCCCAGGAGAGGTCACCGTGGTGCCATGGCTTTTCCACACATTGTGCGCCCAGTTGAGGACATAACAGAGGAAGAGCTCAATAATATTTGTGGATCTGCAAGAGAAAAAGTATATAACAGGGCCATGGTAAGTATATTCCAGCTTTGTGAAATGTGTACTTTGTGAAGTTATTTTCTTGTTATTCCTTGCTTGTGTTTTAGCATCAAATAGAGCAGACTCTCTCTCACTGAGAGGAAGGATGTGATGTTTGGGAGAAAGATCTCAAAGTGTCCTTTCTTATTTTTGCCTGAATTTGTAGAATGGCCTTTACCAAGCCAATTAGCATGCTTTCCCTCTGTAACACTATCAGCTTTTCACTCTGAAGTCTATCACCTAAGTGATACCAGCCACAGAAAGCGATTAACAGACACTGAAGATGTTGTGTTAAAACAGTCTTGTTTCAAACTTGCAAGGTGGCTTTCTGTTGTTGGACAAGCACTGCTAACTGCCAAAGAGATTTTGTTAAATGCTTCATTCCCCTAACTAAAATGCCATCTTTAATGTCTTGTTTCTTTTTCCTGGGTTCTAGGGATCCACCTGTCATCAGTGTCGCCAAAAAACCACGGACACCAAGACAAACTGCCGTAACCCCGACTGCGTGGGAGTACGGGGCCAGTTCTGCGGGCCCTGCCTCCGCAACAGATACGGGGAGAGTGTCAGAACAGCCCTGCTGGATCCGGTAGGACAGTGCTGAATGTTGGCTTTGTTGTGCTTAGCTTGAGCAGCCAGGTGAATTGGTTACTCACAGTAAGAGTTTTAATAGGAGAACTGCTTACAGTGCTGTAGTACATAACGCAGGCCTAGTGTGATTCAACTTGAGTTGCAGAACTTTGTGGTGTGTAGAACTTTCTGTATTTACTACTTCTGTAGCTTTATTTGCAGGATTAAAGTATGAGAGCAGAGCAGTGGCCAACATATTCTTGTATTTGAGCATCAAAATAGTGTCATCTTTTGCCTTGCATTAGTGCTTAATACCCTATGGAAAGGTTCTGTGTTGTGTACTCTTATGGGTTGTGGTGTAGGAGTTAAACAGAGTGGAATGCTTCCTGTGGTTATGTGCAAGGCAGTCAAAGGAGAGTTTAATCCCCTACAGACTGGAGAATTTGTACTCTTGCACTGGTTTAGACAACTTCTGCAGCGCGATGTTTCCTGCAGAACTCAGTGTGGAGCAGAGCATTCTTCTTAGTTGCAGGTGTGAATTGTATCTGGCATTGCAGTTCACTTAAAAAGGCTTGTCTGTCTTTTGTCTAGACATGGAGGTGCCCACCATGTCGTGGAATCTGCAACTGTAGCTTCTGCAGACAAAGAGATGGCCGATGTGCAACAGGTGTCCTGGTTTATCTGGCCAAGTACCATGGCTTTGACAATGTCCATGCCTATTTAAAAAGGTAAGGATACCATTGTGTCAGTGACTTGGTTGCTTTAAGTGGGATAAGCATCTCAGAAGTGGGAGAGTAGAGCTGTCCACATCCTAGTTCATCAGGTAAATCTCAAGATCAGTCAGTTGGCTTCAAAATCTGAGATTTTGACATGTGCTTTTTCTGATACACTGGTTCTTACTGAAAACAACTGGTATATCCACTCTGTCTTTTGGCTCTCAACTTCAGTGTGTTTAGTGTCAGGGCTTCCAGTAATTGAACTAAACAGTTTTCAGTCTTTTGCTACAAGCTAACTCATATTTCTACTTGTCTTTCAGTCTGAAACAAGAACTTGGAATGGAAGATTGAAGCCATGACTGCCTCTAAATTTCATACTCTTTCACCAATGTCATATTATTGCCTACAGTGAATTGTTTAATCAAATGAGATTACAAAGTGCCTTCCTTCCCTCCCCTTTTGGGTAAAAAAAGGATAAAAACTTTCATTTATTTCAGCATAAATCATACTTAAGAAAACTGTTTAATGAAAGTCTTCACCCACAGGCCATTGTTTTCTCTTTAAACAACTTTGCAATAGAGGTAGTATCAGTATCAGTCCTTCCTTTCATGATAGTAACTTTTTTCCTGAAAGGAGATGGGTCTTTAAGCCATTAGTTTCACTCATGCAACAATCTGTGCTGCAGGCTTACTTATGCTTTGAAATTGGTCCCAAAAGGGTAGAGATGTTCTGAAAACTCAGGGCACTTTTCTCCACAGAACCAAGCAACCAACTTCTGCAATACAGGCACTTACTGGACATTAATGATCAATTAATTTAGAATTCTCTAAAACAACAGCATGTTCTTAAGTTCAAAAGGAAAATCCTAAAAGCTGCAGCCAAGTGGTCTCCAAGCACTAATTTTTTGGTTTTACAGAGTACTAAAAGTGCACATTGGCCATTTCAAGGCAGATTCTCTGAGTCACTTAAAAATGCAGCAGAAGCAGTTTGAGGTGGCACTTTGTATTTTTTGTTTAGATGAGAGAAGGCCACTGCTGAAAGCTTCTACAGCACTAGCATTGCCTGTTGGTGACAATGATGTGAACGTACTGGTATACATTACAGAGTGACCACTGTCTGAAACAGAATGTACCCTTTGTTAAATTGCTGTTTTGGTTGAGTCTTCTCCTTGCTCTTGCTACAACTGCAGAACTGCTTTGCAGAATCAGCAATGGTCCTGGGAAGGAGGGATGCCTCCAGACCAGGGCTTGGCTGAGTAGAGGGGTAGTGGTTCATGTGGCTATTGGCCAGCTACAAGTGGCTGAAAGGTGGTAACTTGTTCAATTTGTCAGGAAAAGCAGCAATGCATGTTTCTGTCTCCATGTGATTGTGGAAGGCTATTTCACATGATATTTATGAAACAAGTACAGCAGAAACGGAGCTGAAGAATTCCAATATGCTGTGTGCATGGTGTCTCCTGGACGCTGCTGTAGAAAAGAAGGCGCCACGAAAATTGCATCCAGAGAACCACAAAGTGTAAATGTGCTTAGTTTGGTTATGGAAACTACTGTGTAAGCTTTGTGTAAGGTTCAGAATGCAGTGTTACAAATAATGTACAGTTGAATAGTAGAAGAATCAACATGGGTTTAGACTTTTCTGCTTATGGAGTACTTGCTCTGTGTGTATACATAATGATCCACAGTTTATACCTTTCTGAGAGTTGCATAAGTGTGTGTGGGAGGGGAAGAGAGAGGAATTTAGAAACAAAGGATATTTATGTCTCAGTCTTGCAGTTACGTTTCATAAATCATTTCTCCTATTGAAAATCTCCTGTCCTCTCTTGATGTGTTTTTATAGTGTGAATAGCTCTGCAATCTGAGCTGGAGAGTGCTCTTCCCTCTAGGTGCATTTTGTGAAGAAGGAGCTCATTTTAGAAATACATGTTCTGACCGATAAAAGTTTTTTGGTTTTTGGTGGTTTTTTTGTTTCCTCCTAATTGCTTGGCTTTCCTTCTGATTGCTAGAGTGTGAAAGTACTGTGCTAAAAGCAAACCCTTGTGCCATATTGCAGAGACTGCTGTATTTAGATTTACTCAGATCTACAATGTTCTGTACAACATTTTTTATTTTGAGAATAAAAATTTTCAGGTTTAGAATTTTTTTGCCTCTGAACTGTTCTTAAAAAGCCTGTTAGACCTGCACTTACATTTTACCACCTTTCAGGTAAACTTATTTTGGGAAATAAAGGAGTTGGTTTCTTCCATCGTGCCTGGGGGAGCAGTGGAACTTGGACATCTTATTCTCCCCAGCCCTGTGTCCCTGAACCAGGCTTGCTCTTATATTTATGCTGCTTGGATTGAATTGCTTGGTACCTGGTGAATAACTTGTGATGGTTGAAATACAGTCTTTCTTCAGCCGAGATACAGACTTTAGGCAGGTGAGCTATGTGCTTATCCTTCTGGTTTCTTTCTTTTAAACTAGTGTCTACATCCTGAGCTGACCAGGATGAAAATAAAATTTTGGACACAAGTTCAAGTCAGGTGCCTGCTGTTTAATTATTTGTTTTCCCCTAAACAATCTCGGGAGCTCTTTTCTGGAGCAGAGAATAACCTGAAGGGCCTTGATTGCAGGCCGATAGTGAAGACTGGTTTTTAATACTTGTGCTGCTTTTGCGTTGGCATAACTGGATCTAAAGACAGGAGTTACATGAGTCTGAGGATGAAGATTACATAAAGCTGGCCTGTAGTGAGGGCAAATGAGGAAGAAGTGATCAAGCAGTGTGACTGAGCTATCCCAGGTACTCTACTGGTAAAATCCTCATGTTACTCACCTAAAAGATGTGTTTAGATGCCTTTCATCACACTGCTGGTGATGTGAGAATAAATTCATATGTAGTTGTGTAGGACATTAGTATATGTTTTATGTAATGACTGGGGTGTCTCAATACACCTCTTTCCCAAAGTCCCTCTACCACAGCTATTTAGGTGCTGTTAACTTGAAAAATAGTTGAAGAACTCGTGGTTGATAACTGCAGTGAATGGACAGCAATTTAAGAAACTGTGAGGAAAAGATCCTGACAGCTTTAAAAAAAGATACAAGGAAATTAATTGAAGCTCATGTATGAGGTACAGTGACTGCTAATTTATTACTGAAAAAGGCTGCATAACCTGACGTTCCCTCACTACTATCAGCTTTAGAGCCAGGTAATCTTGTGCCTAGGTCTGATGAAACCACTTTTTTTTTTTTTAATGGTATAATAAATGAATATATAGTATATACTGATTAAATCAGCCATAACCACCTTATTATCAGAAGATTTTCTTAGAATGATATATAGTAATGTGTGTAATTTGCTTCTTCCCTGTTTCACTTGCTTTTTAATTAAGCCAAATGTTGAAGCATTAGATCTCTTCAAATGCTGAGAAAAGGATTTTTGTCTTCCTTGCCAATTAAGCAAACTTTTTCGTTATATGTAAGTTACAAAACCAGAATGGCAGTGTTACTTCACAGGCTGAAGTAGCATGCACTAAACATTCCAGAGCAACACACTCAGCTGCTTAACCAGCTATATTAGTGTAGGGAACTGCAATGGAAATCTTTTAAAAAATAGGCATTAGCTTTGGAAACTATTCCTCTTCCTTCCTAGCCTCGTGGGCTGATAGACCTTGATTTTGTCTGCCAGCAACCTAAAAATGTATTTTGAAGAGAAAAGCACAGAGATGGTAACGTACCAAAGCATCATCATTTGCTTGGGTAGGCTAAAGGGGCGAAAAAGGGCAAAATGGAGGCATCTAGTTAAAGAGTGGCATCCACTTAAAGAATGGCCTCCCATGTTCCAGGGTGAGGGAACATAGCTGACTTTGAAACCATCTGTGCTACACTGTGCATCTGAAACATTCAGCAAGAGAGTCACCCACTGACCTCTGCTGGCATAATCCAGTTTGTTCTTTTACACCTTTTTGTGAGTGCAGCTCTTGCATGGCTAATGGCGTGAGCAAATATGGAGATTTTGGAAACATTGCCTGCTGTTCTTTCATGTTCTTGTCCCCTAAAGCATCTTAAAGTGAGTAAAAAGATAAAATGTTCCCTGTCGAGTATAGGCTGGCCAGCCTGTGAGTGCTAAACACCGGCACCCAGTTAATGCTGAGCTTTGTCTTAGATGTGTATGAATGTATGGGCTCCAAACACTGAAGAGAGGACAGCACCACCCTTTTATGCTTGGGTCCCACTCTTCTTCCAAGTGATAAGTCTGGGGCTCCTAACCCCACAAACACTTTGGGAGTGGCAAACAGTAGAGGAATTGTATGTTTGAACTCAAAAATGTAATGATGTGTACTAGCGGTAGGAGTCCTGAAAATGGGAGATGAGATGGGAACTAGGAATCCTACTGTGACTGATACTTATAAGAAGTTGTGGATATTGAATTTGTAAGAAAATATGTCTAGAGCATAGAGCTACAGTCATATTAAATCAGATCTACTTTTTGCTGTTTGGTACAGGCTTCCTTCCAGGTAGAATTGATCGAGCTCTGATTGTAAGGATGGCAGACAATTCTGTTACATGAAAAAAATAAACCAGAAGTCATGGTATGATCGGGATGGGGTAAGAAAGCATTGTCTCTGTCTGTCTATTAGTAGTACTTTCGTAGTGTTTGTACTCTTCACTTGAACTAGGAAAAGAAGTCAGCTAGACAGTAGATCCAGCTGTGTTGAGATGTCCTGATACAGTCTTTCCACTGGAGTATGTCTAAAGGTAAAACTTATATCTACTCCTGAAAGCAGATACAAAATGCTACTGAAACCAGAGATTTTTGTTTGGGTTCCATTTAGTTTTACATCCTGTCCTGCCAATATCCTTGCAGGCAGGGAGAATGAAATTATGTGAATTATGTGCTAGGTTGTGTCAAGAGGTTTAAGTAACAGAAGCCTATGGCAAGCATTGCTGTTTTCTTTTAGACACATATACAGTAAGAAAGCAACTATCAGCACTCATTTTGGCCTTGCTTTACCTCCTTTTGTCTGAATGCCCATGTAAAAGTGGTTTGTGAATTGCTACATAAACTTCACAATTGAGTGACTAGGGCTGGGTTGAGAGGTCTCCCACAAATAAAAATTGTTATGCATGTTTTCAGAGAATTAGCAGTTATGTCTCCTCCCTGGATATCCAAACAAGTTCCTGTTTGAAAAGAAAACTACTGGAAAGACTATACTGAAAATTTAAACATTTTAAACTTCAGAGATATTTAGATGTTTTGTATTTTATTATATAGCTGAAGTAAAACAAGTTCAGTTGGTGTCTACCATTTTGTTTAATGCCTTGGAGATTCACCATCTTTAGATATGCTCTAAAGTTCCACATCTAGAGGCTTAGCAATGTTCCTACTCAAATGTGAATGAACATAGGCACTCTTATCTTACATGATTCTTTTCTTACATAGCTTATTAGCAGAATTTAGCAGTAGGAGAGATCCTATTTCTTAGTGCTTTTGTGCTATGGGGATTTTTTTTGTTGTTGTTGAGGGGGTTGGTTTTGGTTTTGGGTATTTCTTTTTGAGGCTGGTTGTAATGTGAATACAAGTGATAACAGTGAATCATCAGGAAAAAAAAACCTTTGGAAATAAGCCAGAGTCAAATTCTTTTCTCGTGCTCTGTTCAATCTGCTTCCTCTTTAAAAGAAAACTTTCACATTAGCAGAAAAATAAATGCTTAGCCAGAGTTCTTTTTGTGTCTCTTTCAGCAGGGAGAAGGGAATGAGTGTGCCGAGCTCAATGCCCATGCTGGCTTCCTCCTGCCGTGGAGAGTTAACACTCTAAAAGCTTTTTCTTCCCCCTTTATTTCTCTTTCCATTTAATTCTTATGAAAAAGTTGTGATGTTACAAATTTAGTATTGGAAACCAAGCACAGAGTTTTGTTGTGAGGAACTGAAATGCTTTGATATAACCCTAGGTTTTTTTCTGCGTGAAGTAACTTCTAGTTTTTAAATGGTTGGTGTAGCTAGAAAACAGCACCTGTACTACAAAGCTCTGAAGAGCACCTCCAGCAAATAAAAATATACAGTATACACGATATCTATGTGCCCGTTACAGAATACAGATACAGTGTTCTGTCAAAGCCTGCTGGTATGATCTTGAACAAGTCACTTTTCCTGTAGCTGCAAGACCAAAACCCCATTCACTCACATAGATAAATTTGGCTTTAGAAAAAATTAACACTTGAATGTTCTTAACGTAATTACAATTAATTTGCATCAAGACATGCAGACTTGCCCACAGCAAAGAATAATGCCTTTTTTTCTTTTTTTTTTTCTAGGTAGCTACTAGGCACAGACTGGAAATACACACCCTTTCTTCTTGCAAGGAGAATTAGTTTATTTTTTAGACCCACTATTAAGTATATTATGTACTATAGTTGATGCAAGGGAGTTGAGAGTATTGCAGTCTGTTAGTTACAGTTTCTTGTAATTCTCACCTGGTTTTCCTGTTTCCAAAATCTCATGTCTAGCATTTGATTTTTTTTTTTTCCAGTTCTGAAGAAAAGTTATGGCTGAGATGAACAGTTTGGCTGATATCAGGCTTAACTAACTCCCTAATTAAGCCTGACTGCTGAAATATAGCTTCTGTTTTCCCCTGTACAGATGTCACATTATACTTTTAACATATTGGGATCCACGAGGAAATGGGATTCCTGCCATCTGTAAGAGTTCCCTGCTATCTGGTGATACAGCCAGCCTCGCTGGGTTCCTTTGCACCTCCCAGTATGCCACAGCTTGCTGTACAATATGCAAGACAATGTGGATTTTATAAAAGGGAGTCTCAGAAGTCCCTATGATAAATGGATTAGTTTATACAAAATACTCAACTCTTCCCCACAGTTAAAAACACCTCAGCCTCTTTCTGCCTCAATTTCTGAGCAATGATTTCTTGGTGTTTGCATGGCGCCTAAACCATGTGGACTTTATCCCTCAGTCATTGGAGAGAAGAGAGGTACTAAAAGTGGCAGACCAGGGAACGGTTGCTGCTGCTTTTACCTGTAGTAGTACTGAGCTTTGCAGTGCTGTGGTTAGTGTGTTTCCGGGAAATGGAGCACCAAAAATGCAAAAAGGGGAGAGAAACTATCTTGTAGTTTCTTTTTGTGTGAAGATCATTCAGCAAGTGCCACCAAATCCCACCACTAGTGAGAAAAGGGAGGGTATGCTTCGTTCGACAGCCCATCTGGAAACAGGTATTTTTCATCCAGTGTTGGTGAGACTGAGGTTCCTCCACATCTGTCACAACAGAAAGCTGGATATAAAGAGACCTTATGAGAGCAAATGTTACGTGTCATGAAACAGAGAAGTTATTAGGTGAAGCAAAAACTAAGGTGGATCTAAGTCTTGAGGTCCTATGTAGAGTTAATTGCCTACAGTTTACTTGGGGATAATGTGTAAGGGGAATTGTTGCATGGGGCTGTTCTGATGTCATACAGTTACAGGATGGTAACTGCACTGTGCTCGTTCCAGTGAAATCTGGTAAAGGCCAGATCCCAGTTTAGTCACAGCAAGGAGACCGAGTGGGAGATTGAGCCAACATTCTCAAGACTCCCCAGGTTTTCTTAAACTAAAGAATCAAGGGGAAGAATACAGATCGTTCAAAAATGTCAATTAAATAAGAAAAAAATCCTTTCAGGTATATGAATTGCCCCTAGTGACTCTAGGTTTACCAACACCCCTTTTTCTTTTGCCCTAAATGAAAGTCTTGCTTAACCAAAAAAACTGATGTCACAGGCCAGCAGTGATATTCGCTGATATAGATAAATTTACTTTAAAATTATTTAAGTAGTGCTTGAGCTAGGGAATTGGATTTATTTAATATAGTACCATATAACCAGAGGTGCAGAAAACATTCTTAGATGACAGAAATGTAAAGGGTTTTCTCCTGGTGCTGAGCTCCTCTGATGAATTTCCTAAGACATTGCCAATGCATGCCTTTTGTTACAGTTCAAAGAGGTTTGTATGCTAAAGTCTGCAATTGCTGAAAGAGGTGTAAATTATGCTGGAAAGTAAATATCACTTGCAGCCTCAGCTCGAACTATAGGTTCATGTTATTGCATATTTATTTATTTTTCTTAAATCTGTAAGAAGAATATTTAATCTGATCAATTGCTCTAAAAGCAAATGAAGCATAAGGCATGATTATTTGTTCATGTGTTAGTTCTCTGAGATAAAATGCTTTGTTGTATCCTGCTAATACATCCTAAATTTAGCCTTACAAGTCAGAGACTCCAGGCTAAAGCAGGCTGCTTTCTTGAGGGCTAGGAGAGACATTCATATTAGAGCACTCCTTCTTAACCTCCAGACAGACCCTTTGTCTTTATTAATGTGAATTATTTTACTTTTTACAGCAGATATCCCAAATTCTGTTTTGCTATCTACTCCATGGCAATTGAGGCTTCAGAGGGTTGGCTATTTATTACTTAATAGCCATGGATAGAAATACAGTAAATTCTTTACAAAATAAAAATCAATACTCACTGACATACTGCATATTGAAGAAAATAATTGTTTATGGCACACAGCTTAAGCTGTTCTGGTAATCACGTTGAAAAATACAATATTTATTCATTAGATCAAATTTAATGAGGCCTCCTGGCAGTAATTATAAAAATTACTGTAGCAGTAAATTACTAATGAGTTGTGATGTGCTTCCTACCTGTGAGGAAGGACTGGGGGTTGAAAAAATTGATATCCAGACAACACTAGGGAGGGTGAGATCTTGAGGCTAGGAGTCAAGCTCAGAGCAGTGCAGAAGTTGTTCACTGCACCGGAATGGTTAAACTTAAAAAAAAAGAGGAAAAAATAGCAGAGAGACTCATAATCAGGAAATTCACTTTAAATAGAGGGTAATTTTAGGTTTGTTTCCAAACAAACACCTATAGTCAAGGGAACAATGTTATCAATGGCAGAGAGAGATTTCTGTACATCATCTTGCTACAAAAGCAGCTGAGGTGACCTAATTTACTGTAGGAGATCTTAGGCTGGAAACAGCTCCTTGCTTGTTGTAATAAAGTTTCGTGCAAAACACAGCAAAGAGGACAATGTTTTCTTAGTGCCCTTAAATCTACAGAACAGTCATCTAAGACGCAGAGCTAAGACAAAGGTTGAAATCCCCCACCAGCTTGCTTTGATGCAAGGGGGGTTTGACCTGGATTTCTTTCTTCTGAGACAAAGCTTTAAGGAATGCAGAGGCTTTTGGTAGCAAATGGTACGCAGTATGAATAACAGCAAGGCATAAAGGTGTAAAAATTGTGCCACTTCTATCAAAGTCCACATTTCTGCTGAGTACAGGGTGTTGCTGCAGTAGGAGAGGCTGGCTAGAGAAAGGGGTTCTGCTGCATGCCAAAATTAATGCAAAAGTGCATTGGCATGTAGTGATGTTTTTATCTGTAGCTTGTAGAGGTGCCATGGATTTGACAGGTGGCCTTTGGTATTGCAAAACAGCGACTAGGCTAGCTTTTAGTAAGTATTTGCTGCAAAAGATTGATTCGGGGGTTCAAACACCACCCAAAATCAAATAGAAAAAGGCTGTGAATTTTTATCTCTCACAGCACAGAACTCCTAAATATACTCTTGGGGCTTGAAAAGGAGTGGGAAAATCTAGCATGATTTATCTCCTCCTTATGCTGGTATGTTGTACTAAAAGGAACCATAGGGCAGGAATACTTTCAGACACTCATACATATTGTGAAGTCAAAAGGGAGAGAAGAGTGTCCACTCACCCTGGAGTCATCTTCCAAAACCCTTGAAAGAAGCAGAAATGCAGGTCCCCTGCACACAGTCTGCTTCTGTGCAGAGATGCTGGCTTTTGTGGAGCTATGGGAAGCGGAAAGAACCCCTAAGAGTCAAGCCTTACGGTACTGAGCCTGAGAGCCTTTACGGCTTTAGCTCCATATCTAAATAAATGCATGCATTGAAAATACATACAAAGCCTCGGGCAAGCTCATCAGTGAACAGCAACAGGTCAGCATACAGCAGGACTATTTTTGCAGTTTCCATAGTTTCAAGAAAAGGTTACCTCTTTGTTACCCCCTTTAAAAAGGAGTGGTTTGCAGTGGTTTTACTAATTCACATTATCTGTCTTCTTGTAATTGAAATAAGGCAAGAAGAGCTTTTGCTGTGATGCAATTACAAAAACATCTCTCAACCACCCAGAAATTAAACTTATTTAACTTAATTGCCACAAAATCCACAGACCTGCTCTGTCTTTACTGTTATGTCACACTGCAGAGAAAAACCATCTGGTTTTGGCTGTGAAGATGGTATCTCGGCTGCTCGAGTGCTTCTTTTCCTAGCGCTGCCATGCGTTTCCTCAGTGACCTCAGGAAATTCAGTCTTCCCCTGTTTCTCTTTTTAAAGCATGGAAATCCTCTCCAGGCTTTCCCCTGCAGTCTGGTCCTGTCTGAAAAAGAAAATAAAGTGTGTTTTTTTATTATTAGCTGAACTGAATTTGGCAATGGACAGATGTTCACTTTGCATACAGCTGTGCTGGCTGAAGATACATTTTTCTGTCTTTCTGGAGGCTAAATTAACACTGATAGAAAATTCTGCGGTCTTCAGAGAAAACACTTTAGAAATAGGAATTATTGTGGGTTGGATTTTCAGAATTGCTGTCAGCCACAGCTGAAATCAGTGGAAGCTGTGAGCTGAAAAAACTGAAACCCTGAACTACAGTAGTTTACATGAATGTAGAAGTTGTTAGTGGCTGGCACAGGATTTTGGATCAATCTACATTAAAAGCTCTCAGGTAAATACAAAAAGTAGATGTGGTAAAATGCTCCTATTTGGTTTTGCACTTTGGTTGTTTGGTGACCTGTTTTGGGTTTGTTTTTTTTTTAACTGCAGAATTCAGGTCTGAGAGGGCTACAAGCTTTCACCACAGGCTGTCTGATTACTGTCTCATGATGCAAAAGACATTTTCAGTTAGTATTGTGAATTCTTAGGGAATCTTGCAGTGGCAAAATGGGAGCAATTTACCCAGTGTTTCTTCTTCTACACCTATGACATTAATTTAGTGTGTGTGGAGGGGGATACTGTGAAACAACCCAAAAACTAAAAAATGATGATGAAGCTTTTAAGAGAGACTGTCTCACAATCTGACATAAGTAGTAAGATTGTTGCTGTGCACTATTGCTATAATTAAATTATATTATGCTATTGTATTAAACTAATCCATCAGTAATACTGTACTTAGCAGTAAGATTTTGTCACATAAACATTATGAGCCTTTAAACTTCTGCATTTTGTCTTGCAAAATCCAGGGAAAATACAGAAATTGGAGGAGCAGAATATAACATGAAAAGCTATAGCTGTGGAAAAAGGCCAGCTGGTTCAACATGCCAGTCCTTTTAAAGCAGGTAAGTAGAGTGTTAGAATACATTTAGCAAGGGTGGAACATGAGATGCATGCATGAGGAGCCTGCTATTACTTTGAAAATGTTAGATACCGATCTAAAAATTCTCTTTTTAGCATTTTCCCAAACTTCAGAACACATAAGGTTAAATCAGAAGCTGCTGAGAGTAAACTGTTAAGAAAAACATGCAAATAATAACTGAAATGAAGCTGCAATCTTTTATCTAAACAGAGGCAGAAAAAGAAGGGGGCTACAGATCACTTAGACTATGATCAGTGTAACAGGGCAGCTGATCAGAGGAATGCAGTCTTTAGAACAATGTTAGCTTTTGCAGAACCAGGAAGCAGAATAATATTTTTTAAACTGAAGACTTCATTCCCATCGTAACAGATCAAACCATCATTCAGACCAGCAGATCCTGTCCTCTCTCAGCCTGGTAAGCTGCTGTACATTTATTCTGGTGCTAGATCTTTTCCAAATGAGTTACTGGTGCTTTCATCCACATCCTGTTGACAGCTATCCCTTTCTCACCTTTGCAAAATACAAACTGTGTTAATTGTTCCTTTTTGTTACCATGAACAATTACTTGGATTTTAGCAAAAATTATCACAGAAAATGACAAGCAGATTTCTGTCCCTTTGCTTACCTCTCCCATAGATAGCATGCAAACACACTCTGTAAACTTGCTGTATGCCAAACTGCTGTAACTGGGACTACAGCATTTGCTTTCCTTCCTAAATTTGCCTCTGCCTTTAAGTGTTCACTGAACCATCTTAGTCTGCAGTCCTTGTGATCTAATTGTGTCCGCAACATGCCGGGATGGACATGCTAATCATAAAGGGTTCAGATGTATACAGGGGACCTCTTCCAGCTCCTGGGGGTAGGAACAGGATGAAAACATTATGAGACTTTATTAAGTCTTACAAGACTTATAAGACACCCCTTGCCTCTGGCAGCCTCAGGGGTGGGAATTAGCCTTTACAGGGAGGTTATCACCTGTAATACATATTTATGCTGTGTCCATCGTGTATAAGAATGCTCTCAGTAAAACTTAGGCTAGGCTGTAATAATACTTTGCACTTCTTTGTTGCCTTTCATCTGAGCATTTCATTGTGCCTTTAAAAGCTTTCATTAGCTAAAATTCACAACCCCGTTGTGCAGTAACTGTGCATTAACACCTCCACCATATGCAAAATACAGTTCAGAGAAGCAAGGACTGGTGTAAGTGGTTTAAAAAGCTGGAAAGAATGGGGGGGTGGGGAGGAATTGAATTGATTATCCCCACATCTATGTGCTAGCCCTGTGTTTTCTATCTAAAATATCTTAGGCTTGGATTGATGTTCTGGCTGCATTCTGCTACATTTTTAAATGCTGATGTGTGTCAAATTTAGCATTGTTTCGAAATTCTGAAGACGTTCATTTGCAGGTTCATTTATTATCTGCTGGAAATCTGCCCTTTATAACTGGATGCAGATATAACCATGAGAGTGATATAATTGCCTGTGGATCTAGGTATGTATTTTCAGTATTGTTAAGCTACAGGGTCTAGTTTCCCCAGGATATGTATGACTCTTGTGAATACCAGTTACATTCATGAGAACAGAATATGCCCCTAAAGCTACAATGTCCTTCGTGCATAGCCTCCAATCCTCTACAAAGCTTACATTTCACAGGATTCAACATTATTGGTTCTTTTGGGATCAATGAGAAACTCACCACCCATCTCCAGTATCTCTGAATTACAGAGCAGAACCAGATCAAACACAGAAGAGTTCCCTCATTTATCCTGCCTCTGTAATACATCAGAGTGTGTGCTGCATTCATTTTGTGTAGGCGGGCTGGTGTCTAATGTACTCTGTGAACATATTTATAAAGGATTAACCTGTGCCTGGTGTTCCTAAAAACTGATTTAGTTAAAATACATATTTTATTCTACTTGTCTCAACCATACAAATCGTTCCTGTTTAGCTTTGATATTAGTCATTTTTGCTGTAGTGTAACACTATCAGTAGTCCTGCTATGTATGACAGGCTTTTTTTCCCCAGCCAATACTTCTTAGTGCATTGTATCGTCTGCGTCTGAGAATTTTAACCTGCAGTGAAAGTGTTCACGAATAGAATGTGTACTGCTTAGCAAATGCTGGAACACTGAGGGTTTGAAAAGGGTGTTCTTGCTTTCAAATTGTTTAGAAGCAAACTGGGTGTAGAAGGTCAGGAACCACAGGTGCTGTGAAGGACCTGGATGCACTTTGTACCTGGAACGCTGTGTGTGAGCTCACACACACTGACCTGGCATCTGCCACACTAGGAAGGATCCAGTAAAGTGAAGCTCCTAGACTGCAAACAACTGCAGCCCACCCCTCACACCTGCTCCAAGTTAAGTATGTATGTTTAAAAATATTTACTTTGATACAGGCAATATTTAGATATTCATTTTGTGTAGGGGAAGGATTAAAAGGAAATACAAATGAATAGCTTGACAGTAGGGAATTCTGACCCTCATCTGCAATATGTGACGATAGCTCCAAAATGTTAAGGGCAATTTGAGGAGCTGCCAACTAGGAACTTGGGATAAAAATAAGAAGGGCAGACTTCTGATGAAGGATTAGCGGTAATTTATTAGAGTAATCAAGCACAGGGAAAATGACCAGAGTAAACACTGGAAAACTTGTTATTTCACAGGTTTGACAGCCAGAATTAAGATTTCTTCTCATCTTGATCTTCAACCTGAAATTCAGGGCTTGGTTTGGTTTTGGTGTTTTGTATTGTGAATTTTTTTAGTTTGTATCAGCCTGTACTGGGATAGTAACTGTGTGAAAAAGGTTATAGAGTTTTCAGTATCTTCTGATGGAAAGGAATAGTGGTAGTTGATTAAATTTTTGCTGCTTATCTGGTTGCCATTGAATTCAAGGAGTTCAGCCCACTCTAAATTCTGTTCTTGATACCATGTAGATACACTTGTATGTCAGATGTTATTCGTTGTACCATTAATCCATCTTATCCGGATATAAGAAAACACAAAAATCAGTGGGTGTAGCGGGGGAGGAAGATTCTTCTCAGCAGCCCATCAGGCAGTTTTTCTAGTTCATTTTCTTCCCTATTGTTTGAAAGGAGCCTGCAAATGTTTCTTTTTCTTGCCAAGACAGTGTGATACTTTTGCCCTGGCACACATTATTGTGTTTTTTTCCTCTTCTTGTGTTTTGAGTGCAGCTGAACAACAAATTCCTCTCTGTTTAACAAGCAACTTCCTCATATTAAAAGTTTTTTCCATACTGAAGTATCTTTTTTTTTATTTCAGCACAGCTCTGCATTTGTATTTGTTAATTAAATACTGACAAGTGAATAACAGCAAGTGCAGCAATATTGTGTGCCTGTGGGCTTTCAGATCAGCCCCTCTGGAACCTGTCTGTGTGTCTCAAGGAGCCACAGCAGCAGCTGTGCTTTGAGAGTCAGCAAGTAAGACAGCAAGTCAGTATTCAGGAAACAGTAGTGGCTCCCTCAAAAGAAATCTAATCTCTTTTCTGCTATTCCCTGTGCATAAGATTTAACAGTGCTCTCAGAAATTTCATGCAAGTTACACCCATTTCCCTGAAACCTAGATAATTTTAAGTTTTACAGCAGCAAAATAATTTGCTGCCTGTTTTCTCACCAATGCAAGAGGCTTCCTTGAAGTGGAAGTTGGCTCATCGGAGGCCATAGGAGGACATGGATAGATGGATGGATGGATGTGTGTGTACGTGCATCTGGAGTTCTTTTGTTCTCTCCCTGTTAGCTTTGACTGTTAAAACAGCCATTTCAGTAATTTCTTGGCTGGCTTTGCAGGGAAAAAAATCTTGGTCTTTGCTGCTCCTGGAAGAGAGGTTGTCATAATGTTGCTCCCCCACTTGACTGACAGACACCTTTGCGAACACACAGCATGTTTCATCTCAAAGCACTCGATGAATATCCTTAACCCCCCCCTCTGGACCAGCCCACCTCTACTTGCAATGCTCCTTGTCTTTTCTCACAGGATTGCAATCCCTGCCTTTTGTTCCTCCTTCTCAGGAGTTAATACCTCCCCACCTTACAAGTCAGCAGCAGATTCTGTCAGTTTAAAACCCCAAATAACAAACACTCCTACCCTGAAGGCCTTTTCCTTTCAAGCATGTATTTTTCTAGCCTGCAAGGCAGTCAGTGCCATAACCCTGAGTTTTCAGGGAATAGTTTCTAAGCCTGTATCTGTCTATCATGAATATCTTCCAAAGAGGGAATGAACATCCCCTCTTCTGGCAGCTCCTACATTTTGTGGCTTCCTGCCCCCCTTTCCCGCCACCCTCCACTCCTTATAAGCCCCTGCACTTCATCCTGTCTACATGTAATGTCTCCTTTCAAATCCTCATTTACTGCTGCTGTCACCTCAGCCCGCTCCAGCCCTTGCCTGTCAATGCAGTCACAGCCCAGAACCCAAACATTTTTGCCTCTGTTAAGGCATCCCATTGTTGGTCGTTTGCGGATTTCCAGAAAGTTGGATGACCCTTGACACAAGTTTCTAATGTTTCTCTTCCATCCACACTCTATTTCCCTATCTGTTGGATTTTTCTTTGAATTTCTGTGGCCTGAAAAACAAAGCATCAACTTGTTTTTTTACTTTTACCCGATTTAATGTTGGTGGCATCCCATTCCCACCTTTCTCGCTGAGGTCTGGTTTTTTGGAGTTTTTTGGGGGAGTATTTGGTATTGCTTCTTGCTTCCTAACAAGCTGCTGTTAAGAAATGCTAGACATATCTGACTTGGGGATAGTTGACTGTCTCTAAACCAGAGACAGGAGACTGCTGGCTCAGGGGCAAGAGGCGACTCCTTCACAGAAACATGAAACACTAGGTGACATATAGGGTGAGTTTAAAAAGGGAAGCATTAACAGAATTCATGTTCATTTCAGAGACACAGAAAAGAATCCCAAAGATAAACTGAAGATCTGAGATTATTAGGTGATCTGACATAATCTCTGTCATTTAATCACTTGTGTTTGCTGTTTATGACACATTTGCTGAGCCCAAGATGCTTAAACTGTGCACGTATTCGGATTTTTTCCCTTTACCTCCTCACCCTGCCCCACCTTACTTTGAAATGGCAACTGCTTAGAAATCAAAGGGTTTTTTCTGATGTCTCAGATGGTGGCTTGTCAGGTAGGTATATGAGACAGAGGGGTTTAAAAACAAGGAGGATAGAACTATCATGATGACTGAGGCCTTCTCGTGCTTTGCAGTGCGCATAATAGAGTGGTTTAGAGAGGATGTTCTTCCCCGAAGGAAGCCCATGGCTCCTGCTACAGGCAACACTTACTGTGGGGTTTTAGACAAGGCAGTGATTCAAGTTTTGTTTTCCTTCTGGTTTTTTGTGGGTTTTTTTCATCTCCCCAAACCCAAGGGACTGATGGCCAGGCAAAGCTGACCACTAGTCATTGCCGTGCACTCTCTGGTGCTCATGGCATACCTCCCTTTTACCTGTTCCGCAGTCCATCCCCATACATGCTCTGCTCCAGCAGGGAGGCTGTTTTGGAGCCCAGCTGCATAACACTGCATCACAGCAATGATTTTGCTCCCTGGTGACTCACTGCGTTTTGCACCTGATGGTAAAAGATAACCTGTCACCTTAAATCCTACTAGTTCTGCAAGACAGCTTTTATATAATCAGTGGGTACTTTTACCCTCTTTTGTCCAAACATGAGTATAAGGTCCAGCTTGACTCCCCCGTGCATTTTTTTAAAGAAAGCAGCTGTGTTGTCCTTCAGGAAAACAGCTTGTAATTTAGCATTACTGCATTATATCCCCTAGGCAACGCTTTCTGTCTTCAGGACATATATTTATCACAGACATCACAGTATCTCTATGGTGGTTTAGTTTTCCATCAAGGGAAGCTAAAAGAGCATTTAATTCTGTAAAGCTATGATTGATCTTCACTACAGTGTACCTCTGGTGCTCTTCTCAATGTCTCTTCTGATGAACAAGATTTCTTCTTCCATTTTTGATCTCTCAGAAGTCTGTACTGATCTCAGAAGTGTGGGCTTGTTTTGCCTTCTAGTGCTACCTGTCTTTGTGCTTGGAAGAGCTTTCCTGTCCTTTGGTCAGCTCTCCAGTCCTCGTTCACTCCATCAGTCAGTGGCTCTTTGCCTTACTCAGGCAGCTCCTGCAGAGAGTTGAATGTATGTCAGCAAGTAAATAACCTGCCAGCATTGGATGGCTTTCACTTCTTGTTTTCAGTTCCATCTTTGGTATTACAAAACAGTTGTGGAGACTAGGTAGATGGACACATCTTAAGATGCATTAAAATAAGATGAACAGAAAAATGACATCCCCATTACTTGCTCTGAAACTTTTCTATGTTCTTAATGCAAGCTGCTTTGTTAATTACTACTACTTCTGATGACCATTTCACCCTTGAGCTCAGAGCAGTACCGTTCTATTGTTACAAACTCTGATCCCAAAAGACACAAGAAACCAAGTTTGGTCTTCTTAGTAGCAGATACTATGCACTACAGCACTTGTCAAATCTTTTTGATCAATTCACACAGCTCGAGACAAAAGCAAGCAAGGAAGAAGTGGGAATGCAAATTTTAGAGAAATCTTTCAAAGGCTGCAGTAATTGGCAAGGTAAATGCAAGGCTCTTTCTGCTTTTCATAACACTGGTAATATCAGTTTATGATAAAAAGCTATTCTGAGTTACACAAGAAGGTAAGATATTTGCCAAAAAAATTCTTTAGTTTGAATTCTATTTTTTTATGATGGACATGAAGTGCCATCCATACTGAATGACTGTTGGCATGCAACTTACCACTGAGCAACTGTATGTTGATGGATAAGCCAGTCTCATCCAAGTGTCAGGAAGATTATCAAAAAAAAGAGCTGTCTGTAGTTGCTCCATCTCTGAGGAGATTGCCAACTCACCCTAACAAAAGAAAACATTAGTGTGCTATTTGCGTCTCACAAAGAGACTGTGATAAGATGACATGATAAATGATAGAGGGCTTTTTTTTCCCCAGTAAAAACACATAAGGTAGCTAAATCATCAAGTGTAAAGAATATTTTGGCTCTTGCAACTGGGGTGAGTAATTTATTTTTTAAAAAGGGGAAACAGTCAGAAAAACAAGAGTGTAGGTTCTGGGTTTTCTGTATTTCTTAGAATCACTCTAATTGCATTAAGTAATTATATGATATAGTAATTCATATACATACGCATGGAAGCACCCACCTACGCATATGTACAGGGAGAAAATGATAAGGGGGCCAAATTACTAACTTGCTTTCAGATATCCCACAGAAAATTGTACATGCAATCAAGCTACTATTCTGCTGGCTTGCTTGTGCTAATGGCTATTTGAATGCCCATGTTTTGTTACTATGAATTAAAGATCGAAAGAAAGGTAATTTTTCAGGTGGTGAAAAAGGAGGTCCCTTAAAAATACTAGCCCTGTGTATTAGATTTTCAGTACCTAGTTTTGGAGTGGTATACATTAACTACAGCTCTGCATGCATGTACCACAATTGCCTGTGTAAAATGTTATCAAGCTACTTGGTTGCCCAGTTCCATGATTGAATATATATTAAATGTTAGTGCAGCAGGTACATCACTGTTTGAGATTTCTAGATATTATGAAAATTTGGCTGTCTATGGTCAAGAACATTACATGTTGCTACTCAACACTTCGTTGATGTTGAGAGACGTGTTATTACCAAAAACTGCCAAAGATATGTGATCAGTTCACCATGTCCCTCTGACCTTGTTCATCACTCTCAATAGATGCCAGTGAGATGGGCAGGACTTGGGTGTTACTGATACTGCACCTTTACCTGCAGTTAATGGCCATCTCCATATGACAACCAAATGTCACATACTGATGGCATTTAACACAATGTGAACTGTGACCCTTATCCAGCGGGTATCTATATGAAGCAGAGTTTGTTTTCAGCACCAGAGGGTCTCTGAGGCATCAAGCAACTCCCTTCTCTCCTGTGGATTGCCCAAAACACATGTGAACACACAGTATCTAGCAACCAGATCTCTTAGCAGTTGTAAACAGAAGAGCCAAATGGCAGAAGAGAAGAATGTCTGACCCTTACCTCCGTGTCTGCACTGGAACAGGAGTCAGACCATAAACAGAGGCTTTGCATTTTGCTTCCTAGTACACAGAGAAATAGAGGATTTCAGTCTCCTGAGTAGTTTCATGATAATTTTTTTCACACAAATTAAAACAAATTATTTGATATATGGAGATGAGTTACATGTTTGGAGTAGGCAGTTTATGAAAGCACAATTTTTTAATCAATGAAATCAGAAATAAGCTTACCAAGTTATCACTCACAGTGCCTGTTACTGGCATCTAGACTCATGCTGTTTAAACCCATGCATCCCCTGAGATTAGTAAAGCAAAGCACACATATCTTCAAACCTAAATTAAGTTCTTGAAGAGAATACCTTACCTCATATATCAGCAGATCCAATCTCATATTCTGGAAAACAAATCAGTTTATGTGAGTAGCATTCTTCTGGTGTTTGGATAAAATAGCTGATCTCACTTTCTTCTGAATGATTTTTTTTTCTCCATGTCATTTAGCTCTGCCTTCATCCTCAAGAGATACCACATTGCATGAGGCAAGTGTCTTGTGTATCCACTTCTGCATAAATGTAAAGGAAATTATAAATGTTATGTAGTGAAAGGATACTGCCTTTATGTCACAGAATGAAGGATATGGAGTATTTATCCTGTGAAATAGAGAAGGAGCGGAAGACTTGTGCAGGACCATGCTGTTAGGAAGAAAAGCAAATTCTGCCTTATAGTTTGGAAATAATAGCATTTTGCAACCTAACAAAGGATCCTAAATGGCCTAACGCTATTAATATATTGTAACAGTCCAGCAAGATTTTTTTTCTTTGTGGTGCAAAATAGTGCATATATTTATGGCTCACATATACTAGAGATCCCTCATTGCAAATTTCAGATTGAATCCCTATAAAAAACAGGTATGAAAATATCTAATTCTATTGAATTAGAGAGAAAAAAGGCCATAGGAGAGAAAAAAAAGCCCCTAAACATAAAACCACTGACATCACACCGTCTTGTGACAAATTTGCAGCCTGCTCTATGTTTTGACTGACCTTGTCTTCCACAGCTTGGGAGACTCCTTTCCCAGTGACTGAGTATTTGAATTGCAGCTCTAATAGCATATGGATGGAGCATGTTGTTTGCAGTTATTACAAAAGCAATCTCCACATTGGGGTGCAGGCCATAACAGATGGGGCTTTGGGGAGGTAGCATTTTATCCATATTTTTATAGTAGCCTTCATAATCCAGGTTTGAAGAGAGTGAAAACCCAGAAGCAAGCGCTGACTTACTATCAAGCTGTCAAAGAAATAATAAAAACCTTGTCAGTAAGACACTGGTGGCAATCCTCACTAGACAGAATAAGGATCTGCTTAGGCATAAATGAAATTGTTCTATTATGGAGTCACTGTTGAGAACAAGACTTTTATATCACTTTTATATCCGTGGAAATTAATCTAATTTGTTCCCCATTTTAATTAGCCTCTTTATGTCACACCCAAGTTCCAATGCTTGCAAGAAAAAGAAAATGGAATTTTCTAATAATTAGATTATCCTTCTAAAAGAAAACAGCAGAAAAATAATTTTAATTTAAAAAATAAAGAGGCAGAAATATTTTAAAAGAAAAATATTATTTCTTCTAAATTACCAAGTGCTGCTCTCTGGTGTAACATTATTATTCTGTGTAGCAACTTATTAAATGAAGCAATTTATGGTAGCATCTCTGAAAAATGGCATCCTTTATTGAAATGAAAGCAGGTAATAGCATAAGGACTGTAAAATAAAAAGGCAGAATATCTTCTTTTAGACCATTACAAAAATACATGTATTGTCTATTTGAAAATCAATACGGTACCATAAAATAAAATGGAGCTGTGGTATCATCATCATAATTTCTATTTCAAATAGTTTGCTGAGAACCAAATTGTGTCTTTTATGGAAAAAGAATGACAAATGCTTTAATTCAATATCACACGTATTTGTATATATGAGCTGAAATTCTGCTGCAACTCAAAGCTGTTAGGCAAATATTTTAGTATCACCACAAGTTTAAAAACAACAGACGTGGGAGTACATCCATTTATTTACACTTGTACTGACTTAAAATTCAAAATGCTATTTGATGCTTTTAAAGTACTGCTGTGGGATGTTAAATTACTGCTGAATTCTTACTGTTCTGAGATACCTTTCAACCTGCCAAGATGCATGATGATGATGATGATAATAATAATAATAATAATAACAGCAGTAGCGTGGGGATCTTTAAAATAATGTGGGGCTTATTCCTGTAAGATAAATACCATTTTCACTAACCCCCGTTTTATGATTCAGCATTTCTGATGCAACAAAGTGAAATAATGAAAGTAAAACAACAACAGGTTTGTGTGGGATGGGAAAGGGAAAACGAGCACGTGCATTGTCAGAATTTCTGCAGAAATTGTAGGGGGAAAAAAAGCTCATGTAAGTGGCACTTCCCTCTCCCTCCTCCCCCCGGGGAAAATTCCTCCTCTTGTTTTTAGTGTTCGCTACATTTCCTTCTTTTATTCCTTTTTCTGATCTTGTCCTTTTGTTCCCCATGTCTCCTCGGATGCTTCTCCTTCCTTCCTCGCAGCGGGAGACTCCTGACGGCCGGGGACGGAGAGCTGCGGCCGGATGGTGCGAGGCTTGCAGGTGAGCTGGGGGCAGCGGCGGCTTGGGAGGAGGGATGGGAGCGCAAGACTTGCTGCCTTGTGTGCCAGGGCCTGTTGCACGCCCGCCTCCCTCTTCGGCGTGCCTCTATCCCAGGGACAGGGTGTGGATGCGGCGCTGGGAGCTTCCTACACCCGCCCTCCTAGGGACTACGGGGGAGTAGGAGGAGGTGAGATGGCAAATGTGTTAAGTGAGGACAGGGGCTGTGAGCCACCCCTCTCCGCCACCCTCGGCGTGCATGGACTGGGAAGGGGCTTTCCTGCTACCTGCTACCATCACCATCTGTCAAACCCCGAGTTCAGTGAGGGTCCCTCCGTCCGCCAGGCGTGGCCACCGCCACCGGCGGCGATAATCACCAAATGCCTCCCACAGAGGTGGAAGGGAGAGGACTTTTCTGCCTCCCTCTTACCGAAATAGTTTTGTCGCCCACGGCCTCTCGGTCATTATCGCCGCTCGGCCCCAGCCCTGCGGGCACAGCACTGCAAGGAATCTTTGCATTGCTAAGGGACCAGAGGTCACCGCTGCAGGGAGCCAGGGGCTGGTTTATTAAACGGCTAGGTCTATTTAAAATGTAATTCCTCAGGAAGAGCCGTGTGCTTGTGGCCATTTAAATGAGTAGCAGAGCGTGCCCGTTCATGCCCATGTTTGCTTTCCCCAGGCACAAGCCCCGGCTCGGCGGGCGGACCCCGGGGTTGTGGTCGGCCGGGTCGCCCCAGCCGCGCAGGGCTGTGACCTCTGCGGGGCTGCCTCCTGCCTGTGTCACACCCCTGTCCCCGCGGTGGGAACTGCGGGAGAAAGTGCAGGATGCGCCTCGGTTTTGCTGACTCCGACGCAGCCGCGCTGGCCTCTGGGCTGGAAATGAGCGAGCTCACACAGGCAGGGGCCCGGGAGGGAGGCTCTGGGCCGGGTTACGGGCTCTCCCCGCCGGGCACCTGGGTGTTGGCAGCGGGGTGCCGGGGGCGCGGCCCTGCCTGGGGAATCCCCTACGCCCCCACTCCAGCGTTAACGCGAGCGTCTGCGAGAGGTAAACCTCCCCCGGAGGTCGGGGCTGCCGTCACAGCCCCGCAGCGCTGCCCGGGGCCGGGCCGGGGGGTACGCGCTCTCCCCGGGGCTCCCTCCCCCGGGGCCGGGGACAGCCGCTCTCCGCCTCCTCACGGCACCGCCGGGGTGGCCGCCGGCAGGGGGCGCTCTGGCTCCGGGAACGCGCCGCCGCCGCTCCGGACGCGTCCCGGCCCGCCGCGCCTCGGGGAAGGGCACGGGCGGGGGCACGGCCATGGGTATGGCCATGGGCACGGCCACGGGCACGGGCACGGGTGGCTGCCCGGGGCGCCCCGCAGGTACCGCGGGGGAGCCAGGAGGTTACGACCTCTCGGGCAGAGCCGCCGGCCGGGGTGCACTGCCCGGCACCCCGAGCGCACCTGTGCGGGCGCGGGGAAGGCGGTGCCCGCCGGCCGAGGGGCCGGGCCCGGCCGGGGGCCGTGGCGGGGCCGGTGGAGCCGCAGCCGCCGGCAGAAGTTGGCGACAAACGTGTGGTGGCCGGGGCTGCAGCCGCGGCTTTCTTTGTGCGTGTGTCTGTTTTGGGTGACATTCCCTCCGCTGCGCGGGTGGCTGGCGGTTCTTCCCATGTTTATTGCTGGAAGAGGTTATTCTAAACAAGAGGAAGAGAAGAAAAGCCTTTGTAATTTTGAGAGAGGTTTTTTAGAATACACTGTCGAAAAGCAATTTTTTTCAAAAATTTTTTTGGGTTTTTTTTTTGGAATTGGAGAGTTTCATAGCATTCGGATTGATGCTCTTTTCTTTAGTACACATATGTATGCCAAAGAGATACTCGATTTCTTTGACCATATCTTTGATCATAGCTTATGATTACTACCTATATACACCTGTGTTTGTATTTTTTAAGAGTCAGTAACAAAAATTGCTTTAATTAAAAGCCATCTAAAACAAAGATTAAAAAGGACGGAGGAAAATATCATAACCTAGTAGTTAAACCACGATCTCCTCTCATGTACTATCCAAACATTTTGGACTAAACCCTTAGCAATATAAGTTGGTGTAGTGAACCTCACTCACTTACCTCTGCTGAAGACCTAATTCCTGTGCACGACATGCTCAGAATATGTAAAAATTATTGCAGAGACACAAAACCGCATGGTTTCACATTTCAAGATAAATCAAACTGAGCTAGACAAAACCAAAATAAATTCTTATTATGTACTACAGTAATTAACTGTAGTGACTGCAAATTTTTCATTCCCATGTGCACAGGCATGTACTTAACTAGAAACTGTATGTGATGCTTTAAAATGAAAAGGAGTAGTTTCTTGTTTTTTTTTTTTCTTTTTGCTGATAGATGTGCAGTCACTCTAGGAAATGTGAACAAATCTTTAAGAAATTAAGTGCATCCTGCTTTATTATTGCATAACCTGTAAAGGCTTTTACTGACTTCACCATTTCAAGTGGCTTTAAAAGGACAAGTTCAATGCTCACATTTTTGAAGTTTTATTTCTGTGGTGTTTTGCTTGACTAGTCAAATTTATCCAGTGCAGCATGGTAATCAGGCATTATTACAAGTTGTAGTTTATCAGTTTTTTTAATGGGAGGTTTCCCAAATCCACCCTGGAATGAGATAGGCTTTAGGAGAAGCGGCAGGTTCCTCACACTCAAAACCGATCACCCTGCTGACTTCCTTCCCTGGTTTTCTTCAGCAATTTCTCTAATGTGTTCAGCCACTTTGCTACAAAATAAATATTCAAAGATGGGGGGGGGGGAGAGAATGGAGGGAAAAAATAGGCCTCCCAGTGAGCTATTGATTTGAAATTTGAAACATTTTATTGATACAAGAAAAACCCAGACATAAGGAAGCAGTTTCATATTGCACAATATTTGAAAAAAATCGTGTGCATCTGTTTAGCACAATACACTGCATAATGACAGCAATCTTCCCTGTTTGTATCTATTCATCTGATTATACAGTGTAACAATTCTTTTTGCTACACATTTATTTACTAAAGGATTTTTTTTAATGGATAATAAATTAGTAAATCAGATACCATGTGCTTGGGAAAATATGTTAGTTGACTCCCTACACGCAATTCATATTTTATGTGATATTCAGTGATACTTCCATATACAGATGAAGTTATGTGCTTCCCTTGTGGCAAAGACAAAGGAAGTTTTAAATCAGTATTAAGTACTCTTTCATCTAGGCACATGTTATTTTGAAAAGCTTCAGTTTTTAACACTGCAGTGCAGCACTGATGTAATGAAGAGCTTTGACTTACTTGAAGTATAACCCAGTGGCCTTCTTTTGATGCCTTTTCCATAGCTATTTCTGCTGCAGCTTCCTGTCCTTGACCCAACGATACATTGTGAAGTTCTCCAGAGTCAATGGTAAATTCAAACTTGTTCCCTAAACAGAACAATATACTGTACTACTTTGAGCCAAATAATGAAGTGTTCAAGTGAGCATGTGTTCTACATGCAGCGTTTAAATGGCACCACATTACACAAGTCACCAAAGGGAAAAAAACAGCCCTCAAAAATATAGTTTCAATAAATCAGCTGAGCTAGGATACCGTACTGCTCTATGGCCAGGAATTTTGTATTAGCAAAATGCCCCTGTGTCTGAAAAGCAACGAAGAAGTGAAACAATTGATTCCTGCTAATGGATTCCCTACATATCGCCTATAAAAATATTTCAATGCACACCAAAGTAGATATGTTAGAAATTTATCTAAAGAAACAAAATAAATTAATGTCTCATTAAAGGTGACATTACACAAGGGCACTTGAAAGAGGCTAAGCAGAAGTCCTTACACTGGCATTGGGAGGCAGTTTGGTCAGAGGAGGGTTAGCAGGTTTTCAGTAGGGTCAAATCTATCACTCAAGTATAGTTGTGCAAGGTTGATGACTTGCACTAGTAAAATACAGAACAGCAGGCAAGCTACCTCTGATTTCAGAAAGCAGCCAGCAGTCACCCAGGCAGCTGAGTCAAGCGCTGTAACTTTCCTCAGATACTAAGTGTTATAGATGTAATGCCATCTGTGTGTTAACATGTGACAAAGGCCTCGTTTATTTCTCTGGTTTTGATAGAATTTCCAACACCAGTGGTATTGCTAACTAACTCAGTAGAAATTTCTTTTATGGTAAATGCTATGTGTTCTCGTGGTTCTTAGTAATAGCATCTATATATGGTCCAGAGGAATCTAGTGGTTCGGAATCTGTAAGGGACCAATCCAGGAGATAAACACTACTGGGGAATAGCCCTACCTTCTTTGGAAGTTTTTGTAAACACTGGACACATTTTGTTCCAAGTTACATTTGGGCGAAGTTCCCATAAATTAAGAATTACAGTTGACAGACTGTTGTGAAAAACAACAGTTAAGGTGTAAGGCCTATTCTATGGGGCATAGTATTTTATTATGACTTCTATTTGGTAGAGATCCAAGTATAACACACGTTAGGGTCACTCACAGTGCAAAATCTGTCCTTCAAAGGGCTGAGGCTTGTAATGCAAACTGACAGCACAAGTCATCCTAGACAGTCTGCTGTCTCACATAATTATTGGGTTCAGGAGATAGAACTTTTTGCTTTTCATTCTTTTAGAAATATCTCTTTTCTGGATATTCCAACTCCATCTTTTTTGCTTGTCCTTCCCAGGGGCCTTCAGTATCTCTGTTCAAGCAGCATAATCTATTCATCATTGTCCACACTTGAAAAAATACTATGTAGAGCACATTTGAGCACAAGCATGTGGATTTTGAAAACCAATGTAACTGAAGATTTTATTTAAAAAAAAACCGCTGTGTAGGATCATTATTATAGACACACTATACCCTGATTTCTCTTCATGGAGAATTAGAGAGAAAATCAAGTAAATGTTGAAACAGTGGTTGCTGTAAGTTCAGAGAGTTCACAAAGCATCAGTTTGTTTTTCTGTAACTAAAAGCTTTAGGATAGAACAGCTATGAAATTAATAGAAAATGTTTGTAATATTTATCAGTGTTTATTTTCTCTAAAGCTTTGGGTTTTACTTGTGGCCCAAATCTCCCATTTAAAATATTTTAAAATCTTTTAAAACCACACAATACAGATTCTGGATATCATAAGCTTAAATCATGAACATATAGAAACATTCCTCAGAGTGCATGAATACGTTCACAGATGAGGATTAAGTGTGTCAGCTTAGAAGATCAGCTAAGCTTTCACCAAAATATGGACAAAATTTTAACGTAAGGCTTTTTTGAAATGTCTGCCTTGACAAATTAAATGTGGACTTCTGTGTGTGAGCCTTTTAGTATGTCAATAAGGCTACAAACACTGAATTGTGCTGAGAAAGAGTATTAAAACAGCATTCCAAGGTCAGTTGAGCTCAGATTTCTCTAGAAGAGGAACAGTTTCTCTTAAGAAATTGCCAGATCAAAGTCATACAGCAAAATGCTTAAAATTTTAGAAGTCTGTTAGAACCAGATCTAAATTTTCCACTGTTAAAAGAAACAGCAAGAGAACTCCACACCATTATTTATTGCTTTGTACAGGGATGTGCTGTGTGAATCCAGAGGTGCATTCAGCTGTGTATTAGTAGGGAGCACTGAGCCACTAGAGCAGGAAAAGATAGGACAGAAATAAACTGTTGGCTGCAATTGCCCCTTGGAAAAAGAACAGGAATTTTGAGAGGGGAGAGAAGGAGTTTCCTTGGCCCCAGTGGAGTTCATTATTCTCTGGAAACAGGTAAACCAACCCTGGCTCAGGAAGATACTTTAGAATAGGAAATGTTTTGCCTTTGAAATGTACCAGATTACATGTCATTTCAAATAGTGTTCATGGCGAAGATACCCCTGGGACCACCTTACAAGAGCTTTATTTCTTGCCTGCAAATTAGTCAGTTCAAAACACTTCTCCTCTCATCTCTGCCTTCAGCTCTTAATACCACACATGCCATTCGTAAAATAGCGGAAAAGAATGAAAAGACCCTGAATACAATGGTACAATTAAAAAAATAAAACAAAAGACTGTAAAGGCAAGAACAAGATGGGTTTCAGCCGACAAGGAAAAGAATGAAATTTTGGTGCATTTTTGGAGGCATTTCAATAAACGCTCTTTCTTCCGTTTCAGCAGGGGCTCATTGAAACAGCTATGTTTTCCAAGTGGCAGGCAGACAGACAATAGCATCTAAATTATTTTTAAGAAAGCACTTAGCACTAAGCACTCACTACTACTAAATCCATCTTAGAGGAGAAGGGTGGAGGAAGAAGAAAGGTCAACAAATGTATCAAGTTCTTTGTGTAATGCCTCACTGACATTTTCCAACTCCCTCAGCTGGCTTTTATTTTTTTATTTTTTATTTTTCAGAATCCTGGTAAAATGCAGTAAAGGATTTAAGGTTATCGTCTGTCTCTCTCTAACTTCTGACATCTCTTTATAACAAGAAAGAGTCACAGCCAACCGTAACAGGAGGGCAACACAATGAATCCTGGTAAGACAGGGAAGGGGGGAGGTTCAACTTTGCTGCCCCTTTGCCCCTATTTCTTCCTCACAGAACAGAAGTGCCATCTGTTACTAGTCCTAACATGCATGCATTTGATTTCCATTCAGTAGTAACTAACACAGGAAAAAGATTATCCAGTGATCTAAAGTACTATCAGCATTAGCAAATCTTCCCATCCAGTGTTTTGTTTGCACCTCTGAAGATCTTGCAGATGAAATGGATATGGGTAAGTGCCTTAATTGCCTAGAATTATTCTGTTCTCTGGTAGAGGACCATATGGTCAAGGTGAGGAGCATGACCAGACTGAGGATATTTAGGTGCTTAGGTCAGAAAGAGGTTTAGGAAAATCAAACAAGAGGACTGATGGTTAGGTTCTCCAACCTGAATTCACTACAATCTCTATTATTCAGTGTTGTATTAAATCATCATAATAATGCAAAATCAGGTCACAGCATGTTGTGTGAGGCTAGACAGTATAAAGTACAAGCCTGTTTTGAAGTAATCTGTAAAAATGTTCTTATGCTTCACTCAAATTTGTCACACTCAGGCAAAAAGCCCAACACCACCAAACACCCTCCAGTCCAGCAAACTCAGTTTAAGATTATGATAGTTTTGGCTCAGGTATTTCTTCATAGCATCTAGTATGGGGCTGTGTTTCGAATTTGTGCTGAAAACAGTGTTGATAATTCAGGGATGTTTTAATTATTAGTGAGCAGTGCTCACACAGAGTCAAGACCTTTTCTGCTCCTCACACCACCACACCAGTGAGGAGGCTGGGAGTGCACAAATGTTGAGAGGAGACACAGCTGGGACAGTTGACCCCAAGTGACCAAAGGGATATTCCATACTGTAAGGTGTCATGCTTAGTATATAAACTAGAGGTGGAAGTTGGCTGGAGACAGCGGCTCTGGGACTGCAGCTCACGGACTGGCTGGGCATTGGCTTGGTGGTGGTAAGCAATTGTTTTTTATTTGCATTGCTTTTTCTTCAGTTTTATTTCTCTCCTTTTTTTCTTTTTTTTTTTTCTTTTGTTTTTTTTTTTTTTTTTTGTTGTATTGGTGGTGTTGTCACTGCTATTGAACTGTTGTTATCTCAACCCATGAGTTTTCTCTCTTTTACCCTTCCAATTCTCTTCCCTCCATCCTGCCATGGGGGGAGTGGGTGAATGGCTGTGTTCTGCTTAGTTGCTGGCTGGGGTTAAACCACAAAAAAGATCCAAAGAAACAACAAAAACATCTTTTCTCACTGCAGGTGCCAAAGACCATCTGGATCCTTCATTTATGCCTAGTTGTGCCTGATGTCTTACTGTTGAAAGAAGTGGGGTACAGCAGCAGATGCCAGCAAAGGAAAGGTGCCTACACAGTGCTATTTGCAAAGCAAGGTAACAATTAAACAATTGGTGCAGTGGGATTTCTCTGTTAGAGCCCTTCAGGCATTTCAGGGCTCTTTCCTCTTGCTGTCTATACCTGATTGTTTTAGCAGTCTTCATCTTCACATCTTTTCCCCTTTTGCAGTTCCTGCCTGCCCACCTTGTTACTTAAAACAGTTCTGTGGCCAGAAATTGGCCATGTTGTCAAATAGCTTTATTCCCAAAGGCTGGGGAATGACCTCAAACATGGGAGAAGCATGGCCAGTGCTGTTATAATGTAAATAAATAAACTTATAAAGTGGTTCAAGAGGCAAAACGCAGAAAATTACTAGCGAGTAGCTTGTGCTTTAGATTAGCTTAATTTGCTCAAGTCAAATCTGAAGCTGATCTGTCTGGCAAACCTACTGATGCCTACACTGTCAAAATACGTGAGACAACATTTCATTTCTCTAAATTTCCATTAATTTCATTGCCTTATTTTCTTTCTTTTCCTCCTACACCAGGATGACATTTTTGAAGTGTACTTTTAAGAGCATAATTTGATCAAATGATCCAAGGGAACTCCCTATAGATATCCATGATTTAATGCTAGATCTGTTCTTAAGGTTGGCATGCCTGACAATGGCAATTGGTTTAACACCTGTTAATTTCTAAATAATTTATATAGAGTGTTTTTTGCCAGACAGAACTGTGTCTTGTTTACACAGCTCAATCAGAAATGTATCAAATAAAGGCAGGGCCCAGCATTCTGAGCATTCTGAGCATCCCAGCCTTCTGAGCATTCTGAGCATCCCAGCCTTGGCCAAAGCAGGTGTTGGGCACCTTGGTGAAGTCAGCCATTGCGCTTGTCCTCGTGCGAGATGCTTGTAGGTGACTTCCAGATGACCTTGAGGAGATTGGACAGGAATTCACTGGTTGGCTGATTTATGCTTCAGTACTGTAGATATTCTGTGCTCTGAAAACAAGTAGGGTCAGCAACTGAATTTGAATTTCTTTGTCTTCCCTTTCTCTTCTGCATTTGGCATTTTTATTTTCTGGCTCACAGCACATGCACTAGAAGCTGAAGAAACCTCTTTTATCAGGTTAATATTTTCATCATAGTTGTGGCTCACATCCACATAGGCTTTGGGCTCCTCTGCTCTGTACCCATTTCTCACTCTTTTCAAAGGGAAGAAGGAAACTCTTGGTATGGTGCAAAACTTAGAAGAGATCTGTGCCAAATAAGAGCAAGAACACAGCTGCACAAGACTCAGCATACTTCTCACAGACAAAATGCAGTGAAGGAAAAGATGACACTTTAAGCTAAATGAGAGATCATTATACAATACTCTTTCCATTCAGCTCGTTCTAAGAGGACTATATACATGTGGCAGCAGCACTCGGGACATGAAGAGCTACTTTGAAAGTAGATGCATTTCCCAGTGTTTGAGATGAGGATGGAAAGTGAAGAGAAAATTGGCTGTCCCTGCAGAGGTGCCCCCCTCTGCAGCCACAGCAATGTCTGTGAAGTCATCATGCTTTTCTGTCCTTAACGAGAACGCAGCCTGGACTGGCTCAGAGCAAACACAGTTTGTAGGAAGCATTTCAGACTGACATCTTTCCTGAGGAGGGAGTTTTCCAGTGGCCTGGCAGAGCCAGCTGGCAGCATGAACAGCTCTAGCTGCAGCAAGGAGATCCAAGCAGAAGTACATGAACTCATCCATGTTCCATCTTACTGTGGTGAAGCAGGAAGGCATGGAAGGGAGGCCTTAAAATCATAAGGCAAAGGACTGCTCTGTGGGCTGCTTGGCCACACGTACAGGTGTTCATACACAGAGCTGTAAATGGAAGCTCATGCAGGGTTCATGCTGTACTTGGAGAGATAACTGGGCTGTGAAAGTAAGCTTTACCTTTTCAAGCAGACCAGTGTAAATGATAACTGAGGATGTAATGCAGGCAGTTGGGATCTTTACGCTGAGCCTCATGTTATCAGAGGGTTTTGCTCACTGCACTGCCTTGTGAAATGCAGCCTGTGACCAGAGGGAAAGTGGTAAGCCAGTGGTAGAACTAGATTAAAACAGCAGCATGCAAACACACTGATCTCTTCCTGAGTGGTAACCTTGAATGATTCACTGGATTGATTTAATTCAGCTTGTCCATGAGAAAATAGAGCACAGCAGTATTAACTGCAACTGGCCAAAGTGCTTGTTAGCTTCAGTGATCTTCATGGTGCTCGTTTCAGCTTCCAGGTCCTTAAAGATGTTGGCAATGTTATGATGTGATATTACACTCAGAGCCTTCTGATTGTCAAAAAGGTATTGGTAAAAGGCAAAATATATAAATGAATGCAAGAATTTATTGGTAGTCCAACTACTATTTTAAACAGTATAATAGTCAAAGTTACTTAATGAATACTGGAAGACCTCATTAAAAATAGGGGAAAATTGCTACATAAAAAGTTCCCTATTCTCTGGCTTTGTGCTTATTCCTGCAGTGTTCCTTTGGATCTTAAGATTGACACTTTGGTATCTCTCAAAAGGAATGGGGGAGTATTACAATGAGCTATCAGAGGAGGAGCGTGATACTCATGGGAGGGGGGATGTCTTTCTCCTCAGTCTGGTGCCTGATTTAGTTTTATATGTTTTCTTAACACTGTCAGCTTACTGTGATTAAATGACTTATTTGTGTCATCTATGTCTGCACTCTTCCCCACAGATGACTCTAGAGCTGTAGGCTTTTCAGTCCACAATGAATAACCATTTGTTATTACCATAAACTAAAGTTAAACTAAAATTTAGTCAAGAGAGCCTCACAGCTGAACAATTGCTATCACAGCTAAACCAACTTAAAATCTATTTAGGCCCAGACAAACCCAGGGAACTTCTGAGTCCATACACTATCATGTCAATACAAACCTTGTTGCTTTTTAATAATAATGGCTAAATCACATTTACTGGGCTATAAAGTCCCTTTTAGTCTGTGAATTGCAGAGTTCAGCATGGATTTGCAAACCCTTCTATGACTGCAGAATCACGACTGAGCAGTAGACCTTGGAAGCATTCACACTTTCCTAACTTCTTTTGAATTAGAATAATTCAAGATCTGATTGACTTGTATTTCTTCATTGCCATCAGGAGGCCAGCTAACAAAAAGTGTTTGATTTTCATCGCCAATATAATTTGCACAATCAGCAGGAATACTGTAATTATTAAACTGAGAGCTATAGGTTGTAGTGCTAAGTTAAAAATTCCTGTAGCCGCAGAAGACCAGTGTGTAACCTGATAAAGATATAGGATAATTAAGAATATGTCTGAATCTAAGACACGTCACACAGAGATGCACACTCACAGACACCATCAGATAGGTTTTACATGAGGTAGTTCACCACCATTTCTGAAATTGGCTCTGTACACAAACACAGCCAGATCTCATAGATATGTTTAGAGATTGATTAGAAAGAGAACGAGAGATGTCATAATCACATCTGTTTTAACTTTTGAGCTAAGCAATCATCTGAAGACTGGAAACTAATATCTTCACATATCTATTGCATGTTTCAATGCTATTTGCTGACTTTCTTCTGAAAAGACTCACTGAATATTCCCTTTTCTTTGACAGTCTGTGTTCACAGATGCACATCTTTAATAACAGAAACACTTGTTATACATTTCTAAAATTATCTGATCAGCTTCCTCCTATCAAGAACTTTCTCATCAACTTGATACATGACTATGTATTTTATGTATATGCAGTGTTTCCACCATGTGCAACATTAAAGATGCTTTAAAATACCTCCAGTACAATAGTACATAAATGATATATTTATTTTTAAAACTTGATTTTTCCGTGGGGAAAAAAAAATACTATGTTGATCCATCTTTTCTTGTGTGTTTTATAAGCACACACAGTTTCAACCATATTTGTAAATATGTGAATATTTTAATGTTACAAGTATAGATATTAATATCTAGGTGATCTGTTAAGTGTGGTTACTCTCAAGAACAGGACATACACACCTCCTCATCTGGAGACATCTCACCTTGAGAGGGCCACAACCTCCTAGGGCCCCTCTGCCAATATTTCACTGCCCTCATGGTGAATTTCCTAATCCCTGGTCTGAATTTCCCTTGCTCAGATTTCTGCTAGTTGCCTCCTTCCTGTCCTTGTGCACCCCTAAGAAGAACCTGGCTTTGTCTTCCCTTTAGCCTCTGGGGAAGTATTTTCAGACAGCAACAGATCCCCCTGCCCTCCTGGCCTTTTCAAGGCCGGAGAACTGCAGGGCCCTCAGCCTGTCCTAGCACGCTCTCTGCTACAGCTCCCACTGCAGTAGCACCACTATGTTAATGTCTTTCTTGTACTGTAGGAGATACAGTAATTACATGAAAATGTTTCATTTATAACATCTATTTTTTGTTCATATACTCAGTGTAACACCCTTAACTTGTTCTGTCTTCTTGACTTTTGTCCTGTTTGGTTTAGTTGGTTGTGCTTCTACTTCAGCTTTCTGGTTTGTTCTTCTGAAGTCCAAATATCTCCTTGCACTGCCAGTTCTTCAGTTACCTCCCTTGCCACTAACCAGATGACCCATATTTCAGTATGGTATAGGCTTTTCAAGAGAAAAAAAAATTGCTTTTAAAATTTTTTTTTTGCTTTTTGCAAAATATTGTTCTGCTTCCTGGATACATCATCAAGAAGCTTGAACCCAAGGATATGGTCCCCTCTGAAGAGCTGATTAACACACTGGCCTTGGACCAACAAAGTTTAGGAAAGAGAATACTTAGAGGACAGGATTCAGGATTTTAAGATTAGAAGAGTAGGAGAGCTCTTCTGAGTTTAACTCTGAAAAATTTCTGCCAGCACTTGGTTCTGCCATACTGCTGCATGGAGTGCTTCTGAGCTTTATCTGCAGTCACTGAGAACAGAGGATACTTACCAGGAGCACTTATCAGAAAGTACTCTCCCTTTCGAAGGATCAAACTCTTGAAGAACCCCCCACTGTCAGGAATATGACCTTTTCAAGTACTTAAAATTACTTAATTAGCCATATAAACATAAGAATGAACAAAACCATTTTAGCAAAGTAATAGATCTGTAATTGCAGGTGTTACAGAATGTAGTACAAAAGATGGTGTTTCCAAAATTTGTTTTAAAGTGTTTTAAAAGAGTATATAAAGAAGGGAAGCAAGCAAGCTATCGGGTAGTGGACTTCTTTCCCCTTGGTGTTTTTTGTGAACTAAGAATAGAGGGAACATGTAACAAGCATCTTGCTGTTAAATTTGCCCATTACAAATAGTGCAGCTGCATGTAGTGTGCAAGAACATCTGTAGAATCACGACACATGCAGAATCCCCCACACTAAGAGCGTGACATTATACTGAAAACAATTCAGTTGTAAAAGCAATGTAAATCCATTTAATATAATCTTTCTCCACCTTCTCCTCCCCCTTATCTTTTGAATCATGTTAACTACAGGATTCTGTCACTTCTTCACAGCATCAGTAAAAAAGTATTAAAGTGACTAAGCATTTCAAAATTATCTTCTTCTTTCATTAACAGCTAGAATGCAAGTATATCTTATCTGAAGAAACAAAAAGAAAGAATAACCAGTGGCAGAAATGCACTAGACACCAGAGCTTACTCCAAGTGGAACTTGACATGGTTTGCAGATGCAATTTAACTCTCAAGAAATCAAGGGGTGATTTTCTATGTCAGCATCTTGTGTGGTTTTTCAGTTCAAAGTGATCAGTGGAATTGCTGCCAGTCTTTACTTCACCCATGTAAATGACAACACAAAGTACTGTGATACGTAATATCACAAAGTATTATGGAAAAATATGCCTAAAATATATAGATTTCTAAAGAAAGGGGAATCTCCTTGCCTGGAATTTTGTGAATTCTCACAGTTTACCTTTCGAATGCAGCTATGGTGGAATTTGGTAAAAGTTTCTTTAAGCTACACGTGATCATCTGCCTTTTTCAAAATCCTTGGAGGTTTTTATTTTCCCCAGAATGATTTTAGCAAAATGTTTGCTTACTCCTTCTAAATATTATATTATTTGCTCTCTGAAATAGCTTCTTTGTAATCTTTAGATTTTAAAAGTAAGAAATTTTATAATGGCAACGATTTTTGTAATGTTTGAGGTTGTCTAAAGACTGTGTGAGGATAATACCATGACAAGGCAAACACATGCATGCTATGAATGCCTGGATCATTATCAACTTGTTTCTTTGAAACATCTTACATGAATTAGGACAGGTCAGGCATGATAACTACGTGAAGCTCAAAGATAATTTCCAATTTTTTTTCTGCAGACTGCAGGTCAAGCATGAAGCTAGAAGAGCGAACCAGCTTGGTCATAATTTTCAAATCTTTGCCCATTAAATTCCTGCAGCCCAACTAAAAACACAACCCTTGTGACAGATTCTTGTAAGGATTTTATTGATAGCATACAGTTTTAGTTTGCTGACTTGCTGATACTTTTTGGTCAAGTCCTTTGCACTCTTGCTTCATTCATCATCTTGTTTTCCTGTTCCAGAGAGACATACTGTGAGTAAATGTGAAGGTTTTAAAAGCACTTTGATGATGGAAAAGATATGCAAATACAACTGATACTACCTGATCACAGTTGCTTACTATTAAGGGTATATTTATCTCTTAATTGATTCCTCATTTAATAATACAGTTATTTTTAATATCCACTTCCTGGTTTGCATGTCCAGTAAGTGCTTGCACAAGATACACAGTCATATCCATCACCATAGCAGAAAGGAATGTCATATGCCCTGCAATGCGTTTATGGAGTTGGAAAATGCTTTTATTAACTTTTCAGTGTCCCCAGCTTTCACATGGAGAGGCACACATCCAGTGGCCAGATGTAACTGCAATCAGCTGTGGCCACTCCAAGCTAGAAATGAGTGTCTGAGCATCCTGCTCACTAATCCTTCCTCTGGTGCTGCTTGTGTTTTAGCTGGTCTCTTGGGTAAATGGTTTAACAGCTCCTTGTAGTCCTAGGGTCTAGTGACACAATTTTTAACAAGTTAGCACTAATAGGAGTTGTGGAAAAAATGACCCAGGGAAAGCTACTTTTATATGGTATGTAAAATGGAACACTAAAATTCCCCTCTTGCAGATTTAGTTTTATGGTGATTTGAAAAGTTTTATTTTATTTTCCTCATGATGGAGACATAGTGATTCTTGGAGGTAAAACACATACACATGGATATATTCACCGTGGATAAGTAAATTGGAAAATACAGATTATTAAATAAATACAATTCTAAAAAATAAACATATTTGGTTTAGACTCAAAGGAGCCAAATTCAGCATGAAAATTATTATTATTATTGTAGCCGATCTAATTCTTCTAGTTGTTTTTCTTTATTTGTATTTCTGCTGTTCTGAGTCTTGTTGTTTACAGCTTCTCAGCGACAAGAATATCCCAAATGAAATTACTGTCAACAGCCAAAAAAAGTATCCATAATTCATTCCAAAGCCCTGTCAACTTAATTTTAAAGTAATTTTTCTCTTTATGAGTTCAGATTGAAGTGGAAAGTTTGCAAATCCCTAAATCAAACCATAGGAAATAAAGGAAATACATGCCTCCTTCTCAAATAATCTTTTTTCCTCAAGTTTCATTGTAAGCATAGGTTTTAGTAATTAAATCTTCAATTACTAGAAACAGAAGAAAGAAATAAAATTGTGAACTGTATTCTGTACATCTGTACACAACACATCTCTGTTGTGACTCCAGAGCCATCTCCTGGGCTATAGAAAAGTGTTTCTAGATTTATAATAGCAGAAATTAATTTAGATTGTGTATTCCTGTGAGCATAGGGAGAAGCACATGTGAGTATTTGTGCATCAGATTTGGCCTACTGAGGTCTGTAAAAGGCACGCTGTGCTGTGAGGTATCCAGCATTTCCGAGTGCTGTTCCAAGGCCTGTGCAGGTGTGAGAGTAGTGCAGACACTCATGGAATGTCCTCAGTCGGGACTTTGCAAATGTTTCCAAACTGACCTCATGCATTGCAAGTACCACTGAAGCCGATTCAAGTTCTTTAGATCCAAGAGACCCATTTAGAGAGCGGGTCTGGAAGCCTTCTTTGGAGAATCAGTGAAAAATCTGGTGAAACCTGTGTCCCTGAGTGCAAGAACAGCATCCTGGCAGTGAGTGTGAGCATGGTCTTGTTTCTGCTCTTCTGCACACTGGGGAAAATCGTGCAGAATTCATTGTCCCCGGACTCAGCTTATTGCCACAAAAGGAGCAGAGCCTCAGCATGCATTCAGGCTCAGAACTGCAACCAGCAGTTAGTGAATAGCAGCCACGTTCTGAATCTCAACACACCATGAAAATCCTCCTTTAATCAAATGCTCCCAGGGGAGCAAGAAATTCAAGATGCTCTTCCACCCTGGGCTGGTGCACACCACTAGGTCAACACTTGGCATAAAGAGCTTTCTGCTTGTCGATGCAGTGTGGGGGTGGCAGCTGGGGGGGACACTCGTAACAAGCAAAACCAACAGGCAGCACGTGAGGTAACATGAGAACATGAGGGGAGCAATAAAGAAGAGGCAGAAGGTACAGTACTGAGTGGGGCACTGTGATGGCTGAATTCAAAAGCATTTTGCTTCTCAGCTTGAACTTTTTAATTAAGGAATTTCACAGTAATTTTGACTAAGCTTGAAGAGGAACAATTTCAGTGCTCTGGCTCACTAAATACTTTCTTGCAGTCTAAATAGATGCAAAGCTCGGAGCTGAAGGAAATCAGTGCATTAGCAGCACTTTCTTTCTAGCCTGCGCTGTAGATAAGTGCTGTCCTGTGGCAACCTTTTGGGGGTCAAGTGATTTAGAGAGCTTACACAAGGCTGGGGTTCAGGATCCCTGTACCCAGACACAATCCTGAGTAGCACAGGCTGTGAGGAAATATTTTCTGACATTTACTAGAGGGGCAGGGGAGGGAAGGGAGGACTCCTGGTAGCTGTAGGAGAGACAGTAGGTACTACTAGCTAAACTAGAAGGAGGGGAAGGGCTCAGGAATATAATGAGGAGGTGGGGGAAATGACACTGGAATAAAAGGGTGAGTATATGAGATACACACTCATCCTGGCCTTCGGCTGTTCAAAGCACTCCCTCCAAGGGTGGGTACAAGACTTGAATAGAGGGGATGGATGTCAAAATATTTCCATAAGGAATATAAGTGCAATAAATCAGAGAAAAAGGGCAGAATGAAGGCAAGGAGCAAATGGTAGGAGAATTATTTTAGTTCTAAGTGAATGATTATGTCTCCTGAGTGATTACACATCAGGATGGTGGTGTGTTGGGGAGGATTGTTCGGCTAGATAGAAAGGAGTGCTCAAATTGCAGTCATTGAACTGTAGTGCATGCAAGGGTACAAATAAGAAAAACAGACAAGTAAAAATCCAACTGCAGTCAATATGTCTTGGGTACTGCGATCCTTGGGAGTTAAGGTAACTGTGATACAAGAAAGAGCTTTCAGAGGAAGGTACTTTGAGTACTTGCAGAACACAATCAGAGAGAGAGCTGATGAAGAAAATAACAGACTATTAAAAATACTTTGAACATAACTTGCAATATACTGGGTCAAGTACAAGATCAGTAATTTCTTCCAAGCTGTCTACCAAAAACAGGGCCTCCAACAAGAAATACCTGCTGTAAGACACACACCTATAGAGTCATACTAGTTCCCTTTTTGACTCAAATAGATAATTTATAAATTTGAAACAGATATAACTTTTATCCATTTATTCCCTGGTGCTGAGATTTGATCAGTATATGCCAACAATGACTGTAAATGTAAGACCAGGGACTTTTTATGTGGCCGTAGTCAAGCACTGCTGTCACTTTTCTACTTAGCAATTTGTATATCATCCATCCACACAGTGACTGGATCAAAAGAGGTTCCTAGAATGGGAACCTCGAATAATAAAGGTTAAGTTTTAAATTCCTATTTACAGAAGCTGCTGTGTCTCAGCATTCACTTTTTTTGTTTTGTAAAAATATGCAGCATCACTAGAAAAAAATGTATTTCTTCTCATTTCACTCAGAAGGAAAAAAAAACCAGAAGATAATTCCTGCACTGAATCCAACAGTTCTTATTTTGCTTTCAAGAGGTTACTGGGAACTTAGTGCTGGGGAATATCTGATCTCATCTTGCTCCATCTGGAGCAAGGTCAGCAATTACTATGGGAACCATTGCCAATTACACTTTCAGATGTTTAAAATTAGAGTTATATTGCTTTATGTACATGCTTGTATTTCATTTCCAGGTGTTTTATGAGAGCATGGAACTGCATGTCACAGCACCTTTTTTCCATGGGTTGAGACTGTTGTAACACTTCTGCTACCCACGTACCCTCCACTGCAGCAATTCTTTGGTACTGTGGAGAGCCAGTCACAGAGTGCTGATCAGATCATGTGCCACCTGTTATGTCCACTGGTATATGGGACTACAGCAAGGAAAAGAGAATGACAAAGCTGTAGTGGTGTGGTGTCCCTGGCAGTCAGTATAGTAAGCTGGAACAAACTGCAAAAACTCAAGAGTTATTTTCCTCAGCAGGTCAGCGTTCAGGGAGACCCAGGGCACAGGGAGAGTTATTGCCACCACACACCATTCCCCCCCTTCCCCAGACCGGCATTCTGGCCAGAGTTAATGATTCATAAGATTCTGCACTGATTTCACTGTGAGCTTCCACATTTGCATAAGTAAAAGCTTCTGCAGCTTCTGTAGGGAAATTCTTAGTGAAATTGCAGCACAAAACATTGATATTATGTAATTATAGTAGTTCATCGTAACTTAAATGAAATTGTTACTTTAAACTTGCTCTAAGTGGCTCACAATGGAACTTTGTATGACACACCTACAAAACAAATGAGTTAATCACAATATGTGTCATTTTTAATTTTTCTCTTTCATTTTTCATTCAGTCATTCTCTCTTTGTAATTAGCATGAAGACTACCCTTCAGTCAAAACTAGCCACCTGGAAAGTTTCAGCTTGTAATATGCAGCTTTTTTTGTGAATTATGAATGTGCTAAAGAAGAGACCTTTCTCCCCACACCCACTTCCTTGCATAATTCAAATATGAATGAATGAATTTTATTCAGGCTTGCCAAAAAAATCATATTTCAGCTGATAACAAGCACAAAAAATTTCACATGAAAAGATTTTTTTTTTTAAAGAATATTCTGATCATGGGAGAACAGCAGGTTAAGACAGAAGTCTCAGTGCAGCCTTAACTATAACAATTGTTAGCAAGCAAATACTATATCCAAGCACTAAATTTTGCTTTGTGCTGCCCTGGTGCACAGTAGTGGGGAGAGAATAGAATAATAAAAGCTGGTTCCCTTATGCAAACAGCAGGGCACAGCACTTGACAGAATACAAGAAGAAGGTGAGCCTGCCTATTGTTCTGGCTTGCTAACCATATTCCTAGGGTCTGTGGGTTAGTTGTCACCTGTAGCTCCAGTCAGCTGGCAAATGTAGTTCAAACACTAGCAAGGGGCATGGTTTCGGTCCTTTTCAGGAGAACAGTTTTACCAGTTCCTTGCCTTCAAATATACTGTTCTATTAAATAAAGTATTTGAAGGAAGTTCATATAAGTAACATGATGGTTTAACAGGTCAAAAGGGGAATGGAATAGTAATAGGGTTTTTTCTGATTATGTATTTAAAAAAATATGTATCTGTAAAGAAGGTATTATCTGCATCCCTCACTTACCTTAATCCTTTTCAGGAAAAGCAGAATGACATTTTGGCTCATGCCAGTACCATTTTGAAAATAAACTATTACAGGAAAGAAAAGTTGCAATCTGGAACACATTTCTGCATTGCGTTTTCTTTTGTTCCTAATACTGCTTTGGGGATAAGCCCTGCTCTCCTTTTCTACCCAAAAAACAGGATTGAAAAGACCTTACAAAGCATATATTAAACAACTGCCCATTACAGTGGCTAAACAGTAGTGAATACTTCAGTATTACCTTACAGATTCCCATAAATTAGAGGATCAACAGAAAGGATTTGCAAATGGCAAGCAAAAATTACCCTTCTAGTCTGATGTGAGTTGACTGTTGTAAGTTGAGCTTGGCAGCGACCAAAATTGAGTTGTCAGCATTCTCCCGTGTAGTGGAAGAAGTTGTTGCTTTCTTGTGCAGATGCAAGAGTTTCTGTGGGAAAACAGAACATAATCATGGTTCTGAATGTCTCTGTGGATTGGTAATGTCTCTAATACATAGATCACTTTTGCAAATTCAGTCCCAGCTGGATGGGAAATTATTGAAAATGGTTGTTGTTTGATTGATAGAAAATGAGTTGTCAGCTTGATTCAATACCTCCAGGGCAGATGTCCACAGCTTAATTGGCACCTGTCAGAAGCAAAGAATTCCTTGGTACAGAGTAACAACTACTCATGCAACCACCCAAAAGAGTCCTTGCGTGCCAGGGCACAGAGAAGAAGGCAGGAAAAAACAATTTCTAGTTCTGGGAAAGATCTTTTATGCCATAAAGTCAGAAAGAGATTTGACGTGACAGTTGGTGCAAGCCTTTCCCTCGGATCCTGGCTAGACACTATTAGATCTCCTGCTGTTTCAACACTTCCCCTAAGAATAAGAAGAAAACACACACATTTGATTATTTGCTATTATTTCCACTGTAAAGGTGTATTAAGAAGAGTTAATAAATTTTTACATGTTTGCTTATTATAAAAAACTGTGAACAATTTTATTTTCCCATTTCCTGAGCCATTTTCCACACAGCAATAACTTAGCCATACAACTAGGAAATAAGAGAGTGTCTTCTCAGCCAAGAATAAGGCAAAATACCAGCCAGGCCTGACAGTACATCAGCATCAGTATTATACTGTTTGCTAATAGTAAACACTGACCTATTGTTTACCACAGACTGGATTAAAATGGATTTTTTTCCTATAAGTCTTCAAATAGCTGTCATATGGTTATTACTGCCTTTGACCAAATGCAGTTCAGCTAACAACAGGAATGAATTCAATTTCCCATCACCAATCTGTCGAGTTGGCCACCTTCTTCATGGAGCCGGTGCTTTGGGAGGTACTAACTCAAGGACTTTCCACTAAACCTCATTTTACTGTCTTCATCTAGTGCATGGCTCAACTTTCCTTCTTTCCTTTCATCTCTGTTTCCTCCTTTAGATTATTTTTCATTATGCCTCCTCCCCAGCATACCCACACTTTGCCTTTCATCTCTATATGTATGCTATTCCAGCACTTGTCAGGCCCAGCAGGAGGCACATGGGAGAACCAAACAATATGATATGTTAGGTGGAAGAAAATATTATTATCAGACACCTTAAAACAATCATTTATTGTCAAACTTTAAAGAGGTCTGCTTTGTTATTTATTTTATTATTCTGTATTAGGTACATGGTTTAGTTTTACAGGCATTATTAATCACTAAAATACATTACACTTTCAGCCAGGATGTTAACATTTTAAATGCATTCATCTTGCTTCTTTAAACAGAAACAATGGGCCTTCTGCACTGCCCTCCCTCCCCTCTAGTCAATAAATCCTTTCTATTGATTCAGGAAATAACTCTTAAGCCCTGTTTTATATTTTAAGTTCCAGTAGCCACACTCAGCCATATAATTTCGCTTAATAACAAATGGATCTTCTATTTTTGCTGGTTACTATGTGTTTGGTTATCACACTCAGCTTGAAAGTACTAGGTAGAAGGGGACAAAACCTATAATGGCTGTGAGTCACCACAAGAGATTTCTTAAATGCATGTTACAATAAAATAAGTATCTGTGAAAAGTATGTGTGTGTGTGGGTGGGTGTGTGTGTAAAAAGTATCCTCATCAGTAGATGAATGATAAATGACAAAATCCATCAGTGAGTATGGATTCCCTTGAGTCAGCCTGGATCAACAGACAATATGGATTTTTGATAATTCATGGCTCTGCCATTATTTATTCTCTCATGAAATACCCACTGCAAATCTCAGAAAGATAATTACAGAATTATCATATTGCTTAACTAAGTAGTGCAAATTGTATTATATTCTATTCTATGTATCCCAACCCTGGGCAGTATCATTAGGTTGTTTAATTGTTACAAATATAGTCATCGCATTTTAAGAAATTGCCTTCATTGTCAATATCCTCAATCGACTACTTCTCTTAATGTTCATGGATAGGTTAGTTATCGGATAATCTTACAGTAAATATATACCACAATGAAGCAAAAATGTAAGAAAATGCAAAGGTCAAAACCATGTTTCTATTATGAAAAAAATGAATGATAATGACATAATTTTTTCAGCTCATCAGGTTCTTTGCTAAGTGCCTCTGTTATTGCCAGATCAGTAGTGTATAACAAAGAAGTGCTTTCTGTAGGCTGCTTCATTAGCCTGCCCTGTAGGACCTCACCTCAGACCTTTCACTAATCTGTTGGCCAGCTCAATAGCCTTGTTAGTTCTATTCACTTCTTCCTGGCAGCGGATTTTCTCAGCTGTAGCTCTCTCAAAGGCAGTGGTTAAGGCAGCCAGGATTGTGTCTAGTTCCTTCATATAAAAACAGTAACAAACAACTTTGGGCATTGTAAGAACACATAAAAATACTTCTGCTGTCCCATTTTATATTGCTGAAAGTTAAATTACACAGTGCAAGAAAAGTGTAAACATCAACTGTGCTCAGAATTTTGTCTAGGTCATGGTCCAAAGGTGATTCAGGAAAACCTGGGGAAAAATGTGGTTGGTTTTCTGCTTTCCCCTACTTGTTCAGAACAGCCTTGAAAATGAAATTACAAAATTGATCTTGTATCAGTAAAAAAGGAATGTCCTCTTCTCCCTGAGGATTCTAAAAAGAAGAGAAATATATTTCTTATTACAGCTGTATATCCTCTATAGCAGATCAAAAACTTGAAAAGGCAGCTGTTTGAAAACAAAAGAAAACAGAAGGGTTTAAAGATGATAGATAAAATACTTGAAAATGCACAAGTTGGTGTCCTTTGCTGACTTTCATATGCTTCCCAGTGCACAAACTGTTTCCTAAAACAGCCCGAAATCCCCAGCTACCTTAGACTTGGGAGAAAGCAGCTCAGTGTCTGGTACATCAAAGCATTTAACCACACAAACAGTCCTGCTAGGTCAAACCCTTAGTTATTCTCAGAGGGAGGAGTGGAAGATAATTCAGCATGGATGACTGAGCAGGAAGACAAGGCAAGAGTGACATGCAACTCTGAGAGTCATGGGCAAAGCACCCAAATGACTCTGAGTGCAGAGGATGATCTGGCTGGGGAGCTGATAAATGAAAGGTCAGAAAGGTTCTGTAAGACCCCAGTGTAGCAAGACCCTCCAGAAGAGGTGTCCTTGGGTGCACGTGAACAGAGCAAGTGGCCAGAGCCTGAGGCTGTCACAGTAGCCAGAGAAACACACGGTTCCCTCCGGCAGCAAACTCAGCTCGGCAAATGCAGCTCTGCTGAACTCCGTGTTGTTCCCCAGGGAAAGTCAGAGCTGAGCATGGTTCCTGGGAAAAGGCTGTGCTTTATCCCAGCTGTGCTCCTGACAAGCTCTGTGCACCTTGGGAACAGCCGAGGGACACCACTGGGAATCTCCCTAGGGAAATGAATGAGTGCCTCAAGGCGCACTATTTTTTCCCGCTTTAAGGACAACATGAGGTACCTCTGTGTATTATAGGACATCAAAAGGAGCTGTATGATGGGACAGATAGATATTTTATTGGGAAGGTTTGGAAAAATTTGGAGCAAATTACAGCCCAAGCATTTCTAAATGTGGTGCAAAGATACCCTTTAAAGAAGGGCCCAGTAGTTTTGCAGCACACATCCAGCCTAAAGGGACTCAGGAGTGAGCAGAGCAGGCACACGTTACCTCCGGGCTTCTGTGCCTCCATGCCAGGTGAGAGCAGGCAGGGTCTATGTCAGCAAGGCTAAGTGAGGCACACTGACCAAGTCCTGGCTCTCCTTCGTGCACAGGGAAGATCCAGGCACTGACTGAGAACTCTCCATGCATGCAGACAAGCATCCACTATGGTTCCAGGGGACATTATGTGGCTGCAGAGGCTGGGGATGTGGCCCAATCATTTACCTGAAAATTAAAAATGTTACTGAGTGATAAATTATACTGGCAAATGCCTTTGCTAGTATTACAATGAATTATGTGGGAAATACTGCTGACAGTGAAAGGTATTGCAAATAATTGAGTGTTAGAGGCTTCTAAAATGACAAAAAATTTTTAATACATCTAGTGGTCCTGACTTTAAAGTTCATGTCCTTTAACCAATCAGGATTCCAGCTTTCCCCAAGATTTCTGTCTCCCTCTCACTGCAGTGCACTCCTACAAAGCTTGTTGCTTGATACGAGTCTGCATTGCCTCTACAGAAATGAAGGTTAAAAAATGGGTAGCAATAGGTCCTGTCTGCAGATGAGATCAGGACCAGTGCTTAGGCACTGAACCTAAGGCAATGGAGAGAGATAAAAAAAAAGACCTACCTGCTGCTCTGAGCATGGATGCTGCAATGCTTATGGTGAATGGCAGAACTTGCTGGAAGCTTTTTTTAGCAGGTTGTTCAGGAACTAGGAATGATTTTTTACTGCAGCCAGGATGAAACACATTATTTACTACCTTGTCCTCAGACGGTTCAGTGTTTGGTAAACGTCCTTATAAAATAATAAAATAATAAAATAATAAAATAAAAAGATGTATTGGAAGCAAAAATTTAAGTGGAAAACAGAGACATAAAAGAACACATATGTGTGTATATTTGGACTTGACAATCTCAAAGGTCTTTTCCAACCCAACTGATTCTATGATTTGTGTGTGTGTGTGTGTGTGCATATGTGTATATATGTCTGTATATACATATATACACATACATAGATATAGATGTGACTAAACAGTGGAAAAACAATTCTAGTTCATAAAGGTCAAACCCAGAAATTGTGAATGGTGCCAGAGGCAGTGAAAGCCCTGGCATGTGGATGGACAGGAGCCATATGGGGAAAGGAAGCTGCCAGTTCCTCCATAAATTTTTTCAGGGTTTTATCATATCAAACACTGTGTGCCAGGAAAGGTATGTAGCAGCTCCCTATTGGGCACCACTTCTTCCTTCTCATTCTTTTCTACCTCATTTGCAATATGAGCACCCCTTCTCAGTACTCCTACTCAGCTGGCAAGCTATCTGTGATGTGGAATTGATTTGGACGAGGACAGAGAGGCCAAACTGCAGGTGAAGATCAGAGCCGCACAGCACTACCCCCTATTCAAATGGAAGCCCAGAACAATCAGGCCCTTAATGTGTTACAATTCATTTGACTATCCACATTTTTGACTTTCTGTAAATAATGTGCTAAATGGATAAAAGAATATACCATTTTTCCTTCTTTCCCCACAGTTACTGATAACAAGTTCCTTCCCTTACAGTTTGTGCATATAAATGTGATTAATGTAAAAAAAAAAAAAAATTAAAGTGCCAAAATCTCTTTATCTCTCTCTCTCTTTTTTTTAAAGCATTGCCCTTTTCAAAACAAGGGGAAATTCAGTATAGTTTCAGTGCCACAGTGATCAAACAGTGTCACATCACTATGGCAATTGCTGCCCAGGCCAGGAATACAGATCAGCTTTAATTGTGCAACGCCTTATTGCTGGTGCATGTCAATCAGAACCTATGAATTGAGAAAAATTTGCTCTGTTCATTCTGTTAAATGATGTATCCAATTAAACCTGTTAGAATTCATGATCTTCAGTCAAGGTTAAATGAAAGTAGTTACTCCTGTCAGCTAGGTGATTAAATGCTGCCTACATCAGGCACATTTATGTGCAAAATTAAAATTTTGGTATAAAGCATGAATCTTTATGCATGCCAGTTAATTATCTTGCGGTTCCTCCATTTATTAAATGCCCACTGCATTTCTTCTTAATCATCAGCTTCCTTTCAAAACTTATTTCATACTCTACACCAAATTTCAATGTTTAAAATGAAACGCTTTCTCAATGAAAACTTCCTCTTTTCAAGGGTTTGGCTGTTGCTATGTTACTAAAGATGGCCATTAACAGTTTTTTGAGTCATTATGCAGAAGGTCTATTTGTGTTGTTTTATTCGATTCTGAGAGAGCGTGATAGGAATCCCTCGAGTTGCTGCTGTCGGGCAGTTCCTCCTCCCCAGAACTATTTGAGTTCTGCTGCACATCAGCCAACTTCAGCACACGACAAGACAGCAGTAAAACTAACCAGCTGTGCTACTCCTGCCACCTTGCACAGGAATGGCAGGACACCAGGGCAGTGCAGCACCACCGGGCTGTGTGCCCTGCTCCCACCAGGCTCCTCACTCTCTTCAGCAGTGGACCCAGCAAGTCCAGGGTGGACCTGCAGGTACCAGAAACACCACAGCCTCCAGAAGGGGCATCACTGAGGGCTAAGAGGGTTGGTGCCTTCCTCCTACCAGCCTTCAGAGCTGTCTCTGTATTCCCTTTGGCTTGGCAATCTGATGTGTCCTGTTTGCCCCAGGCAGCTCCCATATTGCAATATCATATTTTAATTAGAAGAAAAATTATGTGTTGCATGCTTGAATTAAATTAAATTGCATATTTATATTTATAAGACACAGTATTGGCAGGATTTAAATGCTATATGAATTGAAGAACCAGAATACAGGTGTATTATAGTGATTTGTAACTGAAACATTTGCTAGAAATACACACAAAGCAGAGCAGTACCAAATGCTAATTTAATACCCTAAGACAACACTCTGTGCTCTTACAAGCACAATTTCCCATATTCCATGTGAGCATTTATCCCCTTTCATTATGAAAAGGTATTAAGAACCTTTGTTACAAACAAGCAACATAAAAATATGTCATACCACTTCACGACTACTAATGAATAATATCATTTAAAACAGACTGGGAAATAAAGTAGTATAACACATTCTACTCTACTGGTACTATAAATATTCGCAAGGTTGTTATTAAAGATAAATGCACACAGTAATTTTCTACTTGTAGTTTTTACAGGTATAATTTTGAATCATACAATATTTTTTAAAACACATCACAAGGATGGAAACCAACAGAAAGACTGACTGGCAGCAATTCCTTGTGATCAATAGCTGATGTCTCCATCTATCTCTGAGGGCCCACATAAATTACATTGTGGCAGTGTGAACCTTCAAGAGGAGTGATGTGATTAACTTGTTCAGGGTCACAACGGGGAGCATCTGATCATAAGGATTTTACACCTGTGGCATTGCTGTTCTGCGGCCGCATTTGCAGAGATACATCCCGCAGGTGCCAGCGGGTGCCCCGAGGTGCTGCTGGTGGGAAGGAGGGTTGTGGGCAGGTTGACCTCAGCTTCACATTCCTGAGGGGCAGCTCATTTTCTCCTCACTGTGATCCAAAGCTGAGAACTCGTTTCACAGCACATGAAGGTACAAATGTCACACACTGGACGATACCTGGCCTGCAAGCCTCCCTGGGAAACCCTGGAGCAGTAGGAGCAGTGGCTGCTCCAGCCTGCCCTTCCCAGCTGGCAAAAGCCTCCACTCCTGGCCCTGGAAAACAGACGCAGACAAAAGACTCCTCCTAAGCTGCTCCCCTATGGCTACAAATAATGGACTTCTCTTTCCTAGCAGCTGCAGAGAAAACCACAAATACTTTTTCCTGTTTTTTCAGCAAATATAAGCTGTAAGTTAAAGCCCAATATCTTTAGATACCTCAACAAAAGAGGAATAAAGGGAATCTTCACTCTTAGAGAGAATAATTCCTCAAGGGCTCTGACAGGAGATGGCAATGTGCCAGCAAAGGTAGTCAGAGAATAAGCCTCTTTGCAGGATTCCGGGATGTCTATTGCTGAACTGCTTCAGCTCACTTGAACCATCTAGAACTCATATTTCATTCTTATTCTTCTTTCTCTACATGTTCTTACTTTCACTCCAGTCCTCCAAACCCAGATATCATAAGCCGTGCACCACAGATCCAATGTTCCTTAATGTTACCCCATGAAACAACACTAGCAGGACAATTTATTTTTTGCTCAAAACAATTTCCCTGTCTTAAAATTGTGATTGTTAGGTTAACATCCCATTGAGATGAGAGAAGGAAAGAGCTGCATTTTCAGGCTGTGCCTAAAATTTTATGGAAGGCAAGCTGCACTGATTTATCCTTGGCATACTGTATCATACCCATAAGAGCAAAAAACTTGTTTTTAGTGGTAGATTAAATTGTGCAGAAACTGACTGACACTGAGAAGGCAAACACTGCAGTCCACTTAAACAAGCTGAGAGTTGTACATCAAAGGCTGCTTGGCCACAAAAACATAAGCATGTACACACACACACACACACACACACACACACACTCTCTCTCTCTCTCTCTTTGTTTATTTGATTTAATAAACAATTTTATCTTTAATACACATATAAAAATAAAATATTGGAATGGAATTATATATATTTTTAGTAAATAGATTTACAAAGAATTTGTGTTTTAGATTATAGTAATTTTCAGGATGCTTACTTAGAAAGTAATTAAGTGTATTTTATCCATTAATTCCTGTTTTTTTGTTTTGTTTTGCATTGTGCTGCTGAAACAAAACTAAAAACTATGGAATGGAAGGATTTTAATTTTTTTAAACTGAATATTATAAATGAATAGAGCAAGTGTTGTTAATGTTTGTCGTTTTCCTTATCTGTACACATGAATATGTTATATGCTCATTTCCATTGCAAATGGAACATCAGAATGATCATTGCAAACTGAAATATACTGTACATTTCATTTCTTCATTTCTCTTAAAATGCCACTGACAAAAATAATCAGTTGCTAGTATTCTTGTTCTAAAGCTCTGCATCTCAATGAAAATTGAAGGAATTAATGGTGTCCCATCCAGAATAAAGCACATGTGTTCTGGAGGGTCATTATTACTCACTGCTGAAACAAAGTCAGTCTGTGGAGTCCTGAACCATGACTGGGCAATTGTGCAAGGCACTGTACAAACATACAGTCATCCTGTTTCTTGCACACCACTCCTCCACCTCGCTCACATTTAAAGAAACAAAAAGACAGCAGAGAGGAGATGTGACTCTTTACCATAGCCACATCTGTGAGTAAATACCAAAGCAGGTAAAGAACTATTTGAGATAAAGGACAAGCATCACAAGAACAAACCTGAATAAAACATCAGTGGATAAATTAAAAGCCACAATTAGGAGGTTTCTATCCATTTGAGCGATGAGGTTCTGTGGTAACATTCCTATAGGAGACCCAGGGCACAAGAAACCTCCTGAAGGTTAAGGAGAAACTCACTCTGGGAAAGGGCTTATAGGCTTTAGCTTTCTACTGCTCTGTATTTACTTTGCAAAGAACAGTAACGTCTCCTTCTCATTTGGTCCCAGAGAATTCCAAAATGTATTAATTAAAAAATACAGTGAGACATAATGCCTAGCCCAAAGTATTTTTCTTGTCATTACAAAAAACAGAACCAAAGGAAGAAAGAACTATAAGAGCATGCCTCAACTCTGAGCTCAAAATGACATTTGAAGATACAATGAAAAAACCCACTCAAGATGGCAGGAGGACTTGTACTCTTCACATAATGATGAGGCTCTGTGAGCCAGAAGACAAAAAATATGATGAATAAATAGGCAGTAATGAAACCATAGGATAAATATAGAACAGGAAGGTAAACTGCACCCTTCGGAATGGAGTGGATCTGACATCCATGTACGCTTGGTCTTACTGCTAATGGAACACTGGCTCATATCCTGAAAACCCTTACTTATGCAAGTAATCCCACTAAAATCAATGGGAACCATGACTGTAATGACTGCTTCCTTGTCTCCACTAAGGATTGCAAGGTCAGGTCCATTTTCTGTGCAATATTGGATGAATGCTAGAAAATCAATATCTCTATTGAGACTTCTTCTTTTGGAGTAAAAATAAACCTGGACCATTTTGAGTTCAAATGTTCATTGTTCCTGGGAGTTTTTATAAATTCCTTTTGAAAGCAAAATGGTCAAATCAAAACAGAGTGAAATACTCACCTTTTTGGTGTTTTTTGCAGTGTGTTGTTATAACTAGCTTTGTAATGCCAAAAAGGTTAAAGGCAACTTCGTAGTTTCTTTGTATTTATTCTTTACCAGTTAAAAGAGACATTTTTGTTTTAGCAATTCCCTCTATTCAAATGACTCGGGGCTAAGGGATGTGTGGGAGGAAAGAGAATGCCAGAGTCTGTTGTTTGAGGAATTTTGCTATATTATGGAAAATTTGTATGTCTTTCTGCCACAGAAAATTCAAAGGAAGAAGGTTTATTTTTTTTTTTTAATAACAAGATTTTGGTGCAGTCATAGAAATCTAACTCATTGTTATGAAGCCTTGCTTTGGTACCATGGAAAAAAGACTACTCAATTCTGTTCACATTACAGGCTATTATTGTACTTCAATCACTATGGAGCACCTTCAACTATCATTTTGTTTAAAAGGCCTAAACCTATCTCAGTATTTTTATTCTTAATTTGCTACTAAACTACAATTACACCTACTTGTAATTGTGTCCAAATTGAATTTTCGTATTGAAATATGTTAAAATAGTTCATTTGTATGCTTTGGGTTAATCATAATTCCCTTTTGACCCACCACAAGTGAAGTGTAGAGGAACCAAACACAGGAATTTAAGGATTTTCTAATAACTTCATGTTGTTCTGCAAGTCCTTGATGGCTTGGATGAAAGTTTAAGATGGATTTCATTATGTTGGAGATGCAATCACTGTCATGACTAGCATGAACAGTAGACTGTGTTAGAATTCAAACAGCAGTTACAAAAGAGGTCCTCTCACAGAAAATAACAGCTAATTCCTAATACATTAGAAGTGTAATGTCTGCCAATTAAGAGACTAATGAAAAGGAATTGGTGTGCTTTCTCTCAGAGAGAGTTCCTTGAAATTTTGAGAAAATATATCCTAAATCCATTCCACACCTGAAGAATTTGGTCGACCCAGGTAAAATATTTTTAGAAAGGAAAATTATTCACCAGTGATTAATGGAAGGATAAGTTCTCTCTCAGTTCAAATTAGTGGGAATGATGGATGATTGAGAAACAAAAATGTTCTGATGCCCAGGTTTCAGCTAAGGTGATTCTGTTGTTCCTGGGACCAATACAAACGTATGGACTTATCCTAGGATTCCAGCTCAGCTGGATTTATTGGCGTGCTAGGGAGCAAATCCAAGAATGTGTTCAGTGCTCACTCCCTTTTACCCACCTCTGCACAGCTTGTCTCCCACCTGCTGTGTGACACATTAGCCATAACTCCTTCCCCTCTTGCACCACTGCACAGGAGACTGTGGTTTGGCTCTGTGACTGCTAACAACATTATTGACAAAGCAATGCTCCCAAATGTAACAACAAGCTGTTGTAACACTTATTTACCAAACAACGTACTCTTTTCAGATACACCGTGCTTCTATTGGTTTTGGAACTGTATTACTCACGCAACATATTTAACTAAGATCCTTAACAGTACAAAAAACATGTAATTGCAAATCCAGGAGAACAACTGGGACCATTACAACCTCACACAAGCACAGCACAGTACTGCAGCAAGTAGTACCTCTGTCTTCATTACGTTTCCTGCTTTACTTCTTTAACTGATTGTCATATTACTATTGCAAACCTAACCCAGAACACAAAGTAGTGGACAACACTTCACAGTCTGTTTTTTAACTACATATGCTGCCTACAGGATAAGAATAAAATCATACCAGTTCTTGGAAAAGTATAAAAATTAGGCTTCAAAACAGGTCAGATACTTACATATATCTTTTTGATGTGCTTATATGATAGGAGAGCAGATTGATAAAGGACAGAAGAAATGCTAAATATGCACCATGACAAACAGTGAAAAATTAAGTATCGTAACTAACATTAATTACACTCTAGTAAGATGAATAGGCTGCTCATCATTAATGAGAATGTACACCTTTGTCTAAGTTTCACATCTACCTGTGATAAATGTGCTAACAGCGATAAAATACATCATAGTAACATTTGAATTAACAGCACACTAATAGATTGACATACAAGTATGAATAAAGCATTTAATCATAAACAGTATACCACACCCAACTGCAAATTTTCTTTTTTTGCATCTACATCAAATAAAATGGATAAATATTACAATCTTATTTTAGTTTATGCTGAGATAATCTAATTCTATTACCTCATATTATCCTAATGTTTGTAATCCAGATTATTTGATATTACATGAAGGCTTTCGGGAGACATTCAGGCACTTTAACTAAATAGTAAGGGGGATTTCTGAATAGAAAGGGTGGGGCTTGATCTCAGGACAAACTACCCACTGACTCTTGCCCACCTGGCAGGGATGGAATATTCAAACAATCTTCATGATGGGTTGACTCCAACGCCTATTAAAGGATTACTTTAATTTACACTTAATGAAAATCAAAGCAGGTTTGTTGGTGCACAATTCTTACATGTATCTTCAGTAGCCTTTTCCCCCTGTGTTTCCAGTGCCTTTTTCCTGGCAGGGAAGTAGAGGGGTGATTGAGCTGGGCATGCAGCACGAACAGCCAACAGTGTCTTCTGTGCCCGTGCAGCACAGAGCCAAGGCAGCTGCAGCCTCCCCATTTTGGAGGAGCTGCCATGCCCTGCCCTGTGGCTCCACAGCAGCCCTGCACAGAAGGGCCCCAGGTGACAATGTCAGACCACTCCACAGACACGCTCCTGTTCACCGGCTTCCCTCTGAACGTCTCCTGAGGCACCTGGAAGCTACTCCTGTTTCTCTGGGAAGGGCCCCTTTGCAGCACGGCTACGTTACCTAACGCCACCACGGAGAAAGCACTTGGAAATGCCTGTGCCCTGTTACAGCCACTCAGCCAGGACTGAGCAGGCACTCCCAGCTGAGAAGCTGTAAGAGCCAACTGGAAGCGCAAATTCTTTACACTGTTCCAGCCAGATTCACAGCACAACATCTCACTGTTCTCCCCTAGTAGAAGAGACTTTGGTTCCCTGGCTGACCAGTGATGTATATTTGGCATGGAGCCAGATGGACTAACAGGCACGAGCATTCTTCCTTGCTCAGGGCCAAGGCTCCAGGCATGGCTGGGAAGGAAGAGGGCTGGATTTCACTGCTCACCTTCTCTCATGTGCTGTTCCCAAAGTCTCCACTTCAATGAAGAGCCTGACAGGCAGTGATGACAAAGCACAGGGAAGGAGAATAGGAGGAACCTCCAGGCTCAGTAGCAGCAAGCAGGGCTCTTCTACAGGTAAGACTTACAAGTGGTGTAAAGACTGTCTGTAATTCACAGAACAAACATTGTGAGTTAGTTAAACATTGCCAAGCAGGAATTGCTTTAGCCTAATAGCTTCCTGAAGATCATTCAAACAGTGCAAGCTCATCAGTGTATTTTTAATGCAATTAAGCAGATGCTTTAAAATACTTTAATTACTGCCAGGGCTCACCTAGACTACACAGTAGATGACACTGGACTTGTGTAATGGCTGATATAAAATCCTAAGAGACAGTATACAAATAAAGTACAAATACTCAAGTCCAATTAATCCATCTTCATGGACCACAAAAGTCCTCTGCAGGTCAGCAAGCCTACAGACTCAGGTGAAAAATCGTGCTTGCATTCTTGTAAACCACACTGTGCTAAGACAGTTTGTGCTCATTATCTGCTGGGGGAAAGTACAGCAGCATCCCAGGGGGAAGGAAGTCCCCACATGTGGAACAAGGCACACACACGCGGTCAAAGCACTTCAGTTTAGCTTTCCTCTTGTATCTACTGACAGATCTCTCCAGAAAAACTGGAAATCTTGAAAACTAATGTAAGAATTTCAAACTGTTTGTATGTTTTATACAGTTCTACTGCCACACCAGCAAGCAAGCCAGCAAGATAATACAGTATGACTGCACTGGTAGCTGCCATACTCACATTGAAAGCATATATTTTATTCTTTGTTACGCTAAATAGTACATTACCTTGTTTTCCTTTGCATTCCAGCTGGCAACTTATTGATTAGGGGAACACTTCCGAGCTTCTCCCTTCCATGCAATAATCTTTATAATTTCACATTTCTAAATGCTAAAAGCACACTAATGTAAGTGGCAACAGTTTCCTCTGCTATTTCACATACTTAAGGAGAAGATGTTATTGATTCATATGCTTTGCTCTAAAAGTGCTTTGCAAAGGCAGTAAGTATTATTATTTTCATTTTAGCAAGAAGGAAAATGGCACAGAGATTGCCCAAGGTCACCCTGCAGATCAGTGAGAGAACCAGGATTAAATTCAGATCTTTTGGGTCTTTGTGCAGAGGCTCTTTAGTTCAGCTATTTTTGGAAGGTCAGAAGTCTCCAGATGAAGCATGGCCATGATATACAACCCATTCTCACAGTATAAACATAATTTATGACATTCAAAATATTTTTTCTCTAGCATTTTTTAATAGCTATATGTGTGAAGTGCGTTCTTTGCAGTAACAAATGAAGAGCTGAAAGAAGCAAAATTTGAAAATTTTGACCTGAAGAAATTTCCTACCTCCTGGACCCTAATGATGTAACAACTCAAGCACTGTGTGCAGCAGCAAATGAAATTTTCTTGCACAAATTTTGAGTTGAACTCTGGGTCATGGGGATAATCTTTTACAGTTTTAACAATAACTGAAGAGATGTATTCCTTATCAAAATTAATATGGTTTTGCAGAAACCCATCTACTGAAAGACAAAAAAAGAAACAATGTGTGCAGATTTACTAATCAGGTAATAAAATGTGAAGCTTGTGGAAATTTCAATATGTTCCACAAAGATACCAGCTTGATAAGTTGTGAGTCAGTACCAGCAATGGTAAAAAATCATTCAAACCTGTTTTTCATATATATTTTGATTATTAGTTTGGATATTTCTTCTGAAACTAAATCTATTCTTCTTTCCAAACCTTCCCTTTACTGAAGCTTATTGTTACCTGAAAATAAAAGTCTTTCTTTGCTAATAAATTGTCTCCTGTTCTTTTTCCCTATCTTTCTTACATAACCACTCTATTCTGGCACTTAATTAGCAAAATCTAAAAATCATGTTAGTGTAAAGAAAATTAAATAAGTGATCTCATACACAAAGAAAGCAAAATATAGTTGACATATTTCATTAATTTTGTTACAAAGAAAAAAATAGTTACAAAATATTAAGGACAGCCCAGGCGGACTATTGCAATTTTACTTCAGTAAGACTGTCAATATATAGCATTTAACACTCAGTTCTGGCCTTTACTTTGCATGAGCAACTCCCACCGATGTTCAGACCGATGGCAGGATATTGTTTTCCCACGGCTCCTATTGCTATTTTCAAAGGAATGGATAATGCTAGTTTTTTTAAGCCTACAGTTTGGAGAATCTTTAGTATTAGGCACGACCTTTTCATGCAGGCTTGTTTTCTGGGTAATCTAGCAATTTGCTAAAAACAGCCTCAACAGAGAAAAAATAACACAAATTTTTCATTCTACTTGCAAACTATGCAAATACTGCATATCTCAATAATGTGTTTTGCAATCACTGTTTTAAATGTCTGTGATCCAGGAAATATTCTAGTTTTTGCAGGATATAGGAAACAGTTCATCTCTGGAGACAAACATTTAATTGGACTAATGACTGATACACTAACATGAACTCCACTTGAAACTTCCAATAATTATTTCTGTTATCCACCAGGGACTGATGGGTTTTTGAAATCAATCAGTAAGAAAGCAAAGTAACAAAATATTTTAATTTATTACTTTGCAGAAGCATAACTTTTCAATGATTAATCTAAATGAGGTATTAAATCCAGTGGGTCAATAATTAACTTAATTTTAAGCAACAACTTGATTTGTCTTATTTTCTTCACTGATCAATAGATCAAACAGAGTCTTCCAAGTAGTGGCTTGAATAATCCCTGGGATAGAACTGATTACAAAACTATTAGTGAGAAATAACTTGGTATAAACTAAAACTCCACCTATGCAGTAGTCAACTTATGATCTTCATATATAGGGTTTCCTGATTTGCTTCGAATTCCCCCATGGGCCTTTTTCAGAAAGATATATGTGCAGCCCTGTGCTGTCACTGCCTTAAAGCACACTAGAAGACAGCTAAAAATCCCATACTCCTTTGAAGCATTCAGCAGTTTTATGGTCAGCTGTGACTGTTGATTATTTTACTTTTTAATTTCGGTATGTTGCTACTTTGTATGTCCATCAATAATTTTGCAGTCACTCCTTTTATTTGAAGATGGGGATTGTATTCTCAAGGATATAGATAGTGACATCTGGACATGTTGAAACCTAAACGTGTTCCCCCACATCCCTATCTCAAACAATTTTAAAGCAGTTAGGAATAATATCACAAGCCTTTGACTTTCCATTGCCCCAAGGGGAACAGAGAAATCTGTAAAATGTACATCAGTATCTTCTGATATACATTTACATTTTTGTAAATTACTCTGTCCTTTACAACATTACCAAATTACAGAGAACCAGAGCTGATATTTTTACTTCCTAAATCAGAACAGAATTTTGCAATCTAGTATGATGGGAAGTGTGTCTCTTTCCTGACGTGTTTTTAACCTTCTTATTTATACTTTTCAACAATTTAACTTTAGATAACCTGGGCTAGGCAGTGCAGAACTGGAGAAAAGAGCAGAAACTAGAGGATGGAACACAGTCTTGACTCTATATATTAAAGATCCATTTAGCATTAATGAAAAAAATAATTTTTTCTCTCCACAATTAGCAGCTGTTGATATATAACAACTGAAAGGCTTTGAAACCTTACTCTCTATTCAATATCTCATCCGAGTTAGTAAAGAATGACTGAGGATTAGGACTTATTCCGAGTAGGTAGGATTCAATCTACCCATGCCATCTCATGAAGCAAGGCTTCAACTTTAAAATGTGCTGAGCATCAGAACTTGCAAAAGCTGCAAAGGATGCTACATTGAAACTGAATCTTTGGTGTCTGACACTATCAGGTACACAAAATCCATCAGCATGATAAGTGTTCCCTCATGCAGTATCAATAGCCATCTTTCTTACATGGTATGAAATTAATCCTTCACTTGGAGCAACTTTCTCTTGGTCACTATATCTTATTTCTTGGTGACAAATGGACAGGATGTGCTACAGAGGAATTCAGCACAAAGGAGACGGCAATGTAAACAGACATGCTGTAAACCTCCCACTGCCTACCTCTTTGGCATTTCAGCACTGCTGTCACCAGCTGCTCAGACGAATGATAAAAGTTAGTATTTCCCAAGCCCCAAACAAACTAAACAGGAGCTTTTTTCCCTTTTCACATATGGGCATTTTTTGGGGACTGCAGGCCTCCGAGGCACGGCAAGAGCAGGGTATGCTGTTGTGTGGGTGCTGGTTCCTCTTACGACTGACTGCTTAAGGTACATTAGAGCAAGTAAGGCTGAACACTGAGTTTTTAGCCTGTGGCTGTCTGACATGGTCCAGTACAAATAAGCCTGATAATGACAGCTCTCTCAAGAGCTGTCACAGCATCACATTAATGGTACACATTAGACTGAAATTTCTGAAGCTTCTTTGGAGAAGGATTTTCTGTGGCACCCATCTGAGGAATCTGGGGTTTTTTTATATATATCTTGGAGCCTTTATATGTCCTAAAAACATACTGACATTTAAGGAGTGTATTCTTTGGCAATATTAAAATATGTCACGTTCTGCAGAAACATGATGGTAAAGGTGCTTGCAATTAACTTGGGCACATTTTTTGAATTTGACAATCTCCTGCTATTTCTGTGATCTTTGATATTTTCTTGAAATATCACTGGAAAACCTATGCCTAGCAATAAAATCTCATTTAGTTGGACTGTTCAAATAAATTACATTTCTTAAATGTGCTCACAACACTTTCTCAATTACCTTCTCCAGGTATACCTTTGCAGTTTTCCAGCCTCTCGTGAGGGGAAGAGGAGGGGCAGGCACTGATCTCTTCTCTGGGTTGATCAGTGACAGGACTCAAGGGAATGGTCTGAAGTTACGTCAGGGAGGTTTAGGTTGGATATTAGAAAAAGGTTCTTCACCCAGAGGGTGGTTGGGCACTGGAACAGGCTCCCCAGGGAAGTGGTCACAGCACCAAGCCTGACAGAGTTCAAGAAGGGTTTGGATGATACTCTCAGGCACATGGTGTGACTCTTGGGGATAGTCCTGTGCAGGGCTAAGGGTTGGACTCAATGATCCTTGTTGGTGCCTTCTAGTTCAGCATATTCTGTGATTCTGTGACTTTTTCCCTTGGATACACAAGGCTCCATAGTGCTGCTTCACACTGGTTATAGATTGAGTAGGTTCAGGAAAGTTCCTAAGTCCAGCAGGTTTACCTTAAAGCTGACAAGATTACACAACTCAGTTGTAAGAAGTATAGATCCATAAATTCCAACTGGGCAAAAAAACCTGATAATTCTACCCCAGAGCAGAAACCAGAGATACATTACTGTATTTTAAACATTTAAGGCAAGATTTTCTGCATTAAGAGCAGGGTCAGCTTTAACAAGGTCATCTTCAGACTGTTTCATAACTTTTGCCTGACTAGCAACAACCTGGAAAATATCACACCTCCATTTTCACACCCACTGTGGTCATGCTGCATGGCAAACAAGAAGCAAATGTATTTACAGCCAAATGAAACCAACACATTTGCAACCTAGTCCAGCTCAGGAAAGTCCTCAACTTCAAATTCACTTGCACAGGTGCAAATGACATCTATTTAACACCTGATTTTAATTTCAAGGTTTTACAAGAGGCTTATTAGATATGTCATACTTCTAGCCCTGAAGCATACCTTTTCTGTATGAAAGCTACTAGATTTGTGAGTAGTCTATGCAGTTAAATAAAAGTATAACTGTGACATCTTAAAATTTAGGAATTATCATTCTAGAAAAAATAGAGGCATACTAAGTGTCAGTCACAAATAGGATAAATTTGTAAATGAACAAGTCATTTTGCCAATGTAATAAGGTATGTGAAATTTGTAACACACTGCCTCCTCTAATATTTTGCATCTCGTATTTCCATTAATACTTGATGAATATGCAACCCAAAAGGACAGAGAAGTGCTATGAGGATGACTGTCACCGGCATCAATATTGCTAGAAAATGCCTGGCATTTCAATCAAAAGGAAGGCATGCACTGGACAGAATGAACCAATGGGAATTGATTCCCAACCAGATGCTGTGCCAAATCACTTGAATTTCTGCCCAGTGGCAATTGTGCTATAGCTGGAAGTTTGGATGCACATCCCTCATTGTGAGTATGGTCATACTAAAAAGGGTGAATTAAATCAATGCAAAGCTGCTTTCAGTTGGATGCAAGGGCTAACAGAAATGTGTTCCAGTTCAAAGCAGAGGAGCAGACTGTGACACTTGTTACTAAACACTAGCTGGCAAACATGGCACAAAGAAGAGACCTGAGGCAGCAGACTCCATGTCCATGGGATGTATATCACTGAGGGAGGAAATCAAGAAGCTACCCTGTTTTCTAGATTCCTTATCATTCTCGGCAGCAAACGGGAAATTGGAGAGAAGGGAGGGAGAACACAGCACCAGAGTGCAGAGAAGCCATATGCTGTACTCTCTGCTTTACCTTTAATGTAAAGAGAGAAGACATTGCGAGTACAGAATCTTCTGTAAATCAGTCCAAAGAAGCAGATTTTGTTAGTACAACATTACTTTTAAATGGCTTACCAGCTGTTTTATATGGGTCACACAGCTGAGGCCCTCTCCCTGACCTCACACTTCTGATACAGAGGTAGAGTTGCTGTTGTGTTTTCTTCTATCAGTCATGCAGGAAGAGAGCATATTATCTTCTTTGGAAATACCTTAAAATAAATAAAAATAAATAAGGATCCACAGGTATTCATACAACAGAATTTTTTGATAGAATGTGCCTGCTTCACATATCGCCTAAAGCCTGTAGCCATGCCAGCCTTGAACTTAGAGTTACTCACTTCTACATTTGAGCAGCCATCATCTCGCAGAGAACAGCTGGGGAACAAAAACAGAGGATGAAAGCACTGGCCCTGTAACTCCCCTCATAGCTGGACACAGCTTGAGCTATACCGGTATTAACGAATAAATTGCCACATTTACATAAATATGTATGTGTAGATGTAAATGATATATTTAGGTTTATATACACTCCAGTGTATTTATATAACCATCATACAAGACATCACCTCAGTTTCACTTTATGTGGATGTTTGTTCTGGTTTTGGCTGGGATAGAATTAATTTTCTTCCTATTGTTGGTATAGCACTGTGCTTTGTATTTACTATAATAATCATGTTGATTACACACCGATGTTTTGGTTGTTGATAAGGAGTGCTTACCATAAGTTAAGGACTTCCTGGCATCTCAAGCTCTGCCAGTGAGGAGCTGCACAAGGAGCTGGGAGGGAGCACGGTCAGGACAGGTGATTTGAACCGGTTGAAAGGATATTCCATACCATGGGGGATGGGATGGGCATCGGTCAGCAGATGGTGAATCCTCCAAGGGCATCACTTGTGTTTCTTGGGTTTTTATACCTCTCTCCCTTTTTCCTATTATTATTATATTTTACTGTATTTACATTATTAGACTATTTTTATCTCAACCCACAGGTTTTACCTTTTTCTCTGGTTCTCCTCCCCATTCCACAACGAGGAGGCAGGAGAGGAGGGGAGTGGATGAGTGAGCAGCTGTGTGGTACTTAATTGTGGACATGAGTTGTTAAATTGTGACAATGTTAATAGATATATGTATATTCTCTTCTCCATTGTCCTCTGTGATTTTTCCTTTACCAAGTGTTTCTGTGAACTGTCCTATTTTGTCAGTCTGTGCCATAGTGTCTTTGTTTCTCTGATGAAGTTCTCTCTCTCAAACAGCAAGCTTAGACCTCAGCTCTTCCACCTAAATTACAGAAGAGAATTGGTAATTAAGTTTTAACAAGATTTAAATGATATTAAAACCAGACAGTTAAAAGGAGACACTGCCTTTGGCTTTGTTGTAAATTTGTATAATTATTTTCAGTCCTCTGGAGGATGCATTATTATGTTTCTGTATTTATAAAAATACTGCCCTGGAGGCACAAAAATGAATTTTATAGTCCACCGATTTGCATATTAATGTCAGTCTTATGGTATCAAATGTATTTTTTAGCCAATAAATGTCTATAACAATTATCAAAATTTCCAAATAATTTTATAATATACTTGACCTGGATTAATTTTTTTTTTTAAAGAAGATGTGCTGTAAAAACAAAATTGGAAAGCCAGCACAGCACAGTGATAACTATACAGGAGAGGAATGAACCAGATCAACTAAACTAAACATGTATTCATTTTTAACAGTTTTGGATTATAATAGTTTAGGTAAAAAGCTGTTATGTCATGACTCAGGTTCTGATCCAAAGCTCTTTAAAGGCACTCGGGATGAAGATTTTTAACAATACAGTTCTGTGTGTTTGTCTTTCTGCAGAAACATAGTCACTGTGAAAATCATTCTCTTGACCAAGTGTCCTTAAATACTTCTCAGACTGAGAATAAAAACCAGGGGTAAGAGATAGTACTTGCTACATTCCAAAATCATAAGAAGCTGCTTATGTCCAAGGCTGCTACATACAGGAAACTGTAGTTAGGTTAAGCTTTGTTGTTCTCATTTAGGAATCTACCCTGTAAAATCTTAATATACTCACAGTGGGTTTTATCCCTTATTTCTCTTGCATTTCATAATTTTTAAGAGGCATTTTCAAAACCAGAAGTCCTACACCTAAAGTGCTAAGTAAAGTTACAGCTTGCCTAGACAATAGAGAATAACAATAACAATATTGTACTAGTTCAGGATCCAGTCCAGTTACATATATGTAGAGAAAATTCTTACCAACAGTCATTCAAAAGACAATGAACTCAATGGGACATTTCTTTGTGCACAAATGGAAAAATTACAATCATAGTTAATAGTAATCCATTTTGCTATCAAGATAAATCCATTTGCCTTGCCGTTTATCTCCCTATGGAACTAATATATTGTCAGCTGAAATAATGTGTTATTATCACTGCAATAATTATCATTGTAATAATCTTAAACAATTATTTGGATTAGAAATATGTCATATTGTCCAAGTTTATGAAGGGAGCTAAATACAAGTTTTGCACACAGAGAGTAGAGATGAGATGTTTGTTATGTGCCAAAAATCAAAAGAGAAAGTGTCATCTTGGTGTGTAATGGTAGCAGATAAGGTGTATTTTACAAAAACAATTGAGTGCCAGACAACTGCTGGCTCAGAGCAACACTTGTTAGGCCATAAAGGAGCTCATTGCACATTCAGAACTACAATTTCCATGAAGTCTCATTCAAGGAGATATTAATAATCATTACTTAGCTGTGACAAAATGGTATCACAGAGGGAACATATATTTGGGACTCTTCACCAGTCCCTTGCAAACATAACTCCTGATATATGAACTTTTTCCCCATATATACATGTTAGGCAGAACATTTAAATGTAAAGCAAAAATACTTTTAAAATAAAAATAAAATAAAAGACAAGCGGATAAGACTGAGCAAAGTGTTTCTGTGATGCTTCAAGGTTGCCAATCATGTATATAATCTTGGAAGCAAAACAAGGTGGTCTGAAGAAGCAAGAACAGAAAATTCTTGTGTTTCTTCTTCTTTTTTTTTTTTTAATCAAGAAATCTCAGTAGGTTATTGAGATGGTTTGCACTTGGAATTTTGTACCCACAATCAACTGAAGGACCTAAATTACAGATGGGATTCTACAGAACTTGCCCTTGCAAAGTGCTAAGCCTTGGCTTTGAGATGAATGGCAGGCAGGGGTGGAAAACATCCATCTCCTTCTAGTACCAAAGACAAAGAGAGTAAATGACAGTACTGGCAGTGAATGAGATATAAGAACACAACCTCTACCCAATCCAGTATGAAGTCTGCCTGGCAAGGCTCCTCTTCAAAATTCTCGGACTAAATCTGAGCTAGCAGAGTTATACTGGCATGGACCTTTGTATATATGAAATTGGAATATTTTTGACTTAGAATCATATGCCACAAATACGTATTTAATGTCTTCTAGACCCATGTTTTATATCCGATGACAGACAGAAAAGTATTCTTATTGTTATTAAAATATACTTAGCCTTCATTTTCATTCCAAACCTTCGATAAATAAAGAGTAAAGTTTGAGGGCAGGACTTATTTATCCTCAAAGGTTTGCCAAAGATATAATGGTGTTTACACATACAAAATTATATGCAGTACTGCATTTAACAAACAAGAAATGTTGGAAAGAGATACTGGTAGAGATGTAGCTCATGATTTTAAAAGACAATTTTCCACCTTTTCTGTTTTCCCATGGTTGCCCCAGGGTTAAAAGTAAATTTGGAGGAAATACTTTTACACATACACAATCTGCTTCATCAAGGAGATAAAGTTTTGCAGGCAAATGTTCGGAGCTGCTTCCTGTTCCAATAATTTTCTTTTTAATTAATGTTAATAATTAGGGATCTTTTTGGCCTGACTCTTTGTGTGTGTAGCAGGTGCAAGATGAACAAAGAATGGATGAAGAGATGGCCAAAAGAGCCTTCCTTGCTTTCAGTCAACCTGTGGGAAAAGTCAGTCCCAACTGCAGTGCTCTGGGTTAGCCCATTCTGTCCCTGTGGAACGCAATACTCCTCCCATCAAGGGCAAAGGGGCCATTCCCATCTGTGCCAATGCCACGAATGGGCTAAGTTCACTAAAAGAGTAGCATCCAAGTGGCTCTGACAGTACCCCAATCTGAGAAGGAATCCCAAATCTTGGAATTTGTTGAGACAATGGAACTCTGCCTTACCCCTTTTTCTGGGTTGCTTGCATTGTGAACTATTTAGTTGTGAGAGGAGTGAAGATAAAACTGCTGCTAGGGTTAGCTTTGGTCTACATAAACACAGCATCACAGAGAGGCACTGGAAATCAGATTGCACACAACAGAGTCTGTGTACCTGTGTAGCCAGATAGATAACGTAATATTATAGAAAGCTGATTTATTACCAACATCTTGCTCCAGGAGTTTGGAGCCCTGTTTCATACTTTGAATGCCTCATTATACAGAACCTGCACCTCTGGACTTTTCCTTTTCTGGGTGGTGTCATTTTGAAGTAATAGATTATCAGTTTCCGTCATCTGGTGATGCATTACCAGAATACATCAGCAGAACAGCTGGCTCAGTCTCTCAATCCTTAGCGTCCAGCAACTGCTGACTGGGATGATAGATTACATGAACTCTTCAGTCTATCATTGTAATACATCAAAACAAGGCACTGGTCTGAAGGTGTCTTACTCAAAGAAAGGCAAAGCTGAGTGAACCTGTCCAGTAGAGGGGTTCTGGTTTAATTATGGAACAGAAGGTACAGTACACCACTCAGAGAAGGTTTATTAGCTTAAAAATGTAATGCCCTTAGAATTGAATACTTTCCTGATGAAAATTCCTGTAACCTTCTCTATGCCCATTCTATCCAGTTTCTCTATCTCAAAGTAAACTTTGGTAGGTTTGATGCAGATAAACATACTAAAACCAGTGCGTAATATGATAACACTTCAGTCTGAGTCTTTTTTCTTTCCCTGCTATTCTTCCTTGCTCTAGAGTAGAATACTTCAGTTGGAAAGGACCTCTAACAATCATCTAGTTGATCTAAATCTAGACAAAACTTTTTTGAGTGAGAGCTGCAGCACCTGAATTTACATTACTAGCAGAAAAACCCCCTAGAACTTAATTTCATGGTGAATTAGGAAATAGGGACATATATTTTTCTGCTTCATGTTTCTGTTCAGTAGAAGCAACAGATACCTAACATTCTTTAGCAAGTAATTGAGAACATAAACTGATCTGAGATGGGGACAATGGGCAGCAGTTAGACAGCATAGTATATTATAAGCATTGTGAATCAAAGACATACCTGAGAATGAATATTTCACCAATATGCTGTATTACTCAGAACAACTTTAGCTCTTTGTTATTGTTTACAGGAAGATCTAAACAGTCTTTTATTTACAAAAGAGATGCCTAACATTGATACATATGACAAAAGCCCCTGAATAAAACATGCAGCAAGAACAGATCAAAAGTGTGATCAGCAGTTAATAAGAATACATTGGGCTGTTACATACACTTTTGTAAGCCTTCAAAATGATTCAGCATGTTACAAATTTAGTTTTGAATGTGGGTGATGTGTCCTTTGCTGCAATATCTTGCTGTATTGGTATTATGGGAGGGTGTGAGTGAGGATTAAGGACAATAGAGACAAAGGATGACACATGTAAACACCAGTTACAAAATAGCAGGAAGGAGAGGAATTGATTAACGGATAATAACCCATAAGGATGTCTTGACGAGGGGACAAGTGAGACAGCTGTCGAGATAAAGAGTGTCTCAGTGAAAGGATCTTCTTTCACCAGCTTGCTGGTTTTTAAAATATCTAAGTCCTGCAGAATTCACCTTTTCAGTACAATGTGAAAGAGCATCACAGTGGGCTGAGGCGTGTGCCCTCTTTGTCCCATGATGCGGGAACTACTGTGACCTCCCCAGTTTTCCTTATTGACACCTTGACTTCATTTGTTCCAGTAGATAAGAACATGGATATAGTCACAGGAACATAGCAAGGTAAGTACACTGTAAGAGTCAGAAATGCTGTGTGGTCAGCCATTTTCCAGTGTCACCTTCCTACTATTGAAAGCAAAATAATCAGAAAATAAGAATAGAGTACTGTTTAAACACATCTTTCAAAGAAAATCAGCAGATTAAGAACTTACCATTTGGTTGCACTTGGAGTATGTATCTTACTTCAGTGGGAATATAACTGTGATTTATTGACTGAAAGGGTCGGATTTGTCCGTGACGACCTGATCTAGTTGAAGATGTCCCTGCTTATTGCAAGTACGTTGGACTAGATGACCTTTGAATGTTCTTCCAACACAAACAATTCTTCAATGCTATGACTCGGGCCCACTGATATCAGGCTACACATTGCCTAGTGGAAACCTCAACAGAGCTACAGAGCAAAGCTGGATGTAGCCAGCTTGTGGTCACCAATGTTCACCCAGTCCTTTTGCTTCACCCTACAAATTCTGAAGGGAACAATATATGAAAAAAACCAGCTGATTAAAAGTATATCACACTTCACAGAAAAAAAAGGCAAAGTGTCTGTGTTGGGTCACTTCAGCCTTCCTTAGACAAGATGCAAAAGGACAGGAGAAAGGACATACTTTTGGAAGAAAGAACTCATTGTTCTACTTCTCTCTCTGGTGGATACTACCAAAGTATGACCTGGGACAGTTGTTTATTGGGATCTATGAAAAAATATATGTTTTGATAAATCTTATATTTACACTCAGCAAGATTTTTAACCTGAAAATAGTGTACCAGCCAGCCTGTGAACTCCGTGGAGGACTCAGCGTATACGTGTGAGTGATACAAGAAGCTCCTGTATATTGTGACAAAAGCTAAATCTAGGTGGCTAGTTAAGGACATCAAGAGATTTGACAAAATTTGTTACAATCTTTTCCCTTATCTGATTCTGCAAGTTTTCTAGATCATAAAACTTTTTCTGTTTTCAAGTACCATGTCCCCATTATCACAGAAATAAAAATAGTATTTATTGTATGCACCTGTTGACACATATGTATAAATATATATATACATATGCAATATATACATATATTCACACGTATGTATAAATAAAACCATTTCAACAAGCTGAATGAATGAAACCATTCACCAGCCCAAGGCACATCCACACTGCTGGTCATTTTTAAGAGGCACACAGAGATCAAAGAATTGAAATGCTCATACAACTGAATTTCGTCCTGACTTACTAGCCACTGAATTCAAGACAAAAATGAACAAATAAAGGTTGACTAACCTGTATATGTTCCTTCTTCAAGGAACTCTAAGTAATAAACCCTCCAGAGAAGATGACTATTTTTTTAATCTCATCTAGGAATCTCCTTGAAGTTAATGTAGCACTTGATTCTGTCTCTCTCTGCAGTATCAGTGCTCCATTGTCAATTAGTATTTGGACAGCAGAATCGCTATGCTATTCTGATTCTATGAAAACAATTTCTTGTGTTGACTGCACTTATTCTTTTCCTCTTAATTTCTATATTATAAATCATCTTAAGCTTGTCAGGAGTATTAATAATAACTTCTTCTTACCTTTTTCAATATAACTTGAAGACCAACATTCCCCAGCCACGAGTGTCAACATATTAAGTGCCGTTCAGACATTTGAACATAATATACTCTGTTTCTAAGTCTTCCGTTGTATTACTAGTAGGATAATTATTACAGCAAATGATAAAATACTGCAAAATTGTTTTCTCCCCCCCCTTAATAACATAAATAAAAGGAGCAATTAATTTCCTACAATAAAAACAGGCAATACAATAACGTACAAATGTGGAGTTTCTTCATTATTGCATCAAATTGCAAAACGGAAACATATAATTTCAAAAGGCTCATAAGCAAAAATGGAAACACAGCTGATGTTGCGTCAGCATGTAGTACAAAACCGTGAAGCTTGCACAGCTCACAGCTAGTCTCCTCAAATGATGCAGCTAACATTTCTAAATGAAAATACATAACACAAAGAAGCCTCTCCATTTTTAAGGCCATACTTCCAGAATTCAGGCCAATTTTGCAGGATGTTAGTTCTGTATGTCCATCCAATACCGTAACCTTATAGTATCACCAGTTATTTTAAAACCTGTCTATCATGCATAGCTACATCTACAGCTTTATTGACACATCTTATGACAGATGGCAATAATGTTTTCAAATGGAATCAATGTGCTTCTAAACTGATACACCTCCCTCTACACCCCATATATTTACCAGATGTGTTTTCAGAACCTCTTCCACACTGGTGTTTTGGTTTGTTTGGTTTTAGGTTGCTGATAAAAGGTAATACATTTTCTTTGACATCTTGTGCAATTTTACAAGTATTCAGGGCACAATCCCTGCTTTGCATGGAAAATGTATTTGCACAGTTGTCAGAATGATGGACAGGGGGAGAATGATAGGAAGGAGCACTGATCTTTGCTTGTTATTACATACAATAGCCCAGTAGGAATCATGATGTGTTGGTGAGACAAACTGTGTCCCATTCTGGAACATATTAAGTTTGTCTCCAGGACACACATGACTTCACTAGGGTGTCTAACCTCATTCATAATAGATGCTAATCTTTTCAGGGCTGACTGATGACAGCACTTCCTGCCCTTCACGGAATTAGAGCTGGGTTTTATCAAAGGACTCAAACTGCCTGCTAATTAGACTAATTCCCTTCATCATGAATTATTTATTTCCATTGGTAACCGACCACTGTGACATTAATGGGTTCTGCTCAACTTAGTTTCATACTAATATACACTATAAGTTAAATGTTTAAAAACTCCTGATACTTCAGTCCAGGTCAAGTGTATCTTTTCACATAACTCTTGATGTTTTCAACAAAGTTTTGATAATTAAGACAGTTAGAATAAAATGCCTATTGCAAAGGAAAACAGAAAATAAATAATTTTAAAATTCTGAAATCAAGCTGTTGGGGTTTTTTTCCCTCCAAATGTGAGATAATATATACATATTTAAGACTGATAAGAACAGTCTTCTACTGCACTAAGAGGGTTTCAAGGCAATTCACAGAACTGACTACATACCCTTAGCCAGAACACATAATGCCTCTGTATTCAAAATTCTCAGTCAGTTCAAGAAGTTTTTGTATTTAGTATAAAAATAACTCCTGTACTTAGGTAGCAAGTATCAAATATACAAAAACAAAATAAAGAATACCTGGCAGACAGCAGCACTGCAGCCTGGTACCACAGGGTGGAGAAGGCCAAAGGAAGAGTGTGGGTCATCAGTGAGATGTAACTGGGAAAAACATAAAGCACCACTCTGGGATGTCTTAGCAGCAGGATCTGAGTAGGGTAACAGAGGTCATCTATGCAGGACGTGCAAGGTCTCAGCAAGAGAACTGATGGCTGGTTTTTAGCATCACTTTTCAAAAGCTGCATTGACAACTGAGAGAAAATCCATGGAAGAGCAAAGAAAAAAAAATTAGAGAAATTTAGAAAGCATGACCGTGGGGAAAGTTTATTACTAATATTTAGAAAAGAGTATGGTGACATTTTCACTTATGCATAAGGATGCTATGGTTAGGCTGGTGATCTGTTTCATCCTTCTCTACAATATGCAGGACAAGAAAGAATCATTTCATTTTGATGTCATGAAGATAAATTAGGGTAAGGTTTCCTAGGTGTAAGGACAGAGAAGCACATGTCCAACCTGAATAAGAAGGTTGCAGAATTTTCACCACAAAAGGAATTTTGGCCTAGACTAGACAGGTAGATAATTCTTAGGGAAGGTTTAGGTATGTGTGAACTAAGCCCAGTCAAAAAATTACTTTTTAAGGCACAAAGAAATGTCAGTTCAGTTACTATAATATAAATTTATCTTATAAAATTCTTCAGAATTTTGCCATTTCTAAAGAAAAAAAAATTCTACTTAAAAGTTGTGATTATTTCAATATTTTTCAATTATAAGAATGTCTATTTTAGGAGCATTCTATACAGAACAGCATCCAGAATAACATTTCAATTTTCTATAATATAACTACTGGTCTTTTCCATTGGCAACACAGACATTAAATTTATGCAATTCCAATTAATTAATGGAATTTTTGTGACTCATGCCCAGGATAGTATAGCTCAGGCTGTACACTTTACAGTGGATTTGTTTCCTATTATTGTGGGCTGACCCTGGCTGGATGCCAGGTGCCCATCAAGCTGCTCTATCACTCCCCTCCTCAGCATGACAGGGAGGGAGAAGATAAGATAGAAAAGAACTCTTGGGTCAAGATAAAGGCAGTTTAGTAAAGCAAAAGCAAAGCAAACAGGGAAGCAAATGAAAACAAAAGATTTATGCTCTACTTCCCATCAGCAGACAATGTCCAGCTGTTTTCCAGGAAGTAGGGCTTCAGTATTCGTAGCAATTACCCTGGAAGACAAACCTCATAATAACAAACGCTCACCTCACCCCCACCCTACAACCCTCCTTAGCTTTTATATCTAAACAGACGTACAGAATATCTCTTCGGTCAGTTTGGGTCAGCTGTCCTGGCTAAGGCTCCTCCCAAGATCTTGCCCACCCCCAGCCTACTGGGTGAGGGGGAAACATCAGAAAGACAGCCTGGATGCTGTGCCAGCACTGTTCAGCGGTAACCAAAACACTGGTGTGTTATCAACACCTTTCTGGCCACCGATGCACAGCAAAGCACAGCACTAAGAGGAAAATTAGCTCCATCTCAACCAGATCCTATTCACCCGAACTCTTTGGAGATCAAGACACAACATACTGCTTGCTCGCAGATGTCACCTTTGAACTGCTTCTCTTTCAGCAAAATTGAAAGACTTCCCACATGTTACAGAGTTGGGCTTGAAGCTCCAATACATTTCATACATAATACTTAGTGGTGCATATTCTCATTCATATCACAAAATAGGTTTTATTCTGTTTTGATTATCCTGTCTGTGAAAAAAATGAGAAAAACATACAACATGTCAGAAGAATCAATAAGAGGCTTGTTTGGGGTAATATTTCTAATGACAAGGTGAGTTTAAAATAATAAACAGCAGAAGCCAGCTAGACAGTCTATATCCCTTAGCCTAATAAAGACTAGGACTGTGGTATATTTGATAAGTAGTCTTTCACATGATAGCCATAAAAGAACACATCTTTTTAACCCATAGTGATAACATAGGTGTGGGAAGCTAGATAGAAATGAACAGAGATGAGATTCAATCAGCTCATGTACATTTCTATCACAGTGTGAGATACTTTGGCTGTGAAAATAAAGGTGTTATTTTTCCACTGTTGAAATAATACAGAATCAATGAGAGGCAACTGAGCCTCAATAGAATCAAGGGGTTTTTGTTGACATTCACAAACCAAATGAGCAGAGCTCTGCTGGATTGAGATGTCACCAGAAACCCCAAGATGGCATTACAGCCTTGTTTTTGTAAGTTGTGTTTTTTTGCAATAAATAAATCCAACTGCCTCTTTATTTTAATTGAAAAGTCAGTTTTTTACGTTTCTTTCTGATTTTCCTCCTCATCTTTTTTTTTCAGGTTGTCTGCCCCATTCTACCTGCCATCCTTCCTTCTCCTGCCACCCCCTTCTCCTACTTCCTGCCCCAGACAACCTCTTCTTGTCTTTCTTTTCTAATTTACCTTCTTCCTTTCCTAGTTCTCTGAATCCCCAAATCAAAATATTTCTGGAATGAGTGACTTTGCTCAGTGTGTTACCAGCTCTCCCTAATGCCATTGCACCAGCATAAACCGTTCCTTCAGCACTGAGGACAGACTATCCTATTAAGCCAAACAAAATGTCACTCATGTACCACTTATTATTTGTATGGAACAAGAGTCTCCAAGTAGCTTCTGATGCAGCCATATAAAATAGCTTTCGTTTCAGAGCTAATAATACCTGACACTTGAACAGAGACTTCCATTCGTTGATCTCAAACCATTTCACAGGCATTAATGAATTACGTCTCACAAGCGTGCTCTGACAAACAGGCTATTCCCACTTCACAGATGGAGATAACTGAGGAGGAAAGAGAGAGGTAATTTGTTATTACAACGTCTCTTAGGGCCCAATTCTTCACTGTTGTATTTAAAGAGTTTCTGTCACTGGCTTCAAGCCAACACTGAGTAAATAACATTAAAAAGCACTCAGATGTTTCAAGTCTTAGTCCTTTTATAATAAAAGATCTCTTCTCTTTATATAGCAGAGTATGTTCTCCTTGAGAACTGGTATACAGACACCTTTGAGGACACTTTATTTTGTAATTTCAATTTATAAGTTACTAAGGAGAAGGACATTTTGTGCTAAATTGCTCTACCATCATAAATTAAACCCAGATAGCCCACCTTTTAATTCCTTACAAGCCTTTTTAAAGAAGGGGGATTCTTGAGGGGGAGGTTTTTTTAAATGTGACATAAAAAGTGTATTCTGTTGTAAAGAGTTAAGAAGTTATGAGAAACATATCTTTCAGTATCAGAAAAATCAGCTAAGATCACAAAATGAGAGGACAGTGGGCAGACAACCCTTACAAAATGCATGTCACTGAATTTGGATAAACTGATAACTACAATTTGAACTAACAATTAATGTTACAAGTGTGTGCAGTATTATTCAAACTGTTCCTGAGCTATGCTTATCAGGATTGACTGATAACATAAGATGCAACAAAAAGATGTCAGTCACATCCTCTATAAAGGTCAGTTATTTGTAGTTATTTGTAGAAGTTTCTTCTTGTTTGACAAATTGATAGAGGAAAAATTACATGAGAAGATACTAAGATATATTTTTAGATACAAAAGGGGCACCAAGACGGTGTGAAAGACCAAGAAAAAGCAGAATAATAGGTGGGGTCATCAAGGACAATGTCTTTTAAACAAAGAGCACCATGTTCATGCTCACAACTCAAGGCAGGATAAACATGAGGATTCCTTATGGAACATGGAGAAGAGGGTTGATCAGAAAAAATTAGTTTGGTACTATAGAAAATCTATTTAATTAAAATTGGTCTTGAGCAAAGATGAAAGCTAATAGTTGTTCCAGTTTCTGAAACTAACCACAGCAGGAAGAAATTAAGAATCTTGTACTGACTTTTTTATTGTTTGGTTTGTTTTTTGAAAATCCTCATCACTGAAAATCAAGGAAGTATAAGAAGGTAAGATTTTGAAGAGGGATGAGGTAATCATAGGGTATTTCATGGGACTGAGCGAATAACTGTGTGGGATGTAGAGAAGTAAAGAAGAACTAGACAGATTATTCTGAGAGGTGGAGAGAGCAGGAGGAAATTAGTATTGTGGGCCTGGGAAATCATATGTGAGGGGCAACAAGAGACAAGAAAGCAAGAAAAAAAATCAGCTAGGTCGAATAGCCAGTCATCCTGATTTGCAACAAGGGAGTGAAGGAGGATCACTGGAGGCAGCACAAGGGAAACTGCACTGGACTGGGCACTTCTGACAATTGAAAATATTATTTTTTTCCTTGATTTTTAACAGTGTCATTAGGCTTGTGGCAAAATGTTTGTGACCTCATCTAAGAAGGGATTTTATCTCCTTTTGTTATTGAGCAATACCTTGAAGGCAATGCTGACCGAGTCATTCATGTATTATGACACAGTCTACATCTTGTCTTAAACTTAGCTGGAATAATGTTCCCTGAAAATATGAGGTGCTATGACACAACACATATAAATTAGCCATCAAAATAAAACCATTGTCTCTATTAGCAGCCCAGAAGCAAACCTTCTCATGAAGCACATCCCATCCAAACACACTCCACCATAAGCAAAAAAAAGGAAGTAGATAAAGATAAAGATATAACTATAGGGGCCCTTGTGCTATTTATAAAGCTTTTGTGTTTCCCATCTGTCTAGGGAAACATCCCCATCCAAATTCCAAGCTAGAAGTTGAAAGCAAACGCTCTTGTATGTGTGTAAGATGCATGTTAAAGACCAAGGTTACCTAAGTCGCTACTTGTGGTTTCTCTCAAGTCTGGTAGCTAACTCACACACCCCCTGAGGAAAACTGCTCCCCTTTCTGGAGCAGGTGAGCTGGGATTTATAGACACCTACCTAACTACAACATCCAGCTGCTGCTTTTGAAATAAAAGAGCAGGTCTGTGATTTGCTACAAGCAACCTCCATGCATAAAAAGCACTCCCATGAATTCTGTTGGTGATGGGTTCTTTGCAGAAGAGTGGTTTAAAATCAGTCTCCATTCTAAAATGAGCAATTAGACAGCTGCCACAAAACCAGCATCATTTGGGTTCCACATCTGCACATCATCCATTAGAACAGAGCCCACGTTTCACTGGACTTTTGGACATCACCTAAACAAGCATGTTGTGCAACAGTATGAGAGACCTGGGATCATAAAGTACATAAGATTTTACAGAACACTGTCAGTCACAGCCGTGGTTTGGAGGCAGCAACAAGTGGTCTTCATATGTAGTCATGTGAGAAACAGAATTCACTGACACAAAACTTTCACAAAGAACTTTCAGGGATTATAGTGGCCATTTATTAGCACTGCATTTAAGCTCATCAGAAGTCCAGTGCCCATTACACTCATTACTTTAGCTTGGTAATTTATAAGGGCAATAACTTCGAATTTTTTTTTCTTTTTTTTTGTGACAGGAGATCCATGCTCAGCTGAAGTTATGTCCCTGATAGTCCTAGAGGTAAAGTCAAGACCGGGCAAATAATGAGTACTTTGAACAAATGTCTGTGGGTAAATTCAGTAAATAGAAATTAAATTTTTTTTTTTTTTGAGTTCCTATAACTTTCCAATTCCAGGAAGCAAAAACTAAGAGATATCAGCTTTGTTTCATAATATCCAATTATGCAACCACCACTATTTCTAGAGATACTGGCCTGTGAAAATTGCTCTTTCAGTATATGAAGGAAGGAAACAACAAAACCCAAACAGTAAAACTTTGCTATTTATGCATGAGAAGATTTTTGAACCAAGCAGTGAGTCATTTTATGGAGCAATTAACTTTCCTTTTTATGCAGATATTTTTTCTTCATCTGCCACCTTTTTAATAGTCCTTTGCATAAATTGGTAAAATAATTTCTCATTCCCTCAGAAACAACAGCTGCATTGTGAACTCCTGAATTGGCATGTCTTTGGAATATATTATAATAATTCAGAAACTGCTGCCATTTCTGTCAAGCTTTCATTCATACGAAGCTTGCTTCAAACATCCCATCCTCCCTCCCCGTTTCACTGGTACTGCTGATCTCAGATTGTCCAGTCACTTCCTCTGCTCTCCCAACTCCCTCTCCCGCCTCCAGTCTCAGCCCTTTCTCTCTCAAGCTCGACACAAATCTCCTTCCCTTGCCACTCCCCAGATCTGGCTCTTCTGTAGCCTTCTCAGTCGAATTAGACACAAATGACTTGTCTTGACTTCCAAAGCCCTTTGTGGCCTATCTGCTCACCACTGACCCTCTCATGTTCAATATCAAAGGTCAGCACTTGCTTCCAATTAGTCTATGAGCCAAGATTCCTTCCTCTGACTGCAATGCTTTCAAAACAAGCCCAGCCATGCTCTTTCCTCTGTTGCCCCTCACACTTGGGGAAGGAACTGTCTATCAGCATCTGCAAAGCCTTCACTTTCTGCCTTTTTAAATCCCCCCTCAGATCTTCACTTTGCCTTCAGAAACCGCAACAAGAGCCTGGCTGTTCGTGTGTCAGGGCAATGCTAAGCAACACAACAGGAGGCTTCCTCATTGGTGTCAGTCCTCTACAGGGAAATGCAGTTTTTGTGTGCCTTGTTTTGCAACTCACCTGGGGAGTTGTGGCTGATAACTTGAACTTTGTGGGTCCTGCAAAGATACAAAAAAATAATGAACAAGAGAAAGCATAATAGTGTAAGCATAAATTATTGGCTTCTAGACTCAGACAGTGAAAAGCTCACATCAGCTGAAAGTTGTTACAGAATGAAAAGCCCATCACCTATAGCTTCAGAGTGAATCTTTCTCAATTCAGACAGAGCTGCAAAGTCTGGCAAAACTATACACAGCTTAAGTGGTTCTACCTTAGCTAAAGATTGGTAGAACTCCACAGATTGGGTAAAAAGTTTGTTTTCTTGATCAATTCAGATCAAAACTGAAGAAAGATACTAAAACTATTAAAAATTTTTACATGTTCAAAAGAAGTCACCAGAGTACTTTATCTTGAACGAATTCACCCACCTCTCCTCAGCATTTCTGTTGTAAACAGCTGCACTGCTTTGGCTGCAGTTATCCCCAAATTTAGACTGAGTTATACACCCAGGAAAAATTCATCCTGATAAAGGTTGTAAGTAACTGGCATTCTATTAGGTATCTGAAATTCATTCATATGAATAACTGAAAAATGGTCATACAATTGTAAATTTGCGTTAAACTGATACATGATGCTCCCAGCTCCATTATTACAAACACAGTGGTTCATTATGAAGATAATTGTGGGTTGTTCAGGCGGAGGATGGAGATGTGTGTGTGGGAAGTAGCAGAAGGGAGGTAGAGAAGTGAGTGGACTGTAGGTGAATGGTTTAACTGTTAATTTCTTTGGGTTTTTTTAACGATTTACATTAGTATGCAGAGGACTGGGATCTAACTCAAAACAACTTTTCTGAGCAAGGAAAAAATCACACATAATGTGTACATAACCATGTGAAATACGGAAACTCTATGTATTGCATTATGTAATTTACTTGAAAGTTGTAGCTTGTTGTCAAAAAGGCCCTGCTGGGTTTCACCACCTGGAAAAGTAGCTTTCATGAAGCAAGTTGTTCTTCAAGAAACAAGTAACAATGCCATTTGCTGACACAATATTTAGCTCTCTCATTTAAATATAGCTACACTATTTTTACACCAGCGTTATTAGTAAATGCAGATTGCACAGAATAAGCAAGTTCTCTTATAGTGATAAAGCAGTAGTTTATTTAAAAAAGAAAGCTGACACTTATTGCACGTTCTAGATTAAAAAAGAAATTACTGTTATGATGGTTTAGTTGTGGTAATGGCTCAAGGTTTTTGTGGGCTAGTATTTTTAATACTCCAGTGTAATCTACTCCAGTCATCCTTGACAGAGAATAAAGATGGGTTTTCAAGGATCACAGCTTTCAAGCTGTGTGGAAATACCCATTTCCCATCTTGAAAGTAATCACATACACACACAGATAAAGACAATGATACTTTGAGTGGTATTTATAAACTGAATCTGGGACAAAGTGCATGTTTCTGCTAAAAAACCCATTCTTTTTCCATGGCTAAATTCATTGTGTACCTAGAAATCCCATAGTGCTAGTAAAATTGCCATCTTTAATGGGCATTTCATCCCTCTGGCAATCATAGCTGCAGCCTTTAGCACTGACACGAAGCCATCACTTAAAAACAGCTTGTCATTTCCAAGTGAATAAAAAATTCATACTGTTCTACGAAGTCAGAAGAAAAAAAAAATCCCAAACCCTCTAGTACCTGTTTCATGAGTATATGTCAATACATGTATATTTATTTTTAAACAGATCTAAAATGGAAACAAGAATCAGCTTTCCTGACATCTCAGCCAACTACACTTCCAGATCAGTTAAATGTGGTGCTGATTTTTATGCAGAGGGCGAAGATCTAGTGAGATCAGGCAGAAGAACATTTTGCAGCAGCAGCCAGAGGCTCAAAATACCTTTTTACCTTGTCAGGATGCTTTCCAGAGAATTTCTTTCTCTCCTTTTCCCCAAGCTCATGAGGACTCAGTGCCATCTGAGGAGGGTAGCTTGTACTGGTATTGGGATAAAGAAACAGAAAATTCTGCTTATATATGGTCTATGGTCCACTGAAAAGTTGAATTGGCTTTAAAGTAATGAAGTAAGATATACCTTTTTTTAATGTATTCAGAATACATTTTAAAGCTTTTCTCTAGCCATGTAAATAATAAAATTACTAGACAGAAAAAGAGAGAGCTAGAAAAAGGGAAAAAAAGAGAAAGAAAATAAACAAAGGAAGGAAAAGAAAAACAAGGAAAGATGATGAGAAAAGCCAACATTTCCAAGCAATTTGTAGATTTTAAGAATTAAGGCTTTAAGAAGAATCTAGATGATAACTATCACAAATCTCAGTATCACAAAATCCAGTAGAGGTGTGAGAATCAACAATCCCGATTCATCTGTGTATGTTCAAAGGACAGCATGTGGATCACTTTCTCCCACACTGCGCATAATGTGTAGTTCCCACACTACTCTCAGTTTGGCACCTTTCAGATGGACTAAGCAAAAATAAAATTGAACAAATCTGACAGGACAATGTGCTAAAAATTAGCACACACGCTCCACCAGAAACTTGCTTTTTGTTTTCATTTGCTGCTTTCTAATATGAATGTTAAGAAGTTATGCTGACAAAGTCCTGTAAAAATCAAGATAATTTCAGGGGGTCTTACTGAGACTCTGGTACTATTACATATTATCAGTTCAATTATTTTAAGTAAATTCAGTCATATTTAGGACGCTGTCTATTTTGGTTTTATCATGAGATATTGGTGCAATTTTATCCATCTGAGACTAAGATCTAGTCATAAATACTTCATGACTCTACTGTACAGACCAATCCATGATGTACCCCAGCAAGTCACAGCTGGATACAAATACATATAATGCACAGAGTAAGGAGAAAAAATAGAAGGGGACAGCTCTAAAAATTAATGCATGTTACATAGATCTGGAATGAAAAAAAACCCACAAAAAACCAAACCCGTAAGACATTTTAAAAGGCAATTCAATATGAACTTTTAGAGAATAATCTTAGAGGTGTTGTGGAGGTTTGGTGCTCATTTAAAATCATTCACCTTTTTTCAGATTTGTCAGTTCCTCCTGGTTACCAGCCTGTGCCTAGGCAATTCCAGCAGCCTCTCTGCTGGATGCTGTTGCATTCAGATTTAGCATTATCTGGTCAGTGCCCACTCCCTCACAAAATAAGAATTGCTCATTATTTCTCCTTCCTTTAGTTCAAAATAGCACTCTGTTGGTCCTAACTTTAAGCACAAGTAGGTGTATTCTACCTTCCATTTTAGTATCAATGTCATGACTCTGGCTAACTATGTGGCAAGAACAAATCTGCTTTTCTTGATTTCTCAGAGTAAAAGTGGGAGGCTTTCTGTAGGATTAAGAAAAATTCCTCTGAAGATTTTTGTCATTTCTGACTCTGTGTGAGTCACTTCAGAGCACCAGAAAGCAGCTTCAACACCAGACTTACATTCTTTGGGTAGTAAATACCTTATTTTCTCAGGCATCTCCTGTAAATACTTAAACACTTAGTCACGTGTAACTAACTTGTAGAAAAGTGCTGGATCACACTTAAAACTAGGTCAAGTGCAGATTACAGAAACATAGAAGGGGATCAAATGACACTCAGCTGGTGAAGCTTTATGGAACCCTACAAGAGGTCAGAACTCAAAATGTTTCACTTCTATTATGCTTTGCTTTCTCTCTTTCAGGAAATCTAAATAAATAACAAGAGACCCTATGAGAAATTCCTTCAGTATTTGGAAACAGGCATGGCTCCTGGATGCCATCTGAAGAATTCCTGTATGAAGGTCAGTGCTTGGAGAATCTGATGGTGAACAGGACAGCAAAGATTACACAGTTATCCATAACGATCCATCATCTGAATAAAGGGAAAGCAGCAGGTATTGATCAGTACTCTGGAGAAATGCTGAAAGGGAGTGAGAAGGTCAAAACATGGAGGTTACATTATCTTGGGAAGGAGTGGAATCAAGATCAAATGACAGGACAATAGATTCTCAGTGTACAACATACACAGCGAGTACACTGTAGCACAGCTGAAATGAAATTTCACAAAGTGGACAAACATACAAATGCACCATGGAAATATATTGTATATCAAAAAGATGAGCCACAGGAATGCCAAAAAGTGAAGCAGGACAAGGCAGAAGGAAAATAGGGAAAATCTTACACAGCCATTAGCGTAAAAGCTAGTGGTATCTGGAACCTCTTTGTTCGGATCTGCGATTTCTACCAGTTATTGAACAGAATTTGTCAGAGAACAAAACCTAGATATACAAAATGTATCTAAAGTAAATGAGAATTTTAGAAAGAACTGCTGAAAGACTAACAAACACACTCCTTAAGGCATGCTTCTCATTTTACTTTGCAAAACCTTTTCACCTATCTGTGAACTGTTGCCATGTACCTCTTCCTTGGTACCTGAGCTAAAAACACTGAGGATGTGAATTTTTGGTTCTAACTACTTCTTTTCAGCCCAGCACAGCATAGAGAAGTACATCAGACACTGGCTGTTAAGCAAGGGTGCTCTGCCATGAGTCCCACTGCTATAAATGCTGTACTTTCTGGTTCAAGCAGGAATCTAACACAATGACATCTCACAAATCAAGGAATTAATTTGAAAGAAAAAATCCAACTGCAGAGCTCAGATAATCAAACAAATGCATGAAAAATGGCTTAAAGCAGACTGGAGGTCTTGAGGAACTATTTTGGAAAAGTTAGAGCGTTGGGGTTATGCTTAAAACCACATAAAACAGGATATACTTATGTTCTTTTTTAATTAGTCAGGATTTTAAAGACCACGTTAGTCAAAAGCCTGAAAAAATTTATGTGAAATTGTTTCTAGAAAAATACAGGAAATCCTAAGCCTGCAACATTAACTCATTTGAATTTTATTTCCTCCTATCTTTAAAGGAAAATGAACCATGAAGAATCCCATTTATTCCCATGACTAATGACATTACAAACGTCAAGTTTGGTCCAGTCATCTGTATTTTCACTTAAGCCAACAGCATAGGTGAATAAGCATCTGGCAGAGATTCTAGGTTACTCTATACGCTAAATTACTGTTTTACAACTAAACACCTGCTGGGAGAATTGTAACAAATAGGTGAAGCATTTTCCACCAAACATTCTCTTCAGCATCATCTCATAGTGACTCTCACCGTGATTCTAATTGGCAAAATAAATCTGGTCGGTGGAAACAGAACCACCTCAAACCAAGCTACCATTCCTTCTCCTTGGTTTGAGTCTCCACACCAGGAAAAAAACTCGACAACCTGTGTATGTTTGCTCCTTGCTAAAAGCCCAGGGAACGGTACAAAAATACCATGCCAGAAGTGTTTGCATTACTTTCAGCAACACAGCAGCATAAAACCCATGAGACTGTATGTGCTTTCAAAACACTCTAGATGGATTTTTCTCCTGTATGCTGCCTTTACACTTGTATAACTCCATGCATTTACAGTAACAAGGTAGAACTAGTCCCATGTATCTGCCCACTTCCTTCATAAAAGTGTATTTTTATTACTACCCACAATACAGAGTTAGAGGTGGTTGTATTCAACTATCTCAACATCACCCCAAATGTCAAACTTGTCATTCATAAGTTTGCCAAATTATCTCCTACAATTTTCAGAACTATGCTAAGGAGTGTGCCTGGACATGTTACTTTGGAAACAACACTGGAGTTGTGTTGGAACTTGGAGGTTAAAAAGAAGATAATTGTAATATTTTGCCAGTATCTTTGGGAACCTTAATAAAAAAGACAGAGAACAGCACTCAGCTCATGTTGCATTCTGGCATGACTGACATAAAGTTTAATTCCAGCTTCCAAAAACATCTAACCTCTTCCCTTGCCCTGCAGAAGGGTGCCTTGCTCAGGTCTACAGAGCTGTTTGCATTAGCTGGCCTACTCAGGTGAGCTGTTGCAGAGAGTCAGTGGCTAAATTCAATCACACACAAACCTTTTCTTTTTACCCCAACTTGAAACTGAGGGAGTTACTCTAAAGTACCATTCAGAATCAACAGGAATATGATTTTGCCATTTCTGCCATTCAAACTTATTCTCAAAAAGAAAATGAAACACTGTGATCTGAAGTATAGTTTCCCTAACTTACTTTTATAAAAGGATTAAAAGGATGATTTTTATGAGGTATCCTATAACTGGATTCTGCATATAAAAAGAATACATCATTGATTTTTCCTCACTAACAAAGATAATTTACCAAAACACTGTGTTTATTATAATTCATTCTGCTGTATTTCTGCCTAGAGAAGTTATTCATCCATTTTAAAATGAAAAAAAATGCTCTAATCGTTCCCATTTATTGTCCTTTCTCACCTTTAACTGTTGACAAATTCTGTCAATAAAAAATTTGCCAGCCATTCTCTCTCAGATCTGCCTTGCCAAGCCCTTGTAATTCCATGCCAGCAGAAAAAAAAGATGTTCTCTACTTTGCCTTGGCTAAACAATGCAAATATCACCAGAAAGCACAGGTATTGTCATCTACAGTATAAGATCATTACACAGAACTGTCAGCCTACTCTACAAATTCCCATCCCATCACAGTGATGTTAATTAGTGGGGAAGAGTAACAAGACCTTTCAAAGTTTTTAGCACTTCTAATTTTGGAATCTCAGAGCACTCTACAAATATAAATAAATTCTGCCTCAAAAGATCCTTCAAAATTAAATTCTTAGGTGCAAGAAAAAAATAACATCTAGGGCAGAAACCATACCCCTCCACCCCAACCCCAAAACTAACTAAGGGCCATATTATGAATCTTTTCTTGCTTCTGGTAGAAATTATTTGCACAGACATTTAAATTAATTGCACTATTTTATCAAATAGCTGCATACTATGGTGGATAAGCAGCTTACAATGCAACTGCAATGACAGTCAAAATTCCCCATTATTTCCCCCTAAAAAAGCCAGTGTGATGTAATTAGAAAGATATTGTCCCACCTGGAATCAGAAGACCAGCACTCTTTTATTCTCCAGTCAAAAAATATTCTGCTAGAAGAAACATAAAAAATAGTCCAATCACTTTACCAAAACAGGTATTATGCAAGACACATTAATTAGTTTCCAGTAAACCTTTTCCAATGATTCTAGATAGCCTGGAAACTGTCATGTTGATTTTATAATAATATTTTTTATAATTTCCAGGATAAACTTTTGCAGGAAAGTATGTTATTTTCCTTTTCTGTTCTTCCTCCCATCCCTTTACTTCTTTCTATTTCTATATTGTAAGTTTTTTAAAGCAGCATCTGCTTCTAAATATGCTTATATATTAATTCACAGAACCTTCCCTCTTGAAGTTTTCCGATTCTATTATAAAGCAAATAATCCTAGTGATCTTTATTTTTAGTTTTTTGCTTTAGCCAAACTTTCAGTTTTTAATCATACTGAAAAAAATCAGCCCTGGTCCTGGTTTTTATTGTAACAATATTCTAACTGTGAAATATGACTGATTTTCTTGCCATATTTTCACATTATAGACACCCCTCTCACAAGATACTGCTAAACAAAACTGCAAGACTTTCTTTTATTTGACCAAAACATTAAAAAAAATGAAGAAGGGCTCTTCTTCTTCACTTTTATTTATTTATTTATTTATTTAGTGCTGATAGGTGCTTTTGATTCACTAAAAGCTTTCCATCCTCTCACCTTCTAATCGTTTTCCTCCTCTTCAGCCTTGTTCTCACCTAGAACAGGCTTTTTCAATGTTCTTTCACTACTTCAATCAGAGTTATGGTGGTACTGACTTGGCATTACTCATCTTCTTTGGCTTGGATGACAGTTAATTTTGTGCTTTTACCCAGAATTTCACCACAGGCACCTCATTTTCTCAATTCATCTTCTGTGAACTTCTTTTTCCACTGATCACCACTAGCACATTTTACCTCAAATGTGAATGTAAACAATGACCCCATAACCAGTGAACGCACAAGAGGGAGTGAGCACGTACAATGGTGAAAAAACATTTATTCTGTTTCTTTCATGACATTTTTATCTCTAACATGTACAATTGAAATGTACAGGCCTCAGCTGGAGAGAAAACATCTCCCTTTGCAGTGATAGCCACAACTGACACTGGCTTCAGGGTCAGAAAGGGACCCAAAGGTTGCTTTTGTTTTAATATGTCCTTTCAAAACTTCCTTTTTAGCCCAGAAATATAAGAAATACAAAGTAGAAAATGTCTTCATTTCCCCAATGAAGCTTTTTTGGACATATCACTTAAATTGCAAATGTTACTGTTTTTATTTTAATCTATATTTTTTATGCTTTTGTGTGACTTTTTGCAAAAACAGTTCCTTCCTCCTTTTAAGTACACTTGTGAGATGTTTCTACATTTTTGAAATTTTTTAGATTGTCAAAATTAAGTTTCAATTGTTCCTTCTAGTACACACTTCTTTTTGAGGACGGTGCAGATCTGAGTTGTTAGAATGAGGGAAAAGAAAAAGAAAGGATGTAGCAAAAAGAAAGAAAGTCAAGAAACCGCAAATTAAAATTTTGAAATCAGGGTTGTTTTCTAAAACAAAAATATATACTAACACTTCCATATGTATTTTATCAGAATTCATTCATTTAAAAACCCCTTTATAAAAATTTTCATTTTTTACCGGAATAGAAATATTCTTCTGTCAGAATCATAGAATCATAGAATCATAGAATAGATTGGGTTGGAAAAGACCTCCAAGATCATCAAGTCCAACCCCTGATCCAACTCTAATTACTATATCATGGCACTAAGGGCCATGTCCAATCTCTTTTTAAAAACTTCCAGGGATGGTGAATCCACCACCTCTCTGGGCAGGCCGTTCCAATGCCTGATCACCCTCTCTGTAAAGAATTTCTTCCTAACATCTAACCTAAACTTCCCCTGGCAGAGCTTGAGCCCATGTCCCCTTGTCCTGTTGTTGGTTGCCTGGGAGAAGAGACCAACCCCCACCTGGCTATAACTTCCCTTCAGGTAGTTGAAGAGAGTGATGAGGTCACCTCTAAGCCTTCTCTTCTCTAGACTAAACAATCCCAGCTCCCTCAGCCTCTCCTCATAGGACTTGTGCTCAAGTCCCTTCACCAGCCTGGTTGCTCTTCTCTGGACCCGCTCCAGCACCTCAATATCCTTCCTGAACTGAGGGGCCCAGAGCTGAACACAATACTCAAGGTGCGGCCTCACCAACGCTGAGTACAGGGGAAGGATCACTGCCCTGCTCCTGCTGGCCACACTGTTCTTGATGCAGGCCAGGATGCCATTGGCCTTCTTGGCCACCTGGGCACACTGCTGGCTCATGTTCAGCTTCCTGTCAATCAGCACCCCCAGGTCCCTTTCCACCTGGCTGCTCTCCAACCACTCTGTCCCCAGCCTGTAGCGCTGCAGGGGGTTGTTGTGGCCAAGCAGAGCAATATTTATAACAAATGTACAGCAATTCACTTCCAAAGTGTCAGCTTTGATTTTTTTTCTATTTCCAGGTTTCCTCCTGTCCTCTCCTATGACTTTCTTTCAATTACTCACTTGCTCTTCTTTTTAGAAATAACAGAAATGCCTTTCTCTATAACACATATCCATACCTTGGCTCCATCACCTCCAGTATTTCCTCCTTCTCTTTCATTCCTTCTTCCTTGCTCTTTTGTTTGTTCCCTAATTCCCTCAACACCCATTCTTCACTCCAATCTCCTCTACATTCTCAGTAGAAAATGCTGATATCCATTCCTATTGAGACTGGCTTTCCTTTGCCACCTGCAATCCAACTCCAAATACTTATACCTTGAGGGAGAGGGAAAAAGGGAAAAGTAATCTCTCTCTCTGCACATGCAACTCACTGATCTCTGCTGCTCCTTTTCAAATTTGAGCTTATCTAACACAGCAGACAGCAAGCAAAATACTGAAACGTGTGGCACCAAAGGCTGCTGGCAGACACTGGTGTGACACACCAACCAGATGTGGTGTCGCAGAAGCTCAAGATACTCATGGTATTCTCCTGCTCAGAAATCAGGACAGAGCCTCCAACAGCCACAGGACATAACTGGAATTATGTGAGGAGGGTTGTTTCTAGTCAGAGATAATTTGCAACACTCTGTGAGCTTCATCCACATCCGGGTGACAAGATCCACCTTCACTGCTCTGATAAGGTTCCCCTGCAGCAAATCTGAGGTTATACCATCAGATTAGCTATAAGTTAATTTCCAAATCAGGAATAGACTGAATTATTCAAGGAAACAATAAGAAGCCTTTCATTTCCACATTCAGTATAAATGAGAAAGCAGAATAAAATAAGATGTGATAGTCTTCATTTTTCATGGTTTTCCTCCCTGTGGAGAATTTTCATTTTATATTTTTATTTTAAGTGATAAGAGAGTCAATCTTGATGTCGGTGATCGTGGGGTGGCAACATGGGATCCATCTCAGTCAATGTCTCTAGGTACAGTACAAATAATAAGTAATAATCTTGGCAATATCCAAATTTCTAAGAGAATTTTTGGAAATAGTATCACGGAAATTAAATGCTACTTCTAATTTTTTAATCAGTTTCTCGCAGACAGCAATGCACAGGTGCCTTGACCTTAAACTTAGGTAATTATTATAATTAAAGAGCTCTAATACTCCATTCACTAATGTCTGCTGCACTATCTCTATTGTCTAAACCCCATTATTCTGCATGTAGTTCCTTTTCTGTTCCCTATTTCTTTGGAACTCTTCCAAGATTTACTCAGTTATTGTTTGAAGCCTTTCTCTGTATGTTAGTGTGTTGGTATTTTGTGCTCTGCATACTATGACTTATGGATCATTCTAATTTTGTAGAGATTTTTTTTCTATATCCATTCACAGACATTATTCATCCCATATCCAGAAAATATAATACTCCTCTAATCAATCATTTCTGCTAACCCCCCCAAATAAACCCATCCCTTCTTTATTATGTTAAGCAAATTAGACAAATGAATGTTTTGTAAAACTTGCAGCTTTTTTTTGATCCCTTGGCTCCCAGCCTGTCTCACTCCTCCTCTTTCTTATTTCCTTTATCAGGAAGCATTACCCATATTCCTCAGCTATATTTACAGGACTATTTGGTCTAATTAATTCTGTCCCCAGAATGAAATCTACTCAAATAAAATACTGTCAGTGTGGCTGCAAAACCTTATCCTTTCCCAGCTCCTGCCCAAATTATTTTTAAAGGGTTTTAGTTGGGGATGGGAAGAAGGTACATACACTGAAGATAAATATTTAATTTTAATTTCAGACATTTTAAAGAAAACTAATGTATTGATTAAAAGAAAGCAGTACTTCTCTCCTTTACCCTACAGGTCATTTTAATAGAAAAAGATTGATTCAATTCTTTCTTTCGTCTGAGGGGTTTTGAACCATATCTCCTGGAAGAACGTTTAACTACCATATTAGAGAGTTTTCATATTTTGGGATAAAGACTCTCTCAATCTCTCCTGCTACTGCTATTCCACCTAGTTTAATGCACTTAAATATTCTGAGACATGGTGAAAATGGCTCAATAACCTGAGGTTTGCAGTACTTGTGGAAAATGGGGCCTCAGCATTCAAGATTATGCTTCAATAAATATCTAAACATTTTTAAACAAAGCAGAACAGGGGAAAATGAAGAAATTTAAAACCAGAGTGTGACATAACACAGTCTCCAAGGCATTCTCAACTGCTGAGGAGGAGAGAGTATGGAGCCCAGGCCTTCAACAGATGAAGCACATAACAAAGGACGGGGATGCACTGATTTTGTGAAAGCAGTGTAGTGTAGTTTTGTCAGCGAAGACCTGCTCAGCCACTGTATAGCAACTCTGCTGGTAATTCTGGTATGACAGAAAATGTAAATTAGTTTAAAAAAATTTCAAAAATGTTAATCAAACCCTAATTACCCTTAATTTTTGGTAATCACAACAGTAGTAAAATATATATTCTTACACAAGAAGCTTGAGAGAAGGAAGGAAGATATTTCTGCCAAACTATATCCTCAGAGGTTAGAATTTGGTAAGATTTCATTATCACAGAAAATAGTTACCAATGTGGGGATGATAGGTAGGTCAAGAAGTGAACAGAAAAAGTGGTGAGTTATAAATACACAACCACTTCTATAAATGTTCTCTTCAGTGAAAAACAAATATTATTGCTCAACAACTCTCTTGCTGTTCTGTACAACAGGTGAAGGATAGATAATCACTTTGGAAATACAATCTGAAGTTCCATTTCCTGTGAAGTATTGATCTTAGGTGAAAACATATAATGATATTTCTGTATAACCCATATATAAACAATTTGCAAAATGACATTTTGTATAATTTCTATGGAAAAAATGAAAACATGAAGAGGTCTGCTTCTGCTTCATAATACCTTAAGGACTTGTTTCAGTCAGACCCTTCACAATACACCTAATTTAAAACAAATGTAGTTCAAAAAGACACATCTATAAAGCTTGCCAAAGTACACCACAAATTACATGTACTGCTCCATGACAGAAACAGTGTAAGCGACATCAGATTTATCTGTTAAAAATTTGCTTCTGTCATGGTCCTGAGTATTCCTCCTGCAAAACATGGGTGCCTTTTTTCAAAAGAAATCCTTCAAATTTTCTGAAATTATATTTTCTTTTATTCATAAAGTGTTCATTAATTAAAGCAAGTCAATATTGTCAGCAGAGATACATCTGTTACTCTTAGGAGTCTCCAGGACAAATTCTGTTTTGGTGACGTCTGTCTTACTATTGTCCTAACGGAGCAAATGGCTAAAGACCGAGTTCTTTCTGATGTACACATGTTATATATGCAATTAAGTCCTGCTATAGTAAAGAATCACTGTCAGCAGAGATTATTTTAATGGATGTACAGTATTACTTTAAACTAAGTCTTCACCATCTGTTCATCTTAATTACAAATGCAAAACCAACATATCTTACATTAGCATCAGAAAATGGGGAAATATCAGTGACTGAAATGTCCATATATACTCTTTGTGCAATACTGCATGCATCTGTGCCATTTTTCGTCTCCTCTTCCAAGCAACACAAATTGGGAAGCGGGGGGAGGGGGGAGGGAGGAAAGAAGGGGGTAGAAAAGTGCTTATTCCTCACAGATAATTTTCTGGCATGGTTGAATATTTTCCTGGCAAACAAGGATTCATTATAAAACACTTCAATATATTATGCTTCAGAATGATTTCCAAAAGTATGTACTTGTACTTGTACCTCATTCTAGCTCTTTCTGGCTGCCAGATAAGCAGGGAAAATGAAAGCAAGCGCCAACACATGCTAATGCCATCTAATAAATCACCAAAAAGGAGGTAAAAGGATATGCAGGGAGTATTCTGAATTAAATCAAAGTAAGACATAACAAGGAAGTAAAATTTTAAAGATACAGCTCTATATTCATGATATGATATTACTTTGTATGGACAAGGTAAACTTAGAGAAAATAATAAAATAAGACATTTATAAATTGCTGCAATTTGGTTGTTTGCTAGTGGAAGTTTGGTCCCACAACTGTGCATCATTATGGAAGCAGCACTACAACGTTTAAGACTAAGTAAAGTTTACCGATTTTAAAGTACTTTGCCATCCTCTTGTTGACTTAGTTTATCTAGAAATTTATTGTACTTTGTGGTACAAGAACATCATTCTGACAAGATGATGACCTGGAAATAAGTGAAATTTAGGGAAAATAATAAACTAGTATCTTGCAAGATACTAATTTGTGCCAAAAACTTATGAAAAATCAAATAACTATTAAAAACCCCAACAAAACACCCCAGTGAAGATTCCATCACCCTCAGATTTTCTAACTAGTCCTCATGAAACACGACAGTCAACTTCTAACCCATCTTGCAACTGAGATGTGTTTAAATCCATACTTCTGATTTGGCATGTCCATCCTGAGATAATCCACAGATATCAGTATACGAGAAACAGAAGTGATGATATAGTTCTCCACTTCACATAAAAGAAAAAACGCAGAGAGAAATCTAATTCCAAACTGGAGAGACCAAATTATCAGACAATCCTTTTTTGTAGATCCTTATCACTGAATGATAAGCACTTCAAAGAAATGGCTGGCATTGTTCATTAAGAAGGATAATCAAATTCAAACAAAGGTATAGGATACAGGACTAGTTGATATATAAACTCTGTATCAGTTGTGTCTACAACTACAGTATAAAGAAAAGCTTGTATGCAAGTCTTTAAATGTGTTAGTGAAAATAGGTTTGGAGAGGTATTTCCCAACAATTTTTTTACTTTGAAAGTTGTCAGAAAAACACCATAAATCATAAATGCAGATAATTTGTACTGGGGAAATGTGTATGGCTTTACATTACACCATCTTACATAATAATATCAAATATGACAATCAAAACTGCTCTGTAATAAACAACATTTTTACTGATTGCACATGATTATGTTAAACAGCTTCTTCTAACAGTGTCAGAGAGGTGATTTAATAGATCCTATAACTAATCTTCCCAGATGACCTCTCCCCTCTGCTGATGAAGCCTATTCAAAACCTACTGCCCTTTGCCCATTTTATCCTATTATATTTCTGAACTGTTTTGATCACAAATACTTTTGGTAAAATTCTTCTTTTCTCTGAACAACTTTTCTGTGGACATCTCATCTCATCTGTAGGAGTGATGTAAAAGGAAATGTGTCCTTATCACTGTTCTCATTATTATTACTATTTGCCTGAAACCACCACACCATCAATAAGAAATCACTCATCATGTATCTGACATCTGTGCAAAGTACTGCAGTCTCCAGCTTCTGTCTTTCAGCACTGAAGCAAATTGTGGCTCTGAGAAGGAAATTCACCCAGCTCCTTTTTAACAAAAAACGGAAAAGAAAACCCATCTCCTGGAAACACCAAAATTAAAAAGAACGTTTAAAAATGCTACCATCCCATTCAAATAACGTAGGGAAAACTTCATATATAAATCCAAATATGTGTGTACTGAAAATACACAGAATGCTGTAAACCACAGATGTTAACAGTCAACTTAAAAAAAACCAAACCAAACCAAACAAACAAAAAAACCCCAAACCCGGAAGGAGTTAACAAGCAAGTCATATCATTATGGTTTGAATAGGATGAAATTAAAAGTTATTATTAAGGTCAAAAAAAGGCGAAGGGGAGTGAAGTAAGAGTTGCCTACGAGAAATCCAGTCGGGACCAGCCCCCAGAGCCGCAGGAGCTGCCCGGAGGTGGCCCCAGCGTGGAGGGAGTCCCTAGGGGGCAGTGCGTAATTAACAATTGGAAGATGCAGCCATTGTCACAAAGACAGGGACTGCTACCCAAAAAACGTGAGCAAGCATTTTGTTTTCAGAGCAGCTTGCTGATTACACTATAAACCATAGTGTTTGCCCTTATATAATAATGAACTACTTTCTATCACAAATATTTTCCACTAGGATCATTAAATATTCTAGTAAAACGCAGGAATTGCAGAATGTATGTACAACCAGACAGAAGAAAAGCAGTAAAATACTCCTGTTTGGGGGAGAGGGAAGGTAGAAAGAAGATTAAATAAGTGTAAAAATCGTCTTCATTATAAAGTAAAACTCAACATGTATATAATTTGTATATAATTTTAAAAAAAAAGACAAGAGCTGCTATTGAGTTTATAAAACAAACTGAATCCTCATTACAATAAGATTTTTTCCAATTCAGCTTCCAGATTGAATGATTTTTCATACAATAGGGTTAACAAGTCAAATTTTTATTTTTGTTTCTAGATTAAAATAATGTAATACTTACAGTGTCTGCCTGCTGAAATTATCAGATAAAGAAGTGCCTCTATTCTTCAATTTTAAACTCGGAGCTAGTGATCAGAACAGGCTCGAAGAATAATGAGAGAGTACCTGTTCTATACAGGACTGCCAGTCAGGGAAGCCGTGATTTCACATTTTGAATAAGGTAGGTGCCAGAATATGGCCACCTTGTAAGTGAGCAATTTTAATGGGTGCCTCTATATTGTGTGTATATCTGCAAGGGAGGATGATGCTTGATTTTTTTCTCCTTGAGAATGTTGATATCACAGGAATTTTGTCTATCCATATCAAGTAGCAATATACACAGGAAAGGCACAAAGATGAACCTTTCATATTAATGTCCAGTTGCTCTTCCTGATTCTGAGTTAGAACTGAAATAACAATGTCTTTTTTTTAAACTAAACCCCTACTTTGGAAGCAGAAAGCAAATACGGAAATGACTGCTGCTGGGCAAGATTTTATCTTTTGTCTGCCATTAGTTTGTTTTCATTGAGGACTCATGCCTTTCTTTAGTAGTTCCAGCCACCATCTTCCTATTCTGTCCTCTAAGCATGAGGTTCCACACAAAGTGCTATCCTGCCACGAAGGTTGCCATATTAAAGCCACTTCATGAAACTTCACATAAACCATCGTTTTTGCAGGCATGAGTTAAAATTTCAGAGACAGAAGGATAAATATAAATTATTATCACAACCGAGTCTGTCCCTGTTCTTTCTTTGTGGATGTTCATTACACAATTCAGCAGGAAATAAGAAAAAATAAAGGGGAGCATGTTTTGCTTACAGACACAGACAATCCAGTCTCCTCAGATCAAGCCTTCTGGCCCATTGTGGTTGCATATGAGAACCTTACGGTCCCTTGAAAGGATACAGTGTCTAGCATCCTTAAAGGACTTCTGCAAGGCCACTTCAGATTTTGAAATTTATGTTGTTAAGATTTTCACTTTCTTTTAATTGTCTGTGATCAAAGTTCAAATCCACGGCTTAAAGACAGGAAGATCTGACAATACGTTCAGACTGTCTGAGAACTCACAGATCTGACCTCTATCACAAGGGTACTGTATTTAGAGCAGGTCTGAAGCAGGATGGAAAAATCAGGGTTGCAATTTTATCAGAGATTCTATCCTTCAAAAAAATAAATTTGGCTTACTAGTAACATTTTCAAACTTTTCCAAAGAAGGAGCAGAGGAATTAATTTTGAGATAATCAAAATATTTTGAAAATTTCAAAATAATATCATGCCAAGAAGCTGAATTATTACCAGCTCCAGAGCAAAGAGCTCAGAATACTTAGAAACTTAGCTTATGGCTTTTAGAAATTTTTCAAAACCGACATGAGGCATTTTGGTTCCCATTAGTCTGGGTTCTTTGAGTGGAAATTTGCTTCACTGCTGCATATCAAAGCAGCTGTAAGAAATTCAACAGACACACTATGACGGTACCTGTTTCTAAAATGAAAGTAAAACATAGACAAATACACCAAGAGGACAGGAGAATCAGTCCTCAATCAGCATTATCTTCAGCACGGTGTTGTGAGAGAGACTATAACCCATCAAACATACAGGAGTAAACTTGTTGATTACAGAATTTTGCTGATAAGAAAAGCAGAAAATCTTTGCAGCTTTTATTTCTGATATTCTGGACTCCATTACATAGTATTCTTTCATCATTGACTATATTTTACTGTACACTGTAAATATAAAATACTTATTTTACTTTCTATAATTCCAGGCATTTTACTTTCTATGATTCTAGACATATTCCTAGGAAAAGATCTATCTTTGAAACTTTTCTATCAATGTAAAAATAATTTAGAAATTACCACCACTATGATTTTACTCACCATATATTTTGAGAAAGTTGTAAAATTTTTACTTTGTCAGTCAAAATATGGTAAATTTCAATTTTCAATGAATTTCCAACAGATTAAATAATATTAGCTTCCTTTTACTATGTCATACTTGAGGTTAATTTCTCTGTAATGCAGGTCTCATGGACTTGAAGAATTTGATTTTGATGAAGATGATGAGTTAGTTAGAAGCAACATTCCTTGTCACCTCAGAACAAAAGCTAGTCACAAGTAACCTTGAAATATTATCTATTTCATGAAACTGTGTAAACAAGGAGCTGACAACTTTTACAGGGCAATTGGTAAGATTATATGTTTCTTTCCTAAATTACAGATAAACTGTGCTAGTAGGAACTCAGTAGGAGACAAGAGACAGGCATTTGGGTTTCACCTCATCAGTTGTCTGGTACCATATCACCTGTCTGCGAGGTGGAGGCTTCCCAGCTTGTGCTGAATCTTACAGAGCCAAGAACTGGAATCTGCTGCCTCTCACTGTGCTTCGCTCAACACCACAGCCTTCACCTCCTGCCTGGGCTGCACACCCCTTGTCATGGATCTCTGCTCTGAACTGGGATAGGTTTGTGCAATAGGGTACTAATGCTGGTCTGAATTTGGGATAGGTGCCCAAACAACATAGACATGGAAACTAAATTAGCATTCCTTATAAAGACTGAGAAAAAACAAAAAACCAGCAGATGAGAAACTATGTACACATGTGGTGACAAGCCTTCTTCATGTACTTTCTGACATTGCTTATCAATGGAAATCACTTAGAAGAACAGCCTACATATGAAACCAGACAATTCACAGAGCAGTATTCCAGGGTCAAAACTTGCAACTTGCAATGATGGGGAGAAGAATCATAGAATCACTAAGATTGGAAAAGAGCTCCAAGACTATCAAATCCAACCATTAACACAGAAAGAAACTCTACAATCTGCTGTTGAACTTTAATTTCACTGCTAACACATAACCTGACTGGGGTCATTCTTTGTAAAAAGCAAACATTCCCTCCTTGCTGGCATTTGGGAGTCAGCAATGCCCCATAAACTGTTGCAACATAAGAACAAAATCCATAAGCTGACCATCTGCTTAAGTCTGGAGACTTCATGAACTTCCACTGAGATGTGCAAGACTGCTAAACAGTATAGACTTTGCTTGATACTACTTCTAACTCCAATTTAGAAAGCATTGCCAAGAAAGTCTCAAGAATTCAGCTGATTAGATAATTATAAAAATAGGACTAAGAGTATTTATTTTTACTTGATACCAGGAATTCTTAAGATATTTGAACTATCAGACTGTCCTGCTCTACATTTTGTGTTAATTCAACTTTTCTAAATGCAGTTTCTTTGGGGAAACTAATTTGCTTTCTTTCCATTCTCATTCAGTCATACTTCATACTTGCCTGTTGATTCAAAGTTGGTGATTTTCACTAGCCAATTGCACCAAACAATTTGCAACCCCAAATCTCACACAGCCATGTAAAAAAAAAAAAAAAAGGAAAAAAAAAGACAATGTCCAGATACAGGGAAGGCCACAGCGTGAAATTACCAGTTACTATATATCCTGGAACCCAGATGGAAGTGCAACCCTGGGACATAAATCAATAGAAAACCTGGCTTTGCTCTCCTGCTCATAGAACTAATTTTTGGGTTCTATTGGTTTGTTTTGTTTTTTTTTGTTTTCCCCCCTCAGTGGCAATCCTTGTCAAAATGCCGTGAAGGAAGAATTACTCTTATTTATTCGAAGAGAATACATGAAATACCAGAACTGTGCAACTGTAAGCAACATCACAAAGGTTTACGTTCTACCTTAACATTAACCTAAAGTAAGATAATTGTCAGCAGCATTCTGCCTCTAGGCTAACCCACTTAGCTTCTAGCTTTCTCTGTTAATGAGCAACAGAGCTATTCTGCTTTCATTCCTGATACACATATCTAAGACTACTTTCTTGTACAGTTAGAGGATGATGGCAGTTTCTGGGTAGCAGCAGAGTTGTCTGGATCTCAAGAAGAGGTGAGGTTCTGCTGCCTAATTCTTTGTTCTGTGGCTTTTGAGATGAAAAAATTGGTTATAGGTTGCTAATACAAAATAAACATTTATAGCCATGAAAACTCATGGTTTTTTTATTTGACTTACTGAAATTCCTATTTGAATAAAGTAACAAGTTCTAGCTATGATTGAGGTTCTCTTCTATTGACAGAGAAGCAGCACAACAAACTTTAGCTATCTCAGTCTGTATGACATCTGGCCCCAGGCTCAATGCAGTTTCTACATGCACTGCTTCCTGTCACAGTAATTAAGTGAATTTTTCTTGATTAACACAAATTCAAACAAGATAAAGAGCTAATTTGCTTTCTGCTTTGGGTCCCAGTGGATGAAGTCTGTACATATTTCTTGGGAGTTCATCATTTAGTACTGAGATAAATCCAGTGATTTTCCTTAGAATGTTATAAACAGGTAATTTTTGGTTGCACCAAGGTTTTTGTAATAAAATACATTATTTAAATTGATACTAAAGTCAGTTTAGGCTTGAGGAGCTGAAAGGAAGGAGCCAACATGAACAGAAATATTTTTTTATTTTACCTTCCTGTGAAATGGGAGAGGTGCAGATTTTCAGTTAACACTTGCCAGTAATTCAAATTAAAATTGATATCAATTTAAATTTGTATGAGAAACAGAGGGTGAAGCAACACATACAACATGAATCTGATCAAGGCCATTTTACTGTTCAAACTATGTGGAATGCAATTAGTGAACATGCAGCAAAAGCAATAAGTATTTTGTTCTAAGAAATGAACACGGAAATACTTGCTTGTATGACCAATTCTTAATTAAATGACACAGTAACTGTCCACCAAATTTTGAGGAAAAAAATAATTAAAATAATTAAATAATTAAAATAATTAGAACTGAACTGGTGCTGAAGCTAGCACTTCCGCACAAAAAATAAAATCTGTAAGAATGGGAAGTCAAACCACTTTTTCAAGTACTTGTCGGATTTAAAAACACGGAAGGCATGCCTCAGAAACTCTTCCAAAAGAAGTTTTAGCAAATGTGGATTCTTTCTACCTGTCTACTTCCTTAATTTTCTTCTCAAAACCCTCTGAATTCTAACTGCATAGTAGTAACTGCTCCTACATGAGGTGACCCCTTGGAATATATTAAGCAGATGATAGCTGGTCCCTCACATGATCCCTTTGCAAAATATGGGACTAAGTTCACAGCATTAAATAAATCTCTTTCATAAAGCTCTGTGTAGGTTCTTAACATGCAGAGTTTGTTTTTTGTGTTTGTCTGGTGTTTTTTTTTTTTTATAGCCTTGATTTCCTATTCATATAAAATGTAAAATGTTTGAAACCACTGTAACATTGTAAGAAGAAGTTTTAAAATACCTCGATGGGTCAAAGCACAGTCTGTGTACAGTGGATTTGACATGACCAGTAGCAGGTCCGTGGGTCATCCTGAGAGAGGAGCCAACAATTCACAGGGAGCGAAGACTTCCTGGAAACATTAGAAGTAAAAATGGTTAGAGTTCATATTAAAACTGTCCTTATTGCCTGGCTTTGTCTGCTCATTTGGGGCACTCAGCATATACCCCTAAAGCTGGGAGGTTACTTAATAATCCTGCAAGTCACCTTGAAATGGACTCGCACATCAGTGACTAACTTTGCCAGGGCACGTATTACACGTACCAACAGTAAGGAAACTTTACACGTGCTGTATGGCACCCTCAGACAGAGCACGGTTCACTGCAGCACGAAGCTCATTGTAATGCTCTAATGGTTCTGTTAAAATTCTGCTCAGCTTCTCCCAGTCAGATACTCGAAAGTAACGTGGTTCTCCAACACCATGGGCAAAGTGGCAGTAAATTAGAGGCTTATGGATAAATATGGGCTCATCAACACCCTGGTGGTAACAATATAGAGATATAAACAAATATTCACCAGCATATTAACCCTTTATCACAATTTTCTCCCTTGTGTGTGTGCACTTATGAAGTCTGGTAATGATCTTGCTAGCTACAGAACCAGTAGATAGTATTTTAATTTTTTTCTGTCAGACTCTGGCAGCAAGCTATTTCTAGAAGTCTGGCTTCAAGATCTCCTGGACTGTGTCCTCCCTGAAGACAACTGGAAACCGTAACAAATGTAATGTAGATTTTGGGGATAGATTTTCATTTCAGCTCCTTTTCTAGAGGAAACCCAAGTTCATCAGAAAATTACAGGATTCTTTTATCCCAAGCACTTTATGTTATTTATATATAATTTCATTTCCTTGGAGTACACTCTACTTCTGTGTATTCTCCACTGATTCTGAATATTCTACTAGTCTTTACCACAGCATGCAACCATAAGGTGGTAGCATCTGAACAGAAAAAAGGTAAACAATCTCATCACAAAGAAGAAACTTCAATAAGTATGCTTCTTCAAGTAAAACAGAGGATAGAATACTTCTTATGACTGCAGTGATTTTGGTTTCTATCATCTTTTCTATTATACTGAAGTCAGGTTCATTCAGACCAGGAACTGAACCAAAAAAACCCAATTTTATAATAAACAATTGATCTGTAAAGTATATAGTTCCAGTGTAATCCTTTTCATCTTCCTAGTACTTAGAGTATAATATGACATGAAACAGGGCAGATACAGATATGTCTTACCTCATGCTAAGAATCACACCTCCAAGAACCTTCTGTAGCATGAATGAAAATTTCATTAAAATGTTCAGTATTCTTTTCCTCTATACATTTAACTGAGGAAATATAGGATAATTTTGTGGAGTCATAAAAGGAGGAAGGAAATAGGAAACTGTGTATCACTGGAGTGGTGAAAGTGTTCCCTGCAAAAACATTTTAACTCAAACACCTTTTTTCCTTATACAGGATACTGTCAATCCCTCATCAGAAACTAAAATATTTCAGTCAGTGATATGCATTCTTGAGTCACAAAAAGATGAATATTTACTTTCCACAGTACATATGTTTAATGGGCAATTAATGTCCTGTTGTAAAAGGAGTTATATAATGAGGTTGTGTGTTTGCCTTGGAAACAGTGAGCCCTTTCCCCCTACCCTTCCTTTCTATGACTTTCATCTTTGTTATAATCCCAACATATTTATCTCTGGCACACCTCTTTCCCTTCAGGAAAGCCTGAATGTATCTTCCTGGAGTCACAGCTTCTGTTTAAAACTCCTTTTTTCTAGATTGCTTTTTTTGTTCTGTATTCTTCCTAACTTCGCTCCCAGTATAGATTATCCCGACACACTGAGTACCAAAGGACTGCACCAGCATTATGAACAGCACATCAGACTTGAGACTAAGACACTTCCCCTTGTTTCTGATGTGTTGTTCAGCTCAACCCTCTAGGGTACCCTTCATTAACTATCACTTTGTTACTCCAACTCTCCATTCTGTCATTGGTTGTTATCAGTCAACAAAGTTTGGCCTTACTAAAGGCAGCAAAAATGTTCTTCTTGACTTCAGGATTTCACCCAGAGTGCCAGTTCTGGCACGGTTTACTCAAGAATGGTGCATTCATTTTTAGGAATAGTGAGATCAAAGTCTCTCTGCCACGAAGTGTTAATACAAATGCTTTCACTGGGGCTTTTGCAGCATGGAGTCACTCTGATACTTAAGACTAGATTCAGCAAGCATGTTAATAAAGTATTTAATGTGCAGGTGGCTCATGTGACCATGCTTCCCCATATGTCTTCATATTTATGTACAAACTGATTCAATACCATTAATCTGTTTTTATGTCTAGTACATATAATTATTGGGAAATTTATTTGGAAATTTTCCATGATTGGGGTATTTCTTGTTAAAATGTTCCTTTCTGCAGTGACCTTTTGATCCAGCTATATTATGAGATTCCAAAATCTGGCATCCTGCTCTCCTCCTTGTTTCTAAACAGATGTTAAATAAGTGGCCCTCAGGAACTATGGGTAAAATTCCTACCTCAGTCCAAAGATTAATATTTCCAAATGCATTGAAAAAAATAAATTGTCTTTAAATCCTAGAGATAACATACAAAGATCAGAAACTGTTGAAGAATAGAAAAACAAATTATGCTGTCAGTAGCACAGTTGTTCCAGCAATATCTCTTACAACCAGAAAGATTTTTACTATGCTTTTTATAACATTGATTTCCCTTTGCCAACCTCACAGGCACTCTTTTAGGCTTCCCAAATTGCTGCTGTCTCCCACGCACCCGCTGATGGTCTCACACTACTGCTTACTTGTTGCCAGCTCGATCCACAGTACTAAAAATGTTCTCACTCATACAGAAAGTGACAGCTGAATTTGTTAAAAGCTAACCCAGATAGGAAATTAATGCTAGATTCATTGAGTTGCCAAATTTTGCAGTATTTTTACAATAATTTTTTTTTTGAGAAAAATATGTTCAGAATTATTAGATGTGTTTTGCTTCCCCTTCTTTCTTTCTTCCATCCTCCTCACTTTCTGACTGCAGCACAAAACAAGCATCACAGGAATTGTGGTGAGAGTGCTTTTTCAAGAAAGATCCTGCCACACTTTGTGGGCATGAGGAAGCAGAAGGAAATGGGAGGACCATTCATATTTGAAAAAACAACTGTCATGGTAACAGTTCAATGTGGACTTGAAAAGGGCGAGGATGGAAGTGTAGAGCCACCTTCTCCAACAAGAGTCACCTGGACTCCTCAGCACCCTGCATGCTCTTCCCTCCCTGCAGTTTGCTCTGCAAATAATTACATGGTAATTACAAAACTGGGAGGGAGGACATCTCAAGGGTTATCGCACCTAAGTTTGTTGGCTAAACTAACACACAAACACCAAAAGCCAACCAACCAACCAACCAAATGGAAATTAAAGAAAGCAGCACCTAGTCCTTTGCTGTGTCAGACTCCATGTATTAGATGTCTCCTTCATAGACTGTAGCAGAGTGGAGAGACACCATGTAAGCTTTCTGTGTGAGCTGCCTTCGGTAGGGAAACAACCTAGCTGTGTGGGAACCCGATCTCAGCAGACATATTTACCTGGCTTTTTCAAGCGTGCAGAGACCATGGACCTGTCACATTTAGGTTGTTTCTGGTACCTGAATCAGCTTTTTCGAGGTTCACACCACATGGCACAGTAATATGCTGTATAGACAGGCTCACAATAAACACATTTGGGACAGCTACTATTTGCAGGAACCATTCACATTCAGTTTCAGAGCAGTTTGGAACACAAACCTAATTTCTTAATGATATGGCAGCTTATCACAGTTGCTAAAATTCTGAGCTTTCAAAAAATCCTTATTATAGCATGTCGATATTTTGCCCTCCACATCACTGCAAAGTCATCAATCACATTCGTATTCTTGACTGGACTAGAGACATTACTCCAACATTCTGAAAAAATGGTCTTACCCTCTCATTCCTACTACTCTTCTCTCCAAGAAGTAGCGCCTTGGAAAGGCATAAGAAACAAGACATGTGAGATCTACTAGTAGATCTAGCAAATGTATCTAGTAAATACTAAACTTTGAGATATAAGCTTCATACAATAGAAACCTAGAAATAAGATCATGACTGTTATGTAATGGACTACAATTTTTAAAACAATAATTACAAATAACAACAACTTTTCCAGAAGTTTCACACCCGACTGAATCCAGCTGCAATTGCACATGAAACACTGTCACATTTATTCTCTTTTTACCTTTACCCTTCAGAGTTTGTAAGGTAACTTTCAGGTTTGTAGGAGTTGTACCTTGAGATTTTATAGGGACTTCTATCCTAATAATTACAACAGTCTAGATATCTTATGGCTAATATCCTCACTACCTGAGAATGCCTTTCTGGTGGCTGGTGGACTATCATGAGAAAATGATATTAGAAAATTTAGAAGATGTTCAGGTATAGTAGTTACCCTGAGTATTGACATAGCCTATAAATGAGTATTTGGGGAACTCTCCACTGAGTTAAACTAGAGATGTTAAAAACCCAAGTGTTGCTTAAATCATACAGGAATCTAATATTTAGTAAAGAAAAAGAGCAATTTATTCATATAAGAACTACAAAGAAAGACCTGTACCACATGGAACATATGCATCACATCACCTAAATTAAAAACATAATTGAATCTAGTCACTATGGGTAGAAGGTTCTGGGTCGTTTTCTGATGCAGACAAATTGCATCTATATGAGTGAGATAGATTTCAGTACACTGTAACTGCAGGTCCTATGCTAGAAAAGGATATTTATGGTTCTGCTCTCTCTATGGTGGTTAGAGCATCCATCTCTGGAAAGCAGATAATAAACAGAGAGAAAATTCCCTGAGATTAAAAAAATAGTATGTGTGGAAGAAAGGATAATTATTTCTTTTAAAATGTATCCACGTAAATATTTTAATAACACTGAAACCCAGAAACTAAAATCACAAGTTGAAAAGGTCTTCACAGTCAAAGCACACAGTGTTAAATATCTTATTCACTCCCTGTCTCACTCGATGGAGATCATAATTACTACCAAGTTCGTATGAAATCTGCCAAATGCGCCTGACTTCAGGGCAGTGTGCTCCTTTGCAGATTTTTTTTTTTTCAGAATGGCTAATAATGTGTGCATGTTTAATCAAATTGGGATAGTTCAGAACCTGAATGTTTTTTTAAAAAATTAAAATATGGCAGATAGCACATTAGTGGAGCACTAGGCAAAAAAGGACTGTTACAGAGTTGTCAAATTTCTTAGGAAGAGTAGCATAGTGATCCTTTATCTTGGATCAATCCAACTATAATTCTATTAATAACAACTTTATGGTATTTTTAACAGTTACCTACAAATGAGAGAACTTGCAGAAACCACTTGAGGATGTTTCCTTCCCCTTGTTAGGGCTCAGATAGGACTGGTCAAATTACAGAATCTCTCACTCACAGAACATTTCTATATGCAAGAAAAAACACACCTGTAAATCAGAAAGTTTTAAAAAAACTAGCTAAACAAAAGTTTCTAAACCCCATACAGTTTTGTAGAAATCACACTTTTGATCAGTCAGCATTTTGAAATAAAATCATGCAGAACATTCCTAAGGAACCTAATTATAAAATAATGTATGTAGTGTCAGAATTCTGATTCTTTACAATGAAACCAAGCAGCATGAGAAGATGCTTGAGATGTGTTTCTCAGTACTATCTATTATAAAAACAATAATTATAGACAAGTTGAAATGCAATACAGGCAACACTTCAGAAGCTGTACAGATGGTTTCAATAAATGCACAACTGAACCTGCCCATTTAAGCACTGCCCCACAGTCAGGATACTACTCTGTCTTGACTCTCACAACCAACATTGAATCTCATGATTAGGAGCCAGCTTACAGGAAAATAGTAAGAGTTACTAATTACAAAGTATCATGGTATTACTTTAGTATTAAGACTATAATCTTATTTTTTATACTTGATCTTCTCAAAAAAACATGATTTAATTTGCAAGCATGATATGCTAGAACTGTCTAGATAAGCAAGGTTTTCATGTGATCACACACACAACCAGCCACACTGGGCCCAAGAAAGGATTCACCCAGAACAGGATATGGTCAGCAGTAGCCACCTGAGAAGAATAAAACCAACACAAGTACATATAATATATCCCCCCTAATACTCTCATAGTCTCTGAATATTTTTAGCTCAGGAGGTTTTCTGACCTCTCTCTCCCCTTCCCTTCACATGTTCTTGCACTGTAGGAGACAGCACATTGTCAGCATGCACCTCCTTGCTGGCAGTTGTGACTTTGTACACCTATAATACAGCTCCTCATGTTGCCTCCTTTCAAATTTATCAAGTCCCAGACACTATACAGAAGTTGTTGGCTGTTTTGGTCATCTTTGCTGCATTTCTCCGCACCTTTTCCAGTTCTAGAACACCATTTTTGCAATGACATGTCTAGAACTGCACATAATTTTCCATGTCCTGATGAATCATGGCTTTACATAGTGGAATAATTATGTTTCCTGTTTGTTCTGTGTTTTTTCTCTAATAACTCCTAACACTTGAACTTGATTTGCTTTTTTTTTTTTTTTTTTTTTTTTACCACTGCCAAGCACTGAGATGATCTTTTCATGGAACTATTTAACATAACCACCCCATCAATTCAGGGCCCATCATCCTCTACATGACATAGGCTTATTCTTACCAATGTGCATGTACATTTATCTACATTGAGTTTCATCTGGGGAATTTTATTACCCAACTGCTTCGGCAATTCTTCACGACTGGTCCTCATCATTACTACCTGGAAGAACTTCACATCATCAACAAGCTTCATTGCTCATCCCTATTTCCAGGTATCTTTCATGTATTTTTAAACAGTATGGATCTCTCTTTTGGTACTGTTAATCCTTACTGAGTTTCTTCAATGATAGGCAGACCTCTGCTGATGTCCCCACCCTCTTCTTACAAAACCAAATAAACAAACCAACCAAACAAGAGTGTCTATATAGGAATAGCCCCAGGATTACTTAAAGCAGACATCAATAAAAAAATGAGTACCCATTTTGACATTTTGTATGCTGGTCATCTGTTTCTACTGAAGTGATCAAAAAAAGGTTTAGGGGAAATTCTGATCCCTGAAATTAATTAGCCGTTAAACTCTGGCTACTTTGATTACAGTTTTATATTTAGCCTTTAGTTTACAGTCCTTCTTACTTTGTTTAGTCACAGCTTCAGTATTCTGAATGATCCTTTTTATTTCTAATAGCTTTTTTTCCTTTGCTGATTAGCCATGCCAGTCTCCTTTCACCCTTTCTGAAGTCTTTCCCTAAGGATGGGGCATACTCTGCTGCTGTGCCCTTAGCTCAGTGATCTTCTTACTCCCTGGAAGAATTTCATTCTTTTGGTGGCCCATTTTAGCTTCTTTTTAGTGGGCTTCCCCATTGCCAGAGTTGTTCTTCTTGAAGTTAAGCACACTTGTGGTGGATTTTTTGGCCTTTGTTGCTCCTATGGGGGGACTGGATTGAAGTACATTACGGTCACTGTCACAGAGCACCGATTCCATTGTGAGATTCTGAACCAGATCCCGCACATCACTCAGTACACAAACAAGCTGTCACTCAGTGCGGTCTAGTTGTTTAGGGAGCTGATCTCAGGGCCCGTTTCTGCTTTGCTGCTCAGTCATCTCAGTCACAGGTGCATGGCTCTGTCAGAGGATTTGCACGTGGGTCTGTCAGAAATAGGATTAAGGGAACTGAATTGTCATTTCCTTTAGGAATCTATGCATTGAATAAACATAGCAGAGGAACAAGGTTGCAGAAAAGTGTAGTGCCTGTTGAGGTAAATGTTTGTTACATGCACATCTTAACAGACACATTTTGCACGTCTTTGGAATTCAGACCCTAACCACCTTAAAAATGGAAATCCCTGAGCTTGAGCACAGGTACAGACAGTAGCAACCAAGATTTGGCACAATGCAGGAAAAATATGCTATGCAACTGCCACAAACAGCTCATTTGACCTGGCAGACAAAAGAGCCAACACACCCTCCCCAAAACTCTGAAACAAATTATTCACAAATCAATTTTAATAGAAAATGAAGTTAATTCTTAAGAAAAGTTCCCCTCTGAAAGACCTTTGCTCCCTTCTCTTCATCTTTCATGAAAAACAGAACTCTGAAGTTCACTAGAAGCTTCCATATCTCTCTGCATTGTGTGTGGTAGGTTTCCAGGCCCTGCCAAGAACAGTAGCACCATAAATCCTGAAGACACAAATAACAAATAATAAGCAAATAATATAATAACAAATAATCCTGCTGGTGTGTGAAGGTTTGGAGGCCTCTGTGTACTCTCTCACTGTACTCCTTAGAGAGTCAAAGACTTTTGAGGAAACCTGGGGTGTCTTTCCCGTGGTTATTGTTTTACAATACAGTGCTGCACTCATTTGCTTATGTGGACTCCCAGGGATGCCTTGGCCATCGGTCTAACTGAAGGTCTTCCTGGGTACCCCATCCTTTCCTCAGTCCTTTTATCTGGTACTTATAACTGTGTAGTTCCTTGTTTGCTCTGTGCAAGACAGAGCACCATCTGTCTTCTGTGCACTGTTGCAACAAAATGTTAGGATGGTCATTCTCTTTAAATTTAGAGCTTGAGTGTTACTGTGAGCAAAAACATTTTGTTAAAATACGGCATTTGGCGCACAAACCCAAAGATGCTGATTTACTGAAAAACTTCCAGCAGTGGGATTCATGCATGTGACACACTGACAATTGTGGATTTCTTTTAACATCAGTTTCTGTCTGTCATACCTATGTAGTTACAAAATAACAAAGAGATAATAAAGCTCAATTGTATATTCACAGTTTGAGATTTCTATTGACAGATCTTCACACTGAATGCTTCTACAAGAAAGTGTGATTATGTAGCTCTCTGTTAAAAGAACTGAAAATCTCTCCTTTGTTACAACTCTCTTACACACCATTGCTATCATTTGGAATCTTTTAAGGGATGTGTCAAAGTTGACAGGTCCAAATTTGGCCTCCTCTCACCAAATTATATTTGTAGATTTAGCATATCTTCTGTGCAGGAAAAAATTCCAGCAGTCACTTCCAAGACAAGGGCTAACTTCTTTGTCTAACTGCAGGTCAGCCAATAAGCCAGTAAACATCTACTCTTTTGTACCGCAAAATACAGGTTTATGTTCTACACTATCCCTCATCTTTTGGCCTGCATATTAAGTTGGTACTGGGGTGAAAAAACATCCTGCTTACTCATTTACCTATGAGATAGATGGTTTTATTAGTTTAGCTTGTCTCCTCTAACTTTGCACTGCATCCTTGAAAGCTCTATTATATCACAACCACAAGAGTTCTCTACCAGAGCCTTACTTAAAACTTACAAACTCAACCTTCTGGCTTCTCTTCTGTCACACATCATGTTGCTTGGGATTAACAATGATGGCTAGTTTAACTTCTTGAATTATTATTTTCTAGCCTGTAAATTAGGTCAGTAAAATTTTCCCAATCTATGGGAAAGCCTGGTCATTCACTTTGTCCAAAGGGATTCTGAATCTGTAAAAAAACAAACCCTGAGAGATACTTAATACATATATAATATAGATAATTAATGTCTGTTGGGTTTTGCTTTGCTGAGAATTCAAAAGAATTCAGGAATAAATGTGTTTGTAAAAACTTACTTTGATATATTAAAATTTGAACTGCAATAACTGCCTTTTAAGAAAAGTGGTAACAAATCCAGAAGCTCCCACACCTTGGCAGACCATTGGGCTTTTGGGGAAAAAAAACAGCAACAACTTTTTGCTCATTCATTCAACCAGCTCAAAAAATATTTGTCATAACCAAAACTGTGACAAAACAATAACAACAAAATACTATACTACAGTTAAACAAACAGAGCAGCATTTCCTCCAAACTATATTGCAAATATATTACCCTTGATTTGACAACAGGCAGGTTATAGAAAATCAGGAATAATATCTGAAAATACATTTCCCATCCTGAGGCTCTACATCCATTGCTTGCTTCCTTTGCTTACTCTGTAGTGATTTTCTGGCTTGGCTGCATTAGTTATTACCTAGCACTTCTCTGAACCTTTCAGCACATCAGGGAGGCTTTCTGAAGCAAAGCTTTAAGTAGAACTTACATGTTAAAAAAATACGTTGTCCAAACTGCAGGAAGAAGTCAAATCATTAATCAATTTTTCCGGTATGTTTTTAATGTGCCAGTGTCTGTCTAAGTTCACTTTAGGTCTTCTTGGTTTTTGTTTCCAACAGCTCTATTCTGTAGTGCCAAAGGAAACTGCAAAATAAGATTAAATGCCTGGGAACTTAAATTTCCTTCTGAGCCCACATGTATAAGTCTGTGCATTTAAACTCCAGCACAAGTTTTTTCCTCAGATATGCTGGTCACTATTTGGACACACAACAATGCATAAGCACTTCTGTGCTTATCCAGAGAAGATTTCTCTAGAAGATTCACTTGTTTACTATGGCAAGTATCAAAACATCTCTCTTATACTCTTGTGGAGATTCTCTTTTTGCACATAGATTTTCCTCTTTCAGAGGACAAACATCAGTTCCTTTCACAGCTTTCCGACTATCAAGTGGGAACTCTGAAGAAAGCCCATAACAGAAATCCCACAGGTCACAACAGGAACCCAGCTAGGCTCTAAGATTGTACTAATTTTCCCACATGCTTCTTTTATGCTGAAATTTCCATAGGCACATAGCAGGTTAGAAACTAGAAGCCTCAGCACTAGTGCACAAGCTAAAGCTCCCACAGTCTACCTCCAGCTTACAAGGAATCAGGGGCTTTTACTCTGAAGTTTTTTTTATTTCTTCTCCCACTCTGCAGTCCAGGGCAAGGACACATATCCCATGATTCCCTTTCTCTGATTTCAGGTATTCAATGTTTTAGCGAATGCTGCAGACTGATTTGAAGTCTGATTCATTCAGCACTAAAAATTCAAAGCAAATAACAAAAGTTATTTGCAAACACTGTAATATGATCATCTAAAATAAGTATCATCAACTGAAAACTATTAAAACTTCTACTGATGGCCATAATGAAGGCATTGCTTGATTAGAACATGAAGCTAAATTGAAGAACAAGCATTAGTATCAGGAATATTGAGATCATCAACAAAATTATTACCTTAAACAGCCCAAAGGATCATAATTTCTCTGCGTTTTCTCTTCCTAGTGTTTTTGAGAACGCCTCTCCACAGAGTAGATACTGTTACAGCAAATGTTAAGGCCAGGTCTCAGGTCTGTAAGTACACAAGCAGGTGCTTCAGAGGAGACAACCCAGGGGATCTACCTGATCCAAACTGCTCCAATGCCAACTGCTTCAGAGCCTAAATTTTTAAGTGTTAATTTGAATTTATTGCTTCTCCTCTCCCAGATCAAGATTAACAGATCAGATAAAATTAATAGGTCAGACACAATTAACTGAAAACGTTTTTGGTGTTACTCATCAGTCATCTACAATATCCTATGAGTAATAATCAGAAGAGGTTATCACAAACGGAACTTTAAACACTTCTATAGCTTTTAGCATAACTTTTAGCATATTTATAGTTTCCATTGTTTCAAACCTCAAAAAAACCCCAAATATTGCCTGTGTATGTTTGGCACAACCTCCCTTTATTGCTTTGCCTTTAAGTACATTTAAAGAAGAGATGCCAGGCTACAAAGTTGAAAAAGGAGATCTTCTTTTATGTTTTTCACAGTGCTGAACTATGCAGTACGAGAAGTGGGAGAGTATGTTTCACCACTACAGTGTGGAAGCAGAGGGGTTGAAAATCTAACTCCATCCAGAAAACACCCTGTAACTTTTTGCCTTTTCTGCCACATTTGCTCTGCATATGCTGAAGATCCTCCAAACCTCATAAAGTTAAGTGAGGTCTTCAACTCATTTTTCACTGGTAACAGAGAGGATGCCAAGTCATGACTTGAAGATTCTCAGAGTTACATATTTCTTTGCCACTGACACTTACTCTCCTTGCCCACTACTTTTCCACTTACTTTTGGCTAATTTTTTTCTTCAGCAAATCCTGTGTAGGAATCTCTGAAATTAATTTTACCTGGCTCAACCATGGCTCTGTAGAACTGCAGGATCTACACAAATAATAGCTATTATTTTAAATGTTGTCTTTAGCATGAAGACTGCAAAATTAAACCTGTATATCACAGTTTTCTCTGTTCACGTCCAACAGTTCAAAATTGAATAACCAGTGTGCTAAAATCCCTGTAACTGCAATTATCTCTCCCTTCCTCTTGAAATGTAGGTTACAGAACTAATAGTTTATACCAGAAAAATAGTCATTTAACTTTTCACATTTATGACAGTGAGTGATAGTTATACTGCATTAAATAAGTGATTTGTTCTTCTAAAAAACATGTCTGGATTTGATCAAGAATAGGTAAAAAGCATGTCAAAAATTCAATGAGAATTGACAGGATTTCTATTGAAAAGTTACTCATTATTGATTGAGCTAATTGACTTACTCAGAGGATGTGTTACAAGGATTTTAATCCTTTCTTTTTTTCCCCCAGTAGTACTTAAAAGATTGACTCCATTGATTCTACTACAGCTGAAGAGGTGCAAAAATAAAGCTCTGCCAGAGAATCAGGCCCATTGGACATAGAGAGTGATACAGTTGCAGAAAGTGAAGCACAGGAGATACTGTGTAGTAGCTGCAAGGGACTTGGATCATTGCATAGTTTTCTGATGGTTTGAGAACCTTGGCAAACACGGGCCAATTTCCAAACTTCAGCCTTTGTAACCAACATAATCGGTTCACCTTTCTCCAGAAAAACAGCTACAAAATACTGCAAGCACACTGGCTTGGCAATAAGAATGAAGACAACCTATTTGCAAAGACAAGATGTAGAAATACCTCTACATTACTAGCAAAAGAAATACTACGTTAAACTGTTAGGAGAGTTGAAATGCTGATATAAATCACTATACTTGTATGTTTTTAATATACTAAGTTAACGTGATGGAAAGTCAATTAATAGACAAAATAGAAGAGTGGAATACACAGCACTTTAGTATACACAGACCTGATATTGATCTTGATCTGAATATTTTGGTAATACAGAAGGATTATTAACACTGCAAAACTAAAATGCAAACAGGTATTTCAGCAGAATTACATTATATAACATTTGTAAATCAGTGTAGTAGAATACTGCATTCTCCTGTCACTGAAAAGGTAGTGAAATGTAATATTAGAATTATTCTGGTATCTATATGCACATTTTCCAATATGAATGGTGTGTCATAAACGTAACTCATTCTACCGCTACATGATTATGTTGAAATAATATAACATGGACATAAATGAAGAGAAATTATGTTGAATTGCTTGCTGTATTGAAATACTATTCAAGAAGATCAGAATTAAAATAGGGACACTTAGTAAATACTGCAGCAATGGTTTTATTCCTTGAAAAGTATCAATTGTATGTGAAAATGAAAACTGCAGATACACTTCAATATTTATCGCACCAGGTACTTCAGTCGTGTTGTAGAAAATAGCCATATCAATGACAGAAATGAGGTATGAAGTTAGCTTGTGTAGTGGATAAATTTATAATATGCTGAGGTGGTGAGGAAAGAAAAAAATTGAACTCTACAAATCTCCAAATGAAAAATAAAATAGAGGTCTTCATAATGCCTTATCATTCACATAAACCTATGAACTGGAGGAAAACACTCCACATAATTCAGAAACATTACAATTATCTGGCTGTTTATAGAAAACACATTAAGATAAGCTGTGAGTGAAACAGTTGTGAATGAGCAAGTAGAATTGTCTCAGGACTAGAACAGGCTCTGAAGGATGGGGTCAATTAGTTCAATTCTTGTTCTTGCCAGTAACAGACAGTGTTTTCTTGGGCAAGTCATTTAACTCAGTTTTATCTCCTCCATCTGCATAACAGATATGCTATTACTGGGTCACTCACTGGGATGTTATGTGTTTTAATAGTCTTAACATTGAGGTTCTAAGGTTTAGGACTCTACATAAACACAACTATTTAATTTTGTCAGATGGCTGCACCTTTGAACTTAGACTACAACTAGCTTCCTATTGCAAATTATTTTTCTTTATAATTCTGGGGTGGTAAGTGGCCTGGCTCAAAAATTCCTGAATTCCCGAATCCATGAAACGTTGTCAATTTTATTGACAAAAACAGATGCAAAGGAAGAAAAATGAGGATGAAAGTAAGGTGCTAGAGGCTATGCTGGTAACATACAATTGAGCACGATGCAGAAACTACAGACTTAACACTAGTTAAGCTGATTACAGAACTAGAACAACCCAGCCAACCTGTCTAGTTATCCAGCCTTCACAGTGTTGTTCACAGGGCACTCTAAGGATTTACTGTTTCATACCAACTCAGTTGGTGCTACCTTGAGGAATCAAGCTACTTACCATGACATTGGCTTGCCCTGTGCAAATTAGTCTGGCAAAATACTAGAAGCAAACCTTCAAATTACCAGTCTACTTCTGAAAGGGAAAGAAATTTATTGAAATTTTTTTCTACTAAAAGCTACAAAACATAGACATCACTTTCCAGATGAGACAACACAGAAATACAGAAAGACAATTTGCCAGACACCCTCTACCGTGATCTCCTTGCAGATCTTAGAGGGGAAAATTTTCCTCTCGGATGAAAAGGAAATCACTCTTTGATATCACCAAAAAGGAAATATCTGAAAGATGCTTAGAAATACCCAGCAAATAATTCAGCTGGTTTTAGGCCACATTTGGCAAGTACAGTGTATGTCTGGGGACAAGACTGGTCAAGAAAAGCAGAGTGGAGCAGGATGTGGGAACGATCATAGTCCATGTGTGGGCAGCTTGCCCAGACTCCTCCCCCCTCTGCTTCTCACATGCATCCCTTCAAGGAACGGGTATTTCCTGTTTACTCTTTATTTTTCCCCTGGGCACGCAGGGGAAGAGAAAGAAAGGAAGTAGCCATCTTCCAGTGCCAACTGAGTCTGATCCATGTTGTAGCTCACTATTACAGTGCCCAGGAGGCAGAGAGTTATTCCGCAAAAGTGCTCTTTGCTGACAAACGAGAAGGAGTTCAGTCTGGAAAGGACAGAACAGATGGAGACCACTGTTTCAGCCAGTCAGCAAAAAGGGTACTGGGAAAAAGGGCAGAGATTTCTTGTTTAAAAGGGTTAAGAGGAAAGGTTTGCAAATGAAGAGAAATCCAGAAACACAAATCTAAGTTACAGGGTGCCTAAGAGGTACTGATTTCCCTGGTTTGGGAACAGGACATCATTTGCAGATGCAAATTGTGCTAAGGCTATTGCAGAGATTAATGCTGGGATGACTAAAGGCCTTGTGTCACCTGGTAGACATTACTCCTCCTGCAACCCCCAAATTTTAAATGGTTCCTTGTGACCTTACAGAGGGATCCTATGACATTTTTCACACTGATGCCAACTCGAACTCACAGACTTAAGGAAAGCCAATATCCAGCAAGAATACAGAACACCATTAGGACCTCTGTGGGTGCTCTGGTTGTTAGAGTACTTGTCAAAACAGATCCTGCCAAGAAATTCCCTCACACTTAGCAGTTTAAAAGAGTCCTTAGAGACTTAGGGTAGCTTAATTTGCATTGGGTGGGCTCCCAACACCAGGGGATGGCATAATGACAGAAAACCATACTGAAATTCAAATGCTACATAAAGTTCATTTCCAGTAATAAACATAAATTCAAAAAAATCAACACCATTTAGAAAAATACAAGCCACTACAGTCTAAGAAAAAGCAGATGTAGTGAAAAGGAGCAAAGTAATGACAACAGAAGGCCCCATGATGGAGACAAGAAATACAAAGTTAGACTTGAGCATACACTGTATTTTGGAAATGCTGCCATAGAGCCAGAGCATCACCGCTCTGAAGTTTCATCTCATGATGATTCTTTCCCCAAACCACAGTCTCTGCTTGGATTTCATCTTCCATCGGAGTGAATGTGGCATTACAGCACATGGTAGAAATTAGCAAGGAACCACTAAAGAGAAAAAGGCACCCCAGCTACAACTATGTTGGTAACAATCTCAAATGTAAACATCCCAGTTTTCTACCAAAGTATTTAGGGTGGTGTTACCTTGGGTTTTCGTTGGTTTGGGGTTTTCTTTTTTTTTTTTTTAATTGAAGTCAAAACTGTTGCAGAACCTTTAAAATGGTTTCTTCAGTCAGAAAAGAATTTTTCACCAAAAGCTATGTAAGAAAATCTTGGCCTTAGCAGTTGGCATATTTAAATCAAATAGGGTTCTGAGGGTTGAGATTCTCAACATATGTTTGAGATTTTACATTAAAGTTTAGATATTTGTTGAACTTTCCTCATTCTATTGTTTCACTGATCACTTTACTTTCTCTTTTTTAAAAACAACTGTAATTTTACCAGAATACTAACAGTGAGAAAACTGCCAACAGCACTGAATAGAACTTTAGAAAGGAAAATACAGGCAAAATACCAGAGAAAAGAGATGCATCAGACTGTGCAGTATTATCTTAAGTAAAACAGTGAAACTTACTGTTCTCTTACTTAAAACTAGAAGCACTAGAAAGTGTACCTATCCTACCATAACAGCATCGCGGGGTCATCAAAAATAGCTCTTCTCTAATTAGGATTTTCTCTGACCAAAGAGATTAGATGCATTAAGCAAAAGCAGTGCAGCCTAGTATTTGAAAGTACTCTTCAGTCTCAGTCAGTCTACAAAAACCACATGAACATGTGGCTCACGGACAGCACTGCAGGGGCTCACACTGTGCATGACACTGACTTACTGTAAAAGGTAAAGATGGAGGTCTTTAAAGAAGTCACTGAACTAATGACCACATCGCTGTGCCCATCACACTCAACACAGCGAGGCTGTAGAGAGGAAAAACTCTGACTTTCAAACCAAACTGGCTAGAACTTTGTGCAGAGCCTGGTCTGAAAGGTCAGGATGTGTTTGCATCTCCCAGTGGTGTAGACAAGCAGCATTGTGAATAGAGAACCTGGGCTGTCATCGCACAGGATTTTAGTGGGCCGACCCAGGTGGCCAATTTACAAAGCACCTTTCCCTGTCACACAAACTTAAAACTAACAGCTACTGCTCTTCTAAAAGAAAAGTGCTTGGACTAATGACCCCAACTGATTATAAAAGCCAGAGGCATGAAGGCATGGTGGAACAGCACAGCCCATGCAGGCCATTTTTTCCCCTGATGCCATGTTCCATGAGGGGGCAAAAGGCCTATTGTGACATCCCCAGGTTCAGGAGGTGTGTTGTCAAGGGTGTTGGCATGGAGCAGTGGGCTGCAACATTAACGTTCTCTGGAGTGTGACCTCACATCCCTGGCTACCTCTGCCTGGGCAGCGGTAGAGCCTAGCTCAGACTCACTCGCGCCTGGGTTCCTGTCAGGTGTGCCTGGTAGGACTGGAAGCCTGTGAGGTTTTTGGAGTTTGGCAGCTTTTCGGTGTTCACCCCTGAGTTATTGCCCTTTTGCCCAGCCCTGCCTGGTTCAGGCAGCCAGGTACTGTAAGGAGTGCTTGCAGCAGCACAGGAAGGCAGTGCGGGAAACTTCCGCTGCCTCCCGGGGACAGCAAGGGAGCATCTTGCAGTGTGTCACGGAAGCAAGAGGGAACAGCTCCTGTACTCAGCTCTCCCCAGCCTGTGGCAACAAGCCAACATGGCCGAGGAGACAGACTGGAGCTGCCCCGTCTGCCGTGACATTGAAGGAGAGATCGCTTCTGTAATGCCCTGTCTCCACCTGTTCTGCCTGGGCTGCATTGTGCGCTGGGTAAAGAAGAAGCCCTCGTGCCCCCTTTGCAGGCAGACTATCCACACTATCCTCTACTCTATGCGGTCAGAGGAAGACTTTTTGGAAATAGTTCTTCAACGCCCCCCGGATCCAGTGGCTGCTGCCCACGAGGATGAGGAGGTGGCCACGGAGGAGGAGGAAGAGGAGGAGGAGCAGGTGCCTACTTACATAGCTGGCTTCCCTTCGGAGCTCTGGGCAAGATTTTTCCAAGAGTCCTCAGAAATCCTTGAGCCTCTGCTGCCCTGGCTGAACGAAGAGTTGTCAGTGTTATTCAGTGTCCACTGGTGGGAGAAGGCTCTGGCAGAGAGCACCATCATAGCAAATCTGTGCCGCTACGGCCTGAACGAGGAGGTCTTGGTGAGGGAGCTGCAGCCCTTGCTGGAAGAGCACACCGAGACCTTTGTGCGCCAGCTCATTGACGTTGCTGCTGAGAGGTGCAGTGATCAGATCCTGCGGCAGATGGGCCTCCTGGACTCCCCCAGTGATGAGGAGCAGGAGGACAGCCCCCCAGGCAGCCCTGGAGCCTCTGCCTCTCGCGAAAGGTCTCCCAGCCCCAGCTTGGTCTCCTCCTGGAGCCCTGCAGTTTCCAGTGTGGAGGAGGACACTAGCACGTTGGAAGGCACTCTCCGTGGAAGTCCTGGACACTCTCCATCTCCACCTGTCCCTGCAGAGCAGGAACAGCCCCAGGACGAGGTAGCAGCAATAGCAGGTCCCTCTGGCCAGTTCTGCACCTCTGCTCCTGGCCAGGACAGGGACCGCTTGCCTGGGGGACCCCGGCGCCCCCAGAAGAGGAGGGCCTCTGGCCCTCAGGACCCTCCCCAGCCCTGCAAGAGGCCATCCCGCCATCAGCAGAAGCCCCCAACCCCTGCTTCAAAAAAAAATAAATAAAGTTTTGTTTCTCTGACTCAGTCTCTGGCTGTTGCTTTCTCTCCCTTCTCCTGGTGTCTTTTCCCTTTCCCCTCATGCCCCACCAGAAGTGGCAATCACCTGTTTTTGGTCATGGCCGTGGGTCTCTGGAACCCTGGGGCCACATCCATGGCATCTTCTCCTGCAGGAAATCCCGCTGCAGCTGCACACCCATAGCAGTAGATGCTGAGGGCAGAATGGGCAGGAGGGTTTACCAGGACGATGCCCTCAGCCTGCACCCCGTTCCTTCTGCTCTGCTCTGTTTTCTTGACATCATCCAGGGCAATCTCCCTCCTTGGAAGGCTGTCAAGGAAGTACAGAAAATGGGCAGGGGCATCCGAGCCAGAGGCAAGTCTTGGAGTAATAAGATTCAGCAGATGAGAAGGGAAGAAGATGGAGGCTGAATAGGGCTGTGCTGGATGCGAAGATCCAGAACATCTGGAGCTGCCCAAGGCTCTCAGCCCTTCTCTGCTGGATAGCAGTGGCAAGACCAAGAGGATTCCTTTGGGAGGAGCCATGCAGAGCTTTCTGTTCTCATCCCCTGCAGACACAGGGGTCAGCCACTGCAAGCAATGGGATGAAGAGATGTTGCCAGGGTTCCCAGTCCTTTGGAGCCCCCACTGGTGTCCTACCAGACACAGGAAGGAATCATCTCCAAGGATGCTCAGTTAAGTGCCTGATCCAAGGAGATAAATGATTGGCTTTTTTTTTTAACCTTTTCCTCACAGGAAAGGAGCCAGGACCCTTCTAGAGATCCTTAGAAGATCCTGCCCTTCAGAATGACAAGAGCCTGGGTACAGGGAGAGGAGGTCAGGTGATTGTTTTAGTGCTGTTCTTAGCACTGAAAGGGGTCAGTGCAGGGAAAGAGCAGAGAAAAAGTATGGTCCAACATGACCATCCCCTGTCTCCCACCAGAGAGTCCTGAATACTGGGCTTGTTCATCAAAGCTGCAGGAAGTCGGTTTTTAGAAGGTTCAGTTCCTACTAAGGATGAACCAAACTCCTGCTCAGCCAGCACTGATTGAGGTTAGGTATTTTTAGGGCTCAAGAAGGTGGGGTTGATCAAATTCCTGTGCTGTGCCCAGGCCTCAGCACAGTATCTCCCTAGGAGATATCCCTGAGCAGATGGTAAAGATGAGACAGGAAAATTCTCCTGTTGCTTAAAAATCCCCTTCTCTCCCAGCCCAGTTTCAAACTGTAGCTCACTTGATGGCTTCCCACTACTTTTAGTACAACCAAAGAAGGTAGACAATCCCCAGCCACAAGCCTGGCTGGAGTGATCTACAGCTCCCTGCAAACTGCGGGCAAACTGGCTTTTTTGGGAACACGGCAAGAAGGACAGACCTGCCCTAGCTCGGATGGTGGTCTGTGGGAGGAGGGACTGCAGCTCCATCACAGCATAGATTTTGTCCACATTTTTGACTGCTTTGCCCAAAATTGTGCTTGGTGCTTATTTGTCAATTATCTATCCATTCTCAACTTATTTTGGAGTAGGATGAGAGGAAAAGAGGTTTTTAAAGAAGTCAATGCATTCTGCCTTTCTCTTGGAAAAATATCACAAATTAAATTATTTTCCTTTGCTGCACAAATTGTTTCTTCTCAGTTGAGTCAAAAAGTATTTACTAATGTACGGGATTCATATCTGATTTTCCATGTGCCCCCCCTGCAATTTGGGCTTTCTGACACTCTCAGCAAGATGTTAAGTTTGTTTCAATTGCAAAAAATACAAATTTTCCATTTGCCTCCTCCAGTTTGAATTTAAGAGCCATATAAATAACTTTGAGAGTTTAGGCACAGTGCCCATTTTTCACTGCTTACTTAATGTTAGGAACACGAGTGGTACAGTCAAAATAATGAAAACCAATGATATTTTCTTGTAAATTATAGTACATAGAAAAATAAAATGATACAGTAAAATGTTATAAAATAAGAAGTGGTAAGACACAACCTATTGTAAATACTTTGGCCACTGCACTCTATACTGTATTTAAATCTAAACATGATTTTAGAGTGAAAATTTTCTTATAATATTGTTAATGTCTTAGGTAGTAGAGTCCTGCTTTCCAGACGTCATGAGGTGAAAGACATGGAGACCAAAGCAGGAGGATATACTCTTGCCCTGAGAAGTATGGTTTAGAGACTTTGGGCAAAGGGCTTTGACTGTTCCACGATTTGTGCCCTGTTTCTTCATCATTCTCCCTTGCCTGAAAAAAAGCTAGCAAAGCTTAGGACAAATTTTGTCTTTAATCTGCAATTGCCCACGTGACTTTAGAGGAGATATGATTAGTCAAGAATTTTATATACAGAAATGAAACTACAGCTTTGAAAATGGGAACAATGACTTAAAAGCACAGTTGAGCGTCATGCTGAGACACTTAACTGATGCATGGAATAACAGCAATGAAAGATCTCTGCTACAGATATATCTCTGGGAGTGGTACATACATTAAAGTAACTGTTGTGGAAACTTTTACTTAGGAATGTGGAAAAATCTGGTCCACACCACTTAGAAGGATTTGCTGTTCCTCCTTAAGAGGAAAGACAGGCTAGCATCACCTCACTTGCATCCTGGTGTGTCATTGACATTAGGCAATGAACTCCAATTTAAGTGTCCTCAGGAGAAAACATTCAGTCACAACTCATGTTACGAAGAAGCAAGAGGACAAAGAACTTCACTGCCCTGGGAACTCCGCTGCTTTCCAGAAGGAAGGCGTAGCAAGAACAGTGAGCTCTGCTTCACCTGCACCAAGCAACCTGTGCATGCTGGGTCCAGAAGCCAAACAACACTGAGACCTTGGGAACATATTATGGTCACTGATGTCTGCTAATAGTCACTGCTATTGCTACCCATGTTCACTAGATTACCTTGCACATGTTTCACCATCATTTAACTGTGCATTTAGCCCCAGGAGACTGGGCATCCTTTTACAAAGCTAAAGCCTAATCCTGCTTGCTCTGTAGGAACATAATCAGACCAATTTACTTGAGTAAAAGTGTCTCTTTCTTTCCCATGCAGAAGTCCTGGAACAGAATGCCTCACATAGCACAAACAGCATTTAAGTTCTCCTACAGAATTATAAAAACTACGTCAAACAATTCTTTTCCCCCTCTGAGGAATGAAAAAAAAACAAAATGCCCAAATTTGAAAATGTACCCCATTAAAGCATGAAGAGAAAGTTGTTGCACATTTACTACCTACCATCTTTTTACCTTCAAAATATTCATTTACTTTTTTCTTTAGCTCCATTCACCAACTTCAGATGCTGTGTTAATTGCACTGAAGTTGCTAATGAACACCTACTGCCTTTCCTGAGAAAAGGTGGACAGTATCAAGCTCAGTCTGTTATATCATTCACTACTGTAAGTGTAAAGATGCATATATGTACAGGTTTGTGTTTCATTCCTGTATTACTACTCTAATTTATAGGAAGAAATTTACATAATAAAATCTTCCCCAGTTAATTGTACTTGGAAATTTATCACAAAGCTGAAGTGTCCAGAGTTCTGCCAGCAATGTAATAATAATCACATATTTGCAAGGCTGCCACAAAACAACACAATTCATAGTTGTCCCCAATGTTCAATATTGCAATGAAAAGCACAAACTGTAGTTCAAATATGTCTTCACTATGAATGCATTGGGTCATTTACCTTAACAATGTGAACGTGCTCTCATTATTATGTTCAACTTGATTAGTGTGTAGTCTAACATTTAAAAGTGCACTTCAGATGAAAGAGGGTATGAATGCATGATTGGTTCCTAATAAATTGAGCAACTCCCTGATGAACTGCGAGGGATCTTTAAGAAACTGATAGACACTGGACAGAGAGACCCATAACTAGAAAGAAATGGTAATAGTAAAAGGAAAACAGAGTGCTCTCTCCTATGTCAGCCCACCTTACATTTGCAAAGGTTAAACAGGAATAATTAGTATCCCTTTCAGCATTAACAGTGACAATAAAAGTAGTGAGAGTAGGTCTAATACTGATGCTCTACAGCAGCATCTGCCAGTTACTACAGGGAGAGCCAGTTATCTCCTTCAAAAATCGAGAAGATAACACTGGGTAGAGAGGCATCATTTTCCCCATTCTGGGGATGGTCCACTGGACAGGACGTAGGATTAAGTTTAAGGAAATAAGAGTATAGCTTTGGGTAAATTGTGACATGTTTCAGTCTTTCTGCCTGTAACTTGAAATTGTTCAAGAACCTCAACTGAAAGCCCTTAGCATCTTATGGTGCTGTTAAATCTTCACCACTGACACTGTTATAAAGAAAGGGAAAACAGAGAAGAAAATACTTGATGCAAGAGAGAAGCCAACATTGCGGATGATACCCAAAAGAGAAGGAAATATATTTCTTTGGACAAGAAACAACAACTTTCTCTCTGGAGGAAAAATGAATAGAAAGCACAAACTGGATGTTTACACGCCATATTATGGGGACATAAAGCTGGAGAATGGGCTATGTGTGCTGATGAACCAGCACTAGTAAATCCATCCTTTTCATATTCCAAGCAGTCAAGTTTCTGAGGGTCCAATGGCTTTTTTTTTTCATTCAGAAAAAGCCAGGAATAGCTATTCTGCAATAGTTTCCTATGTGAAATCTCTTTTTGTTTAGTCCACTTTGAAGTGAACTAAGTTAGACTGCAGAAAGGCATTCATTTGGGGAAAAAAAAAAAAAGAAAAGGAAAAAAGAAAAGTCCCTTGTGAAAGGCAGTGTAGAAGAGCTATTTCAATTTAAACCCTCTCCTCTTTCACAAAAGCGTCCTCTGCCAGGTGAAACCCTCAGTGTTGGTGGAGCCAGATGAGGATGTTCATGTACAGCACAGTGTAGAGTCCAGTTGTTTCTGAAGAAGTTAGATTAGATACAACAAGCAGTTAAGATGCAATGGTTAAACCTTCCCAAACCCCTTCCATGATAATATTCTGCTTCTTCAGTACTATCATATTGCTTTCAGTACCCAGCCTAATCTGATCCATTCTCTTACCATATATCACAGCTGAAGAAAATAGGGTCTGCACTCACAGTGACATGATCTTTCATCAGCCTAATAACAAAATCTTCTGTTTACATACTGCCCATGTGTTTCTGGCTGAATATACCTGCAAACTGCCTAAATATCTGAAAGCACATCCATTTAACAGAAATTAATTTTTTTAATAGTTGAAAGTAAGCGGAAAGTCCCAAACAAAATCCTATTATAGCATCCTTTCCGGCACTCCTTATAAATGGGTGTGGCTTTCTCCATTGACAAGAGGTACACAAAAGTGCTCTCAGGCACAGAGTGAGACTCTTGGGGTGTCCTGAGCAGAGCCAGTAATTGGACTTAATGATACAGATGGATCCCTTCCAACTCAGTTTATTCTATGATTCCATGAATATGGTGGAGGTCCAAAGAGATGGTGGAAAGGACCCTGCAGCAAATTTGGCCTATGATTTTTGAGAAACTGTTCAATGCTTCAGTTTTCATTTCTGTAAAACAAGACTGATTATACATTTTGGTAATGACAAAGTAAAACAAGAGTTCTAAGAGTTCCATGCTATCATCGCTACTTCTCAAATTACCATAACAGGTTGGATAGATCATCAGTTCCTTGGGCGGAAAAAAAGCCCCACAATCAAACCAAACAAGTGGGGACACAGGTATTCTTTCTGACACACAATTGGTAGAGTTTTAGGTTGAGTCAACCTTCCATTTTGTTAAGCACAACTAGAGCTTCACACCTCCTTATGGCCCTACATTTTTGGATAGTTGCTGGATAGAGGCAAATTCAACTGGTCAAGTAACCAAGATTGCCGCCTGTAACTATGCCTCTGTGCCCACTACAGCACTATGGCTCTTGAGATCTTTTAGCTACAATATTCTCAGGTTTGGGGCTGCAGCTACATTGTGTCTGTTCTTACAAACTCAGTTTTCATGACTCACAGAAACTCAAGTGTGTGTGAATTACTGGCTTTTCAATTGACAATGAGGGAGCAAAAATCATCTACAAAAAAAAAAGCTTATCTACTTGCATTATAGTCTCACACATTTTACTATGTGTTTACTGTCAGAACATGTTGTAGTTAATATCTGAATCTCTGCCAGACTGCTGACAGACAGAATATGATCTATCTTAAGATTTCTTTTTTTTTTTTTGTGAAGTGACAACTGCTAGTCTGTAAATACTGTGTGCAGTAATAGAAACATTAATTTGACATAGCTATATGTTTAAAAAACATTTGTAGATTCCTTACATTTTGCATTCTCTTTGCAATTCCAATCAGCAAATGCATGATCATTGATGCCTGGAGTTGCTACAACATATATAAAGACATAAAAATTATAGGAAATATTTAGTTCTCTGCCATTGTTAAAATGGTGCTTTGTTGTTTAGTAGTTTCAGATTTACCTGTAGTTCTTCTTAAAATCAAACACAAACCTGAAATATCTACACGCATCATGACAAAGGACACTAAAGAAAATCAGAGCAAGGGAGCACAGTTGAAATCTGATAAACTTTTCTGCCTAATTACAAGCTTATCTCTCAAAAAGGCAAACAAAAGTAAATGAAAGAGGTCTAGATTCAAGTCACACTAGAATTTTCCTTCCCTAAGTTTCACAGTACAATTTTTTCACTCCCTAGGTTTTACACAGTATGTTTATACTTTCAAAACTTCAAAATGATCCATATACTGCAGGGGACTTAAATGCCATGCACGAGGCATCCTAGGGCATATTCTATCCTATTTCTTTTTTGTATCTCCTGGAGCCCAATTCTTTAAATGTCAACATCAAAATCATTACATTCTACTGCCTTTCATGGCTGTTGCAGTTTTCTTGTACTCCCCTGTCTGTTTTAGAGCATACTGTGAGATAGCACTGGATTATGTAATGAACATCCTTAAATCAAAAAAAACACCAATCAAAAAGGCCTCTTTATCTTCATTGTCTCTGCTAGGGCACCAATCATACATCCATTCCATTTAAAAACAATGAAAATTATTACATTTTATCAGGTTTAGTAGAGTTGTATATGGAAGAGTCATTTTTTGCCTTGATTTCTTTGAACATGCATGTGCTAAAGGAGAATACATGTACTTCTGCAGGATGGCAAAACACAGCCACCAGAAAATCTTAGTCTCTAGTCAGACCTATTCAACTCTTTTTTTTTTTCCTCTTCACTGAGCTTTGCATAAAGCTAACCCAAACCCACATGGATTTCTATAATATCCAAAAAGAATGACAATGAGTGATGTGATGTAGGTGGAAACTGCCTGAAGAAACCTAAATTGTAACAGGAAAAAAAAATTGACATTTTAGATTTTAAATGTTACACAGTTTTTATAAAGCTTCAGTCAATTTATTTTATTTATTCTAATGAAGAGCATTACAACTGCTTTACTGCACTGAAGCAAGCATCGATCACACCATTAATCACACCTTGTGAATAGTCACAAATCAAGTTCTAACAGCAAGCACTGAATCAGGAGCAATGAAGCATAAACTCCTTCACAATTTATGATCTCTCCAATTGCATCTTTTCAACCATTAAATTGCAAGATACCATAAATTTTTATCTTCTTCACTTCAGTCACATTATTGATTCTGCCTTGTGAAATATAGAATAGCTGTAAATCTAGGCTATTGAATTAAATTTAAAGTCTTGACTTCAGAAAAGAAACCCAACACACTGCCATGGCTGTTAATTTACACTGAGGAACAAATGATAGAAACATTAAAATTTAAATGGACAACAGGGATTTCAAAGAGCCATAGTTCTGTCAATCCTAGTCCTTGTCAACCTTGAGGGTTTTTCTTTTAGCCAAATTTTAGATCGCAAAGTATAATAAAATGAAAGCTCCAGGTGGATGCAGAACAGATCATTCTTGCAAACAAGTAAATGATGAAGAGGTTAAATCAAAGCTACTGAATAAACGTTTAGGTTTAAATAACTCCACTGAATTCAGCACAATTTACCTAATTACAAGGCTGAGGTGCTATAATACAAATAAAATCGGCATACTAGTGATAGTACATTTTTACTTCACTAGTGAAAAGACAGATCCCTTAATATGCCTGCAAGATTCTCTCTTGAACATCATAGACAGGTTCCTCAGGGAACTCTGCATCCATCAGAAATGAAAAGGAACATTCACCAAAGTGGAAGCCTTTATGCATGGGTGGGAACAATATGTGCAGATAGAAATGGAAGCTCCCAAGGAATTGGAAGAATGTTAAAGTAGACCTGGAAAATATATTTTGGAAGAAAACACAGGGTGTGACCTGGATTTCCAGGGTACTGCTAGAGAAAGGGGAGTTTCATGATGCTGTTGTGGGTTGCCTCCTGAAAGCACTGCCTGGTCAAGGCCACATGCCAGGTGCTGGCTGCTACTGCTCCACATGCCCCAGCTTTCTGGGTGCCTGGACAGAGTTCATAGTCCTCTCCCAGACTGATGTATGTCTCCCTGCTACTCCAGGGAAACCGGGTCGGTCCCCTCCAGCCCCCTCGCCTTCAAAGTGAAAGCCTTACAACAGCATGAAGAAAACACTCTTTGATCATTTCCGACCCCAGCAAAGGAGCCCCTGCCTGACAGTGAAAGCGTTGCTGGCTGCACGACTCCCTGCCCCACTCACATCCTCCAGTTGCCTCCTGCATGGACTACAAAGCTGCCCTCACCACAAGCTCAGAAAGACATCATTAGTTACAGTTTATAGGATTTGGAGGCTGAAATCAGCTTTCTGGTGCACTGCTTACCTAACTCCCCTCTCCATAGGAAAAGGTTATTTAGCTATTTGCCACTGGGAGGAACAGAGGCAGAGCAGACAGCACTGAGAGGCAGTGGCTCACCTCCGTCCAGGCCTCCCACCTTGCCCATCCATGGTCCCGGTACCTCAGCTTCCATGTGGCAAAAGTGGAACAAAGGAATTTTCCCCTTCCAGGGAGCCAGGCCCCACGGCCACCCATTGTAGCTGTGCTGGACAAAGGAATAGGGATTGGGAGATGAAGGAAACAAACTGAAGACACATCCAAGGTGAGAGCTGGCAAGGCAGGCCTCTCCAGGTGTGCAGGGCGTGGAATGGGGAATTTCATCTCCAGGAGCAGTTCCATATTGGGACCCTTTCCAGGAGCTCCTGACAATGGCTGTCTATTCCCCTCACATCTGTGTAAGTAGGAGGCTGGGATGGAAAACAATGGTGGAGGGGGTGAGTTGAGTCTCTGGTAAACAATTCAACCTCAGGGAAAGGGGAAATCAAGGCTCCTAGCCCAGACTCTGTTCACATATTAGGAAATTGCCTAGAGGTACTCAGTTGTGTCTCAAGCCTATTTATTTTATCATGTAAATCACATCAGCTAAAAGGGTGGCCTGAAGAGTTTGTAGAAACAGGAGATAGAATTGAGGGGTGGGATCATCCTTATCTGAACAGCATGTACCTACTCAGCAATAATCTTTCTTTCATTTCCTCCATTAGCTTTACCAACCCATGAGTACAGTTATTTCCCATATTTTTCCATATAGAAAAATTTTGCCAGATGTAAATTTTGCAGTTGGTTGTATGCTTTCACTTCAGCCCACCAACTCAAGAGTCAAGAAGAACATAATCCTTAAGGAAATGAAAAATAAGAATTGCAAAACTCCGAAACTCTGTTGCTTCTTGCACAACTTACTGGTAGCGCTACACTACTTTTTCAGTACAATATCATACTACAACAGACAATACTATTTCAGGTAGAAAGGTTATTTGGCACTGCACTTCACAGAGCTATAACCCTCCTCATCCCCCCCCCCCCTAATTTATAACAAAAATATGTCATAAATTCTGGCAAACTACAGATAGCAATGCTGGTGACTTCATGATATACTCGTATCCCCCATATGCTAAATGCACTGTGTTCCCAGGCTGCCATTTTTCCCTAAGGAAATGAGTACCCACTGCTTGGGACTGATGTGGCCCATACTGACAAATGAACAGCTGTTTGCTGTGTCACCATTTCCCCAGTGCCAGCTGCAAACATCTCCATAGTACTTTTCATCAGAACAGCTATTGCTTTCTAGCCCAAAGAGAAGTGCATTTCAATACTGACTGAGCCGATGCCCAACAGAATCCTTCCACGTAAAGCCATGCACAACGTTTTTTTTAAGTTCAACTTAGATTATTCACAATCAGATTCACAACTCAGTTATGCCAAAGAAACAACATTGTTTGTTCTGTGGATTCTGTATTGTGATTGTACCATCTACGGGCTTTGGATTCCTACTGCTTTGTTGATTACTGTCCCTTGGACTTCAGTATTATGAATTGCAAACCTCCCTGAATCATGCAGTACCTGTCCAAAACATGCTGCTGCTGCTCCTCTTACTGTATAAAACCAGTTCATATCTGCAAAGGAATATCCACTTCCCTTTTAACATCTGGAACTTTTTCAGACCAAAGAGTAAACTTGTATTAGGTCAAAGAAGTAAACATGAAGGAAATTGTATTGCTCTTTTTTTTTTGATCAATCAGTTACTAAATTCCATGAGATAATCAATTAGCTAGAAAGCAGAACAAAAGCTGAACCCAAAAGACATGCTACTTTCAATAAATATTTTTGGCCCATAGCAATAGAAATGACCAAATATGAAATGGCCATAGGATCAGACTCATATCCAGAAATTAAAGTACTATTGTCAAACTTACCTCAAAAGTCTTTTCCTTGCTGTGGTCTGAATTTTTTGGTTTTTTTAATTGAAGGGAAGATGTGCATGTCTGAAGCCCCTTGACATACTGGTTTTACTGCAGGCAGAAATTTCCACAATCATAGTTTCTTTCATTTAATTTCCTATTTTGAGTGAAAAATGAAAAGCATTAATCAACCAAAATGCCACATTCCAAATATGAATAAGCACAAACCTGCAGGACAAATAGTGTTTGCTCGTAAAATCTTCTAGTTTTTGATTGTGAACAAAAACTGAATCCGGATCAGCGATGCTCCCCATGGACCAAACTAAGTAAAAAAATAATTGAAGCAAATAGGGAGATTGATACTGCCTCTAACTAAACTCTCAGAAACATCTTGCACCTTAAAATTTGGGTTCCCTGGAGGAAATAAATAAAAAAAGAAAAAGGGAGGGGAGGGATAGTAAGAACTGTCTAGAAACTACACTCTTGTAGGTTGATCAAAACTTCTGTTCAGCAATCTTGAGTATCCTAGAAATAGTACGGCTGGTGTAGACCAAAAACTTTTAACAATGCAGAACTGTCAAGTGGTCATAATGTGTGTAAAGTATGGTGAAATACAGTGCAAAAGGTGTTGTCAAAGATGGTGTTCCTGAAGGAAGAATAAACTGCAGGGCCTAGGACATTCTGCTAGTAGGAGAAGGTATGGCAGATGGGAAACCACTAAACCATTTCTGGGTTCTTAATTTATAATAATTTAATAAAATGCAATTTACTATCGGGATAACTCAACTGAACTTACACATAACAAACCACCACTCTTTCTTCTTTTGGAAAAACACAAATGAGGAACTTTTCTTCACCTGTTATATGATATGCTTCCTGATAATATGTTTAAAACCCAGACACTTCCATTTGCAAATTAAATATACTTCAGAGAACTGAGAAGACTGGCATTGGCAGGCAATCCTGTAATGAATAGAAACACAACAAAGAAGCTTTAATGAAGACCTCATGAACATTTTAGTAACAATAATACAATAATCATCCAGCACTGTAGTCCCATTTTTAAACTTTCACAGGTAATAAATTCTACTGTCTGAGGTCAGACAAGATATTTTACCCAGTGATCAATGGAAAAAGATCATGTTTCCAAACTCAGAGCTGGGATGTGTGTACCCAAGGATTATGAGACATAGTCTTTGAATTAGTCATTTTTTGGTAGCAGGAGTACACAAGTTCCCTGTAGACAAAAAAAAAAAAAAAAAAGGTCTTCAATTAGTTATGTGAGTAAATCCAGAGCCCTGACCTCCAGATGTCCATCTTTCCTAGGTCTGGACACCAAAACAGAATAATGGCTGTGTGTATGTGCTCTCCCTATGTGCCACGAAAGTACTTAATCTGGATGTGGCCTTTACTGTCTGCATAGTGGTGATTACACTTGTCCATTGGGGTAGACACAGTATCTAAACTTAGCTTTCATTTGCCCCATAGGACATAGAATTTTCTTATAAAGTAAATAGAGAAAGAATCAGTTTCATATTCCTCTTGCATAAAAAAATTATGCTCCTAATAAGGTCTGAATAAAAGTTGCTAGAACTACTTTGTGCATCCAAACAAAAGGCCTGGATTCAAAGAGATAACAACTTTCAGGAATTCAAAAGCTGGACCCAGATCCAAATTTGCAGATAAAGACCATGTATTGTAGACCATTCAAAACCTTTAGTTTTACTTCTTCCTTCTCTTCCTCACAGCTGAACAATTGATCCAAAAATTTTCAAAAAACTCAGGTGAGTTCCTCTGAAACTCTCTACAAAGTATAAAAGCAGAAACTTTGCAAAAAAATTCTGATTAAAAAATGATGGCAGTTTTGGTCTAATTATTGTTATGTTCCAGAACCTTTCTAGATTGTAATTCCTACCATTTTCCATTAGCTTTTCGGATCAGGTTGGATCTGATCAGCTGAAACCTTCCCCACTTTTGAACAGTGCCAGCAAATTGCTTTAAATCCCTGAAGATTTTTTTTTAGTTCAATGAAAATTTAATAATCAGTAATTCTCTTTGAAAATTCACCTCTGCCCTTCTCTTTAAAATAGGAGGGGAGGGTAGAGGAAGATGGTGTAGTCTCTACATCAGGAACAAATGGCTGCTGTCCTTGGAATGAACTGAGCTTCTAAGGAGCCAAGAACCATCTGACAACTTATAAAATTATGTGTAGCTGCCCTTTCCTGATTACATTAGGAGGAAGTGCTTGTATACTAGCATGAGCCCTCTAGCATGACAGAGCTCTATAGAGACATCTCTGTCATTTGAAAAGGTGAATGCTACAGCACCCTTTTAATGTTCTTTCTCCAGGAAACAAAGGTATTTGTTTGAAGGTGTGAGGAGGAAGACTGTCAAGCAATGAAAAGGACAGATCCATTGTGCAGCAAGAAAAGTACTCACCGTGTGGCAGCAGCAGGTGCCCAGGATACTACATCGTTTCCAGTAAAGGCTGTGATTAGGCCTTCTATGGCTATGACCAGAATCAGCAGTCTGTGAAGAGCAGCAAACTGCTCTCTTCCAGAAAACACAGGATTCCCCAAAATCTTCCTTGGTCTTTAGAAGGATTCAGCCTTGCACAAAACTATTCTCAGAAAGATGTCCATATGCAGTCCCACCAGACAGTAGTAAACAACAAAATACTTTTGTGTATACAGTTATTTTCTAAATAGCTGCAAGATGAATAAAAAAGGTGTTTCCAATGTGACCTGCAAATCAGCATTTGGTAAACAAGAACTTAATTAGCAAAATTCTTTGGAGAATCTGAAAAACTAGGCACAGTAATATTTTAGTCAAATTTGGGGAAGAACTGTAGCAATCTGCAATAAAATCCTGACAAATTAAAACATAATTTTTAAGAACTGATGTCAGAGATAGCAATAATTCATGGAGAGAAAACAACACTGAATATAAAGTAGAAAAATGCACGAGAATAAAAACATAAATATAAATCCCTGGCCCAGAAGTTATACCAGGTCACACAATAACCATCTGCTGTATTTTTTGCTCATAAAGGAGTCCATTTTCACAGCTCTGTAGATTTTCCAGGACAGGCTCTTCAGGTTATGACTAACATGAAAAAAAACCAGACAAAACCTTTTTTCTCTTCCAAAGGAAGTATCTTGACTCAAATTAATTCATGGCTTAAGCAGTGGCTACAGATGGCAGCAGAATCTTACAGAGTGAGCATATAAAGGGATATGGGCAACAGAAATGAGATGGAATTGATGCCTGCCTTAAAAAAAAACCCCTATATAAGGTAAGTTTGGGGTTGATGAATGGTTTCTGCATGTATGACATTTTAGTGACTGATGAATGTAGCAATTCTTGGCAGGGTGATGATGGTGAAGTGATGCTGGGAGCCAGAGACAGTGTTGGAAAGCAAGAAATGATGGGATCTGCTCAGCTCTGTAATTTTGGCTGAATATACCAGTGAGCACATGAGTCACACCCTTCACTTTGCAATATTTGTCTGGTTGATTGATATGAGAACACCGAAGTATCTCACTGAAGATAGTTCTCAAACTCAGATATTAAAAAGATACACTATGAATGTTCATCTTCTTTGTTAGGTATTGTTCACTGTCTTTGTTCTGGATTGCTTTGAATATTGATTTTGTCATTCAGTAAATGTTTCCTTTTCTGCTCAAAACAAACAGCCTTTCTCCATCATGGCTAGATGGAAAGAGAAAACGACATTTAAATTTAAAGTCACCCATTAATTAGGTAATCTTAGACTGAATGTGTACATTATAGGAACATTTTACTTCTCAGCAGGGGTATTTCAGAGAGCACTAAGCAAATACAGTGAATTTTGTAATGGCTGTTTGGGCAATATCTATTATCTCAAAACATTTATGGATTATTGGGTTCAATTATTGCAATTCTGAACAATGTTAACATTGCAGAGTCAACCCTACTAGCTAAATACAATTTTGGTCAGTGTAAAGGAGAAAGCATGGCAAAAGCAGATGAAAAACCCTAGAAGTTTGACTGTATAGTAAAAATTGGTAAATGTGATGAATATCGAACTGGACACTCAACAAAAGATGGAAAGGACAGACCTACTGCAATCTTACTGTGTAGCATTTGGCATGTAAGGCAGGATTGTGAATGCCTGTACTTCACTGAGCAAGTAAATTAATAAATAACATAATCTATGTCAGATGCAATAGCTGCTATTTACTACTCAGATTTTCTCCATAGGTAACAATTGTTCTCTGATTATCAGTTGAGATAATATTTTATTACATTTCCCACTTCTCCACATCTGCTTGCTTGCCGAGATTTTAACAGCCAAGATAAAGCATCATTAGTCTAGGACAGAATTGCCAATGGAAAAAAAAGAACTTTACTATAGGGTATGTGGGAAGGGCAAGAAAACACTTCCACTACTGGAACATGCCCTCAAGCCAGGACCATGTTAGTAAACTGTCTGCCTCACACCCCCTGCAAACTAACAGGCTCCAGGCTCTGCTTCGATTTAGTCAACAGTGAACTTTCCCGTGTGCCAGAATTAGATGAGCAGTAGCTGCAGAACAACATTGCTGTTATTCTCCACTATTACCGACAATTTTAAAATTATTCCAAAATTCTACCACAGAACTTTCAAATCAAAACTATATAAATAAGCTTGAAATCAGCTTAAACATACCTAGCCAAGTTTCAGAAGTTATGTTACTCTGGAACAACCTGCATACGTGTTACAATCCCCCGAGTCTGCAGAAGGGAAATAAGCATACATACTCAATTAAGAATGGGTATGATGCAGATGTTTACCACACCATGATTTTTATGATTTCATACATGAAACGTGCCTGACTGCTGAAGACTGTTTTTCTATTTAACAGCATGACAGGTAGATACCATGTTTTCCATGGCACTGTACATTTAGTTTCTTGGGAGCAAACTTGCATCACTGTATAATTAGGCATTAAATTTAAGTGCACCTGCTGTGTCAATGACTCTTCTCCGTGCCTTGACATGTCAAATCTGAAATTAGCTTGTGCCTTCTAGAATGTCTGTAGTAAAGGGTGAGGAGATGCCTTTCTGTAGGGTCAAATCCTGCAAGCATTGCACCTGAAATAGTGAGCTTGTACACAGATGCACTGACCCATCTACACAGGCTTCAGCAAGGCATACATTGCGTTCTTTTCTATGCCAGTTCAATTTTAGTGACCATAGTAGGACAAAATGGTGTTGAGTTCATACTGGAAAAGCAAACAACTGCAAATCCTTCACATGCAAGCATGCTCTCTTTACCTTTCCGTTCTCTCATCTATAAAAAGCACCTTTGAAAACCAGGTTGGACAATAAGGAGTAGAACAGAAATTCTGTTCTTACTGTTACCCATAGTGTGCCATTTTGAGGAATGGGAATAATGGTTTTAAAGTTGCACTATCAAAATATAGGGAACATACATATCAGAAAGTATGATCAGATTTCCTCTTCACAAGTGTCAGTCCAGATTTGCTTCAATGCAGAAAAGTGAAACATTAAAAATGTAATGAAAGTAGTAATGACAAATAGTGGGAATTTATATCAGTGCTATAATTCTGCTGGCAGAACTTCACCTAGCATATTTACTTAAGTGATCTTTTGGTTTAACATATTTAACTACATATGGCATTCCTGAATTACAGCATAAAGCTAAAAGTGCAGAGTGCTCCTAATTCCCATTGACTTCCCAGTGCAATGGAAAGGACACCTAGCACTTTGCAGGGTGAAAATGCAGCATTTCCTCTGCCTGTTTCTGTTCCTAACTCTCCTGTAGCAGAATCTCCTAATGTGTATTCCAGATGGCTTTTGTTTCAAGTGCCATTCCTCCCAAGCCCAACTGCTAATAAACTCCCTATAGATTACAATCTGGAGGATGAAAATTTCTGCTTCAGTCTACAGCAAGGAAAACGGCAGGCACTTTAATTTGTGTATTGGTAGCTGCAGAGATCTCTCTAACAGAGACCCTCTTAAGGGTGCACTATACTGAATAGAATCTGTAAATAATAGAAAAGCCACTGATTCACTCGGCGTATTTATTACCAAGATCGCTTAAATTTCCCAGAAGCAACTACTTCACTAGCAATGAAACAAACACACCAAAGAGGTACAACACAATTTTCATGTCCTATCTGCTGCAAGAACTAGTCTCAAAATCAAGTACAAATGAAACCACCTGACTGTGTTGGCTCACTTTCAACACGCCAGTCTCCCTGACTTTGCCAAAGAAATGTTCCGAGTCTCACACTGTGAACGACAGAATATATGACTCCAGTGGCCCATAAAAAGAAGCAGAGAAAATGGAAAGCTGGCAGACAATGTCATCTACCGGTAACAACTGTATGACTTTATAAATCTTTTCTGTTGTTTCTGCTCAGAAGCTGCAGCTTCAATACCAGAAATATTTGTAACCGCACACATGCATTGTAGTTAAAATGTATTCTCATATATTTTATTTTTGTAATGAAAAAAATGGAGGGCTAATTTCCCACCTCACATACAGGTATGACTCAACACAAGTCAATGGAACTGCATCACTTGATGTAAGAATAAATTTGACCCAGAGTTCTTGTTTCATTTTAACTTATCAAGAGAAACTCAGAGCTAAAATTAGCTTACAGTAGAAGTCACATGGCAACATGAATAAATCTCTTCCCACTAGTTCTGTGAAGATGCCTCTGGCTGTGAACCACAGCCATCTGTGGGCAATAATCCTGTCTATCTAATAAATATCAGGGAAAGTCATAAATTACAAGAGACTGCACCATACATTAGAATAAAGGAACAATGACAGATGGCAGAAAGCCCATGAGGTCACTGCAGGGGTGAGTAGAAGTGTGCAAAATATAGTAAAGGAACTGCTGGGAAATGTAGGTACATACAGTCTTCAAAATATTTTGCAAACAGTAAACAAATTATAAGTAAACCGCAGAATATACAGGTAAAGAATCATCCTGTCTGTGCTGCCATTTCACAGAAATAGAAATGCACCTGTGTCTTCACTCCCAGACCACGACAATCATTACATCTTTGCCACTTAACAGGAAGCAGAGAGGTACATAGTCTGAAAGAGGTTTTGGAGAGGAACTGTGTTCAGGAATTATGCAATGCTCCAAGTACTTTTTCTGCCTGGAAAATGAAAGTGGCACAAAATGAAGGGGGACAGTGATGTGGATGGAAAATGTTTGTTGGGAACAGTTCTAAAATTTACTTGACTTTTGGAGGAGATACTCTTCTGTGTTTTTTTTTCAGGAGCCAAAGCAATCAACTTGGAATATGTTAAATCAGACTCTGAAATTACCAGAAAGCCAGGCAACAGCTAATTAAACTGACAAAGAACTACAGATATTGAGATCTGGCCTTCCTACCTTAAGTCTGTCTACAGCTTTAAAATACAAAAAACCTTTCCATCTAAAATAAACATTTCTTTTGCTGCAAGCTAGCCTGATGCTTTGATTAATCTAGTCACCTCTGGATACTGTAGGTAAAGGTACTGCTCAAAAATGGCTAATTTCAATCCCTCGAAGTCTTACTGAAATACCTTCATTACTTGGTGCTGACAGAACTCCACCAAAAGAAGCAAGAACTCATCGTCATAGCCACCTGCACGTTCTTAAGTAGCTGCAATGTTTGTTTGAACAAGGATCATAGAGAATCCAAGTAAAACCAATTTTTTTCCTACAAAACACTACAGTGGTTTATCAACTGAACAATTATATCCTGCATACCTTGCAAAATATGCACTAAATTAAAACATCTTGTTGATTTCTCAGGTGCAGTGCATATCACAGGATCAATGAAATGGCCCATTTTCCATTTTAAGTGGATTTTCATCTGCTTCTACCACTTCTACTTACATAGTTCTCTTTGCCCCTAAAGGTTTTCTTTGTTAGTCCTATGTTACAGAAATTTTTCCCCACTTAAGAACATGCAGACAAGTAGAGCCTAAAACCATTCTTTTGAAACTGAAAAAAAAATCCTTTAAATTGTATTTGCTCAACATAAAGCTCCAATCACTTGGATTAAAGACTTAATATTGTTTTGTATACTGATTCTCAAAGACCACTGGCAAATACACCAATGGAAATTTAATCTTCATGGCACCTTCAGCTTTTTCTATGACTATTAAAGTCACTACTGGCAGACTTCATCAACAGTGACTTTCCTCACTTCTTACAGAATAGACTCCCATTTACGCTACTCATAACATTCATCCAAAGACAATGTAGACTTGATAGGTACTGCCTAAAGTGCAAATGCCAACATACTTTCAGTGTTAACATATTTATCCCATGGATTCATCGAGCTCTGAGTTGATATTTATAAACCTGATAGTATTGATTATGTGCAACAGTGTTAAACCCAAGGTAATTTCTCCCAGACCTGGGTTTCACCTACACTGCAGACTTGAATTACTTCTGAAAACTCAGCATCTGCTTTCCAATGGCACTTACAATAGTGTTGTGAAATATCTGATAATTGAAATCTTTCAAAATACTTCTGGAAGACTGATATATCAATAGTTACCAAGACTGAAGAATGCACTTCTATTATTCTCCATAAAAGAAATAATACATGAGAGTTTTACCAGCCTTTATACAGTAAACAAAATGCACTGGAACATTCAAGCCAATTTCACTGGTTGGGAGAGTAATCAACGCCCAGAAAATTAGGACAAAATTTTCTGACTGAACCACAAATTAACTGCACTGCATTACAGAACCGAGCAATTACACTTTAGATCACACTTTACAAAATCCGAGACATTCATTAAAGGACAGGTGATGGTTTAAGGCAGTTCCAAATCTCCTCCTAGGGCACAGGGATCACGTGGTATGTTTAAGTCATCTGGAGACTGTAAAGGGAAATGTCGTATCCATCTGCCCCCTATTCACACCAGCCAGCAGGCAGAAGCCAGTCCAAAGTACACACAGATATATATTAAAAGACATGGTCATGGCTGCTGCTGTGTCCTCCTACTTCTGAGGGAAAAAAGGAGGCAAAAATTTTCCAAGCAAAGCTTTGGAAACTCCCAGAGTTGAGACTTTTACATCAAACAATGCATTAAGAATATCTGGGAGGGAAAATCCTGTGCTGGCAGATAGGAGGACTGGATGATCTACAATGGTCTGTTCCATTTTTAAATTCTATCATCAGATTTGTCCTCAAGTACAAACCCTCTAGGAGTTTCTTGGGGGCGGTGCATCCTTCCACAACCCCTACTGCGGGCTCTGGCTTAAAAGCCACAATAGAGTCCTTAGAATCTAACAACAAGAGCTATTCTAGGCGCTGGTTAGGAAAATGGGATTTAAAGGAAGTTTCTACTATTGTGCAAAATTAGGGCAAAAAATCTCCTTTCAGATAAGCAACAAAGTATATCAATTCCAACAGTTTGCTCTCCTGCTGTTGTATCCATCATAAAGAAAGACAGTCTTTCTATGGTGAATAAAGGTGATCGTCTAATCAATTAAGATTTCATAGAAAATACGGAACAATTCATCTGTCTGCCCCACCCTCTTCCCAGGTTGAAACAGGACCTTTCCACTTTACTCTGCATGTCACTTTTGTTAAAATGACAGGCACCTCACAGAAAACACCAAACATACATGTAGAGAGAGAAGAATCCTCATTTTGAGATCCACCATACAAGTGAAGATTTTTCAGCTATGAATTTGATTGCTCTATACATCAGACAATTGCTTATATATAAAGATACGTATCATTTTTGTATATGTATTTATTCAGGTATTACAGTCTGATCATTATTTTCATTACACCAATATTATTAAAGGTATTTGTGAAACTGATGTCAAGTGTGCACTGCACAGAAGTACTGGTAATACAATTCACTGACCTCACTATTGTCCATGACAGTTCACTGATTCAGTTGCACATGGTCAATATCTCCATCAGGTACAATCTATTTCAGGCTATGATGGACTGTGGCAGACTTGGGTTTTTTCACACTTGTTGAAAACAGATCTTTCAGCTGAAGTTCTTAAACTGATTCCCTTAAGCCATAGCCATGTAATATGTTAGTCATTCATTTATCTTATTTTACTTTAAGATATCTTACAGACTTCCACCTCCTCCACTGAAGGATGAAGAAACCCCAAATGTTCACATGCATTCACATTCTTAAAGTTAATGTCACTTCAGAAGGACATTAAATTCAAGTTGGTATAGCTTTTATGCTGCAGCTTTAGCCCCTAATGACAAGAACAATGCCAGACTGTAGCTACATTTTGTCTTTATCTGGCTATAAATTGCAAGTAAGTTCATGATTTGTGATCACTCCCTGAGCAGAAAATATAAGTAGAAAAAGAAGCATTAAAAATTAAATTTCGAAAGTTAGAATTGAACCTGCAATACCTGAAATATATTTAAACAGAATTTCTCTGTTGCTGGTTTAAGAAGGTTTGCCTTAATAAACAAAAAAGAAACAATAAAAAGAACAATAAATTCAAAAACTTACCTAGAGTTCACACTGTGATTCACAGAATCTGTTGTTCTCCTCTGAGGTTATGCTGTTGATGCTTTTGAAGTATTGAACTTGCAACACACACTGTATTACAAAAATATTTCCCTTAAAAAGCCCAAGCAAGGAAAGCAAATGGTTTGGGATTGTATTTGAAAATATAATTTATTTTACCTGATCATTCCAGCATTTCCAACCACATAGTTGTGCTTAGTGCTTCTAGAGAACTAAGAGTCATAAGATTTTAAAATTAAAGATAATTGATAACCTGACACAGACAGATATATTATACAAACATCCCTATATCACTAAAAACTGTAAAAAGAATCCAGGTTTGTATTAAGAATTCCTCACCCCCAATAACAATTCTGGAACATTTATTTAAGAGAAGGAGAAGGAATACGTACTAAGAAGGATTGTCTTCTTGTGAATTTTAAACTAAGCTGCTTCAGAAAGAGGTGACATATAGAAATGGAAGTTCTCAAACAATTGCTTTATTTCTCTAGACAAGGTTGGGCTAGAGTTGATACAACGTTTTCAGATGTTTCTAACTTATATTATCATGTAGTGTACACAGTCCCCTGAAAGCAGTTACTGCCCAACCCTGCTCTTTGCAGCAGTGTTCTTTTTCGAAATATCACTTGTGATTTATCCAAGAGACAAGCTAAAAAGGATCTAGATGTGTTTTAAACACAGAGAAAGGCAGAAATGATGTACCCTGGTGCTTATATCTTCCTGACATAAGGCCGACATCCCTACTGCAATTTCGATAAAATGCTATGATCTTAAGATATAGTACAGCCAGAGTCTCTGCACTCACACTGCAAGATGTGGCTTAGCAGAACCAATGAATACTCTATGGAGATCAGCTTCGCTCAGACCTCAATTGATTCTTAGTGCTCTCTCATCCTAGGTGAAATCAAAATCCACAGAAACAATCACTACATGCACCTCTTTTTTTTTTTTTTTCAGGAAGTACCTGCAAAATAAAAAATAGCTTAGAGATTCCATAACTGGAAGCATAAGTAAGCAAGCCAGGATTGCATACAGAAGGGGGGGAGCAGGCTCAGTAAGTGTTTCAGATGTTAGTCATGAAGCAGTGGTATAAAAAGTAAAGAAAGAGGCAGGGGAAACAGTCAATAGGTCAGAGAGTATGAACACTACTAAGGGCCCTACCATGCTGCAAATCGGTATCTCGTTCTCTTTCTCCATCTGGTCTGTTACCAGATCATCGGACAGCAGGATGTGTCCAGCATGCCTGTGTTCTGGATTTCAACCCACTTTTAAGAATTGTGTAGCAAATTCAGCTGGTCTAGCTACTCACAACAGTGTTGGCTGCTGTATCATTCCTATTTGTAGCACTGGCCATCCCTCCAGTACTTCTGACACTCTTCTTCTTTGATTACTTTTCATCCCACTGAGAAGCTCAGGTAGCCAAGTTCAATTTGGATTCTCTGAAACTGATATAATTTAATTTGGAACATTAGCAAATCTGTTAATTATCTGAGCCACTGTAGTCACCATGTGAGACAAAACAGTGATCTTGAGGAAGGCACAAAGGCATAACTAACCAGCACTGTAGATGAGCGTTGAACAGAAAGACCACTTACCAAGTCATAGATACTTTACTACGTAGTGATTTATATTTTATGTGTCTTGGTGATCACTACAGGAATACGTACATCTCACCTGAAAGTCCATTTAGGGACCTTACCATGTTGGAATTGGTAGAGTGTTTTTATTTGACTGATGAATGGGCATTTGATGCTGCTATTACTGTTTCTCTGCAAAGGAAATTAATGCATCAAACCTCATTTTGTAGGTGTTGCTATGAATTTCACTACATCTGTGAGGAAAATAAGAGAAAGGAAAGTGTCAGTCCAATATAAAACTTGATTATACAGAAATTAAATCCATGAATTGATGTGTAGAGCAAAATGTCTTGCAACTTACAACATAAAAAACCCCACCTAATAGGAATCACAGTCCTGTCTGTGATCACTGATTTTTTATTTTGTCAACAGCATTGTCCTTTGATCACCAAGCTACTGCTAGCATCCTCCTATTCCATCTGATCATACAAATAAATCCCTTGCATATATCCTTATACCCTCTTATGGGTGACATTAAGCAGTATTAGTTATAAACACACTGCCAATTTGAAAAGAATGACGAAATATAGAATAATAATTTTAACTTCCCATGTAGTTATTCCAAATGCTTTCTATATTTGTCTGTCCATTTCTACACATCACAGCCATTCCCATCAGATTTGCATTACAATTAAAACTCTGTGTAAGTACACATTTGTCCTGTTATAAGATAATTCTGAAATTACAAAGCTATAGAAAAAGAGTAATGAAGGCTTTAATGCCATGAGACTACAGAAGTCAAATTTGGCATTAGTTAAAAACTAATTGTAAATTCACTATAAGCAGAATATGCTTCACAAACTTTTCTTCAAGGAAGACGATAGAGACTCTAAGGATAATTAATGTGTCACATTCTGATAGCTTTAATCAGAAGCTTAATGCTTTGACCACTCTTTTTATCAACAGGTACTTTAGAAGCCTGGTCTGAATAGTTCATTGTCTAGACCAGCGTGGCATAAACCTACAAAGCATCACATCTTCAGGGGCAAAAACTCATGACAAAGCTAAATAGTGACCAGACTGTAGGATTTTGTTTGAGTGGTTTTTTAGGTGTTTCAGTCCCAATTCAGCATAACATTTTAAGCCTGTGATTAAGGTTCCATTGAAATCAAAGTATTCACAGTGTGTGCCTGAAGTTCAGTGTTTACATAGGGATTTTTTAATGTAGCTACACTGTTAAAAAAAAACACCAACAAAATAATTAAAGTAAAATAATGTTAGAGATTTTGTCAGTTTGTTTCAAGAATACCAGGCCAAGCTGATGAATAAGTTAAGACAATATTATCTGCATTTCTAAAATGGAACTTCATAAACTGTTTTCATTATCTAGATTGAAGTAAAACCAAGCAAAAAAACCCATAAGTAGAGAAATCACATTTTAACTTCTCTGTGAAAACATTATTTCTCAATCATGATTCCTGTTAAAAATATTCCACCAAGTCAATTATAATGTAATGACAGAACAGACTAGTGACTTCGGTGATTTAGTGAGTTACCTGTTGAAAAGTCAAGTATGACAGAAGTTGGTGCAATGAGGTCCAAGAAAGTGGTCTTCAGCTTCCTTTACAGAGGCCATCTTTGTCAGTCTCACAAGTGCTTTTTCTTGGACCCTTCATGAGAAGCAAAGTCATATTTGCTAATTTACTTTGGGTTAAAGGCTTGAATTTGTGGGCAAGAGCAGATAAAGAGGCGATTTAAAGTAATCCAATTGTTAAAGTAGAAATCAAATTCAGGTAATAAAACCAGAAAGCCTAGTGTTGGCATTGAAATGTTATTAGGCAATATTCCATTTCAGTATTGTGCAAATCAGATATTAATATAGACAGTGATTTACATATATAAAGTATATATATACACACACTTTCATATGTATACAAACTTATGTATTCATGTATGTACAAACATATATATACACAAGCTATAATCTATTTAAGAGAAAGTAGCAGAAAAGCCTACAGTGCCTTTTCTGATTGTTACAGCTAGTAAAGGCATTAGCCAGATGTTGAAACTCATAGGCATCAAACAACAGTGATCATTATAGTCTTCAATCACCCCATTTAGAATTTACAATAAGCTAAGCAGAAAACCATTATTTCCACCTTCAATATAAAGTTTTCCTCTGTCTGAAAACAGAATTCTGCAATGAACTGATGCACCATCTGTTCTAACTTCAGAACCCTTTTCCGTGAAACTTCCAGCAAGGGGAACAAGCTATTGATGAGACCCAGGAATATAAGGACATCATTAGTGAGTATCATAATAAGATTAAAATCCCTTGAGGGCTCTCATCAAAACCTAGATTAAAAAGAAACAAAAAAAGAGAGAAAAGACTGACATTATAGTAACAAACCATAATATAAGGCATAAAATTAACAAACATTATGAATTAATCATACTTAGACAATTACAATCCATATGGCTAGTTAAACTCAATCTGCTACCTGTAGTGACATAGTCTGGATACTGTATATTCAATGCCAGTGCATTTCTCCCAGGATGTAATTACTTAATTTTGTGAATGAGAAAATGATGTGTAAAAGCCAATGTTTCCATGGATTCAATGCCCCAAGTCAGATAAAATGCATGAATGCTTACCAAATCTCATGACACTTTTTAACCCTATTTCATCGCACTTATATTACCTTCAGGTGTGTATAAACAGTGAATCACCTTCACACTCCTTACTACGGTTAATACAAGAAACAAACAGGATTCAAAGATTAGTTTTCTACAAACAGGACTCTAAGGATTTAGATGTCAACGAATGCAAAAAGACTGATTAAATCAGTAATTCTGAAGGGATTTTAATCACTTAAAGCACACACGTTTGGATTCTGAGAACAACCACTTTCTCCTTTCCATTGCACCTACATTCTGACAGATTTCAGTCTCTCAGAGGATTTGGCACTGAGATTCTGCTTCAGTCCCCTCTTTTGTCACATACAGCATGTCACACCTGGTGACATTATATAATTCAAAGATGTGGGATGTTGCAATCTCAAAAACAAACAAACAAACAAAAGAAAAAAAACCCAGACCAAGCCAACCCTAATATTTTAGTCCTGTTTAGATTCTGTAAGGAATTTCAAGCTAATTTCAATGGTCCTTCCTCATACGAAGTTCTGGGGTCCAACCTGTTCTCCTAGAACATCTGGAAGATTCTCCTAAAACAGTTTATATCCAATAAAGGCAAATCAGTTAGGCAATACAACAATATAATTAATCACTTTTTTGTTCTCTGAACAGACTTGATTTTAAAAAACATGAACAATGAAGTTAATAACATATACACATTACAAAAAGGGAGTTGCTACATGAGAAAAGACCAATAGGTACCTCAGAACTATCTCAAGATTTATTTCAACTAGTTGCTCAGACCAGCCTGCTAGAATGAAGAAAGGTGATATTCTTTTATCATAGAATCATGTGCTTACCAGAGGACTGGTTTTGGAGGGAGGAGAGGACATCAACTTTCACTTACCTCTTAGGAACTGTCTACAATGGTGATAGTACAGATCGATGGCAGATGACATTCTGGTCATTTGTTGCAACTTTAATGCTGAATAACCACAAGCTACTTGAATTAGCTTTCACTGGCACTCAAGGAAAATGCTAAATGGCTATTAAAGATATTAAAAATAGGTAGAACTAGGAAGCCACACCATGGACAACAACAAAAATGAAACATTTTATGAAATTGTGAGGATTTAGCGGAGCTACAACATTGACATGCTCATAGGAAATTATCATCTGCTCTTTCCTGTTTAAGTATCAGAAAGTAATATCAAAACCCAACACAGCTCTGTAAGCTCCAGGTTTACTTCAGTCCTTTTATTTTGGGAGCACAATCACAACAAAGACATTTAATTACTTTGAGACCCTGGTCATAGAAATCCAAGTTGCTTTGCATCTTTAAGTGAAAGTGCAAAAGAAATATGACATGACTCCTTGAAATAAACAGACACTTGTTATCCCAAGAATTTTATTACTTTATATTCCAAGTCTGATGCAATCAGATATGAAGTAAGTTACATACAAAGCACTTCTGGTTTGGGATTCTTTGTTTTCCAATGGACAGGCACAAAGAAATGGAACATTTTCACTTTCCCAATCTTAACTGGCAGGCATTATTTAAAAAATATGTACTTCCTTTGGGTCCATAGTCTCATTTCTCTTCAGTATTTCTGACTTAGGACATCTACTACATCATGTGATTCCAGAGAGGACATTTGGCTTCCTTCATAGACATTATGGAGTGCTCTGAATCTGTTTAAAAGTTACACTGTGCTTTCACGAGCAAACTAATCCCAGAGATAGCATAGAATGCTTTAGAACACAAAAGCAGTTTTCTCACTGTCCAAGAGCAGAGTCTTGGCCCTGATGACTGTGGCCAGCAAATGCTTCCCTTATTCAATAATAAATACTCCATTAAGGAAACCAAAGGGAACTCTAGCCAGACTAGTGGAATTATTAATGCACATTTTGAATGGTTACAATCATCCAGCTTTCATCCACATGCTTTATAATACCTTGTTAGAAACGCTATACTCACCATGAAATCCTGTGCTTGTCATGACTTATTGCTTAATTAAAATAATGTAATCAAAAACCTTACAGAACAAATGTTGACTGAAAAAATTATGCTAATCTTATATGTATCTACTATTCACACATTACTTTGAGCAGAATAAGTTGTCTAATGTGTTAATAAAATGAAACATACCCAACTATCTTGTCAAATGCTATTTTTAACTCAGCATTTACATACATTTGTCATGAAGGGGGTACATTCTGAGTAAAAGGAATAAACACTGTTATGATTAAACATGCCTGACATGATGTTCTCATCTGAGCATCAGGAAATGCTACATGCATAGGAAACTCACACTCATGCAGTCATAAAGCCAATGGCCTCATCAAGATCAAACTTACAGAGTGCAGGACAGCTTTATTTAGTAAGGAGATGCATCTTACTGCGTTACTTAACGTAATCACTTAATGTAATGCAAATACATTATATTTGTTTTGAATTTGGCCCTGAGCGCTCAAATTAAAAACATGGCACTACAGCTTGGTAGGACTGAACACTGCATTTCACTGAGACTAGAAGGATTTTTGTGCAGAAGGAAGAAACTGAGAAAAATCTTCTTACTGTCCGCAGCTACTTCAGGAAGTTATCAGTGTCAGGAAGCGAGGGGGACCCCGTCCCCTCACACAACCAGACGTGCTTGACTCTCTGCGCCAGGAAGGACTTTAAAAGTATTGCTCTTACAGAAATTGAGAGCTAAGGAAAAAGGGAAGAGCAGAAAGACTAGTAAGGAGAGGGACTGGGGAAGTGGTGCCATTTGTCCCTTTGGAAAAGGCCAGGTAAACCTATATAATTATGCACCCCAGCTTTCTCAGAAAGGACAGGTCTTTTAACAGTCTTCTTTCCTCTACTCTCTGAAGGTACTGGAAAGAGATAATCAAGACCTGAGCTTATACAGGAGTGTACACTAATGACTTGCCTGCTTTCTCTCTTACTGCTGCTGGCATTCGAGTACAATGCCAAGAGTATTTCTCACATTCTTGCTACTGAATATGCTGGGAATCCTCTATAGCTCATTTCTAATGGATACTGCCCTGCCCCCCAAATTCTTCAGTATGCTCACCTAGCAGCAGCATTACCTGGAAGTTTATTTTTTTTCCTCTAGCATCCATTTAGGTACAATATTATGCGAAGAGATAGATTAACTTTCTCACAAGTCTCCTTGAATTTGCAGCTCTTCTGATGCAAACACTACTTCACACAGAAGTCTGAAATCACCATTGTATAAGCTCTGCGAGGGGGAAAGAAAACATGAACATGGGAGACAGAGCTGTACTATGAGAATTTGTGCCTAATCCACAGATCAGACAAAAGTATCAGTGGCTTAATGACATCAAATTAATTAGTAAGATATCTATGAGCAACAGGGATATTTTATAGTAACTTTTGAACTTGGACATTTTCAGACTTTAAAATGCACGGGAAACAAATTGTTAATACTAGCAATAAACAAGACAAGATTAAGAAAAACCCACTAGTAGTTCACAGACCAATAAACATTTTCTTGTCTGGGATTAAAAGACCATAAATGTTTTGGAATTTGATAAACACGAAAGACTAATTTTATATTGAGGCAATTTTCAAAAAAGAAGGCCCGTGTGCTTTTCTTGAATGATAAGTTGACAAAATGAGAAAGGCATTAAAACCTGAATTTAGCGTATACACACAGAAAAATTTGGTATATCTCTCCTGCAATAGTGAGAAGAAATCCTCTAACAAACCAGTAATGTTTCAGTATCTTATACCATCCTTTACCTATATATTTCAGATATTCAAGAGGAAGAAATTTTCCAGATTATTTTTAAGTTAAAGTTTTGTCTCTGCCACACAGAATCATATAGCTCAAATTCTTAACACTCTTAGCTCCCTCATAGTCTTTGTAATCTGTTTTGCAGTGGAATATGCCATTATACCTTATAGTTTTAATTGTCTCAGATCCTTCTACCAGTCTGTCCTCATATCAGTTGCTTGACCTTCAGCTCTAGTCTTTGCCCATTTCTTATTAGTGGTAGCTACTTCAAGACCTAGTGCTATAATCCAAGGGAAAAAAAGGCAGGGGCAGGGTGGTAAGGTGGCAGAGGGAAAGAAGAGGGTTTTTTATATCCACAACAAAATAGTTTAGATATTTCCTAGACCTCCTTTTTTTTTTTCCCCCCTATATTTGCTATTATGAAAATCTGCCATTTCCAGTTCAATATTCTCACTTAAAAAAAAATCCAGAAGGAGATTACTGTGCCATAGGATAACACAAAAGTAAGCCTGAAAAATCACTTTACTTATAATTTAACTTCATCCTTTGGCCGACCCCCATCCTGCAGTCTTAATTTAAAGTACCACAGCAGAAACCAAATCTAAAGAGATGCAACTGAGTTCATAAAAGCATTCCTAAACTCCAGTTTGGCATAAACCTTTACAAATACTTCAAACTAGCAACAGTAAAAGAGAAAAAGGGACAGCTGCAGTGATGAGGGCCCAGAACACCAAGACAGAATTTTCTGTGGAGTGTTCTAAACATAGTTAATTTGATTCACAAAGATTTCAGGAAATATTACGGGTATTTATGCTGCTACATATGTTAGAAGGAAAACCCTGTCAGCAGAAAAACTCCAATGGCACATCACATCTTTTCTGACTGATGATAGACAAAGGGATACATACTCATTCATTGTGAGGTGTTAAGTGAGAACTGTAGCTGTCTAAAGAGGGCTCCATTGTGTCTTTTAAGGGACTTACTTGCTTTGGAAACACAGTATTCTACAATGATTTGAAAGTAGGTTGCCTTTATGAGAAGGATAACCCCCAGAGATCCACACGAGCATAGAATCATAGAAGCATTTGGGTTGGAAAAGACCCTTAATGACTATTACATATAATATACTGAAATACGCTGGACAAGTGGAACTGATCAGAGGAGAGCACCATGACACACACAACCTAAAGGGCACAAGAGTGATGTCTTGTATAAAAAAAATAATTCAGACAACAAAAATACAGGTAAAATTATTCACTAAACCTGCCCTAGGGAGACAGCTTGCCTTGTTTTAAAATTAAAATCAGACAGAATTACGTAAAGTGCATCATTAGCAGAAAGAGATGTGTACTGTTATATACAATCTTGCCTTGCACTATGGATTTTTCTTTACATAATTAATTTGAAAATAGTCTGATTAATTGTATACTCTTAATTTATATATCCACTGTTGCTGATGACATTATGTATGTTGTATTACTGTAAGAAGGGAGTTGTATTGCTTCTGAATTTAAGACAATGCATTAATTGATTTCCTTATTTTACCACACTTGGTGTAAGTCATGACAACATTAGAACTGCTCTGATAGGTGATGATTTACCTTGTTTTACTAACTGTTTTCATTTCAAAAATTCCTTAACAAAATTAAACAATCCTCTTGATGGACTATTACGTATTTTTTTTAGCAGAGGAAATTAACTGTTTTAAGTTGCAAAATATGAAGTCTCACATCCATTAAATAAAAATGCAGAGCTAGTTTAAGCAGAGAACATGTAGTCAGTCATAGAAATTAAAGTGAATACTTATATGATAAAGTTTATAGCACTAGGAGTATACAAAAATCGTCACTGAAATCATACCAACTATATCAAAAGGGAATATATTCATAATATTATAGAAGAACTGGTCACAGCCACCTACATCAAGTCTTTTAGATGTTTGAAATTGCCTTGATCTCAAGTCTGTGTCTATTGTCAATCTAACTGTAATGTGACTGATTGCAAAGACAGGGACTTAAATCACCAGCAGGAACATTCTGCTTCTACCAGCTTTGACTGGGTGTTGAACTTTTGTCTGTTACAATTAAGACAAAATTTTCAGTAATAGTTACCTCAGCCATAGCTATACCTTGTCCCTCAGACGAACTGGGTGTGAGTTTGAAGTAGCAATTTGTTATTAATCTGCTTATGTTTCTGATGCTAATGACACCTAGCCAGCTTTCACCAGGTGTACTTTAGGGTTTTTTCTTACTGTAGAAAGTTCTTCTTTTTCCAGCTGATTTATAAAAGTCAAGGAATGCTAGCTAATGCCCTGCTCTTGAAAAATGCATACCTGTGAGTTACTCTGCCCAAAGATTTTCTTCCTTCTCTCCTGCTGACCACAGACTTCAACAAGATACTCTAATATTTGCAGGGCCAATCTACTGACTCTAGAAGGTAAAAAACTAGAACTGACTTATAAAACTCAAGGTGGGTCGGTTACACAAAATAAAGCATTTGAAGAAAGAAAATATCTGTCTGTTACGGTCATGTTACCTTTTATTTTGACTAAATTTTAGAGCACAGTGTAACCTGGAAGTAGAGAACGTCTCTTTCATGACTGTGGAATAGCACTTTTTCATCTCCAAAGACAGGTTTATGGAGGAAAGTGCACTGCTACAGTCCGATTTTATCAAAGGATACCAATCTTGTTTCCTGAACGCTGCTGTCATTGGCTTCATATTTCTTGTTACACTGAATAAATAGAATCAAGAGAAAAGAGAAAATTCTAGACACTCATACATACACAGCACATGGATTCTGTGTGCTTCTGCCTCACTTTTCTGGTTGCTTAGCTTGAGAAACACAGCAAAAAATTATAAAGGCTATTGAGACATGTCAGCCCTCATGACTCTAAACAAATATTTCTTTTTGTCACAGCCTACTTTTTCCTACGGTCACTACTTTAGATAGCAAATTTGGAATAACAATTAGATTGACATTGCACCAGTAGTAAGCAGTAAAATAACTGATAGGCGGTTCGTTTTCTTTGGAATTCCTCTGGTAAGATTGACGTCACACAGTTACAGTCAACATTTCAGAGATTTCTGTAGAAAAGTACTTTGATCAACAGAAAAGTATTACCCCAGGCAAAATAGCATAATATACATTCCTTGAGAAGTCTAGAACTTACTGTGTTTAATATGTTCCCAAGTTCTACCCATGGGGTAGGGGGGGAAATCAAATGAGAAGTTAACTACTGAAAGACAACACAACACTAGGAAAGGGTGAGTGGCTGACACCTTTGATCTCCTACCTCCTCTGTTCCAGTGGGAAACACGAAGACTTCCTGAGATAAGCCTAAGACACTCTGTTAGTTTGAACCCAAAGAAACCACAGCAGCCACACTCAGAGCATGTTTCATGTCACAATACATGGTTTCCTCAAAAAAATGATAAATTACTCTGGTTGAATTTGCAAGGTTTTTGTTTGTTTGTTTCCCAGTCAGGTGTGTAACACCGAACATAGGCAAACAGAACAGTATAATTTTGATTGTGATGCTCCATGAACAAATTCCATCATGTGTACATCTTCTTTCATTAGGTGTTTCCATAATTCCATCCACAGTGTTGCTTCCCTAACTCTCCAACCACAAAGCCATCTTACCCAGGAACAGCATATGCCAGCACTCCCTCCAAATATAATAGAGCAGGAACTTCTTCTTTTTTCTTACCATATGTAAATGCTCTTGAAGAACTCTCACCTATTTTTCTGTTTTCATTTTGCCTCAGCAGATTTTTCTGGCCTCAATCAAACCAGATTTCTTCACTTCCTACCCAGTGATATTTTTCACCTGCTTGAAGAAAACCCTTCTCCTATTTATCAATCTCTCTTCTTTCATCTCCTGTGCTCGCAGACACAAGTGCTTCTCTTTGCTTGCGCTAAATCTCCCAGGCTCATTAGTCCTCTTCTCCGCCCTTGATCTTCATCTTCTTCACCTTTGTGATTGTCTTCCATGTGCTTTCTGATATCTGTAACTTTCTGAAAACCTTTTCCCTTAGCACTGCAGTACTTCTGCTTTCTTCTGTGACCATCTCTGCATGATCCTCTAACCCTGCAGTATTTCTTGTTATTGCTGTAAACTGCTCACCTTGTACTTTGCTTGCAGGTCTGCCTTCATTGGCTTCTGAGGAATCAGACTATTTCTTTTGTCCTTTCCTGATCAAGATGCTCTGTCTTTCCACCTTCCACTCCATAAGTCATCCTCCTTTTTTTGTTCTTGTACACCTCTTTGTCACACTGATCTCACAGCTTTACTAAGAGATAATTGATCATATCTCCATCTTCCCATTTGGTGAAATCTAAGTGATCAAACTTCCCTGTCTTTTCTCATCAGCTGTTTTTATCATGTTCAAGGATGTTACTGTTCTTATAATTATTCAAAAATTACAAAACTATATTCGAAGAGTGATAGCATTGCATTAAGCTGAAGAAACAAATGCGATTCACAATTGCAATTCTAATTTCATGTTATATTTGTTCATGCTTTTGAGGTCTGCAGCTATTTAGAAAGTACTGCAGAATATGATTTTATTAAATCATTTCTACTACTATGGAAAACAAACCTTGCTGTAAGCTTTGAAGTTGGACAATTTTGCTACATAAGCACTATCAAGGTAATATTGCCCAGTCTGTATTTCAAGTAATCTCAACTCTTAACACAGGGCTAAAGTGATGAATAATTTTCCATGTCTGCTCAGTACTTTGAACTCTCTCATTAGAAAATAAAGGCTAGCAATGGGGCTTCTGAAACACAAACACCTAGGCACATCAACCTGGTGCGGCCTTAGTTCCTTTTTTTTCTGGTACTCTATAACAACCGTGATAGTTTATGGAACATAAACTCCACTAACAAGATAGAGTGAAGATACACTTAATCTGTGTTTCTGGCTAAAATATATTTAGCTGAGCTATGTGAAGACACAAACAATAACAAGGACAATCATTCTCAGACAACCGCTTTACCATCTATGAATGCCAACAAGAAACCTTTCACTGACTTGGATCAGGTCCCGGTTAGTTGGGAACAGCATGGGCATGCTCCAGCTCTCAGGTGATGAAATGGTCTGTTAGCAGAGCACATGGTTTTGATTAGTGCCCTAATGAACTAATGCCTTAAATCAACAGGAAATGCAACATCTGGTCAACATTTCATGGCTTTCCTAAGCCCCAAACACACCTTACTACCCTCTCCAGCTCTTATGCTATATCCCAGTACACAAGAAGGTTAAGGAAACAGTTACTTAGAATAAAAAAGTAGATACTAATATATCAATTACTACACGAGACACACAAAAAGAAGTGTTGGTGGTTCCAGTATGCTGTGATCATGTTTCTGCCAACTGAGGCAAAAATCTTCTCTTGTATTAATTGTCCTGTATTTTCTACAGTATGTTCTTTAAGTAACTGACCAGAGGTAATGATGTAAAACATACTTATTTGTACATAAACATATTTGTATCTAGTAGCTGTTGTTGTTGAAGTACTTTGCACTGATATTTGCAGGCTATGCCATCTTGAAATGATTGTATCTGTGACAAATAATGTTACTTGTTTTTTACAGAGCCCCCCAAGGATCCCTACCCAAAATTCTCATTAATAGGGACTCCATATTTCCACACAGCTTGTCAGTTTGATTATTTAAGTACTTATTCAGTGTACTAAAGACCCTAATCACCCCTTCAAAGCATGCAGCTCTATGTAAGGCCTCCAATGTCTGAAATACATAAGGATCATCATCATCATAATAGCATGGCAGCTGTGCTTCCTATAAGCCAGAAAAGTTGGTCCTGTATACAACAGACACACCTCAGCTACTGTGTGCCATCTGCCTAGTTAGTGCTTAGACAGCCACAGCAGATAGAAACAGCTGCTCCTGACAATATGAAAAACATCAGTACTTCCTTAAAGGCTTTGGCAATGTGGATAAACAATTTCAGTGAAAAGAATATTTTAAATTGCTGCAAATTTTCGATGCAACTGCTATTATGCATCACACCACAACAAAGTGATTACGCTCAGTATAATGGATTTTGTTCAGCAACTGTAAGAGTGTTGAGGGATTTTTTGTTGTTGTTGGAGTCGCTTTTGGTTTTGCTTTTTATTCCTCAGTTTTACAGAATACTAGTTAACAAGGCTAAGAGACCATTTTGTCCTGGACAAGAAGGTTTCACAGCACACTACGATAACTTACTGTGAATTTTTTCTATTTCATTCTTTCAAGTAAAACAATTTTTACTTTCATGAGTTCATTGTGGACATCATCTTGAATTACACATTTAGGTCATTTAGTCATTTAAAGATTGGATTTCTGAGAAACCTCAATCCAGTGTGTCTGGTCTGCAGCAAAATCATGACTTATAATAAAGCAAAATTATGAAATCCCCGCCATTGTGGTGATGGAAGAGTGTTTGAAAATGCAGAGAAACAGGACAATCCTTGCTCTTGGCAGCTATGTGTTGCCAAAAGATTGACTTTACTGCGAGTAAACGTGTTAAAATGCAACAGATGCATAGAAGGATGACAGGCTACAGAGAGCAGATGAATAGATATGCACTACACGCACACAACACTACATACCTATGCAGTTTTTCTCTTCTCCCTTGTTATTCCTCATGAATAAACAGAAAAGCTCTAGGTGTCTGACTCTGGGATGAAGCTGCTCATTCAAACTGGGGGCTCTGTGCCCCTTTTGGAGGTCAGCTGGTTGCAGGCAGGAGGAATGGAAGATACAACAGCTATCTATCACCTGCTTAACCATGCATAAGGAAGCAGACATTGCATGGTGTCTCTCAGCACCTCCTTCCTGTCTGAGTGCTCACAGTCTGGAGATGGAGCAGCAAATTACTATAAATAGGCCCTGGCAGTGCAGAAGTCAGGCATGGAAAGAGTTAGCGGTACAGACTCCACCTCAGAAATTGATAGAGGAATAAAACCTATTTACAGAAAAAAACCCCAAAAGCTACCTGGAAACACAACACAATTACTGTTTTATATTTTGTATATATTAAAATTTCAAGCTATCTGCAATAAGTGTGAGGTTTTATATTAATTGTGAACAGATCAGTAATTGGCGGCAAATTAATGAGAAACCTGCTGTCACATTAGAGCGTACATTTTTAACGGAAGTCTTTAAATATTTGGACAAAATATCTATATATTTTTAAATAGCAATTCTTTAACTGGTAAATGTAATTATCTAACTCTAAAGCAAAAATATAAAAGGACAAAAACGGATTTAATCAAAATATTCTGTCATTGCCATACATAAGTCACCAGAATATCTTTTCAACAAATGAAATTATTCTTTATTTTATGCTTTTAAAAATGCATTAGTGTAATTGCTGTGCAACAAATTACCTTCTGTGCTATAAGCGTGGCTACAACATCCCTCGCATGTACATCAATTGTGCACATTGTCATGATGTTCTGATGATCACCAGGGGTGAGTTCCCCTAACAGCATGTTTATAAGGGCATTCAGTTGAGCAATCTGCAAAATAATTATATTTCAATGGAGATATTACACTGTGGGGAAAAAAACCTATTATATGTCAAGTGCTAAATGGAGCAGTTATAGAACCAAGACACATTTATTGGTGCTTTTAATCAAAGCAAATAACTTTCACAAACTAATAATGGTGTTGTTTTCTTACAATTTTAATTTTATTCCTTAATAACAAAAATACACTTTTCAGCTGGTTCTGAACTTAATTTCAGAACAGATAAACATCAGTCTGATACTGCACTTGCAATGCTAGTCTGAAACCATACACGTGATAAAGCTACTAGATGTTTAAAGTATCACAAATATACTTTTAAACTCTGCTTCCAAAACAGTCACAATACACTTCATGTTTACCACAGGAAATTTGGGGGCTTAGAAGGGGAGGGAAACAACAACTCTTTGGGGCCTGATGCCTTGATCACGATGACCGTGTCAGAGGAACATGAAAAGCAGGATCCCTGAACGAGCCTCCTTCATCAGACTGCTATGTAATTCCCTATCCTGATGGGAATGGTGACACTGAAAAGGCAGCCCAGAGTGCCTGCCTTCATGGCCCTAGAAGGGACTGGCAGTCACTATGAATTAAATTTATTCTCAGGCATCTGGAGATTTTTTTTTTAAAATAAGTGATGCTTCTGAGCAAAAATAGTAAAGCAATTTTGGATTTTTCTGTGAGGGTGGGAGGGAGGGAAGGGGATGGGGACACCGGAACAGTCTAAATTATACTAGCTATTAAATAACAATAAGCACAAGTCTGCTTTTTAAATGGTTGCAAGACAAATCTTTCTGACAGAGACTGCCAAAAATACTAAGCTGATTCATGCAGAATCCCACCTTTGCCAACAGGGGAACATTTGCGCTGATGAAAGAAATAGTATTTTAAACACACACATCCTCAGTAGACTGGTAACAGTGGTAAGTAGTGTAACGTTTTCTAGAGATCACTAGATTTTACATTTAAATTTTATAAACCACTATGGTTTCACAGATTTTACTTACTCCACAAGACTTACGTCTTTGTTTAAAATTACTATTTTGATATATTTTCTGCATAAGAGTTTCACATGCCTACTTGTGGTTGCAGACTTTCAGTTGATTTCCAACCATTCTTCTAGATTCTTGAACACTCTTCTAGATTCTTCAATATCCTCAGCGCAACCTCAATATCCATCAAATCAATTGTGTTGACTGATTTTGTAGTTTATTCCCACATGCTGTTGCAATTTCAATGATTTTCTTCTGAAAAAAAGTTGCAGAGTTCCTTCTAAATACATCAATATTCTACCTAATGTAAATACTATTTACCTAATATATAATACTATACTATCTTATGGAAGCAATTTGTATGAAAATCATCACAGAGTGGTAATAACATCACAGACTTTGTTGTTTTGCTTCTGAAGATCTGTCTTGCTAAACCTGCTTCCTGGCAAAACACAAAATGTACAGACCTGGAACCTGGGCAGGCCAGATGACTGCACTTCAGCACCCTGGAGGACAGAACAACCTCTGTCCTAACCTCACGCTCTGAGCTACACGACTGTGAAAGACCTCAGTCTGTAAAATACGCTGTGATCTGCCTGCTCAGAACACAGGTTTGTTATGAATAAAAACCGTGGTGTTCTGCTCTTTTCACCCAGTCTCCTTTGACTAAAAAGTCTAACTTCACACCTAGTGTGAATTTGCAGAGACAGATGAAAATAACTCATTTTTTTGTATGCTTGTCTTGAATTGTGCCTCTCTCCCCAAGCTCTAACAATAGACATATAAAAGTTTATGAACCCAAGAGAAAGAATTTAATGGAGATTAATGGCTCCACTTAGATGGAACCTAAGGTGTTGCCTCAAAGGAGAAAAAGAGCTATAGAACAAAAAAATGGGCTAAAATCCCAAAACTTCACTTTCTCTCAGTATACTGTTTATGCAGTAAATGGCTTGTACACTCTGCAATGTACTGCACTGAGTGGATTTGTAGCCTGCCTCCTATCAGTATGAGAAGAGTGATTTTGGTGGCCTACATCCAAAGACACAGCAGTGGATCACTGTTCATATTACTCAGTGATTGCATATAATTTGGCATCACTGAAACAATCGCAGCTCTGAAAAGGTTGAGCTCTGGGCTATTACGAAGACTAAATTAACTCTCATCACTTGAGTGAATGATCCATTCACACCAAGGTCAAAATCACTAGCTGAGCAGCATGGGAAAGATGACACTATAGCTGACTGACCTGCACTTGCATATGGATAAGACTTTATTATTCTCTCAGACAACCTGAATTTTACCAAAAACATTAAATTAGCCACTTACTGTAGAAAAAAAAAATTAAAATCTCTGTGGAAAAATAGTAAAATCCAACCTATCTACCTTCCCCCTGTCCCCTTTGCTCCTTGGGTTCAGACAAAAGCACAAGTGCTATGAGCGAGTGACTGAAGTTGCTGAGGCAGGAATGAAAGTTCAGGAGGAAAATGAGGTGAGACTTTTCTTGGTTTCCTGTTGAAATTTCTTAAACTAGCCTATAGATCAGGCACTTGAGTGCACTGGCAAGACAAGAGAATAGAGAAGAAAGGAGGTAGGCAGGAGCTAAAGAGAAACTAGGGTGTCTCAGAGAATACAAATTCCTCTTTCTGAAGGAAGAAGAGTTTTCTTTTTATTAATTTACTTTCCTTTTCTATCTCCAATTTGAGTTAATCAAATATGAAATCTCCATGTGGTAGGATAGTCTGATACTGGGTTTTTTTCAGAATAGTAATTAATAGTTATACTAGAAAAATTTTTGCAGAACAAAAAATTTTTTGTTTTTTAAATACTAATCTAATTACATTCTGAGATTACAAACCCAGCTTCAACAAACCATCTTCTTATCACTTTGCGTACAATTACACTTCAGAGAACCTCCAAGGGGAGAGAGAAAAGAATATAGACTAGACCCAAGTTTTGTACAATTAGCAAACCATCCTGGGATAAGAGAGTGGACGACAAAGATACACATTTTCCCTTGAGCCAATGTTGTCTAATTGGCTGTGACCTCACACTGGATGGACCTTTTACTATTAGATGTGGCAGATAACATGGTCCACACAGGGAGTCTAAGTTTTCTAGAATATCTTGTGTCTTATCTTTCTGATCCAGTAGAACATCGGGCAAGGAAATACACCACTCAGTAATCTGATGTGTTCTTCAAAAACACAAAGCATTGAAAAGTATATATATATAATATATATACTTTTGCTTGTATTGCCAGATTCTTACTCTCAAAAAATTTTAGGTGACACTGTCAAATAACTTCAGTACTTTGCAATTTGTTGATAGTTGTTGAAGAAATCTACAGTTAGAATAATTTTCATTTGGCTAAGAACAGTGATTAAAGAACGCAATAATCTAGAATGAAAAGTTTCCCTCAGAAATGATTTTCTGTAAAACAACTGCAGAGAGGAAGTGGCATAATGGAGAAGTGAGACTCACATCTTCCACAGGGATCATAGAATCCTTCTAGTAATAGCAGTTTTTGGAAATATTTTTAGAACTACTTCAGTAGGTGTGTTAGAAATATTAGTTGTTATTGAAGGAACTAAATTAGTCCAAAAGCAATAACAAAGGAAAACAAAAAAGAACAAAATGAATGGAGTCAAACAGACTGAAGTAATTCTTCTACTTTCTATACTGCAATCTTTCTATATAATCTTACTGTTTTAACAGGTGTTTGAAACCATCAGCGAAAAGATGCTGTAAAAATGAAAGTATTTCCATTGTTTTAACATCATCTTTGTTTCTAAAGCATCATAAGCCTTAAGTACTAATCTGAAAAACAGCTCTGCATACCAGAACAATTCCCGTTTTGCTGAAATACAAGTTAAATCATTCGAGCACATAGGCACAGGTGGTCAGTCTTCAAAATAGGGAACAGTTGCTTCTGTCTGTTATGTGCACATCTGAAGCATGCACATAACAAAACCACTCTGTTGGTAAACTATTCACCAGTAAGGACATCTTTTCTCCAGATTGATTCATATTATTTTAATCCCAGTATTTGCCAATTCATTTATGGAAAATATTTTTGGTCTGTCAATTCCTAAATAAGAAGTTCCTTGAACATTACGTCTTGATAAGATATTAAGGCTATCTACAGGATTTGAAATTAACTCATCGCACTGGCAACAGCAGACTTGTAAATAGAAATGGAGTGTTTGTTTCCAAGAAAGGCTAGTTCAACATCAAGAGCTCTGACCAGGATTTAGGAGGTTTGATCTCACAAAAGTTCTGAAGGTGACTTTTGATAAATCACTGAATATTTAAGTTCTCAGTTGTAAAATAGGGATAAATAGCATTTTCCTATCCACTAGAGCTCATAGGAGGGTAAGTAAATATACTTCTTATATTTAGAAACATTAGGAGATACCACGATATACAGTAGGAAAGCTTTTCCTGTGAAAACCAAAACCTATAAAAAGTTTGTGTAAAATTCAATAGACAGCTTCTGTTCAAACACTTGGGACTCAAAGAGTTACATTCAAACAGGATCATATGATAGACTCCCATTCAGTTTTCTCTCTTAAGCAGATCTCAGCCATTGTCTCATCAGCCTTTGGAAAGTGCCCCAGCTACTGAGACATTCTTCAAGTCTACTTTGATGTTACCCCACACTGTATGAGATATTTAAAATCTCAGTGACCTCATCCCTCTGCCCCAAGTCAAAGTGAAATTTTCATCTATATAGACTACTTCTCAACATTTGGAGAACTGACCAACAGTATCTTTAAGTTAAGTCCCCAGTACATGCAGAAATTTTTAGGATAGGAAAGAATGAGAATTGCTACCTTCTATGCTTGTTTCTTCTATGTTTAGCAGCTCCTTCACCTCCCGATCATTCATATTCCCACAACACTGGGAGTTTCTTTAACAGTTCAGTTTTTAAAATAAGGTATGAATAGAGAGACATCTAGCAGATTCTGGATTATTGACATGGATCCAGATCATCTCTAATTCCTATAAACCGTCCTTAGGACATTAGTTTACACTCACCATTGTCTGCATCTATGTTTTTCTACTGCCGTTTCTCCTACTGCTTTAGCTACACATCTCTTCATGTCACAGCTCCTCGCAGTTGAAGAATAAAAAAGTTCTCCATGTGTTATTCACCTGACAAATTTTGCCTTAGAAATAAGGCACAAATGAGTCAGGAATAAAGTTATCCAAAATTCTGCAAATCCAGAACAAAAAGATTATTGTGGTCATAATTGTTTGGTTCTGAATAACAGGAAGGTTTATTTTCTTAAACTTCATCTCTTTTCAGATGTTTAACCATTGATTCAGAATCACATACCCCATGTCCACAGTGCTTTGACAGGTCTTCGTTTCTAATGCAGCAGACAGCTGTGAAAAAAAGGACAGAAGCAATGAAGAAGTAAGCATGGTAGTGACTGCATCTTGGAATTTGACTTCTGAATCTTACATGAAAGCCTGCTGTGTAATTTGCTGGTTACAGAAGAAAAAAATAAACTCAGAAGGATATTTTCAGAAGTACTTTGAGATTTGGGAGTTCAATGCTGTAATACTTGTTTCCCCAATTTTTTAAATCCTTTGAGTTCAAAAGCCCTCTAATGAAGGGAATTTAACAAGCTACAAGCTCCTACATAATGCAGAGTACTCAGAACAGGAGAGATTATTTCAAGTAGCAAAACACCGTTCATTAGGGAAATGATCACATTTGCAAATCTTCTGAGCTCCATCTCCATGTGTTCATCATTTATTTGTTTCCATGGAGTTTTCATCCAATCTTTAATACTTGTCTATAAAATTTAAAAAAATAAACAAACAGCTCCTACTACATTCTAAGCAATGCCCGAGGCAAGAGAAAATGGAAAGAAGGTTTCCAACTCATCAGCAGTTGAATATTTATGAATATGTATGGTATACAAATGCAACAATATCAGTTTCAACATTTAAAACCTACTGATGCTGAAAATTAATCTAAGGATTTTTATTCTTTATGCTAGAATTCTGTTTGTTGTAGAGACAGAATCTTTAACTTCATGGGTTTGGTTTTTTTGTTTGTTTTCAAAGTTTAAAACACATTTCTAAAGTATTAACATTCCAGAACTAGGAATCACTTCACTTCTTATACAAAGACTTTTCTGCAGCATTAATTCATGAGAGGTGTGTAAGTAACAAGAAAGAAAAAACTAAATTTCAAACCTGAGATAAACAAGTGTATCTCTCTTAGAGTCATAAAATGTAGTCTTGCTTTATTCATGGCTGAATTTGTCTCAAGAATCTCAAAGAAAATTAGAAAATTCAACTAAGGTAAATGTTTGATACTCAGGAAAACTGAAAGCAAAAGCATACATTATTTATCTGCTTTAGTATAAGGAATGATTCCAAATAAAACTGTATCTTTTAATGGAATTGCTTGTCTCACAATAGTAACAACAGCAACAACAATCAAAAAAGCAAAAATTCTGTCTTGAACATATTCTCTGGAAAAAATCACCTGTAACATGTGCTCAGTAAACAATGTTGCAGTACTCATACTCTAAGTTACTCACTGTGTGAGTGCTCTATACCACTATAAAGTGACTTTATTCCTTAGAAATGACTCCACTATGGACACCTGCAGCGATGTATAACCATGATTATAAGTATCTCCTACATGTAAATCAGTGGATTAGACTGTAAAAAAAGTCCACCTAAAATACAGAAACATACGGTTTTGCTTTGGGACTAAGCATTCATTGAATTCAAAATTTCAATTAAATCACAAATATCAAAAATTCTCTTTATCCAAAACCAATTAGCTGCAACACTCCCATGTACAGTTACTGCAATTCTGTTGCAATGGCAAAATCATTATGGTGCAAGATACTAAAGCCAACAGAATGTATTTAGAAAGAGGCTTTATGAAAGATTTGGGTCCTGTTGATAAAATGAGTTCAAGCTTAAATCAACTTATATTTAAAAAACTGAGCAATTGTTTACTTATGTAAAAATAAATAAATAAATACCAGGAAGATCTTTTGCTTCCTAATCTTGCCAGGCACTCTTTCATCAGAGTAGAAGGAGCTTTTCCTATTCTTCCACAACAATAACTTCATCTCTGAGGTAACTGTGCACTCATGGACATTAAAATAAATTTTGTCCTCTTCTGGAGACTGAATGGCTTGTGTACAGCTGCAATTACCTCTGAGGAAAAGCTGATGAAAAGAGAAATCTGTGATGACCACTGAAAAGGGACTCCTGTCATTCTGAACAAATACAGGTAAAGCTGGAAGCCAGATTAGTGACTTAATCATAAACTATAAGTCAATAGACAGGATTCTGTTATATTCCATCCAAGGCCAGGTTTTCATAGCTCTTATGTTATAAAATAGGACTGCTGCAAAGGTTATTCTTCTAGGGGATTATTAAATGGCCATTTTGAAACCTCCTTTCTTTAGGCTAAAGAAATAGAGAGAGAAACGAAAGACAGTTGTATAATTTCCTGAAAGACACTATAACAAACTTAACCCCACCAGGAACCATCTTATCCATCTGAATCCATAATAACGTGCATTTAGGTTTGGAACTCCTCCAACTTCAAATTGATTTGCCGAATTTCATAAAAAGTAGTGAAAAAACCACTTTGTTTCCTCCTTGACGACCTTTGAAACACATTTCAGCCTAGGGCACTTTTTAAAGCCATGCACAACAATTCAGAATAGAAAAAAATGACAGATCCCATACTCCAACAGTGCTTGTAAATACCATTGCAATAATGTTATCATTCACTGTCAAATACTGAAAAGGTACAAATTGAGGCAGACAGTATGACACTGTGGGTGCACATGGTACTGTGTGAGGCTTTTTCTTCTCACTACTCTTCATTGCTTATTTGTGCAGACACCACTAATGCGTTTCCATCCAAAGCAGGGTTATGATAAAGAACTACTAGTGCTTTTTTTTGCAAGGTGAGTTAAACTAAGTCTGTAATATTGTACAGTTCACAGACAGAATAATTTCAGATTGTTTCTTAACTTGAAAATGGAGTTCATAGCTTCAGAAAACTTGAGCAGAAACCCAAACAGCACTATTTCAAGTTCCTTCCTCAAATATTTGTTCTATTTACATGTGCCAAGCACGAGGCATACCCATAGATTGTTCTATTTAGGACATACCTCTGTGGTGTTTCCTGATCCTGACCATTCAAGAACTGAGCTGCAGGCCTGGGAATCAAGCCAGACACTTGTAGCAACACATGATAGCAGCCTGCCCTAGAAAACTGAATACTCTCCAGTCACTTAAAGCCTTGTTTTCCTACTGCACAATACTCAATCTACACTTTTTCCTTTTTTTTTTTTTTGTTAATCGCAGCTTATGTCTGTATTAGTTTGCTGCTGCTAAGCCATGTTGCTGTGGCTTTAGTGCTATAAACACCAAGGAGCTCATCTAAAGCTTGCTTAACTAGGTTCATGCAATCATGCAGGCATGGACTGTATTAGTATTAGTGTAAATGAGCTACAGTTCCAATCATGCATTTAAAGCTTGTAAGAATCCTTCAAAGGCCAAACTACATCTCCAGGATCCTACTAAGGCACTAAGGTGCCTTTGGCCAATACTACTGCTTTTGACTCAACAGAATTGCTGCCCAGTGCCCATTGTCACAGGAAGTGGGAACCTGATGGCCCCCAGTCACCATGAAATCACCCTAAGCATCAGAAAAATCTTTAAAATTTATGAAGTAGTGTATTTGCTGCTAGAGAAGTATAAGGAAATTCATAAAGATTTTGGATCTGTTCTATTTTTTCTGTTACCTAGTTAATACATTTACATTTTTAGATAATCAAAGAATTTTACTCCTTCAAAAATTCCCTGGATGTCTATTCAAACTCACACGTTCCCCTCTTCCTTCCTGTTCTTCCTATAGTCTGAATCTGGATGCTGAAGGACATATTGCCTTCCCTCAGTTTCCCTTTTTCCTTTTAGAAGTGTTAATGTGCTTTACATAAGGTAGAGCCTTTTTGCATTAAAAATGTAAACACAAATGGGTTAGCAAGTATCCCAACACTTTGCTTACTTATTAATGAATTCTATACAAACAGGAAATGTGCATATTTAATCCAGCTGTTGGAATGGGACAAGAAGGGATTCAACTTGCATATCATCACATTTCCAAATCTGGGTTTCAGATACACAGACTACGCTGGCATGAGCCAATAAGGAAGAATTTTGCACACAATTGTGTCTTGATCTGGATGTAGTGGCATCCAGTGAACTTTGAAATGATCACAGCTTCACCTGATGTATAGTGTAAGGTCTAGTATGTGAGGTATAGTTTGACATGGACCCAGTGGAACTTGACGGTGCTCCTTATCACTGACCCTTAGACTGAAATAGGAAACAAATTCTTATGGATCAGTAACTTTACCAGGAAGAGCAATCAAGCCTTATATGCAAAAATGGTATAATGATTAAATACATGTTACTTGTCAGCAAAAGCAATAACACTTTCAGTACTGACCTTCGTCTCTTCCTGCTGTGTCTTCCCCTAAAATGCCTGTGGAGGTCAGTAATGCATAAAGCTGATAGGGGATTGTGAACGCCAGGTCCTTGCGATGTACTGATGATGGAATTTTTGCTCCGCAAATAAACGAAGGTCTGCTCACTGTCAACACTTCACAGAAAACTGCTGGAGTCATCAACCACACCACTATAAACAAATGTATAAGTATATGTGTATTTAGATGTATACACATGCTCTCTTTCTCAGAAACACACTTGTAAAATCGTGAAGCCTGAAAATTAATATGAAAGCAATATAAAGTAGATAATCTCTGATCTAGACAGCTTGCTATTCAGTCTAATAACAGAAGTGGCAGTGGGAATATTTCAAATACAGTAAGGGGGAAGAGGAAGACAGGTTAACAGAAATACAAACATTAAGTGACTTGGTTTAAACAAAGCTGTTTGGGGGTCCCAAGTGTGCTTTTTGTTTGTTCATTTGTTTAATTAGAGGTTAATTGCTGCATATAGCCCTATGGAAATGAACTTCTAGGACTTACTCAAATTACACAAGATAATAAGGGGAAATTTGAGAAAGTTACTCCTCTTTTGAATATTTTTTTTCATTCTTATTCACGTAGCCAATTGTTATTCTCAGTGTGTCACACGCTTATCGATCTACTTTGCTGCTTAACAGTGCACCAAATGAGACCATTGCTGTGCAAACCAGTCAAACAAGCTTCTTCCACATAAATAACAGAGCAAAACCACTGGAGCTCAGATGTAAGGTAGCAAAAAAAAATGAGAACTGTAGCCACAATACAAATGAATACAATTTTATGCTATTTTATTATACATAAAATACTAAACACCACCTTTGTCCACCAAGCGTATGTATATTATTTTTTATCATGGATTTGGCATTCAAAAGCACCCATATTAGGCTATAAAAGTTATCTGTACACAAATTTGAACAAGCATCTCTTATTCTCAGTTATTTTTGTTTGTGACTGGATCCTCATTAGGCACACAAACACATAAACCTTTTGCATGTACAAAGGGATAAAAGTTTACAGCAGATAGAATTTACTATATGAATGTTAATAAATATAGTCAAAATCTGTGTATGGATGTTTAAGCTTATCTTCATCAGCAGAAAATTACTCTGTCTTACCTCAAGCTAGTTAGCTAAGTTGATGTAAAAATCTAGTTAGAAACAATTAATTCTACAGTCAGAGGATATCTAGGTGAGTGAGCAGTGGATAACATATAAACCGTTCTGTCCTAATGGGCATATCCAAACAAGTCAGATGCACTGCACCCAGTCCTCATTCCTCTCCATGGACTATAAACACAGTTTACAATGAGTAGTTCAGGTGTTGATAACTCTCCTTAATTTAACCCTGCCAATTTATAGTAAGGTTACAAACTGTCTTGCTGTCACTTGATACTTGGATGCTTCTCCTTTAACAAGAGAAAACATGTTTATTTCAGAGTTCCTGAAGAAATTCCATGGAGAAGCAGAGATGCCATAAAGTTCAAGGGAGTGCCAACACTGATATTTGAGTTTGGATCTCAAGTTTTCCATAATTTGGAAAAGTTCCCTATTCAAACTCCTCACAATGGTTTTGCTGTTTAGGATAGGACAGTATACTGAAACAGCAGTTCTACTCTATTAAACCTTATGAAACCTGGGGACTCTATCTGTGGAAAAAAAATGAAGCAGCCCAGCTACAGAGGCTTGACATACCACAGCTCTAGGAAACTCTGGACCCAATCCAGTCTCCTACAGTTCTTTTCTATCTGGACCTATCACAGTATAACACAGTGATTTGTGTTCTGTTCTGCAGTGACAGCCTATGACCAATTCCCTCTGAACTCAGAGGAAACATTTGGCAGCTAAGGAGTGAGACTCATGGATTACCAAATACCTGTATCTTTAAGGCATTTATTTTTCTTAATTAAGGCATTTATTTTTCTTAATTTTCTTAATTTTTCTTAATGAAGGCATTTTCTTTTCTCACTGTTGTTTTCCATATGAAAGTGTAGAGACATTCAGAATAATCTGATACTTTCTCATAGCATTGCTTTTCAAGGCCAAGTGGTAGTAAAGTTTTCTTCTAGTAAGTAGGACTTGGGTTTATTTTTTGGAAAACACAAGAATGATGTTGCAAACTGAGATTCTTTTCACAAAGAGTTTCCTTCCATATATGTTTCCACTATAGCTCTTGAAAGCCTAAGCAAGGTGAAAATTCCTAAAACATAAGAACTCCATTTTGAAAACAGCTACCTTTACTAAATTCTACAGTCTTTCATTTAACTATCAAAAACTTAAATATTTATTCAATATATGTTAACACACAACTGTCTATGTAGGCAAGGCAAGAATAGAAAGAAAGTAAAGCTACTCATCTAATTCTTTATGGAATTTTTATCATTGTGTTTCAGAACTCTAGTTTTTCAAAAGGTCAAGGAAAACAAAAACAACTTGCAAATAACAGCATTATTGGAGAATGGTCATCACCAAGCTGCAGATTGATGTGTTTGTCAAGAATATTTTTTTCCTTATTTTGTGTGCTTTGCAATCATCTTTGCTTACATGTTAATAAATAATTGAGAGTTGTGCTTTTAAATATACTATTATTCAAATGAGAAAAAAGGGTGGTGTTTTTTGTTTGGTTTTCTTTTCTTTAAAGCAAGTAGTAACTACAAGAAAATAAAAAGAAATTAAATTGAATAAGTTTCCAAAGGTCTTTTTCCCCTCTTCTGCTCTTATACTATTTAAGTGGTCTCTAATTCAGCAAAACCGAACAATAATACCTGAAGTTCTGGGGTTTTTTTGCTACATTCTGTCTTCTTTTTCCTTAAGCAGGGAGGATGAACATCTCTTTTTCCCACTATGGGAGAGCTTTACTCTTGAAAGACCACTACACGACACAGATTTTTTTATTGAAGGGTGCCTTAGGGGTTAAGCAGGTAATCCAAGGAGACTGTTCCCTAACTTTTCCTTTGCTACCATTCATTTGATATGTTCCATCTCATAAACTATGAAATATTTCATTTTTAAGAACTCTTATTTCCTTTACATTTACCTAAAACTTTACTAGACTTGGTCAGTGCTGCCCTGAAAGACAGCCCGCACACATTTAAAATATTCCCAGTGGAGAAGCATAAAACATTTAAAATCTATATTTGATCTGACAAAAGCATCATCTTGTTTGAATTAGAAACAGATTAGACGTAATTTAAGATAAAGAGGACAACAAGAATCACTCCCATTTTGGTGGAGTGGGCTTTAAATTATCAGATTCATTCAGAATACATTACTCAGAAACACTGAATTGTTATCTTTAGACAGCCTTTTCTAAGAGTTTACAATTTCTCAGTTCAGTGAAGCTTGCTACCAGCTTGTTATCAGAACAAAAAATGAAAAATCATTTGGTTCAGAGGACAGAACTGATCTCACCTCCAAAAGTACATGCTTTCTTCTGATAACCAGCACTTCTTTGGACTGTAGAGGTACCACCTCTCTGCTTTACAGTGAAGTCAATCTTTTTAAGATTCTTCCACGTTTCACGTATTTCCTAGCCACATTATGAGTAGATATTGTTTGTTAGTTTGCAGAGCCAAAAACCAGTGTACACAAACACACATACTTTCATCCCCCCGTCCTTTCCCTGTTTTTTTTTTCTTTATTTTTTGAAAAATTTTAGTTGACTATGAGCTATTCCTTCCCTGCATCCTTATGCAGTGACAAACATGGACTCCTTCCTCAGGGTAATTCTCAAAATGCAATTTATGGAAAAGATTACAGTATGTTTACAACATTCTACATTTTCTATTTAGAATGTTTATGTATATTAAATTTGGAAATAATCCTCAAAATACAAAAACATTGCATTGATAAAATAGTTCGATAAATCCATTATTTTGACCCACCTGTTAGAAGGGTGCTAAAATGCACATATAGTGGCAACTGAATATGTTAAGCTTTTTAGCTTAAACTGCCTAGCTCTTAAAAAGGGTATGCTTGAACCCAATTTGGTCCAAAATAGGAATATATTCCTCACATTGCTTTTAGACATCCCAAAGGCTCCTCTACTCTAGAAGTTATACCTATTGCTGACAAAAAGGTCAGCCTCAAGTGTAGTTGAATGTGGACATGGACTTGCTCACAACATGCATAATTAGACACTGTAGTTTAAAGGCAACTACACAAAGATAAATGGAGTCTTCTTCCTGTTGTTATTTTGAAAAATTTACATGGGGCTTTTGGAAACATTTGTGTTTACTCTGAATCTCATTCTACTTAATTCCACAATTCTGTGACACAGTTGAACCTCATTACCTCCTTGAAAGTCATATTGCTCAGAAAGGTTTCAAACCACTATTTGAAGCAAGTGACTAGAAGTTTAATAAACACTAGCAATCCTCTGACAATGCATAACTAAGAACACAATGAAATACTTGTCTATAAATTGTACTTTAAAAAGGGTATTTCCATGGTGAAGTTTATTTTTTCACCTGCATTAAGAGGCATGACAGTTTAGAATTGAATAGTAAAGACATTATTTGGAAAGATTCCCCATTTTCATATGCAGTATCTGTCTTCACATTTCCTGCAAATCTTGATAGGGAAAAAAATATCTGCAGAAACACCTTCAATCATTTGGGAAAAACAGGTTGAAAGCAAAGCTCTGATTCATGAAGAACCAGTGCTTTACATACTAAACCAGTCAAATATTATAACGGTGCTATTTTTACTACTTCACTTTCTGGTCTGTCAACATTTTCCTAATTAAAGTTACATTAAAGAACATTGCTTAAACTTTCAAGAGGATTACCTTCAATTTGCATGTACCATCTGAGACCATTTCTGCACCTCTGTGTGCAAACAGGCACATCTTCTTCAGAGAGAAGCAAGAGCTGGCTGCTTCCCAAGGGAAGGTAAGCTAGGAAAAAAAAGTTACCCCAGCACAGACAATAAATACCCTCATCCACCAAGACCCCTGTCCTAGAGGGCCTTAAGCATGGTAGCAGAGCCAGGTGCTTGTAACTGGGAGCATCAATAGCCCCAGACACAGCCAGCAATTAACCAGATGCTGCATTCCAAGAGGTACAGCCAGGAGGTCTAGGAGGGACAGAGGTAAGGACAAGCTGGAGCCTACAGACAGCCATGGGGGTCTATCCAGGACAGCATACCTGGAGCACAGCTCCAGATCTAGCTCCAAGTCCACCCAGGTGACAAGAACAGAGTCTGTAAGACACGCACACCTACTGCGTGCCTCTGACAGAAACTAAGCGCTCAGGGCTAAGCTTAAGAGGAGTCCTCTGGGTGTGGGGTGGAGCCGGCCATTAAAGCCCTATTAGTGGTCTCGGGACCCTGCCAGTTTGTACCTGTGCGAAGTGATTAAGCTGCTAATTACCTGATCTACTGCAAAACAAAGGAATGCCCTAATTCTGTAAGATTAAGACTACCCTGTAGAATTTTACAGGACCAGGATTTAACCAGCCTCAGGTTATGCACAGAAAAGCCTTTTAATTTTACGAACAGAGGTGAATTGAGGCATTTTCAGTAGTTGTTTGCCAGGTCTTATTTATGAAAACTAAAATCAAATGTTCCCTGTGAGTTTTTTAGCTAAGATCATCTGGAAAAGGAATCTTCATTTAACCAGAAATGTTCGTGTTTCAAAAATTGTTTGTCCCAGCAGGACAGTAGACAGAACCAACCTTTCAACAGCTTTTACATAAAATTTGTATTTATCAAAATGCAGCAGTGGATTTCCTCACGTTTCATGCATCCATCTGGATTGTGAGAGAGCACCAAGACCAAGGTTCTGGTGTAAATCATACAATGGATTAAGTCCACTATATCTCACATCCCACCCTCAACCCCTGACCAAGAATCTTTAGCTATTTGAGCCATGTGATCCTGCTGTGAGCCATGTTATCAGCTCTGATCTTAGCACCAAGGGTTGGAGAGGAGCATATGTTACATTAATGACTGCATTTCAGGATTAACAAGCACAAACACAAACATAAAAGTAAAAATATTTCAGTGGTCCTACTAAGACATATTTGTGCAACATGGAAGTCCTATTCTGTGGACCAGCAGACCACATAGACCAGAAAGGTCTTGTCTGGTCTTGAAATCTATGTTCCATTAATAAAGGAGATCCACACTTAAAACTAAACATTGAAACTGCCTTTAGCATATGACTACTTTGGTGAAAACACTACCTCCCACTGACAAATAAGTTTGCCTTCTAAACATTTTAATTGATTCCTAGGAGGACAATGGTGGTACAACAGTGATAAACACTTTTCATTAAGTCTCTTGAATGAAACTTGAGAACACTAAGAAAAATGTACGATGTCTCTATTTTGGACCCAATTAAGTCAACATAGTACTTACCTTAGAATTGGGAATATACAGCAGATATCATTCTATATTTAAACATATATCCAGTAAAAAAAGTGTCCAAGGTAAAGAGCTCTAAAATAAAAAATACACAATTTCATTCAGGGTTATTTTTATATTTGCTCCTATTTAAGTATGTGCCAAAGTTTTATAACTGTTATGTTGAATCCTTACCTCCGGATGTGCATTGGATCCTCACCCCCAGTTTGACAGCTGCTATCCACAAGTTCTCAAGAGGTCACTTTTAAGGCTTCAAAAATGTACTCTGTGAATTCGTGGTCCTACACAGACACTGGATCACTGAAGGAGTAGCTAAGCATTGAAACAGGCTCCCCAAGAAGTCCCTTCAGATGTTCAGAAACCAAGCAGACATGGCACTTCACTGTAAAGTTTAGTGGGCATGGTGGTATTCCATCAAAGGTTGGAATTTACAGTCTTGGAGGTCTTTTCCAACCTTTCCAACCTTTCTGATTCTATGGATGTTCCATTATTTCACCCGGAGCTGTGTACTCTCCTCACACATTCTTTGTCAAACCTGTCTCCAGTTTCATGAATGAGCCTCTCCATTCATTAGCACATAAAAACTTAAAGCAAACCAAACACATAAAAACCATTAATGAACAAGTAAATTCAATCATATAAAACATAGAAACATGGTGTTAAGGCTTGGTTGGTGGGCTCTTTTTTCCCCCTCTTTTTAAAGAAAAATGTATGACAAAATATTCTTGAGAACTATAATGGACTCAATTACACTGATCATCTCTTCTGCATCTACTGCATGTGGTTCAAGTAATAACCCTATTCAGGTTCTCAGTGCTGCAGAATCAGGGGCAGGGGCTTGCTGTCTGACAGCATGGCCATTTGAGGGTATGGGTACAGCACTGTGATCCACATCCATCTTTTGGAAGAATCCAGGATTGCCACTAATTTCAAAGAGCTCTTCTCCCAAAGAATGGATCTTTAGAATAGCAAACAGCCAATTTTCAATCTAGGTACCAGCTCTCATGCTCTACACAGTCCTGCTACCCTTTTTCAGCATGGTGAAAGTGCCATTTGAAAATGCATTGTAGATATAAAGTTATACCAGAGATGTCAGAACTGTTAAAAATCCTTCATCCAGTGAGTAAAAAATACAGTCCACACCAATCAAAGAAGAAATACCTATTTCTAAGATATTATGAACACCTTAAAAACAGCAACATTTTTGAGAATTTGATGTTTTTCGAGAAGAAATGTAAGGCCAAAGACATTATGTCTATTGTCCCAAGAAAACACCCAAGGCAGCAGGGCAACAAAAGTCTGCAAAATATCTCTATTGTCTCATAGGTCAGTCCATCCTTCTTAATATAAATATAAATAAACATGTATATACACATATGCAGAAAAGGATTACATATATATACTTGTGTTTATGAATGTATACATAAAAATATGTATGAAACATAAACTAGAGAAGCTTGCCTAAATCTGAGCTGTTTTCCTTAAATTTTCAGATTAATTTTTAAATTAAATTCACCAATTATATTTAAATCATATTTAATTATATTGTCAACTTGATTTGAAACAACTATTAAAAATTATTCTGATTTGAAGGTTCACTTGAAGTTCTTTAGAATATTAACCAAAAAAACCCACCCAAATGAAACATGATGAACACTAGATTTTAAACAAATCAACAAAATAATGTAATTATTTATATTTCATTAATAGGCACAAGATAGCATAATAGGCAAAAATGGAAATACCTGTCCTTTAGAATGCACTAAGTCTCATGAACCTCAAGAACCTTATCATTATCATAAAATTCCACCTCCCCTTTACTAAGAAATTGTCCACAGAGCAGAAACTGCTTTACACATCTAATTTCATCATCAATCCATTAAGTACCACTCTTCGTTCCTCAGAGCTACTCGACTTATTTCTTCCAGGGTATCCCTCTGATCTAAGTCATGTTAAATGAACATCCAAAAGTAAAAAAGCAATGGAGGCAAAGAATAAATTAGAGAAAGAAAAGACATCCTTAGAGCGAAGTCACATGCCAAGACCCACGATATTGTATTGAAGACAATGACAATTATAACTTGTCAGTTAACATTAAATTTCCTGTCTGCTCCCTGAAACAAGTTAATAGGAATGACTGCTTGGATACATGTTTCTCAAGTATTATAATTTCTGTTTCATGCATCACACTAACATCAAAAATTCAATGCACCTATTGTCATCAGCCAGACACAAAACATTGCACTTGTTATTACTCACATCCTCCAACATGTTGATTTAACTTCCAACACTAGCTAGTGAGATGGAGTGGCACTCTGGTCCTTATGACCATCAGTGTCACTTTTCAGTAGAGTTCCAAAAAATGGAATACTGAGTCCAACCTTATATTTTGTTTATTTTTCACTATTATACAGTGTAACCAATTTATAGTTAATCTATTTTTCCCTAGATAAGTGGTGATATTTTGATATATTTATTGATATTTGTTTCCATCTCATATTGAAACAGACCTGCAAAAGGAAGAAATTGCACAAAGATTTTTGCATGGCCTGCTAGTCCGTGACTTTTTGCTAGTCCGATTCTTTTGTGCAAGAGTATTCTTGCACAAAAACTTGCATTAACATTAAATTTCTAGCAAAAGTGTTCCACTGTAATTCACAAACCACTTTTTTCTGACATCTGTGGACATAACCTCACACTTTATAATGAAGGAAATGGTTCTGGATAAATAAGCTCAGTGGTACTTGCAGATTTGGGAGCAGTAACAGTATCAGCTGTCCTAATGAGAAATGAGGCACCAAGAAAGCAAACGTTCAACGAATAATCACAAAGAAACCCACAGTTCTTGAGAAATGCCCATCCTGGAATATATAGAAGTCGTTTAACATCAAATGCTCAGTAATACAGGCACTGTAAAGTCAAAGACTGCCTGTGCACAGTACACAAGCAAAAGTAGAAGGCAAGTCCATGAACCAGCTTTGCAGACAGTCCATCCAGCGGCGGTTTCAGTGTGTATTAGAAAGGCACTCTCAACTAGGCAAGTGAACCAGAAGAAGTTTAAAAAAAAGTTAGCCAATATCACTCAAAGAATATGTGCTGGTGGCTGATGGAAATGACTGGATGCATTCATAAAACAAGAGAGGCAGAGGTTAAGGAGAGTAGAATATGACAGCTCACAGGGAACAGATGGGAAAAAACCTCACAGCCTCTCTTGAGATATCAGCCTTCTTCACATAAGCCACTGGATAATGGTGACTGGGCTGGGAAAACAACTACATTCAAATGCCTAGAGGAAAGGTCAATTGTGACACTTGAAAAAAAAATTTAAAAGAGGAAAAGTAGCAAAAGTAAGAATAGCTGAAAAGGGTCTTTTCCAAGGTATTTGACAAATCTGTCAACAGATGATGCAGTATTGTAGCTGGTTTTGATTAGACTCTCCATAATATCACAGAAATTGCCATTGACATTAAGTCCAAAGGTTTAAAAGTCATTTCACTGCTATTAAGAAAAAGCTGCACTTCAAATAAAGGAGTGGATTTAAATGTTGTCTCAATGTTTTCAGTCAGATACTGAAGAGAACACTTGATAGCTTTGAACAGTCCATCTACAATCATGTGGTCTATGTATTCAGTGTAGAGTTTCCATTCATCAGAAAGAGGATCTGCCTGGAGCAAATACTGATTGTCTTGGAAAGAGTGATTTAGAGAATCAGTAACATGGGTTTAGAATTGCTCATTCCAGTGTGTATTCCTTATTTCAGCTAACTGAGTCAAGGAATAAAGAAACTCTCACTTTGATGAAGTGCATTCCCACTATTTACAACATAATTACCTTTTCATTGTAACTTTTATAAGTATATCTGGAAGTAGTTACTGAAAACTATTTCCCTTTGGAGTTAGATTTGCATCAGCAAGTGCAAATATTTGAAAATAGTTTTAGCTTTTATTTAATCCTGGCTTTCCTAAGTATTTACACCTACTTAGTGACAATAGCTACTCCCAAAACAAAATATTCACTAGATCTACTGTCAGGTAGACTATCTGGTAAATCTTTTCTACTGTTTCTTGAATCAAACTACTTCATAGTTTGAACATTTCATTCTCTTTTTTTAATCAAAGGATAGAAGAAAAGATTTCTGTCATTTTTTTCTTGATAAAAAAGTGTTTGACTCAATCTACACCACATCCAATTTTACATTATGCTTGAATATTCTGATTCTCTCATCCACATTTTAAGCAAGGTCTCCTTGCCTGTTCATTACACTCGCAGAGATCTGCACTCTGCCAAGTTAGAGGCAAGCATCAGTTGTTTGTCAATACTCTCCAATTCATATATCCTATTTGGCTTTGCAGCATGGTCTTCCACAGCCTCTGGCACAGCTTTGTAATCAGAGTTAAATTTGCAGTATAAGGAGAGTAAAAAAAACTCTTATTCTTTCAAAGATTATCAGAAATATTTTTAAACAGATTTCTTCCTTCTTTGTTCAGTCGGTTCTGTACCAAACCCAGGTTTACCTGTTATGCTGCACTAAACCATTGATCTTTTCATTTGGGAGAAAAGAATGAAAATGAAATGTGCTCAGACTCCTAGTTTTAAAAATATCTGCCAAGTTCTCAATGGATTCAACCTTCTTCTTATTATATATCAGCAGAGTCTGCATCCTATTTATACATTAGTAGAGCTTTCAATGTAAACAAAAAGTACTAGGATAGACTATAAAACTGAACCTTTCTGGCTCTCCATGAGATGGATGACTAGACAAAAGCAGGACAAGTTTCTCTTACTGCAGCTCCTCCTTTGTCTTTCTGTCATAGCTTCTGTGTGAAATACTCAGATTTTAGTTCACAGACAGTGCAGCCAAACTGGTAAAATTCTCAATGAGGACATTACCCTGTTTCAAAACTGGATGATATCAGCTTGTTCCTATTATTTAACAGTATGTTTAGATCCTTGGAAAGTCTATCTTACTAGCTGTCCATATGCAAACTAGAACTATTTTAACTAAAATCAATCTAAGATCACAACTTTGATTAAAAAGGTTCATGCTAACATTTACAGAGAAATCCAATATGTATCCGCCCAGTTCCTGAGATGCCATTTCCATCAGCAGGAAGAAGTTCCACTAGGTAATTTATTTCTTTGTTTCTACAAGGGAGGCTGATGCTTCCAATCAGTACTTACCCCAGTAATGACAGTAGTTTTGTCAAAATACATCTCTGAGAACTGGACTAAGATCAACAATGGATTTTATTCCAGTCCCTGAAAAGCATTCTACACAGCCTAGTAAAAAACTTTCATCATCCTTTCCTAGTTTCACAAACCACTTATGCTCGATTCCATAAATTTCCTAATGGGAGGAGCTAGCTCTGTACATGCCTTTAATAAATGAATGTATTAGAGGTCACCCTTTTGTATTCAAAGTAAAGTATACATACACTCCATAAGACTAAAATGTATGATTAAATATAAACAGACTATAAACAGACAACCATCCCACAGACAAGATAATTGCAAAAAATAGTTGAAAACAGTTTGGTTTTAGTTTAGAGTAGCTGACGATTTGAGGAGATTATTACGGTTATGTCAATTTTCTAGTATGCTTTTATATTCACATACATCTGTCAAAAAGAATCTTCTTTATTTACCTAGTGCGCCTCTTGCAATATGAAAGCAGTGCAACTGCTTGGTGTTAGAAGGATGTTGTAAAACCTCAAGATATTACAGCCCTTGGAGAAATGGCAGAAAGATATAGAATCACAAAAGATTTTGTTATTTAGAAAAGGGCAATCAGACACCAAGTAAAAAGCTATCTCAAGTTACCTCATCTTGACTACAGAATTTACTGAAGCAGAATTTATACCAGCCTCCTGAAAGCAAGAGCTACAAGTCTTTGCCATCTGTGTCCTGCAGTTCTAGTCTCTTCATTTAGATCCCATGTACAATATCCTTTTTAAAATACAAAATTTAAATGTAATTTCTCTTATTTTAAAACCAATAATACTTCTCAGGGAACATGTGTAATACAAACACACAATCCAGTTACACTTTTTTGCACCTTGAAGTAAAAATTCATGAAAACAGATACATACCTTGTGCTTCTCTCTAGAATGAAAGAGAACTTCTACCATAAAACAAAATAATTGCTAAAACAATTAAAAGAAATCCTTAATGTCATGCAGTGAAATTTACTACTTGTAACCTTCTGACTAAAATTACTTCATACCGTCCAAATTCCAGAGAATTATTACACTGAGGTCTGAGGCATAGAGAAGGTGTAGGTCCTGTGTCTAGCAGAGGTCAGTTTCTTAAATACATCAATACCTACATTCCAATATCCATATTTTTACAAAACAGGATTTGTTTCCTCTATCTGCAAAACTCTACAGAGACAGATTTTATCTCAATGTCACTTCTAAGTGCACAATGTGGCTATAACTTCAGAAAGTGCCTGAAATATTTTAAGCCCCATTGTACAACGTTTTACAGCAATACTTAGAGATAATTGATGTGCTGACAATGTGTTCCATGCCTGAGAAGCCTCTTGTAACTCATAAGACCATTTTAAACTGCCTGCAGTCACTGGTGTGTTTTCATGAAGCACATCACATCCATTTTCTAACTTAAACAAACAGAAACATTTATGGTGATAGTCACGGTTTTACCATTGTATAAGCTGCACATAAACCCCCAAATCCACTCTCGGTGACTGAAGAGGTATCAGCTTCAGATCCACAGTCTCTGTCTCTAAGCCAAGGGCTTCCTGGGACAAGTTACACTTGGTGACAGAGGAGTCTCAGGTGCTTCATAGAGATGCTTTCATTCCCCCCTCTGTGAAACATCCATCTGCTTAGGAAGAATGAGGCTTATGCTGGCTGCAGGGAAGTCCAGTTATTGTTAAGGAATTCCACTGGCTTTTCTGAAGCCTGGAGAACTGCAGGGTGTTCTTTTGGCAAAACTTCAGCAATAAACACGGATGACACTAAAACAGTGGGCTGTAAACACAAATGAAGACTGTTTTATAGTCATGAGGCTCATGAAGAGGAGAGATTTATCAGATCTCATGTGGTTTGTCACCATGCAGATCTGGACCCTTATTTTAAGAGCACTGTGAAATCTAATTTCTGCTGTAACTGCCAAGACAACCAATTGCTCTTTCTTTATATTTTTCTTAAAGAAGACAAGTTTCGTTAGACCTTGTGCAGAAATTTTCCTCCTCTTCCACATGATCCTTACAGAAATTAGAGAAATCAGGAGGAAAAAAATTCAATGAGGAGGATACTTAGAATGGATTATAAAAATGAAAAAGCATCCTATGGGAACTTTATGAGCACGTTTCCATATTTGTCATGCATGTCAAAGTATACCTTTAATAGCTTATATAAGATTGTGCAGATCTGAGCTTTTAGAGACAGGAAATAGAACCAAAATGTCACTGGCTACATCAGCTTTCTTGTACATCTATGCAATCTCCGCTGTAATTATTTTCCACTGGAAATCTAAAGTAGTGGATATGGCCTGTTAAATTATTGTCTAAAGTTTAAGTGGTTTGCTTTCACTGAATTTCATCAGAAGGTAATTTGGTTGTGAAGAAAAAAAAAGAGAATTCTAAGCATCTGCATGCTCATTTTATACTGGAAGTTTAACATAATTTGAATTTCAATGAAATAAGATGAGAAAGTGTTCAGATTTCAAGTATTTTTAAATTTCTCATGAACATTTCAGCAGCCTCCAGAACTTGTGTTTCGGTTCACAAGAGCATCTGCTTTTTAAAAATCTGCCAGTTTCCTGCTACTATTGCTATACTGACAAGTTCCTTTTTATAGTATCTCCTTCTTCAAATCCTAATGCAGGGAGAAGAGATCCTTCATAATCCTGAATGTCTCATTTCCACACAGGCAATAGATAACATTACAGACTTGATCTGTAAAGAGAGAATTTAAAAATATTTTCCTTCCAAAGCCTGCATTTTTGCCAGAAGGATTGGCAAAACACAAATGCTCTGAATGGTACAGTAAATCTCAGGATAAACTAAATCATTAAATTCCCATGAAATCTGCTTGTAATCAAGCTAGAAATTCTTTGAAAAACTGCTTGTCTCATGGTTTTTCAATAATTCTAATTTTGGTTTTGTTTCAAAGCCAGAAGTGCCAAACCTGACAATGCATGAAAATGAGCAATGTTCCAAAAGCCATGGCAGCATTTTGAGAAGATCAGCAAAAATCCACTTCAGGTTTATTTTGACTTTTGTTCAGCTTCCTCCTAAGTCATTTGACTAATTTTAGTATGTGTGGAAATATGTTTCCTTACTTTCTAATTACTTTAGAAACAGAGAACATACTAAATTTCATCTCTTATACATTAGTAATTGCAGTCTTGAAAATGAAGACAATGTTCTAAGCATCTTAATGTTTCTTTTAAGGAGAAAAACTTTTAATTTCTATCACCAAGGTGTGAAAATCAACAGAATGTTGCTCTTCTTGTTACTGTACAAGAGGTACACAAGTATGTGTACTACTAAAAACACGAAGAAAATGAAGAAGTCCTTGGAACTAAGGTCCTATGAAAACATAGCACGTGTCTAATGGTAAGAGAGAAATCAGTAGGTATAACCCTGAAACAGGTGAAGAAAGTTACTATATTTCTGAAACTGCATATAAAACTGTAACAAATATAGAAAATAATGGAAAATACCTAAATAATTACTTAAAACTTACGTCAAACTGCAATTGAAATAAAATATATCTCTCTAGGCAAAAAATCCTATGATACTCATTATTAAGCAATGTTAGATTAATTAATTTAATAAATAATATATTTTAGGTAATTAATAATTTTTAAAATAATAATTGAAATTAATAAAAGAGGGGAGATTTTCACTACTTACTGTCTTTGATTCTCAAACGTCTCCTCGTAGCAGGTAATTTCCTCATCAAACATCATCAGAACAACAGAAAAATTGGGGTAAAAGCTAGAATTGGTGGCAAACCTTTCCAGTAGATTACTAAATATCTACAAATTTGCAGAAAATTTATTGAACAATAAATAAAGAATGGCAGCTTTATTCTAAAACATTTTATTCTAAACCCTGTATTTTTCCCAGAAGTTATTTTGTTAAAATAGCAGAATAATCTGCTAATTAGTTGCTTTTTATTGTTGGTTTTGGCTTGGAAATAAACTAGGAATTGCATTAAGAAATGTATAGAATCCTAGTTTACAGTTACCTTTATTGCCTCTTCATATACAAGATTAACATTTTGTGTGAATAGTAATGGCTTTGAGGAAGAGATTATTAAGAATTGCATGATGGTAACTAATTTAATAAAGCTATGAAAAATCAAATACAGAAAAACAAAAATAATGGGAAAAGCTAGGTAGCTTCAGAATGAATAGAAACAAAATTATCACAAAAGAAGATTTACCTTTATATATACTTAGATATGAAAATGTTATATTTCTATAATTAATTATTAGAATAAACTTCATTCAATTTGAAAGTGGTTCTGAGAGACAGTTAAGAATGATGGCTGGAACAGCAATATGAAAGACCCATATCTCGTGCTACTGGAAATCAGACCAGACAACCAACCCAAATATATTTTTTAAGAAGGTATGAAGTACTTGGGCGAGGATGGCAAAAACCTTTAACTTGTACTGAACCATTTCCAAAGCACAGGACACTGGAATAGCAATCATTACATATGAGGAAGCACTCTGAAGTAGAATTGTAAGACAGTACTGCAGCCTTGCAAGCAGCATTGGCCAGGAATTGATGCTTTTTTAGATATTATCCTCTGTAGCTCTTAAGCCATAACAATGGGTTAAAAAGCCAGTGTGTAGTGAGTTGACCCTGGCTGGATGCCAGAGCTGTGGCACAGAGTTGTTCACATGTTCTCACTCTGCTCTTCTCTGGCTGCAATTTTCATTTGCGCAATAACTTTTCTTTTTCCTTCTTAAATACGTTATCACAGAGGTGTTACTGTCATCCCTGATGGGCTTGGCCTTGGCCAGTGGCATCTTGGAGCTGGCTGGCATTGGCTGTGCCAGACATGGGGGAAGCTTCTGGCAGCTTCTCACAGAAGCCACCCTTGTAGCCCCCCTGCTACCAAAACCTGGCCAGACAACCCCAATACACAGTGGTACAAAGCTCCAAGGAAACCGTTCTGGCAAAATACAGGAAAACAGCTACCCTGAAGCGCTGGACAGACATCTGTCATAGTTTCTCCACATACCCAAACAACTTCAGAGGTCCTGATGGACTGAGAGAAGAAAAATTCTTTTTCCTCTGATCTGGTTGTACCTTTCAGTTAACAACACTGGGAAAAATATGTGATAGGAGGTATTCCTAGAAATTCTTTACTGTTGTGAACTGTTGTGAATTCTTGACTGTTGAACCTGTCTCAGTTTGTTCATGTTCAAAATGAGTCTTCTTACTACCACAGAATCATGGAATGGCCTGGATTGGAAGGGGCCTTATGGATCTAGATCCCAGCCCTTTCCATACACAGGGACACCTTATGTAAATGTAGTTATAATTATTCCCATGATACTGTGGGAAATGGCACAGAAGCTACCACTTCTCCAGCTGTCTAGTCTGCAAAAGGCAAATTGCAGATGTCTTGTGCAGAAATTCAAGAAATACAACCAAAAAGTTTATAGTGTGATTTTATATAATTTTTCCCAATGACATATTTGCTGTATTTGAATATGTATTACCAGCAGCAGTCTCAGTTTCTGGCAGTTTGTGGTTAAATATCCCATAAAAGCTAACTCACTTCTTCTGTTCTGAACTCACTACACTCATGCTGACAGCCCAAATTACAGTGTTTTATTATATTGCATCTTTACTGTGTATTTTATTTATCTCTGTTGTACCTTCTAGTATTTGGCATCTATTCAAAACCTTTACCTGTGTTCTCCTGCTGTTCTGGGGGTTTTTGTAGCTTCTTTTGCTTTGTGTTCAGAGCATTATCTTTTACTTTCACATGCAACTTCATTAGTTCAGAGAGCTTATGCAATCTCTCAATGACACCAAATTGTTCATCTGAATTGCTACACAGCTGCAATGACAGCCCATGTATTAAATCACCAATTGTGACCAACTGTAAAACACTGCTCATAAATGCTCTTTAAGGCATAAAGCCACTTTCATTTACAGTAAAATTTTTAAATAAAATGTCACAGTAAACATGTATGTTACCTGTAAGCAATTCATAATTCAACTGGTTTGCATACTGTCCATTTACTGTTTGTTAGAACTTCATATCTTGATTTTTTATGTCTCTTCAGAGGTTCTGATAATAGAACATCCCTAAAAATTGGAACTTCTCATGGGGCACCTACATTTAATCCCTGCTGTATCAGCTACATTGACCTGTTTCTGAATTTCTTTGAAAGATGATTATTTTCCTAGATCTAAAAAGCTTTAAAATGCCTTCATTTGGCAATATAATCTATTGCGTATCTGTACAGAGTAAGTACAGTCTTCTAATTTATCTTTAATTAACTTTGGTTTTCCTCTAGAGTCTGAAATTGTGGCCCAGTCTCAGCACAGGCATAAAATAACACGCTTCTATTCAACAGTTGCATTCAACAGTCAGTGAGCTTTGTTTGGTGACATTTAACTTTATCATTCTTCATATCCATTACAGAATTTTGCCTTTTCTTTAATGTTTCCAAGATATTTTATCAACAACTCTTTATTTATTGGCTTGTTTTTCTGGAAGATTGTTTCTAAATAGCTTTTGAGGAGAGACCTTTTCTCCATTTTTCTTTGGGAAACATTTTATAAGGGTCATAAGCACCTGAATCTTGTAAAATTAAAAGGAATGTAGGTAATGGCCCTCTCTTCTGAAACTTTATAACACAGGTTTGAAATCTTAGTGAAGTAGAGAGAACTTGAATCTACAACATTTATATCAGGGAATCTATTTTTGTTTGTTGTACTTGTTGGGATGCATTTGTGCAGCACTGAAAGTAAACCTCTTCTAACTCAGCAGGAAGTTGTTCCTCACAGCTTTCTTTCCATTTTTCCCTCAGCTTCTCAAGAAATTGTATTTGCCAAGGCCCTACAAAGTCTCCTTTAAAGTCTTGCATAACTCAGTGTTTTCAATCATTTGTTTTTCATCCTTCTCTTTTCCACCATGTTTTTCATTTTGTTAGATATTTGGCTCATTTACTCATATATTATCTACTCTGATACTTTATATTTACCACCACTATTTTGATTGCTATTTTCGTAGAAATTCAGAGTTTACATGACACCAAGGTACACAACTCCCACTGATTTTAGTAACTTCCATTGACTTAAATGTGAGTTTTGTGGTTAACTTCCTGCCAACTCAGAAAATACAGGATCTAGTGAGTATAATCTGAGTTTAGAATCACTTATTTAGAAAAATAATCTTTAAAAAGCTTTTTCTGCTTCTGTGGTCTTACATTATTATGTTTTTTAATAGCTGAGGGACCAAAAAAGAAACTTTCACAGAAATTAGAGTATTTGAGGTCTGCGTGTCCAAATTCAGAACAAATTAGGAAAGATTAGTTATTTCCCCTGACTTTTGTCCCCGTATTTTGCCCTTGCTTTTATCAGTGCAGCCTAGGTTGGTCTCCTCTCATCTTTTGCAGATAAACACAGGACTTGAACAATGGATGAGTCTATGAACAAAAATATGCAAATCTTGTTCTTTGTTTCAGTATTAGGACATATCAACTTCAATTTCCTAAATTCTCTCTTCTGACTCAAGCTACTAATGATGGTAAGACAATTATCTAAGTCTACCAGACTGCCTATTGTTCATCCAGCAGAAACTCCTAATTTTCACTAGAATGTCAAATTATTTATCTAATTTTTCATATATAATTTTCTTTTTCTTCCACAGTGTTTCTGTGTCTTAAGTAGTAGCCAGGGTGTCTACAGCTATAAGACAAGGAAGTTTTGTCTGAAAAGTAATGTATTCTTATAGACCATCTGATATAACTAAGTAGAACAGCTGAGCTTTTAGTATCATAACACCTTCATCTATAACTTTTCAACAAGACTAAAATCTACTGTTACTCTTCGGTAATCTAAAGAATATGTCCTTTTTAACTTCTTCTTCATGTATCTTTACAGGCAGTTTCTCTAAACCTGGATATTTATGTACACATTTTTCATTTCAGACATCAAGCCAATTCTCACATATCTACAGTTGGTAGTATAATTGAAGACAACAGGTTTTCACTATTTGTCACATTTGCTTTTAAAGTCCAGCAGTTTACAAAATATAAAACCCAACATTAGAAATACCTACTCAAAATCAGAATGTGTAAGTCTTTCATTAAAGGCCAGACTGTGATTATCCTTTCTGTAATTTCAAGGGAAAAAATAATGGAAGGATTTTATATCGTAATTTACTGGCAGCAAACCGCTGCTGTGGTCCTGAACACTTCCAGTGGAGATCAAGATGTTGGCAGAGTCCTGAGCCACCTTCTCAGACCAGTAAGGAAGCTGACCATGGAGAAGAGAATTAAGATTCCAGAAAAGGCCAGGGTACTTTAAAGCAAAAAACTTTCTGCATCCCATATTTCACAGAGGTGCTATGTGCAGTATCACTTAGTGTGAGCAAACAACAGGATTGCATTCACTCTCTACTGCCGCTTCTTTGTCAAATAATCTATGATTGGAGTCAGGGTCACCACATGTCCCTGCATATAAAGTGACTTGCAGCCAAAATGCCTGTTACGATGTACATCTGGCCTTCAAAATACTGCAAGGCTGCATTGTAAACATAATTTTGGTTATTAATGCTAATAACTTGATTTTAGTTTGAGCCAAGGAGATATATCTCATTTGTCCATATTTTTCAGATTTTCTTTCCCCACTTTTTCTTTACTGAGGAGACATTCCTTTCATATGGAAGAAATCTTTATATAAAAGTTGATGACATTTATCCAGCCATAAAAGTTTTGGGCATTGAAAAAAGAATATTTACTAAAATTACTGATTTCCCAAAATTTTCTGTTTAATTACATGAAGGGTAAAAGCTGCACATGAACCAAATATAAATAAATTTTTTCAAATTAAGCTATACATGTGCAAAAAGTAGGAAAAAAAAAAAGAGTTAACCACCCAAACCTGTAGCTGTGGAAAACAGGCTAGCTGCAGCATAATTTATTTCCATTCTGCCACCCTTATTTACACTATATCAAATTTTACCTCTGAGTCCTGAAAATTGCTCGAAGCAGCTAAATTTTCATTGTAGGTTTGCCTGGAGCGTTTTTCAGGATCACAGCCTGCCTCATCAGGTGTCCTACCAACATGAATTACACTAGTTCAAAGTACAATTCTAATACAAATTAATCACAGCACGTACTCAAATATTTATCAAAATGTTTCTCAACCTAGTAATTTCAGACTATAGAATTTTGAGATATGAAATAGATTAAATATTTTACCTTAGAAGCAGATTCCAGTCCTTTTGACTCTTGAAAGGCAGGATTTAATGTTGTTACTAAGTGGTGACCATTCATCTGCCAAGTGAATTTCATATAATGAGAGAGCTTTCTGCATTACAAATGTATGGAAAGTTCTATCTCAGAATTCAATTACAAGTATCAATACTTGCTATTCAGAGCAACAGCTCCAAAATAAAGCTCTTTAATTTCAGATTATAATTGAAAATGTAACCAAATTATTGTATATTCCATTGCTTTTGACACCACTGACAAATACAGGAACTAATCCTGTACCTGATACTTGTATTATCACTAATGCAAGTAATCCCATTCAAATTAAGAATGTGTAAACAAAGATTATTCATGTAAGTAAAAATTACAAGATAGGGTGGATAAATCCCCTGAAATTGAATGATACAATCCATTTATTTAGTTTCTTTCTCTAAGGTATGTGGTTTCACATGCCCAGTTGAAGCTAAAAGTACAAGTGAGAACACAACAGCCTAAATAACAGATTCTGCACAAGGTGCAGTCAGCAGTGCAGATATCAGTTGTTGATCTTAGGAAAAAAGCAGCTCCCAGGATCTCCCTGCATTCCTCAGTTCATGTTCTCCCACATGTTCATAGTCTAGGAGACTTTTGACTCAAGTAGAGGGTCAACCTTATAAGCTACTACTTAAGCAGGTGTAGCCTACTGCCATGACAGTCCAGTCAGAGGAAATACGACAGAAAGAGACACTGGCAGGATTATACTTAGAATTTTTTCTCTGTTTTCCTGCCTCAGTTTTAGATCTTCAGACCACCACTACTCAGTTACAGTACAGATTACTTACCAAGAAATGGCATTATAACCAAGATAACAGCATCAAAGGTGCACTTGATTAAGAAAAAGTTTTAAAAGTCATCACTATTCTCATTAAAAAGGGCTGAATAAAAATGTTATTGATAAAACTGGTTAGATTTAGACTATGGTTGTCCAAGCTGCCTGGTACCTTCAAATATTAAAATCTTCTCATACACAGCTTCACAAGCACTAGTGGACCATTCTAACCACACTTCTGCCACCTAGCCAGGAATGTAATGAGCACAGCTGAGCTGGTGAAAGGAGGATTACATTTCCCAGTGAGCTTTCCATGATTTCCAGTCATCCTGAGCCATCAGTTATGCTTCAATCGCCTCTGTTGCAGCTGGACTACTTGCCAGCCCTTACTAACAGTCCAGTGCTATGCAAAATTGTCAGTCCTTCAAATGGCAAGGTAAAGGTAATTAGTTTGTAAGGTTAAAAGCAGAATTTTGTGGAGGGACATCCTATTTTTATACAATTTCTTTAATAAGCAAGGCATATCTAGATTGAGCATGTGTCTTCTGTGCAAGAGTAATAATCACATTTCACCAAAAATTGAATAAGTCTATTGTGTAAATGAAGGACTCCCTAAGCACACATTAACAAGAGAGACCATAGCAATCTATCATCTCAACGATCCCTGAACAACAGGATCTGTAAGTAACTCTGATAGAACAGATTGTGACAGCTTCATAGGAATTACTGCAAGTTGCATAGGCAAAAATCTACAGAATAAAAGGAACTGGAATAGGATGTAGGTTGTTCTGTCAACTCACATATGATCAAGTATTGTAAGTGGTCTTGCTAAAATGAGTACTTTTTTCACTAGAATAAAAAGACACAGTGAAAGTACAGGAGTGCCTAAATTCTTACATGTGAGTTAACCACACTGAGAAAATAAAATTAAGATTTTGTTGCTAAAAGAAAATAGAAATAAATAAAAAGATTTCTTTTCATCTTTCAGAAAAAGCAAAAATAAGCACTGTATTTCTTATCAGATATAAAAGCAGTGTGCATAGATGTATGTTAGCCTGACTGACCCCCCAGTCAACCTACCAGTCCTGCAAGTTAACTGTGTCAGAACAGAAGTCTGGATCTATTTTTTACAAGAAGATGTTATTAATGCATGACAGAGTCTGGTATAGGTGGAAGTAAGTGTGCTGGCATTATTTGGATTATAAATCTTTTAACCTCACCTTCTTCATTCATCCTTGTATATCATCTTCTACAGAGAGAGTCACAAGAAATTTGGCAAGTAGGGCGACGCTAGAAAACTGCATGATCCTTTTCTTTGGGGAACAGTTCTGGTTTTCTCCATTTTATGGAACTCTCAAACAAGAGACTTACAATTAAATACTTCAAATACAGGGAGAGCAGATAGCAAAATACAACCCTTTCTTCTCATCTTCTCTGCAAAGGAACTAAAAGTTGCTGTCTGCAAATGAGTAGAATTTATCTGTCAGCCCATAGCTATGAATAATAATAAAAAAAATAATTTAGGATAGTTCAGAAATCCTTGTCCACCTTAGTTTAGCCTTCATGTCAACACTTCTTTTACTACTGACATTAGTGTATCTTGTCAATAGAGAGGTGTTTATACTTTGACAATTTTGCATGGATGAAAAGAAACAACAGAAAGTTAAAAAAGACAAGCTGAAAGGAACAAATGTTAGCATGTCAATTCCCAAAGGCCTTTTTTGTTTTACTTACAATGTGCTGCCTAGATTTTAGCACCTTGATATTAAATAAATACTTCATTTATGTTCCCTCTCCTCTGCTCAGGGACCACTCCACGTGTAATGAACAAAGGCAATTCAGACTGATACAGATCATTTCATCAGTACCTCATTGCACTTCACAAAAGCTAATAATGGGCCTTTCTCTCCCTCCTGTAAAGTTCGGTGGGGGCAGAGGTGTCTGGATTCTCAGCACTGTTGTGAGAGGTAGGAATATGGTTCACAACTGTAACGCATTACAGGAGACTTAGCACATGAGAAGCCAAACCAGCAGATCCCAAAACACCTTGATAATGACCGATTTACCTAAATTGTAACACCTCTTTTCCACATTTTTCTGAAACTTTGATGTGTCTCAGTGTTATTATTCAGTAACTTCAAACAACTTTGGTGAGTAAAGCACACTACAAATGAAGAAAGGCGTATAACTTAGAAAAATGTGATGAAAATAATAAAACAACACAATTCATTGCATATAACAGTTGCTTCTGGAGAAAGAGCTCTATGGAAATGTTACAGCGTTTGTATTTACTAACCTGTTATAATCCAGTGGGCTGTGTTTACTTTTCTGTGTTTGCCTTCCAACACCAATGAAACTCTCCCTCATCACTGAATTTCTTCACTGAACACTCTTCCTCTCTTGACTCCCAAGTGCTGTTTTCTCCAGCTGAGTAGCTGGTGTGAAAAGCCTTAGGGAACAGCAGAAGAGTTTGAGACATCAAAGGTTCTTCTATCCTCTTTCACAAATCAAATGTTTAATTTTGGCTACTTCAGCAGAAGTGCCTTCAGTCACTGTCAGTGGCTTCATTCATGTGTCTCTAACACTGGAAGATGCATGTGGGGTTTTTTACCCAAGAAATAAATGTGTGTGCTAACAAATGCAGACTGAGACAAACAAAAAATAACTGCCCACTTAGTAAACAGTTTAGGCTGGCTACAACATTTTCACTTAAGTAAATGCTAATTGTAAAATAGCATTAATGGTGGCAATCTACTCCTTGTACCTTCTATCATATAAAAACTAGAGCACTCAGTCAGGAATTTGCAGGTATTCGAAGTCACACATTTGTCCCCCATTTGCCCTCTTTAGAGAGTGCCTTCTCTGAGAACTTTTCCCCTCACTCTCCCTGAGATTTCAGGTGGAAAATTTCAAGAATTCAGTTGTCCTTTACTTCCTTTTTTTCCTTTAAGATATCAAAACTCAGAGCTTACTTTCCTAATTCAGGCAGTCCCCAATACATTTACAAAATGTAAATCTAATTATAATAAATTTTAAAAAGCAAAAAAGGTGAATGTTATAGAATGCAATCCTGATAGTGTAGTGACTTTATTTTGATGAAGAGAGGAGCAATTGGCACCAGGTAACAAACTCAGTGCAGACACAAAAGTGAGACCACGGAAGTTAGGGTCAGACTCAAGAATTTAAGTCTTCACTGAAACACCTTCACTGAAAATCCAACTGTGTATAATTTCAAGATGCAAGTTCTTCTGTTCTCAGAAGGCAATCAAATGCAATTCAGCTTTGATCCAAAACCCCCATATTGTCACAGCATATATAAGCTCAGGAAAATGAAGGACTAAAACAGCTGTGAAGCTTTCATGCTGAAGCATTCTGACCAGCTCAGAAGAACTTGTGGCTGCTAAAATCACTCTATACAGGGAGAGACAGCTTGGCTCACATGCTTATAGTTAAATTTGCTTCTTTCCTGGTAACTTTGAAATCAGGTTCACTGTACTAAAGCTATGTTTTTGAAAACAGACTGTAGCAAAAATATGATAATGTGATAATTTGGAGTAATCAAATTTCAACTACTGCAAACAAACTGTTCTCAAAAGTAGAGTCCTTCTCCCCAAAAACTGTTAATTACAGCCAAAACTTTCTGGCTTTCCTTGTCTCAGCTGAATACACACATTGTTTTTCTTACAATTAATGTAGCCTAGGCTACACTATGTTCCTAGTCCACTTTTTTTTAAAGAATGTAAGACATAAAATGGTGTTTAGTTGTATATACATATTAATATTAAAGTGATTACCCCATTATATTTCAGAAATTTCATAAAACAGAAAATGCAAGTGCAGAAGCAAAGTCTCACTGGGTAAGAGCTGCCTCCTTTTCTAGGGTTCCAAGGAATTGTTGTCTTTTAAATATAAAATACTTTCTTAAAACATCTGAATATATACACTTTGCTGGACACTTTTGGTTCCTCCTTCAAGGTCTATTTTGAAAATTTCTGCAAAAGCTTATTTCAATTTCTAAAGATACATACAATTATACCCATAAGTTTGAAATCTTGCACTTTTCTATTTCAAAATATAAGATTCCAGTTAATTGCATCGCTGTGCAATATCAGCCTGTGATAGTGATGATGCCCCTGAAAAAAAAAAAAAAGAGTAAAAATTGTTTTGCTCTGCAATGCTTGATGTATAACAATCTGTGAATTAATACCCATTTTGTTCTAGAAGTGCATGAAATACAGAAAAACGTGTAAATCTTGACAGACACACTGACCAGAGACGCATGTGCATTACTGTAACACTCAGGACACATGCTGAGTGGTATCACAACGGTCTGTAGTAGAGGAAGCTGAACAAATGAAACAAATTGCTAGAGCAGGAAAGGAGGCAAAAGTAGCAGCTTTTGGGGTTTTGAGGAGGATCTCTTGTATAAAAATATCTCATGGATTGGCATCAATCTGCAGGTATTTTCCTATCCTTCTGAAGATTTTTATATTTCTTTTTCCAAATAAAATTAAAAATGCCATACCGAAAAATAACCCCAAAACCAAACAAACCAACCAAAGAAAAAACCAAAACCACACAAAAAAAGAAAACCTTTTAAAGAAAACAAAACAAAACCAACCAAACAAACAAAAACCAAATTAGAATGAATATTCAATATCGGATGTTCTGATTTTTTTTTCATTTTGCTTTAATTTTTTTCCAGACAAATATTTTTTGCCAATGTTAAGCAGAAGTTAGGAAAGGCTTGAATTTTTCAAAGATTTTTTTTTTTAATGATAAGTACACAATGAACAGTAAAAACCATCATCCTACTCTTAAAGCAATCTTTTCCTCAACGTCATGCAAGATGTAGTAAATATTTACATCCTCATGCTTCACTCTACTCCCCTGTATAATGATATGCTGCCATACCTACACTGTCTTTATCTAAAGTCTGATTCATTAATGATTGTAAGGAACACAGAGAAGCTCACTTAAAAGCATATCAGAAACTGCTTTTGCAAGGAATATCATAAATGAAGTGCCATTATGATAAAATTCAACTTTTCAATAAGAAAGGATACTATTACGTCCACACATATTTCTTACAGACTAGAAAGAATTATATTGAAAGTTTTTAACCAACAAAAATGTACTGCTATCCACATTTAAGTACAAAGGAGATCGTTAAGTAATGATTCTATTATTAACATCACATATTTGTGAACTGGAAGCCAAGTACAAGAACAGGCTTAAGCTGATCCTTGCCAAACACCAGGCAACTGAGGGTTAAAATCTGCACCCCTGCTTTGTTCCTGCTCTCCTATGCCAAGCTGCAACAAAGAGGCCTAGCTCCAGGTGATTCCATGTGCCATATGTGCTGCATTTCCTGCACACGCTAGGAGTTGGGAACAGCGTTTCCAGGTTTACAGCTAGTCTGGTTTTTTTGCTTTTTGTCAGTTTAAGCTTGCCCTCTCCTGTTGTTTACACATTTTATTTAATTTGTGCCTTTTTTCCCCCCAGGTACCAAGGACAATTAAAAGCATGTAACAGGCAGGCACAGCAGGGAAAATGGAAGTATTCCCTCAAAGACGTACAGCCAAATTCAGCCCTTTGGAGAATCTGCTCACACAAGCATGAAATCTTCACAGATGTCTGGGTAGTGCGAGGATAGCATGACTGACATGATCTGCTGTCTTTGCTATCTGGAATATTTTTGTGGGTGGCTCTAATGCAGGAGGGGCTTCTCTTTCACAGCATTTCGAAACACAAATCCACAGAGCCCTTTCCGAAAGGGGAAGATATACACTAACAATGCTGACCCACATGCTGAGTTTCAGCCTCTCTGAGCGGTCCTAGTGGCTTTGAAGGAGCCATTCATATGGAAAGGCATAGGCTCAGTTGTATGTCCAGATTTTAGGAGGTATGCCAGCTTTGCTGAGGCACCTCAAACTGATTAACGGGTTCTGAGTTCTACCATGGAGGGGCAACAATGAACACTGGAGGCAGAGACACTGTGGGTCATGCTGCAGCTGTGCTCTAGAGAGCTCCAACAGTGGTGATGCTGGCATGGGAAGAAAAAGAACAGCGAAACAAGACCACTCAGACAGCAGTTTTGAAGCTATTATTATAGCTGCCATGCAGCACATCTCTACTAGAAGAACGCTCTACATGCAAAAGGTAGTTCCTCATACACAGACTCCTCATGGAGCAAGCACACTCACCCAGGTTTGCAGAGGCAGTAAGATGGGCAATCACTGGCAGTAATTCTCCTCCTTCTCCTTGGAATTTGGAATGATGATGCTCTAAACACTGCCAGGAACAACAGAACAATGAAATAAGTCCAATGCTACAAACCAACCACTTTTCGAATTTATTTGAAATTAAAAGTCTACAAAAGCAACTAGCATTAGTAAATATTTTGCATTTGTTACAAGTACTGTGATCCAGATTTCCCTGTCTCCAAATATCTCTCCTCTCTTCAGAAACAAAAAAAAAGACCAAAACATTTTAAAATAAATTACATACATAAGCCTATTTTTTCCTATTTTTAGCAACCAAGTTACGTGTCTACAAAATCAGGCCTCAGGGTCAACAGTGTTAATAGAAAAAACACTACTTGCAACAAAACCGTATATTCAACATCACAATCCTATTTCCACTTTCTGATTTGAAAGGCTGTTTTCTGACTGCATTCATGTAATTAAATAACAGTGAATCTCTTATTGAATATAAGGCCTGATTCTCATCTCACAAGGATTGATGACAAAGTTGCTAGCTGAAGTTTAAAAACATTCACAGTTTATTTATTTATTATATCTAACATATATAAAATGTTAAGTTTGGGCCGGGGGAGGGGCAGTGTGATTGTTGTTGTTTTGTGTTCTTTTTTTCCCCACAGGAAAAAGAGCTGGACACGTACATCTGTTTCACAGTAAAACCAAGATATTAATATTATCCAGTAATTCAGCTGCTTCCCAGCATTTGGGCAAACTTTGGTGAAGAGAGCAATACTTTCTCATACTTGTTAATTCTGCCAGTTTCCTCTTTAGGAATTTACATGAGAATATGTTTATTTTCATGCAAGTTAGAGTCTGGGGTTCTTTTTTTAAATAGCTTACCAGAGTAATAAATATCACCTGGTTGTAAAGCTACACCCTGCACTATGAGTTAGGTGCTGAGTGTCTGCTTAGTAAAGAAAATAAGTAAACCAATATCATAATTGCACAAAATGAAATCCAGATACAGTTACATTGAATGCTGACCACTGGGGAAAAAAATTAAATCTTTCAGATGGTGTATTAATAACTCACAGTAACACTGGGAAAATTGATAAACTTATAAATAATTGCTTTTTGTACTGAACACATTCACTCCCAAAAGAGAAGAAAGAGCTTTCTTGTTACCAAAAACTACACTGGCGTAGAAAATATACCTTCTGGAATTCCAGATGAAACCCAGAAAATTAGTATTTTCTATTTCTCCCAGGAGACATTTTTAAATTATCAAGATAGAGACCCAGCAGGAAGTTATTTAACATAGGAGTTTTATCAATTTTATCTGCCTTTTGAGTGAAATTGTTGTCCTTGGCTGCCTTGATTTCAGCCACTCCTGATCCTCCTTTTGCCAGTTACCAACCATTCTTTCAGTGTATCAGCACAGGTCAAAAGATGAACATGTGCTTACATTCACTACTCCCACAATTCCAGTTCAGAACAGGCTAAGCAAATGCAACATTTGTACTGCCAGGGCACTGGAAAAGGGCTTTTGTGTAAATCAAATGCAAGTCTTCAAGTTATGGCCTAGGGAAGACTTAAATAGTGCCAACACCTTTGAGTTACCCTCTTTGTGTATCCTCAAACCACTGACTGAACTCCAATGTCTTGTCCCAGCACGCACAGGATTCAGAGGTAACCCTGGAGCTTGCTACCTGAGAAGACAGTTGTTTCAAGCTCCTAGTCAAGAGTTTGGAAGTGACTCTGACACAGCGATAGATCCTGAAAGCCAAAGGTTCACTCTTTCAGTTGAATGGATGAAAATCACTTCTTGAAACCTGGACTACAGATAACGTAAAACATTTCTCTCTCTTAAAGAAAAAGTGAAGTGTTCGAAGTGTTCTCCCTTAAATGTGAGAGAGCATACAATAGCAAAAAAAAAAAAAAAAAGAAAAACCTTGTGAGATATATTCTGGGATACTCAGGGTTAATTGTTTGACAAGAAATTCTAACACTGCTCAGAGATGATCTACATAGTTCAGAATATAATGTAATATGCTCCTCTTGAAAGAAGTTGTCAGTATCTGATGGGTTTTTATTACAATTGCTCACTATAAAACGCACTATTTAATTACTAGCATGAAAGTGATTCTAGCATAAAGGAAGAGGGGGAAATGAGACCTCTCCACCTTTTCAACAGTTAATGCACTTGTGCACGTAAAAATACAATGCTTTCTCATACGTATTTTTAATGATGCGTTGCATTTTCTTAGATCTGTGGGATCTAATTTCTCTATTGATGTCCTTAGATATGATGTAATACCTAAAGCAATATATGATGACAGTATATAATTTATATAAATCTAGAATTCTTAAGATAGTGGTCAAGAAGAGATTTGTGATTTTGTGCCCAAATTGGCAATCCATTAAATGGCACATGGTGCTCAGCTTCTAAAATATACTATATTTCCTAAGACATTTCATGTTGAGCTTCTAAGATAAGACAATTGTTTCCAAAATGTTGAATTAACACTTCTGCAATGTTGTGTATAATCTAGAACTTTACATTTTTTAACCAGACAGCCAGATTTCAAAACATCCATTCTTCAGATATTGTAATAAAGTAATTGTCAAAATAAACATACTAACACAGAACATAATGATAGAAAACACAAATATTTTTAACAGTGAGCGTCAGTTTTTCAATAAAGCAGAGTGTAGTCAGAATTTTTGACAAACAAGTTTTTTTTCTTCTGTGCATTTTAGAATCCACAAACTGCAAGTGTACATGGCCATTCAATATTTATATGCCCTATCAAATTAAAAACTGAACACAACGTGAATTTTCCTTACTCTGACTGAAAACTCCTGTATCAGGACAACCATATCCACTGGGAAAGCAGATTATTTGGAGAGAGGCCAGATCAGACAGATGGCAGAGAAAAGGGAATCAGTGAAATGTTCATTGTTGGAAAGTTTCAGTAGAAATGTAACATATTAAAGGACAAAAAAACTGGTCAGTATCTTCGGCTTCTGAGATTACTAAAACCAACGAAAGGTGTAGCATAAGCAAAACATTTTTCTAAATTAAATCAAATAAATAGAGTCACCTGTGGTTTTGAGAAAAAGATCTGAACTATTTAGTGAAATAAGGTATCAAGCAGTACACTTTCTCTCCATATATAATCCAAAATATTTTCCTGTGTTTTCCAAATGAGTATACACTGTATAAAAAAAATCATGCCTCTTAGCTACCTTAATTTTTAACATAAGTTTCTGAAACTAGGATAATTTGTTTCTTATTATTTTTATTATCTGTATGGCCACCTGTAATTTTGAACCTTCTACCTGTGATAAAAAGATAATAGATTTAGTTCAGGTGAATGATCAATAGGCTACACACTTCAAGTCACTGCTCTTTATTTGATGTACTGCTGCTCACAAAAACCCAAGACAGACACGGCCTCTTTTCCTGTTTCAGGCACTGAGCTTAGGGATGCCCAATGGAACCCTGAAGTAAAGATTTAACCAGAGCTAATTAAGCTACTAAACAAAGATTTGAGCAGATCTTCTGTTGCAAACCACTCACAAAATGTTGATGTGGCTCCATCGTCCAGCCACTTTGACTCCTCACCTGAATAGCTCTGGGAGATTGCTACATTTGGGAATGAAGCTCTGACTCATATAACAGCATCCACAGTGGTCAGGGAGATAAGTAGCAACAAGCATCTGCTGAGACACTGGGCAGAATCCTGCTGAACTACAGTGAAACCAGTTATCATTTGCAGACCCTCTGAACAGTTCAAGGGAAGTATTTTACATAGCCACACTATCAGGGGTCCTGGAAACATGTTTGTATTAAACACAAGTCATTTCTATGTACGTATTCTCTGTATCTTCTCCTATCCAGCTCAAACACATGGACAATATGGACTCCACTGTGCCAACCATCATGCTATACAACTATTTTCATTTGTGCTGCCACAAACGAAGAATTAAATATAAAAGTGGTACCCCAGTATGAAATCTAGCTTTTGTTGTTAAGATTATTTCTTTGCCCAGTGACATAAAAGTGATCAGTATGCCATTATGTGGATAAAACAATTAAAAAGTTTCTCAGAACTAACTCTGTCATCTTGGACAGCAAAATTACTGCTGCAAGGAGCCACCAGCACATTTGTTTTCATTATAATCAAATACACCATCCTAATCAAAATGATTATTTGACAGGGTTTTTTTTGTTCAGCTCATGACAATTTATCTATGTCAGTTCAGTGTTTATTATCTGAATGTCATGAAAGCTCCTATGCAGACTGCCAGTTCATTATCTATACATGAGTTTAAAGCAGTAGTTTGCCTGATCAGAAATGCCAAGCAGCTTATCATTTTACATTTGACAAAATTATTTTGTAATAGGTCACTGGGTTTTTCTCTTTGAAAGCAATTGATACTGAATATTTTCTTAACATATAAGATAGCCAATGCCTCTACTGGATAACTACAATTTCATTGGAGTACAGTTTCAATTGTATTGTTTCAATTGATTGTATTTTGCAACAAAAATTTGGGCTGGTTGTGACAAAAACAAGTATCAATTCTCAACCATATATTCTATTAAACATCTCTCTGTAAATTCTCAGATGTCATTTTTTTTTATCCACTTACAAGAATATAAAGCTGAAAAAAGTAGATTTTTTTACTGGCAAAACACCAAGATTAATTAATACTAAGTCTTAACAAAAATCTGAACGTTTTACATACTACTCTGGGAAAGTAACAAAGACACAGTAAAATATAACAACAAGGATGTAGCTATGTAAAGAAATGCAGAAGATTACATTAGTGACAAGTGTTTTATTTATGAGAAAATTGGATTTCTGGCTGCAGTTTGTTCCTTCAAATTTTAAGATCTTGTCTGTAAAAAGCTTTCTCATAATCTCTGCAGAACATTTTCCTAACTATCACCAACATTCAGTATGTTCAGCTTCATATGACCTTGGTATGTACTTTCTAAAGTTGTTTCATCTCTTCTGCCCAAATTTTTTCTGATGTACACCAGCCCCTACTTTACTTAGTCGGTGTCAACAGTCAGCAACACTCTTCTTGATGCACTGGTCTTTCTTGACTTGGGGTTTAACATTTTCTTTCACTTTTAATATCTGCACACCTTTGTGGGGGCTGTGTGGAGAAATCCCTGTGATTATGCCCTCCAGCTTGCCAGCTTTCTGTCAGGTGTTTTGTTTCCTTGTGCTCCCCTGTCTGCATCTGAAGCCTCTAATCTCACTCCTACACTGCAACTTCTTTGGGACTCTGTCCTTGGTTAGTCTTCCCCAACCCCACCTCAAAAATCACCTCTCTTGACTTCAAATATAAATCCCTCTAGTGTACGTGTGCCAACACAAACGACTTCAGTTCCCCACCATCTGCATCTTTCTGTGACAGCTCTCCCTGGATCACTAGCTGATGATCAGTATGGCTGAAATAAAATTGTTATTCTCCACACACTTCTCTCTCTCCAAGGTATCCTTGCACAAGGTCTCCTGTCATAAAACTGCCATCCTTATGATTACTCAAACACACAATACATCATCTTTAACTTAGACCTCTCTATACATCCTCTGCTAATAGCTATGTACAACAGTTTACAGAGCCTTACTGCTTAGTGCATGAGGTAGTTGTCCCACACATCCATATAGGTAAAAGTCTTCTCCAAGCTCTTATCATCCCACATCTTAGTTATTCCAGTATTGTTTCTTCAAATCCTGCCAAATGCCATCCTGTTGGATGGTCAAATAACAACACATATACCTTAGCCTACACTGTCCTTCACGGTCAAGAGGAGATTTTCAGAAATACCTGTAAAGGATTGTGTTATCTTCAAATCCTTCCTTCAAACTTTCTCTTACCCCGTCCTCATCAGAGAAAGAATAAGGTAAAGTTTTAAGAGACAGAGCGAACCAAAACAGTGTCAAAACAAGCAGGGGCCAGATCCAGAACCTATTATACTTAAAGTAAATGCTAAATTTACTTTAATGGGCTTTGACAAAGGTCCTCTGTTATAAGGAAAAACAGGTTGAAATTGGCCGAGTCATCACAGCAAGAGGCAGAACTCTCTTCCACCACTGAGTTATTCAGCCATTCCCAGCCACCTGCTGGCAGTTCACACTCCCTCTCCAGGTTGCCTTCCTGTAAAACTAACATATTCCAGCTGTTCTGCGGTCCCAGGCCTTAACTCTTACCTCCCCTTATTAAGTACTTGTCTTCCTCTGCATCTTCATTTTTCCCAGGGAACTTCATTTCACGGACTTTGTGCAACTCTGTGATGAGGCCTAAGAGAAAGGTGAACTGTTTAGACTGTGGAGTAAAATAATAAAACAAACAAGCCCCAAACTGGGATCTTCTTCCCTTGAGAATTCTTGAGGGGGGAATAAGATAATGATCTGTTCTGGATCTGAACATTTTGCAACCACTTGGTATTTTAATTCTAATGAAAACACAAAAATAAATGATAAACATGTCTTCAGCATTTCTCTTGCAAATTTAGATTTCAGGAACAAAATTAGTCCTTGCCACTCAAGTTTTACATATATATTCTATCTATACTTTTCCTATATCTATGGATATAAACTTGTTTATCCTAGTTCTACAGGAAAATTGCTGCCTTTGTGTATTTATAATACAGCAGAGACGGCCTTAGTACTCTTGCCATGTGTCACTGGTCATCATGAGAAAAAATTAAAGGAAAAAACCCCTACAGTTTCTATATAAAAACAAACAAAAGCCTTATTTTGATTTCACTAAACTAAACAAAGAAGTGTTATGATAATTTTGTATATGTCTTCTTGTCATACTGGTAACCACCTACAGTACAGAGAATGAGTACTTCAACTCCATCCATGGTTCCCACATATTACGGGTAAGGTAAATAAGTTCTTCAAGAAGATTGCTTTACTTTGCTGCTTTTCAAAATACATTTTCACATCCTCAGGTACTGGATGTGGCCAGCCATTGTAACTGTTTCATCAAGTAGAATCTGTCAGTTAGTCAAATGCAGGGACATAATTTAGGTTCCAAAATGTGAATCTGAGAGATGAGGGGGGGAAAATATAAGAGATTTACAATGACTGTACAGACACCAAGATAACGTGGTAGCACACATTTAACCCCCACCTCACACTCCAGTTGTTCACACACACAGAGTCAATTTATATTCTGTATGTTCTGTCTGTTTGCTGACAGGACATACACAGTTCATATTACAAAGTCATTAGCTGATATCCCTTATTGCTGGACTAATGTTCTCTGTCAAATCCCTTCACATGGAAGGAAGCACTTGGGATTGCAATGAAAATATCCATGAGGGATAGCACTGATTCACACCTTACCAGAGGCATTTACATAAGGCAAGCCAGCTGTTAAAAGGAGAAAGCTGGTTCAATGCATTCTACAAGGACTCAAGACAGTTTGAGAAACAGCCTCAGTTATTAGGAACACCAAAGTTTTGGTGATCATCAAACATCCTTAGAGGTGGCAAAAATGCACCTGGGCCTAGCCAAAATTTTACCATCTCAACTTTCATGTAGTTGAGAGTCCTTATCAATAAATTTAAAAGGATTAGAATAACAGTTTCTACTATAGAGAAATAAAGCAACAAATAAAATTTATTCCAATTTTGATTTTTTACTTGTATACGATATATATACATTCTAATTTTTTTAAAATAGTTTTATAATTATATAGTATTTTTAAGAGTATCAGAAACTGTATAGGATGAAAAGCAATTACAGTACTGTATATCCATAGCAAGTACTTCAACAGATAGATGTAGAAAAAGAGGGATAAGGTGGATTATCTTAAAGCATGCAGGAATTGCTTCAGAGAGGTTTCAAAGTTTTGCAATTGAATTCTGAAAGAAACAGTGAGAAAATATGGGAAATTCTATGCAAATCACAAAAAAAATCCTGTGGATGAGGACTAATCTTCTCTACTGAGTCCATATGCAGAGGCTTTTCCCTGCCCCTAAGAACAGAATATGGATATTTATTTCTAGATCAAATATAAATTATTCATTGGTTTCTTTTGCCTTTTGTAACTTGGGGGGTTTAGATCTTGCCTCTTAAAATTTCTAAATTAAGATTGATTTCTCTTTGAAACTTTTCACTATGATATGAGTACCCTGTCAGAGAGTTGGTAATGTCTACCAACCTAACTACCAACCTAGACTTTCAAGACAGCTAAGATGGCAGTCGCATGGGGTTTGGTATATGCTTCACTTAAAGATGCTAAAATTATATATATTTGAGAAGTATAGATTTTAACTCTGAGTTACAAATCTCTCCAATTTATTTTTGTATTTAATTCTTTAGGGAGATTTATAGGGAGAATTAGAATAAGAATCTCCTATGTAAACTTCCTTTTATGTAAACTGGTATGCTAGTAAAATAGCCTTACAAATGCCACCCTCTCAAAACGGCTGCAGGAGGTCCAAGGTATGGGGACACAGGGCAAGAGACATAACTTTGTCTACTATTTTGAGTAATTGATGACCCTACTATAAAACAGGTTTATGCTGGTGTTTAAATCTTTCTAATAAATTGTACAACAATGACATTTAACAAAGATGCTTTAGCAAGCTCTTGCTAAGCAATGTATCAACTTCCAAGGCTGACCAGTCTTTAAAAGCATAGTCATTGCTATTACAAGTTGCTAAGTAAGGTGTTTAGAAGTATTTAAAAGGCATAATCTCTGGGCTAGCTGACATTTTTCTGGAGATATTTTCTAGTTTGTTTCTTACTCAGATGGCCTCAAATGGTGATTTGGGCAGCTGGAACCTGGGGGCATATTTGCTTCATTACATAGATTATTTTGTCAGCTGGAGCTGATTCTTTGTTAACATACAGATGGACACAGAAAACCTTCAAAGACAGTACAAATTTATTTTGTTTTAAATGTAAATACCACCCTGGTATCATTAATAGCCAAGCTAGCTTGTTTCTCTTAGCATTCTACGCCTTATATGCCAATAATCTTAGGGCTTTATTTTGTCTGATATAAATTTTCATTAAGCCTGAGGAGGGCTCTTTCTGTCTTTCCTGACTGATTCAGGTTTAATTGGCCTCTAAGGATAGTAAGCTGCTTGAGGGTTCTTTCAGAATCTGTGTTCCTCTGCTTCTTTGCCAAATATTTTTTTATTTCATCTAGCAATTTGTTTCCATCAGCTTCTTTTCTCCATTTTTGCTGCCAGAGACAAAGCTGCTACATTTTTTCTCTCATTATATAAGCATTTCCCCTATCCATGTTCTTGGAACAAACACCATTTTTCAGGTAGCTCCACCTTTTCTCTCAAAGTCTATTCTGATGTGCCCTAGAAAAAGGTTTGGTCAGAAGAATTTTGCTATTTGCCTCTACTCTGGTCTAACTGAATATCTCTAATAGATGTGTGGGCTGACCATGCCATTTAACTTCTTTCCAGCAAGGCCAAACCAAGTATAAGGAAGTCGGAACATAATTGAATCTAAGACAGAGACAGCATGAAAAAAATAGAAAACAAAAAAACCCTTTAAGAAATTCAAAATTATACAGAAAAGTATTTTCCTCTTAACTTTCTTTTTCTTTCTTAATAATCATAAAACACTATTGAAACTTTTTTCCTTCTCTCTATTAGGGAAGCCTAGGATTCTTATATGATTTACTTTAAACTGAAGAGTTTTGCTATCCTTGTGCATTTTCCTGATTTTTCGTTCTCTTCAGTGTGGATATAGAAGCCTCCATTTCAGCAATATTTTATTTCCATAAAGAGTACTGAATCTATTATTTGCTTGACATGTCTCTAATTGTGCTTTTATAGTTTCAAAAATAGTCACACTCTGCAACAGTAATTAGCAGATTTCTAAGCTGGTAGCTCATGGTTTGCTCTTTTGGGCTGCCTTTGTAGCCAGTACTCCTCTGTTCCCCTATGCAGCTTTATTTATTTAAAAGATTTCCAACCATCAAGTTTGTGACAGTCTAAGTCATCTCTCTTATCATAGATAATCACAACATTCAAATTAATGGCCACTTCATATGGCTGAATACTCAGACAGCCACGCTGAGCCTGATATGGATTCTGATCTCACACAGATACTTGGTTTTTCAGCTGTGTAAACTATAAATTTTGAACCATAACACTGTCAAATATGCTCGCATGTTCATGTCATATTCTGACATTCAAGAGTCTTTTAAAAAGGAAGAGACAACTATTCCAGAATTTGGTGAAGTCCTGGGCAGTAACAGCAGAAATTTTATCAAGAGGAGTCTAGAAAAAGTCAATAATTTACCATATAACAATTTTATGGGTAAGAACGGAACATTGCACAGAAAGGCTAAAAAATGTACTCTTTGTACTTTCTATAACAGGGAGAGAAGAAAGAACAAAAGACTCCAGAGCAATAAAAATAATGGGAAAGAAATAATAGGGAGGACACAGAAAAATAAAATGTTAAGACAGAGATGACTAACAGAAACAGTCTGCTTCTGACCCAAATGTAGTGGATGCTTCCCATAAAAGCAACTGTCTCAAATTAACAAATACCTTGAATGAAATTCTTCATCCACTATACATCAAGGGGCACAAGATTCCACCACAGTCTTTGAGATAAAACCAAATAACTGTATAGATGTTTGTGACTGCCGTTAGTGTGATTTCTGTTGCCTTTCTTCAAATGAAAAGAATGAGAGAGAAGAGCATGGAAGCAAATAGTTTAACAGTCTCATGCAAGTATTTATGCTTACCTGGCTGAAGAGAATCAGGAAAGTAAGTTCTCCTCGCTGAAGTGCTTGTTTGTAATTAGTCTCTTCCTCAAAATGTGCAAAATTTTCATGCTCCAAGAAATATTAAACTAAGATAACAAGTGATAATATATTTGCCTTAGTAAGTTTACATATACAAAGCATATATGTCAACAGATACAAGATCTCTTTTATAAACAACAAAGCCCCACATTACCTGATAATCATCAAATACAGTAGCTGTATCCCAGCCTGGTTTTGAAGTCTTGGGATTGCAGGTTCCCATTTAACTTCTCTGCTATGCACAAATTGTCTGCACACACTAAATGAACAGATCAAAAAGTGTGCTGCCAAACACAGATATTAAACAAGAAAAGAGTAGAAAACTTTTGGCCTCTGTGGCATTTTCCAGTTATTGCTAATTTGAGTGTTCCTCAGATTAAGTGCAGGTTAAAATACCTCAAAGAGAAATGTCATTTTAAGTCACAGGGATCACTAATATGTGCTGAACAGTGCACTTGAAAAACAAATCACATTTTGCATGCACACACCAGTCTTTAAACATTCAGGTTGCAAACTGTTTATATTTGACAAGCCAAGTGTTGGGGGGAGGGTTGGTGTTGATTTTTTATAACTTAGATAACTATTAGTTTTTAAGAACTTTGTTGTAATCTTTTACAGCTGTTAACATGCTCTGGCTCTCAAATCTACAGTCTTCGTACAGTATTTGTTGCTGAACTTCAAAAGTAGCCTGTTTCTAAAGTAAGAGAAAAGTCATGAACATTGGAAGAAAATTTACAGCCCTTACTCAAAATAATAAAGGTGTTTAACTTGACTCATTTTTCATGGCATGAAACTGAGCTGAGCTTTAGTATGGCAATCACTCACTTTTGTCAAAAGACTTAGCAAAACAAAAGAATACAACTTGTGTGTAATCAATAAATTATTTATGAATTTGTAAATTTAATGATGTATTTTTATAAAAGTGAGATTTTTTCTAATTTTATATGTTTAATTGCATGAAATTATATAGATGGGATAACACAGTCTTATACAGTTTTTAAAAACTGTGTGATGACTGAACAGGAGACATCCACAAACAGCTCTTCTACTTTAACATTATCAGATGTAAAAGTTCCTGGCAGTGACATCAGGCCAGTTAAATCTGCCCCCTTTTTATGTGTTCAACATTCAAAAACAGGGTCCTCTGTTTGTTTTTTCACAGTCTCACTCATAAGCAGGACAGAACAAGGTTTTGACCATTTCTGCTCAAATGCTCTCTGCCTTCCACAAGTAAACAGACAGGAAACGTCTGTTGCTCTTGCTTGAAGAGGCAGGAGGAGCAAAGGGGCTTCTAAGAAATTTGGAGAGGTGCAGAAGAGGCGAGTGATAAGTGAGGCTCAAAATGAAGGCAGGGAGACAATTAACGCTGACAAGTGACAGTTCACCTCACATACTCTGCTCCCGAAGTCAGAGCTCCATGATTATTCCCACTCACTAGTGTTTGGTATCATACACTTAGTGAGAAAATTGTAAAATATGCCAGATCCTTCAATCCTCCTGCATTTACAATATTTCTTAGAGCTACACCTTCCTCTGAGGACTTTTAAGACTTTCAGGGAAGCTCACTCCAAATCTCAGATGAGCAAATACATAATTGGTCATATAAAGGAGCTAATTAGCACAACTGAAAATGGTACTATTTTAATTCTTCAGGTAAATACTGATTGAGAAGGTCATTTTTTTTAAAAAGGAGACATAAGAGAAGTCCCCAAATGACATTAAGAATTAACATAATTTTAAAGGTGTGTTATTTACAGAAACTACTTAAATAGCTCCTTTGGAAGCATTTTGAGGTATTAAATAATAATGTATTTAGGACACATTACATGTAGTAAAAACAGCTACAAATGCACATGGAAAAATTATGATTAAATCCCGTTACCTCACACAGCAGCTTTGGCACAAATAACCCCCCGACAGAATTCTGGATTTAAGTCAGAACACAAGGTTATGATACCTGTGACTGCCTATGACACCCCCTCACCTCTCACTGGCATGGCAGCACGCTGGACAAACATCACTTAAAAACAAAGGCCGCATGTTCGCACCCATGGCCCACCCTCAGCACCCGTCCTTTCCCTCCTCAGCCCCACAGGCCTTGTGCCACCTGGTGAAGGGCAGAGGGCAGACGGGGCTTGGGGCCACAGTGCCCACCCTGTGCTAGGCCACAGATCCCTGCTGCAAGCAGGACCTGGGCTGGTCCTTTGGGACGGTCTCCAAAATAAATAATGTCACCCAAATTGTGCTCTGTGTGTGCACATCCCTGTGGAAGTGGCCCCAGTGGAGTGAAGGCCTGGGAGCCACAGGGCTGTGGCGACATGAGGGGTCTGTGGGTCCTGCACCCGGCATGAGTGTACTGTGGGCCTGGGCCATCACAGCCACCAGAGCCGTGGAGATCAGCCCTCACCACAGCAGGCAGACTCTGCCCACGGGGCTGGGGAACTGAGAAATAACTTCTTCATATGACAGTAAATAAAACCAACGTGCAAAAGAGCCATGGGAGAGGCAAGCAAGCCTGATGTTGCCACCAGACCAACACCCTCTCTCATTCTTAGCCTCCAATCTAGTTCCTAAACTAGATACAATATCCTTGTACTTAAAATGAAAGGATTCAGCCAAGATACCACTCAAGCAGCAGTCCACAGTTCAATCTTTAATGCACATCTGTTTTTCTCCATCGTCAATCACCTATAGTAGTGCATATTGCCAGATAGAAGCTTCATTAGTTTTCAAGCAATAATGCATAGTATGGCAAACCTCATGTGGGTTCCTGCTAGGATTATAGTATCTGGTGACCTAGCAGGAGAATTACATAAGGAAAAAGAGGTGCACCAAGGCAGTGAAGAACCAAAAGGTAACAAGGACTGCTATGAAGGCAACATGAATATTAGAAAGCTTTATGCAGCTCTCAGTTTTTTCTTTCTGGCCCCCTTTCCTTGCTTTATGGCATCCTGTCTAACCAGTCACTGATAGCCTCCCCCCAAATGGTTGCAGCAACACTAATCTTGGAAACTGAACCCTAGAACGTTTCAGTAAGGGCACCAGGGATTAGGACCCATATATCAACTCTTACTACTGTCTGTCCTCACAGCCTTCTGCAGCCCTGCTCAAACCCATCAGTTCCTACCTCTTCCCACCATCCTCCTATTGTTCCTGCATTCATCTCTTCTTTCCCAACACATAAATTTACCACAAAAGCACTCTTTTCTTAACTGCTTGTTCAGTGGCTTGTACTAATAAGCTGCTTTATACCACCTCACTTACCTTAGCCCTTCTTACTCACTCCCCCATGCTGCTCTTGAAAAGTATGGCAAAGTGCTGTATGGCAAAGACAGCCCTGTGTTGGTAAAACTGCTTGTAAAAAATTCTTCCTTTTGATACTGTCTTTTAGAAACTAGAGCAAAGAATAACCTGATGCCAACCATTGGTGTGGAAAATGGCTACTATTCCTGCCTAGTTGAGTCAGCCATGTCATCTTCTGCCCTTTTCTACGGTACATGCTCCGTATTTCTGGTGGTAATGGTAGTGGTAAAAAGCTGGAGGAAAGACAGCCAGTTGCTCATTTGTTCACTTAAAGGAAACAAGAACCACTCTTGACAGATGATTATTAGCTCCACTACCTCTTTCCCCAGCACACATAACAACTTGTGAGAGCACATATCAGAGCTTTCCTAAAGCCATTGGGAAGGCTTATCTTACTGATTCCAGCAGCTCAAAATGCCTGAAACCAATGCCTGATATTTCTTCTTCAGACAAGCCCAAAGAAGTGCTTTGTTGAGCTCCTTGCCAGAGGAAAATCTGCATCATCAAACCAGAAATCCTGCTCCTCACAAGACTTTCAATGATGATGATACTCTTCTTAGTCACACTGCCCCTTGGCCTGGTAAGTAACTGATTAAAACCTGTTTCTCTGCAAGAATCAGTGGTCATTTGTAACTTGCAAGGATCAAACCATTAGTTCATTCAGGAATGAGCCCAAGAATACTTAGATTATAGCAAGTGTATGTATATACAAGCCTTGTACTTACTGAAATTAAGTACCCTGACTATTTAAATTGATGCTCTCAAGCTCATGCTGACTTGTAGAGCCAGTTTTAGAGTCTTCCTAGTTAGTGATTACACCAGACTGCAAGAGATATAAACCACCCAAGGACCTAAAGACTACCATACCAAAAAGCTACACAAGCAAGGAAGCCTGACACGAAAATAAGTATGTAAAATGCCAGATTGTACTAGTAAGACACAAGCAGCACACCAAGCAACCCTTGTCAGGAACCCATGAAGAACTGTAAAGCCTTCTACAGAATGCACAATTTTGTCTTGGTATTGCATGAGTGACTAGAGGACCAGGAAGGTAGTCCACGAGGTAGCAACAACCCTAGATACACCAAAGATCGTACGCTTAGGTTTGTGAACCCTTTGCCCTGGAGGTGAGCAGGGGGTTTTCAGAAATCACTATTACACAACACAAAAACAATGGCTGTGAGCCATCAGGCAGACAGCCCTTGGACTGCAGGCTTTCCATCGCTTTCCTACACATTGCCAGAGTTACTTTCTTCCAAAACATCTACCTTCTGAGCTTAACAGCAAAATATCCTTTTAAAAAATGTGCTACTAAACATTAATTAAAGTAACCATCTGATGTATAAAAAGAGCATAAAAGCTCTGAGAAAAAAGAAATCTCATCTTCAGCAATGAAGCATTAAAATACCTTCATCCACAGATGGACATCAGTGAAAGTGTCATTCCATAAAACTTGCGAAAAGCAGTTTAAGAAAGTAGCCCTCTTCCCTCCCACTTAAAATAATGCAGTAATATAGCTACTAATGGCTAGAAAGATGAGAAACAGAACCCAAGTATTAGAAATATACTAACATGCTCTGCGAACTATAACGGCTTTTGGAAACCAAGCCCATTCATCACCTGCCTAAAGGAAGTGAATTCAGAGTATGCTAATATATTGACAACATCCATGGAACACTGAAGTCTGAGCAAAACTGTCTTCTCTCACAACCTGCTGCCCGCTCTTTGACTTCTCAACCAATTCCACCCTTTCATTTTATTAAAATAAATTTAGACTGCACAAATAAATGCTTTCCACTTTCATCAGAGCATCACATACAACCATCACTCTCTTTAATTAACTCACAGTTCTCCTTTAGTCACAGTTCCTTATCAGTACTCTCTGTACTACGGCACGTGTCAGAGAACTTAGATACAACCTCTAGGATAGGGCCAACGTGTCCTTCGTGCCCTGCTCAGCAAAAGGTGAAAACGTTACCACCACACCAACACAGCACGTAGTACATTCACGTCCATGCACGTGTACGTGGGGGTTTTTGGAGCAAGGAGGTGGGTGTATTACCATCTCTATGCCCATAGGGAAAGGAAGCACCTCTTCTACTTCCCACCACCTAGCACAAAACAAAACACGCCAGGCTATCAAGATGCATTATGAAATTACACCTTGTCAGTAAACAAGAAGCACAGTAAACTCATGTCAAAAGAAAAAAAAATAGTGTTTTATTAACTACCACACTGTTATAATACACTTTAAACGTACAATAAGGTAGCCTTTAAATTTGAGGTGGTTTTAAGAATAACAAATGAATAGATTTCCAAATGTTTGTAAATAGGTGAACTGCAGTAATTATTGTTGTACATTTTTTGAAAATGGTATAGCACTTACAGACTGGCTATATAACTTCATTTTGTACATTTTCTATAATTGAAAATATAAACAGTAATTAAAAAATAAAAAGAAAATTCAGCATAATAAAAAACATATATGTTTATCAGTTAAATGTACTGGATACATACAATTTTTAAGGGAAGAAGCAAAAAAGGAAAGATGGCTGATATTTAAATGCAGATTGACTAACCAAAAACTAAACAACAAACAAATAAAAACCTCATAAACCCCCTAGTTCACTATGACTATATCCATATGTTTGGGAGTACTGTCAATATGGAAGTGATTTTTCTGTTGTATTTGCATATGTTATATTTTACTGGTAATTTACAAGATGGCTTTTAAGGCCCTGGGAGACACATGTTTTTTTGGAAAAAGATTTGAAAAAAAAAATCACTGCTGAGACGCAATACACCTTATTTTTGGTCCTCCAATGTTCAAAAGAAGGGATATACTTCACTATAACATTTGCCTTACCACCCAAATGCCTCAACCTATACATATTTATTTTTCTTAACATTTTAAGCTTTTTAAACATTGGTTATATTGCCCACCTTGGTTATTGAAAGAATATTAACAAGACATCATTTTGGCAAATTAAATCTTAAACATGGCTTTTCAATAGGATTTAAAAGGTGACTATCCCTAGAGTTCCATGTTAAAATGTAGTTTTCAAAATCTTACAAGAGTAATGCTTAAAATATTGTACATAGTTAACCTAATTAAAATAATTAGCTTCAAAATGACAAGTTGATGAGCTAAGTAAAGCCTACACTATGTAACATTTGCTTGGAAACTTGATTTGTCAGTTATGCATAATAAAAATTCCAGTCATCAAGAAAATTACAAAATTTCTTTTATCATAATGTGATTTCTTTTCACCCATCAACTTCTTTTATCTTACAATAGATAAATACCAACATGTTCTCATTTTTTTTACACTAAACCACACAGGATTGATGCATTTGGTTAGACTACCATTTCCATCGTTAAATTCTTTTTTTTTTTTTTTTAATATAACTTGGTAAAATTTCATCTCTTCTAGATTCCAAAAGTACCTACAAAACCCATGCAATTTTACCATTTTAATATACTATGGAATATCATACAAAGTAAGGCATTTCAGTGTCATGTATAACCAAGTTACTGTCAATCCAAAAATTTTTGCACATCAATAAAAAGATATCTAAGAACTTAGGAACAATATTCTTCTCACTACTGTATAAAAATAACCACAATTAATAGGTATCTTGTGTAATATTTACTCCATTGTCTCGTTTCCCGAAACTGTGACAAGCTGTAAAGGTATTTCAGTGTTGGTAAGAATATCCTGATTGCTGGTGCCAGATGTATTAACAGTTCCTATTCCTGAAACAGAACCTTGTTGAATATTTGCAAGGATAAGTGTTGTTCCTCCTGCAGTAATCAAAGTATCATCAGGTGTTGCTTCTACTGATGCCAGCACTGTACTGCTGGAGTGAATACCTTTTTTATTCTGATGTGTTTTAATGTGTTTGGCAAGGTGGTCACTTCTCATGAAGCGTTTTGAACATTCTGGACAGACAAATTTCTTCTCACCTGTCACAGAAGATAAGAACAAAACCTCATTCAAGAACATTAAAAATATCACACATACACAAAAAAATGGAACAACTTACTGCCTTTAAGAGTCAGAATTCTATCCTGAAGAAAGCGATCCAACATGTGTGTTAAATTTCTACACACCCATACAAATCCTTTATAGGAACTCATTTATTTTTTTGTGTCTCACCAAGTTTGGGGAGATCCTTCAGGCATATAAAGAATATTGCCAACTCATATCCTCAGGCTACTAAGTGTCATTGCAACTATTACCAATAAATAACTTTTAGGAGGAGAACAAAACCTACCAAATGATGGACATGGAAGACTATCACCTCCAGCAGAATCACACTTAGGACTGACAAAGAAGATCACAGAGTAATTCAGGTTTGAAGGGACCTCTAAATGTCTTTATTGTGATCTCTTTCTAAGCAGTCACCTACAAGGCAGATCTGGTTGCTGAGGAATTTATCCAGTTTTGTTGAAAACCTTTAAGGATGGAGAGTGCAGAAACTCTATGGGCATCCTCTTACAGTGCCTGGCTATTCCTATTAGGAAAAGGTTTTGTTTATAGCTGGTCTGAATCTTTCTTGTTTCAACATATATCTGTTGTCTCTCATCCTCCAATCAATGCACCAGCAGGGAAAGTTTGCTTTGTCTTAATGGTAGCCTTTGCAGATACTAGAAGCTTGCTACTAAGCTCCCCCCTGCCATTACTGTTCTCTTTGTGCATCTAATAAGCCAAGTTCCCACAGCCCCCTCCTCATAAGGCAAATGCTTCTGCTTCCTGATCATCTTGGTCACCCATTAGTGAATTCAGTCATGTCATCAATGTCTTCCTTATACTGGGTGCCAAACACTAGATGCCACATTCTAAATGCAGTCTAACCAGTGCTGAGAAGGGGATAATCACTTCCCTGTCTTTGCTTCTGTTGATACAGCCCTGGCCATCTTTGCTCCTGGCTCTTGCTCACATTCCAGTTGTCTATCAAGACTTCCAGGTACTTTTCAGTAGAGCTGTTTCCCAACTCTTCGTGCTTAACCTGCATTGCTGTAGAGGTTGATTTCATCCCAGGTGCAGTACTTTGCAATTATCCTCACTGAATTTCCTAAGGTTCCCATCAGCCCATTCATTCAGCCTCAATCCCTCTGAAGCAGCCTTGCAGTAAATGCATTGACTGGTTGCCCCAGTTTGGGCTCATCCACAGAGCTAAGAGTGAACTCTGCTGACTCCTCAGGTCAGTGATAAAGATCTTAAAACAGGTCAAAGGATGGATCCCTGCATTTCTCTACTTTTTACTGGTATGCAGGTACACCAGGAGCCATTAACCATATCCTCTGACCTGGATCATTCAACTCGCTTTTTTTTTAAAGCCAAATCTGTTTGTCCATCCAGACAAACTGTAACATCCCAGACTGGGTCCAAGCATCCAAGATGTCTAACAAAAGCACACTGTTAGGTCTATAGACATTGCAGAGACATTTTTCTAAGCAATGCAAATGCTGATAAGCACATAAATAATTATCTATGGTCACGGTTTTTTTCAAATACTATAATCTTAAAAGGTAAGCATCCTGTAGAATGCAAATATGGGTTCCACCATCACATGCTCTTCCTTGATTTTGTGAATGATATCTAATCTCCTGGTCATCTAGTCCTCTATTTTTATTTTTCTTTTTTAAAATGATTGAAAATTATTGAAGTTTTGAGCTGGAACAACAGTTCTAATCTGGTTCAAACAACGACATGCACTGCTGAACCTGAATCAAAGTATTCTGATTAAGCTATATTAAGCATTAGCTTAAATGTCAGTTCTGAATCAAGAGGCAGCTGCTTTCTCCTCAGACCTACCAGAGATTCCAAAATGTATGAACAGCAATAACTACTAGCTGATTTTAGAGAAGTCACACTGCATTAAAATCAATCCAATTCAAAGATATGTTCTCCTCTTTAAAGTTATTTATCAAAGCCCTCTTGATAACACTCCTGTAGTTAAATACCCCAGAATCAAAGACTGAAACCTGTGTGCGTTCTTCGGTGTCGCTGAAGCTCATCACTGCGAGTGAACCTTTTGCCGCAGAACATCCAGTTACAAACAAATGGACGCTCTCCAGAATGCCAGCGGAGATGAGCTCTCAAATGTGAAGTTTTCCCATATACTTTGCCACACCCTGGTATGTGACAAATGTGTTGCTTCTTTTTTCCCAAGTTGGAGCCTCTGCATTAAAAAAAATAATTAAAAAAAAGTTATTCATTCTAATACCTTCCTCCTAAATACTGGCTGTACACACAAGTGCTACACATACCACAACAGATCTGCAAACCAACATGAGCAGGTTTCAGTTTGTGTTTCAAATACAATCCAAGTCCACTACACTCCAGAAGAAGCTGGAAATAAATCCTATAACGCTATCCCAACTCTGTAATGAACTATAAATTCACTTTCAACTGCGTGTAAAATTTACGTGATAGAAGTGTAATCTTTAGGAAGCATACATGTGTATGAAGTTGGAAATACAGTCATTACAGCAGTTCATACCGCTGTGATGCTGAAGTGCCCATATTTTAAATTTCTCCCGGTTTCAATTTTTACCATACCAAAGATAGTTTAGGCAAGGAAAAACACAAATTACTGCAACTGCCAAAATGGACACTGGAGATTTTGGCAACTGGGAAGAGAACAGATGGGACTTTTGGCATCTTGGGGAAATCTGAGAAGCAGTCTGAGGTTTGAAGACAAGCATAATCATGGGTGTATTTTCACTAAAAGGTGTGGAAGCTGATCTTGCTGACATTTAAATTAATTCTTTCATATTTCAGAAAAAGAAAATAAAAATCCATCACAATGAACACAGAATTCACAAACACTGTAACTCAGCCTAGTCAGCTTGATGATTATTTTAAGATGCTGCCTCACTGAAATGGTAGATGATTGATTCAGGGGAAGCACCTGACACAAAAGTCTAATTTTTTTTTAATAAAATCCCCAGAGAGATAAGAGCCTCTGAAGACCTAGAGAAAGAGATCAGTCTGGCCAGTGCAGGGCACCATGATTGATTTTAGTCAATTGAAGTGTTTGCTACAGCTGAAAGGGGCACTTCAGGGAATAGGTCTGGCTGACAACGCAGCTATATGAATGGTAAGTGCTGGTACAAGGGAGGAGATTGGAAAATGCAGCCAAGCATCAGGCCACCTTATTCATCAGCAACGTTAGCTTAGAATGTCTTAAGTGGATTCTGAAATCACAGTCTTGGGTGCTCCATCCTCCATGACTGATTATACAATTTTCAGTTGCCTCCCCAGGTCAATTTTTTTTCCTTAAATTGTGTGCTAAGCTTCTGTTTAACTGTCCAGTGGCTGAAGGATGTGACACGTAACTGTTAAACCTAGATTCTCATCCCTGCATTCAGAACAATTATGGTTTATCTCTAATGAGGGTTCAGGGTAAAGAGCATACACACTTCAAGGACCTAGTAATTGCAGCAAGCATTTCTGAACATGAACAGAAATTAACTCACAGCATCTAAAGGGAATTCCAACCTAAGCACATATGTACCTAAAACATTCCAGACAGCCCAGAAAAGTAAGGAGATTAGATCTCATCAAGTCCTAGGAAATGTTTGCATGAATTCTCAATATAGAGCAATCTTCATGGTACTTCATTAGTCACTTTGTCTCAGAAGAAAAAAGTATCACTTTTACCTACCAATTATTTGGCATGACAACATAAATTTTGACTTCAGAACAAATTCAATGGCAGTAAAAGCAGAGTCCAGAAAGCTTTTGACCCTGCTGTTGTCCCAGGAGAATCATATTAGCCTATAGACACAGTGACAGAAGACATTCTGCTTATCTATCTAATTTTGTTGGGTTTATTGCTACCAGTCAATCTGCAGCCTCAAAGTTCATCTGCCTATTTTATTTAGCTTATTTATAAATTTCATGCAAAAAATTCTCCAACATCTGACCTGACATCATAAGCTCTTCCATCATTAGTAGTTTGGCAATAGTATTTTCACCTTGATTTTCCTTTTTCAAATGTCCTGAAAGATCACCAATTCTTTTGGGTAGGACAAATACTTCCTTTTTTTACATCTCCTACCTCAGATGAAACATCCATTTTTGGCAACCTTTGCTAAATCTAAACTGTCAGGTTTACACTCTTCCATGGCCTGCCCTCAAACCAAGATTAAAAACCAAAATTAACTGTAACATCAGGCATTATATGCCACCTACACAAAAGCTCAATACTCACAAATTTTAAACATTCAGTCAGTCTCAAAGGCATTTAGCAAAATGTCTTTAGATTGCTCCTCTTCTTTTCTAGTTTCTCATCCTCTACAGATGGCTAGGCTACCACACAAAACTCACTGTACCTGTAACAGTTCCAGTGGCATTCATCTATCGGCCCAACACACCCAGCTTCCCAGACTCCAAGAACGAAATTTTCTGCATTCCTCCATTTGCCTCACTGTAACCAGTTCCTCCGTTCTCAGGATCTACATTCACCCTTATCTAACGACTCAGTTCTAGACAGCTCTTCCTCAGGTCCTCTTGTTCGGTGGCTAAATGCATTTGGCAATTGCAGTGCAAGGCAAAGGAACAGCCAGGGCTCTTCTCCATTATGCAGTCTTGGTAACAAAGAATTCTCCACAAGATTCCACTATTCTGTGTCTTTAATTGCCTGTCCAACTCCATGTAACCCTAAGAAGTGCTCAGCCTGTACTTAGTAAAACAAAATATATTTCTGCATTTGAGAATGTATTTCTATATATAGAATATTTAATTCTCACACCATCTCCAAATATACCACATTCTTCCTTTCCACAGTCATCAGTACAAAGATTTCATAACTTGGCATGATACAGAATCCAAACTAAATGAAATCACATCAAAATTCCCTTAGAATAATTTTAAGATTCCTAAGTCAATCATTTGAAGTAGTTTAGTCTAGACTGAAGGAAACCAAGGTTCAACTCATGATCAGCTCACTGTGCATAGGTGGTGTAGAACATGTAGTTCTAAACACCTCACCTAATTGGTAACAGAATTCCTTACCAGATTCCAAAGGTCAAAGTGACAGATCCAAAGTTAGGGATCCACAGAATGAAATCCACATGACTACTGTGAATTAGTAACTAAGTGTATTTATTCTACACACTCCATATAGGCATCTGCATGTTTGCTTCATGTGTGCTCTAAACTCACAGGAAATGAGCCAAATTCCACCTGGACACTTCGCAGCTGTGACAGTCTGGCACTATGCCCTAACACATCATGCTAAGAGGCCTTTCTTGCTGCACTGGCCAATAACCATCATCACTGAGTAAAAGGATGAGACTCAGGCCTACTCCTCGACTAGAGTCTTAAAATCAATTACTATTTAAGTATTTTCATAGTACATTTTAGCTTTAAAGATATTGGAAACAAAGTTGCTCAGTAACCAGACAAACTGCAACAATTTCAGCAGGAAACACCTTCCTTCACTGAGAAACTAGACGTCATGTTCAGCAGTATTTCCAGAAAGAACATCAAGTATTTCAAAGGTAAAACATACACTTTTTAGTTATTTTAAGAACGGGTATTTTAGAGTTACATACCTGAAATCATACTCAGAAACACTCCTCCTCTACAGATCCAGACAGGAGTAGTTACATCTGAATGTAATTCCAGATGTAAATTGAGAGGAGGGTGAAATCTCTAGATGTAACTGAAAAGAGGCTGCACTTGCTACCCAAGTTCAGACACCCTACCTAGAAGCCTAATACAGCCTGTTTGAAATCAGAGTCATCCTCTGAGGTATGTCTCTCTCTCTCCCCACTTGCTTGAGCTTTTTGGACTGGAAGTCAGCTTGAAGAAAACAGAAGTTTTCTACCAGCCTGCACCTCAGGAAGTCTCCCATCATCCCCATATCACCATTGGTGAAACAGAACTCAAATCAGTCCAGCAGTTTAATTACCTGGGAAGCATCATCTCCTCAGACGGTAAGACTGATGCAGAAATGGACAACAGGTTAGCAAAGGCATACAGAGCTTTTGGTAAACTCCATAAAAGAGTGTGGCAAAACAAACACCTGAAGAAAAGTACAAAGATCAGCGTTTACAGAACCATTGTACTGTCTACTCTTTTATATGGATCTGAATCATGGGTCATTTACCAGCACCACTTGCGTCTCTTAGAACGTTTCCATCAGCGCTGCCTCCGTACAATCCTAAACATCCACTGGACTGACTATGTGACCAACACGTCTGTCCTTGAACAGGCAGCAGTCACGAGCATTGAGGCCATGCTGCTGAGAACACAGCTGCGCTGGGCAGGGCACATCTCCAGGATGCAGGACTGCCGCCTCCCTAAGATCGTGCTCTTTGGGGAACTTGCCACTGGCTGCCGCAAGAGAGGAGCCCTGAAGAGGAGATACAAGGACTGCCTGAAACAATCCCTCAGCCTTGGCCATATTGATCACCACCACTGGTCTACCCTGGCCTCCAATCGGGAGGCCTGGAGACACACCATCTATAACGCTGCTGCTGCTTTTGAGAACACACGCAGGATCACTCTTGAGGAGAAAAGACAACGCAGAAAGAATCGCGTCTTGTCAATATCACCTGGGGAGTCTTTCTGCTGTGCCTTCTGCAACCGGACTTGTCTATCTCGCATTGGCCTTTTTAGCCATCAGTGCGCTTGTAGCAAGCGTGGGTAGAGCCCTTCTCAAATCTTCATTTGTGAAGCCTAGCCATGATGATGACGATGACATAAGCTTGAGGCTATATAATGGTGATTTACAAATCTAATACATCATCCTCCTCCTGTCCTACCTTTCCTCCTGCCAAGTAAAGTAAAGATAATCGTGGCTTCCCATTTCAAAGAACTGGTACAAATCTGAAGACTGCAATGTAGTCCCGATTTTTCTATCATGAGCCAAAAAAAAATCCCTAGAAGCCAACAACAAAACCCAGAAAGAACCTCTCAACTCCCCTTTTGCATCCAGAAAATACAAAATGCAAGAAATACAAAAACTAAGGCTATACAATAGATGAAATTAGGATGAAGTCTGCATATGAAGTCATGTACTACTGCTTTTTCCTACTCCTTTGGTGCATAGGAGCAATAATATTAATTGAGTGAAACACTATTTTTTCATACCAATTTAATGTGCTTTTCTTGTCTTACTAGTAACATATTATTCAAGTACCATGTTAAATACAGAATTATTCATTTCTCAGGGTTTTTTTTCCTCATCATGGGTACTGACAATACTCACTCACAGTGTCTAAGCAATTCACAAACATTAGTGGATTTATCATCTTGTAACAATCCTGTGTACTGAACTTGAACTAGTACAATCACTTTATACATCCAGATAAGAGGCAGAAAGAGATTAAGGCCAAAACTGTTAAACACCCACCAGCTTGAGGTGTCAAGTTCAATATAGCAGAAGCGTATTTTCTTAGAGTACTGTAGATGTTCACAATTCAGCTCAATTGACTTCTTTACAGGAATGAATTCAGTACTTCTGCAGTGGACAAGGTGGGGTGGATAGACAAAAAGCTCCAAAACTTCAGAGCCCTGTTGCTGCAGTCCTGTATCTCATTCTCTAAACGCCTCCCAATTTCTGCAATAAGTGAAGCAGGTGACAACCATTACAGAGCCCTGATTCACTTACTCCCTGTGCATCATCCATCCCATTCACTGAATGGCACTGGAATAATACGAAAAAAATAGTATGCAGTCATGTAATTAGAAACTAAGTGATAATGTATGTGCACAAGGGATTAAAGCTGCCCAGGATATCTTAATGTCACCATTTGCTCGATTTTCAATTTGTATCTTTAACATAATTTTAAGAATTGTGAATGCTATTGGAATTCATTTACAAAAGCAAATGTCCTATAATCCGAAACTCTGCAAGTCATTAGCAGAGTTGAAAGACAAAACTCAGAATTACAGCACTAGAGATAAACAAGTAACTGTAGCAGCTACAGAACATGATCAGCTCTCAAAAATTCCTCCAAGTGGGCTTACTCCTTTTTCCTAGACTCTAAAGGAATTCTAAAGTTGCTCTAGCAACTGTAAGCACTTCCACTCTTTTTCTGTTTCCCTACTAGGGTCTCCTTCATTCCATTCCAGTTCTAATTCCTCTCACATCCTGACTCCTTGTCCTACTTTTCCTAGTTGCTTTGTATATTTGATGTGTCCAGGTCCTCCTTTACAGTGGATTTCAGATTCTCATCTAACTAAACTCTGTCCTAGCTGCTATCTCTCATCTGAGTTTCAATCAGACTACACCCTTCTCCGGACTTCATCAAAACCATCTCTCAAAAAGATTCCCTCTTGGGCTTCAACTACTTTGTGTTAGAGTAACTCCACTCAGAAGGAAGAGGATTTTGCAGTACAAATTTTCAAAATTAAAGCCACTGTAGTTTGGAATAGATCATGAGGAAGATGAAACATGTGAAATCTCTCCTTCCTAAGAGTACAGGCAGTGCAAATCACATTTTCAGAGTTTTTTCCCTAACTAAAACAAATCTCAACCCAAGGTGTACTTTTGGCAGATCTTCAAGGCAGAGCCAAAGTTCACCAAGGACTTAGAAATGTCTGTGCCACGTTGCAGTGAAGTACCCACGGAAATTTAACAAAAGGACGCTGATGTACAAAGATGTTGTATAACTTGCAAATATTTTCACTAGCTTTGTTTGTGATGTACATGTATGAAAGTGTTTCTGTCTTAAACACTTAATACTCACTTGGCATGGCTGCGTAAGATATTACCTTTCTGTGCTTGCAAGGAAGGTATGTAGGATATACAGTAAGAACTCACAAGAGACTTGACAATAGACATAATTCAGTCAGTACTATTAGAACTCGCAGTGCCACTGGACACGTTCTTTAAAGAGATTTTAGTAATTTGCACTATAGTTCCCAAATAAATAAAGACTTCTATTTTAGAGAAGAATACTATTAACAAAATGTAAAAATTTTAGTGTATTGGAAAGAAGTCCCTGCATAATTCTGTCAAGAACAAACACACCTAAATATTTTCACTTGCAAAAGGCAGCTTACTACCCCACTTCCCCTCTCATATCCATAATTGAGATGTTTAAAATGAAGTGTTTTGGAGTAGAATAAAATCTTTATAATAACAAAAACCTGAATAATACTTTAATGAGATGCACAATAAAACATGGCTTCCAATGCAACCCTGAAGTTTTATGAGTTGGAACTTAGTACCTCTTTGTTAGTTAAATCTCCATTAACTTTGATTGAAAGCAATTGGACAATTCAAAATTTCGTAGAGTTATTATACAAACCTTGTTTTTCCTAGGCAACCAGTGACTAAGAAAACTAGGATAACTGTATTTTTGTAACACTCTAAAGCAATCAAACTGTGGGAAAAAATGCTCAATCATTGAGGAAATGCAGGAACACAGGATTTAATCAAGTCCTTGACATATGATAGGAAGCCAATCACAGATGTGCATATTCCAAAATATTTCATTTTCATATTATTTAGGACAATGTTCTATCTCCCTCAGTTTTACTAGCTCCAGATTTTTTCAACTAATCTCAATGGAGTCTCAGAAAGGATGGAATAATCTGCCTGTCCACCTGCAAACCCAAAATAAAAGTGGTAGTCCTTTATTGCATAGTTCTTCTTTCGCATAAGCCTTTAGCTTCCTCTCATTGCAAACAACTGCTTTTAACAAAGGTTCCTTTTTTTTCTCACCCTTTGTTCGTTTTTCATCATTATATGCATTATAGGACATTACATACCTTCCACCACCTTCTTTGCAGTTGGGACATGTGCATGCTACTCGTCGCAGTCTTTTTCCCTCTTGGTGTGGTTGGTCCCCTTCCTCATCTACAACCTGTACTCTCAAATGTGTTAGATCATTGGTATTCAGTGTAGAATCACCACTGAGCTGCCACTCTTCTGGATCAGGATCCTCTTCTTTAATCCTAATATCTGAGGAAAAGAACAAACAGATCCATAAGTAGCCCATTAGAGAGAAGGAAACCATAATGATCAAATCTTTTTACTCTTGAGAGCACTATGTCAGTCAGAAGTCAACGTCCTTTAGTGCATACAGACATTGCTTCTGTGCCCTTGTAACCTGTAACGTATTTAAAAAGTTTATCTTACTGTACATTTCAAAGTTAAAGGCAAGCTATAACGAAGTATTAAAGTTTAAGTCTGAACTGTTCCTGGTGAGGAACGCTGCCATCAGGAGAGTATTGCTTGTTTGAAACTTGGGAAAAATTGAGGAACAAGAGGTTGAAAAAAATGTAAACACGTGTTTCAAATGATCTGGAGTAGCCATTTCTCTGTCCACAGAATTTCTCAATTAGTGTCACATGCAGTAGAAACAGCCTTTCCCAACGGTCTTCAGAAGTTTTCCGTATGCACAGTGATATATAAAATAAAATAAGAAATCAATCCAATAAAAGGCTTTGGCCTGAGAAAGACCAAGATACCTAAGGAAAACAAATTCATGTCTTTGTTCCATTTTCCCCTTCTCACCTAAAATTTATGTCTTTTCCACAATATACAGAGAAGAAAACATTTAGGGAAGAATGTTATTCAGCATTAGGCAGAGGTAAGCAACTCACAAACCACGTCAACGTTTTGATGTGCCAGTAGTCAAAATAGGTCTTAGCAGTTTCATGGATGCAATAAAGCTCCTAATTACTCCTCACAGGATGGACATTTGCAAGTATGTGTACCCTCTCCCTACAGAGCATTCATTCAATCTAATCCAAGAACTAATTACAGTATCACAACAACTATTTTAACAAATTTACATTTTAATAGGAACACTTTTCCTCTCAAACACTATTTTGTACTCCCAATGAGCTGAAAGTCTGGATTCCAAAAAAACCTGACAGTTTATATATATATATAAATTTTAGAAAGCTGTACCCCAGCCCCTTGTTCGGTTCAGCAGAGTAACTTACTTTGCATTTTTTCTATGAAAATGATTAGCCACTAGCACAAACTAGTAAGCAAACCATCAGAATTTTTGTAGGTTGCTTTTTCTTTTTCATTTTGTTGAAGTTTCAAATTAAAGGCTGGGTATCTTTCCAGACATGTTCAAAAGACTGCTTTCCCTAGGGAAAAAAATCAATTATCATGTAGATTTTTATCCTTAAGCACTGAAACTTTAACTGAGCATTGTGGTCACTCCTAAGTTCTTTCTGGGAGTCAATGCATCAGCCCTCATCTGTGTAATGAAGATCACACTGCACAGATTGCATGATAAAATATAAGAAAAAATTAGCTGAGTCATACAATAAGGAGCCTCCTGTCCTAGTAGAGATTAAGAAAGAAATCAATGATAAAATACGTAAGGAGTAATAGTTACATGGTCAACCTTCAAAATCATCTCCAGCATTCATCTGTTTAGAGACAAAGGATATAGCAACACAAAAATTTGCTTGATGCTAATAAAGTCTCAGCCCAGTTGTTCCCAACACCAGTTTGCCTGTCTTTTGCACATGTATAACATTTGCAGGACTGTGCTGTACACAGTGATGTAATTACAGTTACAGTAACTCTCTAGGAAACCACTGCACTGGGAAGAGAATTTCACATCAGAAACAGGGAAGTCTAGAATATTTATCTGCAATATCTGCAATATCTATCTAGAATATTTGGCTGCAAAGGTCAATGCTAGAAACTAAGTTTGCATGAATATGACATGTGCTGTGGGAATCCAGGAGCTAGCACACACTTTTGCTGGCTCTTTTACACATGTGGCACTGCTGTGGTAAGCTTGTTCAAAGTCACCTGCAAGTTAAGCTTCACTGTTACAATAACAAGTTCACAATTTCAGACAGTATCATAACAAATCTTTCACCTGAAGACCTAGAAAACCTGTGGTGACTTCTGGTCTTCTGCATGAGCCACTAAACTATCTTTCCTACCAGTAATTTTCTGAGACTCACCTATGAAATAATTTAATTATCTATAACAATTTGTATATATAGAATTAATTTCACATAAGCAAACACTAAAACACTATCCATCAAAAAGTTTATAGAACTATCTTTCAAATTGGATACTATCAAGTATACTAATACATTCACTTAGAGTAAATTCAGAAAAAGGTAAAAGCCTGATTCACTCTTACGCAGAAGGGCACATAATAGGAATTTAAATACGGCAAAGTGGCAAGGCTGCCAGCACAGCCCGATGCAAGTCTCCAAGCAGTTATTTCAGACTGGGTACATTACACACCATTCTCAAAATTCTTTTACCAATCAAAGGTTACACAAAGCATACATCATATAAATTGTTTTTATTTAAAATAAGAATTAAAGTACTGTTAATAAAATAACACACTGTATTAAGTAGTAATTTCAGTAAGATCTCTCTAATTAGACACTAGCACATAGTGTGGTTGAAAAGTCAGTATCTGAGTCCACTCAACACTGCATATATATACTTCAAAAGAGGTATGTCCTAGCAAAGATGAATGGATCAAATCAGGGTATGGATCTGTGCTCCCAAGACCCAGCTCCACTACTGAAGTCAAACATTCCATATAACATATGATTTCTCCTATTATACTGACCTCCCAAAGTCATGCTCCAGTAACAGAGATACACCTAAAAATAGAAGCATGCTCAGAAAGTCTATTACTGCATGCCAGTATCCATGACTTTATACCTACTTCTATACAGTGTTTGTTTCACTTCACAAACTTTCATCCTGAGTTCCTTTCCCTTTTTCATCAGTATCTCTCTATTCCCAGTCCCTCCCAATCACCACCATTATTGTAGCAGCACAAAGACTCATAATAGTTTTATAATGGTAGAGACATAATTAAGACATTTATTTGGACCACAAAAAAGAGGGACAGACAAAGCACTCCTAACAGTTGAGGATACTGGAGAAGATAACAATTTACATTGGTATACAATAGTTAATAGTATGCAAAACTGAAATGAAGGCAAAGTAATACTGTGTTTGTAATTTTGTGCTATGTTTCCTAGTTATCTTGGTAAGACAGAAAGTCTACCTATTGCTTTAGTTAATCCTCAGGAGGACTACCTTCTACTCCAGGCACACAGAAAAGTACAACGTAAACTGCCAATTTACAGACAGGACTTCTTAATACTTAACTATGTAGATTATACTTTAAATGAAAAACAATTAAAAGAAGTATCAATAGATAAAGTGTTTATCTAGCCTCTCCAGGTTATAGTATAGAAGAGAGTGCACTGTATCAAAATTCATAGTGAATGTGCCTTAATTACCTTAAATGAGGCACTTGGAACCAATGCGCCTGTTGCCCTCCAAGTAGGTTTTCCATTATTGCAAGAGATAAAGTAAAATTCTATGACTATTTTTTGGAGGGAGGAGGGCATGCCACTCATGAAGGTGTTGAAAGGGCAAACCATGGAAAAAAGTAAAAGATTAAATTTTCTCCAATGGAATCTGAGATTATGCAAATTCATGTAGATATCAAAGACTGCATTTCTCTCTTGGTGTTCTTCTAGATGTGTTCTATTCTAATTCAGATTCAACTGACAGGTTTTACACATAATTTGCAAAAAACTGGAACTAAAAGTATTTACGTAATCCCTAAAGTCATGACAAGATGATGCAAACACCAGTAAATTTGAGGTAACTTTTTGTCTCCTACCAATTAGACACAAGCTAAATGAAGGTTACATTTTGTTTTACTACTATTTTATTTCCATGCCTTCAAATTTCTATATGCCATTACTTCTTAATTAAGTTCAAGACTTAGTATTAGATAAGCATGAAGGTGAAATTTAGAGCAAAGATACTGTTTTAAACTGCCAACAGATTCGGAAACCCATATACTCTGTTCAAATTCTTCTTCCTATTTAGCCTGCTGGATTCGGTTTAGGTTTTGCTTTTCTCTAAGAGATGGAAATTGAGATGCTGGTGTACAATTTTGTTCCAAAGGTAGCCTTTCTATTCAGCTAAGCTTTACAAGTTCCTGATTGGAAAAGCAGAAATATGGTCTTTCAACTGAAAACAGATTTGCAGCAGCACTGCACATACCTTCACACCAATTTCCTCACAGCATCACGAACTCACTCTCTGCCATTTCAACATCTTGTAATCAGACATGCCTATTAATTTATTTTTCCAAATAGAGGCTTCTCTTCCTATCTCTCCCAAGAAAACAAATGTGAATTCCCATTTCCTTTCTGTCTTCTCTTGTTAATTTTGTTTTGTTTTCTCTACAGTGCAACCCACATTCCCTCAGTACCTTGACTCATCTTGCCTTAATCTCTAGATGTGAAGAAGCTTTGATAAAGATGGTCAAATTTCTTAGACAATATCCTTGTTTGTTTCCATCTAAACTAACCTTTCTAAATTAAACTATCTAAATTAAACTTTTGCTACTAGTTGACCGCTGTGCAAGTCTTTCAGATGGGATAATGATTTTTACTCTGATTTGCCCCCCAATTTAGGCATTTTTATTACACAATAAATTACAAGGCAATATAAGATACACTACAGATTGTCATCTTGAAATACTGGTGAACCTCAACTCAGATGACAGACTGCCATCTAGATTCAATAGCTCTAAATCAGATTTTAATTTTCTGAGGAAAAACAACTGTTGTGTACAAGTCTAGGAGCAGGACCTCACAGTGCTGAATATTCAAGTAGTACCAGCAAAATAATTAAATATAGAACTAGAGATTTTTTTCCTTGCAAGAAATGCCACAAAGTGATCCTATACATTATTCTAAGCCAATTATTTAAGAATTTGAATCACGAAAGTGCTTAAGCCCGTGCTACTACAACACACATTGTGCATCAAAGAACAGTTACTTCCCCTCCAGTAATTATACTCCCTTGAGATGTGCTTTCCACAGATCGTCAAGATTTTGGATTCTTATAGACAGTAATGCCTGCTGTAGCATGCCCTTACTTCTGGTTTTCTCACAGTTGAAAATATAAGCAAGGATAACTAAAAAGGGGGAAGAAGTCAATCATGCTTGACATAGAAGCCATGAACTCCATAAATATGTAAGGAAAGCAAGAGGACAGAGCAGCAGGATCAATTATTTGAACACAGAAGAGTATCACACTGCTACTACGGCCAGACAACAGAATTGTCAGTAGTAATTCAGGAAGACAGAACTGTTCAGCAAGTGCCTCTGTTCTGTATTTAGGTGAAAGTCAAACAATGGTTCTATCACTAGATGAGAATGAAAAGCTTCCCACTGACAGTAAGTCAGGAAGATGTTAAAAACAGCTACTGAAATAAACACTTAATAAATCAACAGATTAGGATAATTTTCATTCAACACTTATAAGAGAAGGCTGAAGAGCTCTCTGCGGTTTTAATGCTGTAAGCCTTTGACCATGTGAATGCTCCAGTGGGTTCGGAAAAAGCTAGTACTGTGATAATACTGAAAGAGAGTAAACAAAGACTCGAAGAAGTAAGGAAAGAATTAATGCCACTCAAAATGGGATTATGTGAACAATTAGATTAAAAAGTAAATTTTTTTTTAATCAATGATGACACTGTTGTTGATATAATATACTTGAGAGTTCTGCACAGCAAGTGACTTATTAGGATACAGGAAAACATTTTGATTAAACGAACTACAAAACACACATGGAATACATGAATTAAAGACTGGCATGAAGTTTAGATGCAGACTGAGAACTATCATTGCTGTATGATAAATTACAAGGACATGTCACTGACAACATCTGTTTTTATCTCCTTTTGTCCTTACAAATTACTACCTTTTGAAAAAAAATTGTGCCTTCTCCAAGCAGTAAAAGACAATCCACCTACAACCCAGCCTGATCTTCAAGAGGGCAACCACAACTAGGATCCTGGTGAGCATTCCTGGTATTGTGGAAAGACTGCCACTGCCTTTGGAAGAAACTTCAGATACTTTTTAAGAGCCAGATGCACTGACTAGTTTTTCTCTGATCTGAGAGATCTGAACCAAAGTACGTGATCATTCCAGGAGGTTCCAAAGGCAAGAAAACTGCACAGAACCTGAAACAATGGACCTAAAGTGCTGAGACTGCAAAAAGACAGAAGATGATTTTCCAGCCCTTTTTAAGTTGAAGCAGTACTGGAAATAAAATCCCTTCCCTCTTTCACTACATGGATACTTGTTGTACAACCCCACAGGTGTATGAGAGTCTTCTTTTTGCTTCAGGAGTATTTGCAAAAAGGGTATTTTGAAAAAGAAACGACCACTTGTAACTGGGTAATATATCCTTTTGTAAACATCCTGAGGATATCTGAGACTAAGATAACTCAGGCTAACGTCCTTAACCTTGAGAATCTAAGTTGCACTACCAGACACTCATCATTCATGACAGATATTTACTTAGGAGTAACATATATGCAACAAAGTTTCACCTCACCACCACTGGTTGTAAGAAAATTGATGAAGACAGAGCTGGTTTAGAACACAACAGCAGAAAAGCACACGAAGCACAGAACAGGAAGGATGCAACAATTCAATCTTTTCCAGAATTTGAAAACAAAAATGTAATTCTACTCCACAGCAACAGATATTGCATTAAAAAATTAACCAGACTAACCATATTTCTGCTAACTTTTTTATACTTGAAGTGAGATAATTTACTATGTGCTGTTATAAGCAAGATTGTGAAACACATACAGCATGATCATCTAATTCTTCCATAATTTATTAATTTCCTTGGAAAATGATGCTAAAATAAGGAACGTAATTTAAGCATGTTGTAAGCAAACTATTTACAAAGATTGGTACATAAATAGCTCTAATTCCTGCCCTAACTTAAATTCATCAGTTTCCAATTTTAATTTTCATATAAAAAATAAAATAGTGGGGGAATTGTTTTTAACTGTTTTGATTCTACAACATGCAAACTAAGTGCCTCAAATGAAAATTGGATAGCCCTAAACAGATGTTGTGAGATAAAAATATTTACTCAACATCATTGTTTCAGTTTACTTCACGCATTTCACAAGAGTTCAGATTCAGTTTCATAATAACATGCCCTTGTCTCAAAAGCTTGGTATCAAGAATGCCTTAGAAGGAAAACCTGCATAACTGAAATTAAAATTAACAAGGTTAAAAACTGGAACTTAAAAAGGAAGAGAAAAAACTAAGTTGTGGAACACTGAAAACCAGCCAAACTTTTTAAAAAGTTCTAAATGCCAGAAGAAAGGGCAGAACACTATGTAAAGAATAGTTCTCTCATCAGAAGCATTAAAACATTAAAAATGGAGCATTCACTGTTTTACTTGCAGGGATGGTTGCTTCAGTTTTGCTTGTTTGGGAGTTTAGACTGTTTTATGAAACAGATTTTAGACCAAAGTCTCACAAGATACCAGCAGATGAAAGATAAATTGTCACCTGGGCAACTATTTAACTTGAAAATTGTCAGGCAATTTTTTGGTCAAATTTAGAGTAGCTAAATGACTCCAGCATAAGACATCTGGCAGGAATGGAATGAAGTTGCCACCACAAACAGCCAACCACTCCCACTCACTATCAGCTGGTGTAAGCTGACCAACAGCCCTGACTGCAAGTTCAATGGCAGTGGGCAGAGGAGTCCAACAAGGAGCTGTGGACACTCCTGCAGAGGAGGAGCTGGGAAGAAAGATGTAGAAATGAAGACACCAGTTTTGCAGTGACACTTTGAGTCAACTCCTGAAAGGAATCCCTTTGGCTTGATTCCAGCTGTAGACCAATCTGGAAAACTGTTTGTAGAAGGGTTTTTCTATTTAAATAAATGAATCTTCCAGGTGAGCATGTGTAGGTTGATAAGTAGCAAAGTTCATTCTCAAGCCAATACTACTTTCTTTCAGATAATTTCTAATTTCTTCAGATGATACTGGAACAGTCAAAAGAAGTATATATAAAAAAACGTATCCAGAATCCTATAAAACATTAAGCAACCTATATAAGAGCTGGTAAAATTGCCTTTTTTTTCCCAGGAAATAACCAATCCAAAACTGTGATTCAGTACATTAATAAATTAGCTGAGATACTATTATGATTAAATTTTATTTGACACAGTAAGTTTCCTTTGTCTGGACAATGGCAGGGGGAGAAAGGGGGTGGGGTGGGGAGGGAACCCAGTAACTTACAAGTTCTTCCGAATTGACAAAACTTACAGGATCAGAAACATAAAAACCAAGTCAGTACACTTCAGTACCCAATATTTTTCAAAAAGAAACACTACTTTATATTAAGCATTTGAAGATAAAATCAATATAAACATGTTAATTAAAAAAACCCAAAACCTTCCTTGAACAAGTAAGTCACTAAAGAGTAATGTGAACTGTGCATGTAATGGCTCTTTTTGTTACACACAACACAGTATTTTATTACATACTGCCAACAAAAGGAGTAGACTACTAGAGAGCTTTCTCAGGTTTAATTTCCTCTCAAGTCCAAAAGACTGAAGCCAAAACACATGTGACAAAGATATCTTTTTGCCAGTGTTTAACATGTAGATACTATCTGATACAGCTTTTGTTTGAAAAGCAATGTCCAAGAGGGTTTCAGCTATGACTAACCAATACCCTTCCCTTTGCCACCACAAGACAACAATAAACACAATGAGGAATATAAGCTCTAATAAACACTCTAAGATTACAAAAGGCTCAGCCAAGACTTCTCAGGAGAAATTCAGTGCAATGGTAGTCTCTGCATATGTATGCCTAGTAAAGTGGACATTTTGTTAGAAAAATAATTACTGGACATTTTTCAAAGAAAACTGTACATTTACTGGACAGAGCTATTGCCTTTGTATTAGGGTTCTGATGGCTTTCCATTATGCAAACAAAATGTTGGACCTACGTATAGACATTTTTTATCTCTCACACATTCATGAGTCAGAAAAGATGTCCTCTGCTACTTACCTGAAGTGAGCCTTGGAAGAACACCTCTCACACAATGGGCTGTAAAAATCAAAATCTAAAACCTAACTGTTTCCACAGCTACATTGATAATAGAGCAAAATACATTATCTGGACCTCACGTAGTCACCAACCATCTCTGACCCAAGACTAGGAATATGTTCATTTTATTTCTGCCTCAGGTAGAAAAATTTCCTAAATGAAAACAGAAATTACAGCCTGACTCTATTTGTTATGAAAGGAAGTACATTATCTGGCTTGGAGGGGAGAAAATACAGGAAAACTCTTCTATCTTGCTTCAAAGTTTGTTGGCAGTTTGCAGAAAAAAAAGTAATCAAGTAGCTTCACACCCTTTAACTTTTCTCATTCTGTTGTCCCTTCCACATACCTTCCTCTTTCAGTTTAAAATCAAACCATTTTCCTTATTTGCAGAAGAATATATTTTTGACTAAAGAAAAAAAATTATAATTTCATTATCTGCTTCTAACTGCATATTTATTCTTCAACCAGAAGAAAGGGTGCTATACCATATTATGAGGGGTTATAAATAAGAACAGGAAGAACAACACTGAAAAAGATTCTCTCGGACAACTTTGATATAGACAAAACACCAGGTGCATACAGAAAAGACACTGAAGGTCAAGCCAAATAATTCAGTCTCATTCTGTTAGTTAGAAGCAGTGTCACACTGATCGTTACTTTGAAAAAGTGAGTTTCTTCTGACATAAAGACGGACCAATTACATTCTCCCCAAATTTAGGGGATGGTAGTTTTAATACCTTCCAGTCCATTTACTACTCCTAGACAAGTAGGAAAAATGTCACTATAAATCTCCACCTTATCTTTAATATAATCAGGTGTTTATAGCTATTCACTTCAGGCAATAGTTTCTGCTATTCATCTAGTACTTCTGCCTATTTAATCACATTTCATATATCCCTCTTAGTCTCTTGCCTTCCCATGTGAAATTCCTCATAGGAAAATACGGTTAAAGAATCCTTGGTGGAACTCCCTTGCATTTTATTATGAACACCATTGAAGTATTCTCAGGAACCATCAACAAAGTGATACACATGGCACAGAGCAGGCTCAACTTCTTTTTCCATGTGTCCTTTTTTTGCTTCTTTTCTCCTTTTCCTTGCTATCTTTCTTCTCAAGTTTCTGCTACATTTCTTCACAAGCAATAACATCAGCTACATACCAAATATAAATCTCAGAAATAAATAAGTTCTCAACCTCCTTGTATTTGGTATTAGCCACAGGTCCTTTTTGCAAGATTTAGATTCTGACATCTGAGATTATCTGTATTAACATGCACAATACATGCTTTTTGTTACTGATGTCTATACCCCATGTCCTCATAGGTAACAAAGCATGATAGAGACAAACCAAGACTTTCTGTGGCCACTGGAAAAAGAAAATGCCTGAAATGTGGAATGCACTGTATGAAATTTAACAAGATAAACAAGCATTTTTATTTTTTTCTCACATTAAGACATCTATTTTAAGAAAATAGTATTTCTTCTCTGCTTATAGAGATAAAACGTGCTGTGAAATTTATCCCTCATGACTGTACATTCTGAAACATAGCACAAGTAAGTAGTACTGGAAATTCACACATGTTCTTAAGCACAGACTCCAGTTTTGATATTTACACACTTGTTTCACTTCTGCTTATGTGAGCTTCCTACAAGATAGTTACACTGATACTGAATCAGCAGGAAATGAACTGAACAAAAGAGCAGATGAATAACAGCACCACAGGGGGTCTGAAAAATTTTCGGGGGAAAAAAATTGCATCAACAGATATGTTTAGATTTTTCGCAGAAACTTCCTCTATTCAGGACTAGGAAGAATGGGTATGTTTACGATACAATTGCCTTAGAAGAGTGGTAGCTGATAGACCAGATTTCCCCCAGATTTCAATTTAGTATGCAGAGCTTCTGCATGGTAAGTCTTGTAACCACCAATAAACACTGAAGTGCTGTTAAGTAACAGGACCAGTTGGGAGTTACAGGAGCTTATACTAAAAGAACTGAAGTAGGACTATGTTCTACCATTCTAATGGAACAGTAGTTTCAAATAAAACCTATCATCACTATGCCTAACCCACTGTATTTTGTAGGCTTCCACAGCAAAACAATCATGTTCCGATAATCACCATTTAAACCGATGACATGCAGTAATATAAAAGAATTTTCTGCAAAAAGAGTAAAATAAATACCTGCAGGACTGCCAGCATTTTCTCCTTGATGCAGTTGAATACCAGTAGAATCTATAGAGTTTACTGTAACTGTCTGTAGATTTGGCAATTGAGCAGTGCTTAGACTAACTGGAGTTGACGTCAACGCCCCACCTGCTGCAACTTGGCCAAGAGTGAGAGTCTGCACAGGGGTCAGAGTTATTTGTTGACCAGGTGCATTCTGAATTTGCAAGTTCTGCAAGTTCTGAACTCCTTGCACTTGAAATGTCTGCCAGGTTATCTGCCCAGAAGGGGTCACTGTTTGTGCCTGAATTAAAAAAGTTCCAGGATTCAGCTGCAGTTGAAGATTTTGAAGAGCCTGTTGAGAAATACTTTGACTTGCTTGTACACCGTGGATTGTCTGTTGCGCAATACCTTGTACAATCTGGGCTTGACTGGTTGGCTGCTGAGACTCTTGTAGCTGTATGTGTTGAACAATTGGCTGTGCTGTGGAGACCTGAATATTCTGAGCCTGTGTGTCATCAGAGACTGATGTTTGGATGTAATTTCCCTGAAGATCAGAACTATGAACTTGAGCACTGGTTGTGGTCAAGTCATTTGCATTTTGTTCCAATATACTTGAACTGTCTATGGTAACAGGCAATTGTGATGAAGATGACGTTGGCACAAATAAGTCGTTATCGGTCGCGGTTTCTGTAATTTCAGGAGAAACTTGCTCACCAGTCCTTTCAGAAGTATCTGAGCTATCCATGGCCTGTCCAGTATTTATCAAGTGCCCATCTGCATTAATGCCTGCTGTCATGGTTTGAGAACCACTGCCAAGTCCCAGAGAATCTAGATCAACACTATTGATGGGTACAAAAGTAATATTTCCTGGCAGTCCAAGAGGGACGTTAGCAACTACCTGTGCTTGGCCAGGGTAAGATGAACCACCAATTGCAACTCCCTGAACCTGGACTTGACCAGACTGACTAGATAAGATATTCTGAATATTAGCTGAAGACGTTCCAGAGGCAATGATGGTTTGATTAGAGCCAGGAATGATCTGAATTTGACCACTTTCTTGATTGATACTGCTATTGTCAGAAGAGGCTGTAAAGCCAAGTTGAACTTGCTGACCATCCGCTGTCTGGATCTGGGGTATTACTTGGTACTGTACGTTAGACACTGTGCCATTCGACGAATCTGATCCTGGTGCAACAGAAAAGATTTGTTGATTTTGCAAACTCTGAATAGGAAGGACATACTGCCCACTTGAAGTTACTGTGGCAGCACCTGGAATCTGTACTATATTACCAGCTTCGTCCTTTATAGTGGTAGGAGCTGCAGACAAGACCTCCCATCTGTTTGGAGTTCCGGCTAATTGCACAGAAGCCAAATCCCCTGTCTGAATAAAATGAAAAAAAAAAAAGATAAAATTAAAACAAGTGATGTACAGACTATGTGTAAGACCAATCATGCAATTCAATACTAGACATTGATACACTACTGGAGAACATGCAGTACAGCCCGTATGAACATCAGCAACTGGATTAAAACTATGAAATGCAGATTTTGTAAGTGAGCTAATGCCTAACTCAGGGTAACCAATCTGTGGGTTGTGAGCTGCATGTTGCTTGCAAACATGTCAAACACAGCTCCTATGTCATGGCTATGTCAGGTGACCAGCAGCAGGGTTATTCTGGTGGGGGGGGGTAGGGCTGCTGGGTAATCTAAACCCTGGCTCTGGGAAGAAGGGAGCTGGCAGGGGCTGCTGGAGCTCTCATCACCAACTTACCCTGGGACTCAGCCACACTCTTTACCCAGCCTGGCACCTATCGCACAGAAGCGGAGGACTCGCCGTGAAGCCAGTGCTGCCTGTATCTCCTGGAGCTCCACTGCCTTTTGACTCCGCGTTATACATGATACAGGTGTGCATGTTGTGACTCTCAGCAATACAGAGAGTGTTAAGAGGTGACACAGTCACACAGCTGGAAAGACTGGACAGCCTCAGTTAAGTTACACTAACACAAAGTCCTAGTATCTATAAGCTTATAGAAGTTACTGTTTCACCAGGGAAGAAGGATTCTAGACTAAGGACTTTTACACTGACAACATGGTTGAATTAGTCATATTTATCATTTTGGGGTGGGGGATGGATATCTCTCTTAATTAAATTGGAACAGTAGAAAAGACCAGTGTTTCAGAGCAGACCCTTCAGATGGTTAAAGAACCTAGTATGCCACTGGTTTTTATTCAGTAAAGAAAAGGTAAATAGCACTTACCTTTCTTTACCAAAGCAAGCTTTTTCAGAATAGGGTATTAAGAATTAGATTTAACATTCTGCAATGCTTAGCACAGATTTGCATAGTCAACCAGCTTGATATTGTAAATAATAATCAATGTAAAGAATACCAAGTTTCTTGTTACCTTTTTTACCATGCTACAGTAAACCAATAGAATAACTTAATATTTAGCAACAAGCAACCAACTTGTCTTACAACCAATTCAGCTCTGTGAAACAAATTCAGTCCCTTTGTCAGAGTCCAGAGGACATAGAAAGGAAAGTTCTAGTTTGTCCTTCTGCACTGACACTGTGATCACTCCTTGTAGGGAAATTACCAGAGCATATTGCAGCTTCTTTCTGATGCCGCATTCTGACTTCCTTTAAAATAAAACCTGGATATGCAAAATATAGCACTCATCTAACTCTTTCCTAACATAGCACTGAGACTTAGCCAGCCTGAATGAATCCTGTGGCAGTCAAGTGAATTTAGTCTGCAGCACTGGATGGGACTTTGCTCATTTCACTTTCTTATCCTATTCCAGCCCACAGCACTAAAATGTTTACATGTACAGAAAAATATTCTATATTCTGAGTGCTTATTAAAAAATAATTTTACTTTGCTTGTCAAGCTTCCTTTTCAACAAGGAAACACATATCTTGTTTCTAAATGCCTCTCAAGAACTGTCCAATTAATGACTGTGAAAAAAAAAAAGAATGCTGGCCCTCTTTAGCCCTCAAAGATATGGGCCATTCACTTAAGAGTTGGACTCAATGATCCTTGTGGGTACCTTCCAACTCAAGATACTCTAATTCATAAGTGTGATTCATAACCTTTCATGTAGTTTATTAGTAAATAGATTCAGCATCACCAGAACAAAACTAATTTTATGGCCTTAATGCTTCATGGAAGAGAAAGAGAAAAAGGAGTAATTGTAAATCCATTTTATTATTTTATTTTCCTCTTATTTTAATTAACCTGTCATTACAGAACATATTTAAATCCCTTAGTCTTTCAAGCTTGTAACTTATGATATTTGAAAAAAAGAGCAATATTCCACATCACGTATCCTATCCAGAAGGTGACCAAAAAAATCCATTTTCCTCTGCTATCACATGAGTTTTATACATTTGTGTTTAATATTGTTTACATATAGTTACCAGTTGCTGAAATGCTGCTAAGAAGGTTCATAACTACTCAATTCACACGCATATAAATACTTATTAACTGAAGGTTTTATAAAGTAACAAAATACCCATAAAAGTAACAAGGTAAAACATCAGTCAGAAAACATCAAAAGTAAAAATATTATTGTTATATGTTTTAAGTGTGTAATTATAAAATAAATGTATACTATAATAGCAGCTATATAATACTATAATAATAGAACAAAAGAGAAAAAAGTAATGGAAACCATTACAAGTGTGATATAATTTCTCACCGACATAAAACTATGTACAAGCAAATGTTGCATGCTTAGGCTAAAACTGGTCTGATCTAGTACGCAATAGCATGTCTAAGTGTACTCTTATGTAATACACATGAACATCCTCCACAGAAATAGTTCAAAGGGAACCTGTCTCCTTCATGATATGGAAATGACCTGTGTTATTGTATTCCCAAAACATGTTGATTCCCATTTTCATTAGGCACAAATCTCACCTCTTTACGACCTAGTGAAATCTTCCCTCAAATCCTGCTCTGTAAGAGCACAACAGAGCCACTTTTCTAGTAGATGTACTTGTCAGTCCATGGAGAAGTTCAGGGCAGCCATGCACGAGAATATGAAGCCATTGCTACTACACACAGCACTAAATGCCTGTTATTCACGTGTTTTTCTTACAGCTGGCTATATCAGACACCACCAGACGAATCATGAGGAGGGAGGGGCAAAAAGAGGGTGAGGTTTTCAAGAAGCTATCTGGTAGCTATCGAAATTACTAGCATTAAAGCATGAAAAAACCCTGCATGGTAGAGAGTATTTAAGGATGATCTCTAACCTCAAATGGTCATCAACCTGTCATAACAAGATTGACTCTTATACCCTTTCTCAAAGTCTGATGAGCTAGTAGGACATTTCTGGGACTTCCTTCCTACTAACTAAAGAGCAGTAACCTTTCTGTGTGTCCTCAGGCAATTAAGCATTTTCATAGTAACTCAAAAGTTCTGCAATTAATATATGAGCAGCAACATCTGCAGCCTACTAGTTTACTGATCTTTATAGTGCAGTTGAAATAGCCCCGGTTTTGTTTGTTGTCTCTCAGCCATCCGTGAAAAATACTTAAGAGGGCAGAGATAAAGCAACAGTTATTTCCCTTATCAACTGATATTCAGGCAGTAGCTATTTGGAAGCTGTTCCTTTAAGAGAAGGCTGGACGGTTGCAATCCAAAGGCTCGGTTTCAAGAGGAAGGGACAAAGATCTGAGGAAAGTTCAGCACTAGCCAGCCAAGGAGGAGAGAACAGGAAGCAATGGGGAATTCACTGGAAGCAGCATCAGGAAACAAGAGAAAGAAACAGGAACAGAGCAAAGAGAGTAGCTGACACAAGACATGGGAAGAATTAAAATCAAATGATATGTCCACCTGGAGAAAGGTCAAGTACCAACAAAGAGTGGAAGCAACAACCGCTGTTCAGCCTGTCTTTTGATCCTTTAACAGGCCTTGTATAATTTCTAGTGGGTAAAATAAAGAGATGCCTCTGAGCCAAAAGTCTCATCCCTGAAGAATCAGGGGTCATGATAAATAAAAATCTAATAACTGTCTTGTTCAATGTGTTAGGAGAAAATTAAAGCAACATTAAGTCAAATGTGGAAGGAGATAAGAGAAAGACATACAGAAGATAAAGTATCTTTTAAAAGTGATCTAAAGCATATAGAATGATAGGACTTGGGTTATAAAAAATAAAACATTCTTCACCAAAATAAAACTGGAACTGGAAGAAACATCCCTGTGAGAACCTAGCAGGTTGCAGGCACCTGCATTTCAACATGTCAAATGTGACCAACTGGGCACATGCCTTTAGCCATCAGTATTTTATTGCCAAAGAACTACCGAACGCTTATCTCTGCTGGTCTATTGTGGACTGCTTTTTACTGCACTTTTCGGAAAGTCACTTTTGTCCCATTTAGTCCTGGAGCAAAAGCATCAACAAAATGAGCAGAGGTGAACAGATAATGAGTCACAAGCTCCTAAACATTTAAAAATCACATACCAAAAGAAGAAAATTGGACACTGCCTCATCCAAATTGTTGTTTTATGAAAGAGTTAGGGTTCCAATGCATGAATTTAATACCATGTGTTTACCAAGCTACAGTAAACTATCTGTGCATTCTTAGGTCATTACAAATACAAGATAAAATGCACTTGCTTCAACTCTTTCATTAAAGTATGAGCTAATACATTCTATCTTGTATTTGCCATAGGTTAAAAACATGTTAAACATCCGTCACCGTGGTTCAGTTGACACAAAGCTGCTTGTTAAGGCAAATTAATTCTGTTGCATGTTTCAGCCCTCTGCCAATGAAGCCACTCAATTCAGAGAAATACATTTGCCCAAATCAAATGTTTAGAGAAACAAAGAATGTTTCAGGGAAAAAGTATTATCTGGGACTGCTTAAAACGTTATTTTAAAAGAAACACTAATCTGATGAAATACATCTGTGTCTCATTTAAAGAACATCTTCATCTTTTTTCTTGACTCTGGACAACTGGAGTCCAATAGCTTATTATCAGTCAGCAGAAGTTCAGAACCTGCCTAAATTAAGACAATACAATATTCCTGACGTTAGTAGAAACAAGAAAGCTGCAGTACTAAGGAATGAGACATGGCAACAAGGAGACATTTTTAACCAGACTGTAGGTAACTTCATTTATTAATTATTAATCTATATATGTGTATAAATCTCAATATAACTAGAATTTAGCACTGTGTGAAATTGTTTTGTTTTCCTCGTGCTTTCAACTCAGGTTCTGAAGGTTTATTCAAATCATCAAGAGGAACAAGACAGGAGGACCTGAGATCAGTCAGCCTGAACTTGATCTTTGAGAAGGCAATGGAGCAAATAACCTTGAAAATAACCTTGAAAAAAATTAGCCTTCAAATAAATTTGGGGGGAGTGGCAGGGAAGAAGGTAGTGATCAGAAGTAGCCAACGTAGACTTAGAAAATGGAAATAATGCTGAAGTAACTAACCTCGCCAAGGGCTATGATCAGAAGACTGGCTCAATAGATAAGGTTATGCAAGGAATATTATTTATCACTACTTCAGTCAGGTTTTTAACTCTGTCCCCAATAATGTAGGAAAAAACTTTTTTTTTGTTACCATAAGGGTGATCAAACACTGGAACAGGCTACCCAGAGAGGCTGTGGAGTCTCCATCCTTGGAGATATTCAAAACTAGCTGGACAGAGTCCTGAGCAACCGCCTCTAATTGACCTGCTTTGAGAAAGTGGGGGGAAGACCAGACATTCTCCAGACATTCTTACCAGCCTCAACCGTTCAGTGAAATCTTGGACTTACTAATGTTTAAAATTACAGAGAGAACTTTTCCATTTACGTTGCCTTTAAATATGGAAATGTTTTAAAACACATTTTCTTACTTTCTCCAAAACTATAAAGAGAAATAAAACATAATTTTTTTAAAGAACATCCTTAAAGCGACTTCTTCTAGAAGAACTTCTACAATTGGTTCTAATCCAGTACTAGAAAGAGATAATTGAAATGCAAAATTCAAAGAGTATTTTAAAAGGCAGGCTTTTGGACAGCAGCAAGGGAAATACAGTTAGTCACTACATTCTACTTCAAACTTCTTTGTTCTGCAAAAGTATAAAACAAAGAGAAGCAAGACAGTTTCAGGCAGACTTTTCTATAGTGGCTGAACACATTCTGGTGCATCTGTTCACATCCAGAAACACCGCATCAGGAAGCTATCTTATCACCCACAAAGGAGAAAATGGATGTCAGAATAATTTTGAACTTCCTCAAAATGATCATACAGGTCAGAGAACCAAGTGGTATGGTTAACTCTGACACATGGCATTCATGCATATTTTTGCCTAGTGGAAAACATGGAATTTAAAATGCCTTCCAATTTCTCTATTCTATCATCACTATTAGTATTTCCCCCTAAACTGAGGCTGAGCTAGGTGCATCTTAGATGGTTACAGTAATGTTCTGAGGCATAAACAAACTGGAATTCCAGATTTTCATTAAGTTCTGTGAAGCACTGATATTCAATTCTAAAGCTCATGTTATGCCAAAGCAGTCTTAAAACACTGTAACCTTTATTTTTAAAAATACAAAGAAATGCTTTGTCTACACCAGAAAAACGATACTCATCTTCCCCACATTGCTAATTATTAAGCTGTCCAAATGTTTGCCACATCATGTTGGGAAGCAACAACACAAATAATTCATATAAATCATTCCCCTCAGCTTTTTTTTTTTTTTTTAAAGACTAGAGAATCAACGTACCTGGCACCACACTAGATGCGACTACATATCACAACTGGGGCAGTCATCTCTGACAGCTCCCATTCTCTGGCCGCTGACAGAGCCCACTTACCAGCCAGCCTGCCGTTTTTCCCACCTCACCCACCTTCCAGACCTCCCAAACCTCCCATCAGTCTTGCGCTGTATCCTCACCTATGCTAGTGCCACACAACCATAAGAATGCCCTCGGAAGCGTGATAGTTCAAGTGAATTTTTAGCTTTGCATCACAATGAAGTAAGAGAACACAAACAACTGGTTATCATCTCAGCTTTGTAGCTTCTTAAACAATTATCTCATCATGCCAACCATACAGCTGACCATCAAGGCTTTGTTTGACCTAAATCTGTTTGCTCTTTCGTTTTCACCCCTACACACAGCTCTGCCACCTTCTGCTTTGCTTCTAATTTTCACCTAATGCTAAAATTTTCACAGATGTTTAAACTGGAATGAAATGAGAGTATTTATAACTAAATAAAAAAAAAAACTAAATGTGACAGTTAGAAGTATAATTATTAGTAAACGATAGTGAAAATGCAAAACCCAAAATAAAACTTCTCAGACTTTAAATTCCCAAGAGAAGGAAAGACATCCAGAGAGGCCAAAACATGGGCTGTCATTGTAGGTCAGGTAGTAGTGCACACCATCCCAGCAAGGCTTTCACACATGCCAGCAGGTAGCAATATTCAAGGCAAAGTTTCTATGGCAAGCATTTGAACAAACCATGGATGCTGCAGTATGGCAACTGGGGAAAAGATTCTCAGGTAAACAAGCCACAAATTCAAGGCCATGTACATTAAAATCAAAAACCAGCAAAACACAAAAAACACAAAACACTGGTGTTGGTTGATCACAGGCAGAATAAATCACGGCATCAAAGCTGAAAGTCTTCAATCTTCATCACTGCACAGAGACGAGATAGAAAACAATGCCTGCTAAGGCCTCTCATCCAAAAGCAAATACAGTTCTAACCAGAATCCTGGGCCAAGCTGAAAACCTTGTGGACTAGAGACAGCCTGCCAGGTCATTGACAGGGTGGAAAGGAGAAGAGGGTTGAGTTTAATTCTGTCAATTGTCTTCATGTGCTTTCCATTACAAGCAGTTGCCATTTTCATTAGTCTTTTTATTTCCCCACTAATCCTGTCAGTGGCATAACAGCAAAGTCCACTCAAACAGTAGGCCTGGACTCAGATACCAGTACAGAATCATAGGGTAATTTCAGTTGGAAAGGACTTCTGAAGGTCATCCATTCCAACCCCTGGGTTTAAAGCAGGGACAACTAGATCACAACAAACAAGTTCACATTTGTTCCAGCTCTTCCCCAAATCCCAGACATGCAATATTCCCTGCGTTCCTATGGGAGTTTTGCTGTTGCTTTTAAATCATACTGCTGGTCTCTCGGGGAGCAGCTGCAGCATTCCATTTCAGCCAGGAAAGCAGTGTGCTAGCCCAGCATATGGGCTCCAGCCCTGCCAGTTCCTACCAAGCAAGCGTCAGTAAAACAGTAACAAAACAACCCCCAAACCACAGTACCGCTATCCCTACACATGCAGGCTCTTCAAACACTTCTAAGACGAAATACTTGGTTTAACTTTTACTATCTATTTGTATGGATTGAGAATTTTACCAGATGTTCAGCAGCCAGAACTGCAGTCCAGGTATAGAACATAGTAGGAAAGAGCTGCCTCCCCATCGCTACATTAGGCACCATCACCAATACACAGATATCAAACTGATTCACCTATACTCCTGGGAAAGGGAGGAGCATCACAAACTGCAGGAAGACTGATGTCGCTATCTATGCATATAGATTTCATTTTCATTATAAGGTACCTACAATTTAAGTCTATTTAGCTCCTTCCACCTTTTTCCATCCTCTGATAAGATAAACTCAGGAGACCAGAAAGAAAAAATTAATCTTTATTGCACTAGATCCCTTCTGGCCTTCTCTTTTTCAGAAAGAATGTATTTCAGGGCCTTTAGTCCCTCCCCTCTCTTTATTAAGGTCATCTTAATTAACTCCAGTGTCTAGTTCAGCTACTGTAGGTATCTCCTCCAGTTTATATTTAGTTTCCACCCAAAATATTCTGAATCATTCAAGAGTTACGTTGTAGGAGTGTAAAAATTACCAGAATGCTATAACCTAACTCACAGAAGATATGTAGGAGGAGCCTATCTGCATGGATGAAAAGTAGTGAGTGAGCTTATATTCAGATATAGTTTTAACTAAGATTTTGGCTTCTCTTGAATTGAGTCTGCCTTGCCCTGAAAAGCCTCTTATGTGTAAACACAACAACAGATTAATTTAACAGGAATAAAGAAATACCAGTTCAAAACTGCGCTGCCCATTTTGAATTATCAGGAACCATTTGTCCTGTACTACCATTCTAGTATCCTGTCAGACCTAGCACTGCTCATCCTAAGCGATCAACCCATCCTCAAGATGCACAATTTCAGATTTACAATGAGAACCACCTTAAGGTGAACATAGGAAAGCAAGCAATCGATTAAACATCATTCATCTTCAATATGTACGTTCACGGTTTCAGTGCTGTATGCATCCAGTATTATGAAACAAATCTTAACAACAATTGAAAGATTTTGAAAAACATATTGTCCAGCAAATAAACAAGTTTGGCAGAAAGGATGCTTGAAAGGGAGTCAGAATCTTAATATGTTTTCGAGCTCTGTCATTAGTCTACAACCTGCTGTATGACCTCAGACAGCTATTTTACTTAAGCTTCCGTTTATGTAAAGTAAGCTGAAATGCACAGATGAAAAGAACTTTAAAGTATAGCACTCAAGCATTTAGAAACTTAACAATATCACTAACACTTCCACATTTGTTAAAAGCTTGCCACAGACACTTCATCCACCAGTATAATGCTTTGAGCTTTTCTTCCTATTCGCAGAATCCTGAAACATACCAGGCTGTTGTACGGCAAGTTTAAAAAAACAAAACTTGTTTTAAAAGAAAAGAAAAAAAGGATTTTTTGCTAATTTTAAAGATGTTTTTGTAAAGAAAAACCAAAATTAGAGGTAATATGTCTGATTTTCCAAGGCCAAAAAGCGACTTCAGCTTGGAATTTTACAAGATATTTTGGAACTCTCTTTTAATATACCAATATTTTCAGGTATCAGTTATTTAGAAATGCTCAACAGCTCTAAATTTTATGAGCGCATATCAACAAAAGAGTTAAGCTAGACCAATTAAGAAACATATGAGTTTTCCATTAGGCTTTCGTTATGCAGATTGTTAAATTAGCTTCAGCAAGAATACATTTCTAGTCTGCGAGATCCCTCTCATCACGCAAGGTCCCAAGGTCATGAGGGTTCCTTTTAGAGCCGACAGCGCATGAGAGATAAGGACAGAAATTCGGTTTGCAATACGAGGAGCCGCACGATAACTCTCCCTAGAAAAAACGGCGTCGATACAGGAAGCTGCTTTCCACCACCGCGTTCGCTTCTAAACAGCCATTTTACTTCACTACATCCTTCCCTACAGCCAGCCTTCATTTTGTGTTCCTGCCTGGCTGCGCGGTTCCCGGCTGACAGCCGGGAGAGGATACTGGGGGCGCGCTCAGGTGGAGGTGAGATGCCTCCCAGCCTCGCCGGGTGCCGAGCGAGCCGTTCCGGTGCCAGGGTCGGGGGAGAGGCTTCCCGCCTCCCCCCGTTTTTGAAAGTAAATGAAGGCGCCGCTCCCAATGGCGGGGGAGGGGGGAGCTTGGCTCCCTCCTCCTCCCGGGAGCCCGGCTCCTCCTGGAGAGGCAGGGGAGCCCGGGGACCCCTCTCCTGGCAGGTCGGCCCTGCTATCGTCCCTCCCCCCGGGCGGGCAGTGCCGTGTGTCCCGTCCCTCCCCCCGGGCGGGCGGGCTGGCTGTGCAGTCTCTCCCCCCGGCAGGCCGTGCGAGAGCGGCGGGGCGGGCACTCACCGCTCCGGCAGAGTGAGAGGCAGCGGCGGCGGCGGCGGCCTCATCCTCCTCCGGCGACGGCGGGCCGATCTTGCTGCAGGTGGCCGCCAGCAGAGCGAGCGGTGACGGCTGCGCGTCCTACCCACAATGGGCGGGTTCAGGGAGAGAAGGGGGGTGGCGGTTAGTGCGGGACAGCGACCGGGCTCCTCGCAGACGCGCACACAGGAAGCGGCGGCGGCGGCACCGGCTCCGCACCCGCTCACAACGTGTCACCCGGGGGAGGGGGGGAAGGGGCCCGGCCGGGCCTGCGCTCACCTGGGGGGCGGCCGCCCCGGCGGAGGCCGAGGCGGCGCCGTTGCCGTGCTGGAGATACTCGCTGTGGCTGCTGCTGTCCACGTCTAAGGCAGCCATTTCCTCTTGTTTCACGGGCTTCTCGGGAGCTGCGGGCACAGCGGGGAGGGGGAGGGGAGAGTCACTGACGGGAGCGATCACCCCCCTCCCTCCCTCTCCCTCCCTCCCTTCCTCCCTCCCTCTCCCCCTAACCCCAGCGCTCCCCCCGCCCTCCCGCACGGAGCCCTCCTCCTCCTCCTCCTCCTCCTCCCCGTGCTGCTGCCCCTGCCCCTCTTCTCCCTCCTCCCCCTGCTCCTCCTGCTGCTGCTCTCAGTGCCGGTCTCGCCTCGCTCGCACACGGACGCTCCGGGGCCGGAGCGGGAACGCGCAGGGCCGGAGCAGGAGCGGGGAGCCCCCGGGGCGGCTCGGTCGGTGCGTACGTACCGGTCATGGTGTGAGTGCGAGCGGCCGGCTGGCTGGCTGGCTGGGCGGGAGGCAGGCAGGCAGGCTGGCTGGCTCGCACACAGGCCCTGCTGGCTGGGGCTAGGCGGCTGCCGCCGGGGACATGCTTATTGTGCTCACGGCGGGCTGAAGCGGCGGCGGCGGCCCGAGCCTACTCCGGTTTTTTTTTCCTATTTTGATTGACGGTGCGGGAAAGCCGAAAGGTGGGGCTTGCCGCGGGAGAGGGGGCCCGGCCGACACCGCCGCCCGCCCGCCCGCCTGCCAGCCCGGAACTCCCGCCTACGCCCGCGCGCGCGCGCGCTCATTGGCCGCGTCGCGCCGCCGCCGCCGCTCGCACTGGCCGCCCGGGCTGCCAGTCACCCGCCGGGGGCGGGGGGGGCGCCCCATGCCGGGGCGGCTTCCTGTTTGCCAGGGCTGGTGCGGCGAACAATGAGCGGGACCCGCCGGGAGCCCGCGGCCCGCGCCCGCACGGGCCCCTCCGCCCCGCCGCGGCCCGGACAGGCGGCCCCGCCGCCGCGCTCCCTCGAGTTCTCCGGGCCCGTCCGCCCGCTCGCCCGCCGCGCGGGGGTCAGCGCACAGCCACAGCTGCGCGGCGGCGGTGGCGCTCTCTCCCCTCTGACCCCCGCGCCCCCGCCGCTCCCGTGCCCGGGGGGCGCCGGGCCGGGGCTGCGCTCGCTCGAAATCTCCCCGCCGGGGCTGTCAGTCACGGCTGGCGACAGCCGCGGCTCCGGGGTGGCGGCTGAGCTGCTCCCTGCCGGCACACAGCGCCGCCGCCGCCGCCGCGCTTTGTCCCGCCGGCGCTAAGATGTCGGCGCAGCGTCCCCAGGGGAGCCGGCCCGCCCGGGCGGGTCCTGCCCGGCGAGTGCCGCGGGCCGCCCCCCGTGCGGGTCGGGGCAGCCGGGCCGGCGGCGGGGTCCGCTCACGCCTCGGCGGGGCCGCCCCGCCGTGACGCTGTTGCATAAGCGCAGTGGGCGCCGTGGGCTCGCACCTGCCTGACCCGGGCGGGCAGAACATGAAAACCTCCTTTGCCTCCTTTGCAAAACAAAGCCCGTCGAGGGTAGGGCCGCGGCTTAGATTTTAGCCCGACGCGTCCTCTCAGCGGAGTGTCTTCCCTGAGCTGTGGAGCCTAACCTTGGCACCGACCGAGCGTTTGTGCCAGCGGGTTTTATTTTGGTCATGTTAAGGAGAATTAATAAGATTCCCCTCAGCGTCAGTTTGCTGTTCTGCCCCTCGTGTTACGCAACACAAAGGAAACTGGGAGCTCTCGGGATTGTTAAACTAAGGCAGGAAATATGTTTAAAGCGTTACATAAGTATAGGATGATACAGGAATGATTATTAGTGGGGCCTGTTTCTCGGTTACACCTTGCAGCTTGTGAAGGGTTCCTGTAAAGGGGAACAACGCCGACTTGGCCTTCCCTCATGTCTAAATGCATGTGCAGGGTGACAGGACAGCGTGTGGGTTGAAGCAGTGATTTTGACCCTTAGCTTGCAAATTCCCCTGAAGAATGAACTTTTCTTAGTTACCTTTAGTGTGGTGTTCCAGAGAGTCTGAATGAGGCAGAAAAGCGTTGTACTGAAGAGCGCAAACCTACTGTACTGTTACAATATTTAACGTAATTAGCACTGAGGATTACCTGGGAGATACGGCGAGCACAGTCTCTCATATGTCAATAGTTGTGCTGAGTATTTGGAGTCACAGGCTTCACAGATAAACCCATGGTGAAGTTAATCACTAGGAAACCTAGAATTATGGTCAGGATTTTCAACAGCTTCTCTGAGCAGAGAATAAACAGTGCTTTTTAATCAGTCCAGCACTATGACCTTGCAGTAACTGCTCAGTCTTAGCTTAGAAACTATTGCCAAACAGGAAAAAAAGCACTGAGAAAATGTGAACTTAATATCAGGAAGTTGCGATGAAAGAAGATTGCAATATCTTCACTGTCAGTGGAAGATTGCTCTTACTGTGTGATGTTTAGTCTTATTTCAAGCCAAGTTACTTTTGCCAGTATGTTGAGAGTACCTTCAGGTAACTTAGTATTAAGTTGTAAATTAAATCCCAATGCTGTTCGTTACAATTCATTTTTTCCAGGGTAGTTTAAAAAAAAAATCCCACTTCTGTTTGTGAAATTTCTGTATTTGTTTACGTAGTCTCTTGTCATTCTACTTTAGAATCAGTTGTTGGCAAGTTAAATAACATATCCATAAAGAAACAGCTTTGGTTGCAATTTGTATTTTTGTTTTAATAATAAAACAATGAGAAGCAAAAGTTGTAACTAGTTAGAGAAGTCGGGGTTTTTTTACACAGTGTCAGAAGTAATTTTTTGCCTGTAAATGCTAAAGTACACAACGTTTAAAAATGTGTCAGTTAAAGACTGATGTGTAAGAAAAAGCATTCCTGTTCATATGCTGTGAAAGAAGGAATGATACTAAGAAACTGGCCCTTGCTTTTTAGCAGGGTATTGCCAACACTGTCAATGGCATTTTGCTTTAGGACAATTACGTTGTTTAGGACTTAATCTAAATGTGAAAGTTGGTCTGTCTTCTAGGATTGGATGTATGTTGAGAGCTCTCTGACTGAAGTGAGGCCTTGTCAATAGAGCAGTTTACCTGCATGGATCTGATTGCAGGCTTGGGGTGTAACTGCAGTGCTTTGGGATAGAAGTATTTGAAATACCAATAATGGGATTGAGTTTATATATATAAAAGAGTTTTTCAGTGCAGTACAACTCAGAGGTAATTAGGTTTAGCAGCACTAGTTGAGGACCATCTTTTTCTAGTCAAGTATCTAAAACTAGGGAGGATGGTGTTATGGTAACATTAAATTCAGATTAAAAAGAAGCAAACCAGAACATTTGTAGACTATTTTAAAAGTGTACAATTAAGAAATAAAATTACAAGAAAGTTGCAAAAAAGGTATACTATTATGAAAAAGGTGTGAAGAGACTCAGAAATATGTTAAATGTTAAACTAGAAAGTGGTTGGTAATACAAATCAAGTTGCTTATTTACCACTTCCCAGTGGAGATTAGGAACAGATGAGAAGAAAAAAAAATGAAGGAAAGAAAATACATTATTTGCAGAGTTTTTTGCTTACCAATATACTAGCATCAAGACGTTCACTAGGAAAATTCTGGATGTTTCAGGGAGGTAATGTTTTGGAACTGGACCGAAGTTCTGTTAGGGGCGATCTTCCTGCTGAGTTAGCACTGTTCTGATATCCCCACAGAGACTGAACTCCATGCCCAATTAGAGGAGTCATTGTTTTCTCTTTCTTGAGATTACCCACCAGATGTACTGTATCAGTATGTGATCTGAATAAACTAACCATGACCAGTTTATTATTAAAGAGCCTTGCCTCTTTAAGCCCCTGCCTCCTGCTTCTAGCCTGTTCGTGATAAACTGCAGGTCCTGGGATGAATTCTCACTCCCTTTGCTGAAAATAGTGTGTTGCAGTTTGAGCTGTGTACATACAGAGAAAGTAACACCGGTCTATATGTAATGAGAATACCTCCAGCAGATACCAGAATGGAGCAGTTTCAAAACTGAGATGCAGCCTTAGTGGTAAGTAGCAGTATACTTCAGGAGACGAAGCAATGCCTACCTGCTTCTGATAAAACTTGAGAGAAGGTTTTGACAGAAAGAACACTAAAACTTAACACCTACCCTGTATTTCAGCTCAGTGCTGAATTTGTCCACTGTAAGTTAAATCTCGTTGATTTAAGTCCTGGAGCTCGGTCTCTGTGTGAGTATCAGTTCAGTACACATTCAGAAGGAAGTGCACCACCTAACACAGCTTCCAACCAGCACAGTGCCTGCTATACTTGGAAATGCTGATCCTGTCTTAATAGCCCTTTGAAACTTCTGAGCTATGACATATTATTTCTGTCTTTAATAGTCCCTTCTGTTGGTAACCCTGCATTTATTTAAAGGAACGTATTACTGAAGGGCTGTTGGTATGTGGTCCAGTTCAGTGTTCACTCACAGCTGTGGCACTCTGTTCCTCTGTAAAGTGGTGGGTTTGCTATGCTGAAGGCAAGAATGCAACTGGACAAGATGGGCAGGAATGAGCATTCTGCTGCAATGTGTTCTGTACCACTGGGAAAACTCAGGCTCAGGTCGCTTCAGTTTGAAAGGCTGGGTTTAAAATTACATTGAAGAATCAGTAGGGATTCCATTCAGCAAGCTACCTTAAAACTCCATTCAACAAACTCCTTTACTGGAGAGAAAACAAGCAGCATTATCTGAAAGTAACATTATCAGAAAGTAACTAGGACACAAAAAGAAGTTCAGGGGAGGTATCCTTTTAAATTTGAGGTACCTTCTTTTATAATAATCTGTTTAAAATTTCAGTGGAATACAGAAGGCCACATGTTTTGGTTTCTAAGTGCCAAATATTTACATGGTACTACAAACCCCAAGATAATTACAAGGTTCTGAATCTGACCTATTAAACTTACTAGAATTTAACTTCGTTCTGGATTTCAGCCTTCCTTTGCAATTTGTTTAAGTTTTTCAGCAGACAGGAAAAGGAATGTAGCTACCAGTCCTGGATACCGCATTCTTAATTTCTGCATCCCGTATGGGTCCATTTGCTTAGAAATACTGGAACATAGAGGGCCACAGGCAGAACTGACAGGATGTTGCGAGCTTTCGTGAGTCAGCACACAGTAGTTGGAGATAGTTGCGTGACTTGACTTCATCCCTGTAGAAATAAATAGAGAAATGAGCTCTTGCCCAGTATAAAATCAGCAGTGGTCAGAGAAAGGTGTTGAGTGGCACTGTGTCATCATCCCCCAGAAAGCACCTCCCTGTTCTGACGTGAGTGGCTACAAGAACACAAATTTTGCAAGGTGGGAGCAGGCTTGAGCTGTAGGTGTGGTTTGCCCAGAAGCTGAGCCAACCTAATAGCTCACGGACATCACCATAAGAAAATAAACCCTGCAAAAATACTGCTCCCCTTATTGCAAGCTAAATTGAGTCAAACTAGACACAGTGGGGAACAGCCCACCATGGGTGGGAGCAGATGAGGAGAGTTAAGACTCCCTTCAATAGCAGCAAGTAGATTAATTCAGTGTGTCAAGCTTGCTAGACAACACAGGAATTTGCTTTTGGCTATGTTTGTGTAAAGTGCCCATCAGTAGCCCAGGATGTCAAGCCTTTAGAGGAGCACAAACGGTACCCGGGAGCATGTGAAATACCAAGATAGTTTGATAGTTTGCTGCACAAGTGTGAGGGTATCCAAGTGTAACCACCTAAAAGACAAATAATATTTATTAATAGTGAAATTGGATTTTAGACGAGCAATTTTTCTGTTTAAAGGGGGAAGCAATTCTAAAAATACTACTATCTGCTTGAAACAACTCCATTAAAGAGAGGTCAAAGTGAAATCTGGTATCTGGATCCAGCTGCTAGCAGGGCAGACATTTGATTCCACTGGTCGGCTCACATCCAGTGGAAACTGTTGATGGGATAAAGGCAGGCCTAGCAAAATAATGGACAGTGTAGCAGCCACAGCAGGGACACGCCAGGTCCAGACGCTTTCTGCACTTGGCTGGAGGTCTGAGACGCACAGCCTAGCCACAGTAAGAGGAAGAACCTGTGAATAAGTAACCTTAGCCTAACAACCCAGTCTGTGCACAAACCTAAAGACTGTGACTCTTCACCGACACAGATGACAGATCTTCAAGGAATGAGGTCAACAGAAAGTCTGTCCAAGCTCCACATCCACCAGTGTGTGAGGACAGTCCTCTGCAACATTGTTTCTAGCCTAGTCACTGTGTTTATGAATTTTCTGAGCAATTGAGACAAAGTAAGTCATGTTCCTTTTTAGTCAGAAATTCTTCCTCGTTTGTTACAGCTGTAAGTCTCCCCAGGTGATACGTTCTTGTATACTTTGCAAATTGTCAAATTCCCTGGGGACATCTAATATTTGACTGGTAAACAGGTTCTTGTCCTCAATAACATGTTAGAGAAAACTGTTTCTGCTGTTTTTTCTTTCTTTCTTGTGTTTAACTATGTGACTACGACAGGGGATAAATTTCAGTGTATTTGCACAAGGGTTTCCCCCCCATTAATTTTTTTTTGCTTTTAATTGTGTAACAAAATAAATAAAGAAAATATTATTAAATCTTCCCTGTAAAATGTGTGGGTTTTATTCAACTGGCAGCATAGTCCATCTAAGTAAAAATTTATTTAATTTCCAATATTTGTTTCTTATGAAGATAATATGAATTCATCTAAGCTCCCTCCCATTTGGAGAGAGGTGGCAGGAAAAAGCAGATGGGTATATATCTTGCCATTTAGACTGTTAATCACCGTAGACACTACTTTCATTTCACCTCCCTTAAATGAGAAATACATATTTCTTTTTTCAGGCTTTCTAAAAGTTACTGCCTTTAGGCCCTGTCATTATCCTGTTTGTTTATGCTTAATTCCTACCCTTCGAGGTCATCAGAACAGATAAAATTTAATTATAGAAATAATTGGGGGAAAAAATCATAGATCCTTTAAGTAAGGTTAGAAAAATTGTTCAGAGGAAGAAGCCACAAAACCATGACTTGCAGAATCAGTAATAGAGCATTTAAGGATCTTTCTCCAGAGCCCATCACAAAATTGGAATAGAAGTAAATAAATAGATACACAGATAAAGTCACCTGAAAGGAGGATGTGTCTTGTATACCTCTCATCTAATGTAATTCTGTCTTTCTCACAATTCAGCATTTTATTTTTAATAGTACCGATAAAAAAGGAGGCCATTGAAATGAAAGAGACTGGCAAATTATATACTGGCACATATGTTTACTGAAAAATTGAAAACAGGAGTTACGAATTCTGCAAGGAAATACTTCTGGAGGGATGAAGTCACTTATTTTTATGAATCTCAGTCTGAATTTCCCTTCCCAAAACAAAAGCAAGTAGGACTCTCTGGCTCCCTCTAGAAGAAGGAAGTGGGGGACTGTAGTCCAACCCACATCCCATGCTCTCTGGCACATCTCAGTTCCAGCAGCCTAAAGGCCTGAACAGACAGTGAGAGATCAAGTGAGTGTCCATTTAAGGACACTCCAAACCTGGATGGCATTTCTAAATTCTTACGTATCTTTAGGTGAGGGCTCTTTTTTGTTTCTTAGGAGAAAAAAATCCCTGACAGGATCTTTGAAACAGAGTTGTGGGTATTGACTTGCAAAAGAGGGTGGACAGGAGACAGTGTGGCAGGAGAACCTTCCCTGAGAGGTGACTGGTGCAGGGAACAACCTGACCTCATAGTGGTTCTCAGCATTTTGTTTTAATTGGTGCTAGGAGACTGCACTCAGCCCATGTCATCTCAACTGGCTGGCTTGGATGCCCCCAAGGTGCCTGGTCTACTGACCCTGTGAGGATTCCCAGTTGTTGAACAGAGTTCTGGCACGGTCACAGTTGTGTATTAAACCTTTGTTGTTTTTCCTACCAGCATAATTTCATTAAACTAGACAAAAGCACTAAGAGGAGCAGAACAAATTAGGTTTGTGCCATTCTACTTACCAAATTTGAAAAAGGAGGTGGACAGTTCTAGGGATCGTTTCACATTTTTCCATGTCTACATTGCAGAGAAGTCAAAATTTAAAATTTGGATGAGACCATGGTAACAGATGCATTCCCCTTACCTTCCTGCAATACCTCAGACAACCGGAACTGCATCACACGTACCAAAGAAGAGAAAGCTGAGCAAGAGATGAAATTCCAGTTCTGGTCATGGAAGAAAACTGAGTGGGGGCAGGGAGAAAGGAGGGAAAGGGAGGTGAAGTTACTGGTTAAAATTTATCTAAGAAATGCCTCAATAAAAGAATCTCAGTCTGTTTCAGCTGAAGTCTGAAAGAGGCACATTTGAGGTTGAAAATGACAATAATTAACACACTGATGGTGCTGACGTAAGACACCAGTAGATGCTTTTTAATTGCTAATTAACCTCTGGCTTCTATAAATATCCTTTAAAAATTGCACATCTTCATCACCAGTTTTGCTGCTTACTGGCAATCACATAGTTTATATTACTACTCAGACCATGTTGCAGATCACTCCTGGTCCTTTTGACCTGTTTCTGTTTCCAAATTACTGCACAACCTTCCCAATCTAATGACACTTGCAAACATCTGCACTTGCTGCAGGTGTCCTTCCTATTTCTAAAAATTAATTAACGAAAGTTAATTATTTTTTAATGTATTGTTTCTCTCTCTTGTTTCAATTAATATCTGAGTTATTGAAGTGGATCATTTCTATTACTTTGTTTTCACAAAGTTGGAAATCTAACTCCACTATCATCTTAATTACTTACAAATGAAGGGTAAAATGCCTTCTTCTCTGTGGCAAGTCTCCAAGAGATGTAATGGAGATGGGACGTTGCGGCAAACCTACATTCCCTACACATTCCTCCAGTCTCAGCAGGACCACTCAGGCACTGGAGGCGAAGCGTGTGTGCTGTGCACAAGCACAAGTATGCAGTTCCAGGACACGTAACCCACTACATCTTGTACTTTATAATAGTGGTGCCAGATTTTCAGCAACACGTCTTATGTTTAAACAAAGCAGTAATTGAATATTCTGTCTGCTGCATAGAAAAAAATTAGCTCATCCTCCTTTTCCTCTCCGAAAGAAATAGCATTCCAATACTTTTTTACCCAGTCTGGATTCCTACAGAAATTAAAAGGGGTTTGAGATCATTATCTCTTTGTATGTATAATAAATCTCTGTGTGTGTCCACGTGTGTGCACACATACGTGCATGTACATACTTGCACGTTGTGGAAGAGAAAGGGAACAAGAACAAACAGTAGCCAATTTTAACCACATCTGACAGAGCAATAAAATGCTGAAAATGCTATATTCCTGTACATTTCATAAGAACAGGCTGCTAAGTAAAAGGAGACCCACTGCAGCTTGAGTTAAACCCTTATTAAACACCAAGAAAGCTGCAAAGATGAAAGATGTTATGAATACCCACCCACAAGAAAAGCTGCAGTCAGAGCTTCCAGCTACGTAGACCTAGGAGAATCCAAAGATTTGCCCAAGGGAAACAAAGCCCCATGGGATCTGCAGCTCACAGGACTACTGGTTTGTGCTGGATTTCTAATCCATCACTGTCCTGCTCTGAAGATAACATAATCTATTTTTGCCCCTTGACTTCAGGGGAAAAATAATTTTTTTTTTTTTTTATAATACAGATTTCTCAAACCTGATGAGCTGAAACCTAAAATGAAAGGAAGGACCGGAATTGGTTCTTAAAGACCCCATAGGATACCCTCACTAGAATCCACACATGCAGCACACTAGACAAAAAAACCTCCACCATCTTCAAGTTCTGGTGCACCAGAGACTGGAAAAAAACTTCCTAGTCTGGCAACCTGGACTTTGGTCTTAAGTTAGCAAGAGTCAGTACTATTAAAAAGCCTTTCATCCTGCTTTCTGACCTGTCACATCACTGGTGTCCATTTTCAAAAGTTTGGTGAGGGACACACATCTTAGGTCTTTAGATTTTCCTTTTTCTTTCTGTTACATGGGTGTGGTATCCATACAGAGGACACAGCTGGAGGAAGGAGTTAAGTCAGGGTTCGGTGGCAATGTTGACCTTACCAGTGTAGTGCAGAGTCCCTGGCTCTGTTGGTCTGCCAGAGACATCCTGCCAGTGTCACAACTCTTTGGCACATCTTGGATAGTAAAAGAAAGCTGAAAGTGAGAGAGGGCCCAAACCCAGTGCTGCACTGTGTACCAGTGAGCACACTATCCTCAAGAAGACACACAGTATAGTGTTTGTCTCAGTCACCTTTCCTCCCTGTTTGTAGCTTGGGAGTGGTTTGACAAAGTTTGTTTGCTTCACCCCCTCGTTGTGTGTTCATCACCTATCAGTCACATATCCAGGGGCAAACTCTGGCACTCCAACATTCACAATCCCCTCTGGATGACTGCCTGACTGCCTACTGTGACTGAGTCACAGTCACCTCTCATCTGTACCTCTCTTCTGCACTGTATACTCTCAGACCCTTCTTTGCTAACACGTTCACATCTCTAAAAATACAACCCAGGAACTTTTTACTCTTCTTGTTGTGTAGCAAGGAAACTTGTCTCTCAAGCTCAGCAATCTTGCTTTTGGGTGCTGAGGCAATCAATGCACTGAGGCTGCCTTGGATGCCTGTAGCCATATCTCGCAGTGCTCTGATACACTGTCCTTCGTACCCCACACAAAGGAAGGAGAGCTAATGAAAGAATTCAGCAGCCAAATCCTGCTATTCCCCTCTTCTTCCCAAAGAGATTAACTCCAGAAAAAGAGAAGTGCCCATTCTTATCGCAGGGTGACAAAGGGATGTGTGTGGTGGTGTTATTCTTGCTGCTACATGTTTGTGAGGTTATCCTGAAATATTTTTTATGGATTTTTTTGGGGGGTCTTTTGTTGCTAAGAGTATAATAATGACCTAACATGGTAATAAGAATCATTAAATCTTGAAGCAATAAAGTCTACTGAACTCTTAACTTCTAAACTCTAACAGTCTTCTAAACTAGCTACATTTTGCAATTTTGTGGGAGAATAAATACCCATTCAATTCAGTATGTTATATCTATCAGTCCCTGTTTTTCCTAATATGAAATAAGTTAGATGAGTAGACTTCTTTTTGTGCTTTGTCATTCATTACTTTAGGATATAGAGAGGAAGTTAGAACAGCATGCTGGTTAACTAAGTAAATATTTAACAAATTGACTCTGCTTTTAACAGTCTAAGGGAACAGTATCATAAAACCTTAGAAATTTGGCAGTATTCATCTGAGGTTTTTTATGTGACTCTCAAGTTAGTCATTGGAGCCATTTCATTTCCTGGATGAATTATGTAATTCCTGCAGTAGGACAGTTTAACATAAACACGTATAATAAAACAAGTCAATTAAATCTGCAAGTTAATTCTAGGCCAGAGGGAGAAAGCTGCCTCCTTCGTATTTACTGTTCCATAAGGAGTCAAGGCCCCAGAGCAGTAGGACTCTGTACAGACTAAAAGTTAAACACACTTGATTTCTGAGTTCCTGGGACCCAGACCCTTGCAGTTCTGTTGTAATTCACATTTGGACATGCTGTAGTCAGCAAACTTTTCCTTATACCCATGATATTCAGGCAACAGAGGAAAGAGGTTGGGAAGCAGGTTTCTAAAGGTCACAGAGAAAAAAAAACAAAACCAAACAACCAAGAACAATTTTAGGGGTTTACAAATTGCCTGTGAAATACAGCAATCTGCCCTGGGGCTTTCCATGGGGAGAAGAAGCTTACTGGTCAAAGTCAGCATAAAGGACTCCAATTTTTGGCTTCTGTAAAGTGTGAGTTAGACACCACTTTTGTCAAATAGAAATCTAGAAGAATTATCATGTGGGCAAAGAGGCAGCCATTTGCTCATCAAAAATGAGCAGCAACCAACACAACAGTGTTGGTGGTCCTTTCTCCCCTTTCCTCATTGGTTCGTCTACTGTTTGTCCAAATTCGCTGTGCAGGTCATCAGTATGGGGATTATAAGCAGAGACTTCACAGAGAACATACCTTGCTGTATCCTAAGTGAAAAAGCCTCAACTTGCCCAGTATTTCATGGTTAATTCAATTCCCCATTTCAGCCTGTATCAGACTATTTAGAATGTATTAACCAAGTCTGAGAACCCCCAACTAGAGACTATGCAAAATATTTTCATTGCTGCAGCTAATCTACAAAGACAAATATTATTGTGTTTACACTGTGAGAAACAAAATATCCTTATCTCCAATAAAAAACATTTGCTCTTTGTTGGATACCAACACTGTTCAACTCCAAAACTGTTTGAAATCCTGGCTTGTTGCTTATCTAACTCAGTGGTGCCTGTAATAGAAGGAAATCAGAGAACTCCCTCTGATACTGCTCTACCTCCCTGCTTGAGGACTCAATCTGTTGAGGATGTTCTCCTCATGAAATCTCTTTTAGTCATGGAAGAGATTGTCCCCATTTCAGACAGGAGTGAAGATGTGCAAGAGTGTCAAGAGCTTTGCCAGAGGTCACACATAAAGTCTCATGGCAGGACCAAGGAATAAATTCCCATTTTTTTAAATCCCAGTCCATCCTCTATTTCACCATCTTTTTACCTCAAAGAATAAAATGGATCAACATTATTCCTTGTCCTCTCTTTTGAATAAGAGCATAATTATTTGACTACTGCTCTGTTCTGTTCTTCAGAAAACATTTTTCCTTACTTTTGTAGATTTTCCACATGCCTTCACAACTTAAAAATTACTGCCACACAGTATCAGTTAGCATCCCCGGAAGCAGCAGGCCAGTTGTGGACACAGCTCCCAGTCAGTACCAGCCCGAGTTCTGTCTGTACTGTGCATCTGTAGTTACGCGAAATGAGAACAACTCAAAGCATTAATGGTGAGAGATGCTCTGAATTCAGCAGTATCTCACTGTCCTCTCACCTCAGTGCCCCAGTGCTTGAGCAGGGAATCCTGCAAAGCCCATACAGATCCTGCTGCTGCTTCCTGCCCCACGCTCTGCTTTGGGCCATTTCACACACGCTGATGTGTAGGAAGTTACAGCCCTATGGTGTTAGAGCCAACTTGAGCTTTTCAGCCTGGATGTTAATAGAAACCATTCCCAACATTCTGTCAATTTGTTCTACTACCAAGATACTGGATGGAGACAACTTAGATCTGGTTTTCCACCTTTTCTCTTTTTTTTAAGGTTGTGCTGCACTTAATAAACCCCCCAAACTAATCTTTCCAAGCCCACCACCTGTGCAATATTAGTAGCTGTTTCCTTGTGGGACAGTACGCTTCTCTCAATCATCTTTGTACGGTTTTCAAGCCTTGCTATCTGCCCATCTAAGTTGTTAATTCCCTGTGACATTTCCCTGTATTTTTCTTTCAAGAAGAAAGGGACCATTGAAGAATATCGCGCAGAGTCTCAAGCAGTTCCCGAATTGATTCCTTAAGGCTCAGGCTGGTGAGAGGGCAGCACGACTCAGAGGCAGAGCCCAGCGGAATTTGTGGAGGAACCTTTGAGCCAGCAGCATGCTGCTTGAAAAGCCTTTCTCCTTCAGACACATTCGTGCCTCAAATCACTCACTACCAAATATAGAATGTATCCTTTAAAGGATACTACTTTCCCCACATGAGGTATCTAAAACTGATGGACAAAGCAAAGCTGAGAAATACAATGATACCACATGAGAGGTGATTAAATCAAAATGCCCCCACGGCCTGACCTGGTGGCCATACGAGCCTTCACTTCACTCACACAGGTAGACGTGTGAGGTAGAACCAGAGTGCTCAGGGGAGCGGAGTTATCCACACACACACACACCGCCAGCCGTGGGACAGACCTCGCGGGCACGCCGGCGTTCAAGCAGCCTGTCTGCATATAGGAAGGGGCATTCAGCAGGACCACTGTTAATAACAGGAGGATGTTAAAAGGAACCAAAGCAAAGAGGCACTGGCGGTTTCACAGTTGCTGCTCCCACTGTTGTCATATCTGGCCATCTCTGTCAGATAGAAAGTGGCATTATCAGCTCCTTTCCCACCAGAGCTCCAGACCCAGGCACCCACTGCTCCCTTGGCCCCTGGCCTTTCTGTCTTGTTGCCCTCTGGCTGCTCCTGCAATGTGATGCATCGCTCCATCCACTGCAGAGCAACGGGCAAGGCAACAGTGCATGCCTTAGGCACACACACTCACCTGAGAAGCCCAGAAAGAATGCAGTGCAGTACACGCATTTTTAAGTTTGAAGTGAAATAATTATATAAAAAACCCCAATTTGCATGGTTTACATAATATATCCTTTAATCAGGAAAGGTAGTTCCTAGGAAAAATTAAAGCATGAGTAGGAGAAGGATAAAGTCCTTCTTGCTGCTTTTTAATTCCTTTCTTGCTGTATATGCTTCCTTTTTCCCTCCTAGGAAGCAAGCTTGCATTTTAGGGGCAATTCTTGATCTAAAAAACATTCTAGATTCTGTCACACAAAGAAGAAAAAAACGTTTCTGATTCAGTGCTTGCATTGTGTAGTTGTTTTAGTGCCAAAAACTGTGGCCAGCAAGATCACACTGTGGCAGTGATCATACCCCTGTACTTGGAACTGGTGAAGCCACACCTCAAATTCTGTGTTCAGTCTTGGGCCCCTCACTGCAAGAAAGACATTGAGGTGCTGAAGCACGTTCAGAGAAAGGTAAGGAAGATGCTGAAGGGTCAAGACAGAAAGTCACATGAAGAGCAGCTGAGGGAGCTGGGCCTTTTTAGTCTAGAGAAATGGAGACACAGGGAGGACCTCATCACTCTCTACAACTACCTGAAAGGAGGTAGTAGCAAGGTGGGGGTTGCTCTTTTCTCCTAAGTTACAAGCAATACGGCAAGAGGAAGCAGCCTCAAGTTGTGCCAGGGAAGGTTTAGATTGGATATTAGGAAAATTCTCGTCACTGAAAGCGTTAGCGAAGTGGTAGAGACACCATCCCTGGAGGGATTTAAAAGCCATGTAGATGTGACCCTTAGGGACACGGTTTAGTGGTGTACTTGGCAGTGCTGGGTTTAACGCTGGACTTGGTCTTAAAGAACTTTTCCCACCTAAATAATTCAGTAATTCTAAAAAAGGAGGAATAACTCTCCCTCCCTTATTTTTTCTTTTCCACTTTTGCCCAGTTCCCAGTACGCTTCCTCTGTGGCTGATCTCATCTGTGTTTTTCTCATATATCTTGTGAGATTACTCACTCCATCCATCACCTGTGCATTTGACATGCATTTGCTTCCATGCCAAAGTCCCAAGTAAGGTCTATTATGCAGTCCAAACCAGGCCAAAGTTGCAGCCACCTACCTTGTCTGCCAGCACTGCTTAAACTTCTCTCTCTTCAGGTATGTCCTTGACAGGTGTTTTGGGCTGATCCAGGCTTCGCTGTGGGGCCCCAAACCCTCAGAGCTGGTGCTCCCAGCTGGGCTCATTTGCTCCTTCCCACCAGTGCTGCCCTGAATGCCATTAAGGAACAACATTCACCAGGAAACAATGACCTTGAGCAAATTCCCTCTGCTGCTACAACAGAAAGCATGAAAAGCAAGATCACAAATACCACTGCAATAGGGTATTCTAGATTTTGATGCACATCTGCTTAAACATTCAGAGATCCCAGCTCATCTCAACAGCTTTTAGACTTTTCCAACATTTGCCTCGGAGTTTCTTTAGCTCATACATAAATACTAACCATATATAAGCCACTATTCAGGCCAAAACTGAAGGCTACGCAAGCAAATGGACTGTTAATTTGTTGTGTGGTGTTTAACCACAGTATGAAAGGAGCCATAAGAAAATGGCAGCCATTTACTGGAATTAGCACACTTCGAAATAGACTGAAATAGTCATAATAAGAACTTAAATATTAAGAACTTATATAACATAATAAGAACTTATAACTTGCATATATAACTTATGCAACTTATATACCAGAAGAGCCTGTGTTTTGCATTGTGTGCATCTGTTGCAAAATAGCACTTAGATGCTGCAGCACTGGGTGGTCATGCTGCTTGGTTGAATGAAGGGAAAAAAACAGGCATGAGGAGAGAAGGCAAACTGTCCCTGCCCCTTGGACCAGAGCACTGACAGTCTGCCCGCTCTGTTGCTCCACCTGAGCACCTGAATGTGATCACACTTGCACTTCTGAGAGATGAATAGAAATACATCCCTTAAGTGCTGGCCAGCTGATTGCTTCTGCCTTGCAACATTTTGATACTGATTTGGGTGTCCTTTTCTTATAAGGCTGATAAATACAATCTGAACACTGAGGAAACTGGAAGATCCAGTGTACATCCACACTGACACTGCATTCCTAGAAGATAAATCTAGTTAAGGCAAATCTTACCCCTCTGCAGGAACTCACAGGAAACACCACATACTCCTAGTTTAGATCTTTGATCCACCAGCTTTACACATGAAGCACAGCATGTCTCCCAAGGAATTTTGCTGAGGGTTGTTTTTCCCTCATACTGCCAGTGAGACCCCAGGAGGTGCAGTGTGTGTCTGTTCCAGCTGCAGGACAACAGCTGGGGGTCAAGAAAATCAGAGGCAGAAGGGGCATCAAAACTATTTTCTGACTCATCACAAAGCAATAGAGGAAAAAAAAAATCTTTAAAATCCTCTCAACATGCTTTAATATTAAACATTAAAAATTCTACAGATGTGACACAAGTTGCTCACAAATAAACAAGAACTTTTCAAGCAGCTATTAGAATACTATACAGTTTGTAGTAATACTATTAACACACAGAAATATTTACAGTCTTCCCTTCTAACCCAGGGATGTGCCAAAATGCAAAAAATAATTCTGGTATCAAGAAGACTTACAGGCAAAATTGTCTTGCAACATTTCCCAAGCTGCAAATAGTGGAAATGCATTGGGATCCTGCTTGTTCACAAACACCATTTGAGCAGCAAACATCACGTTTAAATATCAGGTCTCATCATAGGAGAGACACTCTACAGCTCCTGCTGGACATCTGGCAGTGGACATCTCCCACCTTTGTCTCAAGTTAAAAGAAGTGAATGAAACAACATACCACAGTCTCTAGAGTCTCACTAATGAACTGTTTCTAGCTGCTCTGAGTAGGAAGTTTCTGAGCATCAACCAATACTAGTCTTCTCATTATAGTGATGCAAAGAAAGCAAGTAGTGGCTCCAAGGTTGGACAGGATTTAATGCTGAACACAGTGCTAACGGATGAGCAGAAGGTATAATCAATCTATTTCACTGTTAGGCCAAGTTTGGGATTCTGGGAGGAGCCTACAGAGATATTTCCTTTGAAATTCAAGGCAAGGATCCAAGTATCTCCTAAGTAAACTGTGCCTTCTGATGCTGCTTTCTTAGCTGCTGTACTGGATTAGCCACTGGGGACTACAAAAGAAATTGTCCCCTTCTGTAGAAGCCCAGTCAAGAAGGCAGTGGCAGGACTACCAAGAGTCATATCCAAGTGGCCTGGCAGGGATGGGCACCTCAGTGGGGCTGTGCCATAACCTCGGTAAGCCAGACCAACAGTGGATCCTCTCATGTCTTGTGGTTTCTTATATCCCACCCTGAAGTTCTTGCTTCCCTTTCCTGACCTATGATATCTTTCTGTTCCCTTCATCCCTGGCTGTCCTTGCTATTTATAGAAGTTTTAATTCTCTTTTGTTCAGCTTGCTTTATTATGTTTTCTTCTTGTTCTCAGTATTTCCCCCCAAAGCTACATGCTTTCTCCTCTCCTTTCAACATGCACATTTGGAACAAACAGGCACTGGGTGAACTCTGTATTTGTCCCTGCACAACCAAGGAGAAGAGAGGCATAGACTAGAAATGAGAAAAAGAAATAGGGAATGAGGCTGAGTTCACTGCAGCTGCTGTGGTGCCTCTGAGCACATGAGCCTAGAGCCTCCTACCTGCTTCATACCAACAGCAGTGACTTTAGCAATCAAAATGTCACAAGGCTTTGCCTCCTTCTGCCTGATGTTCTAGTAGTGGAGGGCATGTGGGAAAGAACTCATCCATTAAAATAACACCTTCAGTGGATCCTTCCTGAACCTTCTAAAATGCCAAGCAGCTGCAGTGTTTCCAACAGGTCAGTGCAGAAGATACACAGCTCCCTGGATAACTCACCATTGTTCCCAACTCTTCTTTTCCTGAATTCTTTTGAATCCTGGTAACTCCAGCATCATACCCAGCACAAAGTGGGGTTCCAGCTGGCACTCTCCTACTGTGACATTGCACTAGGATCTGCCAGGACCTTACACCTCCTGTCCCAGTTCCTTCACCATGCTGGTGTGGAGGAAATGGATTGCTGCCTTTGGCTGGTGGCCTCCATGTGCCCCTTAAAAATCCCAGGGAGATGCATGGGCCTTGTGAGATCTTGCATACACATTCCTAGATATGATTGGAGGGTTATAAACTTCAGAGAAAAACAGACCAGTTTCTCCTGTCTACCCATCAATAAAATTAGTCTTAGAAATTCTTTATAGTAACAGCAAGTAATTTTAACGTAGCTGTTGTCTTTGAAATACTGAGTGATATCATGTATTCAGAGAGTCACAGCAAGGTTTTTGTGTCTTGAGAAAGGTTAATTTCCTGAAGCACATATCAAAATCCCACCCAATGAATCCCTTCTGTGCAACCCAGCTCTCCTTGTTAAAATTCTACACAAGCATATTTCCTCCCTGCTCCCTCAGGTACCATTCTCCCTATGTACACTACAATAACAACTGCGCCTTTACTAAAATGGAACACAATAACCAGGTCTTTGTAGAGGATAATTAACAGCCAGCAGTGAATCTTTGCGCTTATTCAATGGGATATGAATGAGCTATGAAAATTCTTTGCTGGAGAGGTAATGGGATATTGTAACGTTTACATATGCTTCGCCTCTTGCATGATAGCATATTTATGGTGTTCGTAGTTTAAAGTCAGAAATATGTACACATATATTATGCATTTGTATTCAGGCAGTTATGCCTCAACATGTTTGCCTCCTTTTTTGTCATTAACAAAATCCCCACTCCATCTGCATCTAATCCAAATTCCTCGTGTCCATTCTGAGCAGGATGAGTAGACCTGAGCCTCTCCAGCTGTTCCTAGAGATGCGAAGGTTCATTTCTGGAATTGAATTTCCACGGTCTTACATAAACTATCTAGGTTAGTGCCCTCACACAGGATACTTCACAGAGTACTTGGAGGTAAATAGAATGACATTACACAGTTCTGAAATACATGGAGCCTGTAAATTTTTGTGTGCTTTTAATTTTATGATAGAAAACTGTCATGTGGTTCTTCACTACTGACCAGCTAAGTATGTGGGGAAAGTAACAACTCTCATTTGCAGTAGTTTATATATATCCATAGAGTGTATTCATGTATGTATATACATTATATATCTAAAATACAGAAATACCTCAGCTCTAAGACTAAAAAAACAATTGTAGCATAATTGAAAAGGGAACATGGTCTTTTTAAAGAAGAAATAATGACCATCGCTACAAAGGTAAAAGGAAGAAAATATGTCCAGACATGTTTTTTAAAAAATTAATAAATAAAAATTTATAATAAATATTTATAATAATTAGTGAAACAAAACAGCTCTCACCTGGTTGCACATTGCACATGAACTCCTGCATCACCAGGACGTATCCAGATGCAACTGCTTGACTGCAACAGACAGATGGGGATGTGCTGAGCTTTGTTGCTGCTGTTACTTGAGTTTGCATTGCTAAGCACACACAAAAGCTTGGGAACACTCCCAGAAAAGGAGTCTATTCATCTGACCTTAGGCCTGTGAAATGGTTGGAAAAGCAATAATGTGATTGCTGGCATACCAACAAGTGTGCCAGGCAGCCGGTCTGGTGGAGGAGTCCTGGCTGTAAATTGGCCACAACAGGGAGTTTCCCATTGCAGGTCAGGGTTTGCCAAAACTGGAAAGATGGTCACACTTCACACCAGTACTCCCAGCAAGAGGCCTCACACCATTTCTGTAATTGTTACTGAACAGGTGGGATTTTTCTTCTCCCTTGCAACCTAAAAATCCCCTTTCAGTCCAGCAAGTCATTCTCACTGAAGGTGTGTTTCCAAAGTAGCAATCTTAAGAGAGGAGAGGGAATAAAAATATTGCAGCCATCAGCTGCAGCACAGCAGCCCTCACCTCTGAGGTACACTCAGAACTTCTGTCCTCCTCCACCCTTGTATCATATTTTAAAGGAGTCTTAATTTTTTTTTCCTTTGAAAACTAGCAGGGACAGATGAGAGGTTTTACAGGATGGTTTGTTTATTTGTTTGTTTTCCTTTTGAAATGTAGGTCCTGTCCCTCCCAGAAGGGTTTCTGGCTAACTGGACAACTAATGAAACAATAATATTGTCTGATACAAGGGAGTCAAAGTCTGGAGGGGAAACACGTTTTTTTATTTATTTTTTGGTTTTAATTTGACTGTTTAACATTCTTTCTTCCTAGCTGACATTTACTGGAGTTCAGTCATCAACAGGCATTTTGGAGAAAAAAGCTTGTTGTAAAATACCCAAGAGGTCCACTCTTCCTAGCAAAGCTTCCTCACTAACAAACAGCTGCCAGCCCACAGAATGGTATCTCACACAAGACCAGCATTTAGTACTGTGCACATTTTGGGGGTTAAGCAAAGCAAAAAAAAAGGGGGATTTATCTTTTAAGTATCTGTCCACTGCCTTTTTAACCATTGCACAAAAGAAAACAATAAAAAAATAAGAATTGGTCTGTAAACCACCTGTGGATAGGAGATATGATGAGTAGGAGATATTTAGTTCATTTGCAGGCATTTCTTCTGTGCATCGTAAAACATGTGCTCTGTAGTCCTTAGCTAATGTGTCCTGCACTGTGATATAAATGAATGTGAACAGTTTGAACTGCTGGCCAGAAGGGCACTCGACAAGTGCTGCACTTGAAGTTATTTATTGCACAGATGAGTTAAAAACGAGTCTGATTCTGCACAGGTGCAAAAAAAGCCACTCTTTGTATGGCAGAGTTTTTTGACATTAAATTAGGTTCAATAGATGATGATGGAGATGCACATAATGAATTTGTAACTACGGGAAAGCAAAGCATTGCTCCTGACCCAGATAAAATCCGAAGAGCTTTGCTGATGTCCGCACAGGAGGAGTCCTGCCCGCCTGCCCCTGCAGCCCTGCAGCTCCTGCCTGGGGCTGACGATGCCCCAGCACCTTTCCCAGCTCCGGCAGCCTTGTCACGGCGACAAACACAAACACGGATTACTACACTAAACACGTCAGGCTAAGTCAATAGTTTAATAACCACTATTAAGGCTTTTCCAAATCCATTTAACAACTGTAAATTATTCCAAAATAAAATAGCCTCAGCCAATCAGCTGTATAGTCACTGACCCACAACTATGTGCTTATTTCTCAATTAAGCAAATGTCCACACGCTGGTTGGCATCAGCTGCTTTTGTGGTTTTGTATGTTGCAAGATGCAGTGTATAAATCCCTCTCCCCTGCCTGAGAGCCTCAGCTGTTTCTGTCACCAGGTACTGCAGCTTCATCCTGGAGGTGAGGCTGGTGCTGGGATAGACCTCTCCAATCCAGTCGTCTCCTGCTATGCCCTCCCGCATCCCCCAGCTAAAAGCGCTGCCCAACCTCCCCGGGCCTGCCAGGGTGCAGGACCACCCTGAAGCCCCGTGATTACCTGAGCAAGGAGAAGTGTAGGTCACTGACTGGAGCCATCCCTGAGGTCGCTGGGATCGAGCCGGGGCTGCTGCCCTCACCCCTTGGAACAGCGTCTGAACTCCAGTCGTGCTCCAGGGCTCGCTGGGTCCCGGGCGCTTCGCCAGCACCAGGGAGACAACCTGGCAGTGGCAGTGCCGGCACCGCTGGCGAGGCAGAGCCTCGAGGAGCCCGTGGCACCGCCAGTCGTTCAAAGCAGGAGCGTTTATAGTGGCCAATCAGCCCGTCACGGGGAGCGGGGAGAGCCGGCAGGCACAGCAGGAATAATTGGAGGGAGCTCTTAATTAATTTGATAATAACCCTATCCTGTGCTAACACACTCCACATGCAAAAATGGGTAAAAAGTGCCAATTAGCAGTGAAAGTGAAAGAGAAGGAGTGATGGGGATTCAGGAAACCTCACAGCCAGGGCCTGACAGCAGGCAGGTGTGCCAGGCCCTCAGAGGCACTGCCCTTCCTCCTGCACTGGAGCAACGAGCCCTCAGCCTCTACAGCCTGCCTGCTATAGCCCCTGCCTCCCACGGAAGGAGTTAGCTTCCTTCTCAGTACTTGCACCCATCAACTAGCTGTAGATGAGCTCATGGTACATTTTAGGAGTGCTCTAAATTTTTTTCCTAGTTGGTTTTGGAAGACCTAAAACCCTCATTCCCCTCAAATGCAGGGGAGCCTGTGGGAGCTGCGTGCATGCAAGGCCTAAGGAGTGGTAGAGCCAATACAGCAGGGCCTTTGCTTCCTTGGGCAGGGCTGTAGCTGCGTGGCCAAACTGGGCATCAACAGACATTTTAATCCTTCCACAGCCATCAGTTTTTTTATTTTTCTTTCCACCTGTCCAGTCTGCCAGGAGGTTTGGGGTGAAGAGGGCAGAGCAACCCTCTGCAAGCTCTGTGCCCAGCTAGCCCTGCCACTGGGGTGCTGCCAGCGAGGAGGGCACCTGCAAAGCTCACGGAGAGCCAGGACCTCGAAGCTGCCCCTTGCCCCCTGCTGCACTTATCACAAGCTGCTGCTAGTCCCCAAATCAGATTTAGGATTTAATTTCTAAGTACTGATGTTGGCCTGCCACCAGCATGTAAGACAGCCTTTTTTTCCTTTATTCTTCTATTAGTCTATATCAAGCTGGTTTGTACTTTCATTCCTGAATTTTCTTAAAACTGTCAGCTTTCAGTATTACAGCCTATTCCCAGCACCAAAACTGGCAAATTTAATATATTTTTCAGAAAATAGACGACTTAGATCTCATTATATGTTGTTAAAATTTTACCAGGTATCTTGTACTTGCCACTTATAAAACTGCCATAAAGCATGCAGCTATAATGAGCTCCAGCTTGCTTTCTGGGCAATTATGAAAGAGGGGGGTTCTTATTAATATTTGTGAACAGAAATCCATGCTCTGTGGATACTGTTGTAATCACTGGAACACACAAGTGGTGTTTACTTATTTTCTAATCTTGCAAAGCAGAGGGCACGTGTAGGCATTTCTGTATTCCCATCACTGAGCAGTTCAGAGAGCTGAGAAGGAGAGGAAAACAGAGAAGAGACAAGGATTTGCTGCTGGCTCCTGCTGGGACCAGAGCAGAGAAAGGGAACTCAAGTCCAACAGCCTACCTTACAGCAGCAGGAGCTGACTTCTGGCCACTCAATATCCAGTACTTTTTTTCATGTACAGGAAAAGGATGGTTGGGATGAAACAGGTGCCCCCCAACACCGTGGTGTGCCACATCTCAGGATCACCAGCCCCTGGGGAAGGCAGTCAGTTGGTAAACAGATGAGAGGGCAATTGCAGGACGTTCTCATCTGGGTGAGGGTGTTTGTTCCTAGAGTGCTGGTGGGGGTGAGCAGCACCCCAGCACCCTTGGCACACCCACATGTCCTCTGCTGGGCTGAAATGATGTTTAACAAAGCCTCAGAGGAACCCCCCACCCTTGAGGAGTCCCCTCCCCCCATGCTGAGGAAGCAGAGGGTCAGGAGAGGGAGCCCAAAGTTGCAGCATGGGCAGGAAGTGGGGGTTGTACCTGTGCAGTAAAGCTGAGCAAGATTCCTCTCTGCATGTGGCAGTATCTTTAATGCTGGGGCCAAATCTTGGGTTTAAAACAAAGGCAAAAAGGAAAACTCTCCAAACATTCATAAGCCTTTTTAGAAAGCTTCAATTTAAGATGAACCACAAAGGAGGCACCTTGCCACTGGGACTGCACTGCTTTTAGCTGACCCCATATGTAATGACAACCCGAGCATGCTGATGAATGTTTTAATGCAGCCCTCTGGCCCCCAAGGCAACTTCCTCCTGTGAATGCCAGAGCCAGATCTCTGCAACAGCAAGCTTTAAATCTCGAAACACAAACTACCCTCCCATCTTATTAGAGAACCAAAGTATTCGCTGGGACACAGCAAACAGTAAATTGAATGCCCAAGTTAGGGGTAAGAGAGGCTATGTCTCTCTCTGCTGTGAGAGCACTCATGTTTGGGAAATGTCTTTAACTAATAGTGGGAGCACTTGGTCACGGCACAGTCTGCCTTCTGGCTTTTAATTAAACAATGATACAAAGAGGTTGTCCTTTGTACCACGTGCAGCAGAGAAGGCGCTGGCTCTGAAAAGCACCCCTGCCACTGCTGTCAGCTCCCATACAAGCACGTTGCACAGGAGGAGGCATCTGCTCCTCCTTCCATGGGAATTTATGAAGTTTAGACTGCATTGCAGTAGAGAAGACTCACTTCCAGTAGAAACAAGAAATAAAATACACTCTTTCCTTAGAGCAAACAGACCAAAACTGAAGCATGGGACAAAGTTAAAAAACCCCAACACGCACAACTTTGATGTATTTGATGCAGGAAATGACATGGTTTCTCTAGCTACGTTGCTATGAAATCTTAAGTGAAAGATTGCTTCCAGCAGAACACACTGATTAAATCTGAAGAGATTTAAGAAAAATTAACATTCCAAGTTCCAATTAATTTTCTGATTAAGAAGTCAAGATGGGTAAGGAATTGGGAGTGGCAGCTGAGATGCGTGTCTTTCTCCTTGATTGTGCTTCAGTTTATTAAAAAAGTTTTAAAAACCAAGGTACGGTAGAATAAAAGACAGGCCTTTGATGTATGTGATATGCCATAAACCAGAACCAGTCCTCCAGATTTTTGCTTGTCAGCTTTAAATTTATGAAACAGAGGCTGCCTTTGAATATAGTTAACATGATTACAGGTCTCTCTCTAACTGAATTTCTCTCTTAAAAGTAGCCTATATACATTGCTCCTTCTTCCTTTATGGTGTTAAAAAAAAAGGCCTGAAAGTTTTGAAAGCCATCACTTGCTACTTACCTCTTTTTCCTGGGATCCCAGACTTGTACAAAATCCTGTCCTTTTTTGCTAGAGAACTTTGTAGATGATCTTGGCTTCTCCACGAGGGTAGAAGGGTTTCCTTGCTCCTGTGGAAAAGTAGGAGAAAGGCAGTTCCTTAATAGAAGAGCCTTTCTTATAAACACTTTAGTAATAACCCAAACAGCAAAAATAGTCTAAACAAGAAACACTTCTGTGCACTGAGCGAGGATATTGAGCACTCGGCAGAAGTGAGCCCATATCAGCCATCCTCCAGCCACCCACAGAGCCTCCCAGAAGAGATGTGCCATTTCAGTGTTTAAAAACATTCAACTGAAAAGCAAAATCCTTTCTAAGATCTCCTTTACGTGTTAATAATCAAGCAGCCCATTATTTTTAAGGAACAGTGACTAGAAATCATTTCTGCAGAACCATGTTCCTAAGAAAATCTAAACCTACAGCAAAAAAAATTGACTGGAAAGGGGGAAAACAGCCAAACTTACCTGTGTCAAGGAATTTGAGATACCTCCCCATGCCCAGATCAGCCACACACAGATGCTAGAACAAGGGTTTACCTAAAAAATTGGGGTGGGGGGAAGTCACCCAGGACTAGAGTGAACTATACTGAGATTCCAATGTACTGCAGGTAGTGAAAACTGTCTAACCCCCTGAAGTTTGCAATCCTCATCTAAAGTACTGTATACTCTGTAAGTAAAACCTCCTGCCCCAGAAATCCAAGGGAAGGTGAAAGAACTCACTTGAAGGTTTGTCTCTTTGAAAAAGACCTGAGGGAAGGGAAAAAGGTCCATTTCAGGGCTCACAGAATAAGTGTATTTAGATACTCCTCCTTAAGAAAGGACCCAGACGCAAGGAAGGTTTGTGCCATACTTTTAATCCAGGTTCCCAGGAAAACTTGCTTACAGAAAGATGAGAAGATCTGAGGATCATTACTGCAGAGGATTCAGAGAAATTATCTCCTAATACGCAGTTGAAGAGGGAACTAGTCTTGGTCTCTCTTTGGCTTGAACCACTACTGAAATTTAATGCTGACAAATCAAAAAGGGATATATCCAGAATCCGTAACCCTGATAAAAATGGGAAATCTGTATCATCTTAATCAAAGGATATGCCACCCTGAGCTGGATCTGTGTCTTGTCCCTTGGCCTCATATGACTCCTGTGTGCTAGAGGTTAAGGGTTTGTTAAAGAATATCGGTTTTGATTAAGTGTCACATATGGTGTAAAACATCCTCTTTATCACTGGCAGTGAAGGTTGGGGGCCAGACAGTGCCTTTTAGTGAGCTTCTAATATAAATTAGGTGTCTTAGGTAATGGGTGGTTTTCAGACAGGATTGATCTTTCTATGGTCCAGTGAAAGTAGGTGTGTTTGGTGAGATGTCACAAAAGCGAGCTTCCTGGCACCTATACTAATGGGCTGGTTACCCCTTTTGGAGTAGGACTTGAAAAATGTAGCACAGGATTCCCCCCTCCCCCTTCTTAACTTTTTCATTTTCTTGATGTAATGGGCAAAGGTCTATATATCCTTTACTCCTTTGGTATTTCAGTCCTTGTATTTGCAGTATCACTCAGTGAATCTTAAGCCACTCATCCTTTTAGTCACTTACAGCTTCCTAAACTTGCATGAACTTAAAGATGAAGTGGTTATGAGTAGACTGGGTTACTTGCTATTTTTGTCAGTGTACAACCTTTAAAGAAAAAGGTATCAAGTACACCATCACCACCACAACCAAATGATTTCTATTCCCCATTAAGTCCTCCATGGAGACTTTGATGGCACAGAAACCTAGGAAGAACTGTAGAGATGTTAAACCCTAAGTTCCCCTGCCTCAAAAATAAGAGCAAACATGCATTTCTATAGACATCAAAACGTGTCTGTATTTTCCTCTTTATGAAGCAGAAATTCTCTCAGCTTTGTGCAAAGAGTGGCATGATCAAAAGCACAAACTGAGCACATGAGATCCAGAAGCTGTAATGCAGAGTCTAACCATGGACCTCAGGTAAAGAGGGTATATACAAAATAAACCTTTCCTTTATAGTTCATTGACACGTTGTAGTTAAAACTTCTGTGAAAAGTTTTCATGGGTTTATGAAGAAGTGAAAGCACAAATGTTGGTACTGCACGTTCATAAACCCATCTGCCGAACAAAATCCTCAAATCTTTAAACACATGAGAATATGTCACAAACATTTTCATATTTCATTACATTTACCACATACACACTCATCACTGGAGTACTGGTAAATATCTAATTTGTTAAAAATATTTAGATCATCAAGATACATAAATCTATTCTGATTCTGACCCAGAAAGGTTTCCTTGGACCTTGATTTAACTAACTAGGATAACAAAGACTTAGAGCATGAATACTCTTAATTTGCTTATAAAAACGTGTTTGGCTTTAGTCAAAGACTTAAGTGCATCTGTAACTCCAAGCACAGAACAGCTTCACAGGATACAGTGGTATCACTGTGACTAAAGTTGCATTTGCCTGAAAACCGTAACAAAACTGGCCTGAGATATGGCCTTCCACTTTGTTATTTCAGATATGAAGCATAAAAGCTCTTCTGTTAGCATGGGACACCTAGACAGCATTTTCTCTTTCCTATCTCAGGACCTCTTCTGCTTATTTTTGCTTATTTTCTCATTGTTATAATGAGGTAATTTTGTCAAAGTGCTTTTTAATATCTGTCTTATTAGAGACACTTTCAAAAAACCTGAATAACCAGTTGAGGTTTGGGGTTTTTAATATCATCAAAGGAAGTACACTTATTCTTACACCCCATGTTTGCAAACAAATTCCTAGTTGTCACCTCCTACATCCAAAGGGGACATGTGGAACCAGTAGTGTGACAGATGGGTATTTGTATGTGATGGTAAATCACATATTGAGACAAGAAAACAGAATTTTTTCTTGTGAGGGTGCTTGGTGGGGACTCCTGAGGGAACCAACAGGCAGGCACAGGCACTGGGGTCCTCAGACAGGCCTCCAGCAAGGTTCAGGCACCAAATTGCCTTTGGCCTCATGTGCTGGTCTTTGAGCCCCAAAAAGAAAACAAGCTCTCTTATTTTGAAGGTGCACACCCTGACTGTCAGTATCTCTTGATTTCTAATGCATTTAAAGATATTTTGTCCCAAATGAAGACATCAAATGGAATACAAATAACATACGTATTCTTACTGATTGCTAGAAATAATCCACGAGTAAGATACAATTTGACATAGTATTAAAATGCAAGTCATGCAAATAGAGCTCCACTGCCTTTGAAAGCAGAGCTACTAATTTCAGGGTGAACATACTCATCTCAGAGTGGCTGCAATGCCAATGCCCTCCCAAATCACTCCAGGAGCTTACTTAGGAGATAAACATGCATTTTATGAGCCTGTCTTACATGACATCTCATGTTATCCCTCACGGAGGAACTAAAAAATGTTTCAAAACTGCAGTTTGCCAAAATAAGTCATTTACCCATCAGAAACACTCCCCATCCTGCAGGAACAGCAGCCCAGCAGCAGAGTCCCTGTGATGCTGAGTGCCACTTAGCTTTGCCAACTGGCTGCCATTGGGACCATGCCATCAGGAGCACGCAGGATACTTAGGATCAGATTTGGAAGAGCTGATGCCAGCAGCAGGGGAGGTAGGCAGATCCACTGCATCAGAAGCTTCCTGAGCCCTGGCAGGACTGCTTTGGATTGCTTCCTGTGACTCTCATCACTATCCTAACTTCTTGTATTTTTTTTTCAATGGCTCAGACACAATTTCAAGGTGCTCCTATATCCTCGTTACATGTTACATGTTAGCACAGCCTAGTTTGTCACAGAAGCACCCCTTCCCACTGGCGGAATGGAAGGGGGTGGTGGGATGGAACTCAGCCATGCCATGCTCACTACTCCTCTCCCAGGCACTGGGTTGGGGACTGGTACAGAGGTTGCTGTGCCTTCAAGAGGTTGCTGGTCAAGTTCTGCATCCTTTCCAAAGGTACTTTCTCACAGTCAGGGAATTACCGAGCAAGAAATACTGAATATTTCCACTGAAATTATTCTGGCTCTGTGTATCAGCAGGACAGGAGTAAACAGGCCTTGCAGCCCCATTTATCCAGCGGAGAAGGAAGTTTGCAAAGGACTTACCTTACAGATCAGGATGGCAGCAGCATCCCAGCGGCGCTTTCTGGATTGCCTTGCCATCCTCTTTCCCACAGACATCTTGACACCCCTGTGTGGGATCACGAGGAGCACACAACAGGATTCAGCTACTAGCAGTTCATTTCCTCTGTTCCACAGCAACATTACTACAAAGATAAATAATGAAGATACATCACTGCTGAAAGAAGGATTATAGAAATATGGGAGACTCTAAACCTTATTCCACATACGGAGATTTTGTGTCTCCCTTGTGTTATTCAGATGGGCAGAGAGAACAAGTGCTAGAAAGGTAATGTTGAATACAAGTTTCCTGTAGGATCGGTTCTATATTTATCACTCTCTTTTTTGTGCTGATGCAAACATAAACTAATGGAAGTCATGACCAAAAAAAAGTGTTTGGATTTCTGAGATTTCCCCTTTCGTCCTGTGACCATCAAATGGTGGGCTGATCCCCTGGTGAGCTGGCTGCCCTTGCCTGAAGTGTGAACAAGGGGAGGTCCATTCTGTTTGGAGATGAGGCATGGAGAGAGGGGAAAATTTAGGGCCTATTGCTGTGAGTAGTTCATGGGGCCTTGCAGGTGGTCCTGGTTAAATGTACAATAGCATGTCCTACTTGAAAGGCCAACCTACTTTAACGTCAACGCAGCCCAAAAAAGGGTAAGTGTTAAATGCAGTTTGATACCCCATCAATTCTACATATCCTTGTGAAGGGGCTCTCCTGCAGCCTTTACCAGTGCAAAATTGCCCTGTGCAGAAGAGGCTTTTCCAGGGTTTGACAGTTTCCTCTTTGTGAATGGAGGAGAGGAAAAATATGACCAAAACACCTTGACCTTTAAAGAACAATGTTGTCAAAATCAAGGGACAATTTTCACAGAATGGAGTGTTTAATTGCTCACTGTTCTCCCTGAGCACAAGGTCCCCAATTACTACTCTGCACCCACTTTGCTTTTATTAATTTCTAATTCCTATTGGTCTTTATCCATTAGATGGGAGAAGAGAGGGTTTCATGTGCTGTGTTACAGATCCACCTCTGCTGTGGAGACAGAACAGAGGCCGTCCCCACTCCCACAGGAGCCCTGGCAGCCCAGTCCAATCCCCAGGTGTCAAGCCTGAAGCACCGTCACACACGAGGCCTTTCTGAGCTGCATTTCAGCATCTCTGCTCCCTCAGGAACTCATGGTGCTTTGTGCCACCCCGGGGTGTGCTGAGCTTTGCCTGAGGCTCCCGTGGTGGCTGGTGACAGATGAGCTTGACAGCCTGCTCAGTCCAGGTGAATGAGCATTACCTCGCCTGCAAGTGCAGGCGCTAAGTAAATCTCATTCCTAATCCAAATCGCTTTTGATAAGAACAAAAGCTGCGTGCAAATGAATATTTCCATCTTATTTCAAATTCTAGGTTTCAACTGCAATATTAATGCTATTTTACAGTGTAATTTACTTGTAATAATATATCATTATTGCCATTTTACAGTTTTCTCTTAAAGTAGTAAAGAAAATGTTTTAAAAGGCACAAATAGCTGCAGCACAAATCTCCATTCAGCCTAAGAATCTGTGCTCTCCCATCAGAATGGCAAGTAATTGAAAACAATGACAGCCCCAATGGGCCAAACACTCCAGTCATTAACGCATTTTTATTTTGGAATAAAAGAGCGTGCTTACAGCTTTTTACTCAAATAGTAAATATAAATTAAACATTTCTCTTCCTTTCCCAGAATGCCATTTGCCAGTGAAGCCAGGGCTGACCACAAACATTTTCCACAAGCACATCTCAAACCAGCACACTGGGTTTACACACCGAGACTCCCCAAGGTGAAGGGTTTCCTGCAACACAGCTCATAAAAGGCGGCCTGCAATAGGAGAAGTGGCCTTACCTGGTGACAAGTTCCTGATACCCTGGTGACTGTACTGCTGGGTTGGTAGGAATTCAAAAGCCAGGCTGTGTACAAAGGGATGGAGGTGTCACAAGAAGGCAACATCACTTAATGGAGAAGACGTATGTCCTACATGTAACTGTAAACCAGTTATGTTTCCATCTCTCCTATATATCTGTGGATGAAAACTGATGCACTATTAGTACTCTTGCTGACTGAGGGGAACCAAAGACTGTCAAAGACTTCTCGTCCTCCTCCAGAAGGATTCCCACCACTCTTCTCCCATAACAACACTCCACAGACTGACGGGATCAAGGCTATTTGAGATCCGAGTGGTCAGGAGGGTGTAGGTTACACATCAAACTGTCTCCTGCAGGCTGAGGGTTTATCCCAGTAGTGACTATTTTTCAGCAGCTGTGAGATTTATACGGCATTTCCAAAAATATGATTTCTCAGTGTGATCTCTGTCTGAATTTGGCACAAAAATATTTAATGGCTGGCAAAACATTAGTAAATAAAAGCAGATCAAGATGATGTTGTTACAATAACAGATTACATTACTATTCCCTGTCCTTAGGAAAACCCTGATTAGACCAAGATCCTCATGGGGTCTTATGAATAAGTCAGGAAGGGGCTCTAATGACCCCACGTGAGAGTGTACGAGCTGCAGCGCAGCCAGCGAGGTGCCAGGTGCCTCTCAGAAGCAGGCACTAGTCTGGATGACTAACAGCAGTTATCACAGAGGGGTTGTTGATTTTCTTTAATAATTTGGGACAGATTTTCTGCTGATATAAAATAGTACTGCTCTATTGAAGCCAAGAGAATGCTGGAAATTTATAACAGCAAAAACTGACCCTTAATCTATTTTTAATCCCTTTATTAGTCATTATCTTTTTGGAGAATTGTACCTCAGTCTGAATACTCCCCACTACAGGGACAAGCAACAGACTTTCTTGTTAATCAGTGTATGGGAAACTCCAATAGCTGAAGTACCCTTCCACCTTTGCAAGCGCACCTAGCATTGATTGCTGATCTTATATCTTGAAATGCATAATTACTGAACTAAGAGAAAATTACTTTTTGCTTGTGAGTGTCAGGACAGCTCTGAATCCATGAATGACTCACCCTCAGGCACTGGTGTTTAATTTATGAGTTATTTATCTCCTTGCACACACCCCAGCACAAACAATTATACTTAGTAATTTGTTGATCTTATCAAGGCTGTTTGATGTTAGTATTGCTACCTCCAATAATGCTGTGCTTTGAAACTTAAACAGGATTTATAACCAAATTTGGATACTTAGCACATGATTCATATTACAGTGAAATTTAACTCTTCAGCAACTAGAAGGTTTTGTGTGCAATTTTCAAAGTATGTTTTGCTGACAAATTTGGCAAGTTGGACCTTCATCAGCATGAAAGCCCCTGATTAGAGTTAGAGCTAGTTCTGTCCTTACACAGCATGGGTGAGTGTTCGGAGCAGAGGACAAGGGAGCAGAGCGGGTCCCTGTCCTAGGCCAGAGAAAGAGCATCACTTCCATCTGCCCTGTCCATGCTTGGGGTTATCTGCAGTGGCCTGGTACAGTCAAAACATCCGACCTTCACAGACCAATCTGCAGTGTCCTCCCTCAGAGCCTGTACTGCTGCTCTGGCTTGCTCCTGGGAATCTTTTTATGTGGGCAACAGCCTTCCTCATTACTGAGCAAGGACTTTATTAACCTTTAAACTATTATATGTTTACTGTAAATCAAGCTCTATGAACCCCTTTGCACAATGTAACTCTCTGTTGTCAGGTGCAGGTACCAAACCTGGGGCCACACTCGTTTACCTCATCCTGGTTTTCAGGTGCAGGCAGTTCCTCTGCACCCATGGCCATGTGGTGGTGAAGGTCATCACAAATGGGTTTCCAAAATCACCCTCGTAAACCTTGTTGCCTTCCCCTTGCATGCTGCTATGATCATTAGGCTCCCCAAAATACAGCAAGTGAACCTCGTATAAGAGGTACAAGCAGCGCAGGGATTTCACAGAATCACAGAGTGGTTTGGGTTGGCAGAGATCTTAAAGATCATCCAGTTCCAATCCCCCTCCATTAGGGCAGGGACACCTTCCATTAGATCAGGTTGCTCAAAGCCCCATCCAACCTGGCCTTCAACACTTCCAGGGATGGGGCATCCATGTCCTTGTAAAAATAGTTTCAGTCTGCCATTTTAAGTCCAGGCTCGAGTTAGCTGTACCTTCAGGCCTGGTGGCACTGCCGTGGGTGAGGCAGGGGGTCTCTGCCTGTGGCTGTGGTGGTGGGAGCTGTGCAGCCAGTGCACACTCAGCTCTACTTGAGCTGCAGGGTCTGGGTCACTGGGGATGAAAACACAGTCAACATAGAGCAGTACTTTTACCATTACCAAAAATTCCCTTTTTCCCTTACCAAAATAGCCCTTGATATGTTGTGTTTGTCTAAACACAAACACCCCTATATAATCTTAGGCTTTTCAATTCCCCTGTTGCGTAGAGTTCCTGCCCCACAGGGCCCAGCAGTGCCAAAGCCAAAGTCCTTCCCTTCCCACAGCAGCAGCAGAGCTGGCAGGGACAGGAAACTCGCATGTTCCTGCTCAGCCAGCCCAGGGCTGTTGGTCCACTTACCTTTCCAAGACTCAGGTGCACGTATTTTGTTAACTTACACATCCCACGTAGCCTTGCAACAGCTGCAGATTAGATTTTCTGCGTGGTTTATGAAGTTTTTCTGTGCCGAGCACACATATTTTGCATGTAGAAAATAAAACGCTGCAGGCACTCTGTAACTGCAGAGAGCCATAATGAGCTCTGATGGGCAGGCACCTACCCAATCACTGCTTCCTGACAGCAAGCACACACATGTAACCTATTTACAATATGCAACACGCTGCCACATGTGTCTATTCCAATGGATCAGGAAGGGGCACTACCTGTAGACAGAAGCCAAGAAATAACTGTTTCAAAGGCAGCCTTGAAATGCAGAATTTAGTTTAAAACTTTCAAAGCCCAACCAGCTATTTCAATCCACAGGGATAGTGTGATGAATAGCATCACTTTGAGTATTATTATTTATTTTCTTCCAAAGCCTCTAGTGTTTTTTTCTAATTGAAGTGAAATGGTGGATTAGCATAATCAAACATATGGAATTAGTATGGGGGGAGTAAAAACTAAAATAAGTGAATATTAGTTTCAAACAATTACACACATTTAATGACTTTCCCTGCTTCATCCTCTGTGAGTTGAATTCATGTGTGGAGAGATATGGTAAAATTTAGCTAATATTCTTTAAACTGCAAACCTTGCCACAAGCACTGATCTTTCAAAATGCAGTTTTACAGTCCTACCCTGCAGCTGGTAGAATAACTGCTTAGAGCTTAAAGAACCTGGTGTAACAGGCCATAAAGCACCCCTGCCGACCGCCTCAGTGTGGACCAACTGTGCTTTGCAAGGACAGTTTTAACAGGCCTGGCAGCCACAAGAACATAAAACACTGCACTGAGAACTCACCTTCCTGGTGCATGTGAAGCTACAAGGGTGATTTGCCAGCTTGCTGGTGCAGAGGCAGGAGGAGAGCACTGTCACAGGGCTGAATGCCTGAGGACACACGTCCTCAGCAGAGCTGCCCCTGCCCACAGCAGGCACTGCTGGGCAACAGCATCAATAAAGCGCCAGGAGGTGTTCAGAGAAGCTATCCCAGCTACAGTGCAGCCACTGCAGCCGTAAGTCTGTTCTGTGGGAAAAGAGGAAGGAAAATAGGGCTTACAACATGGTGTTTTTGAAGAAGTCTGGCATACAGACTTCTTGACAGGCCCTGTGATCTGGGAAGAGATCAGGGTGAACTTGGATGATGAAGGGGGGAAGGGAGATGGAAAACTGCAGCAGGTAAGAAAGGACCTTGAGGAAAAGGAAATTTAAAACAATTACAATAATGCTATCAAGCCTCTACAGGGCTGAACACAGTAAATGAAATAACAAATAGACGTGACATTAAGAAAATACTTACAATACTTTTTTCTCAAGTAAAGATTTTAAATAAAATGCAGAACCAGGAAGGACATTAAAGAGATCATTCTCTTTACTGGTGTTTGAGGATAGCCTTTGAAGAAAAGTTGCTTTGGAGAGGAGGCAAGAAAGGTGGTCATGGGTCAGATCAGAGGCCCAGCCAGTCCAGCATCCCAATTTTTGACAGTGCTTGACAGAGACAAGATGTACATAGTAGTCTCTTCCCAGCATTCAGCAATTCATGACTTAAGCGCACTCAAAGTGCAGAGGTTGTATTTCTTTTTTAACAGGGTATTTCTTTCCCAACCAACCCCATTTTTCTTTCCCCCTCCATAGCTTTGCCTGAGCGTTTTTGAATGCTTGCAACCTTCAGCATTCACATCATCTTGTGGCAAGAAGTGCACAGCTGAAACCATGTGAAATAAGTATTTGTTTTAGCCTGCCACCCACACCAGCCTGAATTTATGAAGGCACAGAAAGCCTTCAGTCCATTGTGGAATTTTCTGACTCCAAAGATGCTCAAACGGCAGCCAAGAGATGGCCAGCTATACCTGGGTGCCTCTCATCCTGTTGAAGGGTTTACTTCAGTTTTCCAACAGCTGGATAAACACACCAGAGTTTCAGATAGTTAGTGACTCTTTCTAGTTCATCACTGACCACGGAGCACACTGTCTGTTTTACTTTAGGTAACATACTTGGAAACAAAACATTGTATTTTATCTGTTACATTAAGCCACGCAGAAAGCCCAAGCCTGCTTCCTGTGTGCTGTTCTAAGACAGACTTACTAGGACAGAAAATTATATCCTAGACAAGAGGTACCTGTGGGTACAAAAAGTCTTCAAAATTAAAATTTGTTTTTCTTTGTGCTTCTTAATGGCCTGAAATGTCACATCTTGGGGTGCCTCCAAGCACATCACCTTGATATAGCTATTGATGCTGCCAAAAAAAGTCGGCAATAAGCCCTTATGTGTCTACAGCAATATTTCTCTTTGACCAGAAACACACCTTTAAAAGTGAATATCCTTATCACACCTCTTCACACACACACACACTCCCTGCCCTGCATTGCACGGGACTCTCACAGCAGACAAACTGGTTATCCCTTGAGTACCACACAGCAAACTTGAGACTGAAGTGGAAAATGCCCTCTAACTCCTCATGGGACCAGCCTGCAACCAGTCCAAGGTACTGCTCCAATACATGCCATGGGGACATCAAGTCCCCTATGCCAACAGTTTCACTCTCCAGATCCATTCCTACAGAGTCAACCCAAGGGGCAGTGCAGGCACAGCCACTTTCACCAGCATCTCCACATCACTGTCAGGCACTCTCTTTGGTTGCAGAAACAACATTTCTTCTTCTACTCACTGCCACCATGGCAGTGGCAGTGAAAAGCGTGCAGGCAGATTTCATGGGTGTTTTCTTAAACAGCAAATGTGAGTAGAACAGATACACTGCACCTGACAGGAGTCACCTGTGCAGGTTGGATTGCATAAATAATGTGTGCCTGGCTTATGTTAAATCACAGTTCTATTTAAAACAGAGTGCTTGACACTTGCTACATACATCTACAAATTTTAGGAGTTGTACATCTTGAATGCAAAGACCCACTGAGGAGAAACAAGCTGCACGTATTTAACATGGCAGTTGTCACAAGTCACCAGTGATAGAAGTAACGGAGCTTATCAGATTATTCTTTCTTTTACTAAAACTTGGGTTTATTCTGGAATAATTGATTAGCTTCAGTAGTTAAAAGAACATTAGTTAAAACAGCTGAAAAGATTAACTATTCAGGCAAATTAATTAACTGAAACATAAAATGTTATAGAACACATATTTTTTAAGGTGTGGTAAATATTTTAAGTTCATTTTCTATTTTCAGAATACTGTAGTAACTTCAAAAACCCTATCTACCAAGAATGCCTTAGTTTGATTTTTAATTATTTTTATTTTTAGAACAGGTATCATGTGTGTATCATGAAGTACACACATTCAAATTGAGGTAATTTGGGAGCATGGGAATATTTATGAACTCAGAACATATTTCCGACAGGACAAGAGAACACGTTTCAGTGGGTATCAGTGCAGTAAAGAGGTTACTTCTCTTTCAGCAGCACATATACTCCACTTCTCACTCATCTTTCATTGCGTCTAAAACCCAGCATGAGCCCTTCTCTGTTACTAGCACCTTGCTGACTTCCAAGAGAAACAGGTAGGCTCTGTTTTCTTTTGGATTTGACTTTTAACACAAGATTTGATGGTCCTAATCTTTTCTCAATTATGTAACATCAAAATAACGCCAGGAACAAATACTAGCCACACCAGGGAGACGACACAAAAGAGAATTTCAAGGGTTCCAAAACATCTGAAGCTCTAATTTCTCTGCTTTACAATTCTCTCCCCCCCTCCTGCCACCATGAAAAAAGGAGATGCTCTTTAAAACAAAATCAACAACTACGTATTGAAGTCATCTGCCCTCCCTCTTTCTCTTCAGTGCAATTAAAGGCATGATGCCAACTTTTCAACAATGTGGCTCGTGGCTCTGGCTGAACCATGTCTTACTCTCTCAGAAATGAGCAATGAAGCTCAAAGGCAGCATCTCAAGGGAAGCCTCAGAGCAGGATGTGACCAGTGCTCCCACTGTCTTACACACAGAGTGGGTGTTAGCAACAGGCAATTGCCTTCTCAAAGTTTATAGCAAGCGAATTTATCACAGTGACACAAGAGGCCTGGCACACCAACAGGCTATAGGTAACAACAGCATCTCTCCCAGCCCTGACTCCACTGAACCTGTAGATGAAACCCCAGGCACACAGGCACTCAGAAAAGGCCAGGCTAAATACACTAAACAGAGTGAGTAAAGGCAGTTCTACACCTCACATTAAAAGTACAAACTTGGTTTTATTTTTGCCAACACCTTATTTTCCTATGTTACCCAAAGTGACCAGCTCTCCTTCATGGTTAAAAGTAAAGGGGTAAAGAAGTACTCACAGCTGCAACCTCATTTCAACAGAACAACTTACCTACCCAGCACAGCGTGACCTCTCCCTTCACAGCACTATCTGTGTCACCCTCCGTTGACCTGAAAACCAGACCTGGGAGGACAACACGCAACATCAGGCACCACTGCTCCAGCCTCAATGATTTATTAATTTCAAGGCAAGAGCGAAACACTCTTTCAAAATCATTTGAACAAAAAATCTTCAGTCTCACAGATAACATGATTTTTCTACATGTATTTCCTCTCTCCAGTAAAAATTATTTATGATGCCATCATTCTTATTATCATTATTATCATCTTGCAGTGAATGTCCATCTACAAATTCATTAACTTTTTTGAGACAAATCACTGGCATCCTAATCTTCTGATTCCTATGAAAGACTCACTTTCAAGATACAATTGCAGCTGCCCCACACTGCCAGTTACTGTATCATACACGTCTTAAAATTCTGTAATCAGCATCCACCAGGTGCCGTATCGCATTCAGCACACCACAGTCAGTCAATACAGACATCCCCAAACACACCAAGGCTGGTTTTGTCAAATGTTTTATTGAGTGTAGACATCTGGAGTACTGTAAAACATGCATTATCTGTAGATTCAAAAAGGAGCAAGCCACATTGTCCTCACTGTCAAACGTGTCAGGCTTGGCATACATGATGGAGATTAATGAAGTATCATGAGAGTAATATGGTTCCCGAAAAGCTCCTACAATTTGGAGTAGGGTCTTAATCGTTTGAAATGCAAAGCTGTTCACATTTAGTGAACTTGCATGTTCGCTGGAGGTGCCATATTTTAATTCAAAACAAACAAGAATAATTTCACTGGGGGGAGGGGAGGTTCCCTAGGTAGAAACTGTATGCTTTTTGTTTCCAGATATTCCATCCCAAATAAAAATTCATATGCTTTTTGAAGCAACACAGTTTATTTCTGAGTGTACAACATCTGATATTCATTTCTTCTTGGGTTGCTGAGGTGTATTAAATTTAAAGAAGATAATATCTCCATCCTCCACAATGTAATTTCTGCCTTGTTGTCTGTATTTTCCAGCAGCCTGTAAATGGAACAGACAAAAGGAAAATGGGTTATTTCATTAGACATTTTACAGTCTTTTCAAATGGCAATTATTTAAATACATTTTGGTAAAGAAATGGTACTACTTCAGCTTCAGAGATTGACAGTCACAATACTCCTCAGTTTGACATCATTTGGTTTTACGTACATATAAAATATATATACAAAAGTAATTTAACCTCCGCTGGATCTGTAGTGCTTAAAATGCATCTGCATTATATAGTGGCAAACCCTGTAAACCCTGGCAAGTCTTAAGATCAAGGACACTAAAACAGCTCAATTTTTTTTCCCTGGCTTTCTTTTTCTTCATCTGAAAATGCTGCAGATGGGAAACAGTGTCGGCAGGAATCTAAAACAGTGTTGCTAGAAAGGGTGATCAGCAACAGTCTGCACAGCTTTTGAACTGATACCTGAACCCCTTTCGAGCGGCTGGACGAGAGAGCACTGTCAAAACTAACGATGGGAACACGGTGCAAAAGTCTCAACTGCACATGCCTCGTGCTTCGAGTGCAGCTCTCTTGTCTGCTTGTGCCCAGATAATGAAGGGCTGAGGAGCACAAAATGCAGGCTCAGTTTTTTTGTCAGAAATCTTCTTCAGAAGAAATTTGCTTCAGAAGGATAGATAGAAGGGCAGATAGACTGTGAAACCAGGATACAGGAGAAGGCATAAGGACCAAAGACATGAAAAGGAAATTCGTTATGAAAATGCTGTACTTGAGGAGAGCAGAAAATAGGCAAGGAATGTATTAAGTATTAGTGCTCTCTGCATTAGAATTTATTCTTATATTTTTCTACCATTATCTTGCTGTAATTAAACCTACTATTACCGAAGCTGTGGCATTAGGACTGACAGGCTGGGCGGGAGGTGGTCTGTTGAAGCATTTATCTTAAAAAGTGTCTACAATATGGAAAAGTTGAGAGCTTCTGCTTTAGTTCAATAACCATTCTTGTTTTGAAGTTTTCTCTTGCAGGAGAAAGTGCTTCCATGCAAGACCTCACTGTGCCATTATTCTCAATGACACTATCACAGTGGTGGCATGCTAAGATCCCATTACAGGAAAGCTGTTAACTAATGACCTTAGTTGCTGTAGAACAGATCAGATTAATGGTACACAGTTAACTTAGACACCTTTCTTTCACGAAACCTGCTCTGCAAGGAAACGTATTTCCCCATATTGCTGTCTAGAAACGTAGAGGCTCGACAACCTTTTTGCTGCCATTCCTTATTTAAACATTGTCCCCAGTGATGCCAGCATATGGAAAACTGCAGCTCAGATAACCTCAACAATAAATATATAGTGAAATAGTAATTGACCTTACCCCATATGATACCACTGGTAAACCTTGAAAATGTTTTTGTATTTCCCCTGGAAATCTGTTTAGACTGTAAAAGATTTCCTTTCAAGTTCTTTCCTTTGAAGATTCTAATAATGCTCAAAGTCAAGAGTAATTAGACTAATTGATGGCATAAACACTAATAAAACAGTGCTGTAAAAATCATCAGCAAGTGTAAGCTGCAGGCACAGGTACAGAGACATTTTATAGTTGAATACATTTATTACTCATAAATGTTTGTAGAAAAAAGTGGCCTCCACAAACTAACAACACAGATTTTTTTTAGCAGAGTAGTGCATCCTGTCAAAGTGGCATAGACTTCTTTAATTAAATACATTTTGACACACTAATGTAAGTTTATGTATTTTTGTTACCAGTTTACAGTTAATTAAAAGTGACAGTGTTCCTTTAAATTCTCTAGAGACCATTTAATCCATTTCCATTGCTATCAGAAACACTGGTTGAAAAAATCAATACCCATTTGTGAATCTTGAGTATGTATTAAACAAGACACGTCTAACCAGTTCATTTGCACTTGAAAGCAGCCATCTGTAGAAGCCAGCTTTGCCTAAGCAGATATGATTGCTAATAATGTGATATCCCTGTAGACTACAAAGCCCACACAGAGCTATTCAGTGTATAGTTCACAGCGCTGGCATTAAATTAGTGATGCTGTACTGGTGTTAAACACACACAAAATCAAACTTAAAAATCGATCAACTTGATAACACACAAAGCAGCAACTCCCATTACCACTGTTATTTCAGTTGACTCCTCAAAGCTCCTAAATTTAATTTTGAAATTTACCATCAATATAAAAGTAATTAGTATTGTGTATGGCACAAAACATTGTATTAAATGCAAATTAGAAAAGACCAGAGGAGTATGACACTTTATTCTAAGAACAAGGTTTTTTTCTAACCTTGATTTTAAAACTGAGTAACAAATGCAAATATGCTTGTTTTACAGATACTTTGTAACAATAAAAATTTAATCATTAAATATAATTTGAGCATGGATGCTTGATTTTTAGAATCTCACATTGTGAAAAGCAAATAAAAATACACAAGCAAAATACTGATTAATTTAACAGGTGTTAATTGATGCAGCTTCTCAGGGAAAACATTCATATTCCAGCATCAAAAACTGTTGCTGGCAAAATTTGAATCAGTTACATAAAGTGGTTTCTGACTGCAGAATATTAGATTTATTTATAGCTGTGGTTTCACTTTACAGCTACAACTCTACTTCCCTTTTCATAAAGCAGTTCACATGTCGCAACGAACCAATTATACGGGATTTTTTTCCCTCACTTCCTGGGGTTCAAACAAACCTATTAAAGTCCCGCTGCTCAGTATGATCTTCCTTAGTGATACCACTGAGAATAGGCTGAATTTGAAATCATAGTTTTGCATACCTTTCAAGCTATCAAATAGCAAACAATAAAGCCGAACCTTTTAAATTCTTTAACACATTATAGTGTGCAGGAACCTTCAAATACTGAGATTGAGTAAATCAAACTAATGTGCTTTGTAATTGCAATTTTCTAAAATACAAATCTTAAGAAAACGTCAAAAATGCCAAACGAGAAATCAAATGGGTAGGAAATACAGGGAAGTTTCTCTGCTTAAAGAAGGTGGATATAATGCATTAACAACGCAGAGAAGAACAGCTTCTCTTATAACATTTATTTGCCATGTACAAGTTAATTTCATACTTAATAACTTCAAATCAGATATAATTTGTCAGCTCTAAAAGGGCACAAGTTTGGGCACCCGAGCAGTCTCTGCCCTCTAGTGTTGAGAAAGCAGATAAAACTCTTCTCAATACAAGTGTAACCACAAAGAACTGTGAGCTCAAGAAAAAAGTTTTTCATTAAATATCTTCACTGTCTATTCAGCAGACAGTAGCCGGGAAAACTCACCTATCATATTTTGTGGACTATATACAACTATTACTTTCACCCTGAATGATCAAAGTAAGGCATGGCATAATTTTGAGTAAGATATCCAAGGGCAATTGAATTAAACACTGAAATGGTTAATTTTATGATCCTAATTATGCTTATCAGAGCCTAGAAGTGGAACCCACTAATACTGAAAAAACAAGGTATGTTTTTATAATGCAATATTTTCTTAACCATTTGCATCTGACATTTATGAAATCTTTATTCCAAACTCAAAACAAGATGACATTATTAGAAGAAACAAATTTTCTGCATTTCTAGCATTTCCTTTCAGAAGTGATTAAAAAGTCTGCTCGTTCATCTTAAAAATCTGATTTTCCAGGAACAAGCCAAATTTAAAGCTTACTAAATTCTGAACAGCAACATGTAAAGAGAGAAAAAACCCCAACACACTAGCATAGCATTTGGTCTTGTGCTGATATTCAGTCCATTAACTGTCATATCTTGGATACTGAAACAGTGGCATTCCTGTCCAGTCAGTTGGTGCATTTGAACTCTTTCTTAAGCAAAAGATGAAAACAGATTTTGGTCTATTGCTAGAGGTGACTGTAAAGATTCGCTTAGCATTAAGAACTTCTTCCCAGTGAAAAACAGAGTTGAAATGGAAAAATGGCACATGTGGAAGAGGGGAGTAGAAAAAACGGGGAGCTCACCTTGACAGCAGCCTCTGAACCTCCTTCTTTAAAATCTTCATATTTCATTACTTCAGCCATAATGAATCCCTTTTCAAAATCTGTGTGAATCTTCCCTGCTGCCTGAGGAGCCTTCGTCCCTTTCTGTCAAAGGAGAGACCGGAAGAAAATTAATTGCATTTAAGAAGATTGATTGCAGGGAAGAGGTTTCTCCTTTTTTATACGCTTTCAAGATCTGCTGAAACTTTGTTTCGTATCAGCTAAAACGTCAGGTGTACAGCTGGGTGATCCTCAATACTGGGACACACAGACAGACGCCTTCGTCACAGATAAACCAACTGATATTAAAGAGCAGCAGCTTTGTTTTTCCTAATAGGGACCAACAGTAGCATTGATTTTAGAAGCTATGATTGTGTTTCATTGTGAGATTCACTTCGATCCCTAGCTTTTCACACAGAAAGATTTTTAAACAACTTTAAAATGTGAATTACTCAGGACTTTTACTTACATCCAAATAATTTCAATTAAATGATAACATTCACTGGCAAACCAAATTTGCACTGAGAAATGATTTATGGATCTCAAGCCCTATATATTAGCTTATTTTTATTTCAAAATAATTTTATTAAGTTTGATATAGAACAACCTGAGTATTCTTACCAAAACGTCAACAGCTGAATCACTACAAAATAAAAAATCACAGGCACCTATAAGATAATTTAAGTTTATGCAGAGAGGAGAATGCATTATAACTGCATTCTTCAAATTACAAGGACATACATTCTGTGCACATACAACCATGGAGAGAAATTTGAGAAATAATGGTGACCTAAAGGCTGCTTAATAAAGCATGTTAAAGTGCTAAGGAGTCTGACACTGTAAAGCACAGTTTTTACAATAAAAGATGTATTGGGTTAATATGGCTACTCACTGATGCTTACCTGACTAAATATCTTTGCACATTAAATCAAAGATACTTACAATCAGTCTTAAGATAAACCAGCTTTCAAATTTTCTAATAAAGAGCAAGCATTTCTCCTACTGAAAACAGTGGAGTTTCACAATGGGCTTTTAAAACTACAGCAGGATTCAGAAAAACAAAACTTCTGCTTTTATATTATTTTGGTAGCTATTTCAGGGACTTTAGCTAGCAGTTATCATGTAAAAGAGAGGAGGAAACTAAAAAAAAAAAAAAAGAAAAAAAGAAAATAAGTTTAATGGGCTAAAACACATACACAAACATCTGTAGCAGTACTATTAAAAATATAAATTTACAGGAAATTATGTTGATTAATGAAAACAAATTAATTCCATTGAATGAAATTAAGTACAGCACTGAAATTCATTGCACAGCACTACATACACTGATGCAAACAATAAAAGCTGAAAGACAGAGCTGCATCTCCAGAAGTTGACATTACTGTAATTTTTAAGAGTTTGTAACTACATGCATTTCAAAATATTTTTCAATATTGATCTTTATATTATAACATATTTACATTCAAAGGCAAACCACTACAGCTCAGCTCTTACTGTCCTCTGGGAATAAATTAGTTGATCTCTATGGCTATAATCATCCTACATCAATATTTAAAATACATAATATCATTTTCAGCATTAAGTAAGTTCCTAGATAAACATATAAAACTACCAAAATAAACTAGGTCTAAATAGTATAGTCAGTAAAAGACCTGAATTACTGTATACTGATTTTAGGTTTTTGAGCCCAGCTGTGTATCCATGAGGAATATAATGACGTTATATTGCTTTTATTGCTGAAAATGTAATCCGAGCAAAGCAAAGGAGGAATGAACCATCCGCAACCCAAACAAACTTAGTGAATACAAAATGAAAAGCAACATCAATTTCACTGCAGACAAACCCAGTCACACAGATTAAGCAAGCACAATACTGGTACGTCTTATCTCTGACCACAGGAGGAGGGTAGACAGATTCTACAGGATGAAGAAATTCAGACTATGTAATAGGCAGAATCAATTGTTACCTGCCTCAATCAATGCAGCTCCACTTTCACTGTTCAGCAGCTCACAAATAATTAAAGTTATCCTGGACAAAAACCTCATCTGTAATGACTAGCTAACCGCCACCATGACAAACTTCAAAGTCAGTGATATCAATCTGAATTCAATAGTGTGGAACTGGATATAGCTGATGAATAAGTATGAATCTTACCCTGATGGTCCATGCACGTACTTCATCTGGGCCTGCAGTGAAAAAGTATTCTAGTTGGAGTGCTGCATATCCAGCCTTAATGATCTTTGCTAAAGCACTGAAAAAAAAAAAAAAAAGGAAAGAATCCAATTCATTCAGCATATACACATAAAACAGCTAAATGCGCCAAGTAATCAATTTACGTGGAAAGACACCACATACTTGGAAGATACTCAGTCTACTTTTTAAGCACACTCAAAATGTCTACTTTTTTAGCAATAATTACAGTAGCCTTTTACTTTGAACTCTCTTCAGAAGAACTACTTTTTTACTGCAGAATCATAAAGATAGTATTTTGATTTGTTTATTTGGCAGACTACAGAAATATGGGATAAATATAAATCACTCCATCAGGCAGCACTTTCGGTCTCATGCAATTTTCAGGACTCCAGGTCATGAGAGCATATCTGTTTGACTGAAATTCAATATTGAAACAATTTATTACAGTTCTTCAGAAAATTATGGCAAAATTTTCTGCACCATCCTCATTCCCCATGGATGACGAAACAGTTTTGGTGATCATTCCTTCTCAAAAATATACATAACTAATACCTATGTTATAATTAAAACACTGTACAGAGATGACAGATGACAGTTAAAAACTTAATTTAAAATAAATCTTTTCACTCTGTCTCATGGTAAAGAAAGGAGAAGATTCTCTCTTTATAATGGTAATTACTCTGTCATTTATTATTCTATCAGCGCAAGCAATTAAATTACTGCAAGGAAATAGTTGATAATAAAGTGTAGGGAAAATGAATGCTAATTAACCTTTGTGTCATGTTCTCTTCCAGATACTTCTGTTTCTCCTCAGCACTCATATCTTGCAACTTGAGTTCCAAGGCCCCACTAAAAGGAATGACCAAAGCACCCGGGTCGTGCTTGTCCACCCACTCTTTAATTTTTATCAACCTGTAGACAACAAAGGGCACAACATTATCTTGTAGTGCATGCATGGCTGTACCACATTCATTATTATCAAGTAGCACATACATATTCATAAGAATTGCACGGATTTATGATGCCATCTTTTTGTGTATTGCTTTCCAAGGTCAAGGCATTAACAGGCAGCAATTGCTTCAGGTGTACTCCATTAACATTTCACTGTTTCTTGGTTTCTGTTTGGCATTTAATCTATCAGAAATAGGCATAATTTGGGACAATAACTAGGTGTTTGATAGAGGTTAAATACTTACAATCTGAAATGTATGAATAAAACTTTCTGAGAGAAATATATACTTCCAAGACTTATATTTATCAAATGTGGTAAAACTGAAGGCCTTCAGTTTTTTCCTGATTTTTTTTTTCTTTTTAATAAAATAAAAAGGCATTCCAGTAGCTAGGGCAGCTGATATTAACAGATAGAAAAGAACACCATAAACTCCTATATAGCAAGTCACACCCTGCTTTTTTCAGGCTATTGATCTTGGAGTATGCCACAGCTCATGAATATAAGACTGTGTTTCTACTAGTTTTTCCCTCCTTTCTAGTACTGACCTAGGACAAAGCTTCTGGATATTACACTATGATTATTTTTAAATAAACAATAAAATTTCCTGTTTCTCTTCAGCTTCAATAATGAGCAGCATCCATAGTAGTTTGGTGTTCATCTTTTTTTTAAGTTGAATGAAACAACAAATTTAGATCTACAGACTTATGGTGGTAGTTTTTCAATGTTCAACATCCTATCAGAGTTAAGCAAAACTGGCAGCCTCCTGGCAGCCAGGAGGGCCAACCGTGTCCTGGGGGCATCAGGCACAGCATCGCCAGCTGGTCAAGGGAGGGGATTGCCCCACTCTGCTCTGCACTGGGGCATCCTCACCTTGAATATTGTGGCAGTTTTGGACATCATACTGTAGGAAAGATATTAAGCTCTCAGGTTTGCCTCCAAAGGAGAGCAATGAAGATGGTGAAGGGCCTTGAGGGGAAGCTGTATGAGGAGTGGCTGAGGGCACTTGGCATGTTCAGCCTGGACAAGAGGAGACTGAGGAGAGATCTCATTGCAGTTAAAACTTCTTCGTGAAGGGATGAGGAGGGGCAGGCACTGATCTCTTCTCTGTGGTGACCAGTGACAGGATCTGAAGCTGAGTCAAAGGAGGTTGAAGCTGGATATTGTAAAAAGGTTCTTCACCCAGAGGGTGGATGGGCACTGGAATAGGCTCCCCAGGAAAGTGGTCACAGCAGCAGGCCTAACAGAGTTCAAGAAACATTTGGATGATACTCTCAGGCACATGGTGTGATTCACAGGAATGTCCTGTGCAGGGCCAGGAGTTGGACTCAGTAATCCTTGTGGGTCCTTTCCAACTCAGAATATTCTTTTGATTCAGTGAAAACTTCATAGCAATAGCTGGTATTTAAAAAAATCTCTAAACACAGCCATCACGTTCATGACTTCAAGTACTATTTATTTTAAATTTAAGGGAGACACATAAATTACCTGTAAAGAGTTCACTGTTAATAGGGTACTATTTCTGAACAGGTGTGAATAGTAAGAATGACAACTGTACACTCAGTAAGCAAACACAAGAGGCATGGAAATAGTTCCTGTACACAAATAATCAAATTACAAAACATGGTACTTTGGGTGCCAGAGATGTTTCAGACCTGAAGCACCCACTATACTGCACAGGGCTTTATGCTTGCTGAGTTCCTTTTCTTAGTCCTGCTAATCTGCAAGATTTAGACTAAGGTTTTAACTGCTATTATACTAAAGTGCTTTGAAACTGTGGCCTGCAAACCTTTAAATAATCAATGCAAATGTCACTTCAGAAAAAAATGAACTGAACCACAAGTTCATCAACACACATTTGTCAAAGAAAATAGCAGGGGATCAGAGCTATTATGAGATTAAGTGCATGGCCCACTGAGTAGGGTTTTAGACGGGACAAAGAATATAGAAGTTCACTCAACAGTTTTCACACGTTTGTTATATAAGGCTGGTCTTCTATCATTTACTTATGTAAATACCCATCAGTGTTTTTCAATCCTCATTATACTAATGTTTTTTTCCTCCAGGTACCCAATGAAAATATAGTCTCGTATCCAGGACTGATACTGAAAAACTACTGCCTTCAGAAACATCTGAATGGAAAATCACACTTCAGGTGTGTTTCTGAATGTGACATTTAACAGCACTTTTAAAAGCAACATTTGTAGTTAACTAATTCATTTTGGCTATCAAACTGGGTATCAAAGTTCTGAGCTTATAATGCAAACTTCATACAGCAAATAAATCTCAAAATGAATTTAATATTCATAAGTGTACTTTAACGTTTGCGCATACATCCTTTAGAGATTTTTCTAAGTAAGTATCTAACATTGGTCTCTAGGCTAATTCAATAATGTGCCAAGTGGAAAACGGAATGAAACATGCAAACTTGAAAAAGTGAAATGAGCATGAAAGTAATGTCAAAAATTGGATTCAAATTCTGTTTGGTAAATATGGTCATCATAACTAATAAACTAAGAACTATTGTGGAACAACAAGATAAGAAATAATTACTTTGGCTAAAACACCAATTCAGAATAATAATAGTCTTAGACTGTCATTTTAACAGCTTTTCTATTGAGTCCTTAGAGGGATTATTTGCATTCCTCAGGTATTCTATTGTACGATTCAGATGAATAAAGACTTACAAATCATTCCTCTACCGCCAGTGTGAGACTTTGATCCAGTGAATACACCATTGTACCTTAACTATAATTGGCAAAAAACCTGACAGTGTAGAGCATCACAAGCTTAATAACAAAGGAGAATATCTCAAAGTGTTGACAGATGATCTTCATAATGCAGGAGCAGAGCTGGTACATTTTAGCAATAAATGAGCACTGAGGTCTAAAGGTCTCTGAAGTGACTGACATCAGACCTGCTACAGCCTCACTAAAAGAATAAGGTACTGCATCCTACTCTGTACAGACAGTCGGGTTCTCTGCCAGAGTCCTTTCACTTTTGTGACTTTCAGTGTCACAGGAATTACTCAAAAGTATGTGGGAATTCCCTTAAAGGTGATAAAAATAAATAAAACAAACAAAAATATAAACACTCAAATATAAATAATGATATATTTCAAAATTACGTTTTCCCCAAAGCAAAACTCTTGACTAATAATCAGTAAAATAGTGCAAGTATGCTTTCCTGTTAGGGATAACTAAGTGTGCTAAACAGAACAAAATGATCTTAACAAATGGTAACAATTAATGTCAAAGTCTGTTTTACTTGAGCACATAATTTTTCCAAGGAAATGATGTATGTCTGTAAAAGGACAGCATTAGTACACTCATTTGGGCCTTTGTTAAGATAAGGAAATCCTGGAGTATCTCTCCATTATTTCACACTATACTTGAAAATGAACGATGAGGGGTATTGGATTTTAGGCTTAGAGAAAAGACTTTTGACACTTAAGACAAAACCACCACACACTAAAAAATAAAAAGTAAAAAAAAAAAACCAAACAAAAACTCCCAACAGTAGAACTGGCAGCACTGCTCAATGACAATGATTAACAACTGAAACTACTTGAAGAAACAAGTAACTGCTAGAGTTGAAAACCCTTCTTCACAAAGTAAACTGAAAACTGTGTAAACTGTGTACACATGAAAAGCAATTTAAAATACCCTCTTGTCCCAATTAGGTTTCTAAAAACATCATTATTAGTGGAGTTACAACTAAATTCTGATTATACAACATAAATCAGAAAGAAGAAAGCTTTTTCTAGTACTATTCAGTAATAACAGCAAGGGAACTCTTTGACATCCAACAGCCTTTCCCTACTGAGGTGGCTCGGTTCTTCCCTCCCATGTGGAGAGGAGGAGTGTGCCAACAGCAACTACTGAGGGTTCCTGAACTGAAATTTGATTCTATTTGCCACAAAATGGACAAAATATCCTTTCTGGAAAGAAAATACAGACCCAAGAGACAGCAAGACTTCCATTCATTCTCTGACAGCAAAAAGAAAATCATATGTACAACTGTGTAAAAATCTGACACAAGAACAAAACCAAGGCAAGTGCAAGAACAGATCTTGATCAGCTTGCAAGTGAAGGCAGCACTCAAAATCCTGAGAAGGAAAAACAGCAAAGAGGAATTCAGATGCTCCCTTCCACCTAACACTGTTACTGTGATTTGGTAAGGAGTATCAGAAGCATACCAGCATATCTACTAAACAAAAGGTACCAGTGACTTCGAGTGCAGGACTGGGATAACTACCAGAGTTAACTCCTGATAGTAACTCAATGCAGAAGACCTTGGAGAAAGGTTTTAAAATGATGGCACTCACTGAGAAGGCCAATAAGCAAAGAACACCAGAAAGGGGAGTTGTACAGAAGGGGATGCCTTTGCTTTAAAATGGTGATGCTTGCTGAGGCAGAAGAAACCAAAACCTGCAGCCAACCAAAATAAAAAGGTACAAAAGTTGCAGAATGTACATTAGCTACAAATCAATATTTGAGAGAGTTTCACATGAGACATCCAGCTGGGAACAGAGACAAAGTTCAGATGGAAATCTGAACTAGTGATGGAAGAGAGAAGCTGCAGAGAGAGCTTAAGCTCAGTGGACACCTGCAAGACAAGATGATCTGAAAAACTGACCCCTGAGAAGAAAGGTGATTTGTGACAGTATGCTTTTGTACAAGCAAGACCAAAAAAAACCCCATCTAACTCATGGAAGAGAAACAATTGTTTTTCTGTTCTGCACCTGAACTATGAGTGGAAAATGGTAGAAACAGAAGACCAGGCAGCACAAGAAGGAAAGAAACAAATGTAGATAAGATCAAACTAAATTATCAAAATATACAAAAGACTGAAAAAAAAGATCCTCAGATAGGAGTGAGAACAAGAGGACCTAGAAATTCCAACAGGCTCTTCCTGTTGGCAGTCTTGAGCAATCTTGATTTTTTAAAACCTTCCAAACTCAATCTGTTTAGTGCTTGCTAAAGTTTTCCATATGTGTAGCCTAAGCCACCTTTATTTCAATTTAAATGCATTAGTTAAACTGAGCCTGTAGGCTATGAACTAGGAATACACACTCCCTATTTTTTTCTTAAAACTTGAGGTCTTTTTTATTTTGAGCTTTCCTTGTAAACCACATACTACTTCTAACTTTGAACCTTTTTTCCAGAATCTCTTCAACTCATCTGAAAGTTTTTGGAAGCACACAGTACCCAATGCACTCCTCAGAGCTCTCAGTGTCTTACAAGCATTAAAAATAGCTAGAGGATTAACTCAACTTTTCAGGCGATTCTCCTGTTTATTAAACCCAGTCTAGCATTTGCTTTTTTGTGACGGCACTGCAACATCATCTCACGCTCAGTTTGTAACTTTCTGTGTGACCCTGCTTGGTTAGCTATTCTTAATACTATGTTTGCATAGGTGATTATTCCTGCATAAAACCTTTCCCAGGAGTTGCACTGTAGTTGTTTTTTTCCTAACGATTTCTTCTATTTCTTGATATGTTCCTAAATTATCATTTTGTTCTCTACATACATAGACATCTCCTAGTTTGGGGGTCATCTACAAATTTAACAAGAATACTCACAGTCCAGCTCATTAATCGAATAGTTAACAGTATTCAACCAGCAGCCACTTCTGCAGCTCTCATAATGAGATATTCTTTGTTTGGAAAGTATATCACTGATAACTATGCTCTGTGTGTCATTTTCCAACCAGTCTTGCACACTCGACTTCCAGTAGTTTTCATCTTGTTCCAGTATTTTCTATCTTGTTTATGAGAATGTTGTAAGGCATTGAAACCTTTAAAGGCTTAATAAAAATCCCAATATGTAGTAAAGTATATTTTTTCACTACATGCAAAACCATTAAATTTATCACAAACAAAATATTAGTCACATGACAATTTAGACAAGCCATAATCAGACAACATGAATTCATGAAGATGACTAGGTTGCCTTAAGAGAATTAAAAAGTTGAGTTGTTCTAACATTTTTCTTGAAACCAAAGGAAAATACATTGACTTTAAAATATCTTGTTTCTTCTTCCCTCTGTAGCTTTCTTTCACGGCCTCATTCATTATCCACAAATTATCTAATATGATGATGAATTGGGCAACAATTACTTCTCTTTGCCAGGTCCCAAAACTGTGAGGACCACTAGGTTTAGCTGATTTGGTGGGATGGGAGAGGAAAATCTAATCTACCTAAACACAGGTATTGCATTACACAGCTCCTAGGTGACATCCTTCCCTTCTGTTCCGTGAGCATGCACAGAATCCACAAAGATCAGGTCCTACTGTTCTCAGTGTTGTACAGATGTACAGGTGAATATGTGTATGTATTTATACATAAATCATAAACATTCACAGCTTCAGTAGGCTTTCATGCCAAATTTCTATAATTAACGAAGAATGGAATGGTAAAAGGGACATGGTACTCACTCTGCTCTATCAGAGTACCGTGCTGTAACTCTTTATTGCTACCTTCCTCTCCTCGGGTATCCCTTTCCTCTTGCACTACTTAACAAGAAAGGATTACTAAACAGGACAACATGAAGGAATAAAAAGGCACCTTCTTCATCGTGATCGTTTCCTTTTTATGAAAATCACAAATCTACAGGAGGTTTGGGAGTATCTGTTACAGACCTTGGCAACCACGTTTCAAATCATCAGTGACACTTAGGAATTTATTTTTTTATTCCCTGTTCCCAGCTGGCCAGATGGAACACAGTAATCCTTTGATTTCAAAAGGCCCTTTTCCAGCCTCCACTTTCTAGTAACAGTTCAGAACAAAATCACTGCCTCCACACACTGGCCATACTACTGGGCTGCTCCCTGGCCAGGAGTGTCCTCTCAGCCTCTCAGGACAAGAGCTTCAGGAACTCAGTACTGCATTTATCCTGAACACTTTAGGTTCCTTGATACCTTCCTACAGTCCATATTCCCTGTCCAGTAGTCACTGCATTTAGAGGAACCTTACAAGAGACCAGTGTGGAGAACCCGTCTCACACGTTAGATGTCACATCTCCCAACACAGATTGACCTGAGCCTTGAAACATGCAGTGGAATAATCTTTAAAACTTTTACCACAACATTTTTGGGGACTTGTAACACATCCCATGATCTCGGGAATCTTACAACAAAATGGATATATATAAAGTATTTCATTCTACCAGATCCAGATTCCACATTTTTAACTTCATTGTAATTTCAACTTATACTGTATTAAAAAAAAACAAAACAAAACCAACAACATAGAATTCCTGATCAAACTGTCATTTGACATTTATTATAGATGGGTTTATAACTTTCCTTAACATTCTCCTTTGAAATGTAAGTAATCCCAGGTTCTCTGCCTCATGTGCGTCAAAGCAAGTTCTTCCAGGGCCTTGATCTCTATTATGGCCATTATCTTAAATCCCCTATAATTCTGCAAAATCATTTGTTAGATGGGGTGACTAGTATTGCACCTATTTTAGTTCATGTTGTATCCCAGATTCTAAAGAAACATTTTCATAATGTGGACATGAGCTTCTCATCCCATTCCATATTCATCCAGATGTTACTCTTGATTTTCTGCTACCAGCTGCACCCGGAGTAGGGACCCTACCAGCACTCCCTGCATACTCAAGCTGTTCACCAACAAAAATAATCCAGTAGAAAAGCAGCCTTGGGAGAGACAATTTAATTCTTTCTTATCCCCCCTCTCCCACCCTTGTCTTTTAAGACAGACCAGTTCACTTTCCCACATCCCCTAACAATTGTCCATGCCAATACAACTGAAGGGTGGTGTAGGAACAGGTGAAGACTGTTAAGGACAGGGTGTCTAAATTGGCCTCCCCTCCCCCCGCCCCATCCCCAAAGAGTGATGCCATGGAGCCAAGTTCACTCAGGAATTTTGTTGTTTGTTATTGGAGAATGCTTGTAAATGGCATGACTTCTGAGTAAAATTATTCCATATGAGATCACTTAAAAATGGATTCTTCCAGGCAGAAAGTATTAGTTGACGGGAAGAAAAGAAATCAAGGCAATATTCTGAAAATTCATATCAAAGCACTTCATGCCCTCAAGATATAATTCTGTTAACGAACTGTCTAACATAAGATGTCAGTAATGTACAGTTGTCATTTTACCTGATCTAGAAAGCTACCTAAAGACACCGCCTGTTTAATGGGATGCTAAAAACACGAAAGGACAGAACACATCACTTACAGCTTTATACTACTGACTAGTTTTTGAATGTATTTCACATAAAGATTTGGTTTAACTGACATGAAACTTTTTCAGTTTGCAAGATGTGGGAACTGTGAAAGAAATGATACCAGAGAATACAATATTACCTGTAAATCAAGTACAGGCAGTACTTAATGGACAAAATATTTTTATAACTAGGAGAAATAAAGCACGCATAATAGAAAAATAAAGTTCATAACTTACAAACACTTTGAATTAAAAAAATATCAAGATGGTAGAAAGACAAAGAGGTAAAATAATCCAGAATGAATTTTTCTGCTGACATATATAGCGCTCCCAGTAAGAAAAGCTTTTTTAGTGCATTATACAGCTTACATAATTCCATCTAACAAAGGGGCAGTCAAGGTAACCCTATTTTAAACATCTGTAAGAAGCATCATTCATGAAGAAAAAAGATCTTAAAATTCACTTTTAAAACATGAGTTTCTGATCTAAATTTCAAGACTGTGGTAATATCTCTATCCAAATTACAGTCCCCACTAAAGTGACCAAAATTAATTATGATTTAAACAATAAGGAAAATGGTGCTACACTGCCACTGTACCACCTTGCTGGTATGTGAAAGGCTTACAGTCCCTTGTTCTCCTTGGTCTGCCAATTGCAAAAATAGATTGTCTTAACTAAAAAGACAAAAAAGAGATAGCTGTTGCTGTCAGCAAGGATCAAGCACTGTCAAGACTGAACTAGTGACAAACCTGCATAACAATACAAACTGCAACAAATGGTGCACATTACATTTCCTAGTTACGGGTAGAACAGGCTCCACTTGCAGCATGTGTACTTTGGACTGGAAAGATGCCTTTTAAAGTCACATCTTGTTCCTTCTGCTATCATTTATAAAATGCACAGTTTAGAAAGCTTATCTTGAAAACTATAACAATATAATTTAACAAATGATCATTCATAAATTACAGCAAAAGGAGGCAAATCTCAGTCTTTTTGCACTTATGTGCAAAATGATGACTGAGATACTACTACAAATTAGTAGAAAGAATTCCTATTCCATATTCATGCTATGGCATGACATTTTTAACTTTTGTCTCTTGAAAGGACTTCTTTATGTCACATGGAAAACTGTATTCTTAAGTGTACTGTACAAAGTAGGACAATTCATACCAACAGCTGTGGCAAAGTCTCAAATATACAAAATCAAAAAATTATAAACCATTCATAAATAGAATATTTGATAAAAAAACCAAAACAGGTGATGGTTAACAAGAGAAACTTTACATGAAATACATGATGGAGAACATAATTTTAAATTTATATTATTCTTTTATGCACTGTACATGTAAGCAAATACAAAGCCATACTCCCAGACAAACAAAACTATCTGCACAAAACTCCCATGTAATGAAATATATATATACAAACAATACTTGAAATAAGACACTACAAAGACTAATTGGGAATGTATTTCAATAGTGTTAATTAAAAATTCTGCAAGGAGTAACACAAATGCAGACTACAACATTGTTAGTTTTGGCTTGTGCTGATGTCACACAACAATTTAATGAAACCTAAATAAACTTGATAAGAATATTCCCCTCTAGTTCTCTTACTGAAATATCCTCTCCTCCTCACAAATAATAGAGGGAAACGTCTTCCTCACTTCTCCAGAATTAGCCTGTGTGATCTTAATTGCAGAGCCTCTCCAGACCACAGAATTCACATAAATGATCTCTTCTTCCTTCTATCAGTTGCTAAAAATTATGTAAGTATTAATACTGCAAGAGTCAAATACATCACAATAAGAATATTTGATTTAAAGTAAAAAACTCTGCTTATTCCTTCTGCCCCCTTGGGCCATTACCAACTACTAACATTTTGTGATGACACAATACTACAGTTCTACAATTCTATGTTTTGAGGAACAATTTTAATGAGACTAGTAAAAAGAATCATAGAAGCTGGTGTACACTGGGCTAAGCTGTGGGTTTTTTGATGAAAAAAGAAAGATCGAACTTGCTACTAGGCTGGAATTTGCTACTCAATAAATGAGAAATTAACTTTGGTATTTATCCAGACAAGGAACAATATCTAAGCTCTCAGTATAACGACAAAAGAGTTGAACTGAATGGTTAATACTCAAACTACAGCAAATCAAAGAATACAAGGCTTTATTTCAGACACCTGATTTAGATACCTAATCTTGCTCTGCTCCCTATTTAGTTAATGAAGCAGGAGGCTTTTCTGAGGGCAATTCAAAGTATTTAAATTAGGGCTCCTTTTCTCACTTTCTTCTTAAATCATCTTCCCTCTCCCCTTTCCATAGGCTACTTTAGAACCTAACCCTCACCTTAAGTGCCTCAGACACATAAAATTATGTGGTGTGCCTCAGTCTCACCTCCTGCTGATACATTTCCCCAAAATACTGTCTAATAAATATAACAGCATACACTGTACTGTCATATGAACATGTCCGTGTCCAAGTAAAACGCTAAATGAGTTTGGGATTTTCCCAGTGTGCGGAGATGCCTTGTATGAAACGCACTTCACTAATTTGAAAAGCTGTCACAAAAATGATCAATTCCACAGACACAGTCTGTTTACCTCTCTAAACTATGGTGAAATGAAAAAAAATTAACAATGTCTGAATAATCTACTAAAACACACTTGTCCTAGGGGAACACTAACTTTGATTTTTTTCAGAAGTGGGAATAAGTATCTGGATCAGTGTCATGCCCCATTTATCTGACAGACTAAAGGATCTGTTAGACACAGATTTTTAAGGCTGAAAATGGAATGACAAAGTAAATTTCTGCCAGAAATAAATATTCCTGTTCTGTGGGTGGGTGTGCACAAAACATTTTTATTTGCAAGCAGAAAACTAAAATTTGATTAGAAAACTATTAGTTAACCTATCTTTATTTTCATATCAGTTATGGAATTAGGAAGCATTCAATGCCCCTAGCAATTTCAACAATATAAAAATAATTTGAATGAAAAGAAGTTCCACCTTGAAGTTACAGCACTATGGCAGGCTTTACCCCTACAAACATTAGCACTAACAATAGGATCAAAAAGCCAAACCTAAAAAGCAAGCTACTCTTATTTTTATGACTTGGCCCAGAAACCATTTTACAATAGAAAGTCAGAACATTAGCCCAAAAACATACTAATTCATGTTCAGTCTCTTCTGAGCAAAGAAAAGGCTCCATGTGTGGTGGCATACATGATAGTTGTCAACATAAATGAAAATGTTCATGAATAAAAAAACAGGCTGTATAAAGAGCTAATTATAATATTGCTATCAATTGCTGGCTTGCGCTTGCAAATCTTTCATATCATATAAATGCATTGTTTTTGACATTTCTCTGTAGCTAAACATCACATCATTTCACTTTTTAAGAGTAGTTCAAATATGCATGGGATATACTATAAGGAATGTGATCTACAGTTACACTGAAAAGGAAAAAACTATGACATAAATGCACAGTCATTAAAAACTTAAAACATTAATCATCTCCCAAGTAAAAAAATTCTAGACTTCTAATAGCCTCTATAAAATAATTTCTACTTTCTGTATATTCATCCTTTCTATCCAAAACAGCAGTTGAAAACACTTCACCCAATTATGCAGTTGAAGACTAAAATAATACATACATCCAAAGCACTAGTGACATTGTGAATCACTCAACTTGCAACCAGATGTTTTCTTGTCATTAGAAACACTGTTTATTTGCTTGAGGCAACCACCTACACTCTTCTAGGACATAAGGTCTGAGAAATGTTTCAGTAACCAATGAAAAGCACCATCCCTATTTTAATGCTCAAATGTTTTCTTCTGTTTTAGAAGTGGCATAGAATTTAAGTTTGTAAAAGACTTGTTCAACAGGCCCTAGTAAGTAATAGATGGTTAAAAGTAGACCTAGCCAAAGGAAAAATACTAAGATATCGAAGTGGGCAGTTATTATGGGACATGATAGTCTATCCATTTCTCCACCAAAGAGTCACTTAACCAACATATACAATGCAATTTTAGTCTTAGTTTGGTTGAGCAATGACACCATGAAAGAATAAATGATGACAGAAAATAACCTTGGGTAAACTCAAGAAATTTGGTTTAAAGGAAAAAATAAAGCATGTCCTGATAAATTTATTCTCTCGTTGATACAACATATGATTTTCTATGCAGGAGAAATACATCTGTAAAATATTTGATAGTGTGCTGTGTGTGAAATTACTCATTCAACTGGAGAAGAGGGGAAAGTGGATTTGTACAGACTGTGGACCAAGTAGTGTACTGGATATGTTAACAGGAGATCAAATTGGTGTTTTAGGCTATCGCTAACCAAGCTTTACAAGGATCAAATTTATGACTGATCTGGTTTAAATACATTAATGACCTCGACACAAACATTAGTAGCACGCAAAGTTTATGTTCAATACAGGAGTAGGAGACATTTTGTGCAAGGAAAGTTATCATCATCAATTGGAAGTGACAGAAGGGGGGATCATGAAGGGTTAGTGTTCTTCAGAGCAACTCTAAGCCATCACAATGCAACAGGATAAAGGCAAATGTAATCTACAGATCCTATTGGAAATGTTTCCCTTTGTTTAACAGGATGCATTACATCTGCATATAAGGTATTCATGAAAGCACGAGGAGTACTACATATAGCTGTGATCAGCTAAATTCAGAACAGGTCTAAGATTATCAGAGGAATGGGAATCTCATGTAAATGACACAGAGAAAAAATTTATTAATGCCAGCTTTAATTAAGTACTGCAAGTAAACACCAATTAGGTAAGATACTATTTAGTCTACAGGACAAAGCTGCCCATGGAAAAAGAGACTGGAAATTAGCTGAACATTTTCAACCCAAGGCAGCAGCAAGGTTCTGTGAACAGTCTCCCAATATTAAGTGCAAACCAATCAGCTACTGTTGAAAAAAAAACAAACCACAAACCCACAAAACCAAAACCCAAAAAACCCACCACCACTTTAATTAATTTATGAAAGTCATTATACTGTGTAGTTACCAACAATAACTGGTTCTGGGCTGAATGCAGAGGAGGGATTACAGTAATTTAGGGATTACTGTATAGTTACAAGGAAGCACTACACTTTGTGAATTCAGAAGTACTTAAAGGCTATGCAGAAATGCAAAAGGGGGACAAAGGTCTCAATTTCATATGTAAAAACCAATGCCTCCACTGGGGAGAAGGCACAAAGGGCTCAACCACCACATACTCGACTTGGCTAGTGTTAGCCAGCTGACCAGCAGCAATAGGGCTGTCAGACTGATCACTATGCAAGTCCTCCCATGCCACAGAATATGATGCTACCTGCTGTTCAGTGCCTCGTGTCACTGCTTTTTGAAGAAGGAGTATAAATTAGGGATCACTGTTGTAAGGAAACAAGACTCAAACTCTCAGACAATTAGACTTCATGAGTTCTGTTCTTCTAAAATAAAATATAATTAAAGTAAAAAGTAGCCCATTATACCATATACAGTTACCAGTACCAGTCACGAGGAGAGCGCAGGCGAGGCAGAAGAGGTGGCTGCAGTACTTGTATCATAGTTGGCACTAAGTCATATCAAAATTTGGGCAAGGTACAATTTTTAAATAGCACTGATGATAACACTGGACTTCTTTATCCTAATCAATTAAATGAAGAAAATTAAGAAAATGTGTAAACATTTAAGAATGAAATTTTCCTACTTGGCATCACAAACAGAGATCTAAAAGAGACAGAAGTAAAATCCAGTCCTCCATCAGCAATTTTCCAGGCATGTAAAATGCCTTTAATATAAAACCATCCCTTATCCCTTCTCAAGTTCCACATCACTATTAGGTTTTGCTCCAGAGAAAGGGAATCCCATCATCATGAGTCTCCTATCCTATCCAACCCTACTGCACCCTCAAGAGTAAGCTTGTCCTTTGCATTCAGCAAGACAAGGTTGGCTGTAAAGGGAAGGTACATCCATAAACAGACAACCCTTTGGGGCAGGACACTGATTCTGGAATGCACTGGCAACCTTTGTTGGAACATTTTCAGACTTCGAAGTGTTTCCTATTATAACATTAAGACACTTAATATAGCTGCAGATGATTTCCTATTTCTAAACAAGCAACCAATAAACACACTAAATTCTAAAGTGAATGTACTCATTACAGAAACCTAACTTTGAGTTAATGGAGCTACAGTGAGTATTTGCCCCTCAAAAGACTAGACAGCTGTTCTGCTGCAAGATATCAGGCACTGCTAAGAACATAGAAACAAAAGCACATAGTACCTCTGAATTTCATGCCATGCTTTCTAAGGAATAAAATCTAGTGCATACAGTCTCTTCTGATCCCTTCTTCCTAAAATACGTCCACTTTCCCATCCAACAGTTCTTTGCCTTCTGTTGCTCACTCCGCTTTCTTTTCCCAGTGTTATCCTCCAGTCTTCAAAGCTTTCCATCTTGGTACAACAGCTCTTTAGCACAATGCTTCCACATACAATCCACAAAACTGAGTCATCGTGTCCCCCATCCTAGCTTAGGTCACTCCCACACTCCTATTTCCTTTTATCTCATTTGCAAGTACCAGTTCTGGTCCTGGTCAGGGCCCCACTTCCTGCTCAGTTTCCTTCGTGCCTCAACATACAGAGGTACATCAGAGGCACTTCCAAATTCCTGTTAGGCCTGGTCAATTCTTTGAATAGCAACAGCTATTTCAAAGAAAAATTCCTTAGCCACAGTGTATCTCACAGTATTCAGCACTACATTAAACATCTACCACTGCACTTTCTTATATTTTTTTTAGAAAATAACTCATACAAACACTAACATTTTAAAATTTGTGTTCTGCACAAATCCAATGTATATTAATAGGCTGCAATGAACTAGGCTCAGGAACAAAATACCAATTTAATAAACAAAACCAACCAAACAAAAAACCAATCCACTATATAGTTACTCAAGTAGCAGAGACACAATAAAGATATCAGATATATTCAGTAATATCTGTTATAAAGAAATATTTAATACAAGCATTTCAGCAGAATCTAGAAAAGCACAGAGCATACAGTTGTACTTCTAGTGCCTCCACTTATCAGACAAAATCTCTTTACACAGGTGAACGACAAAAACAGGAAATCTAAACAGAGCAAACTGAAACATGGTAACACTAACAAATATTGTACTTTTCAGGGAAGAAAAGTTTCTCTCAGAAAAATATGTAGTTGATAGTTTCTGTTGTGCATTCATCTAGTTCCTGTATGCTGTACTTCCGATACAAACCTGTGGAGCGTGCAACAACAAACACCAACAGTACAAAAGACTTTATATGACTTAATATTCTAGTCCTGGCCATGCATGTCCTCAGTTCTGCTACTCAGCACAAAGAAAGCCCAACTGTACCTTATGAATCAATCAGAAAGAGGACGCATTTTTTAATGTTTTAATAAAAATAATGCTAAGTATGGAACTTCATTGTGATGAGATGCCTAAACCAGAAGTATTTCTCCAGCACTACAGCAGTTATACCATATTGCATAATAATTCTTTATGGAGAAAGCTCTTACTGAATTTGTAAAAAACTTTGTATGTTGCAATTTTCAGAAAAGCACCACTCTATAAATGCATCCCATTCATTCAGAAGCAACCTAGATTCAGTACTATAGAAGCTAAAGGTACTCTCAATGCAATGATTCATAGTTTCCCTAATAGAAAGATTCAGCAGTTTTCAGACAAGACCTTTATTCCCTCTCTGAATAAATGATGCCTGAAATTTTTATTCTTGTTCTAATGGAATTTCAATGGCCTTCACTGCAAATCTACTGGAAATTTTCGCATATTAAGTGGAAAAAATTAAATGATGTTAACCACATTTTAATGTGATTAAGGCTGACAGGGTCATTATTTCTGCTAATCACTCAGTTTAAAAAGCTCAAACAAAACTTTGTAACAGTCAACGTTTTTTCTGGTTTTCTGTATGTCTACTGTAGTTGAGAATTAAAGCCACTACAGAATACGAAACACAGCATGTATCATAAAAAAGATACATCAAATGTTTTCTGCAACTTGTACATGGATTTCATTATAATTAATTAAAGATTTAAAAAGGGGGGAATCATTCTTACAGTATGTATACCCCTTTACTTCTTTTGTCTCCCTGAATCAGAAGAAGAAATAGAACAAGGGAATATATATCTCTTTTCCTGAAGCTCCTATTTGCTATTGAAAAAGAGAAAATATTTCTGCATGTCTTTACTGTGAACCAAAAGATAGTTGTAATCACTGAAAATAATTTCTTAGAGCACGTCTGTTAGGTTCTGCAATAAGGAGTTCTGCTTATTACCATTTAGGTTGGTATAAGCTGGAAATGGGTAAAAAAGTAGAAGAGGGGTAAGTGGCAGTGATGAGCAAAGAACAGATTGTGTTCAAAGTGTCTTGTAGTTTTCGCTCATGAAGGATCAACAATAGAACAGAAAATTAAGGAGACTGCTGCTCTGGTCACAGGCTTAGTTTGAGAAGCACAGCCTCACACAGCCAGCCCTCTTGCTCAAAGGTTTGCCACCGACAGCAGCAACTGCCAATGGAGCAACTCCCCAGGATCAACCACAGAACACAGAAGCCTTGAGGGTGGAAGGACTTCAATTAAAAAACAGACATAAGTTTGTCTTGTTCCCACTACCAAAGGAGGGGGGATGTTATTTGTGGGATTTATAATTTTTTTCTTTCTGGGTGGGAGGAGGCTGTTCACAGGTTTTCTTTGGCTTGGGTTTTAGGCTTTTCGAAGGATTACCATTTTCTGTAACAACCACCACTGTAATGCTTATTGCTGTCAATATTAAACACCACCCTCTGCGGATCACCATTTCTGGAGGACCTGTACCTCTCATGCCATGTTATCTCTCTCCTCACAAACCCCAAACTTACAGATGATTGAAAAACCAGGGGTTTAAAAAAAAAAAAAAGGCATTTCAGCATCCAAATTCATTTTTTCTACATAAGTAACTTACTTAATACTTAAGTTACTTAGAAGAGAATGAAAGTGCAGACAGACTGATTCACATTAATCATTCCCATATGGTTTAATAGATACATTTCAACCTTACTGAATCACTAAAAACTGTATTACAGCAGCTTCTTGGATTACAAAAATATTTAAAAAATAGTAAACAGATCATTACCTTATTAACCTTAAGGTATGTGAAATTTATCTGAAAAATATTTTATTTCCTTCCCATTCCTTGGTAAAATATCCAAGCACAAATATTTTTAGATCTACTTTATGATTACAAGAAAAAATGCTAAGTAAAAAATACAGTAATTAATCATACATCTTTTCATATAGGACTTTACGTCTACCTTCCTATCTAGAATGTACCGCTAACTATTTCAACAGCCAGCAGTTCCTTTTCCTAACAAACATTTGCTTCACACCTGAATACTTTCCATAACAAGAAAAAGAGTCCAATGACATTAGATCACTTACTATCAAGGAACAAGTTAGGTTAACATTAATGTCATATATAGCTGTAGTTTGTGATGTTCTCAAAAAGAAACATTATTGGTATTGCTGGACTTTCTAGTTTTAGTGTGAAGCCATGCACTAGCGCATCAACTAACAACCCCACTGAATTCTTGTGCTCATCTAAGAAGGGACCCTGCTGAATGTCCTAATGCATCTTATTGTGAATCTTCAGCAAATAAAACTTCATGTATGAGCTCATGATGTGCTTTGCTGCTGGAAAGTCACAGGCTCTGTGGGAAGCTTTTTATCTTCCCAGCAGTCAGTTCTCTGAGAACATCAGTGCAGCTACTGTAGTTACCTGTAGATTACTTGTATTTTCTCACATCTGTGTCCAGCAATCTAAACCATGATGATAAAGGGTCATTAGGTTTTGAGTGAGGAAGGGGATGGACTAGACAATTTGCTCTGATAAGCTCCTTGTTGCGAGTGCCGGTTTAGAATGTGAAATGCGGGGTTATGCACATTCTCAACTCAAAACGCTGTGCTCTCAGAGCACCAATTAAAAATCATACTCAGCCCATCTTAAACTACATGAACACACCTTACCTGAAATTTTTACAATTAATAATATTGCAATAAACTAATTCTATCCTGGTAAGAAGAACATCAACTGTCTATTAGCCACAAAAGAATTCAGGTACAATTACTAAGATAACTGCTGTTTGGAGCACAGCAAAGCAATTTCCCACAGTGGGACTTACAGTTCAATTTACCAGTTGGGCAAATATTTTGTGCTCTGTAGTGGTCCACAGAGTTAACAGTTACCTGTAACATTTGAGCAGTGTTATACTTGGAGAAAACTTTTTTCAACCTAAACAGGTGTTTCAGCTTTATCTGTTCCCATGAATACAGATTTTTTTTCCAACCCTGTTCTAAGACCTCTTCTAAGACTTTTCAATTAACATTTGATGCAAATTTATGAAAGAGCCAATGGTCCTATCTTCCCATTCCAAGCTACTCACAATGAGACCTTGTAAGTTATAGGCTTCTTGGAAGAGGGATGAGAATAAGCACAATGTCACCTATAAAATTATGTTAGTCCTCAAGTAATTTGATGAAGTGGTAACAGGCTTTTTTTTTCTTTTTTCTTATGGGATATTCTGAATTCAGTAACATAATAAAAAAAAAACAATCACATGAATTAAACAATAATGGAAGAAGGCTGTATTTTCACATGCAGCAAAACCAGATAATACCATGAATACAGTATACAGTTCCAATGACATGGTCAGTGACAGAATTGTGAGAATCCTTTAAAGTATTTATTGTGAAATTTTGTGTCAAACTCCAGAAAGTATCATGGTATTATACTAGTCAACAGACTAACAGACAAAGGAAGGACAAAGGAGTCACTGAATATTCCTTGGTCAATGCACAACCCATCACAAGAAAGTCAGAGATTTAAGGGTATCAAGAATAAAACTACTAGATTTCCCTCTTCTTGAAATTAAAGATTAAAATAATTACCCTTCAAACACTAACTCATCAGCTTAGATAGTTCAAAAGGGTTTTTCTCCACTGCCCTTGCAGAGATGATGATATCCTGCTATGTTGCTTTTGAGTCTTAATTTCAAGTCAGAGAAGAAAAACAGAAGGCTGATATTTTACACAAAAAGGTCTATTTCCAAATTAGAATAATTTTAACAAAGCATGAGCTCATAATGGATTTTCCACCAAGATTCAAAGAGAGTATTTGAAAGAGAGCTCTTTAATTTTATGAATTAATTTTATTTTATACCTATGCATCTTCTAGTTCTGACTTCTGCAAGAGAACTAGCTAGATATACCACATCTTTTTTTTTTTTTATTACTACATGGTCTTTAATGAAAATGCATCATTTTGAGAACATTAACAGTCTGCATCATCAGAAAAAATGAATCCTTAATAATTATTCATACAGCAAGTAGCAGTAAACCGAAATCATTTCAGAAGACCTGAATGTGTCAAGAACTTTGACAATTATGACTGGAGCCAGGAAACTGTAGCACTGCAGAATTTCTTATGAATTTTTCTAGTTACTTTTTATAAATGCTGTCCTAGATGACAGCTTAATGTGTACCACATGCAATATTTATTCTTCTTCAGTGTCAGACTGTCTAGCCATCCAAGGGAATACAAAGAATGTCACTTATTAGGATAAAAGCACAAGGAAGGTAATCAAGGACATATGTAACATCAGCCAATCATGCCCTATTTCAACATCCTATTCCATTCATAACAGTTCAACAATTATTTGCTTACTGATAACTTGCTTTCAGGCTGTTTGTGTTCCCCATAATGGTGGTTTGCATTTATTTTGCTCTTTAGAATTGGACACTTGCTGTGCCATGCATGTTTGTCAAAACTTTCTATCTTCTGTCAGAAATAGCTTTAGCATATCAAATAATTTCTGTTTGTCAGAAATCACTAATAGAACAATCTAGTTACCTTCTGTGTCAATAGGGTACTAACACAACTAGAAATCAGAAACAAAAGGCTATAAGACACCAAACACTACTGCAAGACAGGCAGCTAAACCTATGTTTCTGTTTAGTATACTTCGATCATATAGCTGTGTCTTTATGGAAAGCCTGGTACAGAAATTAGACTCTGACTGAAATGGAAATGTACTTCAGCAAGATACTATCTGAACACAAATTCATTAACCTTGTTTTTAAGCTTGAGAACTAAATTCCTTAGTAGTCCTCCACGCCTCTTGACCATATTTTTACTTATTTATTTATTTTACCAAATGCCTATACAAAATACTTGCAGACATCTTATCTGCTGATTCCAATCTATCTGATGGATGAAGTTATGAAAAAGCATTAGTTCACAAAGAGAAGACAGGCAGATAGAGGGAGCTAAAGACAAACATTTACCCTCCATTATTTTTTAAATAACAGTAATAATAATAATTTCTTAAAATCCAATGGGAAACTGAACACACATGCACAGTTCATTAATCTGAATATACTGGCACATAAAGGTTTTATTAAATAAAAAACAGGTATGGATTTAATGAGCCTCTGAAATAAAACATAAGCTGGAAGTACCATCACATGTTTTAGATTGACAACATTGTACAGGTTTTCAATGTATTAGGTGTAAGATTTTCTTTTTTTTTTTTTTTTTTAATATAAGCCATTTGGATTTAAATACATTTTCACTTCAGAAACGTCCTACTGTGCCAATGCATGAGAACAAGAGTGAGGCTCGATATACAATGAATCTGATTAATGCATTCTCATTGTCCAAGTCAATGAAGTACAAAACCAGCACATGCACTTAACTGTCTTTAAAGTATTTATCTTCTAAATCTCTCTTCAGGCTTTAGAAACTAACGTCAGAGAAAAGTAAATCCCAAACATTATTCTATTTAACTTCTCTTCAGATTAACAATAATTAAGCTCAAGCACTGCTAATAAAGGATAATAAGATATCCATGTCTCATCTGACAGTTCTTCCATTAAACATATATAATGTACAAACTTTCCTCTGCAATTTAAACATGAGGATGCATCTATTCCTGGTTTCAAGGCAAGTATACATGGTTCTATCCATTGTAAAACTAGTGACTATCAACATCTAAGCATAGGTCATCAGTATTAGTCATTAGAAGGAACTCAAGTTGTGAAAATAAAATACTCTGCCAAAACTTTAGAAGGTAAGATACATTTCTTGAGAAGCACGAGCAGTTAAATGAAAACATATTTCCACATACTTAATACAAAAAAAATGAACTGTAAATAACCATAAAATTAAAAGGAAAACTAATTTTAAAAAAATGCGTCAGATTTTCAAAATAATCATCAATGAGAAATGTGTCTGTCAATTGTGAATCAAAGAATTCACTTAGAATAAAAGTAAACCTAAAAGATGGGTGCCAAAGCCATAGCAGCCTATATTTCCAACTGTATAAAAGAATCATCTTTCTTAAACATTATTTTTCCATTTATAATAAATGATGTTCCCCTGTAGACCTTATTTATAGAAAACAGAACAATGTTCTGTAACACATTCCCCCAAAGAACAGAGATGTTTCAGATCATTCACAAAGAACAATTTCAAGATGAGTATTTTTCCCACTTCCTATAAATATCTCAAATATCAATTGCAGTGAGAGGAAGAATGGTAGATGAAATAAAATAAACTTCAACTATGAGAACCCAACAATATTAACACAATTTTGTAGCATGTGATAGCAAGAAATGTCTCAAGAAGTGATCCAGACAAATTCAATAAGCAGAATTTTAGAGGTATATACAGATCCTTTGCAAATCAGATAGACCAATACTGGGTAACACATTATGTAAAGAAAGATATTTACAAATTTGGACATTGTTTAAGAGACAGCACTATAGCAACGCTGACTGCAATGCCAAATCCAAAAACGCAAAAGAAATACAAGTAATACTCTCTTGTTATTTTTTAATGAGATTATATCATCATAGGGGTTTTGCTTTAAAAAAAACCTCTAAAATTTCCTCTCAGAACCCACCAGCTACAGTCAGCAAGGAGGTATCAGATCCTAACACAGAGGAGGAGCTACTCACATTGCTCCATCACACCAAGAGAGACCACAGCCACCCACCTCTCTAACGTCATTGCACAGCCTTCCTCTCCATCTTCCAGATTCTCATCAGCACCCCCCCAAAAACAACTGCTGGCTTTTAAATGCCATGTCAGATATAATAGCAACCCAACAGATGTTAAAAGCTGGGGAAACATGCCCATATTATCTATTTCCCCCTTGATCTGAAAGAGAAATTTATTTGTCTTAAGGACCATGCACAACTTCTGTTCCTATATTGTCTAGTTGACAAAGACAGGGTAACAATGCTCATTCATTCTGAAAGGCACAGGGTTTAATAAATTGATCAGTAATAAATAACTTAAGATCAATAATTTAAGAATAAACCTTTACTAAAAAGAAGAAAAATCTCTTGCAAAAATCTCTATTATTTTATTTCTAAAGCAAAAAAGACAAAAACTCCCATTATTAAAAATAACCGAATCCTACTTTCCACAATAAGACCTGCTCATTAATGGGTCAAAGTCCAGTTATTCTTTGAGCTCATAAGTGAAACCATAGCATATGTAGATCAGTTTCTAGCCCTCTTTCTCTCCCAAAATTCCCAACATTCAAAGATGCAGAAACAGTTACAGCATATTATCAGACAGCATTTTATCTGCAATGAAAGAAGTATAACTGGACCTTCGTACTGTGCATCACAAAATATTTTTGTAAATCAACAATAAACAGAAAAATGCAGCAGAACAAAGCTCAGTCTTCTCCTGGTAGATTTAGACACTCATTTTCAATCAAAGAATAAGCTTAATCCCTGGGAAATTTAATTGAGGAGACCATTTCACCCTACTTTATTTTCATTATTTCATCAATATCATTAGAACCAAAAATCACTGCAGTGAAGGTGGTTGTGCTTGTAACACACAACAACCCAAAAGAGTACAGAAACAAAGTGGTTTACTTTTTCATTACTAGTGATGTTTCTCATCAGGATCTTCAAATGTGAAAGGGATTTTGACCCAAACATCTACAGCCTTACATGCACAGTCAAACTGCTTTACTCTAAAATGTGTAAGAGTGACATTCCCTACTGAACTATTTACCAGTGGAAGTAGGGTTTCAAATCTGCATCTAAGAGAATATGGTAGAGAGATGACAGCACTGATATGGTGTTAATAGCTACTCTACTCCAAAAACTCCTGAGGACCTGTCGATTAGGTTGTGTAGATGATGCTCAGGACAAGCAACCCAATTACACAATCAGGTCCTCAGTACAAAAGCTGGGTACTTAAGCTGCTTGCCCTTCCCTTTTCTTCCATTCTGTAATACAGACAAGTGACTAAAGCCCTGTTTTCTCCTTCATTTTTTCCTTTCTGTGTTTAGGACATCACTGGCTCAGAGTACTATGAAAGAGAAATGCCTATTCTACTAAATATAAACCAGTCTGGATCTAAGAACATAGGATGTAAAAAGCAAGATGAGACACTCTGAAGCTAAAAATCTCACTTAAGAGTATTAAAAAACATATCAAGCTACTGAAAATCCCCAAACTCATTTAGTTGCCGGTAAAAGTAACATAGTAAAGCCATAGAAAACTGTACATTGTCAAAAATGCGACCTAACCTACAATAAATAAGGGAAGCAGTGATTAGCCAGCTAAGGCTGTGACAGCACTGTTCAGTGAGGGACCACAACTACATACAGCACACACTTAAATGACCCTGTGCACATTGGGAAGGCCTTTGAGAAAGAGGACTGACAGAACACATGGTGTCTTTGCAAATATCATTCAGGAGATAAGCCACTGATACCATCCCAGAAAAAAATATGCAATTGCTAAACAATATCAATATTTTTATTGGGTAACTTGATTTTAAAGTGAAGAACATTTCCCAAAAATTATTGTCTACAATTTTACCAGCAACAAGACTTTTAGGGACATAGTAAAGAACACTGAGGCATGAAGCACAAATGTCTCGACAGTGCAAAGTAAGCTCTTCACACAGCATACTGGGAAGAAGGAGGAGCAGTTATTTATTCGCCTCTGCTTTCTGCATATCCACTACACAGTAACAAAATCTATACTCAAGAGACGTCTCTGCATCTCAGGTCTGCTTCTTAGCAGTTTAAGCATTCTCCAGTTTAAAAGAAGACTGACGTTCAGAAAGGATGTTGTACCTCATTATGCACCCAGAGTCAGAAACACGTCACATTGTGATGATTTTGCAACAGAATTCACACCATTGTCTTGGACAATGTTACCACATACCATTTTCTTTTGGAGGTCCCTCTCCTTGCTGTTCATGTAATCTATACACTGGATGAATCCAAGTTGTGTAAATAATTGATTTTAAACCTAGTGCAACATTATTCTTCTCTCATTTAGTACTCTTCACCTTCAGTAGCATGCATATTTATAAAGGTGACAGAAATATTTATTGAAAAGTCCCAATTTCAGTGAAGATCAGGAAGAAACAAAGCTTCTAAAGTGTTCAGCCAGTATATACAAATAAAGATGCCCTTTTTACCCTGCACAGCTTTGGATAACTTTGTAAGTAGTTAAGATTTGGCTTGTTGCAAGTTAGCATCTACTACTTTAGATTTTGCCTATGAAAATCCAAGTGTCTAAATAAAATATCACACAAAATTACTTCATTCCTCAACTGCCATGTCAAATTAAAAAAAAGTACCGTTATCAGGTAGCAATTCATAAAACTACACAAACCAACTATACAACTGGTGGAGCATCCAAACTCATAGCTGCAGTTCTTGAATATTACAACAGAACCCACAGGATTGCATATAAACAGCTCAGAAATTATGGTGATGACAGCCAAAAACAAAATTAAAAATGCCGAGAAGACCATCTGGAGAGAGAAGAAGAAAAGGCAGAGAAGATAGTAAGCAATGCTGAATTGTTCAAAGGGAGGTTTGGATGACATGCAGCTGGTAAGACAGGAATCATACACACGGCAATGAAGTTGAAAAGTTACTTGTAGCTGCTTTCACTCAGCACAGCCTTACTGCTATGAAGTGTTAATACACAGTTCTTCTGCGTTACTCTGAGAGTATAATCAGAGCACACAAGAGGCTCTGTGGGTTATGGCTGTGGTGAGCTGGTGTTTGGTGCTCTGGTGTGCTGGGCTGCCATGTGTCACTCAGAATACTGGAGAAACTGCTCTTCATTACTCTGGTCACCCTGCTCTCTACAGTCTGCAGCCTTTCAGGAGTTTTAACCATAATGTGATGCTACCTTTATCTGCCCGGGACAGGTCCTCCCAAAAACCAGAAGGTTCCCCTCTACCACAACCACCCCTCTTTTTACCAGTTCAAGACTCAATATATCCCAAGTAAGTCACTGAGGCTTTATTTCCTGACTTCACAACCTACACTTTAGCTATTTAGTAGTGCCATATTGTAATCAGATGGACAAGAATTTTTGTAAACAGCTTCTCCATACAGCCTTGTCCACTTTTAAAACATACAGAAACTTTACATTTGAACAATTATACTTTCCTAATACTTAGGAGTCAAGACTTTACATTCGGCATGGAGTAAATTTGCTATCAGAGATAAACCATCACACTTTGGCAAAAGATGAACACTGTAGTGAAGCTGGACTCCTGGAAGGTGCTTTTGTGTCTGGGATAAGATTACACACTGAAGCTGAGAGCAGGGACCCATCTTTCCATGCTTAAAGACATGTCCCCAACACCTGCTATTACCCAAACAATATGTATTCACATTCAAACGGACTGGGGACTCCAAAGGGGCAGGCAAAAGAAAGCAAAGCAAAGCAGGAAGTCTGGTGAAAGCAATCATCCAGACCAGAGGACTGGACTGGAACTAAGCCAGCAAGAAGGGGATGAAATCAAAGGAGAGGGAGGTGGAATCTGGCAAAGACCCACAGAGAACACATCAGCAAGGGAAAGGATGGGGAAAAGCATCTGGGATAGACAGAACAACTAAATGAAAAGTCACTAGAATTGGTAAGACAGAAGACTACAAGAAGTCAATTGGCAATGTCAGGCAACAGTGCTGGAAAGAAAACAGACTGCCGTTTGGTTGATGGATGGTTAATTGATTTGTAGTCATTAATTAGTTTGTATAAGAAATAATAAAGAATAACTGTTTATTAAGCAAACAACAAGCACTATCCCCTACTATACTAGGTAAGTGCTCTATGCAAAACATATGCAATTCTCTATGTTAAAACAACCTGAGCTGTAAGATACTCTCTCTCAGTCAGGCAGTAAAGATGCAGCAGGATGCCTAAATTCTGGATCTAGTTAACTTTGAGTATCTGACTTCTCAACTTGCGTATGCAAAACTCTATTTATACACAGAAAACATAAATCACCTCCTATTATTTTTAAAAATCCATTTCAGTTGTAAGGTAGGAACAAGAAGTGTAACGTGTTGGTTTTTTTTTAAAGTATTTTCCAAATCTGTCAGCATAAAAGACAACCTTAAAATCATTAAGCAGCTATGTCAAGAAAACATCTCAATACATGATGGCATTACAACTTACAATTATGATTTTAAAATTTCTATAAATACATTCTAAAATATATTTATAAGAATAAAATGTCTCTGCCTAAAGATCCATACCCACAGAAATACAGCTGAGAACTGCAAGTGTCCATTCATTACTAGATAATAACTTTCTTTCCTAACTAGTTTAAAAGTGAAGGACCAAGTGAAGCAGATTAATTCATACTCAAACCTATTGAGTATTCCTTGTACTTGACCCTTGATATTTCTTTCTTCATGTCAGATTTTCCCACCCCTCCATTTTTTTTTTTAATATTCGGAACATCTGAAGCAATATGAAAAAGATGAATAGAAAAGGATTATTCACTCACATACTACAAGATCTAAGGAGCATCAAATGAAATTATGATGTGGCAGATCCAAAACAAGCATAAGGAAGTACTTCTCCATATAGCACATAGTTAAGTTGTGGAAGTCCCTGCTCCAGGATATTGAGATGCCAAAAAGTATACTTGGGTTCAAAAGGTCAATGGTTAGATTTATAGAATAAAAATCAGTCAAAAAGTATTAACCACAAATATATCATACCTGGTTTAGTCAGTTCTACAATAACAGATTGCAAGAAGCTGGACGCATACACTCTGTTTGCTTAATCTGTTCCTATAATCTTCCCTGGACATCTGTTAGTGGCCTGTCAGAAACATAATACTAGAAAATATAGACCTTTCATCCGATCTAATTACGCCTCTTCTAGCTTAAGAACATTAAAAATGCTGTAACAATTAATGGGGAAACTTTTATTTACTATGATATGTATACCGCTTTTCTAAATACACAGGAGTAAGATACTAACTTCCCTATCCCATCAACACCCTAATTATTTAACAGATTGTCTACCAAAACATTTTGAGAAAAAATCCCTTAAAAATAACGTTAACATACATTTGGATATTCAACAAATCTGAATTATATTAAAGAAAGCAATGTTCAAAAATCCATATCAAGTCTCAGACAATGTAGTTGCAATGCTAGAAATACTAGAAAATCATTAGCAGCATAATCGGCTCTTTGAATTACAGTCTAGGCATAGGATGATAAAATCCATTTGACTAGACCTGAGAAGTTGAGTCAAAACATCAGTTTATGCAGTTTTGACACATGTAGTATTCCTGGTTCTCGCTGCAAAGAGTAAGTCCAACATACCAAACCAAACAGGATGCTAAGCATGGTCCACTATATTTTCGCAATAATTAGCTCGATATATTTCATAATTGGAATCCATATTATGAACCACTAAAAGTACCCTCTTAAGCAAGACTAAAATGTAAACCTTTAATTAGATGAAGGGCTGATAAATCTGATATCCTGGATTTATGCGACATCCCGTGACTCAGAAACCAGTTCTAACTGATAATTAATAGGTTTATCTAGAACTCTTTCATGGTAAAACTAAAATACATGTATACCATGTTGAGCTACTAGATCCACATAAAAAACATTAGGAATTATTAAAAGAAAGGTTTGAGTATTCATTTAGAGCACAGCAATATGTATTAAGAATGGTTTCAGTGGATTCCCCCAGAAAAATCAAGATTACTGTCATCTGATCATAACATAAGTGAGACTAACACAGCTGCCATGTCAGCTTCTCTTCAGGGGCTAGGTCTTAATCATAAATCAACTGAATGACTAATTCTACATTGTTAAAACCAGCAAGTAACTGCTTGGAGCCATTCCAGTTTTTACATCTTTCAAAAGGTCAATACACCTACTCAAACACACAATAGTCCTATCTTTCACAGTGTTTTTCTTCTTTTCTTGGATTGAAAAATAACATGTTGGCACTTAAATGTAAGTTTGTTTTAACCAACAATTAAAATGTTCATTAATTCTGAAAGAGTGACCCAGTGAAACAAAGACAATTTTAGTTTTTCTCTCCACCCACAATGAAAAACTCCTCTGCTCTCCTTTGCCATTTTAAACACTTTCATAGTTGCAAAAGTCGATGAAAACATTTTACAGCAGAGCATTTCCTGCATTAACCTTACTTTTGTTAAAGTAATATTATGAATTAAGCTCAGAAATAAATTATTTGAGACGAATTACTAGTGTAAATGTGGTTTGCATTTCAAATATGAATCTCTACCTCTCAATATAATAACAAAAATCACAAAGTGGCATCTAGGAGTAAAATATATTCTAATCATTTACATCTGCTTGCACCACACAAATGACAGAAGCCTACCGTTAGCATCCTTCATAGAAAACATTTATTCTGCTCTTAAATATAAAAGCTATGTTGCATAAACAGAGGATTTAAAGCTGTGGCAGAGTGGATGAAGGAAAGGAAATGGCAATCTTTCTGGTTCTAGTAGATGCCTTTCCCTATCACACAATGTTTCCCACTCATAAATACATGACAAATACTTCCTCAATCATTTTTTACGAGCAGGGATGCACAGGGGGTAGTCAATGGCTAGCTTGAGGGAAAATAGGAACAGCAGGAGGCAGAAACTGTACTGAAAATGGCTATGTGGTAAATTCTCTTCTGGAACATCACTCAGATACCCTGGCTTTGATCTTTCAGCTACAATTACACTCACATCCACGAGATCTGGGTATACTTTTTAAAAACTAAATAATTAATTGTAATAGAAACAGTTAAACTGTTCATTATATGACTCCTTAACTCAAACCTCTGATTTTTTACAAATTAAAAATTGCAATTTATCTGAAGATTTGCTTTCAGTTGGGTTTAACTATGTCATCATCATGACTAGTCTCACAAAAAACATGGGGTGACTGGCGACAGCTAAATCACAGACTGGCGTCGCCTAAGTAGTCTGGCTACCATTAGGGTCTGGGAAATGGTATTTACTGTACAATTAGAGCCAGTGAGCTCTACCTGTAATCATCCAAATACAGGTGTGAGGATCCTTTTTTGGACAGGGAAACCGACTCATCCATTTCCACATAAACTTTCACGTCTGTACTGTTACAGCGAACCTTAGGAAACCTCAGTGTTTGTACTTTGAAAAAAATATCACCTGACAATAACAGAGCAAACATGACTATCCTGATTTTAGAAACTTCCTGGGTAGAACCACTTCTTATTTTAAATTGTCCTACCCAAAAAAACATTTAAAGACGGAACAAATTAGTTTTAAATTATAAAATTTGGCCAAATATGAAGAGTTTACATTATTATATTGGTAAAAGAGTCTGTTCCAAAGTCTGTCTTCGGGGCTGAGAGGGTTGCTATTAAAATACGTTAAATTTTGTTCTTTAATACTAACACAAAATGTCTTGTAGTATCAAAAGGACAGTTTTAGTTGCAGTAATTTCACAGAATTTATTCTAATGATTTATTGGAGTTAACCATCTGACATTAATTATTGTTTTGGCTTCCAGTCTATGAATGTTTATTTTTCAGTTTAAAGCCTTCTCACTCTTTGATATCATATGGAAATGAGAATTTTTAATGGAAAATTGAAACCATGTGCATCTAAGTACTTAATGAAGTACAGGGAGAAACAGAGGGTATACTTTAGGAGAATTCAGATATTCCGCTTTAGATACTTTTGATTTGTTTGGATGAGTTACATGCATATATCTGTTCACAAACATACATTTATACATCTTCAAAGTATCCCACAAGTACAGTGTTTAAAATTCTGAATTTTAAGAAAATATTTGCCGTATGATTAGGTTTTTTTAAACTAAATACACTGCTGTAGATTTTTTTAATCATATACTAACTACATAATCTGTTCCCTCCTCAATAAATCAAATATTTATCCTATCTAGAGCTTCCAACAACACGCTAAATGTTGTACTTCCCAACAGCGGATTCCCAACATATGTCTACCATGTTAGGACTGGATCTTCATCCAGTTCACTGAATATCTGATAGACTGATTTTGTAACCATCATGTCCTTGAGTCACAATATTGATGTCAGGAATACTTGACTAAAACCTGAGCTGTTCATGGCATTAAAGCCCATCAAAAGAGGCCTGTAAACCATAAGCAATGTTCAAGTAGTGGCAAGAAAGCCAGGAATCCAACTGCAAAATGAAGATACTGTTAAAATGTGCAATTTTGCCACAGTTTGAAAGATTTCTGTGCAACACACATAGTTTTAGTCTTCTGGCATTCAATTCATTCCTCTGGAATGAAAAATACGTTGTTCAGACAATCAGCATTATATAACATGATAAAACCACATGTCTATTTAAATCAGTACTTCCAAATCAAACCTATTTTCTTCATAGTTAAGGGATTCATGTAAAAACAGAAGGAAGGAAAGCATATTCCTTTCTGCAGTTTCAGTCAAGGCTTCACCATATACATTGTACTCAAGCAGCATATCAGTGTGAGCATAACAAGTAACAGAAGCGTAAGATTAGTTTATATCGTTATTTTAATTAATATCCTTGGTGATCTAAATGCATGAGGAATTACTGACCATTGAAAAATGTGAAATATAAACAAATTCAGACATTTAACCTGTACACACTCACCACTTGTTTTTCTTTCTAATGTAGTCTTTTTCAGAGAGATTAACCAAGTAGATCATCGGTTTTGAAGTAAAAAACAAATGTTTGTTCAAAACATCAATCTGGAAGTGAAAATATAGGAGGAGAATTTTTTAAAAACAGGTTATACCAACATGAATTAATTTTATCATCATTTTCCTCACGGCATGTCTGAGAAGGCTACAGAATTCAAGTGTAATATATAAATCACAGATAAAAACAGAATCGGCTGATTTAACATTATAAAATCTTAAAAAAAAAACCAACCACCTTTAAAAAAGGCAGTAACAGGTAGCAAAATTAGAAGTCAATTCATGGGATAATATTTATAACCTACCTCTTTGTCATTCCAATCATGATAGAAGCGGACAGCTTTCTTTTCATCTATTACCCATGTCTTGATTTTGCACATTACATCCTACACAGGATCAAGAAAAAAAAGTCAAAAACTCAGCTGGATATCAGACTATTCTCTCCCATAAAAAAGGCATGTATGCATTAAAATTCAAAACATATACACAAATTAAAAATTAGATAATACTTTTTAGAAACAAGTTTTTACTCTCCCAGAAAAACACAAACTGCTGCTTTGAAAGTCACTAAAGAGCAATATGGATTATTAAAACCATACAAATCCCACAATTAGGAAGTTAAATACACAATACTCAAGTATCATCTCTTGCCACCATAAAAATAAGCACAGCTCATACAATATATGTAGAAATCAGTACATTTTAGATTGCTTTTCAAACTCAGTAAGACGCGACATTTCAGCATCCAGCGGGAGAGACCACGTACAATATAAACATGCCATTAAGAAAAGGGAATGGGTGGGACAAAACACAACAAATATCTTTTTTTCCCCCCTTCGAATTGTGAGCAAAAGAAATGGAGCCTATTATTGATGATCCACCCTCAAGAAATTAATTCAAATGGCCAAAGCCCTTTTTATTCCACATTAATTTTTCGCCAACACCTTCTCCCTCCCCCCCCAAAATGAAACCTGCCAAAGCCTCCATTACACAATGGCAAGAGCCTTGCACTGGTGACCTCCAACCAGCTGCATTCACTTTCAGAACATCTCTCTCGGCAGGAAATCTAAAGGCCTTTTAGTTAGCAAGCTAGTGTGCATTCAGAAGGAGTAACTGCAGGAAGAGCCCAATGTGCTTTGTTTCTCTGGCCTTTCTTCACAGAAAGATTAATCATCTGTGAAATGGAAACGGCAAACAGCAAGTGACACAAACTGAACCCTTCAAGCCTTTCCTCATCAGTTTTGTGGTCGTGAATCCGAAAGCTGCGTGTGGCACGGTTCTCCTTACAGGCAGGTGTTAATAAAAGGCTCTTGGGTCTGAAAGGTCAAACTTGGCTCTTCTAGGAGTAGTACATTTTAGAGTCGCCTATTTTTTGTTGTAGATAATTTATGATCATGCTTTAAATAATGCATTTTTTAAAGTTGTAATTGAGGCGACTGAGCATTAAGATCTTTAAAATACAAGGAAACATTCCCTAAACTGTTGAGCACACAACATTTTTTGCACTTAATGCTATGTGGTTGAAGTACATTTATAAACAACCACAAATAACATCAGTATTTACAACCATCTTTTCTAGTCTTGCAGTAGCTTTAGTGGAGGGGGAAAAAAAAAAGAAAAAGCTCTTCTAAATCTTCAGATCCTGATTTGAAACCCTCCAGGAACAGGACTCCCCACAGATTTTAACAAGGAAGGGGCAAGCTAAAACTTTTAATGAAATCTAACATGTTCTGCCTAAGAATAATCACTTTTACTCTCCTATAACTGAATTTCACTCATAAATGTTTAAAAGTGGCTAATATAACACCATTTCCTACAAGGAGAAGATCAAAGTGCTATATTACAAATGCATTATGATTAAAAAAGCACTGTGCAGCTTTGCTATTAACTGTTCTTTAAACCCTAAAAGGCTTCCCATAGATCTCACTTGGCACTGCATATACAACCTTTGACAAGTAATGTAGACCATTTTTATTCATTGCCTAAAATTGTAGGCAATTATGTGCGTCACACTGGCCACCTGCAAATTCTGAATGCCTGCTCCAGTTGTCAGAGCAAAAAACTAATGTCGGAGGGGATTAATCTAGGGGGAGAGAGTCCTCTTTAATGGCTCCAGCAGGTGAAATGGCCCAGCTGGTTACTATGATGAGTGGCCAGAACAGCTTATGTAGAGACATGCAACAAGATTACACATAAAGAAGAAAACAGTGGTACCATCTTATCTTTAACCCTATGTGCTTTTTATTTTTTAATTAATCAGTATAAACAAGATAAGGGAAGCAATTCTACCAGTAAGTACTTTTCATTTAAGATCTTTATCTTCAGCTTCTCTTTAAATAGACATATAAAAATCAACACAACCCCCAAGATTCCTGTTCAGCAGTGAAGGAATTCTGGTTACACATTATTTTGGGTTTTAAACTAATTCTGTAGGCACCTACCACATGGCTTTCAGCATTACAGTTTCCTCCCAATAGCAATGCATTACTACATATAAATTGGAGTTGATAAAAAATTGACAGAAAAAACCCCACTATCACATAAGTTATCAAAGCCAAACTTTCAGGCTTAAGCAGAAATTAAGTGTTTTCTAATCACAGTGTTAAGGGAGCTGTATAACACAGAACCTCTAGAAAATTTCTAGCATTGACACAGGAAATAAAGTTTGGCCTTTCTAAAGCATATCTAAGCACAGAGCTGCCAACCAAAACCTGTCTTCCACATTCACCTGCTACCTACAGTGACACATCTAAACCCATTTTGGCACTGACCTAATTTTTCTAAGTTCTCATGTAGGTACCTGATTTGATGCTCTTTGCAACTGTTGTTACAAAGAATAATTATATGGACAATTTCCATGGGGAAGGCAGACCAACAACTGCATTTGCTGGGGGGAACCAGCAGCTGTATACTTGCCAGTTTTCTTTCAGTTTTACAGAGAAGATGACAAAGTATTAGAAAATTTTCTTTAGATGAAAGGATGGAAACTTGTAAGCAAGTACAGTATTTATGTATGAAGCTGACAAAGCAGTGAGACACAAAGATTTATCCGATGGTACTATCTGGGCAGCAGTCACACCACGCAGAACAGTCCAGAAACCTAAAAATGGGACAGATGAACTCAGATTCCCCTGCCTCGTTGGTGGTGTCCCATTTAAATGAGACTTAATGTGATTCCTTAATGAGAAATTGTTAAACAACAAATGACAATATGAAGAAAGGCAGATATTTCCACATACTTCTTTTTCACTCAGCTGCCCCAATACTCTGAACAAACATGCAAAACCCCACATTTTCAGGTTATATCTCATGTAGCATCATTTTTAGTTTTATTGGTTGTTTCTATTTAGGACTGGTGAAAAAGTACGAACCAACCTTTTTATATTCACTATCACTGTAACAGTCATTTAAACACATTTAATCACTACTCTAGTTAACTTCAAGATGCTTAATAACACAATACAGAGCAATGATCCACTTTGTTTCATTAGATCTGGCCTCCCTAGTTGCACACTTCGAGGTCAATCTGTCACCAGCAGAATGATCCACTTTGCCTTGTTTGATGAGAGGGGTACTCTTGTTGTTTCTAAGCTACCAACATTACAACAAGCAGCATTCAAAAAGCTGCCAAAAAACCCTCCTAAATGCAATTTACTTACAGATATCAAGGCATATGGAATACAGCAAACTTCATGAATATCAAATATCATTATTTTAAAAATCAGTTAATTTCTGACTATATTCATGGCATTATATTTAGCACATGTGATTACTTAGAATATTTAGACATATGCAATACAGTAATTTTAATTTATGTTGTCCTGCATTCATTTTCCAAAGGTCACAAGTAGTCAACCCAAAAATGCTAAGCAGGACTTTAACAGGAAGTCCAGCAGTATAAAACAATGAAATACATGTAAATTGCATATAGCAGATTTACTAAGACATGCTCATGAGACACTACCGTGTTGAAAAATGTGCATACATTAATAAACTTTCTGGATGAATGATAGTAATAATGTGTGCCAATGCCAAATTCCTCTTACAGCATGAGGGACTAAACTGAAGCTTGGAAAACTCACTTGCCTACTTGGCATCAGAGAATTGTGATTTTTTTGTTGTAAATTAGCAGGGCATGTAATTAACTTCCGCAAATTTAATAAAGAAGTAAGCAGTTGTGAGGATTATCACTTCACACTTCAAAGTGCAAGTGAATTCTCTGTGATCCTGCAGGCAGTGCAAAAGTCTCCACTACTACAAAGAGTGAGTACAGTAGGCTTTTTCCCCCATCAAGGGAAGTATGGATTGTTTCTCAGCACATTATTCATTCCCTTCAAAACTTCCAAGATGTAATAACTTACCTTCTCCCAATAAAAGCTTCAAAAGCAGTTAAATACTTTTTATTAAAGTCTTTCAATGGCCTAAAAATTTATAATTTCTACTGCTCTGCTGCCTGGAAAAGCTATAAGGTGTACCTAAAACATTACCTGTAGCTCTTGGCTAACTCTTCTTTTCACACCAAAGTTCAACAGCATAGCATACCCATATTAAAGGTGATAGCATATAATTAACATACGATGACTTCCCTAAGGAACCGGGTGCAGTGGTAAGGTATTTAATTAATAAACCTCTGCATACACTGAATGGAGTCAACACCACCTCACCACCTGTAACTGTAAACAGAAAATCCAATTAATGCGTTTCCAGTGTGGCTCCGAACAAACTTTGCATTTCTCTAGTTATCATCTTTCAGTGGGCAAAAAGGATACACAGATTCTGAGAACAGGAAATTCTAACAATGTGAACTGTGTGTGGTGACCAGAATTGCCACATCAACTTAGCGAAAGCAAACAATGCTGTTCAGTACAATACATTGAAGTCCATGCACTTGCTGGGTGCGGGACAAGGGAGGGTGGATATATTATTTACCAGGTAGAGGACTTCTCTCTTGGTAGAGTGACTGAGAAGCCTGGAGGGTGAACTGATAGAATCTTTGAGTATAAGAACAGGTTAATGTCCAATGGGAATAATTCCACACTTCTCTCTCCTGAAATACTGAAAAACTGGAGGAGAAGAATAAGAGGTTTTGAAAAACTGCTTATACATGAAGACTTAGTGTTCTTAAATCCTATGCTTTTATACTTATTGCATTTTATATACATGTATAATTAACAAAAAACTCCCATAGTACAGGGTTTTTCACACTAGCACTAGACTGAATGTTGAAGCTTGACAAATACAGACTAAAGCTGTCTTATTTCTAAACAGTAAAGATAATTAATCACTGGTATAGCTTATGTAAGTTGAAGTAATTTATCTCTAGCCCAAAAATATTTAAATAGAGGTTAATTTTTCCCCTAAGAGATACATTCTATTTTCACCATGACTGTAAGAAATAAACTGGGATATGCAAGAGATCAAAACAGATAATAATGAGTATTCCATCTGGCCTTCAAAATTCATATGATGGTTTTTCAGATGCAGATGGAGAAAAATGCTATTTGAGGTACTCATAGCTGGTAGAACTGTGCTGCACCAAGAGCCTTTTACTGAGTACACAAAATCGTCCTTGTTAGCATGAGGTGTACGGTGTGCACTGTGCCCACAGTCCCTCCATTCACAGTTTTCCTTGGAAATCTCTTCAGTTCCATCGAGTTTAGGCTTGGCTCTCTGCTTTTCCTGGAGGCTTTCTGGTGATTTAAAAGTGAGAGGCTGAAGTGACAAAGTAACAATTTATTTTAAAAATACTGTTTAGAAACAACAGTATTTTAAAGGACAATTAAGACAAATTTTGCAGTTTAAAGAAAAGGCTGGATCATGTTTTTCCATGGTGTTAAGTGCTTAAATAAGCTGTAGCAGCTGGGCACAGGAAAGAGAACAAGCCAGGTACTGCATCAAGCGGAGTGACAATGAGCTCCTCTGTGGTACAAAACAATGTCTAATCTCTTACAATTCCCTTGCTCACTGACTTTAATAAAAATACAATAGGAGAAGTAATGGATTTAGGACAAGTGTATTATCCTTTCTTCTATTTAATGCCTTTTAACAGAGCCTGTACAAGCTGCACATGATATAAGATTACTTAGAGTTAGATGCCAATAATGTTTATGAAACCACAAGTACTTTCACCCAAAACATCCTACAGGCATTCCAGACCATGTAATTTATGTCAATAATCCCCAAATTCTCCTGTGTGGGTCATCCTTCTGGGCTCTATGGCATTATAAATAAAATGACACAGTCACTTGTTGCTTCTCAAAGAAAAAAGCAGGCAAGAATACAGAAAGCAGTCTATCTACAAGTGATTATTTCTAGCAGTTCAGAAATTCAGAACAGGGAAATCACACTGAAAAGCAAAATGAAACATCTTCTGTACAGTTTCACTATATTTTTCTTACTGCATTTATTCTGTATTCTTACTTACGCTTATTTTCAAATAAACAAATGTGAATTCATTTGTTGTAAACGTGAATTAAGCCAAATGAAAATACAACTATTCATACACAGAGTTATTTTGGCGTATGTATGTACAATGTACACAAGTGGCTTGGATCTAGACATACCCAGGCAAACATTATTTACGAAAGTAATTACTTTAAGCCACTTGTCAAATCTACACAGGAAAGATCAGCCTTGACAGAAAGTATTTAAGCACTGGTTTCTCTTTGTCTACTGATAATACCAAAAGAATCCAAACGTGTATTTACACATTATATACTTTTAAGTCAGGCTTTACTACTGATTAATTCACAAACATCTGCCATGAATATTTTCCTGCTACATTCAAAATGTTCTCCAGAATGAACTTTAATTTCCTCTAAATACCACATTAAGCACAGTAAATGGTCCACTCAAGATTTTAGGCATAATTACATGCATTAAGAATATAAATATTTTCTTGATTCCCTATGATTTAAGTTAGTAATTGTAAAAGCCATCGGCAGAAAGTATGTCAACAGTGTACGTGTATGCTGCTCCTTTCTTTCCATCTCCAGTGGAAGAAACTGGCCTCTCAAACCCTCTTCTCACAAAAGGAGACTAAAGAAACTGGGAAAAAAATTATACAATTCATTGCTGTATTTATCTTCAACTTGGAATGAAAGAAAGGTGAAAATTCCCAACTGACATCATCAGTTTGAGGAAATAAGAGTTCATCCATCCGTAAGAACTCAGGCAAGTGCTTGCAGCACGAGGTCAGCGAATTCTGCTTGGCACCATCCCATTCATCAGCATATTGCAGAAAGGAAAGATTTTCATCCAGTATATATTGGTAATAATAAGAAACTGAATCTACCAGCTCTCTGCTGTACATGAAGTATCTCCCACACCATACTGGTGATTTTAAAAACAAATTACGAACAAAAAAATATCTTTCAAACAGTTACTGTATTTTCAGGACAGGACCAAGACATTAAATGTAAAGGAGGAGAAATTATGGGATTAAAGCTACCTAAAATGTAATTAGGAAGATTTTGATTTACTCGTCATAGTACATATATGCTGAAAAATACAATGAGCATAGGCAGAGTGTAAGTATCAATTATTAGTTCATCATCCATCACAGTAACAAAACAAAGCTTGATGCCTTTCTTTTAAGTTGAATATGCACTAGATGATTCTGGTACCATTACATTAAAAAGGAGTCTAACTGCTCTTTTCATAATGGCAATTACTTTTGCTCTTAGAAAATGTGTTTGATTTGAAAAACTAATCTGACTTTAACAGTGGAATTTATATATCTCGCAGGACTTGTGGAAGCACCCTGTGCAGCTGAACACTGGAAGTTCAAATGCAGTGAACACTGATCCTGACCTACTGTGAAAGCCACCTTTCAACTGAAAACTGGAAGCTCAAACACTGCAGACATTGATACTGACCTGACAATTTTGTCTTCACATCACTAACATCAATAATCTGCACCAACTCAACTATAAATAGTATTCTTGTGGTCAGATGTATCTATCACAATACCACTGCCTAAAAATTATCCTGTGCTGGAATTCAAGATTTCGTGCACTTACAAAGACCTGTAGGAATATCTTTTGCAGAGGGTCAGTCTCTAAGGACTAGAATGGAATCATGCTGGAAGGTTAATGGAAGAAAATCCTGCAATAATGTTCGCTTAACTATATTAGATGATATTAACTTAAATACTTCTGTCTTCATGACTGAACAATCTCATAAAATACATTTTTTAAACTGATTTTAGAATTTGCACATTCTGATCTATAAATTCGTACATATTTGAATTTTACTTTGAAATCTCCTGCTATCCAAAATGATAAATGAATAATAAACTAATAATAAAGTTAAACTCAGTATCTACCTCATGTCTCTGCAGATACCGGCACCAGACAGATTTAAAATATAAAATCAAAATTACTCTGATTGCTTTCTGAAATTATATATGCACTGTTCTAATACATGCAAATAACAGACGTATTTTTATTCTACAATACCTTTTTAGAAGGTTATAGCCAAAATAATATTTAAAGGTATATCACATCTGAAAGACTAGTACCCTTAGTAACAGCAGGTAGTCATTTCTAAGAAGGCAGTGGAAACAAAACAGACAACAATATATGTGTAAAGGAAGCTATTCCAAGCTTATACCAACATTACATGTTGCTGATCTTGGACCATATTGTGCCATTGATTTTTAAGGAGAACTTTTAAATTATTTCATTGATGGTTCCTTAACAACCGTTGGCTATTTTATTTCTGCTGACAGGGGATTGAGAAATCAATTCTCTGAGAGACAGGATGAACAGTTAACACTATTCAACTGCTAAGCCAGGTCACTGCACAAAGGTGAACTCACCAACTGTAGGCAATGTGGGCTTAGGTGGAGGAAAAATTATAATTAACAAGTTATAACATAATGCAAGAAGGCGAGCAATCAAATACAAATCTCAGATTTAAGTGCAGTCAACTGACACACACTGTCAACTTTCTATTTTTCTCCTCTTAAACCTTTTGGAGATTTCAGTTACAGTTACAGTTGTGGAGGCTTACTGATAAAGAGAATCCTCTAAAGCAGACAATTTACATTTATGAAAAAAGACAAATACCTTCTACAACTCTCAACCACTTAAAATTCTTTAAAAATTCTCAAGTGTCTTCACTTAAATTGCTCCCAAGATTATGCAGAAAACAGTAAAAAAAGAGACTAACATTTTTACATTGTGCCTTAAAAACAAAACAAAAACAACCCACGAATACCAAGGGTTTTTCCTTGTAATCTCCTAGTTTTCCTGAAAGGAAAAATAGCTGGGAACACTCAGAGCACAGACAAGAACTGTTTGTTCCACACTTCTGCTATGGTAAGAACAGACTATTTGCAGTGGCTATGTATTATACCAGCAAATACCTTCAAAAGGCAAATCCTGAGAAGTTCTCTCCCAGTCCTGTCCCATCCTCCCTTTTTTTGAAAACAATCTGTTTGGAAAAAAGTATTAATTCCAGTCCATGCTTTCTCTTAATGATTTTTTGGCCCTGCAAAGAGGAAGCCTTGAACAGTAGCTGCAATCCACATGGAAATACTACAGATTGTGCTGGACAGGGAACTCTCTCTGTGGCCAACAAGCTACCTGCAGAATGCAATGGATTTGGGAAGTGCAGGGTGATCAAACAGCCAAAATACACTCCTAACATTCAGCTCCTGCTTTAGAGAGGAGGCATAAACTGCTTTTTTCACCAATCCCATACGGTTTCCCCCTAGACCTGCAAATCACTACTGCACAGTCAATCCTGCAGTATAACATATAGAAGGCAACCACAGGCCTTCTCTGCAACACAAAACATTAAAGAGGCAAAGCAAAATCTACAGGAGTGCCTCACAACCCAGTGGCTAAACATCTAAATAAACCCAGTAGTGGCTGGAAATGCTCAAGAATTGCTGTTACAGCCTTACAGCCACACAAATCTATTTGTGGAAGGTGTGTAACTGGACCTAAGGATTGATTTACCAGGAAAAGAAAAGTAACTAGGCAGAGCTTTCACAGACTTTTACCATCAAAAATGTCCATTTTATGAAGGCCTACTGTCTACCTTACAATTTAAACATACAAGTCACAAAGGAAGACAAGCAAGAAGATCCAAGATCAGCAGGACTCAGGCATTATGCCCCAAAGCACTTTCCTGAAGAGATTCCCTACTGACTATAGTTCCTGTGTGCAGCCTTTGTCTCAAGGGGAGCATTAATTTGTGCCTCCCCACTCTGTTCATCCACCCCTTCCCATTAAACAAAGGACTTTAATTCCTTTGAAACCTCCACTGTTGTTGACAGTCAGCTGAGACTGGTCATGTATAACATCGGTTACTGAGAATACAACTGGTAGAGCAACGTGACTTCAAGAACCTGGTGTGTTCATAAAAAAAAGGATTAAAAAACCCCAATGAATGACAAGAAGTGTAAGTTACAAACAGAAGGTGACAAAGACATTTTGACAGGTGAACTACATATGAAGTATTAGTAACGAGACTGAAGGACTAGGTAATGAAATGGATGAGAAACTGAAGCTGGGTGAAGACAGATTAATAATGCAGATTTAAGATTTTCATTTTATTAATTTAAATGGCATTTCTAGATTTGAGATTTTTATTTATTGTCTCCCTTACTTTGAGAATTATCTGACATTTTCTGTTTTCAAACACATATCAACCTTCTGTAGTTAAAAAAATGGGTACGAGCAACTCTGTCATACAACCATAATGGTACCTACCACTCATTACAGTTACGTGATCACTATTACAAGTTTTATTTCAAGCACACTTCAGTTACGACTCCTTGCAATCACAAAAGTGCCAACTTCTTCCTTAGCACAGGAAGAACATAGATTGCTACATGAAATCCTCAGAGCATCCAGAAGGGTACACTCAAAAGCTTAACAAGAAGGTTCTATCATAAGGAACTGAGCAAAGCTGTTTCCAAAGACAGCCACACAAGAAAGTAAGCAAGAAGAGCTCAAGACTGGGTAGAACAGCATCACAACACTCATTTTGGTCATCTCATACCAATGTAAAATTTAGCCTTAGGTTGAACTTTGAATTCGCTATGGACAGGATTTTTGCCTGCACCTTTCTTTAAGATGAATTAAAAGGTGAAAGACTGTGTGGATGCTATTTGAAACTGTAGGCATAAGCTGCACTGTTCCTCTGAGCATGTGAAACCTTTTGTAAAAGATAAAAATCACTGCCCACGTGTACCTAGGGCTGGGCTCACATGTCAGATAAGACCTTAAATGAAGCATACATGGTTTTCTCTCTCTGGACTTATGTGAAAGCCTTTAAATCACTCAACAATAGCCTTTTTTTCTGGCTTAGACCAATCAGGGAATAAAATACTTTTCAAGCCAGATGAAGACTAGTTCTTCAGCAACAGAAGTTACCAAAGAAGTGCTTTTTAACATTGCATCATGAAGTTGAACATTTTGGAGGGATGTTCACTTTCAGTTTTTATTAATTTCTAAACACTAGGTAGGGCCAAAAAACTCCACTGCACTTCAATACTGCTAAATTAACCCACCAGTACCAATATAACAATGTTTTTCTTAGTACTTGCTATCAAAAAAGCCATGGGAGAAAACAGTATTTTTTACTACTTAACTGTTAAGCATAAACAGTCTATTTCCACTATGATAAACTACTGTAGTAATTAATTAGAGAATGTGTTTTATATACCACCTGAAATATTTATAGAAGATTAATGAAATAAAGAAAAATTAATAACTAGACTACTAGCAAAGTGTAGGAGACTCAAAAGTCAAGTGGCAGTAAAATACCAATTTGCAAAAACATACTTGGAAGTTAATAATTATTACACATTTCTAATTTACAAAGAAACACCACTGCTACCCTGTGATAATTGAGCTCATTTAAGCAGCTTTCCACAACATTCCAAAATTAATTTAAACTAGCAGTCTTTATTTACCATGCGCTCAATGACACAAAGTGCAATCACACCAAGAAAATACATTCCCTTGCTGGCTACAGGAATACTAGCATTACCATCATAGTGGAACTTAACAGCAAGAATAATTCAGAAGTGACGGATGGACTTTGAATTACAACTAAACACTGATGTGAGTTTGATGAAGCATTGTCAATTCTCACATAAAGTTGTGTCAGCAAGAAAATACCAGTTAAATTTCAGAAGTTACAATTAGCTTAATCTGTGAAAACTTCTGCCAACTCAGCAAATCATTCCAGTAATTTTTCAACTCACAATAATAATTACTTTAAAATACATATAAAAATAGTAGCAGTGATTTGTATTATACATGAAGGAGATCAATAACAAAACCCAACAATACCAATGTTTCAATTCAATGTAGAGAGTGCTTAATGATTTGCTTTTATAGGTCAAGTACTTACATATTCAGGTTTTAATTTCTTGTCTCCTCCTCTTACAGCTACTTTTTCAAGCTTGTCTATGCTCTGCATGATCAGCTCCTCATCTTTAAGTCTAAGCTCTTCATGTATTATTTCAATGTCACGAACAGGATCTACACTTCCTTCAACATGAGTGATATCATCATCTTCAAATGCTCCTAAAACAAAAGAACAAGTAAATTACTTATTAAGCTGAAACGACAAGAAATACATATTTAGAACACACTATTACAAATCATAAGAACTGGAGATGAAAAGGTCAGTAGGTCTGCCATACTGCCCATGTACAAGCATCACATGCAATGCTTTATATCATACTGTTTTAGTATGTTAATTTATGTATCAGCTCCAAAATCCAAAGCGCTCTCTATAAATACAAAGCACAGAACTTTGCCATTCAGGAGAGCACTTAAGGCATCTTTAAGAGTTTCTTCTACATAGGAATAGGTTACAGCAGTTTCCTGAGAATAGGTAACAGTGTTTTTAACAGTATCCAACTTACCAGTAGCAAATACAGTAACTAAATTGAAAATCACAGAATATTTTAATACACCCAGTACTGACTACAAGAACCATGGAAAGAAAACCTCACAAAATCACCCTGCCAGTGGCTGACCAATTTTACGCATTAAGAAAAGAAGTTCTAGACAAAGAATTCTGAAGTTCTGAACGACTCTTAGTGTTTCCAAGGGAAACAGGGCTTAGAAAAAAAGGCCTGAAATCATCTGGCAGACCTCGTCCCTGTTTCAATCTACTTTATCACTGTGGTTCTGACGGTGATTAGATAATGAACCACTCAGACACACAATTTACACAGCAGCTAATTTCATCGGCCTGATTTGAGGGTATGGTTTTTAGGGGGCCATCAAAGAAGCAGATGAAGGTGCATTTGTCATATATGAGTGACAACCATTCACACTATCTGAACAAAATGGTGCTGGCCCTTATTAGAAACACATGCTATTATCACATATTTAAAGTGCAGTTGAAGCCATAATTTCAAATTGCCAACTGGAAACATAAGGTTAAAACAACCAGATATTACTGAAGCATGTGTGCTGACTTCATGCCCTTCTGATGACAATCTGGCAACATAATTCAACTAGGATTTAAATTATCAGATAAGTAGCATCATCAAAAAAAAAAAAAAAAAATTCCACCCCCCCCAAAAATCAATACCTATTTTAAAAATAAAAATATTAACAGTTAAAATCTGTATATTACTTCTTCCTGGATCAATTTTCAGAGTATTTGCATGCCTAGTCTGTAACATTAAAGATATGCCTGAGAAATCAACCACAAAAATAACATAATTTTAACATTACTAAAATTAAAATCAACTGATTCTTTACACAGTAAAAAAACCTAAGCCATTTCTTATACTGAAAAAGATAGGAAACAGGGTAGACAACAAACAATTCTTGAAACTATATACAGAAAGTTGCGGGGGTTCTTTGTTGTCATGCACATCTTAAACTGCATCTTTTATTTTAACTTACTGAAAACAGTGGTTTTAGCAACAACAATTTTACATCAAAGCACATGGAGCACAGGTTTAAAATGTTGTTGACAGTCAAATGTCAAAATTACTTTCACATAACTCATGAAAAGTCTTTAAAACAGTGGTTACCAGAATTTCCCTCCTCTCTCATTAACTGTTTGTCTCCAAAGATCATCAGTGAGCTCTGATGCTGGCAGTGACAGGAGAACAGACTGCTGTGTCAAATGGAAACGCACTACACCAACCCACACCAATGCCAGACAATTATGGAAGAGATACTGTAGCCCTGGGTTTTAAATACTTACCTGTGCACCCGACAGAACAGGACATGGGCTGTTTAGATGAACAAATACTAGGAAACAGCTTAACAGCTCTGTTCTAATTTACAAGAAAAATACTGAATGAAAAGGGAGAAGTAGGAAGATATCACCACGCATATCAACAAAGAGTCTACTTGCCTGGCCTTCTCAACAGGTAAGTAGTATTTATGCAGCTAAAAATCTATCATCAAGAAAAGGTTTATGTATTAAAAAAAAAACCGTCTGTTAACATCTAAATAATATATTCTCAACTTGTTTACATCTTCTTTCTTCATTTGGTGTCCAACGGTTTAAAAAACAACAAAAATCCCCACACTGTTAAAGTCAGGAGAAAAGCTCCATGAGTACAAAGATCTTACATTCAGAACACAAAAATAAATAAAGTAAACAGTTTGTTTTGGTCTTTAGGAAGAATGATGCTTTTATGTAAAAGGAAGTGTAAGGTGAATTAGCAACAACAAAAAACAGTTTATACTTTTCTATTTTCTTCAACAACAGTAAAATACTTCTCCAGCAATTATCTTCATTTCTTCACATCTTCCTGTTCCTTTTCACAAAAAATCCAGTTCTTTACTCATCCAAAACCAATTAATTCAGTGTATTTCCACCCCTATAAAACTGAATCTATGCATTTCATGTGCACTCTCTTCCCAATCCACTAAAGGCTCTAACCTATGGGCACTTCCATGTTCTGCCAGCATTTTCTTCAAGTCTCCTCCTCCTGTCTCACCCGTGTCAGCAGCCATCCTGCAGCTCTTTAGGCAACATCGATGAGAAGAGACCCCTGTCTGGCAACAGGCAGTTGTTTGCTTGGGTAAAAAGCCCCTCTACTGAGTTTTTGATTTCCCACTCAAGGTAATAATTTAGCCTTCTCTCCTCCTCACTGGGTTGCCTGACTCTTCTCATGGAAGAAATGAACACTACTTGAATATTCCAACAAAACCATGGATTTTGAGCTTCAATTTATTATTCTTAGAAGAAAAGTATGTTTTTCAAGCCTGAAAAGGAGAAGATCTATCAACAGTTGTGCTGACAAAGGCCATACATGTCTCTTCTAAATTGATAGGAAATCCATTAAATTTATCATGGCAGGTTTCATTTTTTCTTAAGTTATCAAGAACACTTAGATAAGAGAAATTTAAATCTCTTCCTATTTAGACAGACACAGTCCATGAGGAAGTAGTAGGTGTAAGATTTTCCATACACAAAAGACCAAACTGGCATTAATGTCCACATTTTGGTACAAACAAGAGATTCTTCTTGATAAGCAACAGGCATTGAGCTTCATTTGTCCATGTTTACTTCAGTCATCAATATAAAACAAAACAGATCATCCTCTGAGCACGCTGAATGTGTCTTGAATAATCTCTTCTGCCAGCCTGAAGCCTGTTTTGCAATGAAAGTCTGGCACAAACCACATTGAGCACTGCAGGGAATTCAATTCTGGTCTGCAGAGCTGCACGCAGACATAGCAAGCTGTTACTGGTGGTAACCCTAGGAATTAGGCTCCGGGCAAGAAATGAGATGTCTTGGAAAAAGTATAACTGTGAGAAATTAGCAAAGTTAAACTACTAGAATAACTGTTTAAAAAACCATCCACATAAAAATTTAAAGTAGTAGGAAAAAATGGAATCGTAAAACTGATTCAAGAAATAGGACAGATGAGAAAGTGAGTATAGTATTTGCAACTTTCAAAGATGAAAATAAGAACTATAATAATGGCCCGTCTTCGCAAGCGAAGATCCGGGGAAGGTCTTTCCACCTTCCAGCCTGCGCATTGGATTTTTTAGGTGAGACACAGTGTGCGCCGAACTGAGCCCACCCTTTAATCCTAAGGTTCATCTGCCGGGGCCAAGCAAGCTTGGACGGTGGCAGCGAGGTCCTTAGGACGTAGGTGGGTTGCCTTTAAGGGCTAACGAGCCCCACCTGCCCGGGAGTGGCCCTGACCGGGAATCGAACCCGGGTCTCCGCGGTGATAGCGCGGCGCCTTTACCACTAGACCACCAGGGGCTCCTCAAGAACTATAATACTAATCTACAAATCTTAGCTGAAATAGATTGTTAACTAACGGCTATTCATTACTTTGTCTCTCTGCCTTTGCTTGAAATTCCTGTCAAGCAAGGCCTTTAACTCTCATTTATTAGGCAAGATGGTACGATAGCCCCGCTTTCCCTCCAGCATATACAACAGCAAAACAGAAAGCTCTAAGGTTCTATTTTAAAATATAACAAATGGGGGACTAAGAATGACATGACTGTCCTGTTAAAGACAGTGCAAAGCTGTACAATGAACAAGATGCACGAAGTGGACACAGGCCATGAACACTGAGTCAGTAGTAGTCTAAGTAGTTGATATCTAGCACCACGTAGAAAAGCAGCCTGTTGAAACTAAAAACTGTTGAAATGGAAGGAACAGGGAAGATAGGAGGTAGGTCTTGAGATGCAAGATCACAGCAAACAAATGAGAATTTCATTTTTCTGAAGGAATGGGTAAGATTATCTTTGGTATCAGGCAAAAAAAAAAATTGGTTAGTTTACAGGTATTGAAGAAGGAAAACAAAAACTAAATATTTACTAAGAAATCCTTATATTGGTTTGTCTGATACTGATCTCTGATTACAACAGAATCAATGAGAAAAATAACAGGGAGAAGGAGAAACAGACACCTGGCAGTCTTGTTTTGATCTCAAGCTGATTACAGTTTGAGAGAGCTTGTTAGAAAAATGAGGGAGTAAAGGTTCCCCAAAAAAGGCCCAAAACAGGGCATCCAGGTGGGGAAGCAATGGACTAGAATGGGATAGTTGGGAAGAACAGAGAGGACAAACATGGTCACCTGTCAGAGGTAAAGTACATTCTGGTGATGAGCTGTGTTTAAATTTGGTGAACTTCAAACACAACATGTCTGTCTTCTTATTAACATAATGAGGATTCAACTTCCATAAACAGGAGGGACCTTTCAAAGGTCAGAAACTTGTTCACACACTATCCTCTGCAGTACACTCACACCTGCCAGGCTACTGACCGTTGAGCTCTGTGGTCTAGCTTTCAAAGTTTTTATTTTAAAAATCAATTTTTTTTCAAAGTTGTGATAAAAAATTTGTCTCTAAAAGAAGATGTTGTGATATTTTGGAATTTCAACAAACAACAAACTGTTTTAACTAGCCACTTTATTTATTAAGAGATAAATTTAATATTAACATCTCCAAAACTAGCCATGCCACTGTGTCTTCATAATCAAATTTGACTTTAAAACAGAAGGACTTGGTATTTCCCAAACATTACCCCAAACCACATTACCTTCCTTTTCACTGCTTCCTAAAGTTACACTGCCTGTGCTCCAAACCTGCTCTCTCTCTACTACAGGAAACTAGTGTAAGAGAAAAAAGGAATCAATTTACCACATAGGGAGAGAAAAATACATACATAAAATAGACTTACTCAAGAATCTCTGCAAGGAAGCATCTGTTTGTCAACAACTCAGCTAGCAATACAGGAAGGTCAACTGGAAGACCCTAATAAGTAATTTCATTATTTAAAAATCTGATTATAACTTCCCTGGTGCCTTGTGTATCTCACCAGACGTAACCTACAATGTTATCAGAAACTTGTCAAAAAGAAGCTGAACAGAAACCACATCTTTTATATTTTAAGTATCCTAGCTGTATCCTTTTTTCAAATAAACTCCCATAACATGCTCATGGATTTGCACTCTAGCTTTAAAGACAACCCTGACACATCCTCTGGTGTAAAAGAACAAAGATTACGGAGTTAGAAACATCAGGCTCACTGTAAGTAAACATCTGCTGTGGTAAATTCCTGTAATGTTTTAGTAGCATCCAGATACTGCTATTAAAACAAGGCAAGTATTTAGACAGGAAAACAGTAAACCATAATACAGGAGCAGAATTCTATTTTGCAATCTAATAGCCCCAAAATAATGATTTAACCTGAAGTTACCAGACATTAGGAGTTTGGAAATTATCACTGCCACATCCAGTTCCCTCTTCTGTTGCCAATGGGTTTGAACTTGAAATACTCTTCAGTTTCAGGGAAGGATTCATCTTTGGCTGAGAACTTTATCTGGGCTGTTTGGGTCCAAGTGTGGTGGGTTCAAAAATATTTTTTAAATGGCATTAAAGATGTAACCCAGCAATAGTCACTTTGCTTTCAAATGACACTAGATAAAAAAAGATGCAGAAAACAGAACAAATGGCTGGAGAAGATGTGCAACCTGACTCTGGTTTTTCCTCGAGGAAGCGCAGGAACTGTGTTTGTCAGGACTTGATGGCAGCCAGGACACACAGATTAGATCTGTTCTTCACATGAAAAAGTAGCAGCACATAAATATGTATACAGCGCAGCAGTAACAAATGCCATATTTTAAACGGCATCATCTAATGGCATGCACATTTCTTTCCATTTCTTTCAAGAATCAGCTTCAAAATTCTTTGACCAAATTTACCTCTCAGCCTCTAGAAATTTTTGCATTGCTTATGTTATACCTGTCAAGATCTGATGACTGTATGTTATGTATTCATCTGAACAGAACCACTACACTTCGTTACAGGCTATCATCAACCAATTCATTCTCTTGCTAAAATCAAGTCATCCAATTACTCCTTGACTAATCAAGGCTGTTTTGGCTTTTTCTTTTTTCAAAAGGTACTCAACAGCATAAACAGTTCACTTACAAGAAATGGAAAGGGGCTAATCAGCAGAATTATTGTTTTGCTGCCACAATTTGCAGTATTTAAATGTAGTTGCTGATTGGACTGAAAGTTTTATGATATAGCATATAAAACTAGTTGACACAAAAAAGAAGCGGTCTATAGCCTAAACCTTATTGTTTCTAGCTGCTCCAAGCTGCCACTGAGATGCTAAAATCCAAATCAAAATACTACTACTACACTTATCTTACTCTGTTCGTAATTGCAATTATGGAAATTAATATCTTCAAATTAATTTATATTTGATATATCAGTCACTTCATTTCTCTAATTATAGTTAACCCTTAAAGTTAAATAGAACCAAATATCTGGCTAATATTAAGCTCCATGTAAAAGCATTTTGGTATTTTGTATTCATTTACAAAAAATAAGTAACTGCACTGGTAAATGTTATGTTGTAATTAAGAAGAATATTTTACAAATTGATCAGAATCTGAACTGTATCACAAGCTGAAACTCCCATCAGTATTTAGGGTAATGACCAGCATTTTCTGTCAATAAGCTATGAGGGAATGTTTAATAACACCATCAAAAAACAGACCTAGAGAATAATTGATACTTGTACTTCCTCTCCCACATACAGTCAATGACTGTTATCAAAAAGAGCTGCCCGTCTCAGACTGATACAGCACATCACAATACACGTACACACCCTGTTATAAGCCCTGAAACAGAAGAGCAAAAATATCTATCTGGCCACTTACTGGTGGGAATGGGGAAGAGAACAAAAAGAAATAAAATACGGTAAGTTGGGTGGGGAGCTAGAAGTAAGGTATTTCTTCAAGCTATCAAAAAACAAGAATACAAGTGTCAAAAAAACCATTAAATTACAAATAATATCTATACTTAGACTGATTTGACATGCTATCATCAGTATTCTGAAGATTTAAACAGTAAAAGATACCGCTATTTCTGACTGAGGTACAGGTACATTTAACATTACAGAATGCACTAAACTTTGATGGTAGTACATTTTACCACACATATTTATTATTAGAAAGACAAAATAATACCACCAGAGTCAACATTTTACAGCTTCTTAAATGTAGCATGTGTTAACAAAGAACCAACAAATAAAGTAGGTTTAGCGTGTTTTCCCCTGCAAGCTAATTTCAAGTGAAATTAATCACCTGTAACACAAACCTAATATTCTTTAAGCAGAGTAATTTTCAGTTGAAGAAGGTGCACCTGCCTACATCTTCAACATAAGCAAAATCAAGTACAAAAACATTAAATAAAATGCTGTAGTAAACCTTGACTTCTGGAGAAAGAATTTTTTCAGACATCTTTTGTGGCTTTGTTTTGTGCTACAGCCCCTTAAGTTTTGTCTTCATAAAGCCCTAACTAGTTGTAATCACTCGCAGTCTAATTGTGGACATTTATCTGCTTTTCTTATGCACAGAACATAGCTATTAAAGCTGAATGGTGATGGTGTGAAGTATAGGTTAAATTGGGTGAAATTAAAGCAAATTACTCTGGGATGTGGAACTCTGAAAATAGAAACCGCCAATGATTTGCAACCCTCTTGATGATCAGCTTCACAGAACCCTAAATGACAAGAAAACTTACATATTTTAAAGTTAACTAGATTTTTTTTAAATAATATGTATAAATTTATTTTAAATGCAAGCAGTCACTGTGGCAGTAATTATTTTGTTTTACCTGCATCATAAAAATATGAGAAAAAATTTAATTCCTATTTAAAACACTTGCTTTTGTTCTCAAGTTTAGCTGATTTTTAGCAACAATACCCCAGTTCAGAATATTAGTTGCAGCATTAATGACTTTGAACACAACATTACAGTTCATGTGTTCCATATGGCTATACAGACACAGGATGGTAAAAGCAGCTGCTTTGAGCTCTCTTGACTAGTGCAGTATTAGGACTTAATTCATTACTTACCTATATAAAAGATAAGCAGCTACATTTACCCCGCTGAGCCCTAATACCACACCAGTCAGGAGAGAGCAAATCAAGCACCACTCCCCAAAAGTCTGAAACAGCAGCTGAATGGCAGTCCTTTCAATATCAAACCTATTGGGAGTATTTGACAAAAAAGGGCACGTCTATTTCTGCACCGGCAGACACACAATGAGAGCAGGAGCAGCAATACAGGATTCTAAATGACTGTAGTAACAACTTCTTAAGCATACAAAGAATTTACATTTGCATAAAAGTACTCTGTCGAGTGAGTACTGCACAAGGTCAGAGATGAGAATTATAACCTCTCCGGGAAACACTGAGGCAAAGCAATTCACTTCAGGACATGAGAGTCGGCAGAAGAAACTACAATCCAGTTCCTGATGGAAGCAGTTTTAACAGAGAAAAGTTGTTACCAAGATAGTCATTCCAATGAGCTTATCTGTAAAATCCTGCTCCAAGAGCTCTTACTCTTGAGTCTGTCTGACAAATATTAGTGATTTATTTCAAATGTAAAATGTGTTTACTTGCCGTGGCTCTTTCATCCTGGCACCACTGGGATGTAGTCAACACTCCACAGGCAAAACCTTCTACCTGCTGAGATTTGCTATTAAGTTGGTCATACTGGGTAAAGGACATTATTTGACAGCTGAAGGAATAAATCCCTGAGCCCTTTGTGCCTCCGTTTGCCAAGGGCTTGCTCTGACTGCCCTTGATCATGTATTTTAAATACTATCACTGCACTGCCCACCAAACAGTGCTTAGGACACACTCCTTAATTTCCCTTCTTGCAACACACGTTACCCAGCATCACAGGACACAGTAATTCACGCAGACTCACTAACAGAAGACATTAGGAAAGGCAGCACTCAATGTAAAACTTTTTGAGATGGCTGACATACCATAAAAATCGTTTAAAATAAAGAGTTCCTTAGGAAAAACATAGTCTCTCTGTTCTGATTTTTTCCAAACTACAACTGTGTTAATTGGAAGAAGAAGGAGCAAATTTGGAACCCAGCCTGGACCACCACAAAACGCTCAAAAGTCAAAAAGGCTGAAGAATGTGAACGTTTGCTTTAGTGACAAGTGCTCTTGTCACCCTGAGCTCAGTCACGCTCTATTTTATGTTACTTTCTGTTCTAATGACTGAAAACCTTCCTTTGTGAGTTGAAGCGATGAAAAGAGAAGCAAACAGGAACAAGGGGGAGTCTCCACAGAATCACCCTCCCTGGCGAGTGCTCCACAGCAGCACCACCTGCACAAAGAACACTGCACACAGGAAGGTCTGGCTGCAAACATCAGTGGGTAACTTTTAACCTGCCTCTGTGTACCATATATCCGGACAATTTTCCTACTCAAAAGTCATCTGGAGCTCACGTACTTGCAAATCTGACAGCATCTACACTGTACAAAAACACGGTTCCCAAGCAGAAACTGTTTGGAAAGTAGAAATATGCCTGTATCTGTATTCATACTACTTCCACCAGCACCAAATCTCTGTGCTGCATTTTACCCCTTTTTCCTACAGGTCAGTCATCCAGGTCTTCTCTTTAGGAATACTCAGTGCCAAGCTGTATGGTGTCAGTCTTAAGTGGAATCTCTGAGGGTCACCTTAACAAAATACAATTGCTAGCACTAACTGTGTTTTTAAGACAGTGCATACACAGAGATCATGTATGGCAACTACCAGCCATCAGCAGAAACCCCCAGGGCAGTTCTGTCTGGCCTTGAATGACCAAATATACAGGAAGTATTTTAATTATTTGTCAACTATTTATCTGGGTCACAGATTGATTATGTCAAAGATACAGAAATATTTAAAAAAAAAAAAACAAACACTTGAGCCCTGAAGTTTTATTGGGTCTGGAATAGCACTACTCCGTGGTTACCACAACTGTACTCCTACTGAACCACTTTGGATACCCAGTGCTGCAGCAAAGTCAGACATTAAATTTGCTGAGCCCCCGTCTCTGCTGCTCCCACGCAGAGACAAATCAACTTCCTGTTCTGCATTCTTCAACAACCTGGAGAGTTATTAGTCTTTGCAAAATAATGAACATCATAAAACCTCCCCTCTGGACATTCTGGCCCACATTCATAACGTAATACACAAACTTCATGCAAAAGTAGCAATACAATTCACCCACATTTATCCTTTGCAAATCTACTCAGATTTTACTGGGGTGCTGCCTATAGGTTTCTAATAATAATAATAATTTTTAAAATGTATCACCAGATGGTTAAGAGCTTATTCCTTTTCACATACCGTGTTTACTTTTGAACAAATTAAAGGTGATGTCACAGTTCTTAGGACCCCACATAACAGTACAGGCTTGGAACCACAAGAAATATCAAATGATCTCTTTAGAACAGAATCTCAAATAGTGAAACCAAAAGGTTATATATAATTTGCATCTTATCTGAGATGCCAGACTCAATAACAAGGGTTTGCAGTATTTCCTGTTCAATGTTCAAATCTTAATGTAACAGTTAACCAGATAAAACTCAATACTAATATTTTACTTTGAATATTAGTCTCTTCCTTATAATGATCAAAACAACATCCCAACAAAACAAAACAAAACATTGCTTGTTACAGATTGTCTGGTCCATTACATAGAAAGTAAAGAACTCATTTTGTACATTGTTTCAGCAAAGTAATCCCTAGCCCTTCAACATTTGCTTTTCTTTTTAGTTACATTTTAGTTCAATGGCAACTACAACTTGGAACATGTCAATTGTGTTCTGTAACTATCTGGCACCATCTAGTAGCCACTGGCATCTCCTTTACTAAAACCCTTTAAGAGATTGTGCTAAGGGATTGTGACAAGGGCGATACTGAACAGATGTGCAAACTTCTTTATTTGAATCTCATACGTTTTTCAACATAAAACAAAAAATGTTTTATGTTGAATAAGGCACAGATAGCTATAGTCACTATTTGAGCACTGAGCAAGTGACTTCTGCCTACCTTGAAAAAGTACATTAAATACTTGTGTGTATGTTGGAGTTTCCAAGTAATTTAAGAATCTGCTGGCAAATTTTCACAACAGATAACAAAACGCATTGTTTTAAGCATCTATGCAAACACTGGCCAGTTATTCCCTTTTCCTATCCTAAAAATATCCAAATAAATTAGAAACTAAGAAAGAAAACATATGCTTTGATTAACCTGAATCCTGGATATGCAGGGTGGGTTTTTTCCATGATTGCCAAAGCAGAGTCTCTTGTAGGTACTAATATTGAGGGGGAGGGGAAGGGGGGGCAATATGAACATATCAAGGCTACTTTGTTATGTTCCCGAGGTGTGACTGAATAGAAATTGTCATTTCCAACTGTACTACTCCTTTAGCTTGCAAGCAAATAAAATATGCAGCCCCACTGTTCTTCTCTTTGCAAAATAAATATATAAATATGATACTTTTGCAACATCTAACCACAGCTTTTTCAGCTGAAACAGTTCTTCTCCTTTTACTTTAGATGTCAAATCCATCACAAAAAAGAATTTTGTTTTTAAAAGACCTCCTCAATGAAGCAGTTCGTTTCTCTGCCATTTAGCTCACTGTATTTTTACAAGCACCAGGCTGAGCAAACTATGATTGAGAGAAGCCATCTTATGCACATTGCTGTTGTCCCACATCATTCAGAACAAACCTTTTTAGATCGTTAACTACCACAGGAGTGCTGATTACACAGGCACCAGCAATTTCCTAACCAATGACCACCTGAACAATGATGTGTTCAGCTTCTCAGACCCTGAAGCCTTTCAGAGGTGAATCATTTCACAGTTTGGAACTAGATCTCCATAGCAACTTCCCTTTGAGGGTTTTAGAATCACCATCCCGTAATTCTATGATCATCAAGCTCAACCATTCCCAATGGTTCTTTTCACAGCAGATGGAAAAGGAAGCCTTGAAATTTTACAGTCTATTTCAAGCAATTCATCTGGCAGCCTATTAGAATTCAAAATATTTCGACCTTCAATCACAAAGCATGTTATCTGAAGCTGTGGTGATCTCAAGTCAAGACAAGCAGACGTTTTAGTCTAATCATCCATGATGAGAAGAGACTGACAAAAACTCTTAATTCAACCACCATCAAAATGCTTATTTTAACTGCATGAAAGTCTTTCAACAGGCAATGAAAACACACCATGTACCATTTTATCACAACCTTCCATTCAAGGGAAATACGAATTCTGAATATTGGCATGGATCTTTGCACTCCCCGACTGCTTTTGAACAAATATCTGCTTCTTGAAAGTCACTATAAATCTAAATCTACCACATTATTTCCAACAGCTGTCAAGAAAAATGATGGAAGCAAACTGCAATTAAACTTCTCACAAGTCAGTACAATAATGCTGCAAATGAGTTACTTATCGACAGATCCAGTTTGTTAAAGGCATCTTCTAAGAAAGCCAAATCACATACTTCTCAGAAAATAGATACCAATTAAATTATGAAAACACAGCATTGGCTAAAATCTTGAAACAAAACTCAGTTTCGTGATAATCATAACCAGAGGGGTATTTAAAGTTGGGGGGGTTCCCCCCCTCTGTTCAAAATTCCCAAATCAATTCCCTGTTTGGAGTTAAAGAAACATTTCCCTTCTCTTTTCAGTCAACCACTGACACAATCCCATCAGGGGCACAAAAGCTTTAAATTTGAAAATATTTTCACCTAAAACCCCAGGCTGATTCATTCATATTTATCAACCTTAAACATAAGTTAAATTAAAATGTTTTAAAGTCTCAGCTATACACCGCTATGTTATTAATATAGTTATCAGGCAACTATAGAATACACTTCCAACTTCCCATTCAAAAATGTCATTAATAGTATCTAACTGAATCAGCAGTAAGTTTACTTAAAAAAGAAACAAAAAACCACAAAAGAAATTACCTTTTAGAAACAGACAATGAGACTTTGATACTTAAAACAACAACCGCTGTAAAATGCATCAAACTTAAAAGAACAACAGAAGGCCCCTCCTGTACCAAAGCCCCAGTGTTCACTATGAGTAGTGAAATAATGGAAATAAACACGTTTGTTACATTTCATAACAGCTGTAGAGGAAGGAACACTTAATTGTTTTACTTTCTTTGGATGAAAAAAAAGCATCTTCAGTGCCTGTAAGTAGGTACTTAACTGCGACAGTGGCCACAATTGAAACTATCTCTACAGCACTTAAAATGCCACATTTTATTAGGCTACAAGGGAAAAAACAACCAACCCCCTAGCTGACCTTACCTTCTTAGGGCTCAACAGTGTTGAGTCCTATCTTTATACTTCAAAGAAAAACTCTTAAAAAACTTTATAAAGCCCACAAAACTACAAGATCTTGAATATCATGATTTGTTGACTGGTGGTATACCGAGAGTTAATATTTTGGCCAAGTAATTCTGAAAACATTTCTGTAAAAGGAGCTATGATGAAAATCTTTGGGGGAATAAACCGGTACAATACAGGATTCACGTTCATATATGTTGCACCATTTGCAAAGTTAGCTTGTGATCAGCTTACACTGTACTTGAAGATCGGAGGGGAAGTATGTGAACAAAACCACAAAACTTAAACTAAGGATGAAGCTAGAATTTAAGATATAGCAAAGCAAATGACAAAGTTATGCATCAACTGAAAATGTAAACTGGTTTTGTCTATGTAAAATCAACTGAAACAAATATGGATTTTATTCTAGGAATCTGAGAAAGAAACACTATGGAAAAACCCTCGAGTATGCAAAGCACCATCTCCTGCAAAGACCAGAGATTATGGTAATTATGCATGAACATTATTAAAATTCTTAGCGGTTTCCAGTGCTAGATTAGTTACATTAATAGCCAATATAAATACCACTGCAAATATCTTCTTAAAGGGGACAAAGAAGTTACAGGATACATCTTATAATTATCTAAATTCTAGTCAAAAAACGTTTCAACTTTTTTATTTTAATATGGAAGGCAATCAAATATCTTTGTTATCAGAAGTTTCAAGTCATCTGTAAAGTTTCACTTCTTTTTGTCTGTTTACTAAATATAACCACAATGTACAGCCTTTCATTTAGCACTTGTTCTAGCTGAAATTGAAAATAAAACTGCCCATGAGTACTAAGTTATTTAAACATCTTGCTCATTAAAAAGTACAACTGTCACTTCAGTACCACTCTGCTTATATGTGCAGACAGAACTATAGTCATGTAATCTGGCAATGTAGCTACTGCTAAATGTAATTTGAATAGGAGCATTTTTAAAAAATTCTTTAGTAATAGTAAATGATAACTATCTTGCATTGTACAATTAGACTGTCAGCAAAGGATGCCTATTAGTAACACATATGCAAATCATTCAACAGTTACATCTTTACAATCTATTCTATGATTATGCACAGTTATGATTCAAAGTATTTTCATGGTATTTTATCAGGTATTTCTCATAAATAGTAATTTTAAAATCTAGGAGGCAATCCTTAAAATTGTCTTCATATACTGAGACTGCACTTTTAGCTTTTCCTCTTTCCAATATCCCCACTACAGTATCTGAGAAACCTCATCTTAAGCACAGTAGTTATATATTAGCTCACCGTTTAACAATCTAGAATAACCTTAAGTTTATTTCATAACATATAATCAAGCAACATATGGTAATTAAAGCACACTGAAAACAGCACTTACTAGCTAATTAACATTACAGAAACACTTTTCTTAATGCTAGAAAAAGACAAAGATGTTATAAAGTGCCGTAGCACGAGGAAGAGTTTGTTACAAACCTTTTCAACTTAGGAATTTGAAATTAAATTGCATTTAAATCATGAAGTAAAAACATCAATGCAAGTTACATAGGGTTAGGTAAGCCATTTAGGGATTACCCTACACTGGTTCATGTAGGGCAAGGACCATTAACACAAAATGTTTCACCCCTCAGGACAGCTCACCATTTGCAAACACACCCAACCCCGTATTATCCTTATTCATGCAGAGTTAAAGAATCGATACAGTTTCACTATTTTCATGGCAGCAAGATGTATTTTGGCATCACCACAGCACCTGACTGCAGCTAGGGACACTCAGCAGAGACTAACTCGAGCTGTGACAATGGCACCCTGGGCTGAAGTTAAGGCACAGCTGCCAAGACGGTCGCTGTGTTCTTCTAAACGCACTGGTTTGCAACCTCAGTTCAGCAGTATACTTCTATAGGTAATTATGTTCTAGTTTGCAATTAAATTAAAACTTTAAAACAGTTTACAGTATTTTACCTTCACATGCTATTTTTAAATCCACCTTGTATTTGTTACATCGTATTTTGTATTTCACATCTGTCTGTATTAACAGTAACACTCAAAAAGGCCTGCTTGGCAAAACTCTGTGTGCACACACTGCTCTAGCAAGTAGTCTCTTTAGAGACCAACACTTTCATATGCAAACATATTCTGATATTTTTTCCCCACTTTTTGTATCACAACATTATTTACCAGCTTCTATATATTCTTATCAGTTCTTATACATTTTTATTAGTTAACAAAATTTTTCAACATCAGGAATGATTTTGTGTTACTTGCCTTCTATTCTAAGCTTTCCAAACGCAGCACATAGGAAGGCGTAGTAGCTTTCCCCACAGTTTTACAATTACTAGATGGGCAAACACAAGGATTAAAGCTGCAAAGTAGTTGTTGGTTACTAGTAAACAAGATCAGGCCTACCATAAGTTTGGCACACACCCACAGTTAATTTTGTGCTCACATACAGGCGCAGGACAGTGCGTAAACAAAACCATGTGGCCAATGCTGAATGGATGTTGGACTGCCTGTCTCAGTGGTAATGCCTTAGTTTCCTAGTCACTGTAAGCTGGCAATAGTATGTACACCTCTGAAGGTTATTTTCTTTAATTTAAATACAAGTACACTCAAATTCTCAAAGTTCTCTACATATGAATGTCAGTATGAACACTTGTATCATGCAGCGAAGTCAAGCAGGTCACCAGGAATTGCTTTTAAGCACGAGGACACATGCCTCTTAAAACATTTCAGAATGAAAAATAATCAATACTAACATTATTATCCTTCATTTGACCACTGACTTTTTAAACATCATTACTTAACCACAACATTTTTAATAGGTTGTGATACAAACTGTCAAACTCATGGCAGTGCACACTTTCAGAAAACACTGAAATAGATAGTGTTGATCACTAATTTCAGCACACATCTTTTGTTCAAGCTCTGGTTTGACACTGGTCTTATTTTCCTGATAAAATAAGCCTAAAAGTCATTCTTAGAAAGAATGAAGACCCTCTCCATCTCAAAACACTCAAAACTCTCCAGAAGAAAAGGACCATGCTGGTCATAATGCTTCAGGCAATTTTTGAAGTTTCTGAAGCAAGTCCTTGTCCATCAGCACTTAAACCTACAAAAATACTTTAATCCAATTATTGTAGCAAGTTTCCTTGCAATTTTTACCCTACAGCTATCATGTAGTATTTGTCTTGGACCTCGTTTATCACGAAGAGGCTATCATTCTCATAAAAAAAGACAGATTTATTCTAGGGTTCCTAAAACTCATAGACTCTCAATGTTACCCATTTAAGATTCTTTCTTTTTCATTGGGCAAAAAAAAGCCCTGATGTTCACAGCTTACGAAAATACACTGCATAAACTTAAAAACCATTAGAAACACACCACAAATAAACAAGACTCTTTTACTGTTAACAAAAGAAAACAAATTGAAGAAAGCATAGCTGCTGCAATGGTATGAAAACAATGAAAACAGGGTGCATTTTACTGTCAGCTAGCCAATGTTAACTGAATGCTTATTTTTCAAACTATTTGTTTTTAAGAAAATTTCCTGAAATTTTATGAGATACTACTGAAGAGAAACTTCCAAAAAGCTATAAAGTTGTTAAGTTTCTGTTCCAACATTTATTTAACAGTACACACACATACAAAATCCTTTTGTTTAAATAAATTGGTAAGCAGTATAGCTAAGGGAAAACATGTTAAGTGAACAGAAGATGGATTACCCTTGACTAGGCTTTCCATTTTGGTGAAAAATCAGAACTCTGATCACAAGTTAATTTTTCTCTGTGGTTTGCTGATTACTAACATTAAAAAATGTTCTCTGAGTCATTTGAATCATCCGTTTCTTTACAACGTGCTTTTAGTTACTTGTTTTCAATTTTCAACACAACACTGCTGATGATATTACAATATCCCCTCCTCCTAAGAGAGGTAGTTACAGCCTGCTTGCATTCCCCAGGAAGATGCCGCTTCACTCTCAGATGCAGCTCCATCTGCCCTTCTCCCCAGCACTGTCAGCCACAAGCCCAGCTTACCCCCTAGCCACTCCACCAAGATATTAAAGCTGATGGTATATGATATATGAGACTGATTTATGTATTCAAACTGAATCATACAAATAATATTTCCCCTTACCAAAGATTTCCAAAAGGGTCTTTCTTCTCAAACTTGCTGAATATTTCATCCTAGTTACATGGAAATATTTCTATGCAGTGCTTGTATAATATAGAATTAACGTACTTCCACATAATTATGCACGTTCTGAAACAACGAACAGTTATTTGTTCTCTAAGGCAAAGTTTAAAACACAGAAAAAAACAAATGTAATCCCACTGATTTTATGGGTGAGATTTGAAATTGCTTTGTGCTAACTTATCAAATTCCACCAAATTTAAAACAATTTTCTTATAGCTGCAGTGGTCCCAAAGTTATCTTTCCAGTCAAGAACCTTTTAGCTCTCTGAGACTGCAAACAAATCATTGTCTCTCATATTTTCTGTGCTCTAGTACAATAAATAAACAGCATTCTAGTAAATAGCACCGCTGACATACAAAATGCTGTTAACCAATCACCCTGCTGTTATAGAGCAAGAAAACAAAAAGTAAGAAGGCAAAAGACCTCAAACTAGCAAACCGTGTGCAGATGCATTCTGGGAAAAAAAAATCCATAAACAGAAAGAGATGAGAGAAAAGTGTAACTTGAGGTTTTTAGCTGACAAAGGCAGCATTTCTCTCCAGCAGGGAGGGAATTTGGATGTTGCTTATGAGAACCAGATGAAGGGACATGAAGAAGTAAGAACTCCTTGTGTGACTGTGACACACAAGCTGGAAACGATGGTGGTCTGCACCAACCTGTCCGCACACGGGCAGCCCAGGAAGCCTGGAGGCACTTTCCAGACAGGTAGCATCTGTCACCCCTGTGGGCTCCTGGCATCACCCCTCCTGAGAATCCCATGTTCCCTCTCATAAACATGGCCCAATGTGTTCCTGACACAGGAGAACAGAGTTGAAACCGAGGAAGCCGGCCAGGCTGGAGCAGCGAGGCCCAGGCTCAGGGCAGACAGAACTGGTTTGTGCGCCATAAGTGAATTCCCCTCACTCGGGGTTACAGACACACCCACGTGGCACAAATATGAGAACCACAGTGTACACAACTAGACCCCACCAGTACACACTAGTACTCCTGGACATGCTCCTTGACTTAATTGTTCCCTGTATCCATTAAACAGCAAGCTGCACATTCGTATCTACAGCACGACTACGAAGAGCTGCGAAATATTTGTCTGAAATGATGATTGATTAGGAAAACTGAGATTACGGTGTATTTACCTTTCTGGAGTCCATCATATTATTCAACAACAATGCTCAAATGCAGTAGTCAAAATATCTTAGCATGACAACATAACACAGACAATATGGGAGGAAAATGAAAACGTACTAATATCTAGCACTTTCTAAAAAAGTACAGGGCTTCATTAAAAACAAATTATTAAATATTCTGAATGTTTTCTTCTGTTAATAACTGAAACCCTGCTGATAACTGCAAATTGGAGCGGCCAATTCAGCTGGTGTATTGCTTTGCTAGGTGTATTCACACTGCACTCTCCAGCTCCAACAATGGCTAAAGCAAGTCCAACAATGACACTGCAACACTTCTCCATGAAGGGAAATATACGCACATAACAGAATCCCACAGTTATTTACTCAAAGAGGCAACTGCATCCATTCACACTAAAAACCAAATACAGAGAGGGAAAAATTAAATTTAAACAAGTATACCACTGTTGGTTTTTTATTTCACTGTGGGACAAATCAGTTACAAGGAAACATTCTCCCCCTCTCTCTCTCACCTCACAAGAAGAATGTGTATTTATAAATCATCAATTAACTCATATACTATATTATTCATTCTATGTGGCACAGTCACATTAATGTCATTCTGCAAATCTAAGTAATACAGAAGAGGAGAGGGGATTTATTTTGGGGGTTTTATAAATATATACTGATTAGTTTAGGTTCAGACCAAGCCATCTTTATTCACACTAAGCAGAATTTGACTGCAATTCATGGAATTTGAATTACAAACACAGTATGAGTAAATAAAAGAACTGCACCCTTGGAAAGGATATAGAAGTACTTTATAAAAGGTCACTTTTGTTCTCTCTCCCTACTTGCTTACATACAGATTCCATGAAAAATGACAACAGGAAAACACGTGAAAGGATAAGAGCAAGAATCAGCAATTTACCAGTTAGCAGCTTAAAATGATGTTTGAATAATAAAAATACCTTAATAAACTGAATGCTGTTAAGGGTTTATCAGTTTAAACATAATCATATTCTTATCAAAGCCAATGTAAGGGAAGAGACTATATGAGTACAGCTGCATTTTTTAATACAATTTTTACACTGTCTTTAGCTTGCATTTGTATCCTTTTCACATCCAAATCCCTACAGGATTACTGTTGGAACAGTGCTGTAGTCATTATTTGACTGTAAGCTACTTCTGACATCATTTTTATCTAAATCTCTAACTTGCAATATTCATCATAAGGGTAAGTCACTAAATCAGTGTGAAAGAATAGCAAAGTTGGATTTTTATGCTTCTGTCTCAAGGAGAGCGTAACCTCTAACTCTCCTTCTTCTGGCCCAAGGAGAGGGGGTGACTACCAAAGGCAGCCTTTAAAGCTCCAGGACTAGTAAGCAGCCACAGAGATTAATCAGATTCAGTAGAGCCAGTAACTCCTGCATTCAAATTAATATGGAATTACACAGTTGTCTTATATTCCTTATAAAACTAGAACAATTTAATATAAAAAATCACCAATAATGTAGCTTAGGTATAGTCTAATTTCTTCATATGGGAACTATGCCCCACATAACTTTAAGTATATGGAAATTCTGAAGAGAAGTTATGCCTTTCCTAAGGTTACGTGAAAAAATAACAGGCCTATTGTGTAGTTAATCAACATACAAAAAACTGTACTAATTGTACCTGCTTGATTGAACTTTCCACAAAAATCACCCTTTATTCAATACTACAGAATCTGAGGAAGGGACATCACATTTTCCACGAATTTCTATAGCACTGAATATCTTTAACACATGTAAAACAATATTAAAAAATTATAGCCCAAACACATGCAAAATCACATCCCATTCACTTTGAAATGGAAAGACATGTAAATAAAAGAAAAAGAAAGCCATAACAGAGAAATAGAACATCACAGCTAAGGTATTTCCAACAGAGAAAGCCATTCAGTAGGTATCTGTACAGTCACTAGTACAGTAGGGTCAGAGTCAGAAAAACGTGACTTGGTTTTGGGTTTTATTTTAAACCATGCAAACAAAAACTATTCTGTTCATGTCAAAACGTGTCCTTAGGGAACAAAACATCTCCTGCAGTCTAGATCACTTCACTGCAAGGCTTTTTTCTCTGTGGCAATATCATCACGTGCCGTTAATTTGCTAGGTGGAAAAAAAAAATGAAGCCTAACATGTATTTTTATCTACTTGTTAAAAAAAGTACGAGAAAAGCTTTCCATAATGGAAAAAGGAGGAGGAATGGAGGGGGTGGGAGACAAGAACAGGACACAAAAAAACACCTTTTCCAAAGATTGTTCTAGGCAAAAGGGACATGTCATGTTAAACAGTAGTCAATAGCTGTATACAACCAGTAAACAAATTCAGCTCTATGAAAAAAGAACTACATCACCATTTAGTGGTTGCAATTTAGATTATTCTAGCGTGTAATACTTTAATTGTATAAAACAAAGCTGATGTCACAAACACAAAAGAACTTCTTGCAAAGCAAGCACCACAAGTAATTTTTATGCTGCCACCGATGGCTGACAAGTGATGAGCACTTTGTTCGAATTCATACAGTTATGCATCTAAGGCAACAGGTGGCTTATAAAAAGAAAACACTGAGAGCTTTTTAACTCTTCATTATCAAAATTTTTATAATATGTTTTATCATAATGACTAAACAATCTCTACAAATAAAAGCTCAACATACTAACTACAAAGATGAACTATGGCTCAGGGAAAATTATCCATTATTTTGCTAAAAGCAGGAACTGAGGTAAGGTTCTGGATCCCATTGACTTGAGCTCTGCCTACACTCGCAATGTTTTGTAATCTCACAAAGCACTCAATATTTAAACAGTACCTTCTGATACATAAATTAAATCAATTTAAGACAAGAAGTTTTACATTTTCTTGCTGACTGTCTTTTCTATATCCATCTCAAACAATAGCTGAATATTGTAGCACCATAGGAAGGAAATTTCTATTTTCATGTCTTGAAAGTAACTGAAAGTGATGTGTTTCAGTTGTTACTTAATGTAGTTTTGGGTCAAGAGTGGCATTACAGAAACGATGAGGTTTTTTTCTAAATACTGCACAGTCTAGTGAATAGTTTTGTTTTCCTTAACCACACAGAGAGTTATAAAAGAAAAAAATAGTTAAAACTCTACACCACAATGAAGGTAGGAAAATACTTCACATTTGCATTTAAGTGGAAGGGTTTCCAAGCAAAATAAAAGAAACCATAAACACACAGATAATCCAGATTAAAATTTTTTAAATGAAATAAAATAACCTAGAATGATATTGACTGATTTAGTTATATATTTAAAAATTGGAAGATAAGTGGAGAAGACAAAAATGCAATAAGCATACCAAGGAAAGCTTTATATTCTGCCTTGTGATTAAACTATGAAATAATCACCTGCTTATGATTAAAACATTTTAGTGTTTGCTGGTTTGGACAGACTAAACTCACCAAGATATCAGACTGTTTCCTCTGCATGGTAATTTGACCATGTCATCCCTAACAATTAAAAAATATGACACAGAACATTTCTTATCTTGTACACTAAACATATATACTCATACACACAATTTCTATGGTCATGTTCACTGGATTAATTTTTCTGCTTTATGACACTTCAGAGCAGCCCAACCCAGAGTCTTAAACTGCCTATCTTTCAGATTCCCTCTGCTTCTTTCCATATTTTCTCTGAAAGCAAGCAATCCCTCTGTGGTAGCCTACATTCCTGTAGGTCTACATTTCCCTGCTTTTGTAACTCTTTCACACACTTGACTTCTCATTCTCACTGCTATTTAGTTTTGAGACATCAATTTTCACATCAAATTACCGAAGCTGGGTGCATAAAAATATTCAATAAGCATCATGGAACCGATATCTCAGTAACAGCTATCTAGGTATGTACTGAAACGTAAACCTATGCTCAAACATACTTTAAAAGTTTAACTGGTGAAGTGAGCTTGAGGCACAGAAGCTTATCTGCCATCAACTTTATTGGGAGAAAAACCTGTATGATGAGGCTGGGGGTGGAAATGAAGAAGGGAGAGAGAAGGAAGAAGGCAGAGAGAAGGAAGAAGAGAGAGTGTTTGATTTTGTAAAGGAAGTCTTTTAAATTAACTTTAACAGAAAAGAAATTAACCATGTAATACCTGAATACTTAGAAAATTCATTACATATATAAGGATAAACACTGAGACTCTAAAGAATCTTCCTGCTGTTTTTAGCAACAACAGATGAAGTTCCCTTGAACTGCAAAACTCAAAATAAGAACCAAACCCAGCATTTTTGAAGTATTTCACAAGAACAAATGGTTGGCCTGATAACTCACGTATTTTGTTAATTGCCTCCAGGCACTGAGGCTTCAGGGTGTTGCTTGAGACTAGGGACTCCTTGGCATCAAAACTAAAACAACAGTTTTCAAAGCACCTCTAGCAACTACTGCTGACATAAACATCCAGTACTTAAACCCATCCTAGTGCTAATGCTGTTCTTCCACACAAGATTTCAGGATAAAAATACATCCTGAAATACAGTGAAAAATAGCAGGGAGAAAACTGAGGAACAAATGTAAGAGAAGTTACAAACAGAAAAAAAACAGACCACGAGAATTTCTGCTGCGATGCAGATGTGTTGGTAACTGATTACTTTATGATCATCTGTAAACCCAAATAGAAAAGCAAAACTTCATCTTCAGCCAATGTAAAGCTGGGCTTCATCAGGATGGAAGAGGAAGTTTGGAAAGCATATTGAAAACATCACAACTACCTTTGTTAAAGGCTCACCAAAAGAAGTCAGCAGATTTGCACAACAATACTTTAGCATTATAATAGCATAAAGGCACATCTGCAAACAAACCCTGCATTTCACTAACATCTCAGCATAAATAACAGTCATCAGAAAGTCAGATTTCCTCATTCTCCAGTGGACAACATGCAAGGTTTGAACAAAAACATCACTAAGTCTTGCAGACTTGGAAAGAAAAAAAGAGTATGAAGATAAAAGGATGCCATTGGCATCACATATTTCCTATTTACCTATGCTTTTTACAAATGGTTTTCAACTTACCAATCTCAGCTTAATGTTCCCTCAGCTAGAACAGCATGACTGTTTGCTGCATTACATGTTAAATCTGATTAGAGAAATGACCTATTTTTAAAATAACCCAGCCAGAAGAATATGGTTATTTTTAAAAACCAAAAGCCCTTTTACTACATGGTTCCACAATCAGTTCCAACAGCACAGGAGAAAGTGGTAGCACATAGAAGAGAAAAGGTGTCAAGAGTGCGGAGCTGCTTCAGCTCTCAAGAGACATTCTTATTCAGTGTACAAGTCTGGCACAGAGTATTGACTCGGAAAGGGACAGACACCTATTTTTTTTTAAAAATGGCATTTTGGTCATTGTGGAAACCAGGCCTGCTCCAATAAATAGCAATCCTGAAAGAAAACTGAACCAGAGGGTTTTCTGTCAGTTTATTAAACATTCTTATAGAATTTCCTAGGCAAAGAAAAAGGAACTCTAAACTGACACCCCAAGGATCTCAGACAGATTTGCTTGACACATAACAAAAAGGAGGTATATTTTAATTAAGTCTTACAACAGCATATCTTAACTAACCTAGGAGCCTTATTTAGTTTGTCTAGGATAAGTAACTTATAGCCAGAATAAGAAACCCAAAGCCAGGTTCCTCCTGGCCTTCATTTACAGTATTTGCTCCACTGTTCAGTACACAGCAATCATATACATAATCATGGAAATACCAACACAACAAACCCAGACAGTTAGTGAGAATTTAATCCATATATTTTGAGGGCCACAAGACCTAGCAGAAGATAAAGTGCCTTCAAAATAACTTGCAAGTATAAAGCTTACTCTGAACATAAATACAACAAACATACATTCAATGATGTATACACATGTTAATGGAATAAAAACTGAACACAAAACCATGACACGGTAAAGTTCTTTTAAATAAAATAAACCAGCACAAAAGAGTTCTGCTCTTCTGTACAGCCACGTCCAATATATTTTATCCCTTCTTCAACTAGATTACTGTCTTTCCAGGTTTCTTCCTTAAATTCTTAGACTTTAGTTCCTATTTAAAGAGACAAAGAGAAAAATTTTCAGAGTTACTCACTTCCTCACCTCAAGGCACTAAAAGCTACACTACTTGTACCTCTAGCAGGAGCCAAAGCATTGGTTCCTTCATCACCTGGACACCACCACTCCCACAGATGATGCACCACATTCACTTTTGCAACTGCTCCTTGTCTATTTTAACACGAAGTCACATCAGCCTCAGAAATAATTACATCAGCTCATTTGATATTGACACACTCGCACATTTGCTTGCCATACTCAACGGTGGAGCAACAAAGAGCCCTTGAGCATCAAGAGTTAACTCCATCTGCTGTTTACAAATCCAACACAGGCCCATGCCCAGCCTATTAGGAAGCACAGCCATCTATGTTTAATTTGGAAGTGCTACTAGGGATCTATTTTAAAGTTTTAAGGAAAACTCTGCACTAAAAACAAAAAACAAAAACCCACAACAAAAAGCAATTAAGTCCCTATGTTATTTGAGGAATGCACTTTTGAGAAAGTCACTTTCTGAAAGGGATGCTAAAATATTCTCAGTTTACAGACCACTCACCTTTCTGATACAATCACTGCAGCTAATTATAGTGAAACAATCAGCCACTTACCTTTTTCTGTTCCTACAGTCTGGCAAAGAACTGTTATTTTACCTTTTCTGAGGTAGCCTTCTGACCAAAGGAAAACAGGTTTCCACAATTCATATAAGCAAAACAAAAACCAAAAACCAAAACCAAACCAATCAAACAAAAGCCAAAACCCCCAAATCCATCTGTAGTATTTTTCCCTTCAAGCTTTCAAGAAAGTCCATGGAACAGCCTATCACTGCCTTAAAATAGTCAGGATACCCTACACCATCAGTAAAGACTCCCACTCAAACATGTATTTCAGAAAAAGTCCCCTGAACTCCCCAACACCATTACACATTGACAATTTCTTTAGAGTATTACAGAGAAAAACTCATCTGTATTGCCTAAATAGCAATTATACACTGCCAAATTACATGCAGAACTATAATAAAAGTAGTTGTAGGTCAAATAATAGCAATGACTCAGTAAAGATAGCCTGCCCAGTCTTTATTCTCAGGGGAGGGAGGGGTTTACTGGTCAAGTACTTTATGACTCACAGTACAGTATATTAGAATTTTTCTATGTATTCTTTAGAATTGAGAGACTGCCCTTGTAGCTCAGTAGGCAGCTCTCCTGTTTCTGGCCCACGAGGTCATAGCTTTAAGTCCCTGCCGAGGAAACTTAACAAGTTCCACCTATAAATAGAATGGCATTAGATGCTGCTACTTCAGCAAGGGTGGTGGCCTTTAGACAAGAAATTTTTATGTTTTCATCTGTTCTGATACAAAAAAGAACCTGGACAGAGAAGTACAGGGTATTATGCTAAAGATGAATGACAAAGCAGCCTCCAAAATCCACTCTAACTTCAATTAGTGTGAGACTAACAATTCTAGTATTATCAAACTTCAATAATGGCTAGAGAGGAATCCAAGAACAACAGTTTTCCTTCTCAATAAGTAGTTAACTAAAATTACAGACTTTACAATATTTGAGACTGAAAAGAAACCTCATAGGTACTATACAGTCAAATTTCAACTTTTGACATCAAGAGGCAACCTCAACACAAAACAAACTTTGGAGTGTTTGATTAGTTACAAAATGTTTGAACATTCACAGCTCTCATCCTTTCTGAAGAAGTAAAGTATATCCTTGAGAGACATTTATTTAATTATCAGGGATTAAAACTGTACTAATCTGCAACGTACAAATTTTTGCTCCTAATATTCATATATCCGGGGAGGCTTATTCAACCCTCAGAACAACAATTACTTGTGAGAAATTTGAAAGTAAAGCCTATTTAAACCCTTACCTGAGTTTATTTGTGCTTTAAACTGTTGTTACCTGGCCTTAGAGGAGTATGGATTAAAGCTCAGGTATCACTTTCACTCCGCCTGGCAATGTAATTTACTGTTCAATAAAGACAAGGGCTAACTCACTAGAGCGATGACAATTTTCCAGCACCTTTTCCACAATGTGCACCCACGTGTGCCCAGGAAAACAAATTCACTCCTCTGAGGGAAACAAAGCTGCAAACAGCACACTGCAAACAGCTCTGAGGTACAAACTCACTAATTTTGTCAATATATGCACACCCAAAGGAAGGAAACACCAGCAACACAACAGAAGATGAGGGTGATTTTACAACGTGATTTCCTAGATTTCAAACACGCTAATATTATGCTCAAGAACGACAGGTCTTGCAAAGTTCTTCTGCAATTGTTCAGCTTAGGAGGTAATTGCCCTTCCAGTAATTATCTTCTTGCCTACGTGAAAAATCTGATTAGTTGAAAGTTTTTTACAGCTGGTCAAACTAAGCTAGACCCTGCACTGGCACTGACCTATCAAACAGGACGCTGGTGCACAAAGTACCTCCCTCTTGCAGGTTTAGGTTTCAAGGTAGTACTAGTTCAAACTACATGTCAGACGATTCACAAGAATCCCATTCTGGTCCTTTAATTCCACTATTGGCATTTTGGACAATAAAGTACTACTATGCACACACAGGGTTCTTTTCTGCTCTTCAGGTGCTTCTACGAAACAGACTACATCAGCAGACAACCGCTTTTGAGCACCAGCCTTCATCACAGGTCTCTTCCTATGTTATTGTATTGAAGAGTAGGCACATGAGAAAGAAACTAGCCATTGCAATGCCTGTTCTCACTCAGTTTGAAACCCTTTTAATTTTAAACCTTTAACTTAACCCTTTAATTTGAAACCCTTCAGAGTTTCTGGATTTAATACAGAGAAGTAACTGAAAGACAGTTGAAAATTTAGCTGAACTGTGAGCCACTCCAAATATTTTATTAAACTAATATAGTTACTCTAACAACAAATAAGAAGATAACCTACTCAATAGCATACAGTAATACATCTTGATTGCGTAACATTAACAAGTTCAATATGTGCAAACTATTTTTAAACTTTGTTAGTTTAGTAGTGAAAGGTTTGTATTTCTAAATGAGCAACCCTTTTTTAACAGGTGGCAATTATATTTAGTAATATACACCAAAGACAAACCATCTTCAAAAAATTGAACCAAACTACGTGGAAGACAATAAATATATGTTTACATCATTTCAAGGTGACTTTTGACACACTATAAAAATGAAAAAACGCTTCAGGTATTAGCAGTGACACAGTCGAGCTACAGCTGCATAAACAGAGCACTGGGATTCCCAACACACAGAACACACATGCTGAAGGGATGAGGTGTAACTCATACTTTGTTCACTGAAATGCTAGTGCAGTGGAGTGTGGCTAAGTGATACCCTCACATGCCTCCTCTCTGTAGCAGTCAGATTCCAGGAGCAGCAATGATTTCTTCTTAGAGAACATGGGGGGAAAAAATGAAGTGCATCACGCCTCAACTATATAAAAGCTACAGAACAATTAGCATCTTTATAGAAAGTAAAAAAATTAGATCAAAAAAGAGGATATATCTTATTCAGTTAAATAACTTTGTTATCACCTCTTTGATTTTTACAGGCAAATCAAAACACTGGCAGTATTACTGCAAGTAACCATTAACCCTCATGATGATAAAAAAAACCAAACCAAGTTAATTTGATTTTAAATGTTGAGCAAAAATCAGTACAAATATTGTCAAACTCACTTTGATTAGTGCTTATTTCGAACAAGAATATACTATGCTCAGCTGATGTGATTCATATCTATCAAAGCCTTCAGTAATGGCATACAGGTTTAGAAGTTACCTACCCTGAAGGAGCAGAACCAGGGGGCATACTAAACACTTCCAGTTTTAAAAGACATAAAACTGGATGGAGTAAGCACAATTAAAGCTTTCTAGGAACCAATTCACACTGGTCACACCAGTCACTTCTGTAAGACTGCAGGGGATGTTTACCTAGCTTCCTGGTTCTTTCGCTCTTATCACAAAGAACAAGATTTCACAGTTTATCAGTTACCAAACTCCCCATCCTGCTGCTAAAAGGCAGCTGCAGCTCCTCTGCTGTAAAGTCAGAGCACGAGCTTCCCTCCCCTACCTGCCAGCATTCCCCCAGTACCGTGTCACCACAGGCAGCTCACACGTCCCTCTGAAGGACTGGGACACCAGGGGATGGCACACAGGTGAGCTCTTAAGTTCTTCCACAAAACCCAACTTTGCCTGCCCTACGCCTAACGTTGGGCATCCAACCCCCACGTTTTTTTATTAATTGAAAACGAGCACTTGATAGCAAAGTACTTTTACAGACAAATGTCTTCCCCATTTCTGTAACTTTGAAAAGACTGGATTTCATTAAAGAAACTAAAAATAAGAGGAAAAAAATGTGGAACGTATTTTCTAGAAAACTAGGACTGTAGGATATCAGGGGAAGAGAAACTCAAAAACATGAAGAGCTCTGGCTGTTTAACATCCAGTACATTCAAAAGCTTGACAGAGTTATAGCAGGGACTAAATACTGACATCTACCATTTTCTTCACTGAAGCATTGTTTAAGAGCAATTTGTAAATTTACACTTGTAACAAGGTTGCCATTTATAGTCCACCACACAAAGAAAGTAATTTTCTACAAGTACTTGTGACTGATCTGCCATAAAAGTTGAAAGGTAGTTAAAGCCATGAAACTTGGAAGAAACACTCTCAGAACCTTCAAATAGCCTGCCTTCTGTCACCACAAAAACATTGCTGCCTCAGTAAAAACTGTAATACACCTGAAACACAGAAAACAGAACTGTCAGAAATGTTTCAAATTAAACAGCAAAACTTGGAAGATGAACAAAGCTGTAACTACCCTAAAGCACGTGTCAGGTTACTATGGTACCAGTGCTGTAGACACCATTATCCAGGACACACAACCATTTTAAAATTAAATTCCCCCTTCACTCAGCCAATAAGTAAGGAAGTGTATCTTTCTGAGGTTTTGATAAGTGGATTTGACCAAAAGTAAATTATAACCCTACCCCCAAGAAACTGGGATAACATCTGAAATTTTTTCTTTTTTTGAGTGTTTAGAAATCAAATGGTTTAGTTTAAATACCAGTAAATAATTTTCAGTTTGTGCACTTTAATAGAAAAAATCTACAGGAAGTATCAAACCCCAGAAATGGACTGCTCTATTCTGTACATGAAAACTTAACCATCTTGCTTGCTGAGGTAAGAGAATCTGCTTCAGACTGTTACTAATCACGTACAAAAGTACAGTGGTGCTCAACACAAACTTACCGCTCCTGTTACTTGCCCTATTACCCTACCATGTGCTGTTTTCACAGATGTTGCCTGTTTCTTTGCATATATTAAAATATAGGTTAGACATAAAACCAGTGATTTTATTGATTTAATGAATACCATGTCTGTCAGGGAAAGTAACAGTCTAAAAGGGATAAGGAAATTTGGAGGCTGAAAATACGCAGCCATTTCGAGGTGGGAGTACTATCTTTTTCTAAATGAAGTAAGGAAAGCAGAGAATTTGCCACATGGAAACAGTTTTCATTTCTCCTCTGCTTTATGCCATGCAAAAATCAGTTTGGGTAGACACCACACAGAACTTCTACAGTTCCAACAAAAACACAATTATAATTACTTTGAAAGTACTACAGCTGCAGCTCACCTGTGTGCTCTGTAGTGGATAAACTGATAGGCAACAACTTTCTTCAAAAGCCATCCATAGAGGTAGCAACAGTGTATTCTGTTATGGCAGCTAAATAAACACAAATAAACCTTCTGTCCTAAAGAAAACACAGTTCAACACATCCTCAATGAATAAAGAAAACAGGATCAAAACCTTTAGCCTAAGACTATAAAATACCTTTGATGAGATATCCAAAGTTTGGCTCATACTCAACAAAAGCTCTCCTTTCCTAGCAAACCACTTCCTTGCCTATCATTACCCTAATTAATACAATGTGAGTTAATTTTCAAACTCTTTCTGCAAAAATATCAACAGAACAAAGCTAAGTCAAACAAGCCCTTCTTCAATAAACTGAGGCACGCAGACCTTGAAATTTACAGCACAAATCCCACAATGACCTACTTCTGACTTCCTGCCTGGCATTCATCAATAAGAAAAAGACCATTTCTCCAAAGGACTCTGCTTCCCATGCTAGCCATCACCATGGGCAGCAGTAGTGCATACCACAACAGCATAAAGACAGGGAGCAACAGTTTCAGTGCTCAAAGGTGAAAATTTATTCATATCTAATCAAAACCTTAGTGAAAACAAACACTAAGTTTTTCATGCTTTGAAAATGCAGAGTCTCCAGATCACTTCCTAGTACAGCTGTTCTTACAAACGTTTTATCATTCTCCTCTTCCTCTTCAGCAACACCTCCTTTCTGGCTTGCTGGCATACAAGCCTCAGCTTCCAGCCCACTGCTTATTCTCCTTGAATAGGAGCAGCCTGCCTTGGTAACGCATTTAAGTCAGTTTTAAGTGGCTGCAGAGATCCAGTATTCAGTGCCTACCTGCCAGGCTGAAAACTGACAGCTGCTTTCAGGGCACTGGTTCCCAAAGATACACAGTCCATTAAGAACTTGGACCAAACCATGGTAAAAGGCAACAAAGGAGCGTCATCCTCTCAGGATATGGAAAGTTTAAGGACTTACAAAAGCAGTTTAGGTAGTTTCTATAATCAAACAGAAACCATGCAAGCTCCAGACATGACACAGACTCACTGAAAAAATGTTGACGGGTGGATGGGTGTAAAAACATTACAGCACATAAAAAAGGTTTATACATTTTTATAATACAAGTTACCGTAGCATGTTGAAAACTTCAGTGAGTTCTAGGTTTTAGCTAGAGTTTGTATTGTATAACTAATAGATTCTTTTTTAAAAGATTTATTTACAAGAGGGCTATTACGATTTTTAGTACCAAATATTTGGTTTTTTTAGTATTTTGGGGAAAGTAGAACTACTATGCATTTCACAGGGTGAAACAAAAAGTAATTTCATATCTCTCAAGCATAAAATTTTGCATTAGCTTTATTATTATTATTATCTCTAAGTAGTATTTTGAAAGAGCTTTGTGTTTATTAGGCAATCAACATCCACAACAATAGTTTCATTCCTCTTGCAATCCCCAGTGAAAAACACAAATGGTGTTATCCTTTATAATAGCTACCTGAACCAAATGCTTAGGATTATTCAACATATAGATTAAAAACCATCTTCATCGCTGGCTACTGTATCAATCTGTTCCTTAACGAGCACTTATGATACAAGTATCAAAACAGAGCAAGTATAAAAAGTTTATCACACCTGGCAGAACAGTATCAATCCCAGGACAGCCTGTATTTGGGGAAACTCATCTCCACCTCTCCCTTTTTCTAGTGTTATTGTAGGAATGGTTCTTGGGAAATTACAAATATTTAAACTATACTGATGTATTACTATATTAATACTGATTTTGTTTTAGAAACACTCTGCCTAAAGAATTTTTTGCACCAATCACCAAATAAGAAGTATTTCTACTCTTTTTGGTTTCTTTTGTTCTACTGTTTTATTACTCCCTGCATAATGACCAACCAAAAAACAACAACAAAGATGTCCAGTTTCCTCAAATCTACAGAAACATTAAGCTTGATCTTTTCTGACCAGAACCCTCTTTCAATACTCAAAAGTATATTTTGCAAACCAACATACACTTTCAATGAGATTTTAAGTCCAAGGTTGTAATTGCTGTTAAAATGAACTCTGAAGGTAAGTTCTATATCGTGGTAATAGGTGACTAAAAGGAATCAAAATCTTTGGTCTAACTGAGAAATGATCAGAATTCACGTGGAGAAGGACATGTAAGGGGGTGTTCAAGACTCAATACAAGTCACACAGACATCAGGAAAAAGGAAAGAAGTGAGGCTTGCCCTGTGAGGAACAGAATCCCAGAATCTGCTACTAACTCCCTATTTTCATTTTCTACTTCCATTTCATCCTTTTATTATCACATTCCATTATTCCTCCTTTAAGAAACTAAATAATCATCCCTGCAGTACTGGCAGAAGAAAATAACAAACAATTATTCCAGATTTCCAAAAATCCAGTTCTTTTTTAAGTCTTCAGTACAATGCTTATAAAGAAAGGCATACATGTTACATAGCAGAGGATGAGAATCATCTTGGTTGGAAAAACCCAAAACATGATGACTTTGAATTGAAAGGTGAAGGTTAAAATTGTAATGGATATGTGCTCCACAGTTATCAGAGTATAACAACGCTACAGAAAATAGATAAATAAGTTTACATACGCATCAGATGAAAGATCCCATCACAGGCGTTAATATGAGACAAGAAGGAATTTCCTAAGCCTTGTCCAGTGTGGGCTCCTTTCACAAGGCCAGCAATATCCACCACATTCAGAAATGCTGGAATTTTGCTGAAACACAAAAGTCAAAAGTTTCATTACTGAAGCATATTAGTAAAAATTTTGGCACAGAAATAAATTCAAAACATGAAAATTCAACATTTCTTTTTTCTAGAACACGTTTCACATCACAATATGGAATGTATGGCAAAATTCTCCCCCTCCCTTGTAACCCTAACTCTTCTCTAATTTCTCTGTAAATATTTATGTAAAATTAAATAAACTAATTTTGAAGTAAGTAAATTAGTTTTTTTGGAACTATACAGACAACTATACAATAATCAACAAGGCATAAAATCTATCATGTGTAATGTAGAATTTTCACAGCACCAAAGGGATTTTCACAAATGGCCATTGCATTCTGCTATCACACACCTCTAAGGTTACCAATCAGTTCAGCAAATAATGCAACTTTCTCAGAAGACAAGCGTATTTTTTTAATACAGTGGTGATTAAAACTATCAGTGATCAGGTTTATGCAAACAATTTGAAAGAAAGCAGAAGACAAGTTAAGATGAAGCTTGCACTATAATGTAAACAGCTGCAATGTTTTCCACCACAGTGAACAGCAAAGAGTTAAGCAGACATGTCCACATGACATTTTATACAGTAACAACAGAATAGTCATGAAGTTTAAATTAGCTGACACAAAAATGAAAAAAACCTTTAGTTACAGGAAATGCATATCGAAATTTATAAACTGCAAACCTTTTATCCTCTGCAAATTCTTAGGTTGTTTTAAAACTAGCAAATACCTTAACAGGCATTAATCTTTTCATGTATACTCTAAACCAAATTACTTCTCAAAATCCAGCTCAGTCAGGGAAAAAAACCAAACAAAAAACACGATGAAACTTTGTGAAAAGATGCTAAGAGCACCTTCACGTGGTGTATGCAAATGACAACACTGCCACAAACAGAGACACCGATGCGAAGGGTGAGGCTTGTGCTCTGCCGCCTGCGGGAGCGCACAGTGCCCATTTCTAAAGCAGGGACTGTTCTGTTTCACGGGGAGCGTTGGGTCTTATGGTGAGTGTTCTGTTTTATGGTGAGTGTTCTTGAACACAGGACTCAAATATAAAGATAGAAGTTCTGTGGTCTACCTTAAAATGTCTTTTCCAAAGACCTGCCTTTGCAGTGCTGCTCACAGACACAAGCAACCACTAAGATGGGAATGAGGGCTAGGGATGACCTAGACAGCAACCTCCTGAACAGCCCTTTACAGCAACCTTCTCTGAGCAGCATTACACTTCTGAAGTCTTTCCTGTCCACAGCCCAAACTAAGCTTTACTTTTTTTAGTGCGACAACTTGCTGATAAATAAATTTGGTTTTTTCAAATATTGAAATATTTGATAGCATGACCGCTGTCAAATCTGTAACAGCAGGAAAATCCACTCACATCAGAAAACAACTCTTCTTATCCCAGTGCCTGGTATGACAGCTATGGCCCAGACAGAAAAAAATGTTCTTACAGAAATCTAGGGATCATTGTCTCTGCTCAGAGCAACTGGCTTAGGTAGAAAAAAAACTTTTCCAACTTTTTTTTTCCTTGGTGCTATCCCACTTCCACTTGACTGCAAATAGCACAACACATGGTTTAATATCAGCAGGTGCACTTCCTCACTTCAAATTAACTCCCTAATTCAGGAAGAGATGATCCACTAGAATCTGTCTTAATATGGAACATCAATTATTTCTGCAAGAGTGGTGACCTAAAAGTTTTGTTTTCAATCTTGCTCAAACACTTCCCAAGAAACAAAATTTCTTCCAAGTAAAATAATTTCACAATACCAGATCTGAACAACCTTTTTTTTTTTTACAAAGGTGAAGTTCAAAGTATCACCAAACCTGTCAGGTGTAATAAATTAGGAACTTAATGACATTTCATGCCATTAATACCTTTGTGATGCACTTAAAAAGAAGCGTGAATACCCTGAAGGGTGATTTTGAAAAAATACACAGGAAAATATTTACAATGTAGTACAAGTTACTTAAATTCAAACATACAATATGCTGACTTTAAACTTCACTAGGCCCATGAAAAGAAGGGCTCATCCTTGGGAAGACAGATGTTGTGTGCTGCACGTTAATGCTGTGGAATGCAGTAGAAAGAACATGAATATAAGAACACTCTGAAATAAACCAATTTTGCAAATTTCTCATTTTTGTCACACTATGGTTTTCTTAGCAAACTACCTTTTTTTTTTTTTTAACTACCAGCACACAAACTCAGAAACAACAAATCCTTATCTAAGGCACTACCAAGAGCAACTCACATTCTGAAGACAAAAGCCAGTAACTATTAATGCATTAACCCAGTAACTCCTTTTGCCTGATACAAACACAGAAGAATACTTCAGAAGAAACAGCGGCAACTTCCCAGTCAGATTTGTTAGAACTCCTTGCTTTTTGACATATAACTAACTCAAAAGCAAGACAGAAAAATACCACTCTTTAAAGCACTTCTCCATTGTCATTTTAAACTGTTTAAAGAGAAACAAAGGTGGTGTTAGAAATGTTGTATGCACCCCTCTCACCTTTCTGACAGGATTAACTTCCTGACCAGCCATCAGAACAATTCACACTTTCACTACAAAGATGCCACATTAGAGCAAGGCAGATACCTTCATATGCAGATGACCACTCTATCACCAGATTCAACCTCATTTGCTAGACAATGGAAAGAAAACCACAGCACATTTATTTCACAGTTGACTAATACAAGCAAGAGACCTTTGAAGTATCTGGGTTTCCAAGACGTTTTCTCACCTTCACTTTGGGTACCACAAAGCTAACATTCCAAGCAAATTAATACTATCCCCACTCCTAGGTCTAAATCTCTGCTTCATCATAGAAAGATGAATACAGAGAGAAGCAGACAAAGGCACAAGCTAGTCACACTTTCCTGTACTCCAAAGGACAAACAGTAAACATCATGAAACTAAATACAGAGAAAACACTGCACACAATGGTGGGAAAGTATCATATACCTCGAATACGGTTACTGAAGACTTAACTGGATTGTTCTATTTTCTTTTTTCCTCCTCCTCTAAACAAATTAATTTCCATTTCTTAAGATTCGTTAGTCAGCATTAGCATAATGTCACTGAGCCTCAAATGATCATCAGGAACAGGTGGCATCAGCAGATCATTTGTACAAATCAGTGCAACACCAATCTACCATAAAGCATGTCACAGGAATTTATAGTAATAATATGAATAGTATGAAACAGAATATCAAATCCAGAAGTATCTCTATATTTTAACCACAGGTATAATCTTTGAGCAAGAATTTTTTACTTCATTTAGATAGCAACAGTGGGTTTGTGTTAGTGTCCTACCTTCACTGTGTGAAAGACTGTGCAGTCAAGAGCACAAGACTGGACCAGACCAAGTTCAGTTTTGTAGTTCAGTGGTTACAGTTTTTATTCAGGAATAAGAGGCTTATGCATCCATAGGGTTACACACTTTACAGGGAATGAGGACTATTTTTCAGCAACTTGGTTTCAAATTTCACCTCAAACTTCAGTCCAAAACAGTTATTTAAACAGGCAAGAGGAGTTTCTTTACCTGACCTGTTTGTCCAGTACAGCAGTTCTGAATGGCACAAGGCAGCCAGTTACCTACTTGCTTCTAAAATGTACACACACATAGTATCTCTAATTTATTGTGACTGTTGTTTTTCTAAAATTCGAGGGAAAGAGGCATACATTTATTTCTTGGGTTTCCACTAGTAATTGCTTTGTAGTAATTACTGTTTCTCTCCCTGGATTTTTACACCTCTAGGTTTCCACAATCTCTCTTCACCAGTGCAAACAAAACCCCATTAGTTCCTCTGCATCTTTTAGTACAATTTACTTAAATCTCACATCCACCACAAGACCCTGGAAAGCCACATGACACCTTCAAGTAATTCAAAGTGCAGCAGTTTTCCAGTAAGCCTCAATAATAATACTCATTTCTTTAATAGTTCATGAACTTTCCCTCAACTCAAACTCTACCTGATCCTATAGGTCCCACATACCAAAAAGGCCAGATTCTTCAGCATTAAGGTATAAAGTCCAGCTTCCCTTTCTCTTTGGTAAAGCCAAATGCGCTACTCATCTCCTAATTCCAGTAAAGGATCTTCTGCCTTTAAAAGCATCTGTTAGAAAAGAGAAATTATTCTTCTTTCCTGAAAATTCATACAACTTAAGTAGGAGTCATCTGTTAAGAGTTCACAAATTACCTAAAGTAAAAGTAGCAACATAGAAGGACAACAGGTATACTGTGATAACCCCTTAGACAGCCACTCAACTTTTAGTATGTCCTCACTGCTATTTTTGGCTCATTTCCAAATAGAAATGAACAGTTCACAGATCCTCCCTCTTCCAGGAGACTGTATTCCCACTTACAGCTTCTGCAATCAATCTTGCAAGCAGTTTTGACTAATGTAAACAAAATCCCTCACTGGGCAATTAAAGGAATCCGCTTCTGAAGAACCAGGTACTGCAGATGAACCCTGACCATTTCTATGCAAGACTGATTTCATTAATAGCATTTTATCCACGGTACTGACAAACAAGACTTGAACCTAATGACACATGAACCAGGAGTGAAAAATCTGCTAATTAAATTGCACTTATATGAATCATAAAAAGATAAGAGATTCAGTGTGGATTACAACACAAAGTCTGTGTCCTGTATATAACAAACACCTATTCAGCAAGTTATTACATCAACAAAATACAACTACTGAAATTTTGCCTTCTCCCATCAGGCAGAAAAGATGGCTTGAGTCACTGGTACTTAAGGTCTTTCATTAACTGCTGGCACATTTGCAATGCTAGAACACGCACGGCAGCCCAGCTGATTTACACAGGCTCAGAACCAACTGAAGAGCAGGCAAAGTCAGTGACACCAGAGGAAGAAGAACATAAACAACAGGATATATGTGCCAATTTTTAGTCATTTTCTGTAAAAAATGAGATTGCTTGGATGTGCTTACAGATGCTGATATGTTAGTTACATCCAGCTAAGTTATTGGTGTCTCACTCTGGAATTAAAGGTGGTTTCCATTTGCATAAATTCTCTTCTTAAATCTGGATTAAGTCCCACATGATGTCACTCAGTCCCACTGCTGATCTCATTTCTACATAATGCTTTCCAGCAACTGATTAATAATTCTGACTTTAAAACTTTATCAAGTAGCTGACTATACTGTCATATAAGGATAGTCCTATCCTACAGTGAGTTGAAGGGAACTTTTATTTAATTTTGCAGAGGACTTTGAGGACCTAGACAGCAATGGAAACTACTCAGATTTAGTTCAGTAACCATTACTTGAGCACTGATCTGAATGCATGAATTTTATCAACCTACAATGACAAACCAGAACAAACCAAAGCAACCTGCTGAAAAAAAAGAACAGCGATCCTGAAGTATAATGGACAGTGCTAGAGTTGAAGAGGGGTAATTGCAATTTACATATTCTCCTCCTTTGAGATAACCAGGACTGTTTTAAAATTTAAGTTTGAAAAGCACATCCAAGAGAGATTAAAAATAAACTAAGTTAAATAGAAATGTTTGTGAGTGCAACAAGCTTTGTGTTTTGTGAACACATATGTGCAAGAAAACTCAACCACTTACAGGTGCAAACAAGGAATGAAACAAATATTGACAGTTTTAAAGCAGTTTGGTTCATCCTTTCTCACTTCACTCATTTCTACTGATAACCTCATTTGATTTAAACTAAGGAAGTAGAAACATAGACTTTAAAATCACCTTTTTTACTAATGTTTTCACACAGGTTGATTACTATCAGCCAATACAGTCCTTCAGATGTAACTACTTACAGTCAGGCTGTAGGTAAGGAAGAAAGAATGCAAATATTTGCAGTGAGGAGTTTATCTGGGGCACAAAATAAATAAACTAAAGAGGAAATCACACTTTCCTTCACCCCCTCAGTCAAAATCATTTTGAGGCTTGAATCAAATGCCCTGAGGCACATCTCCTGGTCAGGCACAGCACACTACAGCTGTTGGCAGCAGGCAGGTCCGTATGGGCCGAGCCCAGTGGGTACAGTCAGAGGCTTTCAAGATATATGCAAGTTATGACACAAATCACTTGTTCAAATTACTTGAGTTAGAAATACTTTTTAGGGTAAGTATATCTAAGTTTAATGTGACTAAGCAGCATCTGAATTAAATTTAGAACAAAAAATGCAAGAAAATAACTTTATTAAAGGTTTTATTAAGTTACTAAAATTTCTTGAGATGCGCTAGACTCAGTTCTTTCCTTTTGTGAGACACGGTGTCCCACAAAATATTAACTGCAGATAACAGATCAAGTGTTTCTGGCTTCCATGTCACAATTTTCATTGCAGGAGTTACCTGTTCAGATGAAAAACACCTCTTTTCCATTTTAGAATTAACAAATCTCAGCCTGTGCTACCTACTTAGGCTTCATAAATTAGGGGGGGGGGAAGGGGAAAATACATCTTTCTGCTTTAGTTCCTGCTGAAGTGAATCAGTCTAAAGAATATATTCTCTTTCCAGTTAGTAAACTGGAACTAATCCAATCATTAGTCTGTCAAACCCCGCCTGAAAGTACTTGTGTTGGGGGAACAGGGGTAGGAGGACAACAAAACAAAAAACCAGCAGTCTCCTTTCTGAAAAAGCTACATGTGGACACAATGTAACAAATATGAGTTTTCACTGAATACTGCAATAAATATAACACAAACAAGTAAATATATACATTAAATTATTAACATAATATAAAAAAAGACCTTAATATAACAAGCCACAAGAACTGGCTTTAGCAGATTAAGTGTTCTTCTTTTCTGTAATATCCACAATTTCATTCACACCAAAAAGCGAGCAATATATAACATTAAAGCGCAAAGAAATTTGCTCATCTGTATTATTTGGTAATGACATAGCACTTTTTACTGAAGTTCTTGAAGCCCACCTTCTGTGTACAGTCTGTATCACTGAACTTATCTATTGTCAACAGTCATATACATCCCACTGCTGCAGAAATAAAAACAGCACAGGTTACGAGTTCTGGCACTGTACCTTAATCTACTAAGTACAGATTTTAACTCTGCATAATAGTCTCTAAATTGTTGCCTACATGACTTCATCTAGAAACATTTACATTTCACGTACATATAGTCATAACTCATAGCAGCAACATCCTTGGCAACAGTCAGCCTTGCTGTAGCAGCAGCAATCTCAGTTCAGTGTGACAGACAGCAGCTGCCAGCCCAGCCCTGTCCTGCCCTTCCCTCCCCTGGCTCACAGCAAGCACCAGCACACGATCACTTTGGCCTGTCATATGTTATTTTAGTTAAAACAAAGTCACCCCTTTTACCCCCGGCCCCCACCTCCCAACAATGTCTGCAGTTAAGTGAAGACTAAGTGCAACATATGGAAAATAAAAACCTGAATGCTTCAGATTTTGAAAGACAAAATCTTGAGGCTAGACAAGAGTCTAATTTAAAGAGAATTCACTGTTTATAAAACATTCTGCGTGCACAGATGGATTACGTCTACTAATCCAAACAAGTACAAAATTAACATAGAACGTATTACATAAAGATGAAGAACAAAATCAAGACTATACAGAGAAATTAAGACATTTAAATTACAATTCAGTAGCATATCTTTGTGACTATAGCCTTCTTTTACTGAGTTAGTTTTGCAGACAAGCACAAACAACCCAGTAAGTTACTTCGCTACTGAATTATCACTATCATTGCTTTATTACTGTTACAGTGAATATTAAAGTCACATAAGCAGCATAAGTGACTTCAGGAGCTATATCTATCCACCAATACCTACACTCATTGACTATAAGTAATAAATACTGTCAAAGAGCATTCAAATGAAAGCTGATTATCCAGCTCATTATCAAATGAATACAAATTCAGCAAATATACTATTTTCATTGATATTTAAGGGCGATGAGAGAGAGGAAGAAGAGAGCAAGGGAGGAAATTTCCAAGTCTGAGAACACACATACAGGTATTTACAATCTTTACATCTGTCCTTGTAAAGTGAGATTACAAAGGTAGGTGAGAGGAGAGGTAAAAATCTCTTTGTCACTTCAACTATTAATTCAGAAATAGCCATTTATAGTTAAGTGAGAAGAAAAAGAGATTACTGAAGTGGTCACAGTGGAACTAATAATTTAGAAGAGAACAAAACTTAAAGACCACACCATAATCTCTGCACAATCAACAGCCTGAAAGTTTTGCCTCTAATTCAGCTGCTTTGTTTTTACGAGCTATGCAGTAACAACTATGCTTAATGTTGACTTGAGAAGGAAAAGCAAAATAACATGTTATAACAATCCACCTACACAAACAGCTTTGTATCAATGCAGTATTTAAAAACTGCACAATAATTACAAACAGAAGTAGTTTGTTTGGACCTGAAAATTAAGTGTCAGCATATGGATTTTTCATTAGCGACTGATCAATCTTTTTTTAATTGTAGGTGTGATCAGGCTCTTGAGGCCCAGGTGTTGAACAGAAGCACACACATACATGCTACTTTGCCCTATGGTTTATGTACACTCACTATTCAAGATACCTCTGCAAGTAATTGCAAACTAAAATTAATGAGTCACAAGTCCTCATTAAAGTATGTTTTCTGAAAGCACCTTAAATTTTGCTGTTCAAGGAAAAAAAACAATTCCCACACTGAACATATAGAGCAGATTACAAAAACAGTCAACAGCAGAAACCATTGATGGGACAAAATTAATACACTCCTAGAATAACGAAAGAATCAGAAGAGATGTAGTGTAGGAATATCCCTGAATATACCAAGTAACAAGTAGCAGAGCCTATTAAAAGGAGAGAAAAGTACCAGGCAAAAAAGGCTGCCCATAAATCTTACTGGCAAATGACTGAGGATGAGGAAGCAAGGATGTTGACGGGTATTGGCTACCTACAGCACATACAATATTCTGAACGAAACAAAGTACAGGGTGGAAATCTCAGAAATTAGCAACCTCACGACATGTTAGGTATGTCCACTACTGTTCATTTTCCAAATCTCTTCAGAACATCCTTCAAGTCACCTGGGAGCATCCAGCTTCAAAGACAGGAACACCAAGCACCAAATGGTGCTGAGTAGCTCAGTTTTTATCATTCTTATACAACAAAAGTCATCCTGGGGGCATGGGAAAGGTAAAATCGAGGCACACATGTAATTTCACATTCTAAAACAGATGTTAGTAAAAACTTGAAGATATTACAGTTGTACTAAACCTTCATGAAAACTCTTAGTTCCACAGTACTACTTTAGCTGCTTAATTGAAGAAAAATATTAAGAATTTGAGTTACCTTGGAGGTTTGTGATACTGGCATAGGAAGTCAAATCTGTCATCTGGCACAGGTACTCGACTCTCATTCGGATCAATAGTACAGAAAGGGAAGTTTTCTGCTGCTGCTTGACTCTTTGTTAACACATTGAAAAATGTTGATTTCCTATAAACAAAACACACACATTCTTGAAGAAGTCCAATTTAGAAGCATTTAAAAGGACTGGATAAAAACACATCTTATTCCAACCTGAAAGCAATACTGAACTTTCCCTTTACTTCAGTGACAGTGACCATTCCCCTGACTCTAGCAGAAGACACTCTCAAATAGGTATCTGGAGTGTCCCAGTGAAACCCAGTGATGTTTACCTCTCTTCCCTACCTTTCAAAATTCCCCTGAATAACTATATTGCACATGCCTGTTACCAAAAAAAAAAAAAAAGTAAGTCAAAAGCAATGCACAACCCTATTGGCCATTTTTCATTTTCCTCAAGTACACAGTGAGACGCCCATAAGAATGCTTGAAATTAATTTTTGAACAAGTTTTGCCATGACTCACCAGTTTTTTCCACAAGTCAATAAAAGTCAACAATCAAAAGAGAAAAAAGGGCACAGAAAGCAAACCATATCAGTTAATCAATTACAAGTAATTGTTTGGGCAAATGAAAATACAGTTCTACCTGACCAAACCTTTTTCATCCTTGTTAAATATCAATGGAAAAAGCCTACAGGTGCTCTATCAGGAAAAAAAGAGAACACTTTTCCCTTAAACCAAGTAGCAGATTACTTTGTTAGCTGCCATTTATTACACCAAAAGAGAGCAATTCTTGAGTTATTGCTAAGAGAACTTTATCAACTAAGAGTTCTTTATCAACTCCCAAATCTTCTACCATAAATATTCAGGTAGTTGTGGGTCTTTAGTTGTTTGTTGGGTTTTTTTGTTGCACACAACTTCTCAGCCACTGGGAAGAAAAAAACCTGAGCGCTGCCATGCATACAGCCAACGTGCTCAAAACTCACTATCAATTTTCTTTGAAAGTTACACCAAAACATAACCCCAAATGCTATTTATCCCCATTGACATGCTGTACAATATTATTCCTAATTATTTCCTCTATGGAGTGCATCTTACCTACATCCTGAAAAATAAAATAAATGATGATGCAAAGACAAGAAAGCAATGCTTACGGCTTCAAGACATGCACAAAGGCTTTGCTAAGTTTTTAAAGATTCAAAGTTTTGAGAATGCAGAGAACTTCTCTTGGTAAATATGATGGATGAATTAATACCAAAAAGTCACACACTTATATTCTCTAAGTAATCAATTCACCATCCTTTTCAAGTATAGCTCCCGTGAGGAGGTGTAAAAACTCCAGCTGAGAATCATGACAGAATCAAGGATTCACCTTCCATCATCTCTCTCAAACTATCATTTACACAACTTGTTTTATTACAAACTCTGAAGAAGTTTCAAGAATGGAAGTCCTCTTCACTGTTAACGACACTTATGAATAATTAATCCGTTCCTATGCATACCATCCCCAAATATAAAAGGAACTTGCAGGCACGTGTTCCTATGTATTCGCATGAAAACATACATTACATACACACACAACACCAGAAGCAAGGAAGTGCAAAGAACACAGTGTTTTATAAAAGTCAGCAATTGCCAAGACTTGTCCTGTCTTTGAATCCCTGACTATTATCTTGTCCAGACCTGTGCGTACCTGTCTCTCGCTACCTGTTTTACGTGGCTCCACCTGTAAGCAGCTGCAGCTAAAGATGGAAGTCCATCACCGAGCAGTGAGGCTCGGAACGTGTCCCTCTGCTCGCATCCCCACCCGCCCTCACCCAGGGACCGCGCCGGGTCGCTCTGCCCGGAGAGGGGCAAACCCGGGACCCGCTGCCCGCCACCACCTACCCCACGTTGGGCAGCCCGACGATCCCGATCTTCAGGGACGTCCCGAACCGTCCGATGATCGGGTGCGACTTGACCCCGTCACCTCCTTTCTTCGGGGGCATCTGAAAGCACAGAGCAAGGCACGCTGAGCTCGCCGCGACACCCCCGCGCACCCTCCCCGCCCTGTGCCGTCCCCTCCCGGCGCGGCGGCCCAGCCGGGGCCTCCGCCTCCCGCAGGCCGCGCAGAGCCGCCGGCGGGGCGGTGGCGGGCGGGGGCGGCAGTGGCAGTGCGGGTGTCCCTGCGGCGGTGCCGGGCGGGGCGGGGCAGTCGGTCCCGCTCACCTCGGCCCGGCCCGTCCGGCCCCGCCGCGCAGCGAAGGCGCCCGCGGACCCTCGCACGCGGACACGCCGGCGGAAGGGGCGGGGCCGCGCGCGGCCATTGGCCGGGAGCGGCGCGAGGGGAAAGGTCGCGAGGGGGGCGGGGCCGAGGGAGCGCTCGCGCCGCGCCCGCCCGGCCCCCTGAGGGCTCGTCCTGCGGACACGGGGGCAGCGCTGGGGCACGGAGAGCATCGCTCTTGGCTGCAAACAGCCACAAATCGCAGAATCAGTGAGGTTGCAAAAGACCTCTGAGATCATCGAGTCCAACCTATGACCGAACACCACGCCGTCAAACACATCACGGCACTCTGTGCCGTGTTCAGCCCTTCCTTAAACACCTCCAGGGACGGCGATTCCACCACCTTGGGCAGCGCATTCCACTGTCTAATCACCCCTCCTGTGAAGAAATCCGTCCTAAGGTCCAACCTAAATCCTAGGGCAGCTGAAGGCTATATCCTCTTGTCACTAGTTGCCTGGGAGAAGAGAGGGGCCAGTACCTGGCTACAACCTTCTTTCACGTACTTGTAAAGAGCTGTAAAGTGATCCCTGAGCCTCCTCTTCTCTAGATTAACGTCCTGGTCTTCTCTTTCCCAACCTAACCATCCTGCACCAGAGCAGGAAGCACGGGAAAGGTGAAATACCCAGTGCCCAGAGAAGTGCCCTGGGCATCCATATGCTTTTGGGATTCAAAGGAGCACCGGTAGTTGGGCCTGCCACTAGATTATTGTTCATGCTTTATCTAGACATTTATAAAGATGGTCAAGAGGAAACCATTGTAAACACATTGGGATTTATTTATAACAATTTACGTGGCAAATTAATAAAATAATCTAGAAATAAAAGATTTCATTAAGAAAAGATGAAACATTTAGAATCTATAAAAATTAATTCTGGAATGTTACAGAAGTGAGACCTAGACTCTTCAAAAAACCTAGACATTTTCTTTAACTCAGGCTCTGCCTCTCTGAACCATTAAAGACAGGCACCATCAAGTCTTGCCTGCTAAGAAAATTGAAGGAGAGAAGACAGTAAAAACTGTTCTTATAGCATGTCCTATTTTAAGACCATAAGATAAAATTCTCAAAACTTGAAAAACACCAGAGTGAAGGAGTCAAGGTGAGAGTATCATCAGATTATATATCATCTCTATCACAATAAAAGGAATATAATCTTGAGCATTTATTTATATCCTTCTTTATTTCCTCCTTTTTTTTTTTTTAAGAAAGGACACTTTTACTAGCCCTAATTTGATATTATACATAAAAAAATGGCTGTTACAACTTTTTGATTCAGTGACATGAGATTTTTGCAACAATAATGTTGAAGAAGAGAATGCTGTGCCTGTTAGCATATTATTAGTACTATTAGTACTGTGATAATAACAATCAGTTCTTGCTGATGATATGCTTATGTGGTCTTTCTACTGTCTTAAGATCTATCACTACACATTTAAGAGGAGAAAAGAAAGAATATCAACCATCTAAATCAGATTAATATACATTTACTTAGCTTTTGAATAAAGTTAATGTATTACTACACCAAACATCAAGAAATATTGGAATTAACAAAAATTATGTATAAATAAATGCAGAGCAGCTCCTGCATCCTTCACATCTCTAAATTACAAACTTCAGTAATCAAATTTAGTTTCCTTTTAAGGAATGGAATAAACACATCTTAGTTTTCCACCCTTCTGAAGTTCAAGACCCTTTTATCCATACTTGTCCTGAGAGTAAGGTTATGCAAGACAATTTCACAACAACAGTAAGGGATGTATTATCTCTATTAATAAGACCACAAACTGTCTCAAAGACTATTTTTGGGGAGCTTTTCTGTTTATTAAATTTTTTTCACCATCCTAACATTTTGTCAGACAATGTCGTTGTCCAATCGAGGCATGATAGCTCTCAGAAGATAAACTTTTTGACTGTCTTCTTAAAATAAAAATATTTAACTCTGCTGAATATTTTTGTGTGACTGGAAAGTTGATATTTATCTAGCAGCTGATCAAGTCTAACTTTTTTTGCCTACCAGTTCATAAGCACAATACAGACACAAGCAGTTCAATACATTAAGAGTGTGTGTCTGTGTGTGTGTACACACAGATAATGGAGCCTAAAATAGGTATAATTCTGATTTTAGCTATTGAGGAAAACAGCTGAACTCTGGAAGAGAAAATAAACTAAGATCCTGACTGCTTTTGTTGCTGTACTTCAATGATACTACGGTACCAAAGTCAATGCTGTGAATGCAAAAATTTGCAAGTTTGAATATAAGTTTTTAATTTATGCTCTTCATACAACATACTGTAATAATGTCCACCCCTCCCTCCCTCCCTCCAGTCTCTATAACCAGTTTACTTTTAGCATGGCCACTTCACTAAATACAGATACAGGACTTCAAAGCATTTGATTCCTTCAGATAGAAATCGACTCTTGGCAATGTAACACTTCATCTTACATGCTTTTGATTTTGACTTGCTTTTAAAGTCAAGGTTTGCCTTACTTGGCTGAATGTTTCTATCCAAATCTGTTGTAATGGTGAAAACCTTATTTTAAACTGGCATACATAGTTTAAACCATAATAACCTTGACCATATTACATTTAAAATGCATTTTATAAGCTTAATGGGAAAAAAGAAAAACATCTAGAGAGCAATCATCTCAGTGTCAACTCTCCAACACAGAAATACTTCATAAATACAGCTTATTTTACAGCTGGAACACGTACAGAAGTCAAAGAGCCCTGGAGCAACTCTACCTGATTAAAAACAATGTTTAAGGGATAGTAATAAAACAAACACTTTGTTGTTTCTGCCACCAACATACTCTTTGCTTTTTTGCTGCCCAGAACATATATTTACAGCAGAGTCACTGTTAACTGCAAAAATAAGTGGTTTTGTAGAACTGAAAGAATAAAGACAGAGCCCCTGATCCTTGCTGTGACCAGGCAATGTTCAGTGCAACCCAGGGGGTGAGAAGAACAGAGCTGCTTTTGCACACCACCACTCTGAATTACCTGGGTCTCTGCCACTTGGAGGGCACTGGATGACTCCCAGCAACAAATATGCTCGGGGCTAAAAAGAAACAGCATTCAAGGGCAGGTCTAAACTAAATGGTGTTCATCGAGTTCTGTGAAGTTTAAAGGTAGTCATCACCCAGCTGAACTGTGCTCAAATACAATATTTTTAAACATTATGTGTTTGTCCTTTTAACTGTGGATTCAGGCAGTTTTATAGAGAATTTAACATTATTCCATTCTTTATACACCTAAATTCATACTTTGCATTTCATATATAGTAATTTTCACGCTTTGGTATTCTGATAACTGTCCTTATTTTAACACTGGTAACAGATTGTTAATGATGTTAATCCTGCCCCAAAACAGTCAGTATTGCTGTGGTGGAATAAAGATCTCCCACCCCTTCCTGAAATATCCCAGACTTTGTCAGTCTAGAAGCGTATAGTGCAGAACAGTCTGATCTGCCACATATTATTAATATTTCTAGATCATGAGTCTGGAAATATCAGCTGAATTTCATAACTTTAATGTGGACAATGTCACTAACAGACACAATGCATACTGAGAAGTTCATAGTGAGAATAGTGAAAGAGATTAGCTCATGGGAAGAGAGAGAAAGCCAAGAAGAGAGATGTTCTATAGTAGGAGAAATAACCTGTGAATTAATGACATTTTAGTTCAAAAGTTACAGGTCTACTTTGAACATTTTCAGTAGCTTAGCAAAATGAGAGTACCAATATAAAATAAAAATATTTTTATGATTAATACTAATAAAAACTGAGAAAAAACCACTTAAATTGGGGTGAACAATACTAGGCTTTTTCTAGGCTTCCAAGGGGTTAGGACCATTCTAGCATGACCATTTCTCTTCTACCAATTAAACCATAAGACGTGAAAGAAGTGTTAAACTAAATGGTAGTAGTCTTAAAAAAAAAGGGTTAGATTTGATTTTATTTAGTGCTGTGGATGATAGCACTTAATTGGAGATTAATCAGGATACTGGATAGTTGAACAACTAAGTATGGGAAAGGAACATAATTATTAAATATTTCTTGTGCCTCGAAGGTTATTACTGAACATGGAAGAAGATTCTATAATCTACAAATAGGGAGAGTTCTGTCTCTGAATTTGGGCTGTACCTGTATACTTACCTGTATACTTATTAACAAAAACCAAGCCAAAAAGAACCCACCATAGCCCACCCTGCAAGAATGCTGACTAGGAATAAACCCACTGAAGGACTTATTCTCAGATCTGTTTTCTACAATCTTAGGGTATGTTCAGCAGCCTGGGAGATACCCGCAAGAAAGAAACCTTAGGGAAAATAAACTTCTTTTTCCATAATTCGCTCTAACCTCTACTTTTGTGCGAGGTGCAAGTCTGAAGTTACAACATAGAAAGATAAAATAACAATATTTGGTATTTAGTCTAGATTATTGACTGGGTGCAGTTAAATGTCTGTGCAAGAATAGTAGACTCTTGCTAGCTTTCAAAGACATTTCATCTTTCTCTTCTAGGGCAAAAAAATGTTTTTAACATTTTTAGGATAGATACAATGACTTCATATATTGAACACAATAGAAAAATGTATTGAGAGATCTGGATAATTGAACTAAAAAATGTCATCTCAGGAAAAAGACCACAAACCTAATTCAGGGCCTAATGCAGATTGAACAGTTATATTCTAGCCTGATAAGATACATTCAATTTTGATGGAAGAATAAGATGAGTGACTTAATATACTACATAAGTAAAGTGATAGCCATATGTTTTATATATTACATATTTGCAAAATGACTGTAAAATGAAAACCAAGCAGCAATTCTGGAAGTGTTTTAAATTTTATCTATATTGTATTTATTTTACTTTATAACTTCATGTTGTAATGTATTTTATAACGTGAAGAGTTCAGATAAAACTCACTAATAACATTCATCTACATTTCTAGCAGTTGAGAAAAAGAGTTACTTGCAAAATTAGCGAAGAATTCTTTACACTCTGGAAAATCTACAACCTTTACCAGGTCATTTAAAGTTCTCACTTTGCAGGTATGGCTGGATGGGGAGCCCAGTGCATTGCACAGAAAGGGGCTGTGACATGTTCCTCTGGGGTTATTCATTAAAGCCCCAAAGCGCATCACAGAAAGGTGGTAACAGGGATACAGACTACACCTTCAAGACGGGGTTGCATATGAAAATTTCAAGAGTTTACAACAGCAATCAACTAATTTTGCCTCATGAAGGTATGTTGTTTAGGATGAACGGATGGGTGAATACCGCAGTCCAATTCAGAAACACTGTGGTAGCACCACACCCCTAGAGAAGGCAGGATGACAGTTTTGGTTCTATGTTAGGATTACAGTGACCTCTGTAAATACAATGGAGATTTATTCTGTAGAAGGCTTCAGTTTACACATAAATACTACTAGCATACTGCTAAGACTGCATTCTTGTGGTTATAATAAGAATCCAATCATTTCTTCCTTGTACTTCAGCTACTATATTATAAAAATCCAATAAAAAAATCAATTTAAAACTTGGATCACATATACATTATTTTTCTTTAATTTCATGGTAGCGTTCTTATTTATAAGAAAAAGTCACAATGCAATTATGCCTCACTTGTGCGTTCAGGAGAGGACCTCTTAGCTACCTTGTAACTTTGTAATTCTCTATTCAGAAGAGCTTAGAAGCTCAGCAAAGCTTCACTCAACACCAATGTTTTCCCCATAATTTACTTGCAAAGTTGTTCATAACTTTCTATTCTCAACTGTGTGGTATTCTCATCTGTAAATGTGGGATTTGACATTTTGTAACTTGGGAAACAACTTGTATATGAACAGTGTTGGTGGTGCCAGCATAAACCAAGAGTCCACAGCACTTGCAGAGACCCTGGCAGTCATCTCTACAGGTACCTCGTCACAGTTATTGCCAGATGCAAGACAACTGTTCAGGTACCAGCGCAGCTGACACAAATGTACATTTAGCAGTCAGCTTCCCATTGTATTCCATGCCCTGTTTTCCTAAAGGAGAATTGCATTCATGTCAGTAACAGGAAGAGATCACTGTCCTGCCCTGCTTGTTGCTGGGCTGCAGGATGCACACAGCAGGACAGAACCGTGCATGCTCTGCAGAGGAATTATGGAAAGACAATGAAATCCTATTATCAAACACTGAGAAGTTACTTATCAAGTGGTAAAGATTACCATGACCATGTTAAGAAATAAAACATGATCATAGAAATTCTGTTGTCTCATAACCCTAATATTTTGGTGGGTACAACCAAAGTTTGACTTAACAGCATGAATGCTTGGACACAGATTTCACTAACATGGATTTCAAAACCCAAATAAATTCTGCAGAGGGATTTTCAGCCAGAGTTTAACTACTGGTTGCCACTATGTAAAATCCCTGTCCCTCTGGAGAAACACAAGAGCCTGGCCTATTGCAAATAAGTATTTTTCTGCCAAATCTAATCTACATATTTTTATACACTAATGACAATATTTTATATCCCAGTCTCCCTTTTAAAGCTTTGGCTTACAAAGTATTTTTATTCCTCTCAATAGCTTTACTTAGATCCTCACATCTTTACTACAATGTAGAAGAAAGGTTAGTGCATTTGCAGCAAGTGCATTGAGAACCCTGAAGTGGAGAAGAACTACTGCTGACCAGCTGGGGGGAAGGCACTGAAATAACATCAGTGACCTGCTATAAGAAGAACGACATGTGGCCTTTCTCATGTCAGATGAAAAAACCTTAAATAGTTTAATTTTTTACGTAAGTGAAGCAGATTGATTGTATCTCTTTCTTTGTGACACTGAAATTTTGCCTGTCACAACGAACTTTCATAGGGAAGAGCAATCTTTAATGGAAAAGGTACTCACTCGCTCTGCTTTCTCAGTAAGGGAAGTCCTAAGACATTTGCCATGCCAGTTACAATTTCCTGAAAGCCTGACAACATCATCTGAGAAATTACATATTTGTGTTGGTCTTTTTAGAAGTCAGGTTCCTAAAGTGTGACACCTTGTTTCTAACCACAGGCTATCTGACAAGAAGTGAATACAGCTGTCAGATGGTGGGGCAAAATCTTTTAATGTCAAGAATATGAGAACCTCTGAAAAGTCCATAGCCTGTAGTCATGTCTGTCTAATGCAAGTGGGTAGCTTAAGTAATTAGGGAAGAAAAGTTTATTTCCTGACTGCACAGAGCTCTGACGACCAATTTATAGGTAATATGTATTCTTTTTTAAGTTCAAGGTGGGTAATAATATTTTTTTACAAATTATATGAACCTGAAGGAGACCATATTATTAAGGATTTGAGGTATCTAAATTTTTTAAACTGCTTAAAATAAAAAGAGTCAAAGACAGGTACCTGAAGTTATACAAGATCCCTTTAAGATATTTGTAGAGCATTGGACATGAGAAAATACTCTTCTCCTCTTACTTTCTTGAGTATCTCATCTACGAACCATGTTTTATAATAAATGTGCGTGCTGATAAATATTAAAGAACAACTATAGAAATATTAATTATGTTGTGATTGTTTATCTTTTTTCTCCATAATAACATCTTTTGTGTATTCTGATCATTTTTTGGAAGGTCTTATCATCTAATCTCCAACCTATTTAAAAGAAAATGCTTTGTGTGCCGTTTTATACTCATGGTCGTTTGGAGTTCTATTTCAGCTTCATTAATATTGATGGAACTTGTGTCTGCCCTCATTCTCAGCAGATTCTTTGAAATTAATCTTCAGCATTTACTGTGATTTGTTTCTGTTTTCTGCTTCATCCCTGAGTCCAGCTCTTCTCTAGTTAATTTTGTTTTCTTTATTTTTATCCACTTGCTATGACGGTTCTACTACTTGTGCCACTGTGGTGTGCCAGTTCTTTATGGGATCCCTGTTTCGTCTCTGCCTTTCATTGTGATTTTCCATCATTATGGGCCTCTTGAATAAAAATGTAGCCCTTGTTTCTGGCAAAGTCCATGTTCCTTTTCTTTCTGTGTGATTTTCCATCATTACTGTTCTTAAATTTCTTGAATAATGATACACACTATGAACAAATGGATGAAGCAGTAATGGCTTCATCAGTGTTTTCTAAAATATACCTGCAGCTTTTAGAGCATACAGTGCTACAGCAGAGTCTGTGGCATGTTTGTAAAAGCTTGATTTTTAAAGTGTATTTTGAAGGCTATTGATGACTGTGCTGCTCTGCATTAATAATTTGCTTTCTTTCTAACATTATCTACTTCTCAGAATAGCAGTTCCAAGAAGATATTGAAGTTGAGGAATAAGTATTAGCACTGCACATCTTTGTATAAAATAGTGAAAACATAATCACTCTGTGATGTTTACAGCAATACCACTGTTATGGAACTAACTTGTTAGGCCTTTTACATGCAGGATGTATGAATAGATTTCAGAATCCTTATTAAAACAACTCAACATTTTAATTTGAAGCAGCATATCATAATAAACAAGTAATCAGAATAAATATTTTAAAAATCTATCTGCAAAAATGTGATAAATGAAAAGTTGTACTTCAGTACTAATTAGTTACATTTGAGTTATGTCAAATACATGATGGAAACCAAAAGTGTAGAAACATTTAAAGTTAAATAACATCAGTTCACCAGTTTGAACAATGGAAATCTTTCATATGCCATAATATAAGTTGGGGGGAAAATAGGGATCAAAATATGATAAAATATTTCCTACCTTATTTGATAGTAGTGGCACAGTAACTTAGACCACAAAGTGCTTCAGTGGTTGTAAAGGGGGAAAAAAGTTAATTAAAAAATACTAACCAAGTATGTCCATGACTTCAGCATTAACATTTTTTTTAACATACTCTGTTAAATTATATTCATTAATGTTTCATTCTGAAGGACAGATAGAAAGCCCAAAGGTCCTAAAGATCCAGAGCGGCTTGCAGAAGTAAACATTTTCAAAAGACATTTATAATGATATTTACAATTGGCTACAGTTTTTCCCATCAAAATAAATGGGTCTTGTGGTTTTAATTAGAGAAAACCTTGTTCGTTTGTGTCCTGGTTTTTTCCATTTGAATCACAAGTATCCAAATTCCTTGAAGTTCTCTAAGGATGTGAAATGTGCCAGTTAGTGGCTCCAGCTCATTGCCCAGGGGCTGGAGACACTGCCCCCTTCACACCAGGGCAGCTGGTGTGCAGGTGAGACACCCACAAAATTCCCATCACGCACACAGCATGGTAGCAAGGCCAGTGGGAACAGCTTCCCCACAATACCTGAGCAAAAAGAGGAAAACAGGTTTGGCAAAGGTAACCAGGATTAGCCAGAAGCCCATTAATTGCTAGAAAGGTCAACAGTGACCAAATATGTCTGTGGTGAAGTTAGGTAGCCAAGTAAAAATAGACTGGATCACGTGATCGTCAACAAAGGTCACAGAGCTAGGGGCAGGCACACCTACAACCTCACACCTGAGTGTAACCGTAGCTCTCAAGCACAGAAAACAAGCTCCCAGTGAGACTCTCTCTCTCACAGCTCTATTCAAAGCATTTGATCCCAGGTGACAGTCCTGCCCTGAGCACAGTCGGCCAAGGGCAAGTGGGAAAAGGCTGTCAGGCTTTTACACTTCACTTGGGGTCCTGACCTAAGCAGCTTTCAGTAATTGATGCTTCTTACCTTGGTGCCTTGATTTAGCCTGAAACATACACCTGAGAATGCTTTTATATCCCATTCAGTTTATCTTCCAAAGAATCAATGACTGTTTAATAATGTTTTTATTAATGATTTCTTCTTACTACACTCCCTTACAGTGAGAGCTTGGTGCCTCAGTTACAGCTATTTTAGCTGCACTGCTGGTTCAGTGAAAAGCCTGGGAAGTTCGCTAATTTATGATATGTATCTGCCAAATGATGATGCCACTCCAATTTTCTTCCCTCACAGTGTTTTGTAGATTGGAATGCAGAGGTAGGTGGCCAAGTTTGCATAACCGTGTTATGTTAGTTCAGTAACAATGAATTGTCATTATTTTTGGCTAATGTAAAGTGTAACTGGTGTATGGCCTGACAAACACATCTGAAACATTAACAGACAACAGACTCTGGAAAAGAAATCTCCAGTCAGTTACAGGGCTGTTCCAGCCATTCTAATGAGAAGATGAGACTGGTTTGCAGCACAAAGTGGGAGAAGACTTAATAGAATCAGTCACAGTTTTAGTGAGACCTCTGCTTCAACAATCAATTTATGTCAATAAATACCCAATTTTTTAAAGTAGATGGTTGAGAACAATATTACTATTTTTTATCTTCTTTATTTCTCTTTAAAAAGGTATTTTATTTTATCTGGGGTAAATTATGAAGTCATTTCTCAAATGCAAGTTTCAGTCCATCATTAAATAATAACTTGAATGATTGCTCCTCTTTTCTTAACTCTTAGATTGGAAACATACCTGCACATTCTGAATCTGCAAGTTCCAGTCTTAATCACTCTTTGCTTCAGAGCAGTACTGGCAAAAGTAGTATATGGCTACTGTCCCTACCAACTTCTATACATATTACAGAAAAAAAAAAAGTTATAAAAGGTTTTAATGTATCCAAGTTGTTTTCCCTAATTCAGCAGACTCATGATGTTCTTAATTTTGTTATGCAAAGAACCAGGCTGTCTTGTTTTCAAACCAAAATAATAATTAAAATACACAGAAAAGAAAAATATTCATGGTATAAAAAGTAAGTTAGAAATTAAGAAAATATATGTTAGAACAAAAATTGGAGCTCATATGTTCATTGCTTGTTTCAATGGATAAAAATCCAGATGACTTCACATCAAGATAAAGTTAACCATTTTCACAGCAGTTATCTGTGATACTTTTCATGTTGGCTAATCTTTTCTGCATGACCTGAGCAGAAACATGGGCTACTTTTTAAAATTAAAGGCATCCAACAATCAAGGAAGATGCTGAGTCACTGAAAGTCCACCCAACACAAGCCTCAATACACTTACCAGCTCACATTTCCTTGTAGGAAACCAGTAATGATATTCTGCCTGTATCTTCTGCATATTTTTCAGTTGTTCACATGTGGCAACACAGGAAATATCCTATCAGTTCACTTTCAATCTCACGGGTCATATATTCAGGAGAATTAGCAACAGCAGCAACAACATTTGCAAACTCATGTTATCTGCAAGGCAGGGTAAGAACTCCTATTGACTCAGGCCAAAGGTGATCTCAAGTCTCTCCTGTTATTTCTTCAGTTATTTCTGGGGCTCTTTTTGTTCAGTACTTGGTGCATCAATGAAATTAGATGAGACTGAAATACCATTTGCCTCAGGATTCTCTTGAGCTTAAGATTCCCACTTCTCTGGAGAGGTGCACGGCAAAGCACAAAATGCCTAAGAACAGCGTTCAGTCAGGAAAGAGATGATGGTCACTAATGCCAGTATTCACCTCACTGCTGCAATAACTTGAGGGGGTAGATGACCTCCACAGCATTGAAGCTGAAGTTATGTCTGCTGTCAGATCAACAACTGTGCTAGCCACAAAAATATCTTTAATAGCCAGATTTAGTAAAGCACTTGTTAAAAAGAACACATTGTCTGTACAGCTCATGTACAAATCCCAGCCACCTCCCCAGTCTGTACCTGGAAGTATGAACAGAGTAGCCATAATGCAGCATCCACTTCCAAAGCTAGGAGAGAAATAAGGCAATTAAAAGCGTGAACCGGCCACTTATCTAGCCTTGTTACCCTTAGCACCTGCTTGAATGCCTTCTGCCCAGCTGAGCAACATCAACCTGTCTTAGAAACACCCAAGCAGGGGCTTTTGGGGAACAGACAAAGCTCAAGAGGTGTCCGGCCTAGAAAAGAAAATCTAGAAGGTTTCTCTAGTGTTTCAGGAAACTACAAAATTAGTGAAAACCATTAATTGCACAAGTGATGTTCTGTGGATTAACTCAGTTTCTCATAAAATTTCCCCAGATTCCTTTAGAAATAATCCAAAGGTCCTAGCACCCTGTGAATCGCAAACACTGCCTGGGAGATGCTACGTATAAGAGTATGCCATCAACAAATGCAATCATCATATTTACAAAATAAATTATTTTCTGCTTGGATTTTCTTCTTACTTCAGAGGTCAATTTCATATCAATATTATGTCATACACAACATAGTATTATACACGATGCACTGAGTTCATAAAATAATTTCAGAAGTAGTTTTTCTTATTTTATTTTCTTTTCTTAAGGTCAAATAAATAAATATGCAATCAATGTACAACCATCATAGAACTCAAAAATTGCCCAAAGTTATGACTTCAACTTGAAAATAATAAGAATAAGTAGCATTTTGAAAGAAGGAAAGAAAATAAACTGATTACTTAATTTTTGATTTTTTGCATCTCTAAGAAGAGCTGGTAACTCCTCTTTAAAAATATCAGCCTTCAATGAATTTATAAATATGCCTGGTTGCAGGTACAAGTGGGATGCAGAAGCTGCAGGATACCGAAGCCACTCCCATAACATTTAAGTGAGGGTGTACATCAAACCAGGAGATTTATAGTAATCCCCTGCTATTAGACACACTTTTCTTGAAAGTGTGTGTTCCCCTATTAGCTGCTCAGCAGGGGACTCCATTTACCCTGCAAGTGGTCTGAGGCATGCAAAATGTTTAAATTTTGAGAGAACCACAAACAGCAATGTTTCCAGAGTACAAAACATGACCTATTTTTTTAATTGCTCATAAAACAAGACACCCCCAAAGTGACATGGATACAAATAGCTTAACTTTAACCTGCCTAGGGCCAGCTCTGTAACTCACATACCATGAGGATTTGGTTGTGAAGCCTCCTCAGTTAAATCAACAATCAGTCAGGTGAAAAACTGATGCTGCAGTATCTCACAAACTAGCCTTTATGAAAAGATGAAACTATAACAACAATAAGGCCACCTCAGATTTGACAAGGAGCTCACTAGTAAAAAGCATTTTGTCAGCAACTTCAGTACTGTGGTTTCAAATTTCTGGAATTTCTGGAGACTGCAAGAGTTAAGCCCTTTGAAAATACCTGATATTTTAATATTTTGAGATCTTTCCTTCTTTCCCCCTTTTCCAGTTTGTACCTTTCAGCATTATTGACTGAAGAAATGTCAGCCTACTTAGCTTTGAAATTTGAAATTGCAGTAGACTGAGAGCTGTGGTAGGTATGTGCATCTACAGATTGGAAATTCACACAGGGAAACCATATGGAAAAAAAATCTCCTGATTTAAAAAACCCTAAATACTTTTTCTTGGGGATACAGACTAAAATATGTTTGTGCCTTAAGAAGCTTGAGAGACTTTTGTTTAGCTGAGAATGAAGATGGTAATCTACAGTCTCAAAACCCTAAATCACAAAAATTTCTCAGATTCCTGCTTATAAAAATGTTCTTTTAAAATCTTTATTAAATTATCTCTGTGGTGGGGTGAATGAACACTAAAGAAGAAGCTCTATAATTGATTCTGAAGCTAGATTACAGTCAATAGATAGTAATTTGGTTAGGTGTCAAGACATTTGATTATAAGGCTTTTATTCATTATTTACATTTTGGTTTTGTAGTATTTACCTTCAACTCCTCTGAAATAGATTAAATGGCAACTATTTTTAATGTTAATTCCAACAACTGTAAAATAATCCTTCAGATTTACTAATACCAATCCACCATTAAACAATTTGCAAATGCAGGCTACATACAGTTAGTAGGGCTTGCTGAATGAGCTCATTTCTTCACGTTTTTAAGATTCATGTCTACTTTGATGTGAAGACAGAATAACTTCAGTTTCAATGTCCATTTTAGACAGTGCACTGCTGAAAGCATATTCATATTGCAGCCACATCCCATCACCAACAGAGAACTGGACATACAAGTATTTTCTTCAAACTGATAGATGAAACTGCTCAGAAATGGAGGTTATGAATCTTTTCCATTGTACACAACTCTGTGGCTACATACTACTTTCAACCATTATAAACAACCAAAAAACAATGTTGACACATCATTTCCTGACAGTGTTATGTCTGGACAGTTATAGCACTGCATTGGCATGCTAAATGGCAACGTACATATTCACGTGTTAATGTATTCACATCAAGTAGTTCATTAGCTTTCATTTTGCTTCTGTCATTAATTTATTAATTTTTTCTTAAATCAATGCTTTTGGCTTTTTTTTTTTTGCTCTTTGGCTTATCCCAAAATAGAAATTAAAGTTACAAGTTTTTTCTGCTTTGGAATTTAAAAGATATATATGCAAATGAGGTATAGATGTATAATGCTAGAGTTGGGTATGTCTTTTCTCATTTTCACTTAATAAAATAAATACTTGTATGCAAACATCAGATCTCACCCCAGAGCTAATATATACAGCTAATATATAATTACTATGGGATCAGATGTGATCCTACTCTAGTAGTAATTAGAGTATAAATGAGGTGGGATTTTTAAATGAACCCTTCACTGTAGGCCAGTACAATGTCTCTTAATGTTAGTTCAAGTCCTGTCATTGGAAAGACTCCAAATAGAGTATTTTGCTTCCTTAGACAGAGTAAAACTTCTTTTGGCAGAGTACTCTTTCATGAGCAAAGTTTCAACGTTTGAGAAGACCGTGAAACTATATATGAGTTTAACTACAGTCAAAGGTTCTGAGGCCCTATGAGTGATTTCAGTGTGAGCATTGCTCTTCAAGACAGTTACACTCAACGAGCTTCCCTGAGTTACCTTATATATATATATGTATATATACTTCATATATTACTGCATTAATAAATTTGGCTAATATCCCCAAACCGTTCTCTGCTGAGAAGTCAATGTTAACCCAATCCAGGGTTCTGCACAGTCATACACAATGCAGACATTTGAAGAACAAAGCAATAGCAACCCCAACTCCCTATGCTGCTGAAGAAGCATCCTTTTCAACCACGAATTTAGTGGAAAAGTTTTGGCGCAAGTAGAGACAACAGTTTAATATATTCCTAAACAACAGCTTAATTGGCTTTGTATAACTATTGCCCTCCTGCTCAGATATTGGTATGCCCCCATTGCTATTCTCCTAACCATGTGGAACACATACTCTACTGCCACATGTTACGATTTCAAACTTTCTATTATTTAAATACCAGGGCACTGTGTGTTATTAATCAAAATCTCAATATTTTGGAGCTGTTTGTTAAACAATTTTCTAGCATCAAAACCTTACAAAATCACAATCTGAGACACTCAGCTGCCTTGAAGCTCTCTTCAGAGAACACTTCAAAGAGGAAGTTTTTTGTAGAGGTCACTTAACTATATTCAACCCTATAAATCCAATGAAACATTTTTTGTTTTAAAAATTGGAAAGAAAAATGTTATGTAATTGTTTTAAATTGTTGGATTATTTAAAAAGTCATGTTAAAATAGTTGCATTCCATGATGAGACTTGTCTTATAACTTTTGACATGCATAAGCTATAAAGCATGCCTATTATTAATTTCAGGAATAGTTTTGGATACCTACAGTGAATTAAACTGTCACAGTTGATGTAATTATTAAGCAAGATTATAGACCATGCTCAGAAGTTCAAATAGTGCCCATTTCAAAAGTCCCCTCAGTAGTTATAAGTCCAAGAGCAACCTACCATGACTGGTCACACTCCCGCAGCAGGGCATGAAAGCTCTTTTGTTTAAAGCTTTTTTCTCAATCCTAGTTACAGCAGAGTGGTGTAAATGCAAAAGATTTGTTATTAAATTTAATGCATCTCATTAACACTTTTTACATGCACATATAACTAATATGGAGCATAAAAGCGGAGCATGTAGTACTTGTCACTCCACTTCAAAGCTTCAGATTTGTTGCCTGAATTAAATGATCTCAGGCTGAGTGACTTCACTGCAGCAAACAAAATCTAGTGGACAGTGTGTGGATGAATAATCTTAACATTATCAATCAAACTGCAGGTATCTGTAGTACCACTTTCACCTTTTTACATCAAATGATGTGTGATCCGACACAGCTAAACCAGAAACTCCAACAGACAGACTAATGCTGGACTTACTCCATTCTTAAAAGTGGAATTAACATTCTTAAAAGAGGAAATACAACAATGTATGTATGCTTTCAAATACACTGTAATGTGGGGGAAATCAATTTACTTATAGAAATATTTTTAGCTACACACTGGAAAAAAGATCTGAACTATGCGGGAAAAAATCACTATTTTGAATTTTAAGTAGAGCAACAGGGTTTGCAATGCTGTTTGCAACACTGCTGTTTTCATGTTCACTGAAATGTTTGATACCTTCACAAACTAAACAGAAGATTTGATCTTAGGGCAGTAGTCTCACTGAAGCCTTCTGACCAGATAACCACTTCATTTTCCAATGTCATTTATATTGTACAAGCGTGGAATATCCTGTCTGGAATTAATTTAAACTAGTATTGTGAATGTAAATTTATGTAAAAGAGTACAGAAATTAAAGTGCACTGCTTAGCAATGCTTCTTACCTTTAAAGATTTTAAAATATTCTTTTTAGCTGGTATGAAGAAAACATGGGCACACATATGCCCACATATGGATGCATGTAGTTACACACCTCCTCTAGAAACGTTGCATGCCATATGGGCTGGCTGGCTGCTAGTCATTTCAATTCAGGTAATCAACATAGAAATAACATTTTCTTCTTCTCTGAGAAATTTTATGTAATATGCAAGTATTTCATAAACCTTCCCTTATTTTGCGCCAAGTGCTTAAAAAAAAATCTAACAACTTACACTAAAACATGGTCCTAGTTGATTAGAAAATTACAAAACCTGATTATAAAATATGCCTTGCAAAAATAAATGGTTCTATCTCTGTTTCCAGAGAAAAGATGGTAGTAGCAAACAAATTATTAAATATAATAATCTGGACATACTTGCCACATTCTAGTGTGTGGAAGGCCTGGAAAAGTGGTATTTCTTAGTCATGCAAATTACTTGAATCCAAAGTAAAACTGCCAGTGCTTCTGGGGCAATATCAATGTTGAAAGTGTTTTCTTTCACTTTTTCCAATTTTTTTACAGTAATTTGTGATAAACCACTCACATCTATAGCATTTACCTTAAGAGTTTAGTAATATATGTGCTAAAATACTGACCTTTTAAAAGATTTACACCTCTTTTCTCCCTCCTTCTCCTTTTCTTTTTTTCTTTTTGTTCTTATTGTAGCTATGTCTTCGAGGTCTGTCTCTTGGTGCTTGGTACATTGTCACTATGTTAAAGGAGAATTTTTACAGTTCAATCTGAGATAGTTTCTCCAGGGTGGGTCACATTCTGTTGACAGGCATCACGTGCCTTGTCTCCTTGCAAATGATCAGTTTGGAATCTCATCCTAACTGATATTTGCTCTTTGGGGATGGATAAAAAACCACAATGTGTTCTGTAAAGCTCCAATTCGCCTTATCAAACAAAACATCTGCTAGATTTGTGAGTGACTTGTGACAGCAGGAGACATCAGCACTGGCCTCCTCAACAGAAGACACTGCTATTAATGGAAGCTATTATGGAAGAATTCTGGCAAGATTTTTTTTTTCCAAACAGCTAAAAAAAATAAAGAAAAAATATGTTATGTTGTTATGGTAACAGCTATTTGAAAAATACTGTAACAAAAGGCAATCTAATATCAAACTACCAAGCTGTTAGTTTGACTATTTGGTTTTCTTTTTAAGCAGTTTATTTACAGAGATCCCCTCCCTCTTCCTTATGCAGTCACAAGTGTGAGTGTGCATGCTTAGGTAAGACACCATCTGCAAATAATTGGTGTTTGTAACATTTCTTGGAGCTGCAAAATTCCAGATACTGCAGATTTTTGCACATCACTAGAACATCCAGTTTTATATAGGCTAAGTCCCTTCCTCACAGGGCAATAAAACATCTTTTGTGGCATTTCCAGTATGCACTTCTGGCACAAAGAGGTATTTCTGTGCTCCTGATGCTTCTTGGAATGTGGCTAGTCAATTTGTGGGTACCACAGCTGCTCCGTAAAAAAATTCCATGTCACACCTCGGCGGTCTGGAAATCAGCACCCTCCCAACTGCTGGGAAAACAAGGTTCCCAAACAGTCTGAGGAATTAAAGCAGCATGCAACATATCTTTCCAAAGCCTGCAATTGTATTTTGTACATTACACCTTTTTCAAAAATTTTCTCTGAGTAATTACAAGTTTCTAGTGCACTAACTTCTAAATCTCACTTTGAATAAGAGCATGTAGTCCTCACTCAGATAAAGCTTCTTTTGAAGTTACTGCATAACAACTTGGGTAATGACTGAAAGGTTTGGCCACTTGATCTTACATATCACATGTACAGTGATAATACCAAAGAGCTGGAAGACACCACCAGCTCTTCCTCTTAGACCTGTGCTTTCAGTCAGGATGTTTACAAAAAAACGAGACAAGCATCATATATTTTTGTGGTATTTGTCTCAGGCTGAACAAACCTTGGAGCTTTGCTAAATTTCCTCCAAAATGCATAATGGAGGATCGAGTTACACTGTGTTAAGTACTGCACAGGAATTGTGAACATCCAATTTCTTAATATGGAGATGAGATTTTAGAAATGTGAAACCTGCATTTGGTTTCACTGCTTTCTATCCCCCTGAGGTGTGTAACGGTCTGCCCTTTTCATCCATTCATCCAATTTCAATTAAAGTAACTAACATGGTTTATCTATAGAGATTACAAATGCAGGGGTGGGGTGATACAAATTTGGGCTTTTAGTTGTTTTGCTGAAACTAGGAATTTTGCAGTCAGGTTGTTTTCCAAGAAGACAAATACTTTTAGTCTCAATATTAAAATTTAGCCATGTTCATGTGCAGTAAAAGCCATGAGAAATATTAGATAACAAAAATCCACTACAGCTTATTTTGCATCATTTTGCAAAAGAGAAAGTGAGTTATCTGTTCTCAGTGACAATCCAAATTCAGCCACAACGTGCTGTACAGGTCCTGTGGACACAGATCTGCGTATATGAGAATGCATTTAGAAACTCAATTCAAATGGTGGTATTTTCTAAAAACCCCCCAAAATCCCTTGAGCATTTCAGACATTCCACTCAAAGTGATTCTTTAATGTGGGATCTACTTACCGCATTTGTTTTACATTAGAAAATGCTGTATAGGTTGTTTACACATGGAAAAGTCAGTGGAGAGAGATTTCTGTAACTGTTCAGAAAGAAAGATTGCAATGTTACTGTAACAAGGACAATTACGGACAGACACAGGTAATAGCTGTTTAGAAAATGTGAGAAGCATTATTGCAGATAATAGACATTACTTTCTTAGCACTGCCCTTGCCCAAATTTCATTTTCCGTTGGTGGTGTCCACCTAGATTGCTCAAGACAGCTGTAGTCTTTTCATTTATATTAAGGTAACAAAAAGTTGACTGCTGAGTTGTCCCAGGTGGAGTTCATCTGTACAAAGGCCTGAGACTGTGAGGGAATACCTAAAATGTCAGATATGTCTAGTATCTAGTGCTGCTGCAAATTATCACCTCTTCCAGGTCACAAAGGCCAAAATAATTTCCAGCTCTATTTTTCTAAAAGCCATTTTCATTTAATCTGTCCTTTACAAATGGTAAATTTAATGAGAACTTCAGGAATAATTCAAACTAAAATTAAGAAAAAATACCTTGATATATACATAGGCAATTCAGATATACTTTAGTAAGCAACAACCTGGCCACTATTAAAATAGTTCTCAAGTACTATTGAAATAATAAGTATGCTCGCAAAGGAAACCTGCTTGCTTTTAAAGTGACTGTATGCATTATTCCAGCTTCTTCTGATAATAGCACATTTAATACCAAGGCTAAGATGCAATCAATCTTTTTTGTTGGAAGAAGGTGTTATATTGTACCCGTATGCTTACACTCACCTAGGAGTTTCAATCCACTAAATTAATCCAGCCTGAGGTTCAGGAGGGCTGTTGCTTGCTCGGCCTCTGCTGTATTCTTCTTGCTGGCTTTGCAGAGCAGTGGAGAGCAAAGGAGGTGAGAGTGGGACCAGGGAAAAGGAAGAGGTCTGTCTCTAAAGAGAGACTGAATTAGACTGGAGTGAACAGCTGATGTCCTCTGTAATTATACACACATTGAACCCTTTACAGTTGATTTAAGTTACTTCGAACTACATTGGTGTGGCCCTCCATACTGATTAAAAGCAGCATCTATTTACCTTAACAATAAGTGTGGAGATTAGTAAAAGTTCACTTGATCATAATAAGAAGACAGATAATTAAAGGGCAATGCAACCCAGATGGAATGTAAGGTATTGAAGTAGTACATTAGGAAGCATAGGCTGCTTTTGTACATGTGTAGGTTAAGGACTGCAGATATCCCTTCAAGTAGACAGTTTTTATAGCGATACTTAAAGTAGAGGAAGGCCAAAACATGTCCTGAGGAGGCTGGCCCAGCAATTCTCATGGGACACGTGACAAATACAAAGCTCTTGTAAAGCAAAAAGACTTTAAAGCACAATGTGACCAAATGAACCATCTCTACAAAACCTTTGAAAGAGGCTTCCACATCTTTTATTCTTCTTTGATGTCTCCTCCATGACAAGGAGCAAGTTTAAGGTAAGCAGGACACATTGCTGATTCTGTGGGTTAAGCTCTTGATGGCGTAGGGTCTACAAGAAAGGGAAGAAATGGGTTTACTATGTGACAGACTCAACAGAAACTTCTTGTTGTGGGATCTTCTAAAAGGAAGGCGGAGGACAGGTCCTATTCCTTTTGCAACTATCTTTTGGTTTTACATGGTAGACATTGTGTTTTACTAACCCCTTTCTATCAGGAAAGCAAGCAGCTAGTAACTAAAGACGTGAATAGTATCAATCCCATATAGACAACCTGGAAAAGCAGCAACGGCTGCATCCATGTTCTGTACAAAAGGGGTTGTAACCAGGACTTGACAGGCATCCCTTCTTTCTCTTCTTTGTACCAATACTGATGCACTGAATGCTTACCTCCTTGCAGAAAATCATGTGATAAAATGGTGACTTTTGACAAGCACTCCAGCAATTTGCAGAGACCAGACTGTTGCTGAAACACAAATGATAATTGGTACCTTAAATTAATAACATTCTCTCTTGTGTGATTTTCCAAAATAAATTTCCAGCTGAACCAAGATTTACACGTTTGGCTTTTTTTTCCTAACAAACACTGTCACCATTTACACTGGTCACATCAAAGTCACATTTTAAAGAATAGCTTAGTTCACATGTGTAGGGGTTTGTTTCTCAGCAGTTCTAATTTTGAGCATGTCAGAACTGTTTAACACCAAGCCAAAGATTCATTCAAGTCACTTGGTAGCTATTGAGAAGACTAATTTGGCAGTGCTAAGTAGCAAGGTAAATAAGATTAGCAAAAAGGTAAGGAAAACGCAAGAAATAGAGGCTGTCCTTTGAATGAACGGCAAATCATGGTCCCATTCCTTCTGACCTGAATCTCTGTACCCCTAATAAATTATTGGCAAGCACAAAGTCACCAACCTTTCCCAGATCTTTACTCTGAGGTTGCCAGGAGCTGGGAGGAATTTTGCAGACATGAGAGGTTCCCTGAGTCTTCTGCAAGAAGGCAAAGAAAGACAGACCCAAGGCCTATAGGGTAGCAGCTCTGGTTTCATAGCAGCTGATATTTTGTAGTTTCTTCGTTGTAGAGTGGTTAGAATAGTCATCCATGGTGTAGAAGATTGCACACAGCCTGTTCCTCCATCAGCTGGCACATCCCAGCCAGCTCTCCACTCCATAGCTGTCTTGGAACTTCCAGGGGCTCATGGTTCTGTGTCCACAATGCCATTAAACGGCTACAAAAAGCTAACCAGACACTTTGTTGAACACATGTGTAAGCCACAGCTTTCCTCCTTGCATTGCATATACACAGCAGATTAGTGCCTTGTTTAGGAAGCAGTCACAGATCTCTTTGTTTCCTTCTTTCAGGTACAAGGTGAATTAATCCATTTGGAAACCAGCAAATGCTCCCCTCCCTTCCTCTCCCAAAAGTCTAAATTCTTCCACCCTACATTTCTTGACAATAAAGACAGATAAAGCTCAGATGCCCTACCAGAGGAAGCAACTGAGCCTGTTTCTTTGCTTTAAGTTTTCCAAATAAATCGCTTTTGTTGTTTAAAGCTGTGATGAATGGAGACACAGGGCCAGGTTGGTCGTTGGAATAGTACAATGGATGTAAGAAGGTTTTTTTCTTTGCCATATAAATCATTCACATTGTTTAAGGTACATTGATCAATCTAATGGCTTGTAATAGGCTCCTAATTGCCACTAGGAAAGTATTGCAAGCTTGCATTTGAACGTGAAATGGTTCATGATCTGAGCTGAAATTCACCTTAAGCCTGAGTTCTAGTAATTACAGAACACAGAAAGAGCACAATGAACGGTTCCCCGTCTTTCCTCGCCCTAATCCCAGGACAGGGTGAGGGGGGAGAAGGGAACATCAGAATGGGGGATCCAGCATATTTTCCTCTTCCAAACCAGCAATTCATTAACGGGCGAAAGCTGCAGGAGGATTTATTGGTCATTGTGGACCGAAGAGAACTTTGTAATGTCAATCATCCTGCCTATTACGCTGCCACATATCTCTATCTGCAGATAGACAGCTTGCTTAATCACAACCAACATTCTGAGTCACGCCTGGCTAAAAACGTGCTATAAGAAGCTAGGAGGGTACCAGAAGCGGGATGCCATGGGAAATGCGGGGACAGGACTTCTCCGTGATGAGGTTGCTCCGGTGAGGCACCCTGCCCGCCCGTCCGGTGCTGCCGCTTCCCCGCGCCCCGACCGGCGCCTCCGGGGGAGCCGCGGGGCGGAGGAGCCGGGCGGGCCGGGGCCGGCCGGGGCGGGCCGGGCGCTGGCAGGGACCGCCGAGCCCACTGTCCCGGCCGCCGCTTCCCTGCTCACCGCACACACCTCATTACCGAGTCAGCAGAGCCGCTTTAATGGACTTGTGTGGAAAGGCGGTTTTACGCTCTATAAACGTTGGGTCCAAGCGTTTACTAATTAAACTCCTTCTATACAGAAACACCTGCATTTTAAGAAAGCTTTCTGAACGCTAGCACTGACTGAATTTCCAACCTGCTACAGTCTGAACTTGTCATGCCTAACCCATATATCATAACAGCATTGGAAAGCATGTAAACCAAGAGATAAAATCCTCGTACAATGCTCCTCGCACAACGTCCCTCAGACTTCCCTACCAAGGCAGAAAACAAATCTATGATGCTGTTGAATAATCTCCCAATAATTGTAGTAATTAAAATCATCATCCAGTCTGCAGTCACCTTCCTTCCTTTGACACTAGTCTTCCCTTGAATTGTTAACGTGTCTCCGGCTGAGATAAACAGAACAAGGGACCTTTAAAATACACGGTCCAAATAAATTTAGCGGAAGAGAATTAGTTCCACAGACACGCTTTTGACTGCGTTCAGTAGGCGACAGGATTTCTAAAACTATCATGCAGATTTTTTTAAATGCAGGGTAATATGGGTCTCCCTGCTACTCTTAAATAGTGTCACCTTAAAGATCGAGGAAAAGATGAAAACCCAGCCTGGTGCTCCACCTCGGGGCTCGGTGTGCTGGGGGCAGGAGGAGAGGGGAGTGCACCATATAACAAACATCTTATGAAAGATCAAGCAGAAACTGTGGGAGAGTGCCATAATTTTAATTTAATTTCCGTGATCTATTTGATCCCAGTGCTCATTCCTTTTTTATTAACTATAAAAGATATCCTTCTAATCAAAAGCTGCACTTCATCTTTACCCACAAATGAAAAACTCTATAGCAGAAAGAATTCAGTGGACTCAACAGGCGCCAAGGTCTGTATTTTAACACTATCTCTATATATCATTCCCCCTTTTAATATCTAGTCTTGGGCAGAATATAGTGAGGAAGCCTTAACTGAAGTTATCAATTTATCACCAGGTACCCCTCTGCGTTGCTCTGATAATCAGTGGTGGTTTCTAGATCACGTAAATGAAGAGTGTAATTGAAAGGGGGGGAGGGGGTTTCGCACGGAAGTCCTGTTGCTAAAAAAAAAAAAAAAAAAAATCTGGCAGGACGCAATTATTTATCTCGGCAATGAGCAGTTTGCGTGTTTCCTACCCGCGTCCCTTCAGTTTGGCAGAAAATGAGGCTGCTTTCTTGAACTTGGAAGGGTTTGCCCCTTTCCCACCCGTAATATCCATGAGTAAAACTCCGTGCCCCTCCTAGGATTCAGGGAAAATTGTACAGCAACCTTACATTTAACTGCTATTAAATCGATTTATTTGGAAAATATTTGGCAACTCTTTCCCAGAGCTCTGTTTGAACAGAAGAGTCATTTCATCTGATGCTCTTGAATATAAACCCAGGAGCTTCCCAGCCATCTTTAATGAACGAATTGTTTCCCATCTCTACCTCCTAAAGACAGCAACTTTAGTAGTTGCACAGATCAAAAGACACGCGTAGAGAGAAGATGGGAAACAATATTGTTCAAAGGAAGTGAACTGTTGCATTTAATTAGGCTATTCTTTATTAGTATTCATATTGAGATTTTTTTCCTAAGATTTATGTTGATTTAACTGTAATGTATTTATGATGTAAATATATTCTGAGATGAAAACGTCACGGATCAATTGTAAAGGACCCGGATACATAATTTTAAAAAATCAGTTTCAGTTTATGTGAGGTTCTCACCCCACTTTCGCTTCTTAGTCAGATTTGTTTATGCAGAATCGACATTTAATAGTGCTAATTGCACTCCAGTTAAATTGCCCTGATTGCAGAAAGGGAAGCAATTTTCGTGCTCTCTGTCTGGGTTTGGAAGAAATTGTTTTATATTCACCTCTTTATAAAGAAGTGGAGATAAGGCACCGAGCCTTTGCACAAATTGCACTTATGGGCTGACTGGCAGCATTCAGGCTCTATAATAGAGCATTATTTGGCCGTTTTGAATAATGTAAAGCATTTGCTGAAAGCTATTCTCCTGAAAATTGCTTTAACTTTTAAAAGGGTGATGATTCACTCCAAACCAGGCCTTTGTTACATTGTCATTATCCCCCCAAATGTTTTAACAGTCAGCTCAACACTTTAGCATAACACATTGATCTTTGTTTAAAAACTCGATTTTTGGAGTATGAAAAAATCTGTCAGAAAATACTTGACCCCCTAAAGATTTTAGCAGCGTTCCCCCTTCCGCCGCCATTCCCTCAGCCTTTCCACCGCCTGCCTCGTTCCTGCGGGTTTTAGTTACTTTTCCGACTACAAAGGGGCGAGGAGATGGATGTGCGGCAGGCAGAGCCGCCCGCCTGCCTTCAGGCACAGCAGAATCCCTACTTTGCTGTGGGAGCGCAAGCGGGCAGCGGATGCCTTTACTCGCTGATGTAGAGGCAACATTTTTAAACGTCACGCTCTCGATCTGCCTTCCAGACGTATTTTATTGATGACTTTCCCCAAGATAAGAGGAAAGACCCTCTCCCCCCGCCGCCCTGGGGTTGGCCAGAAGCGCCGCGCTGCCACTTGACGACCACCACGGCAGGCTCCTGGGAAGGGAAGGAGCGGGTTTCCCCCCGGAGGAAAGGAGGAAGGAAAGAAGGAAGGAGGGAAGGAAGGAGTCACCTGTTGGGCGACGGCTCCCGGGTGCCCCTGTCGGACTCCTCGCCTCGCCCGCGGGGGTTATGTCGCTCCCCCCGCCACCGCCTTTCCGCCGCCTCCACCCGCCGAGCGCTACAGCCCCCCTGGGTGCAGCCGCCGCTCAGGATCTGCTCCGGGCAGACCTTTCGGAGGAAAGGTTTACCATGCACTCCCCGGACCCCTGCGCCGGCTGCGAGTCAATGTGGAAAGAATTAAGCACAGAACAGTATTTCCTCCAACTGCCCCGACTCTGTTTAATATGTGGCGACAAAAAGGCGAGCGCCCTTTGAAAATAGCCTTAGACGTTTAAATAAAAGATAATCTCCAGGGGCATCCTTCCCTAGCTTGGCAGGCGTCCTGCAGATTGCATAACACAATGTAAAATAAATTGCAATGCCTGCCTTATTTAAGCACACATACGCACACAAAAATATATAAAAACATGTAAAGAAAAGAGAAATCCTCTCGATTTCCCGGTTTCTCCATCTTGTTCCACAGCGATGCCTATTTTGCATCTGCTAGGTGGTTTTATACTCGATGGCTGAGGCGGCACCGAGAAGAAGGAAATATTGACTCTAATGCAGAGCAAGGGCCCGGCGTTGCTTGAACACACTCATCGTATTTCTGGTTCAGAACTATACCCAGCTGCACTGGGGACGGCAGAAAGGAGAGGGGAAAACTCCTATTTCCATCCTCACAGAGACGACTGCAATGATGAAAAGTTGTACGCCTATTGATCTTCTGCGGGCACAGTACGGCCAAGTTCTAGCCAATTACTTAAGAAGCCTCAAATAATTACAATCAAAGGGACTAGCTTCCAAGACATTGAGGAGCCGAGGTTTGGACTTACATTTCGCACATGCAGAGAGCAGGTAAAGTCTCTGTCGCTCACTGGGCGTGTGGAGTGTGCACAGTGCAGAGGCCACAGGCAAGTGCTGGGGAGGCTTATTCCAGCAGAGCCCTAGCACTGCTAGGAGGGAGCAAGCCTTCTCCCATTAGCAGTACTGCTTCCACGGGAGTATATGAGGCTTGAAAAACGTGCTGCCGGCTGCGAATTTGACTTTCAAAGTGTTTTGCTGGCGATTACTCTGTAAAATAATATCCTCTCTCTTAAGCGACAGGATGCCCCTTGTCCTCTCTCCCGCCCCAGCACAAGAGCAAAGGGATGCCTGTCGGTTCCCTGCCTTTGGATTTTTTTTGCGCTTTATATAACTAAAAAGCCTTCTCAGTTCCTTTTGCAAAGAAAGTAAGAAATACGTTGTGCACGAAATCACTTCTAGCATTTAGCAAAAGAAAAACCAAAAAATTAACATCTTTTCACAAAACGTCATTAGGCGCTGTGAGGTTATTCGTATCCAACACTGACAGCTCCCAAACGGCCTGAAAAAGGAGGCAGAGGGCCTGTTGAATAAAAGCGAGGTAGGTACGGTTTACTGGCCGCGAGGATCGCAGGTGACCGCACCGGCAGCGGGGGATATGACACCTCCTGCACAGTTTACAGGCGGCGGCGGAGCGGCGTCAGGCGTGACACCCGCCGCCCGCCGGCGCTGCCCCCGCTGCCCCGCGGCTGTCGGTGCGTGCCCGGCGGGAATTGCGGCGCGGGGCGGGCGGGAATTGCGGCGCGGCCGGACCGGGGAGTTTTCTCCCCGCGCGCTCACTGGCACGCGCCCCGCGCCCCGGCGCCGGCACCTCCGCGCAGCCTGATTGGCTGCCGGGCCGCTCCGGGCCGCTCCGCCCGCGCCCTCATTGGGCGAGCGCCGCCGCCAGCGGTACTTCAAAGCGGGCGCTGCCCGCACTTAGGCAGAGTTTGGCCCCGCCGCGCCGGAGTGTCCTCAGTGCCGCCGGGCAGCGCGGGGCGCACACCGAGCGCCGTCCCCTCCGCCCCACCGCCCAGCCCACGGACGTGCTATGGCTACGTCTATCCTCGGGGTAAGTCGCACCGCGCGCTTCCTCGCGGCTTCCCCCTGGAAAAACTGCCGTTGCCGCCGCCGCGTTGTGGCTGCCCCTCGCACAAATCGCGAGGATGGGCGGTGATCCCGGCCCGCCTCGGGGGATTTCACTGCGGGCAGCCCATCGGGTCGTTACCAAAGAGTTTAGTCAGAAAACTCGCTGGGCCGGAGAGAAGCCGTGCTGCTTCTGCTTTCTTTTGTTTTGGTTTGGCTTTTTTGTTTGTTTCGTTTTTTGGTGTTTTTTTCCTTTTTTTAACTCGAACTACGGTTGATTTCCAAAGATTTTCGCCAGCCCGGCGTTGCGCGTGGCGACGGTCAGAAGGCTCCGCACACCGCTCGCCTTGCTGCCATCTCGTTTTCCCGTCTCTCCTGTACGATTGCTCGAGGAGACGCCGCATTTCGTTCCCACGGGATTTTTGGTTTAACGGTAGTACGCTCGAGCAGCCCTCTCGGAACACGCGTGTCTCTCGTGCCCGTCGGGATCCGCTTCCGATGTAAAAATCCCTCGGGCGCCGAGACTGGTCCCTGGCGGAAAACGAGTTGCGCTAACGGGGCAGGGCTGAGCCTTCCTCCAAAATAGGAAAAAACTTTTCCGCGGTACCGCTCTTCGCGCCGCGGTTCTACCCGCGCTACCGCGTCCCCGCGGGAGCCTGGAGAGGCAGCAGGGGTTAGGCTGACGGGCCGGCTTTGTCTCTCCCGCAGGAAGAGCCGAGATTTGGAACGACTCCCCTGGCCATGCTGGCCGCCACCTGCAACAAGATCGGCAACACCAGTCCCCTGACCACCTTGCCCGAGTCCAGCGCCTTCGCCAAAGGGGGCTTCCACCCCTGGAAACGCTCCACCTCCAGCTGCAACCTGGGCTCCAGCCTCTCGGGCTTCACGGTGGCCACGAGCAGGGGCTCCAACGGACTGGCCAGCGGCACTGGCACCGCCAATAGCGCCTTCTGCCTGGCTTCCACCTCGCCCACTTCCTCGGCCTTCAGCAGCGACTACGGCGGCCTCTTCTCCAACTCGGCGGCGGCGGCGGGCGTGTCTCCGCAAGAGCCCGGCGGGCAGTCGGCCTTCATCTCCAAAGTGCACAGCTCGGCGGCCGAGAGCCTCTACCCGCGGGTGGGCATGGCGCACCCCTACGAGTCCTGGTACAAGTCGGGCTTCCACTCCACGCTCTCGGCGGGCGAGGTGGCCAACGGGGCGGCCTCCTCCTGGTGGGATGTGCACACCAACCCGGGCTCCTGGCTGGAGGTGCAGAACCCGGCGGGGGGGCTGCAGAGCTCGCTGCACTCGGGCGCCCCCCAGGCCTCGCTGCACTCCCAACTGGGCACCTACAACCCCGACTTCAGCTCCCTCACCCACTCCGCCTTCAGCTCCACCGGCCTGGGCTCCACGGCCGCCTCGCACCTGCTCTCCACCAGCCAGCACCTGCTCACCCAGGAGGGCTTCAAGCCCGTGCTGCCCTCCTACACGGACTCCAGCGCGGCGGTGGCGGCAGCCAGCGCCATGATCTCGGGTGCCGCCGCCGCCGCCGCCGGGGGCGGCTCGGCCCGCTCCGCCCGCCGCTACTCGGGCCGCGCCACCTGCGACTGCCCCAACTGCCAGGAGGCCGAGCGGCTCGGGCCGGCGGGGGCCAGCCTGCGGCGCAAGGGGCTGCACAGCTGCCACATCCCCGGCTGCGGAAAGGTGTACGGCAAGACCTCGCACCTGAAGGCGCACCTGCGCTGGCACACGGGCGAGCGGCCCTTCGTCTGCAACTGGCTCTTCTGCGGGAAGCGCTTCACCCGCTCCGACGAGCTGCAGCGGCACCTGCGGACTCACACGGGCGAGAAGCGCTTCGCCTGCCCCGTCTGCAACAAGCGCTTCATGCGCAGCGACCACCTGAGCAAACACATCAAAACGCACAACGGGGGCGGCGGGGGCAAAAAGGGCAGCGACAGCGACACGGACGCCAGCAACCTGGAGACGCCGCGCTCCGAGTCCCCCGACCTCATCCTGCACGAGGGGGTGGGCGCCGCCGCCCGCGGACCGGGCAAGGAACCTACCGCGGGGCCCGGCGACTCCTAGGGCAGCGCCGCCGGAGCCGCCCGGACTGAGCCCCGCGCCGGCCGGAGGGACACGGGCCGCCCCGCCGCCGACAGCGGGCCGGGCCGGACCGGGCCGGCGGACGGCGGGGCCGGAGAGACGCGGCCCCCGTCCCGCCCGGCCAGTAGGTACCGAGTGACACTTTCTTCCGCTTCCCTTTTCTCTTTCTGTTGGAAGGCAAGCATCCTAAGAGAGGCTTAAGGTGAGAAATCCAGCTGCAACACCGAGACGATCCCTCTGTATCTCATAAACATCTGTATAAATAGGGTTCAAAAAAGAAGAAAAAAAAAAGAAAAACAGATCGTGTTCCCTTATTTTTCTTGTAAATGTTGATCTGATAAGGGGTTTGGGGGATTTTTTTTTAATTGGTGAATTCCTGAAATTCAGGGAGGTTTTGGGGTTTTGATTTTTTTTTTTTTATTTTAAATTTCTGATGCACTTTGTGGAAGTCAGTATATATGTAAAAGATATTTAAAATGTTGAGTTAACACTTCACTCAAACACACGTAAGTTAAGGTCTCTTAAAGAAATTAAATGCGTTTATCTGTATGGAAAAAATCTTGACATATTTTCATTTTGGTATTATTAAAGGACTCTGAACAATATACTCACGGGTTTGTTCTTCTTCGTGCCCCCTCCTTTCCCCCGCCCAGTCCTTGCAGGGGTCAGGGTTTTAGTGGGAGCCCTCACACCCCCTTCCCATCCTTTTTACAGTCACTGTGATTAAAAATGCAGCCAGCAATGATAGCCAGGAGGGGAAGGGACCGGCCCCTGAGCCAGGCACGCTGAACTGCTCTGCTCGCTCTTTTCAAACCTCTTTAGGTTTGGTTTATTACCAAAAAAAAAAACCAAACAACCCAAAACCCAAACAACGAAACAACACTAAAACCCAAAACAAAAAAAAATTCCAAAACCAAACAAATTTAAAGGGAGTCCGAGCCCTACTACACCAGCCAGGAATCACGCCGAGACCTAAGTGTTTTTGGTGAAACCATCCCCAAAATCGAGTGAAGGCGAACTGTACCGAGGAACTATTTATTTAATTTAAAAAACCTTTAGCGCCACAAGGCTGCCTAGGCTGGGAGGTGATCTCGGGGGAATAAATCGCTAGAGTCAATACTCCGGAAAAGACATTTCATGCCTAAATGAAAATCTTGTTAAATGTTATTAATTTTGACTTAGAGCACACAGCAGCCCCCTGTGCCTTGTATTCCCTTATTAGGGATTCATGTCTTATCAAATATCTAATTAATCTCCTAGACATCATTTGTTCTGGCCAACTTTATCTCAGCTGGTCCACGGGGAAAACTCCGAATATTCTCGGTGACAAAGCTCCCTTGAAGATCCTTTTAATTGTCCAAATTAACTGCACCAAATTTGCATGTCAAACGGTAAAGGGCAACCTAAGATAAAATGTAAACGTTTTAAAAGCCCCAAACTAAGCACTTGATTTGATAACTAGGCTTTTTAATGTTATGGAAGACAACTGCTCCTTTCCTTTTCAAAGACAGTTGATCTATGCAAATAGTGAATTGGAAATGCTTATGTCCCCATGCAGTCAAATGGTCCTTGCATGTTATTTGAATATCAGTGGCTCTGCTATTGAAAAGGTTCAAGGATGCTCTCTGACTTCTTTGTGATTACTCAGTGCAGCGTCTTATTCTGAAGAAAAAAAACTCAGGAATAATTAAAGGCTGGGCTAAGGCCTGGGAACACATTTGGGACAGGAATCTCATTTAGACAGGCTCTTTCAAAATAAGGCACAGTTAAATTGACCAGAAGGCAATTATTGAAATGAAAATTATTTTCACTCCCTTTGTCTCCTGACCACCAACCTAACAGTCACAGTATTTTTTTTAAAAGGCAAATTGTTAAATGAGATAATTGTGTTATTAAAAAAAAAAAAAAGAGGAGGGGGGAGGGAAAAAAGTTAATTTACTCTGCCCAGTACAGATTGGATGAATACAAATATTTTAATCCTCCATAAAACAGGGAATGCAAATAACATCGGGAAACGGATTCTGCTGTCGGCCACCAACTGGAATAAAGACGTTGCGTTAAAGAAAATACATCTGCCGTGAATACTAATAACCGCGTCCCACCTCCTCCGCGCCACTGTTGCACAAAAGCGGCCGGGCAGCGCCGACACCGCCTGTGCCCCGGGGCGGCGGCGGGAGCCCGGCGGTCCGTTCCGCGGGCCGGGGAAGGGAGCCACCCGGGAGAGGCACCTCGCATCCCCGCTGCCGACCGCACCTTGCCCGAGACCCGCTCCGGAATCTTCCTGGCCAAAAGCATCCCGGCAAGGTGCCTCTCCTCCCGGCCCGGGCGGGCAGGTTTCCCGGTGGGCAGGGGAGGGGAACGGGCGCGGGGGACGCGCTCGGGCGGCGGTAACACAGAGCGGGCCGGGCGGCGGGACCCGGCTCTCCTCCCTGCCGGGCGGCCCGGGGGCTGCGCAGGAATGCACCCGCGCGGGGTGCTGGGCAGAAGTCAGCTTTGTTTTCGATTTATAATAAAACACATCAAAGGACATCATCCAGGTCCAGTTTCTGCCAGGCCGGGGTTACAATTCTCAGCTCAGTGATCAAGGACCTCTTTGCATTGCCTTTGCCCCTTCGGGTCAGAAAACGTCCATCACTTACAGACTCCCCAGAAACAAGGAAGGGAGAAGCTCTGGGCCGCAGAACCGGTTCGTTTAACCAGGAAAATAGAAAGCATGTCACCTTTTTAAAAATAAATGACACCATTCTTTCGTAAGTGTTGGCGATAATTATATGGTCTGGGGAACCTCTACAGAAAAAATCCCTGAAGAACAAACGGTGTGAGAACCGAAAAATAAATCTGATTTTAGTCTTTGAACCCCTAGTTCAGTCAACACTTCACTAGTGAGAGGAGGCTAACTCGAGAGTGGGAGAGCACCGGGAACGGAAGGGATGTCCTCTCGGGCTCCAGCGGGAAGGGGGGCACAAGGGAAGCCGGGCTCCCGCCGCCTTGGCCCCGCTCGCCCGTGAGCTGTGCCTACCTCCCATTTACATCCCGCTTCAGGAGGGAATGCTTCTATTCCCATACCTCGCGGACAGCACCTTCACCCCTGCTCTGCGAGACTGTTAAAACACGGCAAACAACCGGCCAGCGACAGCAACCATCACCGCCGGGAGAAGGTAAAATGCCAGGAAAAATTATCTAGTAAATGTCATTCGATCACCAGATCCCCCATTCGCAGGAAGCGTGTCCCTTGCCCCCCGCGGCGAGTTACAGCCCCAACGGCTCGTTTTACACTTTAAAGGTAACATTAATGTTTTTGTTCTAATGAGATAATATATAAACACCCGATCCCGTGCCTGGACAGCTTCTTAATTGCGTCTTTCAATTCAAATGGAAACTTTATCTGCGGGAAGCTGTAATTTATTTGCAGCCATTATCTTGTTCGCCAGGATCCTCTCCCACCCTTCCAAAACGCAGATGAAGGGAAGCTAACAGACAGCCCGCCCCTTTGGGTAATTGGTGCGCTAAGTGTTTATTTTAAGTGAGAATAATTTAGCTACAAATTTCCTCAAGGAATAACATCCTCCACACACTAAAAAGCAGACCAGGAGGCACAATCCGGAGCCCGCACACCGGGACGCGCCCGGCGCTGCCCGGCCGGGGCCGCTCGGTGGCTGCCGGGCGCCACCTACAGGCGCTACCGCGGCGGGCGGCGGGCCGGGGGCGCGGCCGGGGCGGCCGCGGGGGCGGCGGCGCTGCGGGGGCCGGGCCGCGCCGAGGAGCCGGCGGCGGGAGCGCAGGGGGCCGCGGCGGCTGGGGCGGGCGGGGGTGCGGCGGGGCCGGGCAGAGGCCCCGGGAGCGGGCGGGCGCGAACTTTTCCGGGAGCAGGCGGGGCGGGACGGGCCCGCCGTGGCCACGCGTGCACGCCCCCCGGGGCGGCCGGCGCGGCTCCGGGTGACGACCCGGCGGGCCCTCCGCGGTCCCCGCCCCCCGCGCGGCCCCCCGGGCCCACCCTGCACCTGCGGCCGGGCGCGGCTCCCGGCGGGCTCCCGCCGCGGGGCCCCGGGCGCGGCTCCGCCGCCGCTGCCGCCTCGGCGCCGCTGTTGTTGCACAAACGCGCGGCAGCGCTGCTCCCGAGATGTGCTAATTGGTACCTGGCTGGCAGGGCGCGGGGCCCCTGTCCGCTCCCCGGCACAAAGTAGGCTGCTAGGAAATTTGAAATTGCCTTTCAGCCTAAAGCTGCCTTACCTGAATGTCATAATTACAGTAATTATGTACATCCAAATTACATGCTAATTAAATTAGAATCAAATCGTTCTAAATCGAAATCAAATGAGGTAGCGAGAATTAATCAATGACAACATAAATAGAGAGCTTCCTTCAGGGATATTTATTGTACCGATCCGAGCAGGAGCCCGATATGGGAGTCACCCGTTTATTTACTTTCGGAGTAGGAATAATTTACTGCAAGGTATTACTCCCAAGCCGTGGGTCCGGCGAGGCGGCAGACCCGGAGCGCGGCCAGGCAGCCCTTCTCCCGAGGCTCCCCGCCGGCCCTGCCCGCCCCCAGAGCCGGCCGGCGCGGGCGGGAGCCGTGCCCACCCCGTCCCAGCCCCAGCCCGAGCCCGCCGGGCCGTGCAGCGGCCGCCCTGCCGCCCGTCCCGGGGGAGCCGCCGGCCCGCGCTCCGGCGACGGGCAGTCCCGGCCCCTGCGCTCCCCTCAGGCTGTGGGAGCCGCCGCACGGCGCCGCGGCCCCCGCCGCCCAGCCCCGCACAGGGTTAACCCTATTCCGCGGCTTGTACGAAGATAAATAAATAAATAACTCTGTCGCCAGAGCTGCTCTTACCGCCATCCGCGGAACGACAGCACCTCCTGCCGGGTCCCGCCGGTTCTGCCGAGCGGCCGCGCTCGGGCCGGGCCGGGTGTCCCGCGTTTCCCCGGGCCGGGCGGGGCGGGGCCGGGCGCGCGCAGCCGCCCCACAGCGCGGGCGGCGCCCTCGGGCTCGCCCGGGCACCTCGGTCAGACACGGCCCCGGCCCTGCCCCGAGCCCTGCCCCGCCAACCGGGGCTCCGACACACCGGTGCTGCCCGCTGACAGCCCCCAGCGTGACCTGTCCCTCCCGCAGCCGCCCTCTCGGGCGCTGAGGGTCGCTCCCGTAGCGGTGAGGGGACACAAACCGGCCTAGGGAAGGTACCGAGAGCAGTGACCCCCTTCCTACAGCCGCACCAACTTTCCCCCGGCAAGATCGGTGCTTTGTTTCAAAACTCTTCCACACGTAGTCTTTGCTACATCCAAAATGTCATGATTCTTCTGCCAGTCTTTTCCTATGCAGGATGCACATAGCACACAGTTTTAAGTACACGGAGAGGAATGCAGAGCCCACAAAAAAGCCTAATGCTGCAGATGTCGAGCTGTCCATCGTTTTTCCCGTGGGACTCAGTTGCATTGTGGTTGGCAGGTTCCTGTGCCAAACACAAAACAACTAGAGAGAGCCGAAAGCAAGACACAGTTCTTCGGAGCAGAGGCACCTTCCAGTACTTACTGGTTATTCTCCCTATCTTTCATGCTGCACTTAACACAAAAATGTTCTATCAGAATATTCCTTTTCCCATCACATAACTCCATACTCTCTTACAAAGGAGGATAATAAATCCTTCATAAGAGGTTTTGTTTAGATTGCCAAAACAGGCACTTTGGCAGTCTCCTGTCCTTTCTACATCAGTTTCTACACATGCATCAATATAGGGGGGCTGACTCTACTGCAGGGGAGTCACCACTGCTGTGCACGCTCCTTAACTCCCAGCTACTTCACCAGGAACGCCTGGAGCAACCTAATGCAACGCACTGAAAAGGTGACATCCTTTAATGGTTCACCCTTTCAAACTCTTCACATGCACTTAAATGATAAGCCAGGTCACTTTCACCATGTATTATTATACTCTGTGCGATGCTGAAAATCTTCTGAGTGACCATTTTAAGAAATAGAAGTGGCCTGGTAATAAAAGATAGTCCCATTTGTCCTGTGAGTGAGGAGGGTAAGAAAGTTGCTGGAATACTGAGCACAGTGACTCCTTTTCACATGTCCACTAATGAATGTACTTCCATCTACCATCCTAAAAGGGCAGAGAAACCTTTCCTTTGCAATAAAAACCTTGTGAAGTGTTGCCTTGTACATTTGTACTGATTCAGAACTCTGGAGAAGAAGGTAATTATTACTGGTTTTAAAGAATAAGGTATTTTATTATGGAAGTTCATCTTCATAGCAATGTATGCAGAAAATGACTGACAATCATTAAAAATACAGGAAGTTTGTGTCATGAAAACAAAAGGATGACTATTTACATTAACTGTCTACCACAAACAATAAAATACCTGAAACAGTTGAGGCAGTAAATATTCTTTTCCTGTCTTGAGAGATTATTGAACAAAAACTTGACATTGTACTGACACATACCAACAGGGGTTCAAGATGTTTAGATAGCCCTGACCAAGCTGTACACTGCAGGAGGCCAAAAAATGTTGGCTACACACTTATGTGAACTATGTCTCTCTGTTGTTCTAACTCATGAAATTGATCTCTTACAGGGAACTTTAGGAAAAATGCTTCAGTATGAAAAAAACAAAACCCTCTCCAAGACAATGCTTTGATATCTGAAGCAGTGATTTTAGCCAGAACTATCTCAAATGTTTGTTAGCATTTAGCATCTCTCAGGGCTCTTCCTGATTTACTCTCTGCTTCCCCTCACAGTTGCGCCTAAACAGAAATCACCATTGACAATACAAGAGTATCACACACTGCTTTGAAATATTTTAAAACCCTAAAACCAGGTCTATGAATTACTGCCTGTATACAAGAGGTATTTGCCAACAAGCATATTTAGACAGTAAGAAAAATACCATAACATTTATACCTAATTTACAAATATTCCAACATGATAGAATTGATGGTGTTGGCTTTATGTAGGAGATGCTACAGATGTTGGAAAGAGGTTGGAAAATGAACAGCAGTATGTAATTGAGCCCTTGTTAAAGTTATTCATCCAAACCCAGTAACATTCTTGTTTGCACCTGTCCTCTATATTATCTATTTTTTTTCCTCTCTCTGCTTCTGCTTCTACTGCGTCTGCTCCTGTCTCTGTGTTCCACTTTACTGCCCTTGTCCCCATAGCCTTCTCTACATTTTTCTTCTCTCTGTGTACATCTGTGCTGGGGCTTCTGGTTTCATTTCTCCGGTGCCGCTCTTCACCAGGGCTTTGGCTTGGACTTTTTCTTATGTGCCTTTGCCTGGAACTGCTGTGACTTGTGCAAGGGCTTCTCCTGCTCCCCTCATTCATGCTCTGGCTTCTACTGTCCCTCTCCTTTCTGTCAGTCTCTCTCGTGTTGGTGCTGTGGTATCTGCTTTTGGACTTTCTTTCCTCCTCACAGGAGTTCCATTTGTTGTTCTCTGCAGAACTATCTTGCTTTAAAAGCCTGTGCTTCTCCCTATCTTTGTCCTTGTTACCGTGACTACTGGAGAGATCTTCATAAAGTTTTTCCTTCCTCATCTTTGCCTTTCCTTCTGAATCACTGCTGCTGCTGCTAGCCTCTGAAAACTTGTCTTTTTTTCTTTTCCTAGAATCTATCTTCTTTTGTGCTGCTTTATCTCTGCTGTCAGTCTCGCTATCACTGCTGCTTACTGAAGTCTCACTGGAGGATGAGGAAGAGGATCTCGTCTTATGTTTCTTGTGTTTACTTTTGCTTTTTTTCTTTTGCTTTTTCTTCTTTCTGTCTTTCTTTTTCTTTTTCTTCTCTAGACGATCCAACTTCCTTTTATTTTCAAAATAAAAGAGTAGCATAATCAGTGTGTTAAGATATCCTAAATTACAAAGCTGTTGTCTTTTAAAATTCGCTACTTCTGATGACCAACCCAAATATAGTGTTTTCCATATAAATATGTTTAATCCCTTTCCTCTTTCAGCGAAGTATTATTTTAAAACTTCTACTCTGACATTACCCATAGTAAGTAATCCACAGATGCTCCCTCAAAACAGGAGCAATATGACTTTTTTAATTCTTTAATTTTCAAAAAGATAAGTAAGATATGTCAATTTTGGCCTTGTAACTAAGAATAAATACATTCAGTAATGCTTTTTTTTTCCTGTGTCTGGCTGCTCTGAAAACTTTAGACAAATTATTGCTGCTTTTGTTTGTGCATTTTAAAAAGAGATTTTGAAAACGAAAAAATGCAATTAGTATTCAGTTTCATTCAGTAATGAAAACTGGGACTCCAAACCCTACATCTGAGTTCTCCAGGCAAATACAGATATTTTCAGTTATCTCTTCTGCCACAAGTAGAAGTTTACATTTTCTATCTGTAAATACAATATTCCATCATGCACATGCATTCACTGCTATTTTACTATTTTGATATAGTTTTTATTTTGCTTTTTGTGTTTATTCTAAAATAAAAAATCAGTGACTGAATAGTGAAACTGCTTTTGTTGCATTAAAAAAAAATCCCTTCAGACTAGTAAAATCTAAAGGACCCAAACATTTACTAAACTTCAACTTTCAAAATGTAAAGGATTATAAAAATTTCAATGTGTTGGGCCAGCGGAAGTTCAAGCAAAATACCATTTTAAATGACTCAAACTACATACACATTCCTTACTTAAAAGGAACATAAAATATGCCAACTACTTTCAGAGAATTATTTATTACATATGTGAATACCATGTGTATCTACCTACTCATGTATCTGCTTAGCCATTCACCTTCCTCCACTCTTCCCACTCCCTGTATACATGATATCTTTTAACCTTAAAAGACCATTTTAACTGTATGCCTTTATGCAGTAGTAGGTATTTTTGATTTTAATAATTTTCAGGTTATTTCAAGATAACATTGCAAATTAACAGAGAAAAAAACCCGTAAGTCACGTGACACACAAAATCAGTTGGATAAAAGCAAAGCATGGAAACCTCATCAACTCAGACCCTCGAGGGGGCAGCGAGCTGCAAACCCTGACCCAATCACTGGTCAACCTTGGCCTTGGGGTACAAGGTCACATTCAGTTCAACCACATGGCAGAAGATAAACTTTGTCAAGTTGTAAATCAGTAAAAAAGAATACAGAATTTTTAATCACAGAAGGAGACACTGTAAACAATGGAGTGCAGAAAAATATTTTAGAATAGCAACTGACAGCATCTTCAATGAGCCAATTATTATTTCAGTATATCAGTTAAATTGGAAACGAGTTCCAGTACAAAGGCATCAAAACTAGATTAAAATAAAACAAACAGATGAAAAAAAAATCATGCTGCATAATGCTATTTGTGGTCAAGTGTATGTTAAACTAAGATGATTTTCTTCTGTACTGATGGTGTTGAATGGCACCAAAGAGTTAAAGTGGCAATCATGGAGTCACAACTACGAGTGATACAGACCCTCTCCACTAGGTACCACACCTACCTTAGAAGTTTCTGTTTTTGTTTGGTTGACAGTGATTTTAAAAATTCAACTTCTGGATCATCATCTCCTTCACTTGCAACAAACTCCTAGAAGAATGCAGTAAGACATTAAGTTATTATATATAAAAATAGTATCTTCATTCAGATTTCTGCTTTAAAAGTGATGCCTCAATGTACCTTATTTTTGCACAGGCACAAATACACTTTATTACTAAGTCAGCTTGAGACTCTTTAGAAAGAGCAGCATACCCATTACAGAGTGAAAAACCCTGACATTCTGTCTCAAAGCTGAGTAGGTGTTATAATGTGGGGGTTACACAACAGGAGTTATTAGTAACATATGAAAAAAGCACTGCTAGGGAAAGAAACATTTCTGAAATAGTTAATAAAAATGAGCCAATTTTGGAGCCCACGGTTCCCCAGGATAAGTCACTCCATTGTTATCACGCTTGGATGAATAGGCAAGATGCTAGTCCTGCTCGAACTCAGAGTAATTTAAGCAAATTACTTTTCTGTCTCGGTTTAGTCATTAGGAAAATGGGTATTAACACATCTACTTCACTGTTGTGTTATTAGTCTTAAAATGTTCATAAAGTGTTCTAGCAATGCAAAATACTGTAATCATATAATCTACATACAGTAACGCAATCAGCAAAGCATAACTACTTTGAAGACCCTGAATTCCTCAAATTATGTGCATCTGGTACACTACAGTTCTTCACAGTGATGTTTTTAATTTTAGTCACATCCAGAAGGGAAAAAAGAAATAAAGATTAAAAACCTTTTCCAAAGAAACCTTTTCCAAAGAAACCCCTGCACACCTAGCAAACATACTGGTATCACCATGATTCACTTAACAGTGCCCATATGCTACATTTTTTGGGTTATGTAGCTTTTTTAAAGGCAAAGGTAGGAGACACAATGAATTGTTGATTTAATGAAGAGCTCAAGATCAGCTTGTGGTCATCCCCTCTTCACTAGTGGTTTGACTATCCTGCCATATGAACAAAGGTTATTTCAAGGAGTGTATATTAATTTCTCACTTTACATTTTTATTGAATCACCTCAGTCAGAAATACACTTGGTGCAGTTTAAGTAAAGGTAACTGAACATTTTCACTCCCAGAAATAATAACTGAAACAATAGTGAATCAAGTAAAAAAAAAAAACCCTTCAGATATAGCATTCCTGGCAGTAATTATTTGGGCATACAGCCTCAAACTTCATCCAAAAGCTAGCACTGCATCAGAAGGATGTAGCAAAACTCCTAACCACACCTTCATGAAAAATTCAATTTCTATTCACCCAGGGCAGGAATTTAATTTATTATATGTGCTTTCAAAAGAAGTAATTTATGATTCACCGTCCTGACAGAACCAAAGCTGAAAAACTGTAAGTTTATGGACATTTTTCTACCGGTATAGCTATTCAGCTTTCCTATGGATATGCATATTTGAAAACATTAAGTAACAATTCACAAGCAATCACATTTAGATTTACAGACATTTTCAGCTTACTGGTAAAAAGGTATTACCTGTGATGGATCATTTGCGGTCAAGTTTCTCCCCAGTACATTTTGTTTCAGTGCAAACCCACTGTTTCTCATCTCCGCTATTAGCTCCGAGGGGTGCATTGATGGCCCTGTTCACAAAAATCACAGTTTGAATGTATCATTTATATCTCTCTACCTTTTTTGGACTCCACAGTAGGAATTCAGTTGAAGCTTTGTTAAGTAAAATCACAGCTAAATCAACTCAATAATCTTCTGCTGAGCAAATAATCAGATATGATTTTCTAAAACAGCAGTCTGAAGATTCAGAATGGAAAATAATTGCATTTTTCTTTAAGTACAAGGGGATTCTCTTATGTAACTTTGTCATGTTGAAAACAATATATTTAGGTAAGTCTAGTAATATATTTTTATTATAGTAAAAAAGCCCAGGAAACCTAAATAGAGCACATTAAGTAAGACACTTAGGTGCCTCCTTTCCCTTAAGACAATGGGAAAATGCACTTCTAATATGTCGCTAGTAACACATTTTTCATAATGACACAAATGTTTGAACTTCAATGTAAGAAGTAACATTAGAAACATAGTATACATATGGAATATAAATACATGAAAAAATATCTATCTCTCTACTTATTCTAGGGACTGCCAAATCTCTAGACTGTTACCTTCTCAGAGATTTCTGTTTTTATTAGCTTAAAAACCATGCTATATATTCCATTGGAGTAGGTGTTTGGGATTAGGCACATGTTTGCTTTCTTTGCAAACATCTAACAAGCAGTACAATACAGGATGTGTTAGGTATCCTTCAGACTTGGCTGCATAACTTATAAACCCTGTAACTCACTCTTATGCTTCAACTGAATCACTACGATCACCAAAACTTTATGTACTTGTTTGATTAGGTACTTTTTCTTCACCCTAAACATTCACTCCTGTGTGATCACTTTCAGTAAATTTCCTTCCCCGTTCCTTGTTAACCTTACTGTTAATGAACCAGCACTCCTGTGCAAGGTAAATCTAAATTAGGAGGAATGTGTAAGAGCATGGAGCACATGATTACTATCACTGCACTAAACAACTGTAAATTATAAGATTAACTAGTCTTATGAAACATACTGATCCTGCTTTGTGGTTTTAAGAGTTTCTTAGTTGTGCAGATTGACAAAATTCTTAGATTTTTAACACAGACAAGTATGGAAAGTAAAGGGAGATTTTCACTGTGGAATATATATGGAAAGTAATGCAGCACTTTCTCAAAAAATGCCAACTTCTTAGTTTTCCCATATAATACACTACCTTGCAGACATGAGCAGACCTACATGTAAAGCAGGAAGGAAGAAAACAAAGCTTCGAAAATTGTTTAAGCAGACCTTTTGTTACTTGTTTTTCCATGAGTTCTTTACTTTGCCAGGTAAAAGAATTTTTGAATGACATACCTTTCAGTCTTTCTTTGAGTTCACATTTTTTAAGTAGGGGCTTATTCCCCATCCCCCCACATACTTTACCAAAAGTACTTTTTCCTTTTAGGGGTTACAGTGTAATTGTAAACTCACAATTAATGAATGTATATAGGCAGCAGTGTCTACATTTGCATGTATCTCAAATTTAAAATCTTGCTCTGCTTGCCCAAATCTAGTCTGGCTGGAACAGAAACCAACGTTAGACAGACACCTAACCACAGAATTTGGTACCAGAAGATGCCTTGATTTGAAAAGTTCACACAAACCAGCCATAGAATTCAGTCAAATACCTTGTATGAGGAAGCCAAATGGAGACAAAGCACAGAGTCATGAAAGAAGACTTCACCATACCAGAGAAACCAAAACACTTGACCAGTTGAAGGCTGGAATACCCCTATTATTCAAAGGCAGTAAGAGCCACTGCCTAATGAAGTAACTTCAGCTAACTCCTTAGGTATTCCCCTTCAGCATCTCAGCATTTTACACATTTTGATGTGTTTCTGATACTTAATTATTCTCATTACTGTGATTAGATAAATAGAGAAATACACCTTGTGCAAATCTGTACAGGTTTGCAAAAGAACTAAGACAGAAGCCCTACCTTGTGTTTCCATACGAGGATTATGGACAGAATTGGGACCAGAGAGGCATGAAAGCATATCAGCCTTCAAAAGCACAGTTCAAAATTAGTTTCTAGATACAAACCTTTCTAACATTCTTTGTGCATAACACCGGAAACAGGTAAGCAAAATAATTTCCTCTTTTACACAAAAAATTTATAATGAATGCCCAACACTACTGATTTTTGTGCATTTGTGCCCAGTGGATGTCAGCTGTGCTGTAACGCACAGATCCATGGAAGCGAACAAGAGACCTGTCAGAGTGGCTGCCCAAGCCGGGATCCAGCATACTCTGGAGTTCGCTTCCATGTACTTTTTAGAGGTGAAATCACCACTAGGTTTAAAAACCAAAGACACACAGGTAAGCTCAGAAGGAAATTAAACCAGGCTAAAAATAAATTTATTTGACTTCTGTTTCCTTGTATATTAATGACGTCAGACATTCATAGCTCCACCTACAATATTTTAGTTGCAATGTAGTATTACCACGACAGGGACAGTTACCAAAGTGCCATTATTCCTGTTTTGTGGACAAATACAAGCTACATCCAATGCACCTACAGAAACTTGAACTAAAGTGGTTTATGAAATAAATTATTCTTGTTTTGGTTCAGCCTAGTTGTGAGAAGATGCAAGAATCACCACGATGCTTTTCTAAGTACATTATTTTTACTGTAACTAAAGGTCTTAGAAAACACTTGGAAATGAGATGCAGAAAATAAACCAACCCCATAAATGGAAGTAGAGTCAAAATCCAGTCTTATTTCCCAACTTTTCTATGTGCAGACTCCAGCCAGGCATGACACAGGCAGCTGTCCACAAGGCTGATTACAGAGGACACCTCTTGCACCATGGCATACTTGCAGTTTTAAAAACATTAACATTTTTGAGAGGATGACAGAGGTGAACCTGCTCACACTTTTTTTTTTTTAACAGCTGATGTTGTTGAGCTTCTCAGAAGTTCTGCTGCCAAATGACAGCAAGACAGCTGTAGTGACACAATAGGGAGAAAACAATCTCTGATCTGGGAAGTCTAAAGAGACTGTTTTCTACCTGGTTACAAATCCAGGCTGAGAAGTTCAATTAAGACATTACATTTGACAACGGCTGCACAGTTTCATAGCGAACCTCTATTACTTTCTGCAACACAAGAATTGAGAAAACGTTTATTCTCATAATTAAACTCCTTTGCTTGGAATCAAAGGAATCAAATGCTTGATAATTTTCTTTTCCCATCCATACCTCAACAGACTGCTTTTGATTTATACTTTAATGATGTTGATAAGCAGATGTGATTTTCTTTGAAATACCAGTGACTGAGGTCTCCCAGGATTCCTGGGCAGAACTATTTTATGCACCAGCCTTGAGGCTTGTAACATACTTCTTTTTGGGATGCTTCTTCACAGAGTCTTAAAAGGTGTAGATGCCTATATCTGTGAGCAAACAATCACATTCCCATTTCTACACTATAAAATTAAATAGGGGAATTCCCCTGGCTTAGGAGAGAGACAAAAACTGTAAAAGAAACTCAAAACACTGAACCTTGCTTAACAAAGGTTTGAAAACCTCAGAATTGTCTTTGCCTTCCCTATTAAGCGGTTAAAATCTAAACCTTGAAGCCACCCACTGGCTGACAGAGGACCTCTTCCTTTGTTTGGTGTGAACTGATTGCAGATTCCTGCTTGTTGGAGACATGATTATGCCCAGTGTGAGCAAACCAGGCTTGCCTGATAACCCAAAGAGGTAAATCTTTTCAGCCTGTTTTTGGCTTATGACTACACTTACGTCATCACCCTCCAAGATTGTCAGACAAAACTGTACGAAGAGTATCTGACAGCCATATGTAACAATTACATCATCAGCTGTAAAACAGACAGTAAAACTGAGCTGAGAGGCTCTCGGTTTGGCTATGATGATAGCTACTTATTCTTGAAGAGCACCCATAACTTGCAGAGAATCACTCCTATGCCAGGCACAAACATACTTTACATACTATGAAAATCAATGGCCTCATATATGCATTCCTTATGGACTTGAGACAACCTGTGAAGAAGCTACCTGCGTGATCTCATGCAGGTGAAATTATCTAGAGATGATGATATGCCATGAGCTGGCAGAACTTTAGATATAGGAAACCTATAAAAATAGCTGATTGCTACAACTTCTGACAACTAGTCTCTCAGCATTCTTTCATCAGCAAACTAAAAATAAGTTCAAAGTTACAATCTGTTTCTTATTCTTTCTGAAACAAGTCAAATACAGTACCTTGCTATTTTTGAACATGACTGTCAAGCTTATTTTCTGAAATTGCATTTTGATAGGAAAAAAGAAGAAAAAACATCTCTAAAACTTTTCCAGATTACACTTGGTTAAAACTAATAAGTTTATCTGCTTAAAAATATCATGGTCTTGGAAAAGCTTTTTGCCATGTAGTGTAATTAACCGCTTGTGAATATGATACTTATTTTTATGCCTTAGGAAAACTTGTTACATTTTGAACAGTTACAGGTACTTAAAATAATATTAAGAGTTTCTACAAAAAAAGCTCCATAGTTGAAGACCTACCAAAGCATTTTTAAAATATTTTTTCATGGCTATTACAATTCCCAAGAAACAGTGTTGCCAAGCAAACAGGTTAGAGTTTCTTCCCGCTTCTTACTTCCCACAGAAGTTATTCCTGCATTCATTCTCTCTGTTATCTTCTGCTTAAGATACTATTTAAGGATAAAATTCAGATAGCTTAGTTGACTCAAAGAGCTGGGGCACAAAATCTAGAAAATCAAACCATTCACTGAAGTGGGAAAAGAAGGACTTGAGTCTTCAAAAAGTACAACCCAAGTGCAACCTTAGTTTGACAGCTGTTGGTGCAACTTTATAATACTTGTACAATTAAATAAACAGAAGAGATGTAAATAATTTTTTTTTTCCTCAGGCCTATATGAGTATCCATTATACTGGATTGCAGAAAGATATTGTATTAGAATTTCTATAACATACTGTAAATTTGCTTTTTTTAGAACAAAGAGCACTCCCATTTCTCATCACACAACTGAGATCAATTTAACAGAATCATTTGCTTCTACTAAGCAACCAGGAGGGGAATAGAATTCTGGATTTCAATTACTTAAGAGCCTACCTTACAGCAAGCACTCCCACCCTGCATTACTACCCCACTCCTGTCCCAGAAACAAGAGAAACCTATAGCTGTGATTAGTTTTCTATTCTGTCTGTACTTCCCTTGAAGCTACAAATGCAGAGTGTATGGAACTCTGTGTTGTTGCCAGAAGTCTCCTCTAAGAGGCACGGGCACAGGCCTGCCCTTAGGAGAGCAATGCCAGCTCTAACACGCTATCCACAGGCCTCCCTTAGAGTGTGTAAAGCACATTTTTCAAATTATCCAGTATGAGGAAACAGTATGCTAAAATGTCTTTTCATAACCACAGTGATTAAATATCACTTTTTCTGCTACACTTTCTGTGGTGGTAAGGACAGACCATAATGGTATGATTGCCAGTATCACCAAAAATAGCAGTTTTACTGCACAGTATTGACAAAATTTGCCCAATTTATTGATAAAAACTTCACTACTGTTACCAGTGCAGATGAGCAAACTGAATTGTTCTTTGCAATCAATTAAGTTTTAAATGGATTTTTATTGTGGAACATATGAGGAAAGCAAAGACATAAGAAACAGGAATATTGTAACCATTTTTCCACCTGTGGCAGGGGAAATTGTACTTACATAGTAGCTGCAGTTATGGAACTATAATATTTAAGATCCTTTCCAACCCAGGCCATTCTATGTATTGTTATGAAATTAAATAGACAACTCTTTGCAAAGGTTACTGGAAAAGATTCTTCATGGTGTCATTTTAATTAGAACTACTTACCTTTATTTTAACTATTGTTCATTTTGTGTATCATCAAGACAGAATATTTAGAATAGGGCTTCTCTAGAGCTTCCCCTTCCTGAGAATGTGTTCTGGCATGGGACATCTTTTAGCTTACAGCTGTGATCATTTTAATCTAAAATTATCACCATCATCACACCATCAGATTTCCCCTGACTTTGTAATAGAGAGACAATTTACATGAACATAAATGTGAACCAAGCACACTCATGTACCTGCTGTCAGTTAGCCAGTATACATCACACTCAGCATGCTCCGCAGGACCATGTTGAAAAATTAATGTATGAATCACGGACAAAACACTCTCAAGGCTTCTCCTTTGTTACTACATATTTTTTGTTAACAAAGTAGGCCTAAAGCATGTTGTCTTCATCTTTTCTAATATGTAGCTCGGACCACATGAGGGCATAACTCTTCCAAACTGAAATTTGATTTTATATGTAACAGTGGTTCTGAAGCCATGCTTTGCTGTGGGAAGTAAATAAACAAATACACAGGGAGGACACAAACACCTCTTTCATATTAACTAGGTTTTAGAAAACCATTCTGCTGGTGGGTTTTAGTCTAGCACATAATCACATGAAGGATGAATATACTCTGAATTGAGAATGTTGCCTCTCTGGGTGGTAGCAAAGACATAACATATGGTACAATGCTTTTCAGGTTTTGCTTTAAAAGAGAAACTAACTTTAAAATTAGCATAGACAGTTTTGTCAATACATCCATACATTTTTTTGTTCTGTCCACAGAGTTTCATATGGTAATTTTTATACGGTTTAAAAGGAAATTGAACAAAAAATGGAAAAAAAATTACAGAATGAGCTTAACCACGCTGCAAGTCTGTGAACTTTTACTGTGGTTGTGATAGAGATAAGAGTAGACACTTATCTAAAGGACAAAGAACTATTATCAAAACTATGTGATCATGACACATAGTAAATTTATACTGCCTCCACTAATTCAGAATCGATCATCTTTTACTGATAATTTTTCCATCTATTTCAGAGATGACTGCATTCAGACCATATTTACACTTCAAAGCAACTGCTGCAGTTGGCATTGAGAGAAATCAATGACTAAAACCTCTGGCTTTTAATTAGCTCTTCTTCAGAGGGTCTGCAGTTTAACTGTATTTAACACTGTAGCACAGAATTTCAGTATAATTTGCCACGCTTTTGTCATATAGTATTTCAGAGAAACCTGAGTTTCCTTTTTACTTTTTTTGGAGTAGTAAAAACCATTTAATATTATCAAAGTGCTATAGGAATCCATATTTATTGCTTTAATGCTAAGCACAAGACTTCTAATAGAAATCTGTATTTTATGCATTCACACCAAATACTGAGGTTTTTGAAGCATAAATGGAGGATTATTCTAAAATGTGACAGTTCTTAAACTATGTGAAGATTTAGTTAAGGTTCCTACTGTTAACAATCAAAGGTCTCAGCTGCGGATCGTAAAGGAAGGTTTCACACACTGTATGTTTCTACAGATGACCATTTATACAAATATCCACAGTTAACGTATTCAAATACCTTTTGTTTGTTATTACAGATTCAAGAGAACATTTAAATAAATTCCTGCATTCTCAATACAATGCAGACCTTTATCTGTTGGGAAACAAAAACCGTGTTTGTCACCAGAAAACTGCAGTGAGATACAGACATAATGTAAAATAGACCTAGATTTCCTTTTTTGCTGTCTCTGCATGACTGATAATTTAAACCATCACTATGGAAAGGTATCTTACCCAAAAGCTAAAGATTAGTTGAACACACTAAGTGACAGATGGATGGAAACCACAACCACTATGGGGTTTAGGGGTACTCGGGTGATGAAAAGGGAGAACACAAACTGTAGGAGCTGTTAATGAGCCTGTGGAAGGCGGCACCTGCACAGACATCCCTGGAGTTCCTTTATCTTGGTAGACCATAAGACACTAGATACACATACATGTTGCTCCATTACAGTTTTGCCACTGGGTACCTGAATTTTCCACAAAGTGCTAAGCACTTTACAGTAATTTCTCCTCAGTAATTCCACTGCACGGATCACATGTGAGCTCTAAGCCATTCTACTCAGCTCTAAGACATCCAAAGCAGTCCATAGCAGAGGGGGAAGCCCAGCACTCACGGGGTTCAGCTTTCAGAGGACAAGACCACAAGAACATTTCTTTAATGTTACCATCCCACTTTTAACTATGCTATTCATACAATTACTTCCCCATTTGAGACAGACACACAAGCCTTACTTTCTACTTCATAAGAAAGTATTAGATTTATAGTGGGTTCTTTGTTCTAAGAAATATTTATTATGTAATAAGAGTTGTAAGCATTCAAGATCTAATAGCTTTTTAGTAATCCCATCCCCCTACATCTGCCTAAACTATCACTGAACAAGAGAGATTGCTTGCAGGCAAGAAGACGGGAAAAAGGTATTCAGTTTATCCTAACTTTACCTGACCAAGAAAACTGAAGGCAATTTTGAAGTAAAATAACAGTATTACTTCAAAACATTTTGAACGGAACACCTAATAATCTCTGTTCTAATCAAGTCAAAGGCTTTTCAGAATTCACAAAAAAAGCACTGAAACCCACAAAAACAACAGATGCTGCTGGTTAATGAAAAAAATGGATTGTAAAAACAGGCAAACTTTGAGATGCCCATATTCTGGGGTTTTTTGCTGGTTTGTATTACATATTGCATACATGCTCATATACACAGGGGCATGTAAAGTCAGAAGCACAATGGATATTTTCATCTTGTCTGAAATTTGAAAGTTAGGATTTTATCAGTAAAACACCCTGTAAATCAGTTTAGCCCAAAAAAGCATTTTGATTGCCTAATTTAGCTTTGTAAAGGAGAAGTAAATCTTCTAAGTTGGTCTCTGTAAGCCTCACAGCTGGAACATCCTAACACTACTTTGCAGTTTCCAGTGATCAAAGTAAGTTACTTTATATCTAAAACGAAGAATTTCATAATGGAAGTAATGCAACACCGGGGGGTGCAGTTATCATGAAATAATTACACTCCTGGGAGATTACAGACAAGGTTGTACCCCAGGGGTGTGATTATCCCATGATAACCGCATCCACGGAAATTGCCTTATTGCAAAAATAATCTCTAGTCACTGGTGAGATATTATTCAATAGGTGCATTTTTTAATGGTAAGATTATTATTTTTTTGTATGAATTACCAGCTAGATTAGTAAAATGGTCCCAGAAGCAGAATAACCAAGCCACCATGCCTAAGTTAAGGTACTGATTGTAATTATTTTTGTTTGCTGGAGCACTGCAATGTATGTCAGGTCTTGAAAGACAGCAGAATACAGTTCTGTGTCACAGAGATGCTTTGCCCTGCAGTGGTTCCACTGGAGGAAACTGAAGTCTGTGACTGGTCTTTGCACAGGAGATATTCAACACTGAATCCAAAACAGCAATTGCCAATCAGTTTTATGTGCCAAGAGGAAGATTACAATGTAGTCTTCACACAAGATTCGAAGAAAACTATCCTTCTGCTGAAATGAGAGAATCACAGCTTATAGAACTTATGGGAAAGAAAAAGCCTATATTGGTTATGATGTGGGGGAAAAAAATATCTAGCTAGTCAATCAATAACTCTTCTTTTTCCTTGAAGGGAAACAGAAGAACTAGATAAAGCAACTAAATCAGACACAGGAGTTTCACTTTCATTTATTTGTATTCAAGCAAACTCTGATGCTGGAAAAAATAATCTGGGTCCAAATAAGACATTTTGTTTTGGTCTTTCTGAAGCAGGAAAAAATTAGAACAAAACACAAGCTGAACTTGTATCAAGGCCTGATAGAAGTCCCTGACAGGGAAACCAAATAATTTCTTAAAACCTATTTCTGCAGGAATTAGTGATGCCCTTAGAATATCAGATCCAGCACCACGAGACCAAGTATTCCCAAGCACTGATTGCTTAGAGATTCATTACCAGCCAGGATGCTTTGCCATACACGGACCAGAGTCTTCCAACACTGTGCTGATGCAGGATGTGCTCTAACAAGGGAGAGTATTTCCAAAGTTTGAAGAATCCTAATCTAAATTTAGGTAGTGTAACTACCACGCACTACCTAAAAAAATTATTCTGTTCAGTTTGCATGACAAGGATGCAAGAGCAACTTCTATTAGGATGAAAAGAGTATAAGTCAGAAGGAATAAATTGCTGCCAAGTAAATAACTTCAAAGCAATAGAGCTTTATCCACTGACTTTATAAAAAATTTCAAAGATTTTCTCTTAAAAAACAAAGTTTCAATGATTTATAACTTAAATTTGTTTCTTCTAATACAATTAATTTCATAAACGAATTGGAATCCTCATATATTGACTATTGTACTAAAATGTTATTCTGGTTTCACTTTTATTCCTCATTATATCTGTATTTCTTATACATTTAGCTCTTAGTCAAATAAGTTTAATACACATTTCAGACCTGCTGTATACTGCAAGAAACCACTCTCTACCCTTGAAATCCCTGTTCATTGCTCTGTTTGGAGGCAAGTGTTTTCCTCTACATTTTAGAAACTAACAGACAGATTCAGAAAATTGTACTAACTTTATCTGACCTTAGAAGCCAAGTAGTTTTGTACTTTTTTTTTCCCTAGTGCTGACAATCACAATAAATGAAAAAAACAGTTTTCTAAGCATGAGGAGACATACACTTGTGACACATGGAGTGGGAAGCAATTCACATGTAATTCAACTTGCTTCAAGTGCAAGGAGTTTTTCAAACCTCATCAGCAGTTCATAAAACACAGAACAGTTCCATAAAAAGATGATCTCATAAAAAGTCTCTGTCCTTTACAAAGTACTATTTCCTGGAATTCCAGCCAGTCTAAAGAACAGTCTGGCAACAGACATTTTTGCAGTAGTATAAAATAATAAAAAATAATCAGTAATTTAATCTAGAGACAAAAAAGCAGCTTAGGAGTGCATGCAATGACTGATAAAGAGAAGCAGGAAGAAGCAGAGCTTGAGGAGATGTGTTTGCACAGAGGAACAGATGAAGGTTCTTGGAAGTGAAAACAGATGCAGCAGAGCTCACTGCAGATCTGCAGCGCTGCAACAACCAAGGAGAATTCTCAGCAATCCAATTACTTACTCCCATGCCAGCCAACACGACTGCTGTCAGGCTTCTGATTAAAAAATCCTACTTTTTTTTTCTTCAAATGTGTGACATAAGCTTTAACATGGATGAATTATGAGTCTTAAGAAATGCAGTGAATTCAAGAACTTATGTTCTCATATAACTGTAGTGCTTCGTTTACACACATGGAATTTCCAGAAGTCAAAGGAGTGTAACTTAACTTGTTATTAAATCAGATGAAGTTTTAGAAGTTGATGAAAGGATTGTATTCCTGAGGTTACAAAAAAGCAGACAACCTTTCATCGGATGATGTAATTAATATTACCGCCTTCTCGAAGCCTTGTATTTGCTATTAAACCAAGAATTTTAAATTGTTTTGAACTTTACCTACAGAGTTTTTACATAGTCTTCCTGAAAGAAAGAGAAAGTAGCAGTATCATTACAGCTGACTATTCAAATCCAAGAACAGTGTCTTACAAATTATATATACAAATCCTGATCTGTCGCCCACCCCTATTCCCTGAAATCCTTCCTCAGCCTACAATCATCATAGCACACTGTCTTCTGAGTTCCAGAGTTGAAAATGAGAGGGCAGTGGTGCAGTCTGAGAACATCTAAGTAGTTTCACAGCACTCTCTTTCATGCAAAATTCATCATATATGCGAAATCCTCTCTTAAGGCTTAGAAAGACAGTTTGAAAAGCAATCTGGAGGACATCTCTCAAGGGGGAAACACCCACAGCAGTCAAACGTTGCCTACACCTACATAGTTAGTTCATATGGTTTGAAACAAGCAGTTTGTCTTCTACTGGCACTGCAATGTGTCTGTATTACACTGTACTGAATAATAAGGAGTTCACATTCAGGTTTGTGCAAGCATGTACAAATACCTTCTGCTTTATCAATAAAACACTCCTAAAATTTACACACGTCGTTTGAAGTGGGGGGTGGGAGTCAGTTCTGTAGCACAGAACAATATCTGACATGCAAGAGCTACAGTTCTCTAAGCACAATTTTTTCTAAGGTAAGAATCAGGCAAGAAAATGATTTAATGTTATAACCTATTGAATAGAAAGGCTGAGCAAGTCAACTGCAGGATGAGTAATATGATGGCATAATCACCAGACAGTGCCTAAAAGAAGAGTAAGAAACCACATTTCCTTTAGCTCAAGTCTTCCAGCTCCATCTCAAAGAAACTATATATCTAAGTGACCTAATTCTGAAAAGCAAGATTGACTGGAGCCAAAATATGTAACAAAACTAAGAGCTACTACATAAAATAGTCATAACCTCAGGAAAGATAGAAGAACATCCGATGCTATCAAGTGTGCAACTGTAATGGTATCCCTTTAAAATCCAGGATACAACACATGGCTTTAAAGCAACAGCAGAGCAAGGCTGAAGACTCCCCCATGCTATCTCACGTTTCTTTAACATGCTACAATTTTAAGAATCTTACAAGTGTTACAGACTTGGGTCAACTCACAGAAAACAGTACTGTAGGCAAAAAAAACCCCACCTCCATTTCAATGTTTATATCCAGTTCTTTAAACCTAATCTAACACTAAATGCTATGTGACTTCAAGTAACAGAAGTTACTTGAAAGAAAAAAATAGTAGTTCAAGAAGCAACAAGAAGCTAGCTGAAAGGAAACCGGGCATTTGGAAAACCACTTATAGAAGCACAATTACATTAAAAAATCCCACAAACCTCTCCTTTTTACCAAGTGATTAACAAAGATATAGTGATATATTCCAGCTTTTCCATAGTTTGCTTGAATTTGGACTGAGGCAGTAGGACAATACATTCATTTTTTTGGTGACACAAATTTTGTCATTCTGATATAGAAAGTCTCATTGTAGCTTCTTTATTTTTGCCACAGATAGGATCAAAGAAACGGTCATTAAGGAATCTTTCTAAAATGTGTTATTAATCTAAAAATTAGGTCCCTGCAATTTGAAACAATTAACTCAAAACTGTGGATCCTACATCTAGAATTAACTTTTTCCCATTTCATCAACTCTTTTAAATATGATAAAACTAAACCTTCTAAAATTAAATGCGAGGAGTTCCCCCCAAGGGTCTAAGCAGCACATTTAAAAGACATTTACTGCCTACCTGAACCATCACTGGAGACTGAACTTGCATTAATTCCAGAAAGGCCAAATAAGGGACACTCTCGATCGGTGTTTATATGACCCCACTTGTGGCATTTGATACACCTCACATTCCGCACCTGAAGGGAAAAAAACCCAATTGACACAATTTAGCTAAAAATACAACCTAAAATTTACAGAAATATCTGTGTTATTAGGCATAAGAGAAGCTTTTAAACTCACTGAGAAACAGATGATAAAATTAAGAGAGTCCATGTGAATGTTCTGCAGTTAGATAACATTTGAAACATATTCAAGACATCCACAGAGTGAAATTTATGTAACTTGCCTGGATACCAAATGGCTGATCTCTGATATTCATATCATCCTTAGCATATCTGTTACACAAACACAAAAGAAAACAAATACTCAATTCACTGTTATTTTTTAAAGAACATCATATACAAAACTAACTTTTGTTGTTAAGTTTGTGTCCATTTCAGAGATATAATTCTTTTAAACATTGTTTTTAATGTATTTTCAAATACGGATACAAAAGTCAAACAAAACCAAAGCTGAGCAAGGAAACAGTTCCAGGTTTGCAGGTTTTACTAATTAAATGTCAGGACATGAAAAGGTCACCCAAGTGACCAAGTGTTCAAAAATAAGACAGAGGGAAAAAAAGGAAAAAAAGGAAAAGGATATGAAAGGTAAGTATAAAGAAAAAAAATTATTCAGATAAAATCCAGACATCTTACTTTTCTCGAGGGGCAACTTTTTGCCATTCAAATTTGTATTCAGTCTCTCCTTCTTGCTATAAAACAGAAAAAATACAGTAAGTTTGATTTTTTTCTAGAATATATTTTAAGTAAGAAGAAGAAAATTTTAAGAAATGATGTAATGAAATACCTCTTTTGTTTCCTCTTTGAATTTTCAGAAATCATGCAAAGAAAAGAAATTATATGTTAATTATGTATGTAAAATACAGGTGGTGTCTAAGCTGAAGACAAAACATTTTATAGTTTTTACTAATCAATACTGCAAATACTCAGAAAGCAGCTTTATTTAAATAGAGTACACTTAAAATAATCAGCCTCTAATATACAGTTATAAATCCTCTAAATCCAGAATCATCTTCTAAAATTATACTGATTTGTCATACAAGAAAAAAACTTTAAACATATTTTTCTAAGCCAACACTTATTCTTAAAATATTTTTTAAAAGTTTAGCAGGTACTTAACAACTTCTGTTTATGACACTATTACATAGGCATAGTCAGATCCCCCAGAGACAGGTCAGGCAGCTCTTTTGACTACAGAATCTCAGTATTTATTACTTATATAACTTTTGCTAATTAAATTTTTGCACTACTATTTCCTGTGTTTGACAAGTAACAAACTGAACTATGGGCATAATTTTTAAACAAAAGCAACCTACTATTTCTACAAAGGAGAGTAAGCCAAAATACAGGTGTGTGTTGTCCAAGTCACTGCCTTGGTAAGGCCTAGTCCTCCTCATCCAATAGCTTTATAATTGGCTAAAGAAACACCCTTGGTCAAGGATGGAATTTATGCTTTTTCCTGGAAAGATATTTTATTTTTTTCCCCTTCACACTGAACCATTGCTTTAAAAAATCCCAACCATTCTCTTTGAAAGAAATTAAAGAACTGTGAGATCAAAATTATTTTGAACTACATGTATATTCACATATTCCCACAGGAAGAACTAAAATAATAATGCCTCCTAGCATTACCTCACTATGAACATGTTATTTTAAAATAAAAAACATTGTGCTTATTTCTTCAGAAGGTTTTTAGCTTTGCAGTACTGTCTGCTCAGAATCAGGAAACCACAGTACCTTTCTTTGCTCCAGGTGGGGCTTCATACATGAAATTAAGACCATTCTTCACACGCTCATCGCCCATAAGCAACCTAAATAAAAAGGGCAGAGCCTGAGGTGTTACACACAAAACAGTCACACCACTACCACTCACTAAAACAAAGAGAAACATGCAGTATGGAATTGTTGTAATTGGCATTTTTTCATTTCTGAGTATCAAAAGAGAGGCCAGACCTGAGAGACCAGTCAATGTTTTTGCACGCTCCACTGTGTAACAAAAATCACTCATTTCAATCACAACTGAAACCTAACTCTGTGTCCACACAATCAGGAGAAACACAGATTTTGATGTGATACAAATGTATAACTATACAAGGTTTTCCTGCTGTTCTGTGCAACGTATTCTCAAATTAATTAGAAGACACACAGAGGCCACTTTAAAGAAGTTCCTGTGACCTCTGCTTAATCAGACAACACTTTATGAGTCACTGTCCTCTCCTACTACTACAGTCAACAGGAGACAGTAGTTCAAATTGCTCACAGTAAAATGTCCTTCACCACCATGAAAACAAGAAACAGTAGGAAGAAGTGTGTGATCTTATGCCAATTCTCACCTATTATCATAGGATTCCTGTTCTTTCAAATACTGTTGCATTAATTCTTCTTGTTTCTTCTTATCATATGATATTTTCTGTTCTGCCATCCATACCTAATTAAAACAATTAGGTTTCTATTTTAAACAAATACAAAAACTACCTCAAAACATATTAATATATACAAACTCAACTGGCTTAATCTATACTTAACAAGGGAAGGCTGCCATTCGAATCACATAAAATACATTATTTTCATCCAGTATTGCAACTTCCCACAAGCAATAATTTGGAGAAACTACAACTCCCATCAACGTGTACAAACTGAAAAGACTGGAGAAAATTGGGTACCTCAAAGGGAAAAGTCGGCTCAGAAAACACTCTGAGCATGCCACTGTTTCCCCTGGAGTGTCAGTCCCTTGCCGAATTCCCACCAGACCCCAAACCCCAGGTTCTCTCGGAAGTTCCTGGCATGGAACACAGTTCGGGGTGGGGAGGACAGATCTGGAACCTGGACAAGTTAGGTGTGAAATATGGTCGAAACATCGGCACAATCGTGACAGGTAGTTTCTTGTACGCTGTGCGGTGCCTATTTATCCAGGTGTTGAAAACAAGTATTTTGACAACCAGGTGTTGAAAAGCTGGAGCCAGGACAACGCGACAGTCCTACACACCTGTGGACACGAAAACCCGAAGTTTCAAGTATTTCCTATTTTCCCTGCTCTCCCCTTCCTCTTTGCCCCGGTCCCGGTCCCGGTCCCGGTCCCGATCCCGGTGCCACCCCAGGATGCCGACGAGCCCGGTTCGTGCCGCTGCGATGCCGGGAGTCCGTCACCCTCCCGGAGACCCCCAGCCCCCCTCACCTTTTTGATGTTGGACTTGGAGGCGGGGTGAAAATCCTTCTTGCACATGAAGTTGGCGAACGACTTCCCCATGGTGGCGGCGGGCACGGAGCGAGGGAGCCGCCAGCCCCGTCACGGACACCGGGAGAGGGGCAGGAACAGGAGCTGCGCCGCTCCGGGGCTGCCTCGGCCGGGCCTTCCGGGTCGGCGGGCGGGTCTTCCGTGGGCGCCGCCGGCCCCGCCCCGCCGCCGGTACGGCCGCTGTCCCTGCCGGTGCCGCCGCTGTCCCTGCCGGTACCACTGCTGTCCCTGCCGGTGCCACTGCTGTCCCTGCCGGTACCGCCGCTGTCCCTGCCGGTGCCGCCGCTGTCCCCCCGCTGGTGCCACTGCTGTCCCCGCCGCCACAATGTCGCCCTGGCCGTCGCTCCGCTCCTGCGACACCTTCGTGGCGCTGCCGCCCGCCGCGGCCGGGGGCCGAGTGGTGTTCGGGAAGAACTCGGACCGGCCGGCGGACGAGGTGCAGGAGGTCGTGCACTTCCCGGCCGCGACGCACCCGCCCGGCGCCGCGCTGGAGGTGAGGGCAGGGCGAGTCGTGCGGGAGGTGGCGAAAACGCCCCTCTCACCCCGCTACCTGCGTGCTTGGCCCGCGGTTTGGCCGGTGACTCGCGGTGTGCTCTGCCTCCTTGCAGTGCACCTACATCAGCATCGAGCAGGCGGAGCGGACCCACGCCGTGGTGCTGAGCCGGCCCGCCTGGCTCTGGGGCGCGGAGATGGGAGCCAACGAGCACGGCGTGTGCATCGGGAACGAAGCCGTGTGGGGCAGGGAAGAGGTCTGCGATAGCGAAGCTCTCCTCGGCATGGACCTCGTAAGGTCGGCACAGGCCTTTCTGGTGAATGGTATTTCGGATTTGGAATCTAACGTGGAAACATTTGGTTTGAGTTACATGGGGAAATAAGTGCTTTCACTTTCAGAGAACACTTCTTCCACTGTTCCTTCTAGCTAGGTTAAAAATAAGTACTTCTTGGAGCAGGCATTAGATCTCTGCCAGGAGCCCACGAGAGGTATCAGGCATTAGACCAGAATCTGTCAAGGGAATTAACAAATGTTTCTCTCTCTATAAAAGTTTAGTATAAACTGAAACAATTCTTTTAAGAGTACAGGTAGACTTCAGGAACTAGTGTTGGAGCCTTTTTCTAGGGTCATTTCCTATTTCTCCCATCTTACGCACACATATTTTTAAGTTTCAGTCTTAGCCGCACCTCTCTGTGTAAATAACAACAGCTTCATGTGCCTGCCCCACTGGGTGCCAGTGTAACTCTCGTTACCCTACAGCAGTCAGTCAGCTCTTCTCGGTACTGTTTCCCCCCAGTCCAACACCCACATAGGACTTGCAGGCATTTTGTAGGAGCCTTCTCCCTGCTTTTCTGTATTTCCATTTGGTGTTTTTCCCCATGTCAAGTACTTAGAGGACCCACTTCAAAAAAGTTCTTTAAGTGACTTGCTTATTTCTCTTACCAGATCATACAAGTGTCAGGTACATATAGAAATAGCGTTCCAGGTCAATTGGAATACTCAAGCTGAATAGCTGTACGTGGAGTTTATAGTTCCAAAGATAACATCTTTTTTTTTTTTTTAGGCTTGGACTTGAAAGAGCAGACACAGCTGAAAAGGCTCTTACTGTCATAGTTGATTTGCTGGAAAAATATGGACAAGGAGGAAACTGTATGGAGAGTCACATGACATTTACATACCATAACAGTTTTCTGATAGCTGACAGAAAGGAAGCATGGGTGCTGGAGACATCGGGAAAATACTGGGCAGCAGAAAAAGTAGAAGGTATGGATGACGCTCTTTGTTTTAAACATTTCAAATGCAATGTCAATTGGCAGTTCTCCACTTTCCATTTACCATTTCATTAAGGCATCAAACTAACTTCCAGCTATATACATGTGCCTGTGAACAGGAGTTGCTTCTTAGGGAGTGAATGTGGAGTGGCGAGCATTTTGTCAGAGGAGCTGAGTGATGGGGCCTTTTCAGAGTCAGAGGTAACCAGTCCTGCACTTGGAATACAGAGGACAGAAAGGTCAGCATGAGAATGACAGCAGTATGTATGGTCTTAGGGATGGTGGCAATCAGTGGCAATTTCATTTGGTGACAGAATTATTGTATTGGGCCCTGAAGAAGTTGATTCTTCCAGTGGACTTAGAAGGACAAGCTATGTCTTTGGAGCTTTAAGAGGAAGAATGTAAAGATAGGAATAATCAAGACAGAACCTAAAGTACAACTTTGGCAAGAGAAGCAAATGAGTCAGAACTGAGTGGCAGTGGAATTTCAATCAGAAGGATACATATAGCTAGGGAAAGAGGGCCAAAAATATACCACAGGACTCAAAGATCTTATAGGAAACTCCTCATTGCTAATTTGCTTTAGTAAAGTAATTGTAAACAAAGTCCCAAGAAAAATCATTCTGTGTATTGAAACAATTCTTTCCTCAACTTATAAACAGGAGGTGTACGTAATATTTCCAACCAGCTCTCTATCACAACCAAGATTGACAGAGAACACCCAAAATTGAAGGAATATGCTAAAACCAATGGCTGGTGGGATGGGAAAAAGGAATTTGATTTCGCTGCCACGTATTCTTATGTCAATACTGCCAGAATGACCACAACCAGAGGCCGATACTGTGAAGGCTATAAACTTCTGAACAAACATAAAGGTATAATTTTATATATTTCTTTTTTAAGATATGCAGTGTATTTAGTGAGCTATATTAATTTAAATCATAAATGATTATACATCTGATGCAGGCATTTATTCACATGACTTGGTGAACCAGAACTTACTAGAATAACTTTTTGCCTAAAGGAGAAGTGCTGAGCTTGAAATCTTCTATCAATTTTTGACAATTTGTTGATGAGGAAAAATTAAAACAAGGGTTGAATATCAAACACACACAGCTACAGCAACAACCCTGAGAGGTCACATTATGACCATATCACTAAATACTGTGTAAGACCTGTTCTGAAACATTTTGATAGGCTATATATTATTACTCCTAAGGAAAAAACACAAGAGGCTAAAATAGACTTACAGTGGTTTGCAGCCACAAAGAATCTTATGAACAACTTCAGTCTGGTACCATTCATATAGCCTAAAACAGCACAGCACTCAGATACATATGTTGCATTTATTTTTGACATTGTTTTTTAAGTCTTTGTAGTTTCACTGTAACTGCTACTCTAACCTTGTGTAGTCTAATAAAACACACTAAGAGCAGAACAAAATAATCTTCTCTACTCTAAGCAGGTGCTCCTAATCACTAAACTTGCTCACTTATTTTTCAGACCTTTAGAGAAAGAAGCTGTTCTCTTCTAATTGCATCTGTATTCACTTGCTCATTTGAAGGAATTAATCTGAACCAAGATTACACTGCAACTCTTCGTTTCTTTCTTACTTATTTAGCTGAACTCTGCCGGACCAGGTTTAGCATTTAGTTAATGCATCAGAGTGAATTACCTTTTGCAATTTTGCTGTAGTGATCATGTAAATCCTGCATTCATTTTGGGAATTGCAGGTTCTGAATACTGAAAGCATTTTCATAATACCTGTATTTACTTGTATTATAACAATGCTGAGATTCTATCTGTGTTTTCATTCTAAATCCCCATTTTCAGGCATTTACCTGAGCCATTTGAAAAATCCCACTAGGTGTTCAGGTTATCAGCCTCATATGGCTCACTTTGTTTAGATTTATTTTAAATAGGTGCCCTAACTAAAAGCTATTTGATTTACAGCATCAGTAAAATCACTGGTTTCTTCATCTACCTTTCCCCGTTTTTTTCACTTGGTAGCATTACAGTTGTGGGTTTTTTTCAGGCTGCCTACATGTGAAGACCCTTTTTTGATAAATATTATTTTTATTTCAAAAAATGGGGAATGTATTTCAGTCATACAAAATTATAATAAACTCTAGTGGAAAATGTGCAGTACCTTCTTTCCTGCTGGACAGGTTGCCAAGTTGCAGTTGACGAACTGACCATTGCTTCTTTTAATTTCTTTGATTTGTGTAGCTTGCTGATTTCTTTAATTCTCCGACTTTCCCAGGCAACCGTGGGAATACTTAGAGTGCTTCCTTGCTGAAATGTAGTGCTGCATGCCTGTCTACAGGCAATCTGGATCATGTATGAAAAAACAGTATTGGAGACATCTGACTTAGAAGCAAGAGAGACACTTGGCACTATACCCCACACAGGTTGCTGATTAAGACTCCTTTACAAATGGATGGACTGCTTTAGTTTCTGTTGATTCTGAGTATAGAACTTGTTCTCCAGTGCATTGTTTTGATTGTCAACTTGAAGCCTAAGTGATTTTTAAGGTCAGAGGATGAAAATACGTTAAAAAAAAAAATTCACCAAAAAAACCAAAACCAAATCCAAAAAAGAAGTGACAGTCTTGGTGTTTCGTTTTCAAAGTTTCACACAAAATCCACACATAGTGGTTATTATTTTTATATTTTCAAAGCAGCACAGTGGTATTAACTGTTCAAATACCAAACAGTATTGTAATGATTTATCTTAACTTCCACACAGTGCTCAGAGTTCAGCATTTAATCCAAGCTATTAATTTTCATCTGAAAAGTTACTTTCTGTGAATGACCATTTGCTAGTCATATGTAATTTACCTTTCTGAGAAATACCTTTTGTTTTTTGTCCCCCACCCTTTTTAGGTCATGTTATAGCGCATTATCACCCACTCTATGAAATAAATACTTTGGGAAAAGTAGTAACATTTATATGTGTATTAGCTATTAAGGTGTACCATTACGATGATTTTTTTCTCCTGCCAACACAGACAAACTAAAACTGGCATTGCATATTAAAGGAAAAAGCAACCAGTTGTAGTGAACATGCCATTTAGTTGGTATTATAGGTTAGCTCTGTGTCTAAATAATTGTATTGTATTTTAAATAGGATCTATCACTTCTGAAATAATGATGGAAATTCTTCGTGACAAAGAGAGTGGCATTAACATGGAAGGTGGATTTATGACAACTGGCAGCATGGTGTCTGTACTGCCTCAGCAGCCTAATCTGCCCTGTATTCACTACTTTACTGGGACTCCAGATCCAGCAAGGTGATATAGCAGCAAGTAAATAGGATAAAAAATTGCAAATATCTAAATGAAAAAGTGCCGCAATTTGTCTAATTATATTCCTTTTTGCTTTGGTCCCCCCCCCAAAAAAGCAGAATTAAATGTAGGAGGAACATAATTTACATTATGTACCTTAATGCTCTGTACAACCTACTTAGTGAAATACTGCTGCAACACTGACTTAAATATCAGTTAGATTTTTTTTTTAATACTTCCTTCTTGAAAGAAGGAAGTAGAAGAATGGAAGAAAATATTGACTCAACAATTTTAACAAAACTGAGTCAGTAAAGATCTCTGTTCTATTTTCTCTTTCTAGGTCTGTATTCAAGCCTTTCATTTTTGTGCCCGATATTACTCAGTTATTAAAAACTATGTCCCCTACATTTGGTCCTGATGATCCAGTTAAGAAGCAACCACGTTTCCAGAGTAAGCCAGATCGAAGACATGAGCTCTATAAAAAACATGAAAGTGCTGCTGTAGTTATGGAAACTAACGAGGTACGTTGATTAAATTAGATTTCAACGCAAGCAGGTGGTTTATATAAGCTCCTTTCTCACATTTTGCTAATGCAGTGCCATTTAATGCCCTTTTGACGGATGGCAAAGAACAGTGCAGTGCCCCAGAAGCCCCTTGTGTTGGCATCTAGCAAGCATATGTTTCCAACTCTGAAAACTGCAGCCAGCACTATGCTGTACTCCCAGGCTGAGGCCCAGGAAAGTATCTGCACGGCTCACCTTTAAAAAGCTGTCCACCACAGAGTCCTGCACCAGTCAGATAAGGGGGAAATGCCTGACCACTAGGGTTAAGGGGGATAAGGGGAAAATTGCATGGTATGGACAGGAAAGGAAACCAGATGTCCAAGATAGCTGGACACAGAGGTGAAGCAGGAAGGGAGTTGCTTACTTTGAACAGTAGCATCTCTCCTATTTTTGGATACGTGTTCTTAAAGATAAGTCAGTTGTATGCCCACTTAAATTTTGGCTACATAAATATCTGAAGCAGCTTTAATTTTGCTTATTTTCAATCTATCAGAAGGGTATAGGGAGATGAAGTGAGTGCTAGATATTAGGAAAGATATCTAAGAAAACCTGTCAGGGTGCTGACTTGTACCAACACAAGTGTGCACCCTAGAAACTCTTAGAAGATTAAAATAAAGACAGTAGAACAGAATTATGTTAGGGTGATCACTATGTACTCTGTATATCTTTTAATGAAATAGATGTTTCTTTTTGCAGGGCAAAGGTAAAGAAATGCTCAAGGAGATACAGAAGCTGGAAAAACAGAAGATAAGTCAAATGGAATCAATCCTGCAAAATGGATGTCTTGATGTTAACCAAGTGGTTAAACTTTTTTCACAGTGTGTAGAAGAAGAACTCAAAATATATAGCTAAGAATATTAATTGAATGTGGTAAAATCTGCATTACAGTTAGGTTTTCTAATGAAGAGGCTATATAGATTACATCTTATTTTCAGTATACCACTTAGTATGGACAGTTTTAAAATTGCAGATTCATATTTAGGACAAATATCAGGCTTTTGATTGTAGGAAGCTAGGCAGTGGCTTTGTACATGGTACAAAGCTGTCAGCAGAGATTGATTTTGCCAACAGAAAGATGCAATTAGAATGCAATAGCTTGACTAAACTGGAACAGCTCCATCTCTGGATGAAGAACACCAATTCAGCTTTGGAGAACTCAGTTCTAGTGTACACACATGTACCTTTTATAGTCAAGAGAATTGTAACAGAACGCAGACTACTTGAATTAAAATGGCCACGCTGAAGACTTTGTAAAATATAGAATCTATAAGCACTGAATAAAAAGGAAAGTGATATGCAAGTCAATTAAGATTGATACTCAGTTGTTTGATGAAACCATTCATGTTTCATATATGAAAGACACGTTTCATATATGAACCTTCTACTCCTTCAATGTAAAATAGGCTAAGAGTTCAAGGTATATTAAAATCAAATCACATTTACAATTTACCATGAGTAGTTGTGAAATCTGATTACATGGAATTCATCAATGCAAGCATCCTGTAAGGTACCACACAGTTTTCACTTCCCTTTCTATTTTCCCCACCCAGATACTGAAAAATAAACTTATTTACATAGAATATGATTATTGTCAAATTAATTCTCCAATGCACTTTATAATGCACTATCATGTGGGAGTTTTAAAATGTTTCTTGAATTGTTACTTTTTAAAATTGGGCAACCAGAAAGGAAGAGTTTGGGGTACAAAAGTATATACATGTACTCAGCAGGACACTTAAAAGTACTTTTAATTTTTTTTTCACTTCATGTTAAGCCTTTTAACCATGACTTTGTTTGCCAAAATTAGTAGACTGTGGAGTTAATCAAGCTTTTTGCCCTGCCAGGAACTCTTCCTTCCTTATCCTGTTTAAAAGTAACGATCAATATATGACACTACTTTTATTATCTGTGGCAAGGGACAAACTGAACAAATAACAAAGAAGGAAGATTCTGACTTTATCACATGATGAAGCAGGATAAAAAGTATGATTATAGGGAAAAAACCCAAACCACTCAAAAGCCAACACTTCTGCAAACCTTCAGAAGAAAACATGTAACATGAAATGGAGCATTAGAGCTGCAGCAGCGATATGTGACATGATCTAGCATCCCTACAGAAGGACCATTCTTTGATGATTTTTCTATATTTAGTCAGTTTCTAGATTAATCTCAGATGCTAAAGATAGGGCTGTGAACATTCAGTTTTCTCATTTTGTAAACTTCTATCCCCTACCGGTAAAAAAAGTAAGTACATGCAAATGAATAGTCAATGAAGTTTGCAGAATTAATATGAAAAGTAAGAACTTGGCAGAATTTATTCTTTTTGATCCTAAAATGAAAGTAGAAATAAATTTGGGATGCTGTGTTCAGATCCATGGCAAGAAACTAATGAGGCAGGAAAAGCACTTGAACTTTCTAGTTCTAGTGGCCCATGTGTGCCATGTGGCAATAGCAAGCAGGACTGAGGAGCAGGTTAGACTGAAAGCAAGTTGGAGTTGAGTGTGATCCTTTTATATCTGTTTGTTGACAACAAAATTTCTTAGAAGTGCAATAGTACGTAGTGGATGTTTGTTAACTGGAAGATAGATTTAATAAAAATTTGCTGCATTTACTTGTTTTCCTTATGGATGTCCACATCTAACAACCATGTGTATCTCTGTCCTATTTTTGCTCGTCAGCCGTTCCACACTGTTCCATTACAAGTATCAGTAAATGTCAGGTAAAACTGTGCCAAATCCAAGGTATGAATCAAGGCAGCATAGCAAAACAAGTGAAACAATTTTATGCTACAGTGCAAATACTGAGGTTACATTAGTAATGTGGAAGGACATTAGTGAAGTCAGTGGAGTCTCTAAGTGAACTTCTTGGCCACTTAATCACGGGGTGGCAATTCAGTAGGTTAAGTATATCAGCCCAGTTGTAATACAGGCAGGTACAGTCCAACTGTTCCTCTTGTTTATGTGTTGTTTTTTTAACTGGTCTACAGGATAAAAAGTAAAAACAGTGTAATGAATGGAGATAGTTCAAGTGATGGCCAAAAGAGTAAGGATATTTCAGTACCTTTTATCTTGGTATATCATCCTCCTGAAATACATGCAGCGTAAAAATATAAAATGAAGATGGGATCAGGAGGAATAAATAATCCTCCCTCCCACAACCATATAGTAAAAAAAAAAAAAAAAAAATTAAAAATCAGAATGTCCTCTAGAGGGCAACCTTTGCATGGATTTCACCTAGGAATGTATCACAGATGATTTTAAAAGGTCTAGAGGTTATGAAGGAACATTATTAAAAGAAAGTATTAAAATTTCTACTTAGAAAACTATGAGTGTTATATCCATCCCTGTCCATTATCACAATTATTTTGAGATTAATCCTAGAAAAAAGATCCAGTGTTTCTCTGTACTTACTTGTTCAGTAGATGTTTTCATGGAACTTAACTTCCAAGTTGACTGAGATTTACCCCAAACTAATCCACTCTCAGATAAAAGAGTTTCTTAATTTTCTAAAGCTATTCAAGTCTGGTTTTGGCTCCAGAAGTACCCAGTGATTTAGAAACAGATTATTATATCACATATTTCATTCCTAGTTTCTTTAGTCTATTTATTAACCATCACTCTTAGTAGACTAATGGGTATGATATCAGCAGTCACAATGTGCTAACAGTAAATCTAACAGAATTTGGTGTCAGTTGTTAATTGAAGGTGTTCTCTGTGTTAGATTTGTAACAGGAAGCCTTTTCTAAACAGAAATTTTGAGCAATTTCTTACTTACAGATACGCTGTGTTCAAATCTAGGGAATAGCAGAGCCACTCTAAAAAAAGGAAGCAGGACTTTCACAATGAAAATGAGAAAGGCAAGAGTGCAAGAACAATGACTATGAATAGGACTGTAAAACTGCCTTAAGATCAAATTCTTGAATGTTTGAAGAATTAAAAAAAATTAATTGTATTCGATAAGTAGATGATAACGTGAAACATTCCTGGTATGGACGTATCTTTCTGTGGATACCCATTAACAAGTTCTCTGTCTACTTAAAAAGTATCAAGGGTGGATTTAAGAAATACCAGAACTAAAACCCAAGAGCCACTTCAGCCACTTCAACAAATCTCTCCGAAAAATACGTTTGTTGTAAACCTTGACATGCACGCATAACCCTCTCACATCTCACATCACAACACAGCTCTGAACTCTGAAATCAAGTAATAGATTTATTGACAAGTTACAGTATTCAGAAGCCAGACATACTCACTTCTGCTCTTAAGTCACATATATCTAATTATTCCAAAATATTTGATGCAGTTGTCTTCAGCAGTTATTATGGAAATACACTACTGTTTTCCTTTGTGGACACAGCCTGATACAAATGTCAATTATTTTGTTGCTGGAAAACATTAAAATATGTCAGTTTTCATAGCACACATACGCAGTAGGATGCAGTTATGTTTCTGTGCACACTGCAAAAGTGCAATAAGAATGACAGTAAAAGGAATTATTTTTTCAGTGTGAGTCTTGCATGGATTTACAGCAACCATAAAACAACTGCTACTTGAACAGGAGCTTATGCTGCTAAAATCATTTTTAACTCTTAATACAAAGTGGATGCAAACTTAGATAGAATAAAAATCTGTTGACCAAAAAAAAAAAAGGAAAAAAAAGAAGGGAAAGACTTTTAAAAACAAGGATGAGAGGAGTTATTCTTATGCTTGAGCAAATGATTTTTTTTAATACCTGCATTCCTTTCCCTCACTATATAAAATTTTTATATAGACATATAAATGCTGTTCTTGCAGTTTTAAAAGGGCAGCACAATGGTTATCAGATATAACACTTGGTCTTTAACTTTTTTAAAATATTGCAGAAGACAGGCTCTCAGATTCTGCCTTCAGTGCACAGGAATCTGAATGACACTAAAGTAATTATTTAGGTATTGTAGGAGGATACCTGAGGTTTATTAGAAACCTGTGTTAGGCAATCAACTAAAATTTAGGATCTTAAGCTATTCTAACCCCCAATTTGGATGTTCAGTTAGGATTCTTTACGTAATAGATTTTAAAAAATCATTGTATTTAATTTGAAAAGTTTCATGATTTGAAAAAGAATTTTTTCTTGACTTACACGTCTCCAAGGCTTCCAGAAAATCTTTATTTGAGGCTGGCACTTCTGAATTAAACTGTAAAGGCTAATTTCAGAATGTAAAAATCTACTCTTGACAAAGCTGTTACTACCACCATAAGGCAAAATTTCAGAACAAATTGTTTATTCCATGATGTAATTTCCTAATTTGGGAGAGTGCTGGGTATTTTTATGGTTTTGAGATTTAGTAGGTTTGTATAAAACCATTATTTATTTCACTTGGTATTTCCTCAGCTTTAATCCTCTGACATTGGGAATATTGTCACAACAATTCCACTTTTATAAATGGAGGATTTTATCCTTAAGGGAGAAAAAACCACCTGATCTGAGGTGTAAAGAGCTAGAAAAAGTTCCTGCTGTTAGACAAGAGGAGAGTAGTCAAAACTGGGGTATGAGAGAAGAAATCCTATTTCTATGAAGTCAGGGGGAAGCCTGACTGTAAACAGGCATCAATATTTCATCACACTAAAATATGGAAAACATTCAGCAACATGAAAAACACCTTTCATGGGGTTTTTCTTCCTCATTATGGCATCAGTCACTAAAGCTGCTGTTATAATGCCTCTAAAATACAACAGTGACACAGATAATTTTACTATTTGTTTTGCTCAGAATAGAAGAAATGCTCTAAATCCAGAGCATCTGGTTTTGTTTAGTTGCATTCTGGTCGGAATGCTCCCTAAGTATCACTTGCCACCATTTCCTTCAGAATAGACACAAATAGAACCACATCTCTCAACTTTACAAGAGAGAATAGCACAGTTCCCTGAGAGCCCTGAGAAAGAAATACTTCCAGTTCCAGTGGTGAAGGCAGAGGGTGGTCACACTCACCCCTAACTACCCGTCCTTTGCCTACACGCTCAGGTCAATGGCTCTCAACTGCAACTGATCTCTTAGAAATAAAGCGGTAATACAAGTATTCATCCCGAAATTCAAATTCATTTGTAATGTGCTGGACGACGCCTCCTTTCATCAGTCTGTCCCCGTACATCACAGCTTCGCCACGGTCGGAGGCAAGGCCAACTTGGATGAGCCAGTTCACCAGGTCACAGCCAAAGAAGATGCCAGTGGAGATCTTTGCACCACACCTGTATGTCAAAGGAATGATTCACCCACATGTTCTGTAAATCTGGTATCACCACTGCACGATGGGGAAAGGCAAGGAAAAATAGCAGGAAACAAGGAAAGACATCATGATAGTTAAGAGCATGTTAGAAGAGAATTTGCAAGTTCTGTATATTAGGGACATGCCAATGTTCCCTACCTTTTCCTACAGACATTTCAACGAGAAGCAATATGGACATATAAAGTTGCTTTACATTTGTGTAAATAAACCTCGGAGGGCATAAGTAGCAATGTTCCTAAAATCTCACACAATGTAATTTTATTTCTTTGTATTTACTTTCCATGTACATAACCATTCTACAACAAAATATCTGACCTGAGAGCAGTGTGCCCCCAGTAACAGGGACTCAAGTCTGAACTTTAACTCCTTTTTATAATTTATGAACAGCTTTAAAGAGACACTAACTGTTTATGTATATTGTAAACAAAAACCATTTACAACTTGCATATCCTGTTAAGTGTTTACCACACTGGCAGTACTAAGAATAAACAAAACCTTTACAACAAGGATAATCTTCTTCTACATATTTATGAGGCTATGCCACTGGCACCTACCTAGCTGCAGAAAAAATACCATGCAAAACTTTACCTGCAGCAATGAATGTTTCTGGTTACCTAAAATCTACGCTATGGAAACCAAGCCCAGGGTTTCTGAAGGTGATTAAGAGCTACAAGACAGCATAAGCCAAACTTTTTTCCCCCCTTTTTTTTTCTCTTAAGTTAAAAGCAGCAGTAACACAGAGCAAGTGTTAACATCTATTAGCAGAGACGCAAAAAAAATAAATTAAAATCCATAGTTATAAGGTCTCGGTTACGTTACATTTAAATCAAAGAGGATAGGATCGAGACAGATGAATATTTACAATGAGAAGATAAATGCTTTGTTTTAATTCATGAGGAGAAATAAGATATAAAACAAGTTCTGCACAAACATATTACAACAATGAAGCAACAAATGTCATATTTGCATGTATTCTCAGGTGGATACATGATTAATAAAAACCACAAATCCCAATTTAATGAATAGCCCGAAGCCCAAGAAACCACAACAGCAGCAGAGGCACAGGAAACACAGCTGTAAAACCTGTTCTATTTCACAACAGATGTTTTCTGATACATCTTTCTTATGGAACATAACTGACTTCTGAGGTGACTGAACAAAATCTTGATGCTGTCTAAAACAGTTCTGAAATGTGGTTTTGGACTATTTGACCATTAAAAGACCCCATCCTGCCAAACTAGTCCTACTTAAAAGTTTACATTATATGAAAAGTCAAAGTGTCCTGTTAGAACAATTCTTCATGTCTCCACTTATTATATTTAAATAATGGCAGAATCTTTTTCTTATTCCTGTTGTTTCTGTCTGCATTTTATTTCTCATCCACCTACACATACCTGAAGACATAATCTTTGATTTAGGTATCATAATTTGCATCTGAAAGCTCTGCTGATCTCATAAATTGAGGTTTAGGCCTCATTAGAGGTATGAGCAAAAGAAAATTTATGAACTCAAAAGCTGTAAAAGTACTAAAATCACTACAATCTCACATACTGAGTGGCCTCTGAGTACACACTAAAATCAGTTGCAACAGTTTTGCCTCCTGTAAAAGGTACTTATTAGTAAACATTCAGTCACACACACATGGACAGTTTCTTCATCTCAAAACAAATGAAGGGTCTTAAGTTTAAAAAACTTAGACACATGAACTATTACAGGTATTATCATATACATTTTTTCAGAACTATTTTATCTCCTGAACTCTAGTTAAATGCAAAAACTAGTACAATCCCTTAACAATATAAAACTTTTCATAATTTACTGAAACCCTAGATGGGATGTGATAACTTGCACCTCAGTTTTTCAGTGTGAGACCAGAAATATTTTTCTGTTACAATTAAATTTTTAATCCTCACCTTGGGGATTGAATAAATATGCCACAACAGGAATTGCCCACAGATTAAACTGCATTTCATTATTTTCAAAAGGTGAGTTATGACCTTTGTAACAGGTTATATGTTACATGAATTATATGAACCTTACCTTCTGCCTCTGACAATACTTTTGACACAGTGATCTTTATGATAACGAACAAACTGTTGACAGGTCATCCTGATTTCCTCAGGTACAGAGGGATCTGTATGCCCTGCTGCTTCTCTTCCACCCCAGAAAAATGCAAGCCTAACAAAAACACAATTAACAAAAAAATTAAAACCAGCAAAACAACCAGGGCCATTTTTTTCTGAAACTGGAAATAATAGAATGGAACTTCTAGGAAGGTTACCACAACTTTTTTACTCTTCGTGCCCAATACCTTACCTATAATCTTCCTACTATACTTGTATAGCTTTTGAACACTGAGAGGTGTTATTCTAGGCTCAGGCAGAGACAAGTCAGGGTAGTTGGGAGCCAGCTTCAGCTGCTGCATTCACAAGGCAGCCAGTCAGCTTTAAGCTAAAGATGGCTTTGTACAACTTTCTCCTCCACAGTGAAAGTGCCCATCCACACAAGATTCAGCATCCATACCTAAGTTTGAATTTATCAGTAGAAATTATTTCTGAAGATTGATCATTTGGCAAAAATTATGTCTCTAGGGAGCCTGCAGGATTTTTGTCTTCGAAAGTGTCATTAGGACAGCAGTAAAACCTCATGCATAGTGAACTGCAATTACCTCTCCACAAGTGGGAGAGAAAAGAAATTTGGAAGACTGAACAAACAGGAAATGGAATGCTACAGCATTGAACTCAATACCCTTCAAAAATGATTATCAGTCGTAATTCAGTTTATAAGTGCAAAGACTCCACTTACCTTCGCTTGCATGGTAGAATGATTAAATGCTTATCTAAGCCAAAAATACTGAAGCAAATGAAGCCCTGGAGGAAAAAAGATATAGAAAAAGCAGCATTAAGCAAAACCTTTGGTTTCCATAGAACAGAAATTAAATGTTAAAAACTCAGTGTCAGAGAGACAGATTAATACATAACAGTCCATCAAATAAACCCTTCAAGAAACAGCTGGGTAAAACTAATGTTGTGACATGACACTTGACGCTTTGGGACAACTGGCCATCCTTACACAGCCAGTTATTAAATTTATTGTCTTCGTTAATGTCAAGAAGAGATTTACTGCAATTCAAGTGCGAGAATGCTCTCTACTTAATTTTTCTGTGCAGTTTTTATACAAAACTATCATTACTTGATACTGCAGTGCATCTTGTAGGCACACCTGCCCACGGATCTGTAAAATATTCCTCTACTATGTATATTAACACTGCCTTGTTTCCACCTTCACATGAAGCAAAGCTCCCATGTGTCAGTTTGCGCTGAAATAGCCATGTGCAGCCAGAACAATTATCCATCTGTCAGCTCTTGGCTAATGGTGCTGTCACTGAACTAGGGATAGTAACTTAAGGCTTGTAGCAAAGCATCCATGTAGTCATCTTGCAACTGTTATACCAGTGTAACTCCACAAAAGGGACACTGGTGAAGCTTTCTGATACAAATAAGGCAAAATTCCTACTCAGTTTCCATAACCGTTAGGCATTCAGGTGTCATTTGTACCTTTGGAAGTGTTCATGGTCATAGAAGACGTGCATTATGAAATAAAGCTATTAAAGCAAAAGGAAAAGCTTGAGGAAAAGAGATACAAAACAACATAAGGAGCTGGTGACTTTGGCATTGTTTGAAAACTTCAACTTACAGTGCTTGTAACAGCATCTGCTGCAACACCCACCAAACAAGTCATTTTCAGAACAAACATTGCTAAGTACCTGACCAAAATTAAACACAGCACAGAAGAACTGCAGTTCCACATAAAGCCTCCCGGGCTCTTGGTTGAACAGCCACCACAAACAACTGGAGAGATTCTGTAAAGAAAATAAAAAAACAATAACAAAACCCACAAACCTAACCTGACTGTTAAAAATCAAAAGCACTTTCTAACTCTTCACATGCTAATACATTCTTACACAATTTTCATGGTCTCTAGTTAACGAATGATTCAGATAAAGACAAATTACAGGGACTAAACAGGTTAAAACATCATTTGAGTTGCTTTGAGCTAGGTGGGAAGGGGAGGCTTGGTTGTTTTAAACATAATACTGCAAATCATACCAGTGGAGAGCTCCTACCTCTTTACATGTTTACAAAAGGGACATGCTTTTAAGCATACTTAGGTATTCAACCTAAGACAGCCAATATTAGCCCTGACAGATTTGCAGTGTTTGTCTTTAGGCCTATTTAGCTGAGATCAGTGCTTTCTACATATTTCCTGCATAGTTAAGATTAGGTTAAGCTGAAGCACATACCACTTCAGCTATTTTAGATGCCTGGCAGAAGGAAAAAAACTCTTCAAAGTTAACCTATTTGTATGTAAAGGTTAATTAATTTAACTAGTCTTATTTCATAGTGTCTATGTAATCATCCAGATACAACTAAGATATAGGCTAACATTTGCTAGACTTCTTAAATATAGAAGATGTAAAAAAAATATACTGGCATGGAACATTTGACAGAGGAGATTTGAGAGAGGGAAACCTTCCATTTTGTATTTTAACAGAACCTGAAAAGCAATGGTAGTAGCCATTAACCCACACAGTTGTGCTGCACTGTCCTGCTTCACAGTATTGCATATTTGTACCACAGTATTTTCCATTTCAAACAACAATACTCCCCCCCCACTATAATCCAGAAGAAACTCAACTCTGAGCATTACATTCAAACACAGAGAGTTGTTTCTCATCTTTGTAAGAGTTTAAAATTCAAATTATATCCCCAATGCATTACATTCTAGTATTTCCCACTTGTAGGTGGAGCAACCATCATCACAGCTGGGATTGCACCAGTAATGACCAATGGCAACACTAACTTAGCTACATTGTCTCCAAACCACCACTAAAAGCAACAAAATTGCATTTTCCCATTTAAAATAATCTTAAAATTATTCTTCATTATTAAAACACCTCAGAGAAATCCCAGTTCCACCATAAACACGATCAGATAGACCAATTTTTGTAGTTTCCTTCAGAAGTACAGTTCAGTTTATATTTTTAATTATTGTCTAGGGAAGAAGACTTAATTCTTGAGAAAAATGGAAAGAGGCGCACTAGTGATGAACTAATTACCAAATTATGTATTTTCATCTTTTTTTCCCTTTAGGGTTCTCTGGTGTGGCTTGCTCACTATCATCACCAGTCTTAACTTGCCTTAAATTTATGATCTGACACAGAAAAATAAATTTTACAATATCCCTCTTCCAGTAAGGGACCAAAATTTAGCCTCTGTTTTATTTAATGAATTGTTACATGAGTAAGTAGAAGATTTTTACTGGACTGTCTACACAGCTTTCCTAAAAATCATTCTACCTCAATGACTTAAACAACATGGGGAGAAAAAGTATTTACAGCAAACAGGCCAACAACAAGAAGTAAGCACAGCAGCACATGTCTGGCCAGCTGTTTGTCTCCAGTCTGCAGTAGCTGTTCTTCCTGAGCCAATACACACGTTTGAGCACTGCAGTGACTCACACACTGATCCACTGAAAAACAAATCAGAAATTTTTCATTAGGCTTCTATCTTGTGAACTCCACGAGCAAACCTGTTAACATCACTTGCTGAGTCCAATTACCCTGTAAGTATCTATACTGAAGTGACATATGCAGAATTTAATACTGGCTTTGACAATACAATAACCTGGTCAGACATCTATTCAAATGAAACAGTAGTTTACACGTGCTACTAAAATGAAGGAATTTTTTGCAACAGAATTCTTCTTTCAAAGATTTAACTCAAACTGATCTTGTGGTTAACATTTTCAAAACATTACTAGAAATAATTAAACATGCCCCTTCCCCCATTTCTCCAGTTTTTAAATTTTAAATTATTTCTGGAAAAAAAAAATCAAATATACAGTCAGCTCTAATGTTTTTACTCGGCATCTCTGTGTTGTTGAGCTCTAGATCAGACAATCAATCATATTTATTTCAGGTCTGTGACTGTATTTTTAACATATTATATCAGAACATCATCATAACCCTATCAATCAAAAGAGACAAACACAAAGTGAATGGATGCTTGTCTTCCACCTCCAGAGTTCTAAGTAATTCTGAGTATCTTCCTCTAGATGGCAGTGAAAAACTTCCTGGCAAAGGCATACCTAAGAATTTGCACCAGATACCTTTCAGTGGGACAGTAAAAGAATTAGTAATTACTGCAGTCAAAGTTACACAAGCGTATACATTACAATTTGTTTTTACTGATAATAATTTTGAAGCATTTACTCAGGAGGCTGAAATAATTTCCACTCAATCATAAGGTATTTTTTGCCTTATCTTTCAGGATAAGAAAATTAAACTGGCCTTCCTCTATCATTGAAGACATTCTTCTTACAATGGTTGTTTAAATTACTTAATAGATAAAATAGTTGGCAAAATACGTAGAAACCTAGAATTTTGTGAGAGGAGATATAACTGAAATATGCTTCATATGAAATATTTAGATTTGTTGAAAATTATGTTGCAGGCAAACAAAACATAAGGATGTGAACTGTCTTGTTAAGAATGCAAAAAAACAAGAAAAATAAATAGGAAAAAAAGCCAGGCTGTACTGCTGCTAGCTTTGATTACTGGAAGCGATGTACAATGAGAATGTGCTGTGCAGGTAGTTTTCCATCAGGTGCTGAACAGTCAGTTTAATCCATTTTTTTCTATTTCAGTGAATCCTAAGGCCATCTTAGTCAATTTTCTCCATCTCTCTCCCCTAGACATGAATAGTACAGCACCATGGACATTTAATCTAATTTGCAATAAGCACTAGATCCCTCTAGATCTCATTCAGTGATCACAACACAACAAAGTCTTTTTTAAAAGATGTAAGATGTGAATATGAGAATGTAAAGAAATATGTTTATGTTAAAAGCTTGATGCAAAGTAGGGTTAGGCATCCAACTTCCCAGCATCCAAAGAAGACAATGGTGGAGAGGTAAAGTCTGAATGCTTAGATGGACATGTTAAAGTAGCTTAGTGTTAAAAAATAACATCCAAAACAACCGTCCCTCTTGAATACTGAAAGATTACAAACAACTACCAGCAGAAGAGAACAAACACCTAAAATATTGCCTAATAATTGAATTCAGTATGAAATATAAGGTATCCAGGTAGAGTTGAGAGCAAAACAGCCCCAACAGTTTCTTTGTGAGAACAACACACATAAATGTTGAGGAAGAGCTTGTAGTATTAAAACAAGAAGATACTACTGCTTTACCTGTCTCTATTGGAGGAACCTTGCATTCAACAGCATTTGACACCGCTTTGCTCTCTTTAGCACAGGATAATTCACCATTTGTTGCTTGACAAGAACAGCATCCTACCAAGCATACACAGCAATAAGACAGTTAGTTTCCTTCACTACCTTAAGTTAGCTTCCAAGCATAACAATACATTCTATGCAGCTTTAACTATTATGCTCAAAAAATAACCCAAAAGGAGAAGACAGAGGTAATTTTTCCAATTTGCTGAAAGGGTAAATGGGTTATAATACTAATATATAGGAAGTGTTTTAACATAACACTACCACCATGGAAGTAACACAAGGACTTTTAGCTAGAGGCAAAAAAAACAAAAAAAGGGAAGTGATCAAAAAGGCTACATACAAAACAGAAGGATTAGAAACACACTGAGTGTTTCTGCTGGCATATAATTCATTTTCAGAGAGATGGATTAGTGAGTAAACAATCTCAGATGCCTAGTGGACTGCACTTATCACATCCTTATCAAGATATAACTACTTACATAAAAACCATGCACGTGCTTTTTTATTTGTCCACTTCCCCAACCCTTACAATGATAACAATAAAACTTTCCTTAGAAAGATAAACCTAAATCCTTGGGCAGTTATATTTAGATTTTCTTCTGTCCCAGTGTAACACCTGAAAGTGTAAACTGTCCTTACCAGGTCAGAATTAAATTTGGAATATTAGTTTATAGCACCCCGAGACATTAATTGTTTTTATAAATCTACTTTCTCTACCCCTTTCTGCAGATGCCTGTGCAGATGACCCTGGAGAAGGCTGTGCAGAAGATTCTGGAGAAGACTGTGCAGAAGATCCTGGAGAAGGCTGAGGCACAGTGGATGAAACCTGTTTCTGCTCACTCCCTCCCACTTCAACCTCCTCCATTTGGCTTCGTGGTGAATATGGGTTCAACACCTCATAGTTTGACCCTTGTCTATTTCTGTTCATGCACATAAGTGAAATGCCTGACATCAGTATACTGATGAACAGGATCACTGCTGTGGTAATTATCTGTTAAGAAAGCAAAGAAAGTGCACTTAAATATGGGAAAATAGTGGCATTTATCTGCCTTTCTAACTTCTGTAATTTTCTAAATATACATACAAATGCATCTGAATAAGACTAAGTTTTCTGTATTAACTGTTCTTGCACCCTGTGACACTGAAATAGCAACCTCTCCTCTGAGGATCACTAGTGGTTCAAGTTAAGTTCTGCTCAGGTACCTTTTCATTCCAAAGAGGAATGTGCTCTAATTTCCATGCTTTTGCCCATGGGGAGGATCCTGTTAATTAACCTTTCCTTCTAATCATCTGCCACTGATACCCAAAGTCCACTCTGAGGCTATTTAATACTTGTGACAATGCCCCATGAATAATACTAAGTGACTCATTGACTCTCTATACGTGAGAAAGACAGACAAAACATGAGATGTATCTGTGCTAGTACACTTTACATCCTCTGACAAGAGGAACCATTGGTAGTTCAGGCTCAGGACCTTTCAACCCATGATCGTACAGAGACACCTCCCACAGTGCAAGCAGTAACTGCTACACAGGTCAGGTAGATCCCATCTATTACAGACCAGAAGCCATTAATTAGCTATTGGATAATAACAATTTTAGATAATTATCAAGCAAGACTACAAATTAGTCACCAGGAAAAGGGCTCTGCAATTCATTACCACTCCTAAGCCTTTTCTTTGGGAAGCCTACTCCCCCTTTTTCTTAGTCATAGCTGACTAAACATGAAGTTCCTTGTTCAAACAGGTTTTCCTAATGGTTCATTACAGAAATACATTTTTGTATCAATCTGTAAGCATTCTACAATGATATGTTTACTACGGTAGCCTATACTTCAACCGAAAGGTACTTGCATTAGAAGCAAACAGAAAACACAATTTCTCACTAATCTACGGCATACGGCAGAAGTCTGAAGTGATGAGGACAGAATACGTTCGTACCTGATATTTCCCATAGAAAAAGGCAGAGTCAATACTAGTGTTGTTACGTTCACCAACAATTAGTAAGACTCCTACCAGAACTGTTGGGATTCTGAAAGAGTAAAATAGGAAGTATGTAACATATTTAGTGTGCTCCCACTAATTCTGCAGGGAGGCATTTGATTTAACTTACCCCCATCCAGCTATGATGATAAACCCAATGGGAATCTTTACTGTTTCTCTCTTCTTCAACAGAAACAAAGAGAAAGATAGAAAACCTAAAAAAACAAACAAAATTCCACCAAAACAAAACCAAAAGAAATGCCTTGTTTACTATTAAATAAGTACAGAGTCTAGAAGCTGTATGATGTGACCTGCTCAATAACTCAAGATATTCTTCTCAGACATTTAAATAGTCCACAATTGTTTTTCTAGCTGTATTCTGGGAAAGTAAATTAGAAATACCCATTGCTTTAAAAAAATCAAGTTAATAGTGAAACACTGAAGAAATTCCAGGACATTTTATATTTAACATCCATTTCTAAATATTAAGAAAGGTTCACAAGAGTATAAAAGATGTCAAAAGAACATTTAAGACACAAGTAACTAATTTCTTAAGGTACCGACAGCAGTTGTTCTATTCTGACACTCATGAGTAACCAACAAATAATGTTGTATTCTGTTATAACATTTCTTTAAAAACTGACCAGTCCTTTGTAAAGCCAATGATAAATTTAACAAAAAAGTTTAACATATTTTTACATATATAACTATACATGGGAGTATCTTCTGGAACTGCCTATTTTATTCACAACTCACCAGATCAGCAACATTCTCACGCTGAAGCAAAGTTAGTATTTATGTTAGGCCTTACCAATCATGAGCAACATATTTCAGCTAAACACCACAGGAATTAAACCTTTAGATTTCTAGACTCAAGAACAGTACAAAAAGTCTTCTGAATACCCAAAGTATTCTTTAAATCATATATGTAAAGTTGTCCAAGCTTCTTGATCCATCTTTCAATTCTGCCTTATTTCAATCCCTTTGTAATCATACAGACACATACTGTTTTTAGAAATTACAATTGCCAGGGTTAAGAGATGTTAGAGTTACTTTGGTATTTCCCTTCATTTGTATTTTCTACTTTTTGAGGTGCCAAGTTTTCAAATCTACTTAATGCTGTATAATTAAAATATTAAACTCTGCATTAATTAAAATTCACCATTAATACTCTGACTAGCTGAAGGGCAACCCACCATATTCACTCTATTTGTAATTCCTTCTGCCTCAAGAGCAGGTTCTTGTCCCCTCTCACACACTAGCCAGGCTGCTGTATCCAGCAGAGACAAACAAGACCTGCCCTAGGTATAAGCTTCAACAGCAGAAGCAGTGCCTGACACTTAGCCCTGTGTTGCCAGTGCTGCAGCTTGGCACAACTTAAGAATCCATATTTATAGAACTACATACAAGTGAAAGGAACAATTACTCTGAAGAATGAAACATTATTTCAGTACACTGATCTGTTATTACAGTACCTAAGTTCTGCCAAGTAAAATCATACCTGTCCATAGGTAGGTGCTGTAAAGTGAGCTGTAGAGAAATATAAAGACTAGGATCTGCATGGTGATGTCTTTCTCTTTAACAACAAAATTCCACACGACCATTCCAATGCAAGCAATAAACTGGAAAGAAAGGTAAGATGCCATCATTTAAATTGGGAAAGCAGGATGACAAGAAAAACTAAGCACAGTGCAATACACGTGTAACAAGCTTCAAAACTGCACCCCCAGGTTTACTGGAGTGTGATTTTACAAACTGGATACTTCTCTTAGCAGCAAAGCACTGCCACAGTAAATTCAGTACTGCAGTTGTGTCACTTAACTATGGTACCCTATTTTCAGAAGGGTTTTTTTGAGAGCAATTATATACTTATAAACTGTGAGCAAGGCAAATCTGAAAAAAACTTTATATACCTTATAATAAGTAAAAGCTGATGTTTTTGATATGTACAAACCATTCCTCTGAAATGATCTGCACATGAAACTGAGGTAAACAGATGTTTGTTCAGCCAAGAATTCGAACAGTTTTCACCTAATGATATTGCATATATGATAATTTTAGTACTGAAGGAATCTGAAAAGATAGGCTGAAATATTATGGGAACAGTAACACAGTAGTTCAATTTTTTTATGATGAAAGTTAACTTTGCTGGTACAGAACAGAAGCACCTGCAGTTCTTGTACATGACATTACTCTTATGTGAGTTTACTATATATATATACATAGAGATATTTTTCGTTTTAAAAAAGCCAGAACATTTCAGAAGGCACTACCACACAGATGTATTACAAGAACAGGCTGTTCTCACTGAATTTAACAGCAGTTGTGCAGTTGACTTCAAGGGAATAAGGAGCATCTACGCTCCATGGTTCTCTCTCAGATTAAATAACAATTAAAATTAATCCAGAGCCATTTGGCTTTGGCCTTCCCTAGCCACTGGCCATTCATTCCCACACCCTTTCCTTTCACCAGCACTTGCACCTGTCTGATCCCTCAGCAAGCCACTTCAGGGGGATAAACATCACAAGGATTATTTTTCTATTTAGCTCCTTGAATCAGGTCACTATAGAGTCAAACATACACTGCTGCTCCTGGTACTGCTGACCTCAAATCAGTATAAATTGATACAGAAGTGCACTCAACAGCACTGGGCAGTAACTGAAAATACATTTCAGAAGCCACTCTCCATTCTGATTGCTTATAGTTCTGTTTGAGAACCATAGTACCAGCACTAACTATCGTTTTCTTCAAGGGTGTATTTTAAGGCACAGAAATTGTTAAGACAAGTCACACATTAGAGTTCCCTGCTCTCCACAGATGGCTATAAAGGTATCACTGTAGAATCCAAACTTCTAAAACTGTTAAAGAGACTTAAACCCTCAAACTCACACATCAGCATTCTTCTTACTACTGACCTGAGCAACAAGTAGATTTGTTGTAATCATATGAGGAAGCTGTTTGTATTTCTTACTCAGAAGAACAACAATAAGAGACCAGGTCTGTAACATATAAGAAAAAATAATTTAAGAATAAAACAAAACCCAAAAGAACAAAGAATATTCTTGCAGACTATGGTGAAATTAAACATACAACAAATCTTCTGGAAAAGTTTCTTAGCAACATGACTACTCTAGGCAGCTCCATACCAACTGCTGCCAGTCCCTATGCCTCTGCAGCTGTAGCCAGAAAAAATAATGCATCTTTGTGTTCTCATGATGGTGAAATATTCCCAGGAAGCACCAAGAACTTGTCCCTGGTGTGCAGAAGCCTGGTTTTTCCTCAAGATATAAATGACCACAGAGTGGCCTAGCAATTTAGAATTTAAGATCCCCACCCATCTCCCCTGAGTCTCCCAAAATGATATGAGAGCAAGGGGCAGCATTCATTTCTGGCTTCTCTTCAGGCACAGCTTCAAGACAAGAGGACTTCTTATCTTTAACAACTGAGACAACAACTTCAGAAAATTTCAACTCCTTCAAACATAAATGTTTTTATTTTAAAAAACAAATAGAATAATCACACTATCTGTACTTTTTTTATAAAGCCAAAACACAATTCACGTTGGACTTCTGGATTATCTCACTTTTTAAGAAAAGAATTTCTAGGAAAGGAATTTGATAAATAAGTTAAACCTTTCAGGTTAAATGTTTTCATTAATACTCATTAAGATTTCATTAAATAAATACTCAGTGACATTTCTGGAGCTAAAGTTTGTACACAGCCTTCATTACTGTGACACCCAAGCACCTCATTTGGCTTGATGTAATTAGTCCCTGTGGTGTAAGCTAGTACTGTAATTCCCTCACACCCTATTATTAAAAAATGAAAACAAACCCAAACAAAAAAGAAACTTCCAAGCCCTGCACTAAGAGCTCTAATTCAGCCACTCATCTTTCTATATAGTGCAGCTTTCCAGCAGACCCACTGCTAAATCAAGATTTTTAACTCCTTCCTTATGTTTCTGCAACAGAATATGATGAGGAAATGAGTCTTACTGTGACTCGATTTGCTGCTTATGTACTACCACTACCCTGACACAACAGCGTGCTTTTGTACTTCCCTTCACCAGCACCTACCAGAGAAATGAGGCTGACAATGCTGATGTCAAAGCTAACGTTTTGGAGTGCAGACGCCAGTGGGTTGGGGTCCATAGATGGAATGGTCAACAGCCACGCAGACACATACATAATGGGTGCAGACACAAAAGTGCTAATCACCATGCCTGAGGTAATCTGCAAAAACAGTCAAACGAAAACAAGAACAGAGTTAATCAGATATCGAGCTAAATAATCTGCTTTCAGGAACACAACCGCTGGAAAAATTGGATCTTTGAATTAAACATACGCAGACCTCTAACAAATTAATCTGTTGCTTCTATAACAAATTATTTAGAATTTAAGTCAGAAAGTATCTGACTTATACATGCAGCTAAACTGAACATTTTTACAATCTTCTGAAATATAGGAATAGAGAGTTCCCTACTACAAATTCTTACAGAGCTTTTTCATGGGTGTCAAATATACTGATGATTACAGTCTAGGGTTGAATTTACACTGCCACAATCTACTTTTGGATGCAAATATTCATACCATAAATAAATAAGAAAACATATAGTTATGCAAATAGTAATATGCACCAATTCATGAGAACAAGCCATATATATTTACATTCAAGTGATTTCTAATTTGGCTTCTCATAATTTTTCTGCTTTCTGGAATTTGCACAGTGATGGAAGTGTGAATTGTTGCTCATACTACAGACCACTGCTTTAAACAGATTTCCTCAGTTTGTAGGGCACAAAATTCTATCTTTCAAGATTTACTTTTAGTATCCTTTCCTCTCCTTTATCTTAAAAAAACAAACCAAACCAAAACCCAATCATCGAAACAACCCCTAAACAGAAAACATTAAAAACAATAGAAGTTAACAGAAATGTTTCAATGTCACTTCAAGTGGATGAAACATTTCTAAAATTTGTATTTTAAGTTGAAAAGGTAATTGGTACTCTCTATTATACATTAAAAAAAGTAAAATGCATTTCTTTCACAAGATTTAATTGAAGGGTAACACAACAGAATCAGTTAAAGCATAAGATCTTTCAGCATTGAACTAATACTATTCTTCAAAGATAAGGTCTTTGGAAAAAAAAAACCAACAAAAAACTCAAACCCCAAACCCAACAAAGATACAAGTTTATTTAAAGTTATCCCAGTTCTTCCTACTAGGGTCATGAATAAAAAAAGTATGAGGACTTATATATGAACATCTACTATCAAGGCCCTTGAGAGATCAGGTAAGATCCAGGGAGTACAAGTAAGCCTAAGATGTCTATAATACAGAAAAGCAAATTCTTCAACCCTATTTATTTAAGTATTTCATCAACAAAATTAAGCTCAAAGTTAGCAGATATTTGGAAAAGTCTAAGTACATACAATGCCTACTTCCATATTAAATTGACTTGCAAATATCGCGACACCAGGTGCTGCTGGGAAAACTCCATAAAGAAATGCATAGTTTGATAGACTGGTGTGGTTGACCGCACTGTCACTCCTGTCCAAGAGCTCCACCATTTCTCTACAGAGAAATGGCATCATAAGTCTGAAAAGAGAGGAGGAAAAAATTGAAAAAATATTTTTCAAGCTACAGCAATAGACTCTTCTTTACTCAGAAAATGAACCAAAAGGAAATTTAAGGTTTGACTGAATACTATTTATGAAAAGCAAAATACTAACATAATTTTGAACGATTGCCTTTATTCTTACCAAGGCATTTACCAGCTGCTTAAAAATCTTATGTCACAAGTTATATTAAAAAAAAAAAAAAAAAGATAAAAATTACAACAAACTCTGGGATATAAGCATACACACTCTTTGTATAAACCTTGGATTTAGAAAGGTAGAACATGAAGCATCCTTTATTTTTCAACTGTTAAGTAGTAGCCATAAGCAGTCAGAAGCTGTGAAACTCTGATCACCTTTCTGCAAACTGTCTGAAATATAACAAGGGTTCAAGCTTATGTAACCCATTCCAAATGTTTTGGCCAACAAACGCCCTGCATCAGTGCTATTTTGTTCACCTTTAGAAATAGCCCAGATCTCACAGAGACCCAGTGGAAGCCTTACACAGGGTCACCAGTAAAGCAAAGTGGTAATATTAAACCCCAATTTTTTTCACATTTTTACAAAATTTGTCATTTACAGACTAGGTCTTTAAGTTTGCTGGTTAGTTGTACTGATATTCAAGTGCACCTTCAAAATTTACAACATAAACTTGACCACCGAACAATGATTCTATTATGTTAATTGTAGCTCAGTAGGAAATAAACTATTTAATTCACTGCTAACTGAGACATATCCAAGGGAAGATAATGAGTTCTAAATACAACTTGTCATTTAACCATGCTTGAAAAGTCAAGCAGTTTAAAAGAATAAGGTGACCATTTTTAAGCTCTTCCAATATAGCAGTTTCAAAGATTTACAGATAAAGCAAGGAAAAACAACTTATTTAGAGATGCACTGTTTAAGCCAAGTAAAATACAAACACTAATCAAATGTACTTAAAATCACTATTTTCTAAGTATTTCTTTAATAAATTTTAATTTAAACTAGTAATTCCCCAACTACTAAATTCATGACAGATGGCCTGCAGGCAGTCCATGAAGCCACAGCACCCTTGATTTTTTTGTTTTCTCTGTAGAGCCTGATAACCGGTTTGTAGTCTGCTTAATTTACCTTAAAAGTCAACAGTTGAATACTATCAAAGAGTTTGGGAAGCACTCACTCAAAATACTGAAACATACTATCACTATAATGCTTTTAAGAGAAAAGCCATCTGACCAAGGTATTCAGAGCTTAAAACATCTAAAGAACAAAATTAGAAAAATACATAAATCAAACTTACAGTTTAGCTGTGATGAGAAGGATCAGTGCAACAAACATACCCTTTGTCAGTTTTTTTGTTTGTCCCACCATAGTTAGTCCAAGGTAAAAAAGTGCAGAGCCAGAAAATGAACTGCCCAGTCCATCAAGGAAGTTTTCAAGGTATTCGGGAATTTTCTGGCCAAGAATAAAGTTTGAGGCAATTCCTATGAAGACCATGAATACAATTGGGTTCTGCAAAACTCGAAGGAGTGCTAGGCCCACTATTTTGATTTTGCTGTGTGGCACAGTGCGATTATCCCTCCACTTCTGGATTTCACAGAAGATAAACCCCAGAGGGTTCAGCATCATGAGAGATATTGGAGCCACTAGGTAAATGTACTGGAGATACTCGGGGTAAGTGGTTTGATATAAAGCTTCAACTAGAAGACAGGAAATGAAGAGTGATGAGTGATAACATTTCAGTACAAAAATACATTAATATTGAAATTAAATATTGCTGTTTGAAAACTAAAGAAAATGATTTCTTTATCCTTCAGAAATAACTGAAGGATTAATTTTATTAATAATTAAGATGACGATGCATTAAGATAAGTATGCCCAATCACATCAGGGCACAGTCGTCTAATGAACACATTAAAGATCAAAGATTAACTATTCAATACTGTTTAATGATTCTACAAATAGTCAACACTGATAAAAATAAAAGAAAGAAGACAATATAACAATCCTATGTTTCCTTTGAGTTATCCCAAAGGCTGGAAGAATTTTGGCTTTATTTCTGACTTCCTTTTCCTCCCCAGGAACGTGACAAGTGTGGATAATTAAATGCACCTTTGGAGGACACAAGTTGCTTCCCATCTCAGGGGAGTCTCACATCTCTGAAATTTAATCAGTTTGTACTGGGTAAGTCAGGTGTGGTCATTCTACACTGATTCAAAACACAACAAAGCAACAATCAAATAAAAAATAGCTTATCGCTTAATTATTAGTTCATTCTCTGGGACTACTCGGGACAAGAGTTATTGCTGTAGTTATGGTCCTTCAAGGAACTGTAAATCAAGTGCATTTGTTTTCATTGCAACTACATACTTCTGATTCAAAGCAGAATTGCTTCTTATTTCAAGTTTGTACTAACAGCACTTCAAAAATGACGAAAATACTTTGCAAATATATAGAAGATTAAATTCTAGGGTGAATTAAAAAACCCTAGTGCTTTAAATGTACAATGTTATCTTTTACCTGTCTTATAATGTTATTATATTCAGTAATTTTCTTGGTATTATCAATAACATAACTATTAATAGAATTCCTATTATAATATATTAATATATAGTTAATATTAGTACTATAATAATAATTACTATATATAATGTATAGATATATAATGTATATTTACTATATATATAATATATACCATCCATAATATTAATAACATTATTAACCTATTATTTTTCTGAAAAGGTTTTCCCTCATGACTACTACATTTTTCAAAATCCAAAATATTTTTGTCTTTATATTATTTCTTCTTAAACTTCTGAATACTAAATCAGCACTCAGTATGAACAGTCTCCTCTTTAGGCTGAATAAAGTGACATTCTCAATTAGCTGATATATGATACATATAAGAAAAGGCATTATAGGTGTTTTTCCTTTTACAGGTCATGATCAAAGTAGGTATATGAGAACTACCTGTGCTAAAATGCTGAATAAAATGCTGAACTACCGAGTGTCTGGTTAGTTACTGCATTTAACAAGCCACTTTTAAGCTCTAAACACAAGCCAGTGCCAATTAATGCTGGACACTTTGATGTAAATACATGTTTTTTCTAAAACCTCAAACCTTAGAGTAATGTTTTATATTGCTTTATACAGATATATATATTTATACAAATGCAACTCCATACAAGTCACATGTAAGTAGTGCCTGAGTGAAAAATTTAGAAAGCCATTACTTTCTGGCAAAGTGAAACTGCATACTTAATACACTATATTAAGGTCTATAAGTACTTTTACTGATGTATGAAGTCACAATGCATTTTCCTGGGTACAAAAAGTGGAACTAGATCACTGAGTCAGTGGGTGAAAAGAAATAGAAATTATTCCAAAGGAATCATTAAGACAGTGAAAATAATCCACAACTTCTACTGCTGATGAAACTTTTTTTTTATTTAAATCAAGGTGCCTGCTTGTTGATCATAACAAAAAATTGAAATCAAAGTGTTTTTTTTTCCAAAATCAGTTCTCCATGTCTCAGCTGCTCAAAATTACATACAAGTCACACACTAGTTGTCCACGCTCAATACAATTAGCAACATTAAAGTCATGGTAACTGAGCCATCATCCACACAACAGTTCTGCTGCACCTGTGCTTAAACAATATAGCACTAGAGAACAGGTGAAGCTGTTATATCATCTCACCCAGCAATGAAAAACAAACAAAGCTCTCTATCATAGTAGTTTTATCTGCATCAGGGGTGTGCTAGCAATCCTCTGTGCCAGCTTTCTTTCACCCCAACATTACTGTCATAGCCACGATAACAGAAAAACACGTAATTTGATAATTTAATCTGCATTTTGATTTTCCTATGTGCAAATCTTTACTATGCTATTTTTTGTTGTTTAACAAAGAAGTAATAGTAAATAATAATAGTAATATATTAAAGAAATTACATTGGATGAAGACTCAGGAAGTTATTAATTTAAGTGTTCAAACTGCCTTTTAAAATAGTGTTGTTTTAGTACACTGATTTGTGAATACTCATTTTTTTTTATCCCTTACAAATTTCAACTCCTACAGCTTTTTAAAATGTGTTTCCATTAAAAGATCAGGTTTTGTTCAAAACACTACCTGTTACCATACATGAAAAGAAGCAAGGCGTTCTTTGTTGCCCAAGTGTCCTGTAAAGACTTCAGAGAAGCCATTAACAGTGACAACTTTGCATAGGTGACAGCATGAAGCAAACACTGGTGAAAGTTTGGGGATGGGAGAAGGGAAGGACAGGAGAGGAAGTAAACAGCTCTAAAAACCAGACAAACTTCAAGGCCTACAGTGTCCCTGTTGCAGTAAGTATTCCAGTAAAGCTCTTAATGAACTTAATGGTGTAGATTTTGGCATTGCTATTCCCAGAAAAATATAACTCATATCTTATAAATCATGAAATATCTGAAGAAATATGTAGTCTCACAAGAAAGTCAAAGTAGAAAGAATATTTTAACTAAGATACAATGGAAATACATTTAGACAATCCCTATATATATATTTATATAAAACTTAGAAACCCTAGTTGGCATTTAAAACACATACCAAGAAACGAAGATACAATCCTTAGCCATATTTGTGACATAATTCTGATTGCTCTCAAGAGGAATAAATCTCAGAAGATACAACTGAGGGAAACACAGTATTTTCAGCTAAAGAAGAAAAAGCTTGCAATTGCATTTATCTACATTTTATACATATCTAGCAAACCTGAAGAGAGTAAGAAAGACTGAAGATTCCTCTGAGCATGCTGCCCTGGAAATAGGGATAAAGAAACTGCTAACTCCTCAAGTCATCTAAAATATGGAGCTATTTGTCATATATAATCTGGAATTGCATGGTTAGGTTTCTCTTTTGTAACTGTTTTTTCGATTCTGTAATCAAATGTCCTGCTTTTGATTTGCTAGAACAAACTTGCTTTCTTTTTTTGTTCTTAACCTTGCCTAGATAATAAGTGATCTCAAAGAGAATTTTGAGATGCACTTCGGAAATTACTTTAATAGCATGGAACTCAGTTCAGAAGTCAATTTCAAATTATGGGGAAAAAAAGCAAACACGTCTAGAACAGTGACAGTTAAAAGAAGAAAGCATACTTACCTATTGGATATCCCAGTGCAAAGTCATTGCTTTGTGTAGCAAAAATAGGGAACAAACCTGCTTTGCTAAATCGATTCTCAGGATTGGCTACCAACAATGTTAAAATGCAGACTAAAAAAAACACAGCAGCTTTGGCAACTAAAACACTGTACAGGAAGGACCAATTCACATTAGAAAAGTTAAGTACCACCATGTTTTTGAACAGTAACGCCGGGAGTGCAAAACGGGACACAAAATTTCCCAGTCCTTTGGCCTGAGTTGATGTGATAATGTTAGCTCTTCCAGCTATGTAGCCACAAAGAATTATTCCAAAGCATTCTAACAGGGCTGGGAAAAGCCTGCTTATTGACATAGAAGGAGTACCGCTGGTGGTATTGAGTCCAGCTTGTCCAGGCAAAGAAATAGACATGTTTGCTGAATATGAGAGGTTCTTTGCAGTGAAGTCTGGATAGCTATCCATTTCCTTTGACCACCTCTTCCACAAGAAGAGTATGAAATGATCTCATCTGCAAAAGAAACAAAAGTACATTTATTAACCCCTAAAACTGTGGTGTTGAATATTTATGGTACTAGGCTTGCTAACAGAAGAGTTTACACTTACAAGTACATTACAAACAATATAATGAGAGAGATGATAAACAGCTAAAGAGAAACAACTCTGAGAAAATCATTCCATACACACATGATCCTCACACATCATTCACAAGTCCATACAATTGAACAGGACAATTGATAGAAGCCAGAAATCCCAAAAGAAATAAGAAGGTAACACTGAAATATGAAAACTAAATGTAGATTGGGGATTCAAAAAGGAAAAAATCTCTTGGAAGGAAAGGAGATATAACAAGGCCTTTTTTTTTTTTTTGCTATTATTGTAGGATCTAAACATCATCTGGAATAAATCACAACTGTTCAGCATTTTCCAGTCATTGTTTCAGAAAACAGAATTGCTAAATTCTCAGAGGATATTCCTCATTTCCAGACCACCATTAAATGCCTAGTTAACTGTAACACTAAAGCACAAGACTATTTACACTCTCATTAGCAGCCTGTAACCTACACATTCTCTACACATCAACATCCCACTCCCCGTGCTTTCTTATTAAGTATAAGCTTATGCCCTCTTAAATTATTACAGAATAGACAATAGGAATAGCCTTTACAAGAACTGAGCACCAGGCAAGGAAGACAAATTTGACCAAGAATCATAGCTTCTCCACTCTGGCACAAAAACTTTTGACAAAGTCCTCTCTACCTTACAGAAAGGTTTAGAGATCAAATCATCATATCACCCTTTAAGTTTGTACCTTGCTTTATGCAACTTGGACCTCTTCCAACATTTCAGTTTCATGTGCTAGTGACACACTTTCCAGTTAGCAAAGAATCCACATATGACACAGCGGCCAATGATCTAATTCACCACACTAGTGCCTACCCGTATTTCTACATACAATTCTTCAGGCCTTTGGCAGTGAAATTCAAGTATGCATTAAGTACTTACGTACAACAGAAATGTCTTGTTACTCCTGTTCCTCACTTGATAGCAGTGATCCCCTTTGAAAGGGCTGACTAGAACACTGTAGGCTTTATATGCCAGCAGACATGTAAAGTCTGCAAATCAGATGAAGAGAATGGTCATTGAACACTAATATTCATCTGTCATGAATGGTCATTGAACACTAATATTCATCAAGGTCTTGCCAGAAGCAGAAATGGCTTTGGTGATACAGCTCTGCAAACTGTGCAATCCACCACCTATAACTCTACATGTAAAATTCTGACATGACTAAATCCTGAAGTACTCCGGATAGGAAGTCAAGATAACTTACCCACTTTGTAGGGATAGAAACTGAGGTAAATGAGAACTGATTTGCCATAAGCCATGTAACACACCAGTGGCAAATCTGAGATTGCCCACTCCCAAACAATGTTTTGTACAGCACAATCTGCACTAATTAACAACTGGTTTAAGAGCGTTCCCAGCCTCTTTGTATCCTACCCACAAGGAACACAATTCATAACAGCCAGGCAAATAAGCAAGTAAATCAAGTCAGTGCGAAGGTGAGATCTTGTACGCTCATTTCACACCCTGGCATCCAGCACACACGTATTCACATGTAGCATAAACTCTTTGACTCATGACTTTTATTTATGCCTGAGGCTTTTAGTAAGCACTTCTACAATGCTGTTTTAATTCATCTGGACTGAGTAGCTGCATCATCCAAATATGTCCAGTATCCTTAGCTATCTCTTCTCCCAAGGAAAACAAGTCTCACACCAAGTAGGGCTTATTTTAAATGCTGTGTTTTTCTTATCTTATAGATGATACATTCACTTAGATCTATTTGGACCAAGAGCTCACAGCATTATCTACTACAGAACAATAGAAAAACTTGCAATAAACAAAGTAGACAACAAACCATCTCTTCTACTAGAAAAACTTAGGAATGTTGTTGGAATTTGCAAAATGTCCAAAAGAGAATCAGAGACAGATTTCCAATATTGAATTCTTGAAAGAAATCAGCCACATTTTACACTAGCTGCAAGGTGAAAAGCAGGTTTTGGCACAGCCCCAAGTCAAATTCTTCAAGCTTACAGAACTGCATAGAGGTAAAGCTCCTGGCAATGCAACATGTTTAACCTACTTGCTGCTCTCTTCAGGTATTTTTTTTTTTCAGCCATAAGATAAAGATGAAGCTTTTTTAACCAAATGCAACATTTGATCTGTAGTGGAAGTGTATTCCAGTTGTATCTATCCCTAAATTCTAGCATTCCTCCTTATCTCCTGTGCCTCCCTATCCAAGGCTAATGACAAAATTTATTCTTACTCACAAAAGCCACAGTCTGCACACTCTAGAGGGGAAGGACTTTCAGCACTACAGTATCTCCTCACTCTTTTTCTCTCCTGAAAAGTGGTTTGACCTATTCAGGCTTTTTGCTTGCACAAACTGAGCCTATTACTATTGCTACACAAGACCATATTTTTAAACCAAAATTGCCTAAATTAAACACCTCTTTTCTTTCATTATTTATCCTCATAAAATTGCTACAAAATAAAGAAATGCCCTTGTCCTCATTTCATAATTCAGGACTTAAACAACTATTTAGAAGACTGATTTATACTGTATCAGTCAACAGCACATTCTAAATCCTCACTAGATCAAAACTGACATGGATACACAGCCACACATCCTACAACCATCCTTTGCAAAGTGCCACAAATATTCTTGCAGCCTTCTTTCAGACTACCTTCACCTTGAACTTCATTACAAGGGAGCCTCTGAAGTCACACAGGTTCAATTTTTGGTGAACCACATGAGTTTCAAAGAGAGAAACTTCATCACAGTAAAAGCTGCCACTGGCACTCCTCAGAGGGTATTGAGAGTGAATCACCTCTTCAGCTCATCTCAAAATCTTCCCATTTAACACAGATTATTGCAGAGCAGTGTTTTCCAGAAATGCAAGCTCTTGCAGAGTATGCTGCTTAACACAGTGAATGTATATCTCAGTGCCTTTTGCTCTAAAGGGTACAGGGCATTTATATAACTGTTGTGAGATTATGCAATGACTAATCACAGATTTAATATACAGCCTTATTACAGCTCAGACTTAACTCAGACTAGCATCTCACATGAGTGAAATTGTCTCCAATTCACAGTCCTCAATGAAATCAAAGATAATGATCTGATGCAGAACCAAAACTTGATATATTCTACACAGAAAAGAATCTGTTCTTATGGTAGATGTAACAAAATAATGACACTAAAATAAGGAAATATGACACAGTTTAAGGGAAAGCACTTCGCTTTGACTCCACAGGATATGATTTGTGGTTATCCCTTCAGAGATTGAGGACTGAATCCTTGAACGCTCAGCCATAGCTGCATTGTTGGGAACTGCAGGCCAATACAGACAAAGTTTTTAGCAATAATGCTGCCTTATCTGCTGTCGACTGTGTCAAGTATAGCTGCTTGCAGCCAGACCATCAACTTGCATTTTTAAGGAAGGACAGCAGAGCCAGCACGAGAGGAAGCCTTGTATGAAGACCAACAATACAGAGAGACCAAGGAGTAAGTGCAGTTTACACCTCCTGTGAAACAAACCAGAGCACTGACATTTACCCATTTCCCTTGTAGGTTGTCAGTATTCGTAAAGTGTAAAAATTCGCCAGACCAGGAACTCAATTTTCCAGCAGTTATGAGTTAAGCAACATCAGGTTCCTCCGAGTACAGAAACAGAGAACTTGTCTCCTTTACCAGTAGGAAAATCCCTTTCATCTTCTTTTTCAATGAAAGTCAAAAGACAGAATGAGAGAATAGAAGAGATAACCTAAAAGTACATCCTCCCTTTGGTCTCTCAGTCTTAAGCTTTCAACTGATAATCACTCTTAGGATAACATGGTGACACTGGCAAGGCTGTGCACATTGTTCATAAATTATATCCCACAACATGACCTACTTTAATGCAACTCAGAAACTTTCCTACTTTAATGCAATGTGTAAATATCCCAAGGATGACACATGATTTTACTCAGGAAGCTGAAAGTTGAATCGGGGCAGGAAGAGTTACCATTTGTGGCAGCTCTAGCACCTCATTCTCGGCTCAGATTAAGTATCCACTACACACATTTTCATGTAAAAATTTGTGCAGTAAGTCAAAGAGGAAGCAACTGTAGGGAGATAAAATGATAAAATTAAGTGGGAGGAAGTGATTACCGCAGTTCCTATTCTTTCAAGTTAACCATGATTTTTACATTTCTCTTTAATGGGCTAAGAAAACAGAGGAAGGGCAATATTGCAACAGCAATTAAACCCAGAAGTGGGCCACCCCGTCTGCAAATCTAGACAATACCACAAGAAATATCAGACCTTACATGTCTCTAAGCAGTTGCTTTTCAAGATCACGTTTCCTTTTTCATTCTTTCCTGTGATGTGACAACAAGAAGGCACCTGGCAGAGGAGCAGCGGGGAAAGCCACCTGCAAACCAGCGCTGGAAACCCACGACGCTGAGGCCTGCCCTGGGTACCACTGGCAGAGCTCGCACCGCAACACTTCAAGCTACATCAAATTCTGGCAGTGTGGGAGTTCAGACAAGCCCAAATGAAGCAACAGTTGCCAGCAGCACAGAATATCAACCCAGAAAACAAATGGGAAACACACCTCCCCTTAATTTTCAATTAGGCTCATCTTTGGGTTTGTCAGCAAATAGGTACATACTTCCGATGCAAACAGCACATTTTTTCAGGTTATATTTTCTTGCCACAACCCCTTAAAAAGCAGCTCACTTGCATCACTTGCCAAACTGGGAAGCAAAATCCTTTGACCCGCAGAGAGAAAGCCACAACAGAACGAGCGCCTCTCGCCTGCCCTTTCCCTGCCCATCACTGCTCTCCTTCCCGTGGTAACCTACGAGCACACAGCATTTTCACTCAAAATTAAAAAACCAGCAGCACTGCCCTGTGCGACAGCTGCCTCAATAGCAAATACAGCTTGAACCCGGGGGAAGGACGAGCGGGCAGCTTACCTACTCAGCTTTCGGCAGGCGCCTCCGCACAGGAGTGCGTGGGGAGGGTTCGTACTCTGCCAAAGTGAGAACCTCTCTAAGGCCGAGGCCGCCGGTACCGAGGTCGAGGAGGGGCGGGCTGGTCCGCCCCGGCCCGCCCCGCCAGCGACAGCCCGGCACTGTCCGCGGGCTGAGCGGCCCGGCAGGGCGGGCGGGGGCCGGGGCTGCGGGCGGGCCGGGGCTGCGCGGCGGCGCCGCCGGGGAGGGAGCAGCCGCAAGATGGCGGCTCGGCGGCCGCCGGGTGGGGGGGCGGCTCGGATTAGGGGTGTCCCCGCGGCCGCCTCAGCCCCGAGGGCTTCCCCCGCGCTCGGGAGGCGCCTTCCCGGGAGTAAGCGAGCGGAATAAGCTCCTGCTGCCTCCGGCTGCTCCCCCGGACCGGGCCGTGCGGCGCCGCTCCCCGCGGGGTGCGGAGGCCGGGCAGAGCCGCCGCTCGCCCCCTTGGGCACGACGCGGCCCCGGGCTCGGCGGGGACACCCCCAGTTATCTGCCCGAGACAGCGCGGCCGCCGCGGCTCGGCGGGGCCGATAGCGGGGCTGGCTCCCCACGGCAGCCATCCCTGAGCCTTCTGCACCAATTTCAACTTTTTTAGCAGTTAGAGCGCTTAGAAACGAACCGCCGTGTTTTCCACGTGGCATCCCTTCCACAAACTTGGCCAGTCAGTGATTTCCCCAGTAAAAAAGTAAAAAGCTGGTAACGGCCAAAGCTTTCTGGCAAGAAACGAGGATACAGCCTTCTTGAGGCTTCCCGTTTGTAATACAATTGAGGGTACAGCAGTTCCAGCTGCCCTTTTTCCAAGAACCAAGACAGATATCGCTGCTGCAAAGAGCAAGTGTGAATTCAGTGCATTGTATTCTTCCTTTCATGGTTGACTTGACTCAAACCAACTTGCCTTGCTTGTTAAGTGTGGCAAACACATGGCAATAGGTGTCCCAGCTGGAGGACGGCAGTTTTCCTGGCAGGTGGGATGTCATCCAAAGTCTATGTGCTCAGTAATTTCCCACTCCAAAATGGGAACTTCAAGCAAAAACAGAATCATTCCTCTGCCCCTTTCATGTAACACCTGGAGAAGACCAAAACAGAGCAGAAGGGAGAACTATCTCAACCAAAAAAGATGTATGTGACTGACAATTTATGAAGCACTGTGTCAGATATGACCTAATCACTTTGCCCACAGTCCATTCAGCTCACAAGGTCTACTGTCAAAATACTTACAGGAACCTTACCAGAAACAAAACAGATATTATATATAGAGAGCAGCAATGTGACAAAAATAACACTTAAGGGAATTAATTGAGAGGCCAGAAAAGGCTTAAGAAAATCCCATAAAGAATGCAGACAGGGATAAAAACTTGTGGAAATAAACATGACTGTTAGAAACTTTTAGAAGGTACAATATTGTTAATATCCTATGTCTGCTTTAATTTTAATTTAAAGGTACTGATACTTAAATTTTATGCTGCTGCACTAAAAGTGTATACACTTAATAGAACCTCAACTGACAGGTAGCAGCAGTGCCAGTGCCTGCCTCCTTGCTGCCTCTCATTCCTGTCCATATCCTGTCTCTACTTTGGGCCAACACATCCCAACCAAAAGATCAGCAAGAGAGTGTTCCAAAGCTGTGTCAATGTTTATTATGCATGTTTATTGCTGGAAGGTGGTGCAGCCTATTGGGTAACACTCACCCACTGAAAGGTTAGGGTGAAACTTTGTTTTGATACAAACACTAATAAAGAAGTCTCTTTTGTTAATTTATTCAATGTTAAAGTTTCTCTGTTTGGAACCTAACAAAGACCACTTTGAGACTGATTTGGATTAGTTTTTGGAAACACAGTATAATGAGGTCTTTCAGATTTTTTTGGCTTTCTGCCTTTCATTCTTCCCTATAGAAATGACACACCTTAGAAAGACATGCTCTGGAGAGTGGCAAGGGAGGCTGTACTAAGAAATCTTGGTAAAAATGTATGCCTTCCCTTCTCTTGAACTCATTTTTTCCTCTTGAAAAGATCACTAGTGATTCACCATTTAATTAAGTATTTAAAACAGGAGAATCCTTCAGCACATTATTTTAAAAGAGCATACATTTGGTTGGATAGGCTGCTCATTGACTGCTATTGATATCCACCACCTGATAGCATGATTTGCCAGAGAGTCAGCAGTAGCAGGACAGAGATGAATGTCTATCTCAGCTGTAATATATACAGCGTACTAAATCAGGCAACTAGACTTGACCTGAGTCTTCTGTTTTCTGTTGGGGAACTCCAAGGAATAAAAAGTATAATACTCAAAAAAATTAAATAGTAAACCCCCAAAATCTCAAAACAGCAAAATACTCAAAAGAATGAAAATGTAGTACCAAAGGCACATGATGAGATAACAAAAAATATAATAAAATTATTATAGCTGCTGTCTAAATAAATTAAGGGAAAATGATATGACTGAAAATAAATAGGACTTAATATAGCATATTTCCTCTTGAAGATTTTTATCTTTTTTAACATATTATAAGCAGCCTTGCAACTATCTGCAGTGACATGGAGCCTCTTCGAAGACAGACAGAGAGGAGCATTAGGGTCTGACCCCTCACGCTGTTAAGAAACATGAAATTGTTATTAACCAGGCTGTGCCACCAGAACTACACGTGAATAACTAAAACACTGGATTACAGGACCAGTTCTCCACTGGTTAGGAAATATTAGGAACACAGTTTTCTGGCATCTTTCAACCTGGATAATTAGCAATAACTTAATTTTGGAGTCAAGAAGTCTTTCTAATGCATATACACAGGATAGTCCTGCTTCCTAGAACAACAAAAGACATTATTTTCTCACACCTCCTTCCCACTCCATCATTTAATCAAAGCTCTGTAGACTCTTTCTTTGAGCCACATGTTCTCTGGCCTTTAAGTACCCTTGTTTTTCATGGAGCCTCTTCATGTTCCAACACCCTGGCTTTATCATAGAGTTTGCTTTCCTTTTCCCTTTAAGATCTTTGTAAACTAAGGATGACAGTCATGAGCACGAGTTCTCATGGAGTTTCACCCAACCCATAGAAGTATCAAAAAGTCCCCATGCATTAATTAAAAACCCAAACATTTGGCCTAGCAATGCCCATAGCTAAAATAGTGTGACTAATGCATGGGAGAGGCAAGGTTTTTTTCTACAAACTCCTGACGGGACAGGTTTATACCATCCATCAGCTCTTGATCATGGCTATCCTCCACCCCTTGACTTTTATTCTGTTTTCACTCAAATTTGATGTTTCCATTCACTTATGTTCCACCAAAGTAGTCCACAGAATGTGTGGGAGCCAATTTCTGCTTTTTGATCTAGGCAGCAGCTCGACCAATGAAAAGCAGCTGGAACAACCATTACATGAGTTGTCCTGCTGCCCTGTGGCTTTTGTCGTACTCATTTACCTGCAACAATTACACGTACACAGGCTGGCCCCACACAGGAACTGCAAGAGGCTTACTCTCTCAATGACAACACGTTTCACATAATTTAGCCTTTAAGAACTGGCAGTGACCACATACAAACATATTTTTCAAAGGCGTACAACTGAGCCAATTTGGACAGATTTTCAGGGAGGGTCACAAATGTATCTTTGCACTTTGGTGTGAAGAGTACTTTACTCGTAAACTGTGAGCACTTGTTGCAAAACCTAAAACGCTGAAGTATTTTGAAGAAAAGCCTTCAAGAATTTACTGTAAGCAAGTGTATTTCTCCAGTTTGTTTCCAAAAATACTAAAAGTATCTGTTTTTCTTTTTTTTTCTAAGGAGCTAGCATGCAAGTTGTAGTCAAATTATTAGGGTATGATGATAACTGAAAGACAACTTTGCCTTAAAATAGGAAGTGTGCCGTCAGCCTCAAAGTAGCATTATTGACTGAAAATGTGGAACATCTCACTAAATAACCTCTCAGTAGGGTATTACAAAAAAGTGACTTTTCCAAGAATAGACATAAATAAGAATACAGAATATTAGCAGACAGGAAGAATGTTGGCCAATGCATCAGGATGAAATCTGTCTGGAAATTTACAGGTATAATCTCAGTGCAATTTCCAGACAGCTGTGTACCTAGTTTTCAACAGCATGGAAAAATCCAATAATTTTACTAACACAGTAATTACAACAATGGGTAGGGAGACTAGCACTTCTTAGGTAATCTCCTTATATTCAATTACAGAAACAAATACTTCCTCAATCCACTTTGGTTATTGACAATGAGCCAAATTTTATATGAAAATTGGAGTCATACCACAGACAGCAATGGCCTTGTAACGCCAGTACTGGAAGCAGTACTGTTCTTGTACTACTCATTGTTTAGCAAGTCAATGGATGATATAATGCACAAGGCAGGGACCCATGCTTGACCTCTGTTAAATTTTGTTACCTGACTCCACCTAAAAACGTATGTCTAACTGGTTATCTAAAAATGTAGTTCAGGTTTCAGAAGGTTTATTAGTTTGTAACGTCTGTTCTCTTGCAGCTGTGCGTAAGATGGTCAGGAAGAACACAAAGTGCTTATCTATATCTAGAGGTGTCTGGTCACTTACACTGACTCACGTGGTTACTGGGAAATAAACTGTAGCTTACAATACACATATGTTTGGTTAGGCAGTTAAACAACAAGGGAAACTTGAGCAAAATTAATCTGTAAACGTGAAATAAGCCCCTGGATTTCATCTCTGGAAGGTGTTGTCAAATGGAAAGCACTTGTCCCATGAAAGAATTTCCCAAACTTTTGAGGCTTAAACACCATAAAAATATACAACACCTGAGAGCAATCTAACACCGACACCAGGAAAATGCCAAGCCAGATACTGTTACCCGTAAGCTTAAAGCTCATTAACACAGAAATCATGGGCTGGATGTTTACATTCACCTCAGTTACCTTGGAACACTTTCGTAAAATATCTTCCTTCTCAAGAAAGCTATTTATCTGCTCATCTACAATTTCGCAGTAGGATGCCTCATTATCTACGTTGGTTACGAGAACTTAATTGGTATTTTTCATATAGTATCTTTTGTAAGACAATGGGTACATTTAAGCTGGTTTTGAAATCCTGTTTACTGCACTGTACTCACTCACTTCCACTTTGTTCTGTTGCTGAGACAAGGGCATGTGTTGCTGGTATGTCACAGAGCTGTAGGTGCTATTATAGTCTTCAAAATACTGTATCTGCCAAAAGAAAATACATAAAGCCAGTGCAGTCAGCTTGCAGAAAGTCAAACTAAGACTTCAGCAATAATTATGTATGTTCAGGTTTATTGAAATAGATTGCTCCAGTAATTAAGCACAGTAAACACTGTGTATGGTGAAATTCAGCTCTCTAAAGCAAAAAGTAAAGAAAGAGGTTCAAATTAGATTGCACTGAATTCAGTAAAGTTCAGAACTACCCCATGTAATTTCAATACCAGAAGCTTCTTCTGAAATTGCTTTCAGGGGAGACAAAACAGTGTTGAAGAGAGCTCCTAAAAGTGCAAATTCCGTCATTGGTTACTTAGCTCTGTAAGAAGGTAAATGTGCTGAAGTCAAATGCAAGTACTCAAAAATAGATTCTATAGTTAACCAGTCTGACTGGGGGAAAAAAAAGTATGCAAAAGTCACATAAAGAAATTAGTATTTTAGCTTAGTGTTTGCTAATGCTTTATCTGGAAAATCATGATCAAATCTTGTCCATTTGCCTCATATGGTTAGAGTTGTATCTACTGAAGTAGACACTCAAAGTATTTTTTTTATATTTTCACATACTGACATGGCTAACAGTATGTGGTGAAATTATTAAATATAGGACACAAGAGTTACAGCTTTTCCTTGACCTAAGAAAACCTATTCATTCATTTTGACATAGGTAAGTAATTACTTACAAGTTCTCAGCACTCTTAGTGCTCAGTTACTGTAAGACTACTCAGATTTGGCCTGATTCCTCAAAAAACAAAAAAACAAAAACCAAAAAACAACCAACCCAAACCCCAAGCAAAGCAGCAACAACAAAAAAACCCCCACAACCCACAAAAAACCCCCAAAATTAACAAAACCAGAAGAGCTAGCAGTGTTGTACACAAGTTAGTAGATGTTGCTTTGCTTGGGAAAACCACACTAAAACAAGCTGCAGTGATTAAATAAGCTGTTTCTGATGTGTAGCTGGCTGTAGCAGGTTATTCAGCAAGCAACTGATTAGTAAAGAAACCCCACCAAATAAGCCAACTCCCTCTCCCAAATTAACAAATAAACCACAAACCCAATTTTGTTATCACAAATTAAAAGCTTTGGAAATATTTTCAGAATATGACCCAAATCTCCAGTTACTAAGTTTCCATTTGTGATCACACCATATCCCACCATTTTTCAAGCCACTATTTATTAATTACACAAATACAGTTTAAAGATTGTCCAAGAAATGTATTGATAGCAGTGCATAGTCTCCTGTGGTAGAAATGTGATAGAAATAATTTTTTGTTTATTTATTTCTTATTCATTTCACCTACTCAGTCCTTTCTACTACTGTGTCACAGGACTATACAAACAAACTCTCTTCTTCCTGAATTCTTCTGCAGAAAGCTACTGTACCTTTTCTTCGTTATGTTCCGCAATTTGCCATTTCATTTAAATTTGTGGCAAATATTTTAATCTCCTATGTATCTCCAGACTGCTTTCTATTTCTTTGACTTAAAATACAAAGAATTTTCTTTCTTCTGTTAAATATTTGAGTAAATATTGGTTTTAAGACTGCAGTATTGTCAGAGTAGCTTTCTTACATCTCTCTGTTACTCCCTCTTGGCATTTTCAATTATAAAAAAAGGTATTTTGTTTTAACGCTTACCACCTTATCCAGCTGCAGGTAAACTTTATTAGCTAAAGCCTTTATTTGTTTACATTGATAGCATGCTGCTTTCTGTTGAACTGAATGTAGAATCAGGTGTGTTTTCCTGTTGCATCATTTTTATGCCAGTACTGGAATTTGACTTGCCTAAGAGCTGTGTAACTGCACGGAGAGTCAGGCCGGATGCACCTGGAGTGAAATCGCTGCTGTGCCAACAACGAGTAGCGTTCCTAAAATGCTGAAGTGTGCGTTTCCTTATCTTATAATCACAGAATGGTTCGAGCTGGACGGGGCCTTAAAGACCACCTAGTTCCAAGCCCCCGGCCGTGGGCAGGGACACCTGTTGTGGGTAGCTAAGCTCGAGGAGCAGAGGTTGTGAGCTGCTGATCCTCCGCGCAGTGGGAGGGCAGCGAACATTCCCAGCTGAGACCGCCGTCCCCAGGTTCCACTTTTCTCCCGGGACGCTCCCGGCGGGACGGCGCGGGCAGGCAGCGCGGCCGGGAGCGGCACCTGGCGGCCGGCACCGCACACGGCCAGGGCCGGGAACCGGGAACGGGGAACCGGGAACGGGCGGGCAGGGCAGGAGAAGGCGAGCGGCCGCACCCGGAGCTCACATCCACACCGCCCCTGGAGCGCGAAAGGTCGTTTGGGAATGAGCGTCTGCAGCACAAAGAGAATTCCCAGGCTGGGGGCGCATCGCACCTGTTCCCACTTGCTTACTTAAAAACAAACACAAACAAACAAGGCTTCTCATTTTCTGGTGCGTGCTTGTACTAGGATTTATATTACACACGTTTGCAGCTAAAACATATATTTACAATTTCTCCCCTTGCTCACAAGTGGCCATACGTATAAGAGAGGGAGAAATGAAGGTTCTGGCACACAGGGCATGTGGTAATTCTCTTAAAGAACACAGCAGGATTTTTGCTTTAAAATAAGAAGTAATCTGGAGCAAACACACTAGCCCCACAGTTGCAGGGCAGCTGGATGAAGGCACAGCAGCAGTCCTGCAGGTACTGTTCAGGATATGAAACTATATAATTAGAGGAAAGTAACAGATATCTTTATGTTTCCAAACAAAGGTTCCCAGATTTCGTAAGTAACCCAAGCTCCTCGTCAAATAGCAGAAGTGAAAGTTTCTGTTTTAAGTAGGGACGGGAAAAAAAAAACCTCAACAGAAGGATTTGAGCAGTCTGCAGTGAGAGCTGGTGTTAAGACAGCACAGAAAGTACTGACGGGCTCTGCAGTCTCAGAAACAGCGCAAATAACATTTATGAGGTATGCTAGTTCCAGTATCAACATACATATGACAGAGGCTGGGGTTTAAGTCTGGGCTTTCACCCACAGCCTTTACCTTGCTCTCTTCACAAGTGCTCTGACTGCTCCAGCTGCACTTTGCTCTCACAGCTTCAGAGTACTCAGTCTTTAGATGCAGGAGCTCTGCTGCTCCACAGGGCACATGAGGGCTCACTGAATTTACTAAAATTTCTGCTAGAATGGAGAAGGACAGGAATGACTCATTTTCACAGCCCTGTATACATGAATGCTTCCTTCAAGTTGGGTAACACCCAACACCCACAGACTAAACGCTCATCTTTTTGTGAACACAAAAACATTTTCAGAAGGGAACTGGTTACTTGCCTCGTGTACAGCGTTCACACAAGCCTGGAGCCAATTTTTGCACACAGGTAAATGCAAAAGGTAGCCAAAGTGGTCCCCTTTCGGAAGGGAGTTGGACAGTGATAAAGCCCTGCCCTGACTGCAAGGAGAGATCACTGGTTCCTGTTTTGGAGAAAAAAAGGATGCACAGCAACCAGAATGTCTCTGTCCTCAGCCCTTCTGCCTACCTTTAACTTAGAGGTGCTCAGGCAGAGATTTCTCCTGTATTCTAGCAAAAAAAAAAAAAAAAAAAGAGAGAGAAAAAAGAAAATAAATAACAAGAGCAGTTTGATATTGAAAATGAGAAAGGTATTTATGTAGGCTAAATCCCAGCACTCTTGAAGAAATATCTCTTTTGTTTGCAGGGGAATAAAAAGAGTAAAGAGCCCTACTGCAGTGGAATAGAAAGCTTGGCAGTATCATATAGACAGCATTCATGATAGACTTCTATTTTACATTTTGAATGTAGCTTTTGCAGAAGTCATATATCTTAAGCCATAAACATGTTTTAGGATTAAAGAAGATATTATCTGATGTTATTACTCAGTAGACAGATAGATGTTGGACACAAGGTACTGTTAGCAGCAGCCACCCAATTTATTCTTTCTGTTTAATCAAATATTTTTGTGTCAGTTATCCTTTCCTCAGGATTGTTTCTGTACCTGGACTGCTGTTGAAGTTTTTAGATAGTTTAAGAGCCTGATTGCCAATGTAGCTCTTGATCTATTTCATTAATTAACCTAAATAAGACATTAATTGTTGCACAGAAATGTATGGGCCAATATTTAGTCCCCCAAATCTGTAATTTGCTGGGACTAATCTACTACGTTCAATGTAAAATGGAGTCAGACTGGGTGAGAGGGCAGAAAGGAACAGCACAGGAGGCAGGAAGGTCATTGGAAATCATTGAACCATGATCAAAGGAGTTGCATATTTCTATGTGTGCTCTGTGCAACACATGAGCCTTCCTGCAACTGCAGGGAGCAGTCAAAAACGTTTTACAGTGTAGTCTCAGGGTTTCTTTTAAATCAACAGCTTTTTTTGAGTTAAATGGAGGAAGGACTATATTGTGGTTATGACAAGGTCACAGCATGCTCAGTTCACTTCCTTCTTCCTGAAGTCAAGCAAGTAATTTAATTTCTTGAAAGAAAGAACCGTATTTCCTTTGGAAAACAGTCCTACGACCTGGTCATTACATACCTCTGTGTCCTCGTTCAAGGCTATTGCCACTGAGATCTGCAAACAGAGGTCTCAACCTGCTGAGCCAGCTCCTTTACAGCTCACCAGCTTCCACCCTCTGCCCTCCATCATGGTTTCTCTATTTATACAGCCCAGGCACCGGGACCGCTGGGCTTCTGGGCTACACGAGTGTCCGTGGCCTTCTAAGAAAATTGCCACTGTCCCAGTCAGTCTGTAAAATGAACGTATCAACAAGCAGTCCCCAGAGATGTCAAGGGATACACCACCTGTGTAAGAGCAAGCCTGATGCTTCAGTCTTTGTAAGATAGATGCATTACAGCTCAGAGGTTTTTTAGCTCAGGGTTTTAAATTACATTTCTAATTTCTGAGGAGAAGTCGAACGTGCAGCCTGAATTTGAGTCTCCTTTGGACTTCTACATCAAAGGGTCTTTCTCTCATGAACATGGTCCAAATTATCTGAAAAGGTTAACACCCATGAACAAAACAGGTCTCCACAGTCTAAAGGAGGGTTCTATTTGTTTGACATTCTCTGGCAGCTTTCTGCCCAGTGAATGGAGACACGATGAACAAAAATCTACATTAACTAGAGTGATTTTCCATGTCTTCTTCCCATGGCAACTGCCTAGCTTGCCTGGCCAAGAGCCAATGCCCACAGCTCACCCAACAGCCACCTACAAGTACAGCATCACTGACCACTGATTTTCAATCATTCTTTATCCTAAAGTAAACTCATTATTTCTCCTTATCTGCAGGTGTCTAATCTTCATTGTATGTAGGACCAAAGTCCTCTGAGCATTATGGCTGTGCTGCTGTGCAATGGCAGGCAGGAGGGGAGGAGAACAGCTCAACCAGCTCCTGAAAGGCTCACTGCTATGGTCCTGTTAAAGCCAATGTGTGCTTTTGTCAAAGAAGCAACTGTGGTTATTCTCAATGTAACAGTCTGCACCACCAATTATAATAAAAGTAAAATTTATTTGGTATAGAACAGAAAAATAGGGAGAACAAAATCACTTACAAAATAAATGTTAAGCAAAAAAAATTCACAGAACTAGACTAATATTTTATAAAAAGCTCAAACTTTAAGCATCTGATAAAAACATGTTACTTTCTGCTCAGCCTATGTTTTACATTTCTCTCTCTTGTGTGGCTTTGGAAGTCCAAATTTATATGTCTTCCTCTGCATGCATTAGTTTACACTAAAGAACATTTATCACAGACAAACTGTATTTCAAAATGGCAGCATACTGAAGGGCTACTCCCTTTCGTAAGACATGCGGTTTCCATTTTTCTCTTTTAGTCTGCATACCTACCTGCTGCATACTCACTCACTGAGACCATATACATGTGCCCTGCTTCTGGCTGAGTTACTCCAACACTCCCCTTTTTGCCAATGCTCCAGGTTTACATTTTAACTGAATGGTCCAGTCACATCCATCTTACAGGCTACAAGATCCCTGTTTTCTCCCGATGTACACGAAGAAGCATTCCATGAACTTAACTTAATGTGCTTCTGGATACCTTAGGTGAGAGATTCTCCTTATTTTCTGGGGAATACTGTTTGAAAGATTAAAGTTCATACAATATATGTTACACAGAGTTAATGTACCGCCATAATAAGTTGTTTGCACCTGGCTGTGAGACAGGGTATTCACACTATCGTGATGTGGTACTACATACATGCACATTTTACACTGTAATTTTTACTCTAGAATTGGTAACAACATTCAGCCAATTGTTTTTAATTTCTCAGACCAATCTTCTCTTTTCCAGCCTCCTGTGTCTGAGGGGCCCTCTCTAGGTCTCTCAACATTTGACATTCTGCTTCAAATAATCTCAGTTTGATCATTCAATTTCATTCTTTGCTTCCAAGGCAAAAAGTACCCTTTCTATTTCCATACATCTGCACAGAAAATTGTTGTTACAATATATGTAAAGCATGATAGCAGTTTAGTTCCTTCATTCTCTGTTCCAAGGCAGATCTACTTCTATAAGAGTCATGTAAACAGTTGTTGCTGGAAGGAGTAACTACTGTCCAGTTTTTTAAGTGGCAATTTAAGGAACTTCTTTAACAATTCAGTCTTGCAGAAAAAAAAAATAATTCTTATGATTCTTTTAGTGTTGGGAAATGCTGGCTTCTAAACAAGAACTTTCCGACCTTATTTTTTTCATTTACAGAAATATATGCTTCCTGAATCACAAGCTTCATTTCCTTTAACAACTTGAATATTAATCACTGTGACCTCTTCTCCCACTGGTTGGTGCAGAAACATAACATGCTTTTCTTCCAAAAATATAGAGGAGAAATCATTTTCACATGGTATAAAAGTTATTCTCATTTTATTTACTGAGTTGAATTAAACAAAAATGAACATCTGTGGCCATTGTAACACAATATGAGTCTTAGTGATAATGTAACAGGATAGTTTGAGGTGTGAAGGTTTATAATGCAGTGCCATTGAAACAAACCCAGCAAATCTTACATGCAAGCAGTGAATTAAATTTAGTCCTGTAACAACCTATGCAACCACACTGAAGTCAGCTGGGCTGTGTGGACAGCAGCCTCAGACACTGGTTTTGCGAAAGAGTTAAACTTTCAGAGCAATACCAACAACTGATTGTGAAGCTAATCAGTGCCCACATAGACCTCACCTACACACTGAGCTCCACCTGAAGTGAGACGACTGGGCATGTAACAGCAGTGCTTGGCTCAAACACTGTAGAACGCTACTGTTGGCACCATTTCTGTCAGGACTTGGAAGAGCAACGTCTGTTCATTTTTCTAGTGAGACACAGAAAAGTTGACTAAAAAAGTCGTAAGGCACCATTGATTCAATCTGTTTCGTATTATTCTTTTTTAACACTTCATAGTGAAATAAATATTTTAATACCGATCATATCGTAAATAGCTACTGATATATGAAGCAATATATTGAATGATAAAATGCTGCATTGTTCTGGAATATATCTAGGGACATCTATAGCATAAGATATAAATAGAAAAGTTGTTGTTAGGCGAACAGAAATGCCTCTTTCTGCAGTGTTAAGCTATTTTACATGTATGCCAGACATTCATTCTGAAGAGATTTCTAGAGTAAAAAGAATCGCTAAAACCTAGGCAGCTCAGGTTTCTTGGCTTGTTAACTGAGGGCCTTTTACATACACATTTTAAAGTGAAACTGAAGTTGGTTTTCCAAGCCTTTGGTAGTGGTCCAGGTTTCTGGTCAGAAAACCTTGCTGAAAGATCAAATATAATATATTTGAATGATACAGAGAGTTGGCAGAACAATGGGCAGCATTTTCATTGACTTATCAAAATAAAACAGTCATGTTGGAAGCAGATAAGTTTCAAAAAAGGTACAGTTTCTGGAGGGTTGAGGGGTTTTTTTGGCTGCATAGCTATTTGGGTATTAATAAAGATTTGGCAGGTCAAGATATTAAAAATACTGTATTCTTAAATTCAAAATGTTATCCCTTAGAAAGTTTTAAGTGCTTCAGTTTAAAAATGTGAATACAATAATTTATCTTTTAAGTTATTATCCTAAAAATCTTATTTGGACTTCTATTCACATAATAATATCCCAAAGAAACAGGCACTTTGTTTAAGGGACATTCATAAAATACATATACAAATTCAATATTGCGCTAGGTTTGATCCCAAGGTGCACCTGTCACATGGAGGTCCCACCAGTATCTGTTTGAGAAACTCTTACAGCCACGATCCTGCAATTAGATGTAGATACATCCCTGCGCCTGCGCATTTAATTGCAGGTTCAGGACCATAAACAGTAACTTAAAATAGGTCATTAGATATAAAAATGTAAAAAACAGGTACATAATCTATCACAGCTAACAAGATTTTGTAAACAAACACTGGAAAGAACAAATTAAATTTGATCTGGCCAAATCCAACTCTGCCTCATGCCCTTCAATGTGTCTGGCCAGGCTGTCAGGCAGAAAGGGGATCTGCCCCTCCACGCTCACAAACAGAGCAAAAAGCCCTATGCATAGACAATGCAGTGGGGTCCAGACTCTCTGGCTAAATTCTCTAGGTTTTCAAGGACTGACCTCATTCTAGCTGCAGAATGTACTTAGGATCACATCTCCCATGCCAGAGAAACATTTTCTTAACCTGCATGACTAGTTTTTATGGGTTTTGGGTTTTCTTGAGCAACACCCAGGGAAGCATGGCTGCTGACACAGGCTTGGTAGAGATCCCAAGGAGCACTTTGAAGAAGCATACTGAGGCTTAGGAGAAATTTTTCAGAGCTAACCTTTGGAGGTCCAATTAACAAAGAGCAATATGTCATTCAGCAATATTTCAAATCCAGAATTATAATCTTCCCCTAATTTCCAAAGGCATTTTATATGTGTTTAGATCCACTTGTAAAATTCAGTCGTACAATGAACTCTTCCTCATATACAAAATACAAAAGCCATTAAACATATTAACCACTTGTCACAATGTTAGAATACTTCGCTCTCTCTTCTATTAATGTAAGCATTGCAGCTTTCTGTGGAGAATCCTCTCAACAAAGTTTAAAAGTACAGGCTTCATGGCAAACTCAGAAGACCATATCTTCCCATTTCTCTTGAACCGGTGGAGACAGCAAATTTTGGATGCTTCCACTTGAATGCACAAACCCCAGGTTCCCTTCACTACACCAAAGGGCTTTCACATTTTTGACCTCAGCTGCTCTGCCGTAATGCAAGCCAAACACAACCTCTCTGAGACTTGTGACCTAAGCCCCAGGAAGCTTCTTAAGTCAAAACCCACCATTTAATTGTACCAAAGAAACAACTGGAAAGCAGTCTGTGGGGTGCTGGTGTTAGTGATGCTGGATGAAGGAGGACTACTTTCTGAGGACTCTTTGCATGCAGCATCAGGCAGAGGGTATTACAGTAATCCAGGGCACGGATGGCTCTGGTTTGGTCCACATCAGAGTAGGAAAGAATTCGGCCACTGGAAGCATAACACTATTGAAAAACTAGGAAAGAGGGATTAAAAAAACCCCATTAGATATATATATTTTATGCTGATGAATTCTTCACTTGTGTTTTTCTTTGGAAGATTCTCTACAGATGAAAACAAGGCCAGATACACTTCATTCTTGAGGCAAGATGTGCTTCATATTGTTTAAGATTTCCTTGGCTAAGCTGAAGTGAAAAAGTTAAGGATGAACTCTTGGTCACCATGTAGTAGGTCTATGGCCTGCAGAAGCAGATGGGCCAAGTTAGGCATGCAAAGAAGGATCCAAGGGACTCTTGGTTACACGTTTTTCCCCAGCAACTGTTTTTCTAAACATAAAATACTTTATGATTCAAATAATACAGCCACTGTACCCAAAGTAAATGAAACAGCTTTGTTTAAGCTCTATCAAATTCAAAGCCAGACCTCCCATGGAGCTCTCCAGGGGCCAGGGTTGGACACAGTGAGCATGGTGCACGTATGTTGTGTATGGTCCACAAAACGCCTGCAGTATAAGCAAATAAAATTCATAGCTTTGAGCAACTATAGTTCCTAAGCCGCATCTATTACTTCTGTAATAGAGGCTGAAGTTTGTTCCAGCTGACAAGCCAAAAGTGGAAATAAATCAAGACAGGCAACTTTCCAATGATGTGGACAGGAGAGCTGACTTGAAGGAAACTTGAAAACAGATGTTGCCCAAAGATGGGCCAGAACCCATTTCACCTTGGTATAGGTGGGAGCGGGGGTGCACCTCTTTCTTTTCGGACAGAGCCACCTAAAAGAGAAAAAGGTTTTTCTGTGTTACTCCTCCTGGAATACTCCTTCTTTTGAAATGGGAGTTTACATCCAAGCAATTAATTCAGTAACTGGTGAAGACATACTACTTTCCTTGCCTGGCCATTTAAAAAATAAAAAATTTCTTTGTAGAGTTTCTAGTTAGTTTATTAAACAACATCAGAACTTTAAACACTGTAAAATGAAGTTTTTAACTAATGTTATCCCCAAATGCCTGTAAAGTATTTCACATGTATTTCAGTCCTTTTTCTCCTTCCTAAAACAGATTGATAGTTTTTGCTAGCTTTACTAATTTATGCAAACACATATCTTCTCAGTGCTACTTGCAACACATGCAAATTTCAATGAAAAGTGGCAAGCTCTAAACACAGTAACATTTCAAAGTTCTTAATGTTTTTCCCTATATGAAGATTTTCATCACAAACTCATGTAAGAACACACAAAAAAAATGCATATGTTACTTTGCCTCTCTTTGTGGAGTAATACAAATGGGATGAAAGTTTAACAGGGCATAGTGAAGGGTCAGAGACTAAGAGGAATTTCCACTTCAACCCAAAACCTCATCATTTGGAAACAGGAGAGAAACATCTGAGTGTACAGACAATTACAGGATAACTATGAGCCACCAGTGTCACTTGTTGCAAAAGAAGTAAATTGATCCTTGGGTGTATCAGGCAAAATACCACTAATGAAGACAGGAAACATTTGTGCTGCTGTAGAAGACATGTTTGAAACCTGAACTGGAACAGCATGTCATTCTGATTGGAAAAGACAAAATCAAACTGAAATGTATACATAAGCAGCCCTGATTGAAAGCAGAGTATAGTACATCCAGATTTAATCAGCCCAGCAAAACAAAAACTGAGAGGAGGAGATGACTGTTGTCTTGAAAAATACTAGGGGTTTAACACACAAGAAGGGCTGAAAACTAAACTCAGAGATGATGCTGACACAAGAATAAATGAGTTGTGCATGAATTTAGATAGGAAATGAGAAGGAAGTCCTAGGGGATTTTGTGGTTCTGGCTGCCTATAATGGCAGGGCTGGTCGCTTACAGTACATGTTTCAACTTAGAACACAAACAATTCCCCCCTCAAATACAAGTTTAAGAGGGTTTGTGCCTGCAAACCTGCATTTAGCTTTTCTTGTGTGGTGAGCAAGGGTGGCCAGACTGTTAGTCTGAGAAGTCTTGAAACCTCAGAATCCAGTCTCTTCCCCATCCACATTGTTTTTAGGACAGTACATTGAAATTCCAACAGCAGAGATGAAATAAACTTACCTCTACTTTCATTTCTTGCTAGTTTACTGGGATAACTTCTGTTCATGGGTACATATGGCTCTGGAGGTGGCAAATCGGATAGAGGATGAAAAGAAAATCTGCTTTCCCATTCATCTGAAAAAAATCCCATGCAATTTACTCATTAGTTTTCTGACACAGCTTAGGAAAGTAAATTGACATTAACATCACGTTTAATGCATGTTTTATATTGCAAAATGCTTACATAACTGAGTTTTGAACCAGCATTCTGTTAGCAAGTCAGAGAAGACGATACTTTAGGTTTGAGAATAAAAATTCTTATTAACTGTAACTGATCACTTAGCCAGTTTAATGCAAAATCACAGATCAGGAAAATTGCCATAATTCTACTTATAAGTGAAATGAGTCTTACGCTCCCATCCATGTATAATACATCTGTTTTTTTAACACACACAGAAACACATACATACATATATTTGTGCTACCAGAACTGCATAGTGTCTTCTACTTCAGAACAGTATTTTGTTGCTGGTGTAAAATTTCTCATACTCATATGTCATAGACAGAGCTCAAAAGCATCTCCTATAAGCAGTGTTTTTTCTTTCTTAATAATTATACTGGAAAAAGAAAATTTGGGGCCATTTTGATAAAATTTATGAGAGAATCCTGTATGTAACTAGTGTAAAATACAAGAAAATACTGCAGTTGCAATTATATCTCTTTAGACTACATGGGCCCTCTTCCTGTAGTTCCTGAGTCTATAGGATTCTAAGGAATAAAGCAAGCTGACAAGTTTCTTCATTGAAATAATAGAAAATGTTCAAAGAACTCTGTTCTGAATTTGAAGGGCTAAGGAAGAAAGTGTGTGCTGTCTTAAACTTTGTAACTTCACTTGTTTGCTTCAGGACTTTGTAACCACAACTTTCTTGTAATATTGTTATATTTTATTGCATAATATAATGAACAGCTGAGTAAGTTTCACCTGGCATTAGTACATGTGGTTATTTGCTGGGATCCAGTTTTTCTGTCTACTCCCAATGGTTGCAATCAGAAATCAGTGTGCAAAGGCGCTGTAGGTTCTGAACCCTGCAAATGACTTGTGTAGGAAAAAATGCATTTGTGACCCACCTGCCTTATCTGATGTGTGATGATGTTTCAAAAGCATGAGTTACAGTTTTATTTTTTGTTTGCTTTTTCTAACCTTAAAAATGTCAGAAATACTAATTTTGTCCTCCTGTAATTAGCTGACGGATTTATCTGTTCTATGCAAATAGAAAACAATTAAAAAGAAAAGCATGATGAATCTTTAAAACACAGCAGTCTTGGACCTCATCTTTTCAATAAACACTAGCAGAAATAGATACTTGACATTTTCGGCAACATTCTGACAATCTCTTCCCTCATCTGCTTTTCAGCTTTCAGCTTTGAGTAATCTAACTTGTTCTGACATCCAAAATGTCAGTGTAGCTATGGTTTGAACTCATAGTAGAGTTGAAACAATCCCCTTCTTTTTTTTCAGGGTATTTTTGAAAGGGTTATTTTGGAGACTGTACTGATGACTTTGCACTTCTGCTCTATATATGGCATATTTACTCGATTCTTACTTGGCAGGGTTGATTGAGACCCCAGTAATACTTCTGTTGGTCAGAAGTCAAAGGTCAGCACTAGAAACAAAGTCTCTATCCCAAACCTTTTTTGACATATTAAGGCCAAAACAGTACACTGTTTCTATCAAAGGCAAACAACTGGGAGGATGGCTTACCATCACCTGGATCCTGGAAGCCATTTCTGACAGCTGATGAAGGTGGAGGTGGCGGTGCTGCCGAGCCCGGCCGGTCGGGGGGAAGCGGAGGTCGGGGCCCACCTCTCGGGCTGTCCAGCCCTGCCCGGGAAGGCAGCTGGGGAGCAGCAGGCAAAGCCCTTGAAGTGCTTCCATTCCTGCTTATGGGAGGAGGTGGTGGGAGGGGGCCTAGAGCAAGGTAAGAGGCAAGCACACAAATGCTGTTAGCACCAGGGGTTATTCTGCCCCTGGCAAGCCACTGCCTGCATCCCAAGGCCTCCCACTAAAAAAACAGAGAGGAAGGGCTGTCTTAGGGCCCTTGGCCCCAAGGGGTAATGGCCCTCATCACCCAGTTCCCTGCTCTCCAGGGCTCCCTAGGGAGTTAGGGCTGATTTGAAGAGTACAGCTCAGGGGAGCAGGGTATATCTAACCATTAATATACCACAGGGTCCACATTCCCATTATGCTCAGCTACAGAGGCCTCTGTAGAAATGCTGGTCTGCAAAGCTACTTTTAAAGCACTCTAACTTAACGGTGGCCACAACAAGAAGTTACAGCTGGAATTCAGGGTGCTGTGGAGGTCCAAACCATAACCCATTTCCTTTCTATGTACCATTGCAAGGCAAGAGGACATGTAGAAGACATCTGCTACTCCTGGAGGCTCTTTGTTCATAGGGGTGGTCCCCTCTGAGTGTCACAGCCTGGGTCTGTGGTGGCACACAGGGGAGTTCAGCTCAGGAATGGCAGCATTAAGCTGCATCACGTCAGCTCACTCATTTATAAACAAATGAGCTGCATGACAGATTTTTTAGTAGTTGGAGCATATCCATCTACCTTTAAACTCGAAGCAGACCTCACACATAGACTGCCATTTCCAGTGTTTGTGTATCTGAGTAACTGGCATAGTGACATGACAGGTCAAATACAAAAGCACAGCCCACGTAATACAGGACCAGGGCTGTCCTGAGGGCAGGGGAAGGGTACTTCTATAGGAAAATAAATAAAGACAAGAAAGCTGCTGCTGCCAGGGGGAGAGGTACCCATGGTTAGGACACATGGAGGTGAAGCAGAGGGTGTGGAGGGCTATGCATGTTCAAAGTCTTGTTACCTCTATTTAGCACAGTTGGGCAACAGACAATTATGTTCATTTTTATGGAATGCTTCCCTGTCCTGATGAAACCTATCTACAGACATGCATTTTGAAAAAGAGCAACAGATACTATCTCTCAGAAAGAAGCCTTGAAACATCTTTCAAGAAACATGCTGTACTTTGTGGATTTCCCCCCCCCTTCTTATTTTACATATTACTCAAGTTTGCCTTCAGGGAATGGCTTCTAAGAATGAGAAGCATTTAGCAATTTTCAAAATAGTTTTGCTTGCTCTCTCTCTAAACCAAGCTAAACTCCATAATCTGTATTGAACTACTGCAAAATAGTTGTATTTATGTTTATACATCATTGCTACAACTTCCTTCTACTTATTAAGCCAGCAGAAAGGTAGCCTAGGCTTCCTAAAACCATCTGCTTCAGAAAAGAGCCATCCAGGAAAGCACCAGTGGAAGCTGAGGCCATCATGGAACAAGCTCTTGGAATTGCAAACTTTCTCTGCAACTTTCCATCCTCACAGTCAATTGTGTCAGGACTTCTCTGATTTATTTACTGCAGGCTACACTAGCATTGTGCCATTCTTTGGGCTGGCAACCAGCTCCACAAAGCATGGTTTCGGGGTCAGTATTTTCTGTAGCTGCACAGCTGCGGTAGGTGCTGTGCTACTGCAGATCCAGGCTGGTTCAAGGAGCTGGAAAGCAGCACAGATGGCTGTTACTAGTGGGGGCTTTCATGACATTCATTTCTATCATCTAGGACTGGGTAGGTTTGAGATGATTTCAAAATTCTATTCCAAAGCATGAAATGAAAGGCAACTCTGCTGAGCTTCCCAGCATTATCTTCTGGACGATGCTTTTCTCCTCATGATGTTTCAGGGCCTGGCTGTGACTAAATTCTCTCATCTCAAAAGGGAGAAACATCAGGTATTACAGAGCTGAGCTATGATGTGCAATTCTTAAAAGTTATGAACAATAGTCATCACAGAGGACAAAGTATATTGAGAAATAAAGGAGATAATTCTACTTTCAAATTTGATATCTACATATGGTAAGTAACAATTTATTCACACTGAAACAACTGCTATTATATTTAACAACTGTTGGCTAGGTCTTTTATTAAAATAATTTGTATTTGGCTATGTTTGTGCCTCCTAGCACGTAGAAGGCCAGGTTCCACAAACCTCCATTCATAAGAGTGCCACCATTAACTCACGCTGGTTGACTCAGGAAGGCAAATGCTGTCACCCACCAGAAGCCAGGTAAAACAGCTTCCCTGCATCAAAAAACCTAGTGGGGAAATCCCATTGGCAACCCTTTTCAATTACAGTAATTATAACGAAAGTTACCAAGATCTGCAAAAGTACACGTGAGCGTGCTGGTGATGCACTGTGACTTTCCTTAAGCCATCGTGATGCCCATAAACCCTCGCTTGCAACTGCAGAATCCCTAGTGCCATCCTGGGATGTGTTTGTCACCCATGTGAAGCCGGTGCGTGCATGGGCAAAGGTCCCACCTGTTCCTCCCTACCTGAGCGGCCGGGCGGGTCCCTGACGGGCGGCGGTGGCCTCTCGCTGGGCGGCGGGGGCAGCGGTCCGGAGCGGCCCCCGCCGGGCGCCGGGCACGACCCCAGCGAGATGTTCCTCTGCGGCAGCCGCGGCATCTCGTCGCCGCCGGAGGGGGCGGGCGGGACGGGGGGCGGCCCCGGCCGGCTGGGGGCGGCGGCGGGGGCGCAGGGGCGCCGAGGGCGGGCCGGGGGCGGCAGGCACGGGCGGCTTGCTGTTCTGTGGCGGCGGCGGGGGCAGCGGCCCCTCCCGGACGGCGGTCGGCCGGTGCCCGGCGGGGAGGCGGCGGCGGCGGCTTGTCCTCCGCCGGCCGGCCCGGGGTGGGCGGCAGCGGCGGCCGGCCCGGAAGGGGGCGTCGCCCCGGGTCCGGGCTGCCGGAGCGGCCCGGCCGACCCCGCGCCCCGGCTGCCCGGGAACGGCGGGGGCGAGGGCCCCAGGCTGGGCTGCCGGGTCACGCCCGGCACCGGCGGCGACCCCCGGTTGTGCAGGCTGGAGGCGATGGGCCGGGGCGTGCTGGGCACCGGCGGCGGCGCCGCCTCGGGCTTGGAGCCGGCGTCGGGTCTGGGCGGCGGCAGGCGGCTCCTCTGCGGGTCGGGGGCGGCGGTCCTTGGCCCCGACGGCGGCCCCGGGAAGCGCGGCGGGCCGCTCGGCGGCGAGAACGGCTTGGCGGCGGCGGCGGAGCGGCCTCCGGGAGGCAGGGCGGGCGGGCGGCCTCCCCCGGGGTCTGCGGACACAGGACAGGGGCATGAGCGCCGTCGGAGCGGCACTGGGGAACCACTCCAATAGCAGGTTACAGCCCGATATTGCTTATGAGGGACGACTAAAGTGTCTGGAAAGTAATACAAGTGATGCAGGCATCACAGCAAGCAATGACACAGGGAGGGAAGACATGGTAAAGAACAAGTATTGGATACCATCAACCTGAGAACAAAGAAACGTTAGCTTTTAAATTATATTTAACAACAACAGTCCGGCAAAAGACTCTTTTCAGCCCTTCCTAGTAGCTGTTTTCTAAGGATGTAGTTGTGCACATCAGGAAGATGGCAGCAGGCCCTGCAGTTGAAGAAGTACTGTTCTGTGATGCCAGGAACTTTTGTGTTAATACAAGGTCCCAAAATAAACTGTGACACAATAGAAAATACCAGCTCCAAGAGCCTGTTTTGTATGTGTGCTGAAAAATTATGTTAGGCTATAAAATATGTAATGTTCGTCACACTCTACAATGTCCATTGCACCGTCCTTCTTCAACAAGCATGAAATCCTCTGTCCTTAAACTTACAAAACTCACTGGCCCCAGATGTCCTTTTCAAGGGGCATGAGGCTCTGGGCAGCTGTTCTGTCAGTCAGAAGTACAGTGCTTGCCCCAGACAAGCCTCCAACTGCAGTGCGTGTACCAGCCAGCTGGGATGCCTCCTGCGCTCCCTAAGTGGCAAATGACGCTGTTGTGGAGCTGATGCAGATGTACTTTCTGTTTGGAAAATAGATCCTTTTTCCTGGTGCACAAGAAAGAATTAGCCTGGATCCTCCTATGTTCCCCTCCAGTTCTGCACACCAACAGCTGAGGCAGGACCTGGCATCTGCCTGACTGTACTTTGCAAGCAGCAATTCAGCACTGCCAAGATCTTTAGTCTTCATCAATAACTAAGAGGATAGGTGGAAAGGGAGTCCCACCTCTCCCTCATAAAACCTAATAGTAAGAATAAAACAAGACTCGAGCTGAAAATTACATTTTCTAAGAGTCTAAGGTATTTGATGGCTTTTTCAATCCCAGCAGGTAATATATTGCTGTGCTATGAAGGTTTTAAGCAATGTAATTTATTTTTTCGCACTGGAACTGCAAGGTCTCTTACCAGCATCTCGACTTGCAGCAGATCTGAGCTTTGGCATTCCTGCTTGAAAAAGGCCTCCAAGGCCAGGTGGTCCACCACCACCAAAACCGCCACCGCTGCCACCACCAAAACCCCCGCCACTGCCGCCACCACCTCCTCCAAAGCCACCGCTGCCACCTCCACCAGGTCCTTTGGGTTCTGTTGGAAAAAAAAAATCCTCCATGTTAGTGAAGCAAGACTAATCCTGAAAAGTTATCTCTTCCATTAGAGCAATGCTTGTAGCTGGGGAAAAAATGGATGAGCTTTCAAGATACACAGGGTTGGATCATCACAGCTACCATCACCATCACTATTGCACTGTGGCAGAGGTGGTGTGATAACCATAGCCGCTGTGTTTTATTAAGCCATCACTTTCCTTAGTCTGCTCTGGACTAAAAAGCAGATAAAATCACTATGGAGAATTTGGAAATGAGCATGGATGGGACCTCTAGAATATCATGTTGTCTTTGTTATCATCTTAGTAGCTTCCTTCTGTTTCTTTGTACTTCTGTTCTCTTATCCTTGCCCTCCACTTCTCCATAAGCAGAAACAAGGCAATCTCATGGAAAATAAGAAAGGAAAGAGGAAGACATAGGGTCCTTCCTCTTGAAGGTGTGTCTGGTGATCGCTTCTGGGAACACATCTCTCATTATTGATGATGTTGCAACATATCTACTTATCTAAACAAAGCTTAGCAGGGAAAGAGATCCCATTTCTGATTACTTTTCTGTAGATTCAGAAATGCAGTGACAGGATCATTAGCTGTTAATGTTTCCAATAGGCAGGAATTATTTTATCAGCCCCCTCACTTTCTCTCCTGTTTCTCTTAAATGTCAGTATTTCTGCTGTGACAACACTGAGTTGCTAAAAGTAAAATCAAAGTATTTCCTCAACCACCCATACAGAGAAGTGCCCTATTCAGAGCGTCACCGCCAAATGAGCAGGCCCACAGGCTGGGATATCTGTGGAGATCAGCTCTCAGACGATGGGCTACATGGATGAAGATCAATGGCTTCATCTCTTCAAATCTTGATTTCCACAACTTTGGGTTGGCAATAATTTCACTGACTTTATGGTAATTAAAACTTGTGGATGAAAAGCACTTCTAAAAACCCTCCCAAGGAAACAGGAGGAAGAGTGTGTCCATGGAGGCACGTTTCACATTATCCTTCTCAAGCACGTCAGCTCAGTTTGGCTCTGACTCACATAGGGTGTGAACCTCTGGAGAAATGCTGCTACTATGATTTAGTCTTTCATCATGATTTGTTAATTCATGTAAACAAGATAATAGGCTGCATAATTTTTATCTTACTGTTTATCCCCTCCTTTAATCCCCTCCAGCTCACTACAATAGCTAGAATATGTAACTTCGCATTCAGAGGTAATAAGTGTTTAAAAACTGTACCTGGCTGATTGCAGGACTGGGTTTTTTTTTTTAATTATTTTTATTTGGTCCCACTCCTCTGGGCATTTCCTGCTTTCCTCATCATCTTCCTAACACAGTGCAAGCCTTTAACTGCATGGCCAAACCTAGAGTGAGGTGTACCACATTTGCTAATCAGTCTGTAGAAGTGTCTTCTCTCCTTAGGCAATAAATCCTGTTCCTCTCTCAGAGCAGGACTGTGTTCCCCACACTTCTCCTGTTTCTGTTATGTCTTCCCAATACTTTTGCTACATGGGCTTTTCCAGCCTCCTCTCAGCACTGACCAAGGTGTTCTGTGAGACACAGCAGCAGCATAGATGGATGGAGACCTTATTTCCATTCAAGTAAGTGGAGCCACTGCCTTGTGCCAGAGTACTGCTGGGCAGGCTGGGCAACAGGGCTCAGCCAAAAAGATAATACACCTGAGTCACTCCAGGAATGGTAAAACTGTGTGCAGCAGTGACACACAGGTGGAGCTGTGGCCTGTGGCTCTGGTTCTGCTTTAAGTGGTACTGGGGCCATTAACGAGCCAATGGTGTCATGCCAGACATGCACTTATTCTTATATTGTTTATGCAAAAGTGAAGTCTGACATTCCAGTTTATTCTCTGTGCTCTCCTCAGTCCTGATGGGGGTTTTGTTTGCCTGATCTGCTGCAGCTCCTCAGCAGAACTCCTAGTAGGGCTTGTATAGTTTTCCGATATAAGCAAACAAGAAAATAAACTGCTGTATGAGGATAAGCGAACAAATTAACATTCACATTTCATAAGCAGTACTTGATTTCTCAGCTGACTATTCATCCATGATGAACAGAATTTTCTTCTATGCATGCCAACTACTGGCACTTTCTTTTACCTGCTTCTCTCATAGCAGTTCATCTGATGATAATTTTCTGCATTCAGATATGTAAAGCCATTCACACCTATAGATACTGAAACATATAGAATCATACTTACTGTCTAGAATTGGGGCACTTCTGTCATTAGTAACAGTCTTCTTGAGCTTTTTTCCTTTGGTAATATCAGATAACAGAGCATTTCGTCCTGCTTGTTCTGACCTGCTTAGGGATGGCTTTTCAGTGTTTGCCTGCAAAATAAATGAGAAGGCAAAATAAACCTCAACTTCTAGATGAAAGTTCTGCTCAAATATGGCAGTTACTTGAGACTCCAGTTTCAGTTTGGACCGCACTGGAGTGAGTAGCACACCATGTCTATTTTTGTGAATGATGTTAAAGGTAGTTGGCCCCAAACACTGCTACTATTCTAACCCACACTAATCACCAGAAACTGAATGCTTCCATGTGAATTCACATTCTTTAAACTCAAGATTCAGAATTTCTGATTTTTTAAAGCCAAGGCATATCTATGACAAATTACATACATAATCTGATTACACAAGAAGATGGGCATTCTTGAAAGTTGTTGTGAAATACAAATTCTAGATAAATCAGAAGGAAGATGGACCTTTATCTACTATTTTAGTTTTGATAGAAATATTTCAAAATGGCAATTGCCACTTTAATATATAGACCTCTTTGTCTAAACCAAATGAAAGCTTTAGATGCATGAGGTTTGTCTCAATGGTCCTCTCTTTTCAGTTTATGGTTTTGTTAACAGTTTTTCAAGGAAGAACGAAAAAACCTCAAGCCATACACATACATGCCCATATATATGCCTCTCATTGGAAACAGTGGTTTCTGAAAATCTTTCTGACTTATCAGATCAGTGTTACAGAGATTTCCTCAAAGATGGAGAGAGTTTCCATGGAGGGACCAAGCACAGAGTGCATACTTGTGGTGGAAAACGAGGGAAAGACTCTTCAGAGGCACAGCCCACTCTATCTGTATAACCAGCTAGGGGTTTGCTCTGAAAATATCTGAGTAGTTTAAAATGGCATTTCAAGAAGCCCTTTCCTTCTTGTCAGTGAGATGACTGACTGTTGGGAGGGCAAACACAGCACAAGATCTACTTCAGTTTAGGCTTAAAATTAAATCAGGTCCAATGTAGTTTCACCCACTGTGTCAGCAGTGGATCCTGTGCTCTGATACCACAGGCTGGCTGAGGGAGCTGTGCTAGCTGAGAACTATCCTTACTGAATTTAAACAATAGGACTGGTTTTTTTCCAGCTCAGGTCACGTAAGTACTAGAGGAGAAGATGGGAGTACATGTCTGGAGAAAGTCAAGGGGATACCAAGACTTCCATTTCCCTGACTTAGACAAGCTGTTGTCTCTCCACCAGATCAAAGCACCAGTGTGGGGGGGAAAGAAGGATGGAGAATCAGAGTAGATGATGACATCCATATGAGCACTGGAAAGGAGTGGAAGTGATGGACTTTCTCATAGGATCAATAAACAACCAAAACCAAAACGTTGGAAAGCTTTCCCCAAATGTCAGTGCATACCCTCATCCACACCTCCGTATCTCTGGACATCCTATTCAAGTGTGACATGCAGCAGTAGAGAACAGTGCATATGGTACATTTACCTCCTGCAAAACTTACCAAGGCCAGTGTTGGGGGTGGAGGGGGAGCGGGAGGGGGAGGCACAGGCATGGTGGAAGGCTGAGCTCTGTCTGCTCTTGCTACGAAACCTGCACAGCAAAACACAAACACACAAGGCTCAGAGATTAACACATCTTAATAAATAAAGTTCTACTCACCTAAAAAACATCCTTGGAGCTAACAGGTTTATCTTCTACATTTTCTAAGTCTAAATAATATATAAAAAGCACCTCATATTTAATTGTATGGAAACCAGCTGCATCTTTAAAGAGGGGCTCCCTACATAATCCCCATTGACATATAAACTCACAGACACATCCAGTTTTGCACACTTACACAATCCATGCAATGCAAAAAATGCAGAAACAAAATTGTACTATTTTAATCCAACAATCTTCTTCCATTGGAAGTGCTTCAGGATAGTTCCATAGCTACACCATCAACTCTTGCTTCAAGAAGATATCATACTTTGAAGATCGTACTCAGAAAGTCAGATGCTGACCTGTTAAATCCCTTCAGCTGCTAAAAGATTCACACATGTGCTGTTATGGGTAGGGTGGAACAGCAGAGCTCTAGGACAGACTCATGCTTCTTCCTTTCTCCCTGCTCCCTCGGAAGATTCCAGGCTCCATCATCACGTCTGAATGCACCTTCCTCCTCCTCAGAGGTAGCACACAGAGTCATGCTATGTGCATTTTCCCTGAGGAGGAAGAGCAAGCAGGCAGCCCAGCCTCTCAGCTGCAGGCTGCTGCAGAGGAAAAGCCTGGCTGCTAAAGCTCAGCCTTTCACAATGTTCCCTACTGGAGACCAGGCTCCCACTTTTCAACACTCCAACCAGAACTTTCAACCTAAGACAATCCTAGGAGGGTCACATCTGGGATGTAGAACTTCACTGCAAAAAAAAAAAAAAATGAAATAACAGAAAAAAGAAAAGCCAAGTGTCAAAGACTATTTTTTTAAGTCACGAGGGCTTTTTGTGGCGTTTTGGCACCCAGCTTACTGGAACTGTGCCTGTTGAGGCTTTGAGGCTTTTCTAATGGTGCTGTGGCATTTCAGCATGTGGTTTACTCTTTCACCTGAGCTTTCACCTTCTGCTGGCCCATGCACCTGAGCCAGCTTCAGGAACAATGATTTGCCACCATTTCTATATTGTTTGCATGCAGCAGGTAAACACAGTGGGAACAGGAATACAGGTTATTCTCCATACACTCCCAGGCAGATGGCTGAAGTCCCCAGGGCAGTTATTTACAAGAATACACAGCTTTTGCCCTTTTAAGTAACTTACATGTTTTGTGATGAAATCAAGGGGAAGTGTAACAGCATAGTATCTGTCAAATCAACATCATGCTAGGTACAGTACCCTTTACAGTTTAAATGAACATTAGGAAAAAGTGCTGAATGAAACTAAATGGCATTTGCAGTGAGGGCTTGAGGTGAGTCATGACCTACAATGTCTCTCATTGCTCCAACATGATCTATGACATTTATGACAGAAAAAAAATGGTACAGAAAGTACAGATTTATCTCATCAGATGTTCATGCTCCAAAAGAATTAGAATACAGCTATAAACTTTCCCTCCTCCCCCAAAAAAAAAATAAATTGCTGACCTACCTTCCTCAGAAGAAAGCTTTTCTAAAATAAGACTTTAATAGATTTTGTGTAAAATATTTAGGGAGGAAAGGGCTTGGAAAGAAGTCAGACACATCAACCCTAGCTCTGGCTAAATATCTAGAAAAACCATGGAGTTTGAAGTGGTGTGAGGCACTACTACTGTCTCTGCTGTTTGCAGGTTTTCTTCTCCCATACTGCAGGAACTGTTTCTCTTTCCGGTTACTGCAAAAGAGCGAGCAGAGCAGAGGGGAAGCTGGTGGATGGACAGACTGACTGACAAAGAGGAAACTGCATTGAAGCCAAGCCTACGCACGGCTGTGCAAATGCACGCGTTCGCAAAGTCCTGCAAAGAGACCAGCCTGCTCTCATCAGTCCTTTGGCACATTACTGAGCATCTTAGGGCATTTCCAGAGAAACAACAGTTTCATATTCAGAGGATCTGCTTGAATTCAGTTATATTCCTGTCTTCCTTATTTCTAGCTCTCAGTTGTTACATAAAACTTTTCAGAAAGCCTGACCCTTTCCCAATCTGCATATTCTAAATGCAATATTTGAAATCTGAAGCCTATTAAAAGCACCAAGACTAATGCTGCTTTGTTCTTCAACTTCCTGTTTAAAAAAATAGTCAACAGGAAAATAATTTCTTACAGCAGACCACAACCATCCTGTTTCTTAACACAGTCTTTTCACAGCTGCTGTTGTCTCTAGCTTAACTGTGCCATGAGGGTATTTCACCAAGCTTTTAACTGCTTCAACTGATTACAAAGAGAAAGTCTGCTCTCTGCACTGCTTTGCTAAGAGGCCACAGCAGTCTGGATAATGTACTGAGTATCCTTGGCACTCCATGTATCTCAGGAAGGTTTCTGGAACAGGCAGATACAATTTGGTTTGATATTAGACTTTTAAATGAATCCCTTAAGGCAGCTCAGACCTGAATGCAGCGAGTCAGGTGGTCTACAAAGCACTTTCTGTAAAATACCATAACTTGTCTACCTCCCTGTCAGTTAAGAGATTGCTTCCTGCATGCTTGGGCTGCTCTGCTCTACTTTTATGTCCTTTAGATCAGCTTCTTAAGGGATTGGTGGGGATAGAGGGGAAGAAAGGTGATGCTTGAAGCCTGAGTTCTCTAAGGGGAAGCCACTACCCACAGACACATCCGGCTTCTCCAACGCCCTCCCTTGCGCAGACGATTTGCAAGGAGGTAGTGGGGAGAAAGGCACTAGGTGTTCCCTCCTTCCCTACCCCATCTTACATGTACCTGTAGTCACTAGCTGCACAGTAGCTAGTATTTCTGATACTGAGGGGCTTTTTCAACTGAACTGGAGTGGAAATTAGGCACATACAGCTGCACAATGGTGAGCTTAGTATTTAGCTGCTGCTGAACAAGCCCTGTGGGCCTCAAAGGTAGGCTGGAAAATGGCATTTTAGAAGCACAGGACAAGCTTCTGTAAGATAAACTCAGGCAAAACTGCATTGAAGTTTAACGCAAGCATCCTGTAGGGTTGTTTACTTGTGATGTTCTAGAGCACACACTTCCTTTAGGGGCCATCAGAAAAGAGAACACATGGTTTGACTCAGAAACCTGCATGCCCATGCAAAAATGTATACTGCATACACTTACAAAGCCAGTAAAACACCCCATATTGTCAAATTTTAGTTTAAAACCAAAGTTACAACACCATTCTTACTTTTGTCACTCTGACTCTACTTCTGCTGAGAAAAAGGAGAATTTCAGAAACTCAAGCTGAGACTTCACAGGAAGAAACAGCACCTCTGTTTTTGAAGCTCCAACTCACCCTTGCTGTTCGGTTGGATTCTGTACAATCTATTTCTTTGTCTGACTTACTGTAAGGAGAATTAAAAAAAAAAAAAAAAGGTACTCTGGATTTTAAAATTCGATCACTACAAGCCTGTAGGAAGAATAATAATGTTCTGAAGAGGTGCGGTGACCTGGTGACTTGCCCCCACAGTGTAGGGGGATGAGAAACACCTCTTGGGATGCAGAAGCAAAGCAGCTGAGTCAGCACAATGCTAAACTTGAATTCTGCAGCTGCTTTGTTCATCACTAATTCCCAGTAGCATAGAGATGTCCTAAAATGTTAAGTGTAATTGCAATTAGGGGAAAGCTTTGGTTACTGTCCTACACTTCAGCAATAGACTCAGATCATTATTTGCTCTTGGTCAGTGGGAAAGAGCTGAATTTAAGAAATGGATGTTATGTTCAATTGTTAACAGCTGACACTATAAAATACCTGAAATAGTAAACGATCCACCCAGTAACAAATTTTACCCATCAAATCTGTTAACAACCAAGCTGGTTATAACACTTGGTGTTGCAGGGTGTTAAAAAGGACCCAGTTTCAAAAGACTGAAGGTGTATTGATACTTGAAAACCCAGGACACGTGTCCTAACATATTTTCTAGGCTGCAGTGTAAGCTATCACAGCTTTTAAGAGCTGCATGTTAATGTTATGTCTAGATGAGCATCGGTGGTGCAGCAGAAAGGATTCTGGTGACTAACCCGCACACGTACACTGCAGCATCGGCCACTGAGCGCCAAACACAAAGGTCTGTATTGTCAGCAAGAGAGAAGGATTTCCACAGCTGGCAGCAGCGGCAGCAGCTGCTCTCCCGCTGCTCAGCAGGCGCCGGTGGCACCGCGCACACCGCCGGTTCCTGCGAGAGCCAGCCCCGGTCGCCCTGGGCTGCTGTCGCCATGAGCAGGCACCCACCGCATCCCCACACCCGCTCTGCACCGCACCCGGAGCCTCCTGCACGCCCTTCTCGAGAGGGCTGTGCACAGAGCCCGCGGCTGCTCCCTTTGGAGAGAGCCAGCCCGGCCACCAGCAAACGACAGGCTCCAAAGATGCCTAAGTAAAGAATACCTGCCTAAGAAAGCTCTCGTTTTTGCAAACTACCAGGCACACCCGGCAGTCGCTATCAGGAACGATATAAAAATATTGTGATGTACAATATATAATGATAAAAGCTAATATCCTTTAAAAACCAAAATAGAGGCGAGAGAAAGCATATATTGCATTCTGCAAAGAGCCCCTTGCTCCACAGAGTAATCTATGAAGAGCAATGTGCAAAAATGTCACTACATTGAATACCATGAAACAGAAATCCTGAGTATTTCAGATTTAATTTGATATTTCAGAAATAATTTCAGGAGCATGACAAATGCTAAAAAGGAAAATGACCTTTAATGTGGGATGGACAGTGGGAACAACTAGACTGCAAGTGCACAGTTTGCATCTGGTCAGCCATTAAGAGCTGCTTGAAGGCCCTCCCTCTTAAACATATTGAGTCAGAGGCAGACAGACAGCTCACTGTGGTTAATCATTTCCTGCATGATTAATTTCCATGCAAAAAAAGAGGAAGGAACAAACAACTGTAGAAATAAAATAGAATTGATAAATTTAAGAGGAAAAAACCCTGAAGCTGCCAATTAAAATGCTGATTGCTCCTCTATGCAAAGGACTCAACTTCCAAACTAGTGCTGATTTGTTTCTTTCAAAATGAATTACTCTCTCCTAATGAAAAAAGCAAATTTTTAAAAAAAAAATATGAATTTGAGGCAATTGGGCTATGTTACCACGTACTTTAGTAAGGTAGCTCTCAAAACAAAAAGGACAACTAACTGTAAACACATTACAAAGTAGCTGGAAAACCACTTAAAATCAGTTTTATACAGATCACAATATTTCTTCATGAGTCATTTTTTAACAGAGTACAAAACTATTAAAGCTTTGTGATAAAAAAATGTTACAGGGAGGTCATGAAATTTGAGCTACCCTGCTCCCACTTTCCTGGGCAGACCCAAGTCATTAGTAAGTCTGTATGTCCCACATTCCACCACCGTATTCTCCCAAGGCCAGAGGGGCTGCCTGCACTAGGAGTGTGCTGGAGTATGGCATGGTGTGAAAGAACTTCAGAGGTTGCTGAAGATGCTCCTCCCATGCAATACCATGCTGGCAAATCTCATCTGAAAAAGTCACGTACTTCTTCTCTTTTTATTAATGTGTCTAAATATAGAGCAACCCATATATAAATACACAGATAGATGGTTTTAAGCCCCTAAAAAGTTCAGCAAGGGCCCTAAACTGAATTCAGTAGAGCATGAAGCTACTGGAATATACTGAAGAGGAACTCCCTTATAAAGTGGAAAAAAAAGACTATTTAGGAGACTCTCTGGCCTCAATCACTTACTAGAAGAGTGAAAAGCCTTTCAGACACTCAAGTAACCTGATACTAGTTTTGAGACCCAAGGAACTGCTGTATAAGAACCCTATATCCACTGGGAGAGCCTTGATTTTCATTCTCCTAACTGGGATAAACCTTTTGAATCTGAGGAGGTCTGGAGGAAGAAAAGTGACACTTAAAATGTTACTATCAGTATTTTTAGATCCTTTAACACCAGTGACTGGTCTTTTAAGGATGTTTTCTGAGTAAAACTACAATCCTGATGCAGGGATAACCAGGCTTTGTGGCCTGAGAAAGGACATTAAAAGGGTGTGAGAATGCAGACTGTCCTCTCCTGTCTGGAGGAAGCTGTGGTAGCAAAACTTTTCACCCTTAAAACCACTTACAGAGAACTGGACAGCCAGAAGGGAGGCCCACAGAGGAGAAGTTACTTTGGATATCTGAGACCCAGGGAAATTCTGGGGAGCTGCCGCTGCCAGAGAGAGGAAGCCTACTTTATTGGGGACTTTTCGTGTTTCAAAGAAACCCTCTGCAGTACCTGAAATGAGTGGTTTGAGTATTACTTTCCACTAGACTGAAATGCCAACCCTTACACAAAATTCCAAGGCAGAGGAGGCGCACCAGTGATGGAGAGCTCTTGCCTAGACCCCGAGGCAGAGCTTCCTGTCTCTTTCCACAAACTACCATCAGAGGGGTGATGGATGATAGGCTTTATTCACAATCAGGTGTATAAAGTGGATGAGGTCTATGTGGCCCCAAAACAGGATTTGGCCCAAGCTGAATGACACACAGGAGGATCTCCCACAGGGAAATGCACCTTTACAAACTCAGCAGTGACTGATGTGGGGGATGCAACACCATCCTGCTGCAGGTAGGGATCAAAAAGAAGAGGAAAGCAAGAGCCTGGAGGCCTCTGGCAGAAGTGCATGGGGTAGTTCTTGGGGAAGAAACAGATGTCAAGCCATTATTACAGTGAGCATTTTTTTCAGCCCTACTGAGGCTGCAGAGGGATGATATATTTCTTGTTTCGTTTTGGACATACCCTTTTTAATAAATTGCAGAGTTCTTTCACCTCTTACAACAGCACAGCTGAGCTATGTGAAGGTGCTGGGCAGTTAGTGATGAGCAGTAAAGATAAATAGCAACAACAGGAAACAAAGGACATGACTAGTTAGGAGAAGTGTGAGGATGCTGGGAGGTGCTTTCACATCTCTGTGCATCTTATCCCAGGCACCTGTGCTCTGTCAACCCTACAGAATCTCGACCTTTCTCCACACCCCTCATGCTCACCTCCCACATCCCAGAGCATCTGACGAAGAGCAGTGATCCTCCAGGCAGCACTGTCTTCATCTCACACTGGGCAATTCCCCAGAGACCTGAAACCCCTTGAACACTTTCAATCTACTTCTTACCATCATAGGAATACAGTAACAAAGCAGGTTACTGTGGGGTATCAGCGACAAGTGAGCCAACAGACCACTGAGTGAGCACATGATTGTTGGGTGCCAAGCAGTAATAGCCAGATGCACCTCTGGCCCATGGCAAGCTGCAACCAGCAAACCTCATCTGTCAGATGCAATCAAGACTTATATGAAAATCCAGTGGTGCTGCATCCATGGAAAGTTACAGCTAAGAAATAGGCCACTATGGTGTCAGAATGTTGTTTTAATCCAAGTATTTTAAAAATATTTTTCTTGTCAGTGACATGTTTTTCAAGATATGCAGCAGATCATATGCAATGGCTAGCTTTGGAGGACTTCCCCTAGTCACCAGTATAGTCCCTTTTTGGAAGAAACAGCAAAGTTTTTGGTCAGTTTAAGTGTTTGGATGTTGACTTGAGAAAAGCTGATAACATAAGAGCAAATACACTATAGCAGAAAGTATCTGACTCACTGAAAACAGAAATTGCTTCCATCCAATCCCTAGTCCTATAATTTCTTTCAGCCAGCGCTTTCAGAAGAGATGTAGAAACATACTCCTGTCTGCTCAGACTCCAAGAGTCATCTCACATCCCCTGCCACAACAACCCAGCCCTGGGGAGCAGGACCTCAGCCCTACAAAGGACACTTGGAGCAAAGCCCCTGCACTGGGCACCACAGGAGGGAATCTCCACAATGTTCTAAAACAGGCACATGTGAGTCATTCCTCAGCAGGAGGCCAGGGACAAACCCAGCAGAAAAATCTACAGTCCTCGGGTGAGACAGTGCAACGTCCTACAGCTCTCCCAACACCCCCCACCTTCATGTCAAAAAATGAAGAGCCCTTCCCGGGACCAACCACTCTGCAAAAAGCCCTATGGCAAAAGGCTTCACCCTCTTTCCCAGACAGAAGTGATGGTTAAGGACTGAGCTGTTTGTGCCTGAGCTCTTCTTCAGCTGTCCAGAGTAGAGTTGTCTGCAACACTCCACCATCCACGGCAGCCTCTGGTCAAGCCAAGTGTTTGAAACAACACAGGAGGCTGTGTTATCCCAGGCACACTGCCCAACACAGCCAACAAGGATTCACCCAGGCTGGAGGCAACCTCAGCATGCAGACCTAAAGAAAGGGACACTTGACTCCTGGTGCTGTGAAGAGGCCACAGGGACAACATACTTTGGACAATAAGGACCCGATGTCTCTCTCCAGCTTATTCCCTTCTCTGTTAGTCCTTGTGAACATTTTGTGTTCACAAAATACTGTTCCTAACACGTAGCCCAAGAGCTTTTCTCCAATGGGGCTGCTTTTTCCAGTGTCTCATTGCTGTAGTAGTGATCACTCAGTGTCATGTGGCTGTTCAGCACTTCATAGCTTTCTCCCCAAAACCTGAGCCCTTTTAAGCTCTAGGAGCTGTTGGTAGGGTCAACAGGCTAATTCTGAAATTAAGGATTTCTGAGTATTGCCTCCAGCTTATTCAGTCCTAACAGCCCTAATCAGAACAAAAATAATTGCATTAAGTTAGAAGAAGTCATTAAGAACAGGACTTTTTCTACCAGCTTATCCTCTCAACACAGCACTGCTCATCTCTCTCACTGGACGGGGTCATTCATGGCCTGGCAGTGGCAGGCAGCCCACAGAGAGAGGCAGGAAGGGATGTTTCCCACAGCCCACACCTGGTGACCCAGAGGTGGAAAGGCATAGCCTGGCCCTTGGAATGCCCAGCTTGTTACTATGGGAAAAAAACTTTTGTTTCCACTATCATACCAGCCTTTTGCCTTTCCACCTACTAATCCACTTTCATTTTTAGGGTGTTGCAGCTCTGATCAGTTGTTTGCTTTGTGTAACATGAAAGCAATTCTGCTATTTGAATCAAATTGACAGAAATCTGGAGGATTTTTTCCCTTTTCTCCAATGTTTTGTGGCATAACAGGTCAAAAGCACCAGATACTAGTCTGATTTTTTTTTTTTTTTTTGACACTTGAGCTGTTGCAACTTTCAGCTTGGAAGGAAGTCAAAAAAGGAATCAAATATGGAGAGCAAGTCCTGGGATTTTGCTGGTGGACTTCTGCTGCCCATAGTGGGTATCCTGCAGTCCCCTTTGCATCAGTAATTATAAGAAGAGGGGCTTCTCTGTGCAAATCCTGAGGCTGGGATGAAAAGAGACTGTTTGGAGCCACAGGTTACGTCGTGGGAGCTCTGAGACACCCCACAGCACATCATCTCCATGCCCTGGGCACTAAATTCATAATGTTGTGACCTGCATAATGCCATTGCTGAAAGATGCATCTTCTTTCACCTTTGTCTTACCAACAGGATTACATGAAGCTATAGTTGAAAACATTTTGCTATAATGAATACTTACAGAAAAGGATCAAGAATCTCTGACACTGTGAGATTATTTTACTTCTCAGTACATATAGGTTTAGAATTGAATTGGCTTCAGCATTCAAATAGGCTTTTTTAACATAAAGCATTTTCTTCAGCACAATCAACTAAGTCTTACTAACCATGCAGCAAACTGTGACTAGTCTACCAAAGGCAGCATATTAAAATATTAAAATAGCAACCGCCTCTAGAAGGGAAATCTGAGGCATGTAAGGGCCAGACATGTGGAATGAATTTAAAACAGTTTTCCAATCTCTGTCTCTTATAAATATTGTGATATTCCTATAAAAATGTTGAAAACCTACAGTGTACAGAGATTAGTTCAGGTTTCACATCAAAAGCCCAAACAAAAAGGTAAGAGGCCTGAGCAGTCAGCAGGGAAAGACACGTACACAAGCAAGAGTACATTAGTTTTTACAGCCCAGGTGCTGACATAAATTAGAGTAACTTGAATACCTGTCATTAGAAGAGCAATCTAAGACTGATCTGCCCAGACTGTGGTAAAAACAAAACAAAACCCAGCCCCAGATCTGCATAATGTAAGGTAGCTTGCTTTGCCAAAGACAGTGGAGAAAAATAAACACCACCTCAGAGCCACGTTACTGTCCATAAAAGCCTTGGTTCAGTGCAGCAAGCCCCATAAATAAGTTTTGTGAGCAACAGGCAACCAGTTCTGTAAAGATTTTAATTAAAAAGAAAAAATTTAATTTTCCATTCTGAAAGTTATTTTGAATGATTTGAGACTGCAAAGTGCTGAGACTACAAACCTCCACTAAACGGGGTAGAAACAGAGAGTCTGATTTTACTCTCAGTAGAGTTCATGGAAAGACTCAGAACAGTTTTCATAGGAGGCTAGATGAGACCCACTGTGCCTTCTGACTTTGCTGAAAGCATTTGAATTATCTGAGATCTGACTTAGAGATTAAGAAGAGTGCATCCCATGAAATCCCTTGATGATCTCTGCTGTACAGGGATTTGCACTGTAGCTCGAGGTTAGTCATTAAACCAGATCATTTGTGAGGCACTGAATCCTATTTACACACAAGTAATGAATTTGAGAAGTGTCACAGTCAGCAAGCAAGGCTGGCCTTGGCTCCCACACCACCATCCTTTGGATGCCGAAGGCTGGTGGAGCAAGGACCACAGCCACAGTCTGCACAGTGATGCCATCACTTGTGTTCAGCACTGCTGGCATCTTGCTTCATAAACCTGGGGAGAGCATCCAGCAATATGTACTTTCATCTATCTCAAAGGACCATGACCTATTGAAAAACTCCCTGTAAATTACCCTCTGTGCCCTGCTCACAGACCACAAACTGAACAGAAACTCACGTCACATCTTACAAACTGACTAGATACTAAATGAGGACTCATTCTGCATATGACTTGTATCCCCTGTGTCCTGAAACCTTCTCTGACCTCCAGTCCAAAAAGCTATAAAACAGCATTTGCTCTGCCCTTTAAATACTTATTTCAGTAACATGGCCAGCAAAAGTTAAGTTCTTTGTAAACTCGGCTGGGCTGCTACAAAACAGTTACTTTTTTACAATTCATATTCCCAAAGGAATTAATCCAAGTTTGCAAATAAAGCAATTGAAAATTTTCAGTTTTCTGAGGTATAAATAAACCTGAGGTATAAATACACAAGATACACCATTACTTTGCACACCTAGGAATTTTAAGTATTTACTACGATTTGGTATTTTATCATAGATCCCCTTTCCTGAAAGCAGCTACAAAATTAAACTCTCTTACAAATTTTATATGAGTAGCTTACAGTAATTAAAAATTAGTATCGCTTTCAATCCCCCAAAACACCAATGTATGTGACACTGGGCATCTGCACTCACAGGCAGTTGGACGATGAAGTGACCATTTGCACAAGCACTCAAAGAAACTCACAGCATCTTTCTTGCCAGCTTGGAAGAGAGCTTCTGCCCACTGAGGTTTGGCCTGCTCTGTAGCTCATACTGTGTCTCAGAAAGCTTTCAGATGGGCTGCTATGGTTTCAGTAATTATTTTTAAAGGTTCTCAGTAATATAAAAACAAACCTGTGGAAGAGACTTTAAAATCAGGATGGAAATAATAAGTGGGAGGGAAAAGAGGAGGTAAAAAGTAATCTGAAACAAAGACAGTGTTTCCTTGAGTAAACAACCCCTCCCCAAACTCTGGGACTTCAATCTCCTCTTCACATTGGAGCCAACCTTAGCTCACCCCAAACTACTCAGATACCATGGCCAAAAGTTAATCATCTGTTCTAAAGGGTCTACAAAACTTTAGAAACTGCATCCAAAGCAATTAAAAAACACAACCCAAACCCACAGTTAAGGATAAGAGATTAATTTTTATCTTATATATCTTACCATACATATTTTGGCTTGAAATGGATTTGTTTAAAAACAACAAAGAAAAGCAATTTTACTGAAAACACAATACTGCACACGTGAAATTACACGATCATCTAATATCCTGGCAGTACTAGCAAATGATGTCTTGTTCTAATCCATATTAAAAACAAATCCAAAATGTTATGTTCCTGCACCACCAGATTATTTGCCTGGTTGGAATCCAGCAGGAAACTTCTCCTGCAACTTACTTCAGAGATATACATAAAGGAAGCAATACATTATTTATTCTAAAAATTGTCCAATAAGGCAACTCAAAAACTATCTTTAGATGGCTTTTACAAAACTAACAGTCCAGATAACCATTAAGTAACCACTGAGTAAAGTAGACTAAAAGTTGCCATTATCTCTATATTGTATGGTTCTTTGTATCATACATAAAATCTACTAAATCTGATCTTTTTCTCTATTTTAAAAACCATAGATTTTATAACATACCCATGTTAACTGTGTCAGAGCCATCACTTTTATTACTACAGCAAGAAAAGCTTAATTTTAAAATTCTAATTTTTTAATAGAAGTAAAAAAAAAAACACCCCAATAAAATATCAGCTGTCCTTAGCTGATAGGAACTGCTCTGGCTTCACTCCAGACCTGAGAAGTTTTCTACCGGAGAAACATATAATCCAAAAGTTATAATAGGAATCTATATGATAAATGAATGAGGGCTGCCAGTGGAAGCTCTAGGGCTAAAGCAGACTGCCAGCAGGGAAGAAAAAGAATTGTCTTTTCCTTCTGCAATACTGAACTACTGAATCCATCACATGCCTTATTCTGAGCTGACCAGAACTTCCCTGCCTCCAACAGCAGTCACTGGACAAAACAAACTGCTACCTAATGGAAATATGTACAGAAAGCCAGAGGAACTGGTGGACTGGTGTTTAGAGACATCCCCAGGCAAGGAGCCTGACGCCCTGGTGGCTGCTGCCTCAGACTCCCATTTACAGCTGGAGCAGTGGAAGGACAAACCTGAAATTCCTCTTCCTCTGTTTCCATTTAGTTTGGCTCTTTGCAAAGCGTTCAAAATCTAACCCACAGTGCACTGAATACTTCTCCACATGTAATAGGAGACACCTTGGCCTTCAGCATCTGAGTTTGTATGTGTGCAAATCACCGGCAATACTCATGTGCTGTTCCTATCACCGGCAATTTCCATTTGGTCCAATCTGGAAAACATCCTGAGTAACACAAGGATGAATTTTTCTGTTAAGTATTTCCAACACTGCCTTTTGGCAAGAAAAAATGTCAAAAGTCACTTGGAAAAGAAAGGTACAGCTAAGAGATGTTTCAATTATTTAATAAATAAGCTGCCAAAATGCAAAGAGCAAAATCCAGGCAATATAATATTCTTCGTATTTATACTATTAGAAGCCAAGCAGAGATCAGAGTATTGACCAATCACAATTATACTTTGTTTCATTTACTAGAGTAGAGCTACAATAAAAATTCAACTCAAAACAGTTTTGTAAAGATATTTTTATATAAATCACTTAATCTACTTTTGCAGCAGGACTTGATATTTATGCAATATAATATTTATGAAATATAGGTGAGATAAAATTGCATCAGAGCATTCAGATTATATACCTGGGCCTTTAGCTGAAGACTCAAGCACTGATACTGTGACCAGCAGATGATGCCAATTGAAACACAGTAAGGGCACCCAGTTAAGTTGTCTGCACCTAATCAAAGGTTTTCATTGTCCAGCTGAAAGCCCTACAGGTAAAGATAGCTTCTGAAGACTTCATTTATGAAATACACTTATCTACTTGTTTTGGCAGTTATCTAATAGATGGCAAGGTCCAAGTTCTGTTTTGCATCAGCCTGTGGTTCTTTCAAACTCAAAGCAATTCTAATGTTATGAGAAAGACAGAATCTAGATTCCCTGATCTACCCGGAGTAGAACAAAAATTTGTGTGGGTTTAATAATATGGGATTTGGGGAAAAAAAATAGAATGGGAAATTAATTTTATGGCCTGAAAGAGTTTGAGACATAAGAGATTTCTACCTTAATCAAGAATTAAACATTCTGTTGTTGGAAGTCCAAATTTCAGGAGATCCTATATTCCACTTCAAGTATTCTAAATTTCTTTTAAAAGCTCCCTTTAGAATTTTCTAATTTATAAAATTTAAATTTTGTACCAATTCCCCCTTTGATCTCAGGGGGGAAAAAAGATTTTGCTAGGTTTTGATAAACTGATGGTATTAATTAGAACATATTTTCAATAAAAGTGTAACTACAACCAATAACTTTGATCTCCAAATTAAATTTTCCAACTTAGGCATCTAAATCCAACTGCTAGATGCTTATGTTTTCTTATGCTTCCTTAAGGTATCGACATGGTGCTGCCAACCCAGCATAGGGATCTCTTACTTACTCTTGATGCCCTGATTATCCCTGGTCCCAGGAGGGACAATGCTACTAGAGCTAAGACTGGAAGGACCTAGATGCAGACAAGCTAGGAGGCCCATAGTCCTGTAGAGGGCTCTAGTTTAAAGTATGGCACAAATCAAACAAAAAGCAACCAAGGACACCAAATGGAAAACGCCCTTCTGCTTTCCTCTGCATCTCCGATTACAGAAGTTTTTGCTGCAATTTATTTCTCTTTGGAAACAACTTTTTACAGCTGCACATGGCAAGTACTTAAGAAGAGAAGGTGGAAAGAATGATTATTAATGGATTCTGCCAAAAAAATAGGGCAAAGTCTTTCACAGCTTAGGACAAGAACTAGTCAATCTTCCCCTAAATGAAGGGGAGACATGTCCTGTGCTGCCTTCCTGAGAAGGAAAACAGCACAGCTGCACTGCCTACTGCAGCAATTCCAGCTGGAAACATACAGCACCCTTCCACTTTCTACTTGTGAAGCTGGTTGAGTCAACACACACTAAACCAGAACATTTGCCCAAGTCATGGTGAGTAAAAACCAAGCAGTTCCATTTGGTTATTGGCATTTTATTTTAAATATTTATATATCTAATTGTTTTCTAGGACCTTTGACAACCAAATGTTTCCATGCAGCAAGTGTAGTCAAAGGCAGTGTGCCATGTGGGTGCCAGCCCTGGAGGGCCTGGGTCTACCACAGGGCCCAGGCCACTGTAGTGACATCCCACATGAGGTCATCTCTAGCTGATTGCGTAGGTCAGACCCAGATGGACGTGCTAGGCAGGTGAATATGCCAAGAGGGACAAATCCACATCTTGCCTGAACTCGGCAGGAGCCACAAGCCATTGCTTGAGGAGAGACAAGCTGCCCCAGACAGCTGCTCTGGGGTCCACAGCGGCTCCTGCTCTTGCCAGGTTTTTGGAAGCGGTGCCCAGCCAGCATTGCACCTTTATGCTAGCTGGCAGCTCTGAGGCAGCCTGCCACACAGGCCGTGCAGGACCTCACTGGGAGCCCAGGAAGCAGCTGGGTTGGGAGGTTATTTGCCTCCATTCAAGACAGCAGGTCTAGCTGAGCTCCTGCTAGTATTCCAAATGCAGCTTTTTGCATAGAAAGTAATAGTTTGTTGTAGTGCAAGCTAAAAAAAAAAAAAAAAAGGTATGTATGGCATACCACTGCTACGAAAAAACATACCCACAAAACCAAAAGCAGCCACATACCATCATTCAACACCTGCATTTCCTCTTTAGAACATTCAGCATGTCCTCTTACTCAGGAGAGTCGTCCACAGGACTGCTCAAATTTGTCCTTGCTAATGCCAGTCTACCAGAAGCTCAGAGGAGAAAACAAATTAGTCACAGCAGGCTGGAGTGCTCAGTGCAGGTGCCCTGAAACAGTAGGTATTGGAGGGTGGCAACCAATTTCCCCTTTAATTTATTTGTAATAGGAGTGGCTCTCACAGTTGTTAAGCCCTAGCTAAAGTTAGCATCACATCTGCCAAATCCTGTAAATACAGCCAAAACCCTGATCTGACTGAATGATTTGGTTAGCTTGCATGGGCAAAACCAGACTGGGTTTATTTTCAGAAAATCTGAAGGCTAAGTTTAGCATATGGCAGACTGAAATATGACTCCCAACATCTCTGCTTTTAAAACCAGAATTTGTAATTAAATGGAGAGTTAAGAGTTACTTCAAATCTGAGGCCACAGGCTTCCAGATAGAAAGAAAACTTTTTCCAAACTCAGAGAGCTGTAATATCTGGATCAAACCCACAGCTGCCAGGAAGCTTTGTATTGATTTATTGGGTCATAAGACGTTATTACTCTCATGAAGTCTACTTTCTCTCTTAAACTGCAGCCCTGATGACCGGCAAAGGATCATTGTTTTGTTCTATATCTGCCAAGGCCCCTGCGAGCAGACAGACTCCCAGAAGGCCAGTTTAGAGGGAGTGCCAGTCCAGGCACCACCACACAGCCAAAAAGCCCTGCTTCACACCAGGGCTGCTGTGTGAACAAAGCACGAACTCCACAGCCAAACGCTTCTTTAGGTGAGCCCTGATCCATTGGAACTTGACATTAGGAAATGCTGTTCACTGCAGACCAAGCTGGTTTTGCATAGCCAGCGTGAATTTCAAGTTTGTCATTAGTAACAGAGAGTTGAGATCTGTGCTAAAAATGAGTAGTTTGCCACAACTGTTCACCAGAGACAGCAGCAGGTCCTGCCTTTTCAGGTCTCCCTCTTATGCCAGGATCAGACCTGGTTGTTTCGCGCCAGCTGCTTAACAGTAACTCAATGCTTAACCACAGTGCTGAGTATAATGCACTCATTTTACCCGTTCACTCTCAAATTACAGGAGCAAAATCTCCTCAGGAAACTCAGGAACAGAGTTTTACCTTCCCTTCCTGAAAAGTGGAACATGGAATATACAGTACTGTACATATGGAAATATTAATTTTAAAGGCAATGACTATTCAGCTTTCATCAATAACCAGAAAATTCTGAGTCATGTCAACAAGGAGACTGAAATACTGAACAAAAGACAGCAGGGCTGGAAGAAGGCATCTACTCTTCCACTGAGTCACTATGGCAGGTATTTATCTCTTTTCTCTCTAAAAATCTCCACTGATGGAAACTCTGCAATATCCCTCAGTCATCTACCTCATTAGTGTGACAGCTAGTAAAGCTTTTCCCAGTACTTAATTTAGACCTCCTCTGCTGTGATTTCATTTATTATTTCTCATCCTATTTACAACTAAGGCTCAGAAGAATTTATTCCTTTCTTCTTCATGGTTTTTTGAAAACTGCTTACATGTCTCTTTGATCTTCTCCTCTTTAGGCTAAGCAATCATATTTCCTCCAGTCTTTCTTCACAGGTTGTATTTGTGCTGTCTCTCATCATTATTGCGTTCATAGGACGTTCCATACTCCCATACCATATGTGAAATAGGTGAAGGATGACATAATTCACCATCTTTATCTCAGCATTGCATTGTAAGTTTTTTCGCAGCATCCAATTTACTAATTTGAAATAAAATATAAATGTCAATTTAAAAATACTGATATTTTTCCTTATCTGTATGTCTCCCTCCTTTAAACAGGCCATCCTTTCCTATCAACAATGCCCAAAAAGGTATATTTGACTACTGATTACACAGTAGTACCCTCTTTTTTGGTCCTGTGGAAATAACGCTTCAAAAAATAGTCCTTGCACCGATCCTCATCCAGTAGCAGTCCACCATGCCTGGTAAGAGTTGTGGATCCACAAATGAAGTGAAACATTTCTGTTCCTAGGGTTAACTCTTCCCTCTCACATCTCCCAAGCCTGGCACACAGATTTCTTCAGACAGTGGTTTCCAAAGCAAGTGCACTGCTGAAACTACACCAGAGCATCAACCCACATGGCTCCAGCTGTAGACCTTCTCAAGGAGGAACCCTGAATGGTTTTGTGCTCACGTCTACAGAGAACCAAAATCCCAAGTACCTCTGGGACCCTCCCAGCATCAGTTTCTACCTGGTCCACTAATCACAGAGAAGCCACAGTTGGGGCTTACAACACAGGGCACTTGAGATAGAAAGTAATACTTGATCTACTGGACTGCACCAGCTCTAGGTCAGCATGTTGCAGCCTACCTACAGCACATACTTTCTGATGGAGACTCTGCTTCAGTGAAAAAAAAAGTAAACTTATTGTTATTTCTTTCTTTCTCATTAACTGTATGTTTCAGTGAAACTTTTCATACTATTACTGTTCATTAGCACCGCACCATAAACATTGTAGGCTTCACTGTGCAGTTTTCAAGTGTAATGCCATCTGCTCTAAGTCATGACCAACAGTTCTTGGTCATATAATATCTCAGGTCTCCTGACCTACTTGCCAAGTGTTAAATCCCTTCACTGCTAGCCTCGTGCTACTGGAATGAAAACAGAAAAAACAACAAACCAACCCGCTGCACATGTTAAAAGCTTGTGGATTTGGCACAAAATTTGATGCAACCTAAGGCACCTAACTCTGTCATTAGGAAAGGTGTGCCACATCAGAGCATGCCAGTAAACTGTTACTGCCATTAATCGTGCCCTGGAGAAGAATGACTCCTGTATTGTCACACTGCAATCTAAGACATGAGATGGCTCTACACCTTCCAACTCTCACAGGCCAGGAAAGCCACACGCCAGAGATGCTTCCCTGTGCTGCTGCTCCCACTATGACTTCTACCCACTCCCATCCCTCTCGGTGCAAATCCCACAGGTTCTGTACCTGGTCACCAGCAGGAGAGATGCTTTCATAGAATAGGAGGCCTGGTCAATTCATCCAGAATACACTTCCTGAAGTTAATGGAATTGCAATAACATTTCCCAGGTTGCACACTCCTGCAGGAAAAAAATAAAAGAACTATTAATTGTGAACCATTTGGGATCACAGAGACTGGGTACCTATCTACTACGTATTTCCTTGCATAAATTGAAATTCTGCATGAGAAACTGGCAGCATGTGAAGAAGAGCCCCTCTCCTTTTAAAGAGGTATCAGAACAGGAAAACACACTGGCTGTGCTCTCCATATCAGTCCCTAAGGTCAAAGGACCCAATTTGTTCTCAAAGAAATTTGAGATAATTCCCCCAACTTCAGCATAGCATAGTAAAAGTCAATATAAACGGTGGAGAGAAAACAGAAAAGCATAAAAACCCCACAGATGGACATGATGGTAAGACTGAACAGAATTATCCACTACTACAGTTACTCCTCATAAGAGATGTGGTTTGATGACTAGCTTTGTAATACGGAGGTTTCTATAGTTTAGGCTAGAGAAAAATGCAGGCAAGAGCTGAAAAAAAATCAATTAAACAAAAGTAAAATTAAACTCCTTCAACATCGAGATGCTTTTAACAGCTAATTACAGAAATGACTTGCAGAACTTGCATTCACGTGTGGGGGCAAGGAAGGTAGAGGGAACAGCTAGCAAGAGATGTGCTGCAAATAATGTTCCAGCAAAAGATACACCTGTCCATTTGATGTATTTAGCATTAGAAAAAAGTATTTAACAATCCAGTAATTTTAAAATTAAATATAAGAACAGTAACCATTCAGCATTTTACAGATTTACTTCTATTTAGAAACCAGTCTCAAGACTGCAGTCCCTCACTGCCATGAAACCTTGGCATACACTATGTGGTAAAATGAAACCTACCAGGGGATCCTGCTATAAACTCTCTGAAGCCGGCTCATGCAGTTCAGGTTTGCATTAGGTGGTGTTGCACATCTTAACTCCTACTTTTTCCCTTGCAGAGAGTAGAATACTGTGGATGTGGATCCAAGTGCACAGTGGACACAAGACCAACAGAATAATGCAGTCGAGTAGTTTTGGGGAGCAAAACTGGCCAGTGAGTAAGGTGGCATTGAGTGGTTTATTCTGTTTATTTGCAGAATTCTTTAATGTTGCTTTCATCTAACTGAAGTTCTCTCAAACCTAAAAGCTTCTATACTAACACTGCCCAAGGGAAAGAACCAAACATAAACAATGAAAAAAATCATAGAGAAAAATTAATTTTTCTTCCATAGATGCTATGAATACACACAAACACATGCACACAGCCTCTCCTCCTTCTGAAGTTCAACAGAAGAGCAGCATTTTTTCCCCGAGCACAGAATTTGTTCCCATCTGGTTCCATTTTTTACTATTTTCTTTTTTGGTTACCTTCTCTCTAATTCCAATGCATATTTATTTCATTTTGTTTAGTCTGTGCTCTTTATTCCCTTTCCTCTTTTTGCAGATTTCATTTTTAATTTGTTAGAGGAAGAAGCATTCTTTCTCTCGTTTTCATAATATAAGCTGGTGGAAAGGGCCCATTCAGAAATCCTCCCTCTTCAACAACCACTCCTGCTCTTTCAATCCTGGTTGCCTGTGTTCACTCCTGGTAGCAGAGTAGAAGTGTTAGGGTTTATTTATTTAGGAAAGTATGTTGGTTTATTTTTTAATTCAATTTCAAATGCCTGGCACAAGCCTCTGCGTGGAGGCTCAAATATATTATTTACAAGCCATTATATTTAGCTTAAAACAACTCCTAATCTATTTGAGATGAGCCACTCTAAGACAGGATTAGACTGAAATGAAAATGTCTGCAGTGGGATTTTACTAAATTGCTTTTAAATCACATTCCTAGTTAAACAGCGCTCTGGTGAAGGCTATAAACCCTAATACATCAGAAAGGCTGCTTTGGGGCAGAACTTTGGCGCTCTGAAAACTTGCTGGTTTTACAGAAGCAGAGCAGCCCAGCTAAGGCCAAAGCCTTCTCTGTGTGTAAAACCCCAAAGCCTGAAACATGAGAGCAAGCTGTCAGTGCCGAGCCACAGATCTGTTAACTGCCCAGAAACAGAGCCTCGCTATTCCCATCTCGCCCAGGCCCTCAGTGCCCCACAGCAGGGCCAGATGCAGCATCCAATTCCACGTGTGGGAGGAGGCGAGTACTTTCCTGCTTGTGCAGCCTGGTCTGTCTGGAGCCACTGCGTCCATCTTATGCAGATGTTTCTACGCCGAGAACAGGATGAACGTACTGGGTGGGATGAGGAGGCTGAGAGAGCTGTGCAGCTTAGTCTGGTTTTCTACATAAAACCAGAAATGTTCTTAAAAATACTTGGGAAGAAGTATGGGCAGTTTTAGGAACACTTTCCTGGCACTCAAATCTCTGATTTTAACATCTGCCATGCCCTTGTTACAGCACTGTCATCCCCAGCAGCTGCATTTTGTGCTAGATTGCTGCCACTGCCACTCTACAAGCCCCCCTGCCTGACAGGTTGTGACCTTGCCTGAGCAGGGGGGGCACCTGCCACCATCGCCTGAGTCCTGTGTGGCTGTCACCTCGTCTTCCCCCCAGCATCCTTGGGCCCCATGTCAGGATTTAGTTTTAGTCCATATTCTGTGCAGTATTGCTGCTATATTCTGCACTTTATCATCATTACGGTTATTTTCTTTGTAACTTTCATTCCAACTTTGCATTGAAGATTTATAATTAAACACAATCCCCTAGTAATTTAAAAGTAAAAATTATATTTTTGCACAGGAGTACAGAACATGCATCCCTTCAAACAGTCTCCTTCTGAGAGCTCCCAAGTTCTCCAGAACCAATCAAGTGCCATATTATTCCGGATACAGTGTGTTCCCAAGTCAAAACCCTCCAGCACAGAAAAGCCATGATGGAATTCCTCAGCAGAAATCACAGGAATAAGAGAAAACCTTAACAAGAGACTACACCAGTAAAATCAAAGAGAACAGCTACTCGGTACAGCCAAAACAAAGTGAAGTTTTCACCATAGTCAGTGGTTTTAACCTGTGCTTGGAAAACTGCTTTCTGGTATTTATTCACTGAACACTTCTATTAAAAATTCAGACCATTTACTTAATATGAAAGTCTTAACAAGATAGAGAAGATTTCATTCAGACATCTAACGTGACTCAGGTCCACACTGCTGTTGTATTGCAAGGCAGGCTCCAAGCTTCTCACAAACCAAGCTACCTCACAAATGAGCTTCCTATTTTTGCCCTGTACCATTCTGCTCTGAAAGCCCCAGTTGTTTACTACCTGCTAATGCAACTGCCATAGAGACCACTCCTTATCCACTGCCACCAAACATCAGTGAAAATACACATTCAGAACTCCCGTAGGACAGTTAAAGAGATGTTTTAAGAGAACTAACCTGTGCTATTTGAATCCGTTGGAGGTCACCCAGTTCTGAACTTCCTCAGCAGCTTCGGTCTTGTTTCCTGTAGAGTGGCATGTGACACCACACTTCCTCACCGCACCTTGCTAGACTCCCTTTGCTTATGCTTTAAAATCAGATGAAACAAGTAACTGTCCCTCACAGCATGTTTAAGAAATTTCTGATCTAATGCTGAACCACTGACATTTTTGCATAGCCAGAGAGCCCTCCTCTACTGCCTTCTGAATCACTCCATGATTCAATGGACCTTTCTGTACTATTTCTTTATATTAATACCCAATGCTAAATGTGATTCTGTTACAGTACGCTCAGTGTCCCACCTCCTTCTTTTAGAGAGGAAACAAATACAGTAGTGGAGAATGTAATTACACTGCAAGTGTGGGAAACTTCACTTTAAGGATATTTGTTTATCAAATTTTCATAGTGGTAATGAATTGATGAATTCAAACAGATGGAGTTATCAGCAATTTTCAGAAATAATTTCCTTTGAATACAGCAAACAGAAGTTTGAGGCCTATGAAAAGTAGTTCACATCTTCAGAAGAGTAGTGTTTTCTCAGTTGTAACAGTGTGAATCCATATACTGTTATCTAGTGCAGGGACGAACAGGCCTGAATTTATGTCACAAAAGGAAGGACATTAAAGTCCTGGATTAGGGTAGTATGTTTACAGGACTAGTCAATAGGTGTTGCTTTATCATATTTATTTTAAAGTCATGTGAATTTTGGAAAGGCAATCTAATCCTAAGTAGCACCAACACCAGAAATACTGACACAGCCTGAAGATAAAGTTTGGAGGCTACCATATCAGAGGAGAAGCAGAATGGACTTACCAGGGTCAGCAAGGAGATACTGTTCTGCTCAAAGGTGTTCCTTGTGGAACACGTTAAACACTCTTCAATTAGGCTAATGGAAGGGGTGGAGATAAATTAAACATCCCTTTATTTAGTGAGGGCCGAAATAACAACATCCAGTGCCTGGGGCACTGATCAGCCTGGCAAGGACTGTGTGAAGGCAGTGGGTTACAAAGCCAGAGGGGTTCCCTTACAGACTGAGCGCAAACATCTGTGCTGGAGCACAGACTGGGTTTAGCTGCCTAAGTGTGAAACTGAAGACCCTGAAGGTAGGAAGAGAGCAAATAAGCAGACAGCAATGCTGTATGTTTGGGATGCAAAGTTTTTGGCAGCAACACTCATTCATGGCTGTCCTGCCAACATCATTTGGTTCTCGCACCACACGCCACAGCTATCTCAGGTGTGTTGGCACAGTGGTTCCACAGCCTGTGCCATCGACCACATTGAGGAACTGATCTAGTGGTCAAAGGGTGATTAGTTTGCTTTTGTTTTTTTTTCCTCACTCTAGGGCATGAGGGAATAAGTGTTAGCAAGAAGCCACTACCCAGGCTGTAACACAAAACCACTCTCTATAGTGAGAGACCTAAGCCAATGGGAACTGCTTCTCTGCCCATAAATTGATGCATTCTATTTAATTTCTACATAAATTAAGAGGTTTCCACTAAAATGTCATCTTTTAAATTAACCTGTGCCAGATCAAGACATCAATGTTGTGAGCAGCCTCACGGTGACCACCGATCAGGGATTACATTCCTAGCTGCTGCCTCAGGGCTTCCTACCACTGCTTGCTAGTTTACTACTATCAAACGAGCCAAACTAGCTCCAATAATTTTTATCCGTGGGTTAAAATAATCTGGCTAATCCCATTAGAAATGAAGTGGCAATGGTTTTGAGGATCCCACAAAGATGTGGGAGTAGTGAGCTCTGGCAAAGAGGTAGCAACAATAGGATTTCACAGAGCAGCAGCTAAGTATTGAACAAATCTCACCCAGCTAACAAGATATGCAAGTATTTTATGGGTAAACATGCAAAGGATACCCACACAAAAGGAAATATGTTCATGATGGAAAAAAACACCAAAACTAGTCCACAAAATGGATGCTTTCACATGAGATACCTTGAGAGCATACACATACCCCCCTACTTGTGCACAGACATCTGAGCTCCTGCAGCTGTAATAGGAGTGCTTGTGCAAGTACGTCTGCAGATGCACCTGCTCTGCCCCCAGCGAAGGTTTTGGGCCAAATGGCCACGGTATTATTTACACTGGAAGACACTAAAGAGCACTGTAAGGTTCATGCAGCTTAAGCATTTTCCCCTCAGTAGGCACGCAGAGACATGATACACCAGACCCTGAGCTTCAGAGGCGCTGAGGGGAAGTTGAAGAGTTCAGGAAGTGGCCATGCTTGCTCTCAGCACACTGCTTCTTTGTCCTCCCCCACCTGCTCCCACAGGAGCACAGACAGCTCCCACAGACAGCCGGGATCCCTCACAAGAGAAGGGTTATTTATCTCTGTTTTAAGAAGGGGCTGCGTTTACAAAGTCACTTTTAATGTGTCAACCTCTGTGTGAGGATCTAGTCACATATATTGGGCTGTGCCAAAGCTGTGCTTGGAGCTGCTGGTGGGGCCAATCTACTTTTATATCACCCCCAGACACTGGGGGTTGTTCAAGATGGGAGGAATTTGTTCGCCCAGCAGGTAGCTTGCAGCAGTCTCCCAATCACTTTTAATCTGTGCCCAAGCAAAACAGCCTCCCAGGGTGTTGCTTCAGCCAAGTTCAGAGCACAGCAGCACCTCACCACGCCTTTCAGTGGGGCCGTGGAGAAAGCACTGCAGGCACAGCAGATGCAGCTGTGTGACACTGGGGAGACCCACCGTGTCCACAGGGGTCTCACACAGCAGGGTTTGCTGAGTCACCACAGACACCAAAGCATCGGCCAGCTCTGACTATGGACCATTAAGACATGAAGAGAAACATATGAAGGCTGATAAATTCTATGCTCTGTGAACAAACCACTTATTTCTCTATCCTTGTCACAGATGAGGAATCTGTTGGCTAGCACCTTCCAGAGTAGCAAAGTTTTAACAGGGATTCCCAGCAGTAATCTTGTGTAAGCCAATGACTTGCAACTAATGCTATGTCTCACCTTATATATACACAAGGCAAACCCCTCTCTTTGGCTTCTGACTAGAAAGCATACCTGAAGCTCTTCTTTATGTACACCTGGGTACTTCATGGAGGCATGTGCTAGTAACCCTGCAGATGGCACAAGTTGTTTTAAAAACCATAACCTGACTTCCCCTCCCTTGCTGTAAGATCAAATAGTGTTTGATTTATGAATAAAGGACCGCCCCAGCAGCAATAACAACTTGCACAGTGGCCTAACAGATAAGCTACACAAGGATGTTAACAGACACTGCTGTAAAGCTATCTGCACAAATGATAAGCTTGTCCTGTGCTGTCGGGATAAAAAGGCAATCACGAGCTCTGAGATTTTTGGTTTAGATTAGAAACTTGCACTACCCTACATCCATACATCTGAGTATACTGGACAAGGTGATCCAGGCTAACAGGGCATGCTGAAACCCAGCATTCAATATACCTCTTGCCTTACAAAAATGGTCCCCATTTATTCATTACGTGGAAATCCCCCCCCCTTCACTGATATGACTATGACCACACACACACACACAGAGAATAGTGGATATGGTGGGGACTGTTTTCTATCTGGTACCCATCACCAGCAAATATGAAAAATTAACATATCAGTTCTCAGGCAAAACAATCTGTACTGCTCCTGACTTTCAGCAGGCAGAGATGAGTGCAAGAGTAAGCCATAGTGTGGAACTGCTAATGTGCAGTTACAAATAAACCAACCAACCCCAAATCTGTTAGCCAAATCACCAGAGCCAAACACTAATACAGAGGTGTTCAAACTTCAAAGCAGGAGCGCAGTCGGCAAGTTTGTTGAAAGAATTACAACCAGGCATGGAAACTGGGACTGCTCAGTAGCATATAATCCCTGCTGTTTCCATTTCCTCTCTCTCATTATCGGCACAGACGGGGGCTGAAGATTAGTAAACAGTGGGTGTTTGAGGTGAATTAGAGCATGTGTGATGTAGAGCTAGGTATCCTGGTGGCATCTGTGTGACTTCGGAGTGATGTAAATATTTAATGTTGCCCACTATATTTCTTCAAAATGATGAAATATTAACATGTTCCTTTGGGATGGGAAAATCATACCAGATAAAACAGAGAATCTATTTTGTCCTTCATCCAGGATGTGAACAAGATCTGACGGACAAAAATTTTCTGGCAGATTCCCCTCTGTAGGCATGTATATGTGAAAACGAGTTTTTTGACACTGTTCCTGTCCTGTCTGAAAACAGGGAAAAAACCAAAAACCCAAGAAATTCTGGGACAAAATTGTTTACACAGCTATGGGTGTACAACACATTACATTTTCAGCTGCCACTCTTGGTTTTAGCCACAGATTATCCTTTAAGAGGACAACCACATAAATAAAAGCCATTCCTAAGAAAATGTACTATGCCTAGAAATGCTTATGTATTTCTTGACTTGAGTGAAAACCACTGAACTGACAAACCTTATTCTCCAAGTTACTTGCCCTCCCTGCTCCTATGATACACACATTAACAGACTCCTGAAGAAGAGTTCTGCACAGAATACATTATATATATATATATATAGTATAAGCCATTTCTAAAAGGAGAACTCTGTATTTTGGAAGTCTCTTCATATCATCATAGATGTTTCTAATAACCTTAATATATTCTCAGGAACCAAAGGAAGTTTTATAAAAGGAACAGCACTGGTTGTAGTTTCCAATGCTTATTTTCACATAAAACCTAATTTCTTAGATTGTCGCTTTTTCATAAAATAAGCTTGAGACACAGTTTCTCTTTGACCCTATGGTGTTACTCAGCAGGTCCATCAACATAAGAATTAATGTGTGCTATCTTTCCAAAGGGTATTTTCAATACTCTTTGCCCAGTAAAATCTGCCTAGCTGTTTTTCCTAGAGCAGCTGTTTTTCTGTTATACTTTGCTAATAGCATGCCCAGGCTTCAAGTACCTTTTTTCAATACATAAGCAGGTTATTTGCATGAATCTGAACATGTTCAAATTGCAGATATGAATATTTGGTGAAGAATTTTTATATACTTGGTTATTTCAGTAGAAAACAACTGATCACACCTGAATCTGAGAAATATTTTATAGTCAAATCTCAGCATTTGTGTACATAGGTATACACAGATACAGATATGTATATGCAAATAAAGCTAAACAAATCTACACTTTAGAAATCATGACCACCACAACATTTTAAAGCTACACAAACATTGTGTATGTATTAAAGTCACATAATCAATATTCACTGGCAAGAGCTGTTACTGCTGTTTAGTTTACTTCCCGTTTACATTCTCAATCTCCTATTGAAAGCTCATGCGCTTGTAATTTTTTTTAAAGGTAAAGTAAGTCCCAATCTTTGGGAACTTTAGTCCACTTCTTGCATTCTTCCCATGGGTGGTATATATATATTCCACATCAGGAATAACTGGATGCCAAATATAGCCACAGATGGGAGTCTGTGCATACTTGCTGGGTGATTATAAAATAAAATCAGCTTCTCTGTTGTATAATGGATGAAATCTTTTATTCTTTGCTTAGGTACGAGTGCCAGCAATCCCACACTGATTTGAAATATGCCCAAGTAAGGTGAGCAAGATCAGGTCATGTGTTTTTGTTTCATTAATATTTATTGACAACTATATTCTCCCAAGAATATAGTGGAGAAAGAGAGGCTCAGTATATGAATATGTATATACACTATATACCACATTATAATTTAATTATCTATGCAATTACTACGAATTAGGAGAGCAGTAGTTAAAGTGACAGAGAATTTGCAGAGTCCATGAAAAGCATCCAGATCAGCCTTGGAGACTAACATTCTCTGTTTCCTTAGATGGTGAAAAAAAAAATTCATCTCTGTTGTGAAATCCTACACCTCACTTGCACATGAGGGGTAGCTCCATTAGGACACATCTAAGTGAGACTGCTCATATCACTATGCCAAGTGTTGACCCTGGTCCAAAAGGATTACCCAATTAGCCATAAGGGAACAGTTTCCAACCTTGTGGACAATCTGACTACTTCATGATGGCTTTCTGCATGGAAGTCATTCAATGCCATTTTGAGTAGGAACTTCTGTCTTGCAGGTCTGGCATTACCAACTCATTGACCCATTACCAACTCATTAGACTATGCTAAGCCTGACAGAAAGCACTGTTTAGTAACAGCTCACCTGGCTTAGAGATAAACTGGTGATTTAGAAATAAAGTGCCCTATACTGACATTCATCAAAATCTGTTTTCATCAACTACTGAAACTGCATCAGTTACCAGGAGACAGCACTCACAAGATATAAAGCAACACCTCTACCTCAAAAGTCCTGCTGTGCCCACAACTAGACAAATAAAAGGAACTGGGTTTCTCATGCCTTGGATATGCAAGTTCCCATAACATGCTTGGGAACTGACAATCAGGATAACCCAAATGTGAAGGTTGAGTTTGAAAGTAGAGGCAGTGGTGTGATATTCAGACTCCGAACAGCTTGGCAACAGGTCTCTCTCATTAGCAGAAGTCTGACACAACTATAACTGACCTTGGAATCATCTGTAGGCGTCCCACTCTACATATGTTTTGTTTCTTCTTTCCTCTCCCACTAGCAAAAGGCCAAGTACCCAGCAGAGAACAGAAAAAAGTAAAGTATATGGCTTATGGCTCCAAGGGTGTTACCTATGCACAACAGAAAACCCCAGCTGTGTAGTTTGAAGCAAGTGCTGCTAACAGAGCAGAAATGCCTTGCAGTTCAATTTCTAGACTATTCAGCAAAGCTGGCTGGCTCTCCTGAGACGCTGCACCATAGCAGTGACCTAAGAGAACAGTGCAGATGAAAATAGCAAGGACCTCCAAAACCCGTCCTACTCAGCCTGAAAAAAATCACAGCTGCCCCAGAGTAAGAGGGATCCTGTAGGCATGGGCCCCTTGGGGTAGGAGAAAAGATTAGTCACAGTTGGGTACTTTGGTAGAGCCCAATAGTTTCAGCTGCTCTGTGGGCCAAGTCCCAGTAGAAACATCATAGTTCTTTACAGAGGATGAACTGAGAGTTGATACTCTTTGGCTCTCATCAACAAAGCCTCAAAGCAACCCCACACACTGCAGGAGCCTAAAGGTGTTCTTTCACCTGCTTCCCTGATGCTACATTGTGCCAGCAGGGGCTCGGCTGCACCAGCTGTGAGACAGGCTGTATATACCTACTTAAAGTTTCATGATGTTACTAGTTTGGATTCAAGTAAACTTTGTGACACTTAACTTCGGGAGGTTTGCTACTAAATGGGACAAGAACTGTTCTCTCAACTTCTAATGCCAAAGCTGGCACTTTGCTTCGCTTTGGGAAATTCTGGTTTTGAAGACACTTGGTTGTCCATGAGGCTATTTCTGTAATTATATCATAGAATCACAGAATCAGATGGGTTAGAAAGGACCTCTGAGATCATCAAGTCCAACCCTTGATCTACTACCACCACAGTTACTGGACTATGGCATTAAGTGCCACATCCAGTCTCTCTTCTTAAATACCTCCAGGGACAGAGAATCTATCACCTCCCTGGGCAGCCCATTCCATTCCAATGCCCTTAAGAACTATTTAAAAATTCCCTCATTTTATACTTGTCCTATACCAGACAGTATTCCTTAGTGACAGGGTCTGAGATCCTGAACTGATGTACATTACAGAAGATAACAGTGATACCAGGGGTCATATGATCCATTGAGAAATGAAGAAACCAGAACCTGGATGTGCCAGAGTCAAATACAGAAACTGAAACTGCAATTTGTGACAATGTCACTGGACAGAACCAAGAGTTTCTACACCAAACATGCCTGCAAACAATCTGTTTTTTCCCCTCCCCCCTACAATCACATCACTGTAATCCTGCAAATCTTTAAAAAACAAGATATGTCAAGGACACTGGAGCTTTAGAGCAGAAGAGTGATCCTGCCTTTAGGATGCTGATTTCCAAAAATAAGCACCAGTGTCTACCACAGAACAGAGGGGGCACCTCCAGAAGCCTAACAAAAAAAGCCCGGAGAAAAGCCCTAGGAAATGCTGCCCTGACCTTATCTGGAGCAATCCTGCTCCACTGGCCTCATCTCAGCACAGATCCTTCACAGCAAACTTACATCAAGGCCAGGGTTGTACCTACCAGACTTTTGCTAGTCCAGAGTAATTTTTAGTGTACCTCTGTTCTCACTTCCTAGGGCATAAAACCTCAATAAGAAACAGCAGTGGGACATTTCTTTTTCTCTCTATAAAGGGATTAAAATGAAAATACACTATCTTTTTTTACATTTTCCCTTCTTGCAGGTTTTTTTGATTCTATATGCATTTGCTTCTATCCATATGTCACAGTGGATGGCCTGGAGCAAACATCACATGATATAATTACCACGGTTTCTTTAAGGCCTCCTCAATATTGCTGATTAGTGAGTGAACAGTGAACAAACATATTTTTGAGAAGAATAAAAGCTTTCAGTCTAAACAAAAGAGAACAGTCATATACCACTCTTACTATAAACTCCACTATTCTTCCTAAGAGGAAACTTTCTTGGGGAACTTCTAAAGTGACACAAACCAGAAGAAAACAATGACAATTCTTTCCCTTGGAAGCACAAAAATCTCTCAGTGTTCTCATTTAAGTACTGCACATGATGACGTCCAACTGTGTTTTACCCTGCAATTCACTCGCATTATCAGGGATGTTCTGCTAAACAACTGGCACATTTTAGATGAATAAAGAGGGAACTTGTCCAGTCATCTCAAGCTGTTTGTCAGTTATGGAACACTTAATTTTCTAGTTCCCTATAGCAGCTCAAGTTAATTTGTCTTCCTCTTGACACCAGCCAGCATGCACACTTTTTAAAGGATGCACACATGAAAAAAAAAAGAAAAAGCTATAATAAAACTTTGAGACACTGATCCTGTGGAGAGCTGCTAGGAAAAGGATAACCAATAAATGAAGAAATAAATATTGCTCTACTTCCACCTAAGGGTACAAGTAAGTATAAGTAGGCAGCAACTCCTCAGAGTAAGATGCTTCTAGTTTTAACTTTAAATGGGATAAGAACATGAGCTGTTCATTTACACCCAAGGGACATTAATCAATTCAATTATGAATAAACTGTTTAAAGTAAATTCTACATGAAATAATTTTTCTGTCCCTCCCTAAGCCACATAATAAGATCAAATGCAGAACTTATTTGAAAATCCAGGAGGAAGTTCCAAGGGAGAATAAATTTTTTTATGATTTGCTTCTGCCTACTATTAAAACAAAGTTTTGGGGTTGTCTGCTGCCATTTGAGAGTTTCAGGTTCCAAGATGCCATCAGAACTATCGCTAGAAAAAGTTGTACTTTTAAGGAATATCTTTCTCTCTGTTTCAAAGTAGTATTAGTCTGGAGTGGTTTAAAAATGCAACCTGCAGACAGAAATTATGATATACTGGTAGGTGTTGCCTTTGCAGCTTTAGTTGAATGGCATTCTCCCTAAAACTGAAATGATCATACTTGCATACCTTCCTTACCACCTCATTGCTATAATTTGATATTTCATTTCATCCCACTGGAATAGAAAATGTATTTCTACTGGGCATTGCTCCCTATCTCAGTGGTCTTAAAATCAAAGGTAAGACATATGACCATATGAAAAATACAAAGGAGCAAGTGGTTTTTGTGAAAATTCTGTTTTGCATCTCCATGCCAGAAAAACAGTTTTGGAAATATTTAAGCAAAGTAGATCAGGCAACATTGGGTAAACCAGAACATTAGCAGAGCAGTGAATGATGTGACAGTCCTAGGAGGACTGATGAGTTGGAGCAAATTGAAGAGAGAATTGTAGAGCTCAGTACTGCATGGCTGATGCTGTCCTTGTTTGCCAAACTGCAAGTCAAATGGATCCAAAAGAGCATCAAAGTATCCTTGAATCACTAGCTGAGGAACCTTTCCTCAGGTAGGAAGTGTGGGGAGAATAAGCAATCCTTCCCTTCTCCCCACCAAATACTTTCTGTCCTCCATGTCCTTCTGTTAAACAGCTACAGAGCTGACGCTAATTACAAACACAGTTATCATCCTGTTTAGACTACTCATAAAAGGAAGGTTCCTGATTAATGCCACCCAAACACCTCTGGAATGCTACTTTAGCTGGAGTTGCAAGCTACCTCCAAGCACCCACAGCTTTCCTCAGGGACCAGGGTAATTTGAGGTCAGCTAAAGGTCCCACATTTTCAGCCTGACAGTGAGGTGAGCCAATGAGGCACTGCCTGTTGCTCCCAGCAGAAATAGCAGAGACACCCCTAATCTAATTGAAGGCAGCAGTTCTCACTTAACTGTTCATATCATTGCTCTACAAAATTATATGGGGGGGTGCTGGGAGGAAGGGGAAAATAAAGGGGGGGAAAAAAAAAAACCACAAAAGAGTTGGGGAAAAAATGGAAGCTCAGGCAAACTCCTCTTTCAGTTCTTGAGAAAGGGGCCAGACCACAGCTCAGAGCCATAGGTGCATGGACTGGTCTAAAGGGACACTATCTGCTGAAACTCATTCTTAATTCTCGAGAATAAGTATTTTAAGGATTGTATTTTGCATATTTGACAACACTGCACTCACTCTTTCCCAGTCTCTTTTGCCTAAGGAGATCTTTAAACCAGCAAAAGAGAAGACAAGATGAAAAAAATAACCTTAAAGCAAAACCAGAAAACCAGAGTCTGGATCAGAAAATTAATTACATATTCTGTAATTTAATCTCCTGTGGTCCTGACTTTTAAGTTCTCTATACCCTCAGGTTCAGCATGAAGAAACTGCCACTGCTAACCAAATCCTGCCCCGTGCTGAGCCACTTATCATAAACCTGTGGGCAGAGGCTGGACCTGCCAGCCTTGGGCTGCCCCTATCAGCACACTCACGTATGCACTGTAGATATTTCCTTTCCCAAAAAATTCCAAGTTCTCAGCTCTACACGTGCTCCCATTGTAAAGAGGCCTTCTCTAATGCTTAAAAGAGACTGTTGTATTCAGCCATATCACTGAGCATGGCTAATTTGGGATGCATTTGTGAACACTCACACTTGCCTTACTTCCACTGGAGCCAAGCATAACACCCATACCTATCTCCCAAGCAAAGCTGCCCAGACAAATCAGCTTTATGTAGCTGGCAGGCTCAGCTGTTACAGGGCATTACTCTGACACACAGCTCTCTTCACAGAACATCAATGCACAAGTATAAGTGGACAACAGGTTGTGGCAACAATAAAATAATGCATTATCCTACCTAATTTCTATGACTTATAGGATTTCCCAGCTTGCCACGCCTACTGATGCCCTCTTAACATTTAGGGACTTGTGTCAAGTGAGCTACAAAACCGATCTGTTATTGTGGAGAACAAGCAATGGGTAGATCTGCTGAATGATGCAAGGCTCCACTGACTTTTAGTTATCCTTATGCAACTCCATAGTTCCACAGCTGCTAATAATTAGCAGATGATCTGCGTAAGTGCTAGACAAAAAAAAGAGAATCCTACTTCATCACTTAAAAAACAAGCTACTAAAACAAGAGTAATGATTTTTTTTCCATCTGACATGCTTTTCTTTTTCTCCTCTCGACAGAATTCAAACAAACACAGCATAACGAATTCAGCATAACTTATAACTGAAGATCTGAATGGTGCCTTGTTCATAGCATTTGGATTTGAAACACAGATGCAGTTAACTCACAGCTTAACTCCTTCCATGATACTCTTTAAAATGCTGATCTGTGTTCTTCTCAACTTGCAGATTTTTAAAAGTTTTCAAGTGAGTTGTTTTAAACAAAGAGAGATTCAAACTTGGATTCAGTGTACAGCTTTCTCTGCTCTTTTCCTCTCAAAAAATAAGAGATTAATTGTTGTGCAACTAACTGGGAATAACATCATTTTCTAAAAATTTCCTTTGCAGTTCTTGTCTTTATTTCACCAAATTCTTTTCCAGATCTGATTTTCTAGGTTTCCCGGGGAAAAGGAAAAAAAAAAATCAGTGCACTAAATTGTTCTTTAGTACTAAAACTGCCTATGAACATGACAGAAAAAGCAAGAACAGGAAAAAAAGGAATAGGATCTGTCAGTGGGTAAGAGTAGTCTCTGTTGCCAAGTGATCTGAAAATAGTTGAGTAGGGAAAGGAGATAGTTTTACGTTTAAAGACAGAATCTTTTAGGTACTAAGGCACTAGTCTGCCAGTCAGGAGATTTCTGATCCTCTCCCATCACTATTACTGACCTGCTGCTATGAGACTTTGGGCAAAATTACTTCCTTACACTATGCTCCTTTATGGACTCCAATTTTTGAAGTCTTCATTCAGACTTCTCAAAGCCATTTTCAGATGTTTTAAGACCACTTTTATTCCCACATGTTCTGGGCACAGACAAAAGCAGCCATGCTTTTCCAGTAATGCAAAAACACAGCCTACAGCCAGCTGGAAGGAACTGCTGGATCTCATCTAGTTCAGAGCAAGGCTAACCTGGCTTAGAGCAGATTGCTTAAGCCTTATCCAGTCCAGTTTTCAGACCATCTCCAGCAACAGAAACTCCACAATCTCTATGGTCAGCCAGTTTCAGTGGTTAGCTACCCTCCCTACCAAGGACCTTACTGGCAATTTTTGTAGGAAGCAGGACAATGCGGAGGAATGCAATTTCTTCTTAGGGTTCACTTCTGGTCCTGTTAGGTCAGGGGCCAGGAAAATACAGAGAAGCCTGCTCCACACTGCTTGCTCTTCATGGCAAGAGGATTTCAGCACTCAAGCACAGCATTCACCAAAAATATTAAAGAGAGGGAAGAAGAGGGGATCACCCCACTTGCTGAACTTATCACAAGAGAAACATGCACAAGCTATTTCAGGCTCACTGAACTGCTAAGAGCATTTATTTTAACCTCTGTATTACTTCCCATTAAATAATATCCTGTAGTTTCTTCAGCAGGAGATACATACTCAGCTTTAGCTCAAACGAGAAAGAGAGCTCCCTCATGAAAGCATGCACTGGTAGACAGAAGGGTCCTTCTCATGGACTTTGTTACAAGAAGGAAATGGCAGAAGCTACACACACACATACACTTAGGAGATTAAAGATGAGGTGCCACACAAACACATTATATCTTAGAAACTTTTGCTTCTACTATATTAGTAGTTTGAGGAGTTACAAAACTATACATTTTAACTCCAGAGCATACTCATGTGTAAATGGATGCAAATGAAGAACACTCATGAGGTTATGGCTGAGTTAAGTGTTACAAAACAGACTCTCAAACTACTCCTTGTGCTTCCCGCTTATCTCCTTCCAGGAATAAGGAAAAACTTTCTATTCTGAACTCCTTTGATCTCTCAGATTTAGACGAAACTGCTCCCCCACCACTTGCGTGTCCAGCCTTAGAGACAGTCTTGACTGATCTTTGAGAACTGTGTTGGATGAAGCCCAAGGACAGCTGCTCGTGCAGACTTGTGCGCTTGCAAGACTAAAGAGTGACCCCAGTATCTTTCAGGGCTTTGATGTTCAGGGTTATTTCCACTGAAAAAAAAAAAAATCTTTTTACTATTCAGATTTCACTCTCAGCTCAGCAGCAGTGACAGAGCCCTCACAGAGAATCACAACAGAGTACTAACATAGTAAACAGTTCATTATGTTCTTCTTCCTCCTCTTCAGATACCCAGACATAAGCACATATGTAGTGATGCTACGTGAGAGCACTACACTATCATACTGGTCACCACAAGCACACAAAATAATTCTAGACATCTTTATTAAATTTAGTTTTTAATAATGCCTTTTCTGGGCTATTTGCCAACTAACAGTTCAGCAGTTATTTTTCAATAACAGATTTTCACATCAATTTTTGAAATAAGGAGCTAAACAAGTAGGTGTTAACTGCACACAGGACAGGCAGCTGCCTTGATGATTTGTGGCTACTTTCAGTTTCCTCTTCTCTGGTACTATCAAAATCTCTTCTACTATCCCAGAACTTAACTATCTCACCTTACAAAGACTGGTCTCCCCAGCCCTACTCAAATACAGCCAGTACCAATGATTTTGAACCAAGACAGTCAGTCTCTTGTTGACTAAGGGATCCCACAGACCGAGTCTCAGAGTGCACCACATGAAGAAAAGGAGAAAGGGTTCACATAGGAGCCAAGAATAAGAGAAATCAGTAGAAAGAACACAAAAGCATTTAATTAAATTTGAATTTTGATAACACTTCACTGTTGTAAAGAAGTCACAATTCAGATATGGTTACCTTGGCAAAAGCATAAACTTTAAAGAACTCCTCCTCTCTGTTGCATCACTATTTTTTATGGTTTCGACACATAAGTCCATTAACCATGTGGAGATTCAATGTAGTTAAAGGCACAGAATACTTCTCAATGCTGTTGCATAAAGACATTTTACTAAACTGTACATGTACACCAAAAACAATATATGTGTCTCCAAAGGAAGCCTATGTATTTCTGTCTTCATTCACAATTGTCAGACAACACCAACATACACTTTTCTCCCTCCAAAGGAGCTTTGTGTTGATACAAGCAAGGCAGATTACATAGCTGTTAGAACTTTCAGCAGTGTAGGTAATAGAGAGCAGTTCTGCAGCACACTCCCTTCACAAATGGATTAGCATTTCTCATCCTCCTCAGTGGCCTTTTCAGGATCTGGAGGTCATCAGATATAAAAATCATACCTGTTGTCACAGGTGGGAAATTGCTCCTTCTATAGCAAATATCTTTCTCTAGATGCACATTTTCAATTCTGACTGTACTATACAGGTAAAAGCACTGAAGCCCTGCTGCAATTTTGTGATAACTCTGTTTTTCTTAGGAAAAAAAAAAAAAAAGAGAAAGTTTTAGTAGTCTTGTAGCAATGCAGTTGCCAAACACAGTACCTTGCTACCTGATGCCATTTAAAGAGTAAACTAATGCTGGAGAGAGTTAATCATGTAATTTCAGTAGAAATAGCAAGGCAGCAGCACTAGTTAGGACTCAGCTAGAGAGCTTCAACTGTTTTAATTCCTATTAGTTGGGGTGAGGGATCTCAAAGCAGGAGGCAGGGGAGAGTCAGCACAGGGCTGAGAGGGGACTTCTATACAGACAGAGCAGTAGCTGCTCTCTCCTTTTCCTCCTACCCAGATTTCTGTCTTTTCAGCAATTCACTTTTTACAGCACAACCCCACAAATAACTGGGAGAGGCTGAAGCAGCTGCCACAGCATTAGGAGGAACAGGTGAGCAGCAATAAGACATAAGAGAAGTGTGGGAGGGACAGAAGCAGAGGCAGGAACCCCTAAGCTGACAAGGGTAACATGTAGAATAACCACAGCCTCCAGGGCACAGTCCCCTGCCCCAAAAAACTTGCACTCCAGTCAAGGCCAGTCAGAGGAACTGGCATGCCTCTTGCTTCACATTCCTTGGAAACTTTCCTTGACCAACTATGGAAATAATCATCTCATGTACAACATGGAGAACTACACATTTGACAGGCAGATGCTAAGGGCAACGTCCTGCTCAGCTTGAGGTCAGAGGATGCTGAAGAGCCTAGAAGAGTGAGATAGACAGACACATAATTCTTAAGGAATGAAAAGCAGTGCTTTCTGGAGGAACAATAACAGGGATTCAAGAGATACAATCTCAATTTTAGGATATTTGCTCTTCCCTAGCTAAACAGGTCTTTAAATAACATTTGTGCACGTATAAAAAGCTTTTCCTCTCCATTTGTAGCTTTCCTCTACTCCCCGCCCCGATTCTCTCTCATATTCTCTTCCTGATTCTCCCTTTCTGCGTGTCCTCCCCTCACGTGCTCCCGCTGCACATGGGGCAGAAGTGCTCTGGAACAGCTGTATTTCCTCCTCCTATGCTCCTTCCCCTCACAGCAGAGGGGAAAGTACACGCCAGCTCAGCTTGCCTCGTGCTTCACAGCACTTGAAAAGGTACACTGCCAGAGCACGTCCCTCCAGGGCAGCACTGCCATCCCTCTTGCCTTCACTGCAGGGCACACTGGGGATAACATACAGAGGCTAAACAGGTCCTAAGAGAGGACTTCTTCTTTTCAGATGGCCTCTTGGGTCTCTGCACTGTCCTCACAAGCTGGGCTTGGAAAAGGTAACGGACAGATGAAACAGAGGGGAAAGTAGAAGGACAGAATTAAAAAGGGTGTGAACAAGGAGCACGCTGCCCACTCTCTGGAGGTCAAGACAACTGAGAACAGCTGCTTATTACAGCCCTGTCTATGAGAAAGCACTTCAACAGTAAAGGAGCAATTTAGAAGCACCTCACGGTGGGTTCCTGAACAAGCACACCTTATTGCCAGAGACAATTGCTGTATCACTTTTGTTTTAAAGAGGAGGCTCAGGTAGGATACATGGTAGCTGCTGAGGAACACCAACTCTCCGAGGAGGCATACAATCCTGATTTGCAGGAGCTGCTAGTTAAAAGATGAAGCACAGCCATTAGAGTAGCAGAAGCAAACAAAGGGAAGACAAACTAAAACTTGAAGACTATTTACTGTTCCCAAAATTGATTCCTTTCAAAAGCCCCCAAGAGTACTCGGAGGGTAGAGACCTGCTTTGTTGACTCTACCAGAAAGCCAAGCTTACAAGGTCCACCTTAACATTCGCTGCACATGAAAGCACTTGAGAGAGGAAGGCTGCCACACAAACACCTGCATGAGTGTGTGACCAAATAAAACCATGCCCTGCGTGGGTGCCACATGTGCGGGCAGCGGTGTGTGCCACGGCTCCAGCGTGTGACACAGCCCCAGTGTGGCTCTCCCTACCCTGCCATGCCAGCCGGGATTCCACAGCCGCGGCTGTGCCTCAGCAGGGATGGCCAAGGATGCCATGAGCCACCTCCTCTGCCCGGGCAGAGGCACGGTCCGAGCTGCCAAGAGGGGCCGGGGGCTGCGCTCGGAGGCCACCGCCGCCCGCACCGCGGGCACGCACCCAACCCCGGGGGAAGCGGGCAGGGATCCCAGCCTGCCAGCACGGCTTTGGGAGGCAGGAGGAACGCGTCCAGCCCAAGACAGAGCAGTCTGGAAGAAAAGAGAGAAAGAGCAGACAGGCACGAAGCGAGACTCGGCTCCCGACCCTTGTACCCGGAGGGCGCTGGTCCCGCGGGGCCGGGGAAGCCGAGCCGCCCCAGCGCGGTTGCCGCCAGGGCCCCGCCCGCCCCGGAGATCCCCGCCCCGCCGGCTCCGGGCAGCGGAGCCCCGTGGGGTCCCCAGCCCCCTTACCGCGCTCCGTGAGGGCGAGGCGGCGGGAGGGCACGGCGAGCCCCGCGGGCGCTGCAGCCGCTGCGGCGGCCGGGACATGTTGGGCCGGGCGGCTATTTATAGCGGCAGGAAGCGGCGCCGCGGCTCTGGGGCGCCTCTCCCGCGCCGCCGCACATGCCCCGGGCCCGGCCGGGCCCCCGAGGGGGGGTGCCCGCCCCCTGCCCCCCACCCCCGGCGCTGTGCCCCTCGGCCCGGGGAGGCTCCCGCAGGGTGGTCCCGCCCGGGCAGCGAGGGAGCCTGGTGGTGGCCGTGCCCCGCCCGCAGCCGCGCTCCTCCTGTGCCCAGTGGGAGATCACACCGGTCAGAGTTACAGAGGTAGCCCCCCCTTACAAGGAGACGGGTCCAGGTCCCCAAGTGCCAACGGCCTGAACCGTGACTTTGGGAGCTCTTTCGGGGACTCGTCCCGTTCAGACCCTCACCGGTTTCCCGGTCATGGCCTCACCCATAGGGGCAGCTCCTGCCTTCCGTGCCCTCTTGGCCGCCGCTGCCCCCTTGTTCGGGAGCGCCGGAGGGCAGTGATGCGCTGGGCTCCCCTGCTCCGCAGGGACAGCCCCAGCCCCTGCCCTGCTCCGGGACAGCCGCCCGCCCTCAGGCTGGGCACAGGGCTCCTCTCAGCCCTGCTCACGCGGCTCCACTCGGCCACAAAACTCTCGTTTTCCCTACCTGCCTCCGATGGCCTTGATGGCAGCCAGCAGGGAAGGGGTAGTGGAGCCTGGGGAATGGCAAGGCAGCAGGCAGAGACACACAGAGTGGAGCAGAAACGTAATAAAACAGTGGGAAAGAGGTACTTGCTTTTTCTCTGTTAAGGTTTGCAGTATACTGAGATGTAGGAAGGTCAATTACCCCTCTCTACATGATGCCCCAGAAGGTATTTGTGCTTCATTCCTCAATTAACTCACACAGAGATTGCTTTACCAGAGAACCAATCAAGTCTGCTCCCTTTCCCCTCTCAGCTTGACTAAGTTTTCTAGAAACAAAATTTCTGTTAATCTTTTTGGGTCCAGCACTGAGGTTTTGAATGGAAAAATGCCCAAAGTATATGTAATGGAGTAGCTTGTGCATATAAGAAGCAAGGGTTGAAGGGCAAGAGCTGTGTCCTTAGTGTCTATTTGAGCCAACACATTGATCTCACATGTTTTTGTCTCTGTAGGATTTTACATTTTGGAGGTGTTGGGATGTTTTTTGTTTACTCCATGCATGGGCAGGGTGCAGTCCAGCAGCTATATAATACTGTTATCTAAAATATATGAATGTTAGGGACAGGTGTCCTAAAAAATTTAAATATGCTCTTCATTCACTTGTAGCAACATGTTCCAGCAAGGTCAAAGACTGAGTAACCCGTGTACTAAGCTAACCTGCTGCAATTTACTTTCATGTTTCCACCAGGAGATGAGCAGTTGCCTAAAGGCACAGCATTATGGTGTGACATGCTGTCATAAGAGCAATGGCATTACTGATCAGCCTTCAGCGTTACGTTGGAAACCTTGCCAGGCTTTTGTATAGGTCATTTCTCTGTTCCTGTGTCACTGCATGGTTGGAGCATTGCAAGACAAACACAAAAACTGGTAAAATTTTTTTTATGTGTACCCCTTTCTGACCCATGCACACAGTGTAGAGCAAAAATTATGGTGCTCCCAAATAGTAAAACTGCAGGTAGTCTGTGTTTATTGTCTTTACAGACCCAAAACTCTCTAAAGAGGGTCACAAATCCACATGAGGTTCCCAAGCACAGCATACTGCATTTGGGTCATTGGTTAGCTGAAAAGTCACTTAGAGGCAAACAGCTTCCTCTTGTTTACGTACCAGAGAAATACCATGTGATGTGTTCATTCCAGGCTCCGTATGGGATAAGAAGCACACACTGATACAGATCTGGCTGTTAGAACTTGGGAAGATGTGCTGCAATGGGAAATCTGTGCTGGGATGACAGGAAACGGTGACCACTCTTGCTAGGAAACAGTTGTCCCTCTATGGGGAGTCCACTGAGTGGCCCATTATCACTGTATTATGTACTGTTCACAGTAGCCTATGAATTCCTTTGGACTGTTTCCTGCTGGTCAGGCTGGCCTGTCCATGGTAACAATGAAATTGTTCTGTCCTTGCTGTAGACAACCCATCTACAGCCAGGGGTACTCGGCAGGACTCTTGCAGTGAGCACGGAAATGCTTGCCTGGAAGTTGGATTTTTTTCATAGCTGTGTCAGTCTTTTACACTTTATCAGGGACTGAAGTATATTTATTTTAGAGAATCTTTTTCAAAGCAGTGCACGATTGCCCTTTCTGTGGTTGGGACTTGATTTCCAGAGAGAAAGTACTCCAGAGTTTTGTTAGAAGTCTGTCTGTGCAACATTCAGCTGAGAGAAGCTTAGGAGACTTTGTTTTGGTTTCACAGTTTTTAAAAGAAAAAGAGGGAGAAAATTTATACCCAGAAGCATGCCTAGGGGCCTGGAGGCTGTGCTAGACTTTATCTAGCACTAGTAAACATATGAGAAGGTGAGGTCTTGTGACTGGATTCAAGGAGAGCAACCTTCTAAAAGTGTCCAAAGTCAAAAGTATTTCTGATGTGTTAAACTATCAGGGAGATAATGTGCTCCCTTTCTCCACTAGCAGCATAGTGTTCATGCACTTTGCGGGTCCTGTGTTATTCGTACTCTCTCTTGCCCCTACCTGCTGTGGTTTGCTTCAGCTGTGGAAACAGGAACTGCTGAGTCAGCATGCTGATGAAACTCACACTGCTTTCACACATCTCTGGAGAGATGACCACAGCAAGGAGAGCAAGGAGGTTGGCAGCAACTTATATCCTGGAGCACAAAATGAGTACTTAAATTATCTCACAATTGCCTGAAACAATAACCTGACTTTTTAAAAGCTCAAACTGAAGGAGGCTGAAGGACCCAAGCACGTGGCAGGTGAATGATCACACCTGGCACACACAAGCTCATAATCAAGTATCTGGAGTTCAGTGAGTGTCATTTTTCTGTTCTCTCTCTTGATTAGCTGAACTCCATTTTACAAAGCCAAGATCCTACTGGCTGAATAGACAGAATAAGGACATTGGGTTCAGCTGAGCTGTCTGGTGATGATGGAGAGCAGCAGCCTGTTCTGATTACAGACTCACACAGAGGTGAAACTGCTCCCTTGGCACAAGGTAATGGACTTTAAAAACTCAAATAACCTCCTCAGAAAGGTTAGGTCTTTCGAAGAGCAAAGTACCAGAGGGGAAAGATTTGAAGATGACTGCATCTCTGAGAGCAGCATATCCATGGCACAGTAGAGAGTAGCTGAAGGTGAGCTAAAGGGGTGGGAAGGGGAAAGGTAACTGTCACATAGATTAAAAATTGGAAAGAGAAACAGAATGAAAAAGATGGAGATGATCCAGAAAGCTATTCTATTAAGGACATAAATAGAGTGTTATCAACATGCTCAAATTAAACAAAAGCAGCTTTAGTAGCAAGAATATGGCAGCAAAAAGAGGGACTAGTTAACTGCTTAGGGTACTATCACTATAAAAGCAACACCTTCTCACCCAGTGGCTTCTGGTCTACCTTCATTTAAATAAAGTCTGCTTACTTCAGCACTGTGTTGTTTCCATGTCATTACTTTTTATACTTATTAGAGAAATTTAGCAATGAGTGTGTGAGGCCTGCTTCTTCTTTTACTTATCATGAGAATTGTTAGTTGAAGCTCAGAGCTGAAATGTGCCTGTTTAAGGCAATGAGGCAGCAGAGATGCATGTGTGGGTTGCATGAGTATTAACCAGGGTCACGTCTCTCTGGGGCTGCTGGTTCTACCCATGCAGGAGAGAGGAGAGTTTAGTGTTAAGATTGCAGGGAGAGACTACAGTGCTGTAAATGAGAAATCATTAGACAACACATACTTACACATTGACAGCAAATTATCTGTGACCGTAACAGAACACTTGAAATCTCCAAAGCTACTAGTTTATCAGGTACTGACGTGGCAAAAGGACAGTAGTAACTGAGAAGAAATAGTCTACATGTAGGTAAGGGTACTCTTTTAGTAGATGGATACTGGTAACAGAGGATGTTACTAGTAAACAAGTGCTTTACAAGAGAAATGTATCACAAAGGTGATCTAGGAACTGAAAATAGAGGCTGGTACAGTCTAAGTATTCAAAGCAAAGCAAGAAAAAAAAAAAGAATAAGTGTGCTTATTGATGCTTGGAGAACCTTCTGTTTGGAGAGTCAGAGTACAATGCCCGGAATCTGCAACCTAAGAAGGGAAGTTTATTAGCATTTAGTTTTGCCTGGTGTCACATCTTTTGAGACACAAGTAGTTCATCAAGACTCAGAGTGATGGGAAGGCAGAAGATTTGCTATGCCTATAAGACAAATTAAGCCATCACAAGTGAAAAATTTTGAATAAATTATTTCAAAACTTTTTCTGGAGAAGAGGAAGGAAAATATTGGTAGGTGTGAAGAGAGCTGGAGAAGCAAGCAGGCAGGCACACGTGTGCATGCACTCACCCTGGCACACACATAAGGGGAATCAGGAGGCCAAGACCCAGATCTGCCTTGGGGAAGCTGAATAAAGATACTGTGGATGCTCACCGTGAATCTTATTACTTGATGTTTATTTTTAATGCTAAGATTCAACCACATGCTGCTCTAAGAGGATTGTTCTGTCAGTTTTAGTGCCACTCACAGGCTCCCAAATTAAATTCCAGGCACCACGATGCTGCAGCTTATCTCATCGTGAGCAGGGACCTAACCTGACTCCCCCCAAGGGCTGAGAGCTGGGAATTCAAACTAAAGATAAACCAAGCTGCAGCAAACACTCCCTCTGTCAGCAGAGGTTGTGCCCAGCACACATCTTCAGCAATCGTTCACAAGGTTAATGATCATCCAGGGAGGCAAAGATTACCATCCTTTAAAACATAAGAGCTGAGCAGAGTGCTACAAGTGATCAATTGCCTCAGACAAACTGTTTGCTTAGGACTGCATCTTGCCAAAACATTGTCCAGCAAACACTACGCAATGATGGGAGCGTTGCACAAGTGCCTCATTTTCCCTACAGTGTTTCCAATGCCTGTCCTCTGCAAGCATGACACATTCCTGTAGAGCATTAATATAACACAAATTATTTTATTAAACTCACAGCAAATTATTTACAGCTGTTAGCTAAGTAGTCCTCTTGGCTTGGACAAGCAGCTGGGAATGATGAGTAACTTGTCGCAGTTGCCCCACCTCTCCTTATTTATTTTTGAGAAAAATAGGCAGCACTGCTAGTATTGCCACACCGCACTATTGAAATACACAGAGGCTTCTTTCTCACTGACCCCAGCGGGCTTTGGCCAAAAGCAGCACTACTTTGCTTTAGCCACCAGAGTGAGCTGCTGCTCAACTTTTGGATGAAGTTTGGATAATTATTTTGCTGCTCAGAAGAGGAGGTGTCCTGTCATTTTTGTCGTATATAAGTACAGCTGAGATCCACGCCTTCCCCAGGAATGATCTGTGTGCTGCTGTGTCTGAAGTTAATGCTCACGATTTATTTCAGCAGGGCAGGGGACAGTTTTCAGGAAACAGAGAATTGTGTTTAAGATAAACACACCAAGGTTGAAGGTGCCGCCACATTACTCATCACTCAAAATGAAGAGTGGAAACCAACCTTCCAAGAGCAGAGTAGGTTTAATATAGGGATTATCCTAGGAATAGCAATCTTTTCCACAGTAAGGAACAAGTAAGTCTCTTCTGCAGCAAGAGTTTCTACAGGTAGAATCACGCGTGACAGTCAGTTCAGATTTGTGCATGAAAATCAAGTGTGTAAGCATGGAGTTTGAGATATGTCTGATGTTATGAGAGGAGTAATTTGGACCCTGCCAAAACAAAAGCAACGGAGCAGATACTGAAACCAGCTCGAATGCTAAAGTTGGATACAGATTTACAGCTCAGCTAAAGCTCATTACACTGCTGTTGACTTCACTGGAATTGTATCTGTTGCTTGCAAAGTCAGACAGTCTTATTAAAACATCAACATTTTTAATAAATGGTAAAATGGATCAAAATCTGGCTGACAGCCATTCAAGTTCACCAATAATGCAAATGTTTCTTTTTGGCAATGAAATGCCACTGAGCAGCAGCTCAAAAGTGCTAAGTATGGAGCCTTACATTTTATTATCCCTGCTCTTTCCCAGCAGGAACTGATTCCTGTCAGTGAAACTTTCAGAGGCTGCCCAGATTTTGATGGTTACAATGCTTTCAGATGTTCAGGGTAGTAAATAGTTTCCAGCTCACATTCATCCTTGCTGATTTAATTCAATAAGTCGACCAGCAAATACAGCTAATGTTCCTATAAAACAAACTAGCATAAATATGCCAAGGAGAAGATGATCAAGCACCATCGCAACAAACTTCCATTCTTCTGCAGCCTGTGAAAGAAGCAAAGGAGATGGTAAAATCTCTGCACAGCCATGTTTATTATGGGCATTCTTTTAATTTACTGTCTTGAACAATGGGAAGGTTCTTCTATAAGTTTCATTATTGCTATGCAAAAAATTCTCAAAAGCAGGTCAGTGGTTAAGAAAGCCTAAGCAACTTACAAATAGAAGTTTCAATACCAAACTGATCAGAAACCCTGGCAATTTGCTGAACATTTTCATTTAAAAAAACGTTGAAAAGCTTGATATTTAGGCCAATAGTTGCTTTCGAAATGGAGTTTAAGCTGTTGAAAGCAAAATCTTTAGTTTGACCCAACTGATTTTGGTTTTTCCATTGTGTTTTCCTTCTCATGGGATATCTAGGCAATTTCCATTAATTTCACTCTATTCTCTGCTTTCCATGCCTAGTATATATGCTAAGGTTCTAAAACCTTCTTGGTAGCTCCCTTAGTCTTTTTTCCAGTTGTGGGACACTGTGAACCTCTTACTCTGTGACTGCCTTTTCACTGCATGCCTTTGCTGGGAACCCAGAATGATAAGACTGAGCAGAGTGTGAGGCACCAAGTACAGCAGGGCTCAGGATTTCCACCCTGTAACTCTGCTTTAAGGAGTGACACACGCTGGCCTAAAGCACCTTCTACTTTTGTCTTGGTTGTCCCACAAGTAGAAGAGCCTGTTGTAATTACCTAGAGGACACTGATAACTAATAGTGGTTTGAGGTGGTTCAGAAGTGAACACAATGAAGCAACAGCCTTCAGAAGCCACAACTTTCATTTCATTTGGGGAACTTGACTTTTGAAACCCCCTGAAAGTGATATCAACAGTGCCCAGATGACACAAGTGTCTGGGCTCCACTTCCAAAAAGGGCACTTACTGGTAACCTGAAGATCCTCCTTGTAATCCTAGGAGGAAGTGAGGCCCATGGATGCTGAAGCCATGCCAGCCCTGCTGAGAATAACACTTTATCTGCAGAGGGGCATAGGAGTCATGCTGAACATGAGACTACAGCCAGAGTCATTCCACATGCTCCAGGAATTTGGTCACAGGAAGAAACACCGTGGTGTAAATCCTGTCCACGGGAAGGAAATGCCTCCTTTTCAAGTGCATAGGCCAAATTATTTTCTCAGAGAACTTGCTCTGTCTTCAGGCTAGCCTGCAGCCCAACAGGAAAGGACTATGACCATTTAGAAAGGTGAAGTGCCAAGACTGAATTACCTCTGCAAAAGCTGTGTGAGATGTGAAGCTGAAGTAAAAGAGGGGTTAATTGTGTTGAATGTGCTAGGAGGAGGCAGAGCTAGATTTTCCTGGGGAACACTGCCATGTGTGACTCTATATGCTTTTATCCTTCCTTTGGCTTGCAATGTGGAAAAAGTCAGTAATCAGAGTAGCTCATGACATACTTCATTTGGAGCAACTACTTGTAACATTCAGGAATAAAATAAAACCTTATCAAAACTGGAATCATCATCTGTAAGTTACATTTAACACTTTTCAGATAAAACTACTAGTCTTTTGGAGTTTGGCTTGCTTCCTGGTTTTTCAAAAGCAGTAGGATCTTGCTTACCACAGAGGGAAGATACCCTAGTGGGAGACAGGAGGAATGTGTTTTGGAACTTGCTTACAGTTCTTGAAACTACTTTCCTACTCACAACACTCCATCTCTGTGGCTTCACATACCACATTTAGTAGTCCTTAGTACTGACACCTTTTTTCCTTTCTCTTATTTTGGGGGGCCAATATTCAATTACCATTTGTGACAAACATCTGTCCCTCCTTGTTGACTACATCAAGGGGAGAAGACTGTCTACTGCTAAAGCCAAATCAGGGCTTGGAGTGTTTCCGTAAGGCAGGGATATTTTGCCAAAAAGGTAAGATGTAGCAATTTGAAAGCTAGAAATGAATCATGCACAAAAAAAATCTCTTACATTACTGGCTTCTTGGTCCGATTTCATCGTTTCTGCAATGTATTTGATTCCTTCTATAGCATTTTTCACATCCGGATTTTTGGTAAGCGGGGAGTAGAAGTTGACAGGCACAGAGCCTGACTTCCCAGAAATGTCAGAAATATCAATATCTTCTGCAAAAATATTTTTGTCTTGTTTGTCTCTGGATGGTCTTTTCATTGTAGAGAAAAACATGATGTTTGGGATTGTGTCAATAAAGATCTGAAAACAAAGAGGGAGAAGATGAGAGTTGCTGGTCTGTGGGGCTGTGTTACAGATGCAGCTGTGTGCTGAACAAAGACAAGCCTCTCTGCTCCCAGATTGCTTCCCGTGCTGGATCTGCTACAGATTCCCTCTTGGAATATGTCACAGCCCACGCCTCAGTTACAGTGGGGTTTTTGTCAGCCTCCTGCCCTGAGGCAGAGGGAGTCACCCGCAGGCCTGCCACACGTTTTCTTTAAACCGTTTCCCCCTACCATACACCCAACATCCACACATGAACGGGAAGCGATGCTCTGGAGCAGATCCTCAGCTAGCATGAGCTGGCAGAGCTCTGTTCGTCTCATCTAATTTGAAACATATTGCTTACAAATCTGACTTGAAGAATGGACTACAAAGAACCTCTTTTGGCTACTTACATTTGACATTCCCACTATAAATGTTTGCTATACATGCATATAAGGCTTACAGTAAATTCCTTGGGAGTGACAGAGGCTTGCTGCCAGAGCAATGTTAAGCACATGCTCTGTTTGCCTGTTGAAATGTCACTTCTGCAGGGATTGTTTTTCTGCAAAAGGATCTGATATAAGCTGTAGCCTTATATAATTACAGATACACGGAACAATCCCCTTTCAGTTCACGGTTTAGTATGAATGCAGGCAGGCTTCAGAAAGGCAAGAATTACTGAACAGATAGGTAATTTTTGGTGCTATCTCTCTGGAAAAGAACTTGTAATGACAGACAACCAATTTTTTCTACATCTTGTGGTTACCATCTAGACTCTTGTGCAAGGATCTCCTCTCTTCCCAAGGGCTGCAGAGCAGCTGTATACTGGAAAAGTACAGAGAAGATTGCTTAGCTTTTGCTAAACTGTCTTTTGCAAAATGGGTGTTGAACTCAGGTATTCCCAATGGCCTTTGTGTTCAGCAGTGATGCAGGCCAGGGACTTGGCCACTGGCAGGCAGCAGTGCTTTGCAATCAGAAGGAGAATTAGACCAGGAAATGTCATATGAGTCCAGATGGATATTTTCTTTTCCATGTACCTTCAGCTGCCCATGTTTTATCTTATCTGTTGCCCACAAGACTCTACCCCAGTGGACAATTTTGTTACTTATGGGAGCACTTTAGCAGTCCTGCTAACTTTATGCACAGCTAAGTAGTAAACACCGGCTCTTGTGCCTAGAGACATTTAACATAATGCATTTACTTCCCCAATTCTTGTTGACTTCTATTAGAAAGCCTGCCAATAACATATGGAGCGTTCAGTAGAAACCAGCAAACATGCAAAGCCATAGAGCTCACCTTCCTGACCCAGTGTGGCATGGTGTGAGTGCTTGGGGAGCGATGGTGGGTGTTGATGACGATGACCGTGATGATGATTGAAGCGATGACAAACACCATTGTGAACAACATGTATTTGCCTATCAGAGGCACTGCGCTGGAGGTGGAGGGGATCAACTCCACAATGACCAGAAGGAACACAGTCAAAGACAGCAGGACAGAGATGCTGAGAGTCATTTTCTCACCTGCCATGAAAACAAAACAAACATAAAAAGATAATACCATTGCTGCTCCTATCATCCAGTACAGAGAGTATTATTTATTTAAGATCCAGGATGTGGATGATAGCTGTTCACACAAATACAGGTGTGCATTTGGAGTGCTATGGTCTCTGCCAGCATCCAAAACAGTAACTAGGCTGGACAAAGCTGAGAGCCTAACAGAGTGTCAGCTCCAGCAGTGAGGTGGAAATTACTGGTATGGCTGGGCTGAAGTGTGGGTGAGGGATATGGAAAGCTTACTTGCCAGGAGCATTTCATTACTTGCCAGGGCTGTGTATTTTGAACAATGCAGTATATACACCTAATTAGCTCTTGCTCCACAGCCTCCTGGGAGCTTGCTTGCTTTGTTCTCTGACTCTGGGCTGAGAGGGCAGACAAAAAAAGTCACATATTACACCAGAGGTCAGTTGCTATTTGAGATCTCCCAGTAGGTAGGGTGTCAAAAATGAACCACAAAACATTCTTCACACATTTTTTTTATCCAGTTCAACTTTCTAGAAAGTATTCCACTGAAAAAAAAAATGCATCAAATATTTCATAAAAAGGGACTTACTAAAATTAAGCACTATGAAAAGCTGACAAAAGGCAAAATGAATGAAGCAGAGGAAATGGTTGCAGGGAGCACAAGCTGCTCAGCAGTGACAAAGGAGGCCAGAATAGGCCAGGATTACTCTCGTGTCACACGAGGTAATGTGTGTGAGAAGATAACAAGCTCTCTGCTCTAACACGATGCAGAAGGGCCTCAGTCACCCTTATGTGCTCACTTACTGCATGACATACTGACACCCTGACTACCTATCTATGGCAAAACATAAAAGTTAACCAGCTAAATCTTTGGTTTGCAGAAGTTAACTGGATAGTTAATTAGCAATTTCTGAGGGAAAGCCCCCAAATTATTTCTATTAATAATTTCAGCTTTTGGCACTTATCCTTTCTTTGCAGAATATTGAGAGCCACTGCTTTCAGTGGAAATGTCCACTTTCTGTGTGCACTGGCCTTCAGGCTGGTTAGTGATTTCAAATACTATGAATTTCTCAGGAATTTGTTAGAAGAGCAATTTCTATGGCAGTGGAATGAATAAATTTACGTACCTGAATCTGTGGGTAGGTAAAAAACTAACCCTGTTAAAAAGGAGAAGAGCAGGCAGGGGATGATGACGTTCACGATGAAGTAGAGAGGCAGGCGTTGCATGAGGAAGTGGTAGGTGATGTCCAGGTAAGGGGTGTCAGGACAGCAAGCATAATAAACCCAGTGCTTCCAGCCACGGTAATCCTTCATCACCCACTCCCCACTCTCCATGAAGTTACTCAGATCTGGACGATCACTCTCCTGGCAGCAAAATCCCCAAAAAATTCTCAATACCAGATGTTCTGAACCAAATCAAAACTTAGCATATTTGGCTCAGGAACAGGATTCCAAATAACTCAGGCACTTTATGATTTTTTGTGAGCAAATCACTCTTGTCTGTGTTATATTGCCTTAGAATATCAGCCTCTACACAGCATTCAACTCAGCATTTTACAGTCAGGGACAGTAGACTGAATAATTATTACAGGTAGGAGGTGTACCTGAGGGGCCAGGGAAAGAGTCCTTGGCAATGGAAAGTCATGAGCAGAGAAAATGCAGCCCCCCAGAAAACCCAAGAAAACAAACAGAGGCAGGACAGGCAGCACCATAAGGAGCAGTGTGAAGATGACAGAGGACAAACAGGTAGGAGACTGTTGTGGCCCAGGAATTATATGCACACAGAATTTTAGAAACCGAACCAGGAAATACTGTGCTAGATCTACAAAAAGAGCTCTTCTATTTTACAGGTAGTGCCTGCTTGTTTTTCCAGTCAAAACTAATCTGAGATTTCCCCAAGAGCATACCCAGGTCTTTACTGCTTTTCCCAATTACAAACTCCTTACTTACTGGGTTAATAACAACCATTGTCCCATCGTACGTCCAAGTTCCCAACTTCATACTGCAGTTCTGCTGGTCAAATGGGAAGTGCGTGACTATAATTTCACAGTAACTCTTAAAAATAGCCGGTGGTGTCCAGGTGATCAGACCTGTGTGCTCCAGCAGGACTTTGGTGTATTTTACAATGGCAAAATCACCATCTGCACTGCAAAAGGAACAAGGACATTAACAGCCATGTGGGCAGCATAACTGACAAGGTCACAACAGGATTTCTGCCTGTGGGTCAGCTGGTCCCCCAGTGCCATTGTGCCTTCTCCTGGAGAAGCTTGCTCTGAGAAATAATACCCAGTGGACCAGGTGCTGTGGGAAAACTGCCCCACCAGAGTGGTGCCATGGGGCAGAGCACCCCCTCCCACCCTCCTTCCCCAGGCAGCTGGCACCCCTTACTTGTTGTAAAGAACAAGGTCTGGCCGCCAGATATCATCCGAAGGGATGCGGATCTTTTTCACGCCACCATAGTCGTCTGGATTCCATTTGAGGTTGACATCTGTCCATTGCTAAAGAGGGAAGATTTCAGCCCCTGAAAACCTCTTCTAGCACTTTTGGGGATAGTTTTCGTACTTCCTAGAAACAACACCTCCCTTGCTTTGGAATACGCAGGTATGCATAAATATATGGGAGTGGGACTCCCAGCTCATTTTTCATTAATTTAAATTTTGGTTTAAGAAACTTATATAGAAAAAAAATTAATCAAAAAGAAAATAATAAAAAAGAAAAATATATTGGAAGCCTATTATTTGAAATACAATGCAAAATGCTTTTCTTAAGACTCTTAGTGTCTAAAGCATTTTATTCTCGAGACCCCAGAAAGAAGAAATGCTTTGCTAGCTGATCCCACCCATCCAAATTGCCCCTGAAAGTATAACAGAGCAATTAATTCCCAGCTGTGTCCAGTGCATTTATTTGAATTGGATGAAATGGCTGAGAATATTTAGAGTTACCTGTTTCAGGCGTACATTGGTTGTCACAATCTGATTTACTTCATCCTTAAAAAAAAAGAAAGAAAAAAAAGGAAGAAAAAACAAAAAGAAGGCAGTAACAGCAAACAGAATTAAAGAAGAAAAATTGTTTTCTTAGAAAAAAACCCCACTGTTTGGCATTATCACGTAAGCCAGCTGATCAACATGTACCGCACGTTCATACCGTACCACGCTAATCAGCTGGATGAGCTGCAGCCCGACGGTGACGACGACGGCGTCCCGATGGTCCTCCACTGGGCGCACCACCTTGTTGTAGTCCCTGAACAAGTCCTCAACAAGGCGAGTCTCGTGTTCGTAGCACAGGGTCAGCCCAGCTGCAGAACAGCAGGGGTGGCACCAGTGAGATGGGGCAGGGAACAGGCTACGGCACCATCAGTCTGAGGTGGGCACGAAGGAAACACTGACAGCACCAAGCTGCTGCTGCGGGATGACACCAAGTCCCCCGTGTGACTCCTCATTTCAGACATGCACTGTGTGCACTGCAAATGCCATCAGTGGGGGTAACTGCCTATCTGATTTGGGTACAGTTTAGGGGTTGAAGGCAACAGCATCCTCCAGCCAGGAGATGAACAAAACCAAATAGCCAGGATTGTGGACATCTGACTGACCATTAGAAATCTCCTCCAGGATTTTCCAGCCTGCAGCTGTGCTAACATGCAGTACTTGTGGACAGTTAAGCAGAGAGAATACACGATATCAGGGATTTCTAATGTTGGCTTCTCTATCTTCTGTTCCACAGACTTGCTTGTGACAGTAACATCAAAGGAGAGGGCCAAGCACACCAGTCACTGAGATGAAATCACCACCCAGACTCCTTGCATCTGCAATCTGAGCAGAACAAGATCTCCTCTCCCCTATGGGAGTTGCTCAGGTTGTGCAGGTGGTGAGAGAAGAAAACCATTCACTATGTGGGCTCTATTTCTTTCTCCTCAGGGGAGGTCTCAGCCTATCTGTGGACAGCTCTACCACAGACTGCTCAGTGTGACTTGGCAGCGCTGTGTCAAAGAGCCATGGTAGGAAAAACATCACAAGTGAAAATGGCAGGGAGCAGTTCTGTTCCAGTGGAACCTTCACAGTGTCTGTGCATGGCATTGCACTCCCGAGGAGCAAGGGCACAGAAAAACGGACAGACCCCGTTTTGAGAGAGCCTGTGGCAGAACAAGCAGGTACATGATGTGCTCAGATTGTAGCTGCTTCACTGTTACAGGAGAGTAAAGCAAAGGGAAGGGCTGCTTGGGACTGTTTTTGTATGTATCCCCTCCTAAACGTAGTGAGAGGGAACAGAACAGTTGATCCTTGCTGCAAGCATTTTTGGCAGATCCCACCCTTGCCTCCCCCTCTCTGCTGAATCCTGGGCCATTGAAGTCAACAAGAATTTTGGTGTTGACTCCAACCTAAGCCAAGATTTACCCTTGTTTCCTAACTGACTTTATACAGCTTTTCTCAGCTTTTATATAGCTGAGATTTCCAAGGAGTCTGTCTTGGCCTTGTCCTGCCATGAGATTATATTAAAATACTTGGATGCCAATGAGAAAAGCCTGTCACAGGCAGGCGCTGCTTTCTTCCCCAGCCAGGAAGGCTGAGCTACGGTGGGCAGGAGTCATCTTTCAATTTTTAAGTTATGATCCCAGCATCACATCTAATTCAAACTCTTTGCTATGCTTTATTAATCCGATTAAAATTGCCCCCTTCTGGTGTACCTTGGTAGAAATTTAGTATACTGCTTGAATTTGGTAAAAAACTTTCAGGATCACAAAATAGTTATTGTTTTAAGGGATAGTTTAAAAAGAATTATCTTAATACAACACAGATAGCTGCAAATCAGTTTAACCTCTTTATCAATCATCCCACAAAATAATGAAATTTCTTGTAATGATTTTTTACATTCCAAGCCATGCTAAACAGATCCTTTCATGTATTTTGAAATACATGTAGCACTAGGGTAGATGGGAGCAATTAAACACAAAACCAGAAAAACAATTAAACACAGAAACTTCTCCGTTCAAAATATCTTGTACCTGAAATTACAAATATCTGAGCTGCTGCTAACACACTCCAAAGCTCTCCTTTAGATTATTTGGTGTGCTCATAAAACTTTATCAATATGACAGGCTACTCACAGAACACATTTGCTCATACTGATGTATATGCAAAGCCCTGATCCCACACACTCAGGAAAGAGATGACCCCCTTTCAAGGCTGGAACACCTTTACCTGCAGAAATGAGGAGGAGAATGTGATGGACCTTCATCATGCCAGCTCCCTCTTGCTGCAGTCATACAGATGAAGGCACGCACAAAGCACCTTTAAGGTCTGTTCAGAGGAGGGCTGTGCTGCCTCCTGCCAGGGTGCTGCCAAAATATAACCACCAGGGTATTGATTTACAGCACCTGTTTTGGGAATGACAGCTGAGGGCCACTGCACCACCGGGTTGGAAATGGGAGCACAGTGTGTTTCACCAGTCAAATATCTTCTGCAGTTTACAAAAGGTCATTTTTTCTAACTGACAATGTGATCTGTGACTTAATAAACAAATAAATGCACAAATGAAGCTAAGAAAGAATTATCTGCAAGTAACTGAACATCTCAGTGAGATCTCAGAAACTTCCTGAGCTGGAGACCCAAAGTTGTGTGTCATCCTTTTGAACAGAGCAACTTACCAGATTTAGGATGTTGTTTCTCCAAGAGAAAACAGATCACAGTCATTTATTTCTGATACACCCTCACCAGCATACAGACCACGAGCTGGGATGAGACTGCTCCCTTGGCTTTATAAACAGATGGGAAATCTCTGAAAAAGTGAACAAATAGCTGAGAAGTATTGTTGAGAAGTTGAAGAGAGATCCATCTCCTTGAATCTACTGGAATTCTCAGAAGGTACCTGGTAGAGTCTCCACCTTGAAAGCTGTTAATTAGCCTCAGGAACCTGAAGCAAGAGGGACACCCTCCCTCCCCACCCTCCCATCTATATACTTACTGAACTCCTAAAGTGAAACGATAGGAACAAGACTGGTGGTTTTGACAGCAGGTAGATCCAGTGGATTCCTGTAGGGCATTCCAGTGCTTGCTCTTTATTGCCATAAATCACCTGGAGAAGTGGTGAAAAGTGGTGTGTTTGGTAATAACAATTGGTTATTCAGGCTAAGAAAGAAAATAAAAAACTATGAAGAATTATCTATCTATGATTATCTACTCTGAGCTCACCAATATCACTCAGGAACAAAATCTTGAGAGAGATAATCCTGTGAAGTGTTCAACGGTATAAGAAAGCAAGTCCATCAGTTCCTAGGAAAGGAGATGAAGCAAATATGAATGATGCTGCTATAAATCCATGATGACCTGAGTGTTCTTTGCAGTTCCAGTCCTCTGGTTTTAAAAGACTTGGAAAAGGCCCAGGAGAAAGTGACAACATCCACAGTACAAACTGGCTTCTGTACCTGGAACAGATAGATAGTATAAACTATCAGCCTGAAAGAGAAGCCAGAGAGAGAGCTTTAGTAGGGTCTGTAAAACAGCAAATGGTCTGGAGAAGGCAGATTTGGATTCACTTGCTGTCTCCATGCAAAAAGTAGAGGGCATTGAGGGAAACTTACAGTTGTCAGGCTTAACCACGACTCTCCTTCACACAGCATGGATGCAGTGGAGAGTTGGTGCCACAGGAGTGTCTGGTTGTCAGAGGTTTGTCTGTATTCAGAAAAAATTAATTTCATACTATTAAATACGCCCCTCAGTCCCTCTAAGAAGTCTGTCAGAGAAGTCCCAGAATCACAAGTCCCAGGTGGTTGGGGTAGTGTCCTGGGGATATATTGCCTAATGCTTACGCTGTTCTTGTATTTTACCCAGGTACCTGCCATGTAGAGACAGGACATGGCACTGGATGACCTGCTACAACCAAACTCCCTTCTCTAGAAAACCTTGCCCACAGAAACCTTTCTTAGCTTTGCCTCTGGGTGACACCAGATGCATTTTCTATTTCTGTTGGGTAGCCTTTGTGCTGGCTGCCAGCTGGTTTGGTGTTTCACGCTGGATGCCTTTATTATTATTATTTTAATTTTTATTTTTTTTTAAATCAGTCTCTCTCACCCACCCCCCTCCACTAAGTCAGCATTCAGCCTCTGCATTTACATTTATCCTCCAGTGAAAACTCTCCATCTACATAACTCTGGCCTTCTTCCTAGCTAATTCCCTGCCAGCAGCTCCCATTGTTGCAGCTATCTTATTTCAAACCAGCGTCTGACTGCTTCTAGCCTTTATCCCAGGCCAGGCAGCTGCCGTGAACAGCAGAGATACAATTGCAAGGAGGCATTGCGGGAATGCCGACCATGGCCCTCTGGATCCTCTCAGGGTCTCTCAAAGCATTCCTGCCCACCCCAGGCAGGGCTGGCAGGTTCTCTTTGGAACAGATGGAGAAGAGTGTTACCACACTCTGGCAAATTATAGCTCTTGGGTTACGTAAGTTTCTGTCCCCCTCCCCCGGAAAAGGTCTAGCTCTTGGAGTCAGCAGGGTGCAGAGTCTGTAGGGGCCCCAGAAAATCTGCAGCTTTAGGAAGGGGTTATTTCTTGTGCAGCTGAGCTGAGCCCTCTGAACCTGGAAGCCAGGCACCCCTCACTGGCTGGAAGCCAGAGCTTGTGCTGGAAGAGGAAGAAGCAGGTATTTGGAGAGGCCTTCAGGGAGCAGCAGACGCCTGGTTGCAGGGAATGTTCCCTGGCAGAGGCACAAGGCCTTTTCCCTCCCAAAAAAATCAAGGCAACCTGACCTACTGTGGTTTAGTACAGACAGAGTGAATGCTGTTTGTTGTTAATGGGGGAATGTGACCCATATGACCGAGGCAAAAAAGCAAGGGGAGGGGACGAGCTACACTGAGTGCCTGAATTTGATCCATTGCTAGGATGGGAGGGTTTTTTGCCTTTAGAGTATTCAGAGAATTTTTTGACAAATGTTTTATTTCCACATAAAACTCCCCTTTGTATGTCTATCTTGACTCTATGCTTTCTGGCTGGTTTTTTTTTGAGCCCCCTCACCAGCCCTCGGACAAACCCACTACCCACCATGCTAATGGCAGACCAGCCTCATTCAGATTGATTGGAAAGCAGCAGAACTCACTGCTTGCTGAATTTAGGGTGGTGTTCCTTCCACCCATGTACAAGGAACAAGTGCTGCAAGGCCCCTCCTGCCCAGAGGAAGTCATGAACAAGTGCTCCTACAGGTCTTTGGCAGGGCGATACCGTAGAGACACAGTGCAAGCAAGCACAATACCCTTGTGACAGAGTGAGGAGTACAAGATTTTAACTGAAATCTTGGTCAAGGAATTGCGTACATAAAGGCAATGCCTGATGGAAGAGAGCCAGTGCCAGAGGCTCCAATAGATACACAGACGACACGGCCTGTGGGAGGGCAGGGGTGATGTGAAGCAGAAGCAAAAGTAGGTAAAAGGAACAGAGAAAGATTAGGTAGCACATCAGAGAAATTAAAGGAACAAAAGATGAAAAATAACAGCACTGTTCATTTGGGGGAGTTAGCTTTCCAGTGCCATACATACCCTTTTTAATAGGTTTTTGTATCAGAAAAATGACACTGCTGGTGACAGCAGATTATGGCAGCACTGGACAAGAGAAGGCAGATGGTTGGACAAGTATCTGCGAGTTTGCCATGTGTTTGTTCCCAGACTGCCGCTGGTTCCAGTCATCATGGCACACATTCCTCGCTGGAAGGCTCGCAGGAGCCCGGCGGCTCGGCTCGGTGGCCGCCAGATGGCAACAGCTGGCCGAGGGGATGAGCGGGCACTCGGGAGCGCCACCGCAAACAGTCCCCGGCAAGAGAAAACAGCGCGGGGACACACAGATTTTCTAGAAAAAATCCATTCAAGGAATTAGCGACAGTCTTGAGATGCTGAAGGACTGCACTTCCCCTTCATTCCGGTGCCCATAAGAATATGCTGAGCATTAATATACACATCAGTACGTACTGATAAACGGGATTAAATTCTCAAATCAAGAAATGCAAAGTTGCAGTTTTCCATACCTAGACACATCTCCATCAACCCACAAATATATTTTATCTCCATGGATATTCGTAGCAAATTTGGTTTCAGCATGTATTTTGTTTGTTTGCTATTACATCACCAAAGGAACTGAAAATACCAAAACCTTGCTCAAAAGCAGTGGTCTTAACCTGTGCAGTTGCAGAGCTTGCAAGTGACAGCACAGACATGGTGCACACCTAATCTGAAGGATGATTCTGAAAAAAAAAGACTTGGGTCTGAAAAGAAAGAGAAGAGCAAGGAAAAGGTCCACAGTCAGACAGAGAGACCACAATCACAAAAGACATAGTTAGATCAGTAGCACAAGTGCTATCCTATTGCAGCTGAGAAGAAACACTGCTCCCATGCCTGCCCTCACTGGTCACGCTTCTCAGACAAAAATGACACCGGCAACAGAGACTCACTTGACCATTTTGGGCAAGGCAGGTGCAGCACTGAGAATGGAGACAGGAATAACTGTAAACACAATCAGGAGAGGGGACAGACAGACACAAGCTGAACAGCCACGAAATGTCCTAGGAATCGGTAAGCAGGCTACAGCTTCATATAGCCTTTCTGTTATGGACACTCCAGGAAACCTGTCCTGGAGTTGAATAAAGCTGCTGAAAAGAGCAGTGGCATATTCAACTCCAGCTGTCATCCCTGACAAGGTTGCACCTAGGACCCTGATCTGATTAAAAGGCTTGTCTCTGGGATCTTAGTGGGTCGTACTGGAGAGCCAAACAAGACAACGAAAGAGGACAAGTCCATTAGCTGTGAGGTTTGCTCTGCCCTGTCCCCGTGGGCCACTCTGTCAGCATAGCAGCTCATGTGAACCATGCTAGAGTGGTGGGACAGCAAAGGAACAGCTTTGCTGGTCCATCTCCTCTGGTAGACTTTCCTGCACAGCAGGACTCCTGAGATACTCTGCTTCTGTGGTCAGGAAAATCTCATTCATTCTCAGGTGCAGGTAGGTGGCACCTATATTTATTGAAGGCTCTTGCCCTCTTTCAGCAGCTCAAGCTGAAAAATGCACTTAGCCTGGCACAGACCATTACTGCTACCTGTTCTGAACTTCTGCAATAACAAGCCATGAATTCTCTTTGCAGATGCAGAAAAACTCCACAAAGCAGTGGAGGCTGATAGTAAAACTAGGCAGAGAAGGTGGCCTGTATGTCAAAGCTGGGAACTAGGTGGCCACTGTCAGCTCTGCCGCATCCTGACAGTGGAGACATCCAAAGGCAGTGTTTAAATGATTGTTAGGCACCTGAGAGCTATGTTATCCTGGCAGTGTCTGTCTCTGGAGGTGGCATTATATCATCATATTATATTTTAGGTGCACATTCTGATTCTATTTGTAAGTATATAGTGGGGTTACTACCAGTACAGTAAGTGGAGCCTGGCATTGCCTGGCTTCTGGAAATGCGTGTATCGTTATCCCTTCCCTGTTTCATACAGTGGCTTTTATGAGTGGGACCACAGGCAGCACTTAGCCTGAAATATTTCTCTGGATGCTCACATTTATCTGCTCAAATACACCTATCTGTTTCTAAAGGCAGATGATTCTCCATTGGAGTAACTGCAGGGCAGATTGTTCAAGTTTAGCTTTACATGAAAGCAAGATGCTTGTTCAGCTCCCATGAGGTCTGACGTGTTTTGGCCAGTATTACACAGCTCAGAGCTTTCCTGAAGACATTTTGAGGGGTGCTCCACTAAATAGCCAGCAGAAAGAAGAGCTGGTGATGTGGGAAGTATGTTTTAATGCTTAAAAACTGCTGCATGGATTAACTTACACAGACTCTTCTCTGATTGCTGGCCCACAAGGATATAATTGACTACAACCCTTTTGCACTGTCATCACTCTGAAATACAAAGGAGATTAACTCCTGGAATACTGAGCACTCCACAACACTCCTCACATAACCCCAGCTACAGGATGAGAGCACAAACATCCACCTGGATGTCATTCACTCCCCACGGTGTGCCTGCACTGTGGTGAGAGGTAGACATGCTAAACCACTCCACATCACACCTGCAGTAAGTGCAACTAGGATAAACTTTTGTGATCCTGAAAACATCTCTGTAACCCTGTGAGAACCCCAGGGCATCTAGCTTTGAGGTGCAGGTTCTGTCATTGCTAGTATTATCTGGATAAATACATAGACACAAGTTTATTTTTAATTCTGCTAGTAGGTCGAGTGGCAGAGCACTCTCCCTTCACACATGGTACTTCCCCTCCATGAGCTCTCGCTGATCCCAGAAAACACTTAACACAGATCTCTGTGATGCACTCCTCTCACCCGAGGCTGCAGTGTTTGCTTTTAAAAAGTCAACATCTACCTCACTGTGCTACCTGAGCCATCATAGTGTTTTAAAGCAGGAAACGCCACCCTCTAGCCATGCGGTCCAGGGACAGATTTCTACTCCTGCACACAACACACTTGGATTTGTTGATGTGTGCTTTACCCAGGACTGACCTCACACCAAATACTCACTTTTATTGCTTACACTGGGATATTTGCCAGCATACACAGCATTTTCTTGGTAATTAGTGGAAAATACTGACTTCTGGTGTGTAGCTCTCACCTGTCATACAAAATTTATTTTGCTTTCTTGGAAGCCTGTAAGATCTTTGCCATGTTCCTCTTGTGTTGGATGAGAGCTTGAGTTTATAACTGATAAAACAGAAAAAAAATATATACCCTGAACTCCAGAAACACCTTCAAAGTGACAACTGGGTCCCTGCAGGAGGGGTGGGGGCTAGCAGTGGCGAGGCACACGTGGGTGGGACTGCACACCAGGCAAGAGTCAGGGGCTGGTTCCCACTCCTCTGACAGCCCCAGGACTTTGTACTTAGAGTTGCAATGAAGCCAAATTCCAGATTTCCCTGTTCACCAGTATTTGGGATTTGGCATGAATTCAAAACACCACACTCAGGGCAGTTGGGGGAATATCCTGGTAAACACAAGCACAGTGAGGGGAGCAATGTGAGCACAACCCAAACCGTGCAGGAGTCAGAGGAACAGCCACGTAAGAGAAACTGGCATTGAAACAGAGCTCCAGTTTAACAATCCTTAATAAAGCCTAGTCTCCAGATTAGCCTAATTATGAAATTCATCCTCCTAGCAGACAAAAGCCACATCTATGCTGATTTGTCATGCAGCCCTGGAGTTTGCACACAGCCTGGGTTCACACACAAAAGCTTACAGTGCAGCACGGCAAGTGGCTCTGTGGTGTGAGCAGCTTAGCAGTGTCCAGGTGATACACATTATTCCATACAACATCCAGCCCAACCATACTGCCTTCGCTAAGAAGAGAATATTCCATATGACTACTTTCATATATCTTCAGTTTTTGTGGCTACTTTATATAATCAATTCTGAAAACTTCATGATATCTTTCCTTTCTTCTCTTTCTGTGCCCCCTGCAGTTGCTGGGATGGGCACTGGGAAGGCTGCTCACTGACTGCTGGCTCTCCAGGAAGGTTATGACAGCAGCAAGAGCCTCATTCTTAAATAATACTATTAGCAAACTTACACAATGGCTTAGGAATGACATCAGAGCTGCAGATGAAAGATGGAACTTCAGTGGGGGTTTTTCTCCCACCAGTGCAAGAGAAGGAGAACATCAGCTCCCTCCTGATGCTGGGAGAGAATTCCAAATCAAACCAGTCCACATTTTTCATGGCAGTACCTCCAGCTTTTTCTTTAGGCTCCTGTGCTGCCAATATCCTCACCAGGCAATGCCAAAATGATTCTTTGCTGTAATTTAGATAGACCCTTCTTTATTTATGTTACAGAGAGAGAACTTCAAAGTAAGCCATGGGCAGGCCACAAGTCTTCCTCCAATGAGGAGGCACAAAGCAGCTGCAGAGACTCAGCATTGTATCGTATTTGAAATTATTAAGAAGAGTGAGCATCTGGATAGCTGCAAATGGACTATTGGGGTTTGGTGTTGTTTAAACAAACTTTAAAAACAGTGTATCTGCTGTACTGTAACAAAATTGGAAATTATGCCTTTTCTCCAAAAGATTGGTTGTGTGTGGGTTGGGGAAGTACTTCCAGGAAAAGTTCACAGTTTTCTGTGAGGAAGTGGTTTGCAAGTGTCAGTGCAACTCACCCTTCCAACAGTTTGTGACAGCCCCCTCCTTCACATGTATTTCATTATTTGTCTCTGCCTACTTTTAATAAAATTGCTTAGCTGGGCTTTGAATCTCTCTTTTTGTGAGGTATCTTAGACACCACCACCATGGTGCAGGACAACTGGCTTTGCAGCAGTCTCAGTGTACCTGAATTCCAGCAGTTCAGTGGAAGATGTCATGTGAGAGTTATTGTGTGGTACAAACAGCATATGTCCAGCATCACAATGCTGGAAAACATGAAAGTGGATAAAAGAACAACAAAAAAAAAAACAACACAAACGATTGAAAGAATCTCTACCCTTCCCTTTTTGAGAACAGAGGAGGTGCTGGAGATGAGCAGCGAGCATCAGTATTGTGCTAAGTTCTTTTGAGTTTAGTGACTTCAAGCAGGCTTTAGGATACACCACTTTATGAATATTAATCTACAAAATGAGTAATTTTAATAGTTTAGACAATGCTGTTTTCATTAGTGACACAGTTAGTAATAAGACTTAAAAAAAAAAAAAGAGGCAAAGAGAAAAAGCTTAGCATTCAATCTCTAGGCTTGATAGGAAGAAACAGAAATTACAGGCAACACAGTGCTTGAAAATAAATCCTGGTTGGCTGCCAAATGTATTTTTCAAAACAATGCCTAATTGCCTCAGGAAATACATTAATCAAAGGCTCCCAGAGGCCTAAGAACCATTTGCTCCAATCCACCAAGGCAGAGTACTGATAAAGACTTGACTAATATAAGGAGCTACATATGTCCTTGAGACAGAAAACATGAAAAATAGGAAAGGACACCTAACTAAAAGCTTTTAAACAAGTTCTTTCAGCAGCTTACTGACATCACTCTTAGGAGAGATCAAAGAAATAAAAATGGTATTCTGACCATGAAACCAGCAACAGGCATCACATAATTTAATTGAACCATGCTGTCCAAATCGAGATATAGAAGGCAGCATCAAGAAGAGTATCTCTGTGGTGCAGCCCACATCATGAAGAACTGATCAGTTTATGCAAGGGGTCTGGAGTGTTCTCCAAGTGTGTATATATGTATATCTATATATTCCCAAATGTCCATGATTCCATGATCAAGGCAGATGAAGAGTGTGGTAAGAACTGAAGAAGAGTTGGACCCCTCTGTGCATACATAAGGCTTCCTCCTCTCAACACATCGGTCTGGGGTCCTTGGATTCAGCTGGAGGCAGAGCTCACAGCGCCAATCAGCCCAGTGGTGCAGAGAGGACACCCTGGGGATGTTTGCTGGAGGTACAGTACCAAGCCCCTCAATCAGCTTCTCATGCCCCACCATCAGGCACACAGCCCCTGCCCTTGGCTTACGCTCCTGCCAGCACGTGGCCCAAGCAGAAGGCACTCTTGCCTTACATGGTTTGCTCAGCAGTCACTTTAATCCAGAACACATGTCCTAACTCTCCTCCTCATGCATTACATAAGCTTTCTAGGGCTGAGGTGTAGTTGCTAAGCAGTAATTTTGCATGACTAAAAAAGAAACCCATGATTGCTAGGTTCACTAAATGTTTTTTTCTCCTTATTGCAATATAATTATAGCTATAATAAAAACATTGCAGAACATTCATCAGCATGCAAAAATTAGGTCAGGAACAGAGTAAGTATATCATATATGCCTTTTGGAAGCCTCTTTTTCTTCCTTTGCCATTGGAGGGGGAAAGACAGGAAAAGTTTGGTATGGCATAAAATCATAATTAACAGGCTTTTCCATTCTGTCAGCTAACCTGACATTAGCAGAAGTTCATGTGCATGTTTCACTTCCCTCTTCACAGAGCTCTCCTAAAGCCTCACCAAAGGTTCCCTTCCTACAGCCTCAGCATGCAGCATTTTCCCTCTGCTCCACAATCTGAAATGGGGACAGTGACACATCCCTCCAGGGGAAGCTGGAGGCAGATGTGGCCCCATCCAGGGAAGGAGCCCTGCACCCAGACCAGGTCCATGGAGAGCACGTGCCGTGCAGTGGGTCCAGTGTGCTGCTACGTGCCAGGCTGCCTTGCACTCTGTGGGCTTACTGGGAAGGAGCCTGGGACCAAGGCACTCTGTGCCAGCCTGCTGCCAGCTGGGACATCTTTTGCATGAAGCTGCAGAGGCCTGGCCCAGTCAGCCTTGTGCTGAACCACTGGGTTAATTCACTGCTGGAACATTTTTCTGAAATTGCTGCAAGATTTCTTCCCTTTTCCCCCTTCATCCTAAAGCTCCTAATTATGCCCACAAACATTGTCTGATATGGCTTTCTCCCCTCCAATGTTTCTGATATGTAATTTGATATTTAATTTCTGTTAGACATACATTTTAACACTTACTCCCTGCCTCCATAATTTTTAATGATTTCGCCTTTCTTTATCCTTGTTGAGGACTTGCTCTCATGCTCTGTGCAGGTTCCTTGACCACTGCCAACCCATACATCTTGCCAGTGCCCTTCATTTCTTCCCTAGAAGTCCAAGCAAGAAGCTCTCCTCAATTTAATACCTTCTTTCTCATCTTTTTTGCTGTGCCAACTGCCCTGTTATAAGATGTTGCCAGTGAGTTGGTTCCTCGGCCCAGCCCCACCCTGAGCTGCCCACACCTATCCCATGGCACTGTAGACAACACATATTTGTCATGGAAATAAATTCTTTCAGAGAAGAAATCAACTTACTGATGGCCTTTGCTCCTTATAGACTTAGGTTATTTGTTGTATTGTCACTTAACTAATACAAATACTAAAATTACCAGATTTCTGTGTCTAATTTAAAAAATGAATAAATGAAACTTAAATCATGTAATTGCTTATATGCCTATGGGAAGCATCCTCCTGATTAGCAAAAAGAAGTATCAAATTCACTGCAAAGACAACATTTATTTCTATACTACCTGCTTTAATGATTACCAATCAGGAAAGATCAGTTTCATTCCAATCAAAACAAAAACAAGATTAAAATAGAGGCTTTACTTACACACTTCATGAGAAGAAAATAAATAAATAATCACTGGTTATTGATTCCTGTGATTTCAAGTCAAGTAAGTACTTCACTGACTGTTGGGAGTCCTCCATTCTGCATTCCTGCCCCAACACAACACATGACCCACATAGTTGAACCCAAGAGATGTGCACTCTGTGGGGGCAGTTCTGCTCCATGTAGGGTGAGCAGGGTGGTTTGCAAACAGAGCCAGCTTTCATTAGCTGAGTACTGAAATAATTTGGTGTCAAACACATTCTGAAGCTTTATCATTACTTGGTATGTAGTTTCCTTCATAGCCCATCAAAATGTGAGACTCAGGGAAAACAAAGTGTGCTAATCACAGCATGGACTGGCTGCCTGACCCTGACCTCCTGCACCTACTGCTCATTAGGGCAGGAGTGCACAGGCTTCAGGGAGAAGTTGACGTTTCTTGAGCTAGGTTTTTGGTGGGTGTTTTTGTTTACTTTCGGGTGTGTGTGGGGTTGTAGACTGCTTGCTTTGGTGTGGTTTTTTTTCTGCCCTCAGCAGTGTGTTCCTATTTAGACTTTCTCCTTTCCTGCAGGAACTTTCATTATTATAACCACTTATTAAACTCTGCTTGGAAGACGTCACCTCCAGCAGAAGATGGATGCTTGGTAGTAGCTAACAAACCTTGTTTGCCCTGTGTGCATTGACTATCCCCACAGTGAATCCATGCTTACTATTTTGTGTGTTTTCTCTCTGACTGATCCAGCTCCACACCTCTCAGTGGTCATCGCTATTTCTAAATGCAGTTAAGAGCACCTGTAGCAAAGCAAGGGGAGCAGCTCTTACCATCAGCAGCACCTGCCTGCTGCTGCACTGAGATGGATACTTCACACCAGAAGAACAGTAATTATCTTAATTACTGCCATTTACTACATACACTCTAGAAGTGGCACTACAGCTACCTAGTTCACATTTGCTCGCACAGTGCTCGAGAACAGATGCCTTTTGCTCAGATAAGCTGAGGGCACAGAGTGCCACCACACAGCTGGAGCTGCTGTGCCAGAGCCATGCCCTTCTCTGCCCCTGCCCTGTGTCAGCTACTGATGGGTGCTCTGGGGAAAGGATGCTTCTGCCACAGCTGGCTGTGATGGCACCAGGTGTCAGGACAAGCACATAACAGGTAATGCAAACACTGCAGCGCAACCAGCAAAACCCCACCAGCATTATTTAGGAAAAAAAATGCTATCTCCTGATCACAGACCCGATGACATTAGAGCGCTGCCATGGCAAGGAACTGAGAGCCGATTGCAGTGACAGGACATTGCAAAGGGTCAGCCACTGTGAGGCATCCTGAAGGGAAGGCAGGAGCGAGGGAGGGTCTGAGGAGTGGGATATTCAGGACCATTAGGCAAAACGGGAGTGAGGAAATGCATCACAGACCATCAAGGCAGCAGAGGGAAATACAGTATGGTTAGGAGTTGGCTTAGAACAAAGTAGCATGGGTGTGTGGCTGCTGGAGAGTGCAAGGCAGATGTCACTGAGAGGTATATGGACCACCCCTTTTGGGTTGGGTGGTAGCCAATGACTATGGTTGGAGACACATATATAGTCTTCCAGTTGACTGGGATAAATAAAGTGGTAATGTGCACAAATTAATACAGGAGTTGTAACAGCAAGTCACTTTTAGTACTACATAAGATTGAAAAAAAAAAAAAAAGACACTTAAGATTCTCTCAAAATCTCCTCCGCTCTGCCTCCCCAGCAGGCCCCAGCCCAGAGCAGCACTTCCCACACTTACCAGGGTACATCCCCAGCTTCACCCTTTTCTTCCTGGGATCCTTCATTCCCCACTTCTAGGGGACCTGCAGAAGAGCCACCTTCTTTCTCTCCTAGCCAGGCATGCACGAAGGGCAATGAAGGGAGACACTTTATTACTGACAGGAGGGAACACAGCTGGTTGTGATCTCTAGGGGATTATTCCTTGTCCTTCTCCTCCTGATCCAGGTGGTGCTTGCAAGGCAGGCTAAGTGTTTGCACCAGAGCTGAATGTCTGAAGTACAAAGCAAGTGTTCTGGGGTGTATCTGCATTTGAAATTTGGTGGTGTATCTACCTACTCTGAGCAGCTACAATTGTGTAATTGTAAACTGCAATTTCAGTTCATATAGGTAATTATAACAATATATATAAAATATGAAGTAGTAGGTGGTTTGATGATACTTTTTTTGGTTTATTTAAGAGTTTTAAAGCATTTTTGAAAGGCATCTTGGACAATGAAGAAAGGATTTTTCATAGTAGCAAGGAATTTGTGGGAACCTTAGCAAAGTGTCAGGCTCCAAAGTATTTAGATCAGAATGGTCTTGTCAAAACTGGTAAAACTCTAACTCACTTCTTCAAAGTCAGAGGTTATTCGGGGTTAAAGTGCCAATGCAAAAAATGAAACAAGTGGTATTTTTGAAATATGTTCATTAAGCAAAAATAAATAACTTAATGTTAGAGTTCTAAAAGCAAAATTTAATAAATTAATATACGCATGCCAGATAAAAATACAAAATTACAATTGAAATAGCAATAATAATAAAGGAACACTGTTCAGCATTGCAGATTTCACTGCAACCACCATAAATGTAATGGAGAATTACTTAAAGTAACATTTAAAGTACAATTTTGTTTCTGATAAAAACAAATTACTATACGATGAAAAAATGGAAAGAAACCCAAGAAGAAATCAGCCCCAAAAGTGGAAGAGAATAATATAAAATGTCAATAAATAGCCAGAGGCTCCATTTCACATAAGCTGGCCTTCTTTTTAGTATCAGAAACCAATTACATAGAACAAAAAAGCAAATTCACAACAGGTTTACAGGGAGAAACATGCTGAATTACAATCACAAACTATCCAGAACAAAGATGCTGCACCAGTTCAGTTGTTTTCTTCATGGAATGAGTCTCACCAGAACAGGGAGAACAGGGAGCAAATCATGCAATAGCTTTAGGCTTTTTGTTTTTTATTTTACCATGATAAACACCCAGGATTACTAGTACTGGAAAGTATGTGTTAACCTTTTTCAACATCAGCTGAATGGCACTACAGAAACGACAAAGAGTTCCTTCATTTTTATCCTGAATACACCAAAAGCTCTAGCAAATATGGAATTCAGTGACAAGAGCCATTAAATTACTTTAAAATATTCCTTCATCCATAGAACACTGTTGCTTCCTTTTTTATTACAAAACCCCCAAAATATTCAAAATAAAATGTCTTCATTTTTTATAAGCATCTCCACCACAAGTCTCTGATAACGGATGTCATTCAATGCAGCCATCGCATCCAGCTCTGGCGCTCTCATAAGAGTTGGTCCAAAAACTATGCCCAGGTTCTCTGCACTCATCAGATTTTCCTTTTCATGGAGTGTTACTCTGTAAAAAAAACCAAAACCACAGTGATTTTCACATTTCTTCTGTGCCAAACTATATGCTTGACAGCCAAGGAAACTGGACAGAAATGTGTGCCTTTTCCCACGGCAAGGAATGTGTGCCTTTCCCCAAGGAGGGGCCGCCATTTCCAGCAGGTCACATATGGGAGTGTCAGGTGAAACGCTCAGAACTGAGTAAAAACAAATGCTGTGTGGGTTTGTGGTGAGTCAGTGTCTCTGTCCTCCTGCCACGCACACAGACTGTGCTCTCTTGCATTGCATGAACAAATCCTTTGGTATACAAAAAATAAAACCTCAAGGTTTTTCTTCCATTTTCCCTTTTCCACCTTAACTTTTATTTAAAAAGTCAGACAATTTTACCAAGCTGCTGTGCCTCCAGTCTGTAAATACTCCAAATAAAGGAGCTGTGTCTGATTACCTGAATTCAGCAGCAAGACAACAGCTCACAGCTCCTTTTAGCAAAAGAATTAAAAAGAAGTTTAAAAAGAGTGAATTTTCTCACCCTTCTACCTTACCATTCACCTTTACCAGAAATATGATGTGCAAAAGCAAGTTGCTAAGTAGAGCAGCAACAGCTACTCTTGAACAGGGTGAGGAAAAATTTACTTCACACTTCACAGGCTGCATGTTTTTTTGTTCCCACGTCTCTCATCCCTGTGTCCATTCTAAAACACTTGTTAGAAATGTCACTGAAATAAATGGACAAATCAGGCAGAAATGCAGTAGCTGAATTTTGCCTGAGGGACTCAGCAGAGTCAACATATTCCTACTTGTAGAAGAACTACAAAAAGAAAAAAGCAGAAGAGAGCTTAAAATAAAGTATTTTTCTAAGGAAAAGGAATGATTCTTATATATTGACAATAAGTTCATGTTACTTGAGAAACTAAAATGGATACTCTAACATGCCACATCAATTTTTCCCCCCTGCTTTCCAGAATGAAATAGAACCTGTGCTATTGTATTGGATATTCATCTGTCAGAATCTCTTTAACAATTTTTCAGCCTATTAACCAACTTCAATCATGTCTTGGGGAGCAGGAGAAACCTCAGACAGAATTTATGCTCCTACAGTTTTGAGAAGGTGGCAGGTAGAACAAGAAGCTCCACAGTGCTGAGGCAGAGCTCACTGGACACGTGGTTGGAGGGCCAATTAACACTTTGCTTAATCAGCTCAAGCCTAGTGCATGACGTGTTCTTTAGGGTGTCAGGAATGACAAGGGTGGATGAGATTTAGCAGGAAAAGACACGTCTATAACCATTAAGCTGTATGAGTCCCTTGACCAGGGAGCGACTTATCACTCCCAGAGGTACAAATGGCTTTTTTACCATAAATATTCATTGTAACCTTAAATATAGCACAAATTTGTTAGGCAGATGAATTTTGTGTTTCAGAACTGTGGCATTTTTTTTTTCACTTATTTCCTTCAAGTGCTTTAAGACAGGTAAACCCCTGTGTTTGAGAATTTGCTGTTGTGCACACTACCACTCCCTGCCACAGTCCCTCTCAAGGATTTGGTGGGCCTTGCCCACACTTTTCTGAGGGTGCTAAAGTGGACTGGTTGCTAAAAATGGGTTTGGCTTAGAGTTCTTTCCAGCTTTTCCACCTACCTTTTCAGATGTGCCATGAGATACCGTAATGTTTCACAGTGTGCAGGCGGCAGCAGCTTCAGCGCCTCATGGAGAATTTCCAGCTGTTCATCTGGGTCGGTGGTTTCTGAAACACAGATGCTCAACTGTCACCACATGTACAGCCAGAATTCACACACAGAAAGGCAACAACTGGTCGCCTGCACAGAAGACAGGGTCTCACAGCTCTGCTGGATTACTCACAGCAAAGGATTTGGTGCTCAGAAAACCATCAGGATGTGACTGGTTTTGGACAAAGAAAACTCCCCAAAGCAAACTGCACTCCACTGAAAGCTTCCCTGCAGCCTACTAAAAAAATTCCTCCAGCAATCCTTGCTGACTGGACTGGTTTTGCACAAATAATCTACAGGTGCAACTCTGGGAGAGCAGGAGGTACTGGGAACTTTGCCATCTGTGCCTTTGGCTGTCTCCCTACTACTTGGAAAGAACCTTCTCCAGAGGAGCAGTAAGGCCAGCATCCAGCCCTTGTCTTCTACCCACGGCTACTTCACACCTTTCCAGGTGTGACTGGTGTGACTACTACATTGTAGAGATGCTTCAGGCAGCCAGGATGTTCGGGAGAGATGTTCCAGCTGGTCTTCCTGCTGTGCTTGCAGATCCACTTTCTGCAAGGCCAGCCCCAAAGGTGGCCTTAGGACGAGTGCTTATCAGGTTATGAAAACACTCAAAATCGACAACTCCAGAAACAAACAATATCTAATTTCTAAACATTTCCATAAATCACCTTCTTTTTGGCAACATACACCCAACAGACTTTAAATATCATGGTCAAGCACCAGGGATTCATGCAAGGCACACAAGTGATGTAATCCATGTGTGATGAAAAGGAAGCATTCCTGGTGACAAAGGCAAAGAAAAATGTAACCATGATCACGTAGCATCACACAGATTGTAATGTGCAGTGCCTATCTATTCCTGCAATCATTACTAAATACGGCATGCAGGGTTAGACCTGATGGGATAGCTATTAAATTAATAGGTCAGTACAGCACAAAAAGGAGAAAGAGAATGAAAAGCAGGAGCAAAATATGTTATACTCACTTGCAGACTCTATAAACTTTGGGTAGGCATCATATGTGATGAGTGGAATTGGCAAATCCCTGAAGTACAGTTTAAGTGCACCAGTGATAATATTGATATCTTCATACATATTCACAGAAATATCAGCTTTTTCCCCATCTGTATGGAGAAGGCACTGACATTAAAGCCTTGGAAATGTAAACAGCATTCAAAAGAAAAATAATAACTTGGTTAAGAAAACATTATTGAAACAGACATGACTACAGATTTTGGTTTTTGTAAGTAAAACAGGTACTGGATTGTGACTTTCAACGTTTCAGGGTGAAAACCTCAAGCATTTTATAAAGAAACATATCCTTTCTTCGTTTCAGATAATTACTAAAAAATACAGTTTGTTGGATTTTTTCTATAAACTTTCCTGCCTGATCTAGCAGTATCTGTCTTGTATTAACGTGCGGACATTTAGCCATTTCTGAACACGTTGTGTTGCCAAACAACACATTTGTCAGCACTGAATGAAAAATCACGGGAATCTGGGAAAAAAAGGAAAAGGCAGAAAACCAGCTTTGTCCACAGCCCTGTTTTATAGCAAAAACATGTGTTCACCATTTAGCTACAACATACTACCTACTCTGGACTGCAGCGGACACAGACCTAGAACTTGGCTTCCCCAGCACATCCCCACCCTGCTAACGCTGCAGAGGAGGCAGATGTTGTCTGAATAGGTCCAGTCCTCAGGAGAAACAGGAACGAGAGTTTCCAGTACAGATTTTGGCCTTGATTTCTATTGGGATAGAGGGACTGCATCTGGAAAGCTTTTAATGTTCCCACTGCCTTTTCTCAGAGAGAAGAGTTTGTTCTCACTGACCTCCTTTTAGTCTGTAATAATTCAAACTTTGTTTGCACTATTGCATTCATCTTATTATTTTGGAGCTTTCATCCAGAAAGATGGATTTAAGTTGCACAGCCCTCTTAAGGCACTTCACCACTTACCCTCTATCCCTCCCCCACCCCTCTGAGCAAGTTTTACTTGCAAACTAGGGCAGTAGTTCAGAAAGCTTTGTCCTTTCCTACACACATGGTTACTGGAGCACAGATACTGATGGAAGGAGAAAAGTAGATTTTTTGTAATAAAGGCCAGAGTGAAGCTGATATGCTTTTCTGATGGGGAGTCTCCCCTCCTGCCAGCACAGCCGTCGGACTCCTTCAAACCACTGATGCAGTGGAGCGTGAGACACAGGCTGTGTATATTTAATACATCAGCACGAAGTTCCAGCATGCAGGAAAGGCTGTACCTCTGTCAAATGCCATTTTGACATCTTCGATAAGATCGCTAAATCCTGAGACTCTGTACAGTCCTTCAGAATTAAGACCTGCAATGAACATTTTAACAAGATTAAAATTAGTCTTAATTTTACTTCTACACAGTTCTTCCCTTGCCAGGTTTTTCATTTGAGGCAGAAAAAGCAGGCATGTTTACAAAGCCTCATCAGGTTTTTCCTCTAGAATGAAACCTTATCCTGGGTTTTTAATCCTGACCCTTGCAGTAGCCACCTTGTTATAGCAGCACTGAATTATGTTTACGCAAATGATTTCAGAGCTGAAGAAACATATTAAACCAATTACAACCGATTTAAAAATAACTGAGATTAACATACTTGATGATCGGTCATTATTTCAGAATGAAAACAAATATGCTAATTCTAGAAAAGGACACTCAGTGTGGACATGGGGAACGAGCAAGAGGGAACACATCAATACTAACTGCCTTTGTTTTACCCCATTCACTTATTTTTTAAAATAAATATATTACTGGAAAGTTAGGTGCCAATATATAACTGTAAAGCAGTAACTGTCTATTAAGCAATTTCTAGCAGAATCTATAAAAATTATAAATGGGTATGAGCCATGAAATAATGCGAAGTATAATATTAGCTGTGCAGGGTAATTGGCAGTCATAAAATGTCTTGTGCAAATCTGTTTTGAACAATCATACATTCAGCAGAAACCCAGATGACCCAGATCAATCTAAATGGATTATCAGCAAAGCAACAGAAGTCCATTAACAATGCCTTACCTCTAGATTCAATTTCCCTAATGCACATGTCTACTACCATTGGTCTCTTAGTGAAGTGTGCTTTTACTAGCGTGGTAAGGTCACAGCTGTACACTTTTTTGACATGCTTCAGGTCTGGCTTGCAGTCATTTGGGACCATCTTGGAACACTGCTTGTGCACATTTAAACCACAATCTGAGGGGAAAAAAAAAAGATGATTAGGTTGGTGTTTGGTGAAAATGTATCCCAAGGTCAGGACTGTGGAGTATGAATGGCTCCTGCAGGGTCTGACCTCAGCTCACACCTGTCACTTCTGTTGAGGGCCCTTAACCACCAAATGCATGAGATAGGGACAACCCTGAAGTAAGAAGGATTTCCTACCCAAGACATTTTTCTACCCCTAGAAGGTCTAACACAAAGTGACAAACTTTCCATGTGGTTTTTCGAATCAGGAGCTAGGGGTCAGTTATGTTCCCCACAACTATCACATACATTGCTGCCACGACAATCCTCTTCCCAAGTTGTTGGGGATTTCCTAACACTTCCATCTTTAATGTAGTCCTGGACTCTGGCACTTCAGACATCTCCTGGGGGAGATGAAGGTAGGGACTGGGTTTCAACCAGGCTACAACCCCTCTGCAGTGTGTGCTGGCAAGGCAATGCCAAGACCTGAACCCCTTGGGGGACCCCTGTGCTCTGGCCAGGTATGGCAGCCCTTGCCTGTTCCCCTGCTTGGAGGGGAGCTGTAAAACAGACACAGGGGTCACCAATCTGGTTGGTGATTTCTTGCTACCAAGCAGTTGACAAAGGGCTTTGCTAAGTTAAAGTGGTTGGAATTTTGATGCCATTTTAGAAAGTGTTTCTGAAACAGTGTTGTAAGGCCCCAAAATAATTCTTTTTACTTTAAAATTACTTAGGAATAGTTTTTTTTTAACAAAAACAAATAACTCCACAGCTTTATTGTAAACACACAGAGAATGAGAATTAGTTTAAGTGGAACTTAATTGAGACCAGGGTATAGAAAAATATTTTTTCTCCCTAAAACCCACCAAGAACATAATGTTCAGGGTTTGGGAAGGAAAAATCTAGGAAAACACCACCAATTATACAGTGAAGATGGAAAGAGCAATACAGCACCCCTGAAGCAAAGCCCACACTGAGATCAGCACCATGAGGCAGCAGACCTGAGGCACTGCCTCTGTGTGACTGTTTTCACTGCCATCTCTCCTCTTCTGCAATGCAGACTCACAGGTACCTGTGAGGAAACAGCACGTGGCAAGAACGGCAGCACATCACAGTCAGGGTGCTCACCATGCTCTGCTGGGCACTCCCCACACACTGGGACTCCAGTGCTGCAGGCATTTCTGTTACCTCCCTGCACTGCCATCTGGAGAGCCCTGGATGTCCGTGGGATTAAGGGACATAGGAGCTTGAAGGATCAATGCCTTGATGAGAATCTGTACCTTCTTCTCGCACTGCAGTACTGGGTATCTATCTATTGAGGTTCTGTTTGTATTTCATTCCTGCTCATTTTGCCAGTGTTCATATTTTCATTAAAGCTCCAGATTATTTGACTTCATTCTCTCCAATACAGTAAACCCTAGAATTCATGGCTAAGTCTAATTTCCACTAAGTCAGTCAGCTGCAGCCTGCTGCTAAAAGCACTTTGTTTACTTAAAAGGCCCATAAAGCAACAAGATTTGTCACTTAGGAACCTCTGGTTGCAATTAAAGTTCAGTGTGTCACCTTCAATCAGTCAAAACTTGCACAGATCCTGAACCAGATGAAATGACTGATTAGAATTCTCTTTAGGTATTTCTGTGCAGGAGCGACTCCCTTCCTTGTGAGGAGCAGGTCATGCACACATAGGGGACTGAGAACACTGAATTTGCCTCCTGGTTGTGATTTTGTGCTGCGACCCCCTCCGTGGGCAAACCATGCAACCCAATATGCTCTTACTCCTGGAGGCACCTGGGGGCCTACCCTGGGCAGCCTTGGTGGCTTGCCCTAACCCACAGCCCTGTTCTGGGCTCACCAAGCTGCTGCACATCCCAGAGGACTGCCCGGGAGCCCCAGGCAGGGGCAGGCTCCACTGCTGCCCCTCCAGGTGTGAAGCGCAGTTTGGTCACTCGGGTTCCTTCAGTGTTTGCTAAGTCATCACATTGGTGACAGAGAGGAAACAGTAACAGCCTTGCTTTCACCTGAGCACTTATTTAAATCCCACATTTAATCAAGCACTCTAAGACCCCAAACTGGAAGGTATGTGACCACATGCCTAGAATCTCTCTACCTATGGTTCTTGGGCATGGAACGAAGAAACTCTGAGTACCCCAGCCAGTGCAGGCAAGGGGAGCTCCACCTACACTTTAAATATCTATGCCCTGTGCTACATTTTGCCTGAACTTTGAAAAACCAGGTCTCTCTGTGCTTTAAATAGGGAACCCACATTCACTGGAAACTTGTGACCTGAGCTCTTTAGTGTGTCACTGCTTCAGCTGTAACATGGCAAGGAGAAGCTGTTCTTGTCTCCTCTGGGTCTTGTAGAAACAAATTCATTAAATCTTTGCTGAAATGTGGAGGAAAAATTACTCGCCTTCAATGTAAGGTTTGAATACTGTGTCATTAGTAAGACCAGCACTTTTAAAAATAAGAAGACAAAATACTGAATAGGTGTTATTAAAGCAGTCTGCTTTCAAAATATAGATGAAGTTGTGGAGTAAAAATAATAAGTAGTCAAATAATTAGAGGCAACATCTTAACATACACACAAGGGAAGCAAACTGAGACCACGTAGGAAATCTTAGTTCTTCACTTCCTTTACTTTGAAACCTTAACTTTTCAGTAATAGTATTTACAAATGCAAATATAATTATTGTACAGAAAATTCCTAAAATTGCTGCAAAAAGCATCTTTTCCAACATGCATAAACTTCTCTAGTATGGCTGGCAAAAATGGTGTCTACAAGACTGGAATGGCAGCACCACACTCATGAGAACTGATGAACGATTCTGTGAGTACAAATTAGCTGCTTCACACAAACAGCAATATAGCTCAGAGTTATCTTTCTGGGAATCCAAGGATAATTAAGAATAAAATATACAAAAAAAAAAGAAGAAACCATACTCCCAAGTATCTTACACTTGACTTAAACCAATTATTGCCCTGACTGAGATGATCCTAATTATATTTATATACAAGAAAGTTTCAATTCATTAAAATCTCCAACTTACAGAGATGTTTTCAGTGTGAAAACCTTGCTTCTGACAATAATTGTGTTATTGCTAATCTCATAGATTCAGATGGGCTTTTGATCTGACCTCATTAATGCCAGAATAATAATTACAAATGCAGAAGTCAACTTTTCTCCTGTCTCTTTTGTTCTTCCTTTGCATTTGATTAGATTTTATGTACCAGCCCAGTGCTTAAGGGCTTCCCAACACTGCTGAGAAACATTTAAAACCTAGAAATGTTTCAGATACTTAATGTTTAGAAAATGTGTGAGTATTATGTAATATTATTGGGCTATGTGGTGTCCTTCTAATAACCAAGGCTTTCTGCCTCTTATGTAAGCATAGGAAACCATCTTACTTTAGCAATTCCACATCAGTAAATACTTCTATGAAATTTCAGTGAATTTGCATCAGAAAAATTTTATTTTTCCCAATAAAGCAGCTGAAACTCACCAGTGCCGTGCTTCCTACAAAGTGGGCCTCTATCCCCAACTAACAATGCTTGATAAAAGGCAGAACATCCATTTCTTGGTCACTACTCACTGGTTCAATTAATAACTAAGCATAATGTCTTGCTAACTCCAGCAAGGTAAAAAGCAATGGCAGGAGGTCAGTCCTACCCTCCACAGAGCACTGGGAATTTGCTAGTTTTGTACTTAACTATATTCTGCTTACTTGTTAGTACTAAAAGACAGGAATTATGCTGCAAATTAAACAGTATTAGATAAAAAATGTCCTCTGTTCTCATTGCAGATGCATTGAAAGCTTCAAACCCCATTATTTTAGTATCAACTAGGAAGGAACAAGAAAGCCAATTCTGAATTTCTCTGCTTGCTGCTGCATGGTGATGTTCACACATGAGCTTCATGATTTGGTTGAGTTCATTAAGACCAAAAGGATTAATTTAATTTCAAAGTGAGGGTCTATTTACTTTTCATTAAGTCAAAATAAATCCAGAATAGTAGAATTGGTGTTAGCAGCTTTACTCCGGATCTAAAGTAACCAGGAGCCTTACCCATTTCTTACAGAAGTTCATCAGCACTTATGAGCTGGCTGGGTATATAACTTGGTGAGGAGCTACAGAAAAATCCCCCTAAAGCATTGTATCTGCTGATATATATATATATATATGTATCTGCTGTAATAATATAGGACAGATGTAAAAGATGCAGTCATGACCCCTTGCAGGTTAATAGTAAAACTTCTGCTGACTTTGGTTAATTAGAATTTCACCTCATATAGAGATAATTTCTCAGAACTGGAAGGGTAAGTCACTCTTACTATTGCTTTTTACAGCGCTATGAAACAGTGGCCAACTTTCAAATAGACCACATGTGACCAAACGCAATGGAGTCATAAATTCAAGAGTTTATAGGGAGTTTGGAAATTTAAAGGGGGTGGGGAGAAAGTAATTTTAGATGACAGGTTTAGAAGTCTGTGATAAGCTGCCCTGGCTTTAACAGCATATTGATCTAGGAGTTCAGGTGGGCTGTGACATTACTTCTAGGAGAGGTACTAAATTTACAACGAGCCTAACAATAGTTTCCTACGATGCCTAGGAAAAGGTTTGGTGATGTTTTAGAAACAGCTAATACTGATGTTAGTCCACTGAGCTGAAAGAACAAATAACTTGTTCATATTAATGCCTGAGCAGAGCCAAAAGATATATGTACATTAATACTGCTCCATGAGCACACATATAAATATTTGCAGAGACTAAAATATACTTAGCTGTCAGCTTTTGTTGTACTGTTTGATTTGACTTCCGTCAGTTTTAGATTTCCATTGGTTTATGATTTACTGGCTAACATGGCTGCTGATCATGCTCCATTGGAATGATACTTTACGCTACATACATCACTCTAATTATATTTCTGAATTATCCCAAAGAAAACCGACACGTTCTATCACAGCTGAAGAGCAGCTTTAAGAGCTAAAAGGCAGATTTACATCATCTGCAAGAAGTTCTGAAAGACTCTTCAGAGGTTTATGGTAAGTGTAGGAGGGTGGGAAGTGTGGAGCTGGGGTGCTGGCACCATGTCTTGCCTTGGGCTGGTCTCTGCAGTACCCACCAGACAGGGTAACAGCCTCACGTTTGGTGAGCTGACACGCGAAGGTCATGGGCTCTACACAAGCGCAGAGTACTGGCTGTTACTTTTGCAAGGGTGAACAGGTTAGAAATTAATTTGCTCTCATACATCACTCATGAGCTAGTAGCTTTTCTTTAATAATTAAAGGCTCTTTTCTGTAGCAGAGGAGGCAATGTTTTTGTGGGATGCAGGGTGTTTGAACAAGCAAGTCATTGCAGCAATCCCACTGGCCCCACTGCTGCACTTCATGCTTCCAAGCAGAATGCAGCAGGGTGTTGTGAAGGTCTGCCCTCTTCCTCCTCCTTGGCAGAGCTGTTGCAACCTGGGTGGCCACACTGGAGCTGCCACACTGCCTTAAATATGTGTTATTTGTTGATGTGTGATGCACATCTGAAAGCAACCTTGGTTCCATCAGTCTTAAGCCACTTCATTATGCAGCCCCATGGTAAGAATTGCTCCCTAAAACCTGCTTTTATCCACACCACTATATCATGCACTACAGGATACATTATTCTAAGAGCGGAATTTCTAGAAGGGAGCTAGTTACTTGGCAACAAAATTACTTAAAACTACAGGAAAATCAGAGCTTATGAAACAAAATGAAAAAAAAGCCCATCAACCCAGCCAATTCCCCCTAATCTCAAATTAAAAGAATATATAATGTATGTGCTGCCAAAAGCTGGACACGTTTGGTGGCAGTAGTTTGAGTTTATGGAAGTCTTGAAAGATCAGAGTCAGTTTGTTCAAGAACTTCCCTGACTTCCTGCCATGACACCTGCCTACCTCAGCAGCCTCCCCATGGGCTGCTGGCTTGCTCAAGGTTTCCAGGTCTGCGTGGGCTTGAAGATAAAGCTGCTTTTAGGACTTACAGTTTCAAGAATATAAAGCTCCAGAATAGCTTCCCCATGGGAACGGCTCTGAAGCAAGGCTCTGCTGTCTGATTAGCATTTTAAATTCTGGAGCTCATTCCTCGCAGGAACACCACCAGATTCTGAGCTGGAGGAACAGCCTGTCAGGCAGCTTGCACCTCCAACAGCATCACCACCTGCTGGGGGTGGGCAGGGACTGCTCTCCAAACAGTATCCTTCCCCCAGCCCTGACCCCTGGTGGCATTGCTTTGCTTTTTGGCCTATATTGGGCTGACCGTCTGTGCCCTGCATTCTACAACCAGCAGAATCTGGGTGCACATCTCAGAAGGACCTTGGATGTGTTTTTAAGGCACAAGTGTGGGCAGAACGGGAACTTTTCATGAACATCACACAAAATACCTTGAGAGTGGGCCACACGATGAGCACACCCTGCCTTTCCCTTTGCTGGCTTCAGTCACAAGATCGTCAGCTGTTCTTCGAGGCACTAAAAGTGTGAGCACTTTGCCTACAAAACTAATGCCTTGGGATGCACAGGCTCCTTTGTGCTCTCCTTCATCCTTACACACCAATGGAGCAGCATAAGGCTGTCCAACACAAAGGATTTCATAGCAAGGCAAAACAAAACAGCAAAGGAAATGGGGCAGTTGTACATCTTTCAATTGTTGGAGAAGGAAATGGATGAAATGGGGAAATCAAACACTTAAGTAGTCATTCACAAAACAATCCCGCTTTGAGACTGTACTTCAATGATTTTGAAAATGAACTCACAGGGCTTACTGTGCTCAGGGCTGGCAGCAATATTGCCTGGGCTTAGCTAGTGGCAGCTGCTTGCCTGCACACTGATAGTTCTGCTGCAAGTTTATTTCTATTAGTTCTCCAGTGAGAATTTACCTGCTCCAAGGAAAGCAAAAGATAGGCAAGTGCTACATGGGTGGCAGGCTGAGATGGTCTGGAGCAAATCTATGAAGGCAGCAGAAATGGTGCTTCATGTACAGCCTCAGAAGGTTGTGCTGCCTGGTGTTACAAAGAGCAGCCCAAAACACCATCAAAATCATCCAGTGAAATAGATTTAAATGAAATTATTTTAAAGATAAGCTAACAAAGGCTTTGTAACCAGCCTGTTCCAAAGAAATCTTTTGATTAAATTGCTTATTCATTAAAAACAACGATCAAAAGGGTACAGAGTAAGGACTTAAAGAGTTCTGATGAGCTGGACACATGCAGCTCATCAGAGTAAATCTACTAATCTGCTTGTCTACCACTCCACTTGGGTAGTACACTAACAGCACCATTAATGCTCTAGTCTCTGAGAACACACGCTATTCTCTTGTCAGTGTTACCGGGTGTTATGCGCTCATATCATTCACAGAATGAACTCCTTGGTGCACATCTGCAAATTTTCTTTGAATATTGTTACAGTTTCTCTTCTGAACACAGCCTGGGCAATGGGATGAGCCCCACGAGCCCAGGGGAGCCATACAAAGGAGGAATGTAATTAAGAATATGTTTTTCTAAGTTCATGCACTGGATTTTGAGCTGGGGCGAACTCCTATGCCTTCATTAGCTTCTACTGAGCTTCAATGTTTACACAAGATGGTGGCATTATAATTTCAAATACTTCTCCAGTAATTTCTACTTATGGTAGAAGCATGAAGAAAAGCACACTAGAGATGGAGCATACCATCAGAAAAGGGAGGTTCCTTGCATACAGATGAGCCTTTATCTCACAAAATTTTTAAGGACCTGTGGCTGCAATGCAAAAGTTGGAAGTATGACCCCCTGAGGCAGTAGGGCAGATGCTTATTATAAGGATTCCCTCTAAGGAAGCAAATCTGTCTTTAAATAAGCTGATGAAATAAAGATCAAATTTGAGAGAATAACATTTAAGGAAAAAGAATCTCTTCCTCTTCTGCTAGATATATCTTCAGCAGAAGTCAGACCACATACTATGTCCACCAATTAATTTCCTACAGGATCCAAATCCTGGACATCATCCCATGTCTTAATTTTGGAAGACAATGAAGTTCTTCCCATGTTTGGTGGCTTGTATTAATCCCTAAACCATTGCAGTCCAGATAGCAGCCAACTTCTTACTTCAACTAATAACCGTCCAGCAGCTGTCCAGTGTGCTGCCTACGTTTACACCTTGTCTTTATGGAAGGAAAAGATGCAGTCCTTCTCCTTTGTCTGCCATAAATCTCGAACAATGATAAGCTAGGGAGAATCCACCTTCCAGGGGTTAATCATACAGGACTGTACCTGACAAGATACTGAATGCACTCTGCCAAAAGACAGAGAGGGACACGTTCAGCTATGCTGGACTGGACTGGAACAAAGCATGAATCAAGTTGAAGTTGCTAAGGCATCCTTGCTGGTTGCTATGGCATGTGCACTGTTATGAATATTTAGTTCTGGTTTATTATTTTTCAAAGCATTGGCTTACTTTGTGTAACATAAACTATCAGCCATTAGAAATAAGCTCCGTTTTTTCCTCCAGCTCCTCCTTTCTGAAATGGGTAACATTTATCTTTGTTGTCCAGTCTTGGGACTGTCTCACACTTATCTTCTTGCATGTTTTTGTGCTTCTGCAGAGAATAGGATTTAAAATGGCTGAGAGCAGTCCATGCAGTAATCCATTTCTATTTGTTAAACTTACCACTTCTGTACAACAGAATCCTTTTGAGATGTGCAACTGTTTGCTATAAAAAGCAGATGCTTTAAAAAGTATAAAACTACATATGATCCATACAGTTTTGCTCACAGGTTATTTCCAATAAAATGATTGTACAGACCACCAAACAGATTTTGTGGATTTCTCTGGAGTGGCATTTGAATGTAAGTGGGCTGTGTCCTGCTAAAAACTGTAATTTTTTTTTGGAGTACAAATCCACTCTGAAAAGCAATGGCCTCATGTGGCTCCTGGTTTATTGTGCCTCATTGTCTCCTTTTTAAAATAGCTCAGTTTGGAAGCAAAATGATTTTTTTTTTTTTTTAAGCACTATAAGACCACGTAAACTCAGCCAAACTCACAACACTCAAACCTGAGCTCTTCCACACTAGCATATTAACACTGGTTACACTAGGCCCTCACTATATGTCTGTGTACCTCCAACTTTCCTCTGAAACGTCCAGGTCTGTACAGCTTCTGGCTCTGCTGCCCTGCACAGCCTCAGCTGGCAGGAACGGGCAGACACTGCTGGGAGTGAGGCACAGACAAGGCAGAGCGGGGAATGCTGAACCTGCCCTGCTATCTCCACCTCTGCGGGGCTCTGCCCAGGGTCCCTCTCCTCTGCCCAGATGCTGATTTCTATGAAACCTATGAGAATAAAATCCTCTGGGAAGCCCCTTGGGAAGCTATCACTGAGGATGGCCAGTGGCTCAAAGCCAGCCTTGCAGTGAGGGAAGGACAAGGCAGGTGGGTCAGCTGCAACCCGTTCCCTTGGGAAAGCCTGTCTCTTCTGCTCCTCAACCACAAGCGAGCCATGCAGGACACACTGCAGCAACCAGACCTGCTGGGCTGAGGGAGCACTGCGTGGCAGCCTCACCGCCCCACGGCTCCTTCTCACACCCCAGCTCATGGTGCTGCACATCAGCAGCTGTGCCCAACAACCCTGAGCGTGGCTCAAAAAACCTCAGCTTCCTCCTGCCCCAATACCTTGCTGTTGCTTCAGTAAGAAAATGTGGTCACACGACATGGGATTTTTAAATATAAATAAGATCACAGGAATTACTGGGAGCTACCAGCAGTGACATGAACCCTCACACAAGACAGAAAGCCCTAATTATAGTGTCTGAACCTATGAAGTCATCTAATACACATATGTTCCTCTACACTGCAAGGAGGAAAAAGGACACATTCAGTACTTACTACCATCCTCATAAGGAGAAAAGAAAATCAGACTTCAGAAGCTTTTGGAAATCTACATTTCAGAAAATCTGCATAATCTAGAAAATCAGCTCTACTTCATTAAAAAAAAATAGGCAGTACAAAATCATGAGCACTTAGGGCTTAATTGTAAATGCAATACTATTAATTTCACAGTGACATGCAGCATTGCAAATCTTCATACTGTGTGTTTTTATTACTTTTCTGGATCAAAGTTACCAAATATTGACCTGAAAAATACCTGATATCTTGCTTAAATACCCTAACTGAGGAATCTGAGGCAAGGAAGGAAGGAAGATGGCACACTCACTGACTCAAGTGTCATCAAAAAATGACTAATGAGATAACAGTTCAAAACCAAAATTAAGCTGCTTCTTTCTCTCCTAGCACTGTACACCCTGTGTAAAATCAACAGCAGTAAAAAGTACAAACAACCTTCATTCACAAGTGAAGGTTGTGGCTGCAACCCTATATTCTTAGTAGAGGGAAAATACTGAGAAAGGAAATGCCACTTTTACATAACTATGTCTTAAAACAGAGCTGCACTCTCTAATCCATCCTGGATAGTGCAGAGGCTACTGATAACAACAAAATGTTGCATTCAAATAATTATGGGTGAAGAATTTAAAAATATTTCAATCCTATTTGGTTAGAAATTATTTTAAATTTTACATTATTTTGCAGTTTTGTGATAAAAAGCCTTTTTATTTGCTTGAGACAAGACTTCAGAAAGCCTTAGACAGAGCAGATTTTCTTAAATTAGCTTGAAAATTCAGTTTCCAGGGCAACGTATGCAGGTCTTCATACATCAACATCTCTTTGCACCATTTTTATAAATATGATTCCTTGCTAGAATATCTTAAAATAGTTTACTGTATTTGAAAAGTATTTTGACCACTTTGATCCTTTTTTTTGCCTTTGAAAAAAGCTGACTGTCCTTTCTTTTCAGAAGAATCTTATCAATAACATTGTAAGCTGTTCTCTTTCAGAGAGGTTCTATCACAGAAATGCCCACAGTGACACCCATGCGTGTAATAGATTTCTACCAGCACCTGAATGCTTATGGAACATTCCAGTAGGCATCCCTTATTCATCATCCCTTTTCTTACCTTCTTTTCAGTTTGCAAGTAGGAGACATGACTTAGGGTCTGTGGCATGGTGGGAGTCTGATGGTTTATATATCAAAATTAACCTGAATGTCTATTTCACAGCAGCAACATGAAATTTGCTGATGCCCACCTTGCACATCGAGATCCTCAGTGACTTTCTCACACCTACCAATACACAGAACAGTAGTATAAAAGGAATAAAGCTAACTCTGCATCTACCTTTTTCATCCTCTATTCTAAAAGGGTGGGAAAATAAAAACCCTTCATGATGATTATTTTTTCCCCTCCATGAGCCTTTGAGAAATGCTTTGATTGTCATGGGAAAAGAAGACTGAGTGACTGTTACCTGCACATTTTACTCCCTGAGCAATGAGGCCCCACATGAAGTTGGCACAGTATTCACACCAGTGCGGACCTCTGAACGTGTGCACCTGGAAGAGAATAGCAGAAAGAAAAGTTACAGAAAATGACCCAACTATTTCATAGTATCAATGTGTCTAAACAGGGCAGAATTCCTCTTTGAAGGCACAACATGCACTTGCTGGAAGCTTCCCTTTATCACGGCAGGAAAGGAAAAAAGGAACTAAGAAAAATTTAACAACCAAGACTCTTGCAGACCCATGGAAAACAAGTTCTCCATCTCGAGCCATCCAGAGCAGCAGAACTGGGTCTGTGGGTGTCTGCTCCAAGACCACATGGGGCAGAGAAGCAATGGCAGGGCACAGCCCTTCTCCTGCCTCTCAGCATCCCTCTGTCTGAGCAGGATTTTGGCCGCAAGGTGAGGCTTTTGATGCAACCATGCAAGAGTTCACCTTTCTGTTTAAAATGTCTTCTGCTATGCCCTCCTCTCCATAAGATACTGTGTGAAATGCGTAGGGGGCTGCAAGATTTCACCTCAGGTGGAGGGAGTCCTGCCAGGCAAAAATACCAGTGCCACACAGAAATACTGCAAATGCGCTTAGAGACTTTCCAGTTTAGAATAACTCTAAAAGGAAATTAATTCTTTCAGACTAATGCTACATATTGAAAATCCAAAATCCAAAATGGAAAAAAAGAATCCACTGAACCAGGAAAAAAACTAATTTAAAGAAGGAAAAACACCCGATGCTGCTTTCATTCCTGGCTCACATGCTTGTTACAAATCCTGCAGCCACCATTAACTGCTTCTGATTTTATTCTGATAAAGTTCCTGCTGTAGGAAACCACAGGATTCTTTACAGAGAAAATCATTACTTCCTTAGCCAGTATAAAAGGCTTTGAGCTGCTATTTAGAATAGACAGGCCGACAAAAAGAATCAGTAACTGATGATCATAAAGAAATGAAATTTGCAGTGAAATATAGTAAAAATGCTGTAGGCTTAAGTCACTCGGTTCTGCAGAGTTACTGAGAGGGTATTGGAGCAGGCAGTAACCTCACGCTCGTGCACTGCCTGGCTGGATCAGAGCGGAGCAGAAGAGAGATGGAGCTGGTAGAAATGTGTGCTCCCAACATCTGCATGGGGCTCTGGTTATGAATACCGAAAGGGGAAGTGGCCTGACTGAGGTCCAGGGTTGCCCACACCACTGACATACAAGGCAGCTGGATCCCAGCTGACACTTGCCCCAGCCAAGTGACAACCCAGAGCAATTCAAACCACATTTCAGGTTTGGCTAAAGAAAGGTCTGCAGCCTCCTGTGCATTTGCTGCCTCCAGAGCAGCAGTAAGGTAGATTGCTGTGACAGCCTGGAAAGTTACTTGTGAAGTCACCAAGCAGTTCACATGCCCCTCTGTGCTAAGCCGGGCTTCTGATTGTCTCCAGAGAAGCATAATGGTGCAAAGCGAGGCAGAGGCTGCCTCCCCCGGCCCTGCCTGCTGCCGTCCGCACCCCTTTGGAAGGTGCCATGTGCTGCACCAGCCCTCTGCTCCCCGCAGCTCCAGCTGACTTCTGCAACGCAGACGATGACAAGATTGCCAGCAGCTGTGAGCTCCATTTTCTTTTTTCCTCTCACTCACCACAAAGACATTTTTCACACCTTTCTCTCTGTTTCCCACCTGCACTACCCACATCCTCTTGGCTTTATTCCTCAGCCTTGTGTTTTTTATTCAGGTCTTTGGCAGTGGTTTCTTCCCAGGATAAGAACATTCTAATATCCTCAAGCGAAACACTGCGCTTTAATGTCTGCAGGACTAACAGAACTTTTTCAGGGGAAAAAAAGTGCCTCATTTCACTCACCACCTTTTTTTTGGGAGGGGGTGTGTGTCAAAGTAACATTCTCTCCAAAACCCACTTATTTAAAATATTTCTCAAAAATTCTCTTGAGGAATATTGAAACAAAAAGTGACATTTCAAAAGTCAGGACAATAAATAATTTCTTTTCAGAACACTTCTCAGTTTTATACAATTTTTGTTTTGTTTTTAGTATCTCTGATTGCAGGGGGGGGGAATTTTGTCTTGTTCCTTGAAATGATGACATTCTGACTTCTTTCCTTAGGCAGAACAAGAACAAATTCTGATACATTAATATTTCTCGCTAAATAAAAAGAATGATACTATCCTACCCTATGCCTCTCTGGTTGCTGATTTCAATTCATCAAATTCACCAAACGTGCTATTTGCTGAAGCATTTCTAATGCTGTCCTTAGGTGCTGGGGTCCTAACATGGCCTCTCCAGAGCTGTCTCCAGCACTGATACTCACTAAACCTCAGATGCCCAGTCTCTAAGTGGCTGTTGTTTTAGCAGTGAACATCTTCTGCAGGGTCTATCACATCCCAAATCTGCCACTCCAACCTTTTGCCTCCATTTATATTATTATTAACTTTTTCTATGACCTCAGTTTCTCTTATGTGTCTAATAGCTATGATCCACCTAGATACACAAAAGAAATTACCTTTCTACCACAGCCAGTTCGCCTGACATTACTCTGGCTCTCAGCTCACCCCTCAGAAGGGCTTACATGACTCATCATCAACTTAAAAACGACAAGGAAAAAGCAAACTTTCTTTTTCCCTACCAACACTGCATGTATTGGTCATCCTTCACAAGACCAGGATTAACTTTGCTCTTCAGGACCACTGTTTCAGCGTCATTAGCGCTGTTCTCTCATCCCATGCAGCCAGGCTTCATCCAAATACCAAAATGCCTTTCCATATCATCAGTTAGAAGATTTATCCAGAGCCTGCTCTGCTTTATGCTGCCCCATCCAAATTACTCCTTCTTATCCGTTATTCTGATTGCAAACTCAAGCAGATTAAAAGGTGAAGGTAAGCTTTCCTGTATCCCATCATACTTCACTTTGCTTCATCCTTTACATGACATGCAACAGGGAGGTTCTCTGGCAATATTAATCAAGAGGCCCAAAGGTCATGTAGTCCTTCCACCCCTGGTGTACACAACCCCACCAGATCAGCTCTGAAGTCTCTTTTGGGGTTTCTAAGCAGTGTTGCCTTTTCCCAGAGCTCAGCGGTGCCAGAGCATCAATCTTCCCACTACCATGGAGTGGAACTGGACAGCTAACCCTGCACTGGTTTGAGTACACACCATCTCTGGGAATTTAATCAGATACAGTAAGTGATGCCAGAAAATACTGAAAAATTGGTCTTCTGTGGTCAGAACAGCCTCTAATCACAGTTCTTCCTGGAGGGTGGGGCCTGGCAGCGTGCTGAAAAGAAACACCTTAGCATCCCTTTGCTAGTTCAAGAGCCAGCACCTGCAAACAATACTGCATTTACTACATGATGCTATTTAATACAGCATTCTGATTTTTATATTTAATTTCCCACTCTAAAAACCCGCCAAGCAACTTGCTTGCTTTCAAAACTTTAAGATGCTTTCCAGAAAATTTTCTAAAAACACACCCATCAGAGTCCCAGAGATCCTGACTTAAATTACAAGGGGTTTCTTTCCCCTTATAAAAAGAGCATCTGCCATATGCAGATTTTACTGTCTTATAAAATGTGGGAGAGCAGGATTGCCAACTGTGGCTTTATATCTCCCAGTTCTTCCATTCTCACTCCCACCCAAAAATCTTCTCTCTTTCCATAAGGCTTCAAATGGGAGTGATTTTTTAATAAGAATCTGGAAAATGAGTGAGTGGGAGAACAAGCTGAACTGGTTTTAATCTTAATTTATAAAATTCCAAGGGAAAAATTCAATTTAAAAGAAAAGTCCAGATAATTTTAAAGGGCAATACCTGCTTCAAAAACTAGATAAAATACTATTACTAAGTTGTCCTGCAAGCCTGAGGTAAGGGGAGAGCCTCATATTGGGTTTACACCTAGGCATTTCTATTTTGAAGTCTCCTGCAATACCAGGAAGGTATAACAAGCATTTAACTACTTTGATCTAAGTAGGAGAACAGTTTTTTGCTTAGGCTTGAAAGATATTTTCTTATACAAAGGGGAAAATAGCTGAACTTCTATGATTAATAAGTGTTATAAAATGTCACTTACTTTTGTTTTACATTTAATTAAAATATTTCTTAGAAAAGACAAATTTTTAGGAGAATCAAATAAAAAATGATCCAGTGGCTCCAACAACAGATTATCCCACAAGCTGTGAACTCCTCGAGCAGATTTCTCATAATTATTTCTCAGGCTCTATAAAGGTCACTGTTGAAGTTAGTTACCCATGTATCTCATAACTCCACTTATTTTTTACGTTTTTTCCTAGGCAGTTATTCAGCTACTCTTAATTGCTATCTGAAAATCAAGAATGAGACAGGAAATAATTCATACTCTTAACTGGGAGACTTATATCACTTGCCAAGGCAGGGAGGATGAGAATGAGGGACTATCAGCAAAGTGCTGTGTAAATGTGATACAAGAGAAGTCAGTGAATCGGCAGAGCTTAAGCCACTGATGGGAAGAAAGCAGGGCTGGATTTGAAAAACTGTGGTTATGGAAAATCAACATTGAGTACAAAAACCAGAAGTGTTTGTGACAGTATACAAAAAAGCCTTCCTTTGTTGAGAGGCTGCTGTCATGGTCTCCCTGAATGCTTGCTTCATGGGGACCCTGCTCTGTAGAGAGCACCTCTTCCACAGCTCTCCACATTGAACTCCTGCTCAGAATAAGAGGATTTGGAAAATCCAGGCACTATCATCTGTGGTGGGATGAAATACATCAGCTTGAAAGAGGATGGAAAAAAATACTGCTGATCTACCCTCTTGGGCTACCAGGATCCTACATTCCAGGCAGAAGCCTTGCTGGTGCTTGGAGAGGAGACCAAGTCAACCAGGGACTGAATACATGGCACACACCCAGCTTTGCACTACATGGTGCTCCAAAGGTACAGTTTTGCTGGCCATACTGTTTTTCAAACAAATTCCCAAGGATGACGGGACACTGCTGATGGAGGCTGTCAGCTCAGTTGTCCTAGCTGATTTGCAGTTCCACCAACTGAATTCTGACTGCTGGGACTGTACCAAGCTTTTAATTGAATATGGGACACTGTAAATCTCAATTAAAACGATGAACTCAACCCATATTATTAATATCTGTCTTCCCTGTCACAGTTGATTTTATCAGGCACTGAGCATAATCTTGCTGGTATCCAATAGGCATGTCCTTTTTGTCCATCCCTTGTCCAGACAAAGACTGCCAGGATGTGAAGGATACAGAAGAGATATGAATGCAAAAGTCAATCAACTCAACCATCAGTTTGGGTAATGCTTCAATTTAATCCTTTTATATATTATGATGATTAGATAATGTCTCTAAAACAAAGGTCTGAAGCACTTCAAATATTCCAGCATACAATATTTCTCCTGTGAGGAAAATATTGTTGCTGATGAGTAATGTAAGAAACAAAAAGACAGCCATGACAACCCACATAGCAGAGCTGTATCTGCAAGATAATTGCTTTCATGTGAAGATGTAACAGAAATGAATGTAACCAAGATCACCAGAACATACCTTTCTCCAAAACTAGGGCTGACTTTGACTAGTCCATCTGGGGTGGTAAACATAGGAAGCCAGCCTGGGACCACCCCAATGACTTTGTCCAGCAGTTCTCGAGAGGAGAAATGCTGTCAGAACACTCGTTCAGAGCATGAAGTATAAATAGCATAGTTATTGCCAGTGGGCACTGACACGGATGGGGAGCAGGCCAACCTCCCTCCAGGTCCTCTCCCACTCAGAGCCAGAAGCGCTGTCATGTCTTGTTTAGTTTCTGGTTTTCACTGACTGTGTCAGCAGAGATGGGAACAACTGGAAATTGAGGTTAGGTTGTGTTCTATGAGCCAATGTGGCAAACAAGAATACCAGGTTGCTGGCTTTTTTGCTTGAAAATTGAATTAAAATGGCCACCTTTCTTTCAGGATGGAATAGCAGATTTTCTTTAAATTGATACTTGGAAACTGGAACATTTTGCATTTTATTCCAAGTCCAAGTTACTCGATACGTGTGTCCAAGCAAAACATTCTGAAACTGGAGATGAAAATTGAATAAAATTCTCAGAATTAAAACTGTATATATATACATATACCACATACTCTATATGTAATGGTGTGAATATATAATATATGCAATGATGTAAATGGAATACAAACCCCTGAGAGATTCCTAAATAAATGCTTTTGCAATGATGCTAAGGCTAATTTGGAGGAAAAGCTGTTGATGATAAGAGAGTATAGCATGCTCTACAAGCTTCTAAAAGGCAAAGTTCCAGTCCTCCCCAGCAGAGCACTTCCTAGCTTCACCACAGAAGAGGGCTGCTCTGGTTTTGGGCTGTGCACATGGAAGACTCATAGGATCCACACCTGGAAACTAATAAAACTGTTGGTGTGGTGGCAAGAAATTTCAGCTTAAATAAATCAAGGATTTAGAAAAAGGTTCTCTTCCACCCTCCTCTTTTTATTTTTTTAACGAAGGCAAAACCTGAATTCAGGGACTAGCACTAGGAAACCAAAATGGGTTAAGTAATAGTTTGCTATTTGGAATCTGCTTTGGAAAAAGCCTGGATTTAAAAAAAAAAAAAAAAGTAAAAAAGTAGCACAAAATAAATAGCCTAGGAGACTAAAATCCATCAACACCTAAAAGCTTTTCTGGCTCGCACTGTTTTATAATACTCTATCAGAAGCAACAACATAGAGTTGATGAGGTTTTCTCAGAAGTTTTCTTCCAGTTATGTTCTCCAGGTATTTTCTCTGCCTTTGAACAATTTTTTTCCCCTCAAGTACTAGGAGTCTAATAGAAACATCAAATTTCCTGAGGTTTTCTTATCTGTGGGAACGTACAGTGACTCTCCCCAGGGACTGTGCTAGAGGCACCCAGCTCTCTCTCTCTGAATATTCATTTGAGTGCAGTGGCTCAATTAAAGACGTTTTGAAAATATGTTCAGTGCCAGGTCCATTCCTAATAAAAACCCCAGCATCCTCTTTTCAGCGGAACTAGATCAATTTACCCCAAATCGGCATCTGCCCCAGTTTTCAGATCATCAGAAATAGAAACGAGTTCACATTACAAGTCACAGAAAAATGGCTCTGCTTAATATAGTAACGGTTTGTTATAGTTTCTGGTGTTTTTGCAGCACTTCTGCATTTTCCATCTCCCAGTTTCCCAGTGTTTAGGCATGGCTCTGCTGAGCAGCTCGTTAGAATAAGATGTGGCATGGAAGCAATTTGCTACCTTTTGACTACCAAAGCACCAAGCACAGATACAATTGCACTGGTAAAATCCGGGCCAGGACCAGGGCGGCTTATTTGTTTTAAGGAAGTGGTGCAAGTTTCACTGGCAGAGCAACTCTTGTTAAAACGAGCAGTCTCTCCATTAAAGTGATGCTTGAGTCTGTCTGTACTAGCAAGGTCGTTGCAGTAAGGACTGATCCTCACCTGAGCTTTCATTTCTTGTGCATATTTAAGGCTATATTCTCCTGTTACTTCTGGAAAAGCATGTTGTCTCTACTCTGGAGCTCCCATTCACCCTCAAAGAGGAAGCCAGGATGTTGCTTCAGTTGAGGAAGGAGATGAGGAATCTCAACAAACAAGGCTCACCAGCATCTTGGCTGACTTGAGTTTAAGCAACCATGGAAAAACATCTCTCCTCTCTGGAAGAACTGTTGGCTTGTAAGGGAATTATATTCTGAATGTTCACTGATTCAGCAAGCAGCAACTTGCAACTGTTATTTACTACAATTAATTGACTGTGCTGTCAGGCATTAGTAAGATAGTGACTAGGAACAGCATGACAGTACCAAGTGCTGCACAGAAACATAGCAAAAAATAGTCTTCTGGAGACACATCTATTTTGTGAACCGTAAGAGAGAAATGAGACAATATCCTATGAAAAATGATGCATGGAAACACAGATTTCAGTCCAGCTCTGACAGGCACAGACACCTTCTTGCTTCAGTGAAGCACCACAGCAATAATCTAGGCAGAAGAGTGGGTTTATGCCTTGGACCATTGGCAGTTAGAAAACACCTGCAGGGTGTTCCGCTGGCTCAAGTCATCAGGAGCCAGAGATGTGTGAAGGAATACCTGTAACCAGCCAAGGAAGCTAAAAATTCCCCAGGGTCCATGAGTCACAAAAGCTGGAGGGGAGTGAAAACCTTTAAGGTGTTTTTGTCCAGGCTTATATTATATTTGCCAAGTGATGAGGAGGTTATTGCACTGACTGACAAATTTCACTACCCAGAGGATTTCTTGCTGTTAATCTCAAATTTTCACTTTCCTCTTCTTTTTAAGCTATCATCCTGTAACTCCCAGCTAATGTTCCCCTTCCAGGACTGTCCTCCTTAACATTAACACTTTTTAAGCATAGTTTTACTGTTTTCTCCAACCCCACACAAACAACAGCGAAAGGAGAGAGGTCAGTGCCCAAGTCCAAAGCACAGCACCAGGTAGTGAAGAGGTGCAGAAGATATTCCATGTCAGGTAGGGATAGACTTCGGCAGAAGGTATCTCATTAGTTGTATCTTCTGTTTTATCAGCAAAAACCTATGTGATTTAGAGGGGAGATGGAGAGATGAGGAGATGCAGAATGGGAAAGTGCAGAGGACTGAGCAAGAGGAATCCTGTGTATTCACTACCCTAATAAACTGCCTCACCAGAGAGAGAAAATGGAGAAAACCTTAAACACAACTTGGATTACCCTGCTGTGTAAGTCCTTTGGCCTATAGCCCACCTCACACATCCCAACCCAGATCTCCACTGAGTCCTCCTCTCAAGAACATTTCAATCCACGTGGCACCTTGCCACAGGCCCATTTTCCCCTAAAATTTGTGGTTCCTGCTGTTGCCTGAAGCTCCTCGTGCACCTGCCTGCCTAGAAGGTGTGCAGCTGCTTCCTACCTTAAAGTTATTGAACAGACTAGATATCCGTGGGGTCAAGAAATTTGATTTTAATTTACAAGCTATCACAGTTATTGCCTTTTGGGGACAAGATAAGCACGTATGAGATTTACCAGGGACAATAAACAGCATTCTTACTGGGTTGAGGTGTAGAATAAATTTCAGGGAAAAATTAAGTATGATTCTACTCTGTCTACTTCTTTGAAATTACAGAACTCTGTAAATCTTCTGTTACAGAACTCTCCTCCATGATAAAGTTTCTTTTTGTAAGAAAGGAACACCACTGGCTTCAGCTATGCTCCTTGTCAAAGAGCACACCACAGGTCTCCCAGAGCTTCTAAATAGATGCTCTTGTTCATCTGCATTGGGTGGAAGAATGAGCACACACATGTCCATATGGATAATTTTGTACCAGAGAGTGTGGGGAAATTTATTCGTCAGGGTGGGTAAGAAACTGAAACAAAGAAAAAGCCTTTCTGTGAAGAAAGTGGGGTTGAAACTTTGAGGACTGTGAAGTGACTGTCCTGATTTGGTCTAATGATTCATTTTACAAGAGATCTCATTTGTTGTGTGGGATTTTAGAAAAGCAGACTAAATGGAAGCAAAAGTAATCAAATATGCAAATAGACAGACCCAGTCAAATCACACTCAAAGTCCTAGCTCACCTTCAAATTCCATTATTCAATTAGAGCTAAATAAAATGCTGTGTCAAATAATGTCTCTTTCAGCTGATATATTTGAATTAATAGAAAATGAATCTTTTAGATTAGATTTACAGAGGAGAACTCAAAAATGCTAATTTAATTTTTTTTTAAAATTTGAAAAGGTAAAAATATTCTTACAAATATTTTTAATACCTAGCTTTCATCCCAAGGCACAGTAATTAAAAACTTAGTCAGAACTGACATTTAAAAATCATCATCCCTTTCTTTACTTATGGAGATCAATTTAAGAGAATTCAGCCACTGTATTTGCATTTGAGATGTGCTCATGAGAGACCAAACCTCTGCAGTCAGAAGAATATTATAGAGCTGGAGATCATTACTGACCAGCTCTGCCCTCAGAGCTCCCTGTCACCCCAGCTAGTCAGCCTGCTCCCTTCAGGCAGAAGACAACTCACATTCCAGGAGATTTAAATAAGATTAAAACCTCTCAAAACCCCCAGCTGTGTCAGCACTCCTAGCAAAACTGTCTTTACATTCTTCTTTCAAACAACCCTTGGAGCGAAACATAGGTTAATAGCTTTATTCAGGAACCCTCTCGATGATTTAAAAGCAGCTTTCATGTTCACCCCTCCCCTAGGCATCTGCACTCCTATGATGACCATTGCTACACTGTTCCTCTGCCGATGTGTTCCTCTACCTGAGCTTTGCTGCAGGCAACAGAGACTAAGGATTCAAACTTCACCTGTATCCCACCTACCCACCTCAAACAGACAGGAGGTGCAGGGGTGGAGGGAGAACTGAGGTTTCCTAGCCTGTGGCCAAGTCTCTCGGGTGTTTGCTAACCCCAGCCTGCCTCTGGAGTGACTGCTGCTGTCATCATCCCTTCTCCAAGGCAACAGTGCTTATTATTGTGCATTAATGATTCTTCATTTCTCCCCCTCTGTCAGGATGCTACAGCATTTCCAGTATAGAAGGGTTTCCAAGCCCCCTTCATTTCTGTGATTAGTGATGTGACTGATCAAAGAAGCAGCTGGGTCCCTATCTGTTGCCTTGCGCCTGCAAAACAAAAAGCAGATTAGCCGCAGAGGTACAAAGCAGCGGGAGTTCTCCTGCTTGCTGTGGAGCCTCTGGGGACAGCAGTCACTGTTGGTTAGCTGAACTAGATAAATTTATTTCATTCTGGGTTGTTTTTTCTTGTTTTGTTTCAAAATTCTAGGTTGAGGACTCTGGGCTTGACACTTCCTTCCTTCCCACATGGGTGGCACATTTGCTACTTGGCAGGTGACCTAGGAGACTTGTGCAGACATTTTAAATGATGACAGCTATACATGTGAGAAGAAAAATTTGACAGGTGCAAGGAATGATAAAGGAGAGAAGCACGTGAGCTAACGATGGCCATACATTTTAGATCCATAACACAGTAATTACTAAGAGCTTATTTTTTGTTTTCAATGTGAGAGTGGCCATATTTAGAGTTCATGAAAGCCAGCGGCATTCCTTCAGCAGGTAGGTTCGTTGCAGCACACCATTTAAGGTGGAAAGAGGCTTATCCCCTTCTACTTTTTTATAGCAAAAATTATCTGTGTAAGGTGACTCTATTCCACTGACTGAAGAAAAGAGTTACCTCTCAAGGTATATTTTTCTGGCAACTATGTATAGAGGAACTACAGCACAACTATTGCGAAGAAAAAATCTGTATGGAAAGTTTGTGCTGTAGCTATGACCTTGGAGCAGACGTACAGTCTGTTTTTGAAAAAGACTGGAAAGCTCACAGCTTCCAAACTTTCCACAAACAATTTCTGGAAAAAACCCAAATAAACAAATCCAAATGAATGAAAATCAGGTGATCAGATTATTTTCAAAACAGATGTGGTTTGGGCTGTTAAAGAAAACAACTAGGGAATACACACGTGCACAAAATTTAATCTGTATTCTCCTACATACACTGGAGTACATGGAAAATCACTATCTGCTGCCATCTGCAAGAATTATCTTCAGACTCTCAGGCACAAATGAGACATGCAAGACATTGCATATCTTTAGGACACCTCAGGAGCCTATGAAGAAATGCTCTGCATTTAACTGACAGCCAGGATTACTTGATGCCAAGCCTTCATATTAAACACTTCTTACGTACCATTTTGTACATGATTTTCAAATTCATGTTTTACCTAAAAACTCAAATCAAACAAACCATCCTGATCACAGAAAGTTTCCACTTTTGGTGATTATCTGAACTCAAAAGACAAAGGGCGGTTTAATTAAAATCAAAAGGAAGATAGGTAAATTTACATATGTGCATGCATGTGGACATTCACACATGCCCATGCATGTGATGGAAATCAAAACTGAAAACAGGAGACATTTAACAGATCCTTATATCATCAGATGCCTGTATTATATTAACAATCTCCCCTTTTCTTAAAAGAAATAAAAGCTAAAGCTTTTATTTTTTTTTTACATTAAAAATAAAATTTGGGCTTCAGATGCTATATAAGAAGTTTGTACCATTATCTACAGAAATTCAGTATAACATCAATTTACTTAGTCTTACAATTAAAACTGCCTATCATCCAATGCATTTGACCACCAAAAGGTTAAATCACTAAACCCTTACAGGATGCTTATTGCAGATACAGACATAAAACATGCGTATGTTGTACTGACATCTCTTATCAAAGAGCACTGTTTATTTAAAACAATTAAAACAATAACTAGAACCTACATAGAAGACTAAATAAATTTTATTAAAACAGTTGCTCATGCCAGCAGTTTTAACAGCCCCGTGGTATAAGCCATGCTGGTATCAACACGCTCAGTTCATTGACACAGGAGAAAAGCCAGAAACTATGGGAAATGCAGACCATCTGCCCGATCCAGATGCAGTAGAACACATTTCTTACCTTCCGAGCTATCTACCAGCAACAAACTGAGATAAGATCGGTTTAATCATCTAACCACAGATCTAAGAGATTTTTTGGCATCGTAAGTAAAACTGAACTACATCAATTTGGATTGAAAGAAAACTTTGCCAGTTTTTCTCAGCTTTAGCATCTCCCTCGGTATAACCCAATTCTAAATAAAAGAGGTAACCTACATAAGGCAAATGTTATTGAAACAAACACATGCACACAAGCAGACAAGAACAAAGTCCTCGTTCCTCAGCTGGTATGTTCTAAAGATGCCTAATTGATTTAACGGGCAATGAGATTTAACTGCAGCTTTTAAGTTCCTAGAAAGTCATAGTCTGCATACATATGACTTCCTTGCAGTACCGGACCCATTTTAAAACACAAGCCATAGCCTCTATGCCTGGAAAAGAAATTAAGTAGGATAATTTCTTACCTTGAAATTATGAACCTTCTCGTATTTTGGAACATGTTCATTTTCTTTCAGAGTTGCTCTTCGGACAAGCGATGTCAACTGCGAATAAGCAAAGAGTTTAAGAGGTTGCCAGATCGTCACGGACGACTTCCGAGCGCCCAGTTTCATGCCCAAGGCTGCGAGCAGCAGATCGCGCTGCCGGCCGTGCTGCCCGGCGCGGTGCCCCGCAGCGCCGCTCGCCCGGTGCGCTGCCCAGGGCTCCCTGGCCGGCATGGCTGGCGCGGCGGAGGCGGCGCGGCCGCGGGCCCGTCACACGCGGACCATGGCGGAGCTCAGGCTGCAGGGGCGGCCATGGGGGCCGGGGCTCGGCGGGGCGGGGGGCTCGGCGCGGCCCGCGGGCGGCCGGCGGGCCGGGGGCGCGCGGCAGCGGCAGCCGGCGGCGGGGACGCGCAGCCCGCGGCCGCTCCCTCCATCGGCGGGGCCGGCACGGGGGCGCGGGGACGCGCACGCCTCGCGCCCTGCGCACGCCCCGCTCCCGGCGCGGGGGCGGCTCCGCGGGGAGCGGGAACGGGAACGGGAGCGGCAGCGGCACCGCCCCGGGGCGGCCACAGCCGAGGGAACCAACGGAGCCGACGGAGCCCGCTGGGCTCCGGGAGAGGCACCCGCGGGATGAGTCACGCACCGCCGCAAAACGGCACCTCCGCGCCCTTCGGGGGTGCGGGGACAGGCAGGGCAGCGACCGGCAGCCCCGGGGACACGGCAGGGAGCGGCTCCCCCCGAGCCCCCCTCTGACGTGGCCCGTGCACCAGGAGGTACGGCCGGGAGCGCTTAATGGGACCGCTGACGCTCACCACTCTTCCACTAAAATTACATTTTTCGATTCTTTTCGTGTGAAAAGAGGGTCACCAATCTCAAACCATGTAGGGATGCGAACACAAATGCCACCCAAAGTTCATTGCACCACTCCATCCACCAAAGACCCAAACCCCGAATTGCTGGTGGTGCCTCTTTTTAGGAGTTTACAGCTACTAACAGAAGGTGAATGACCACAGTCTCCAATTGGACCGAAACCTGAAGTTTGGACGGGTGCAACAGACAATGAAATGTGTACAGGGCAGTCAGGTCCTGGCTAGCCCTCGCACAAAGTAAAGGAAATGGTATTTCACACAGCCATTAAAACCTTGAATTTGTTGCTGTAGGAGCAAAAATCAGCGGGCTCACAAAGGACAGGGCAGACCATGACATATCCACCCGGAGCTGCTCACCAGGGCAGCCCAGCTAAGGGGGCTCCCTCCAGCTGAGGCCACGATGGCCACTCTACTCCTGCGCTTTTCCTTCTAGTGCTCTCCAAGCATGTGTGAACAGTCTTTGTCAGAGACAGCAAAAAGGGCCCCTTGATCTGAGTTGGTACAGCAAGGATTTACACCGTGGGGCTGACCACCATTCCGACATTCAGGGTGCCAGGAGACCTCCCCTCGTGCACAGCCTCCCTGTGCAGCCAGAGCCCTCCCTCCCCTGCCACAGGCTGCAGCACCGCAACCGCTCTGCCTTCCGCAGCAAAGGTATTTTTATCTCTCCTGAGTCAGTAACCAAAGACAAGCACAGTTTGTCACAGGCTTCTGGGTGGAATGGGTATGTGCTTTGCAGCTGGATCAGTGTTACAGGTTAGCTCAGTACTGCCAAGACAGCTGAGAGTAATACTCACTGGAAGCCCCTCTTCTGTTCCCTTGCATGGCCACCTGTACCTTCCCTACAGGTTTTAAAAATATGCTGGGTCTCAGCACAGGGTCAGAGTGCAGAGATTAAGGATGTCTTCACCAAACACTAATCTGCAATACAACTTAATAACTAATAATCGAAACACTGGCTATAGATTTTACAGGGTGAAGCTGTCAGACATTAGTGGCTCATACAGGGGCCTTTAGGAGTACCCGACTCAATTCCCACTTTCAAGACAGACAGGGGGCTGGTTGATCCATCCTATCCAGAAATAATTTCCCAATGACTACCTCAATCTGCCTGTCTTGCTTTTAAGCACTCCCTTGTAGTGCAGGTGCATAAATACTCCTCTGGCCTTTTTCTGCACATCCTTACAAATGTAACACTCCATGGATATAGGAGATTAAGAAAACCAAGGTGAGGAGTACGAGATGGCAAAAACTGACCTCTTCATCTACATCAAGCATGAGAACAGTAGGGACTCAGGGGAGGAGGAAGCAGGCAAGCTTTTGAGCTCACTCTTTCCTTTCCTTTCCTTCTAGCTAAAGTCACTTCACAATTTCATTCCCAAGAACTACGTCAGGTAAAAGTCCTCAGGGAACAATGCGGACCTACATCTGCCCCAGAGGAGTCATCCTCTCCAAACAACTTTGGGTAACAACAGGCTCAGGAAGCAAATTGTGAATTCTAAAAACATTTCATGACACTTTTCCTTGGAACATGAAATTCCTCTTATTTTTAAAAGGGAAAAAATATGTCAACAAAACTTCATATTGGAAAATAGATTCTTTGAAAATTTAATTTGTTGGAAATAAATAACCCAGTGATTTCCAAGAACACATTTACTATCAGAATCTACCCTTATTATTTTGTGTAATTCCACCTAAGAAGCAAGACAAAGCATACTGAACTTTCCTTTCAACCATTGGTAGAGCATATATTCATTTTTTTACATACTTACTCCTTAATTGTCAGCATCCCTTTTCCTAATTCTGAAGAACTGAGTTATTTTCAATGGCACTTTAGAGTCATGCTAGTAGAAACAGATCTCTGGATCCTGGAAAATTAAATTTAAGAATGCCAATAAAAAGGCATGCGAAAGTATCCAACAGGGAAATGTCCTATCTCATGGTTGTAATTATGAAAATGCATTATAATCTGGAAAGTAGTTATATGATTATGAATTTTAATTTTAACACTGCTTTGTGTTATAGTAATCTAACTCAGACTGCTTATTGGTTATACATAAATCAGCTTCCCATTGTTCAGTGCAAAGCATTTTCTCCTGTTTATAAATAAAGGAATACTGGGCTCACCTACACTTACAGACATTCACCTGTGCTATATGCACTACAGTTGTGTGCACCAGAAACCCACACTGAAAGAAAGTTCACAGAATCACAGAATATGCCAAGCTGGAAGGGACCCACAAGGATCATCAAGTCCAAATCCTAGTAGTGCACAGGACCATCCCCAAGAGCAACACCATGTGCCTGAGAGTATCATATAAACAGTGTGAACTCTGTCAGGCTTGGTGCTGTGACCACTTTCCTGGGGAGCCTGTTCCAGTGCCCAACCACCTTCTGGGTAAAGAAACTTCTTCTAATATCCAACCTAAACCTCCCCTGACACAACTTCAGGCCATTCGCTTGGGCCCTGTCACTGGTCACTACAGAGAAGAGATCAGTGCATGCCCCTTCTCTTCCCCTAACAAGGAACTTGTAACTGCAATGAGGTCTCCCCTCAGTCTCCTCTTCTCCAGGCTAAACAGACCAAGTGTCTTCAGCCACTCCTGATGCGGCTTCCCCTCAAGGCCCTTCACCATTTTTGTTGCCCTCCTTTGGATGCTCTCTAACAGCTTAACATCTTTCCTATATCACGGTGAGTTAAAGTCATAAATTCAGTGACTGAAAAATTATGGAAAAATACACGTCTGCTATCTATTTCTTACATAGGTTTCCCCAACATAAAGTTGTGCTGCAATTGAAATTTATACAACTGCTTTTGGATGGCATAATTTTTTAACATGTATGCCTTTGGGAGTTTGGCTTTGCAAGGCAGTTCTCTTCTTAACACAGACCAATTCCCTTGTTTTTGAAAACCAAAATGAAGAATGAAATATCTGTTGTAGACACCTTCCTGACCACTGTTTGGGTCATCAGGCAGGCCCAAATCTTTAACTTACCAGTATGTGAGATAATAAAGTAAGAGAGAGCAAGCTACTGTCCCTGGGAAGCCCTAGTCACTGCAGAGGTGAGTCATCATTCCTGAGACCAAACAAGTGAGGTCACAGACTTGGGGCTTCAGCTCAAATCCTGCAGGAAGCTATCCTCTCCTGAGACACTCTCCTGCTCCAGGCGCTCCATGCTGTCTCTATTGTCTGCAGCCTGCAGGTCCTGCTCTCCTTACACCTTTGGCTGGCTTTTGATTCAGCGCCTGTTCTCCCCCAGTGGCTCCTGCACTCCCACCCACCAGCAAAATCTGCTCTCCAGAGCCCTTTCATTTTCCAACAAATTATCTTTTTAACTTGCTCTGCCTGAAGTCTATCTTAATGGGCACAATTATCAGATACTGCCTGCTACATCCTGGATTAAAATGAGGTAGAAATCCAGGGAGAAAAATAATCTCTCTTCCACTTTTCTAAGTCTTGATTTTATTTTTTTATTAATTGTTTGTGACAGACATGTGCAATCATTGCATGTGTAGGGAGCAATATGCTGTGCAGACTCCAGGTGGAAGGAAACTGCAAGGCTGTCATTCCTAAATTTAATTTCAGGACGTGATTTCACAGGATTGAGGTGAAATGAAAATGGAATGACTGGAAGCAATAGCCAAGCAACCTGTCAGCAGAGCACACAACCAGAGCAGCCTCTCAGTCCTCTACATTTTTGTGACTTAAGCACTAAAAAACCAAACCCAGCCACACAACAGCCTTTAAACCAAGACATCTGTTTAGAGGTTCTACATCGTACATATGGACTGAAGGGAAACCAAAAAAAAGGAAAAGACAGTAACCTGCCATTTCAAATGTTCTCATTTGTTATAAAACCTCAACTGTAAGAGTGGTTCAATATAGATCCTACCGGGACTCCAGTTTCCTTACTTGTCCCTGGACTAGCCCTTCAGGGTGCAGGAGAAACAGCTGTTTTCCTGAGCACTATTTGCTCTCAGTATTAGCTGCATAATGTATGAGTATTTTCTGGTACTAATCTCCCAATCAGTAAGTCTTATTATGAAGCCTCCACAGAATTGATTTAAAAGTCATCCCCGACTTGCAGTAAATTCCAATTAGTCACTCTCTGAAAGACACATTGTGGAAGTTTAATCCAGTCACACAATTCAGTCAACATCATACAAATTATCTTTCTAAAATGGGAAATCAATGCATTCCCGTTTGTTGAGTAATAAACTAAAATTACTCTGGGAAAAAAAGAAAAAACAAAACAAAAACAACAAACCAAACAAAACCAGAAAAATTCAAGTCAGGTTAAGCTCACAAGTCCTAAAATAACCAGATCAGAGTTGATCAGGTCTCCTGAAGACTGTGTGCCTTTCCAATACAATGGAGTGTTTAGTTTCATGAGCACCTGGCTCTGCTCTTTAACACATTATCATGTTTTCTTCAGTCTCGGGAAGGCATGTGTAATACACAGCAGGCTTTTCATTCTCATATGGTATTTTCATGTTGTTATGACTAAATATGCCTTTATTATTTCAGATTTTATATATAATATGATACCTTCCCTCAAAGGAATGTATTTTAATAAGAATATTAGCCAGCAGTTATATTGCATGCATTGCTTAAAAACATCAAAGATGATGCCCTACTGTACATATATCAAGAAACAAGACATTTGTTTTGCTATGCAGTGAGCCACTGTACATTTTGCCATATTCTGTTTCACTGTATAGCTAACTTAGCCAAATGCATATGCTGAGAAAATCCTTCCTTGTCTGAACACTTTATGAGCACATTTTATGGGCTCAGTACATGATTTTCAAAAGCTAATCAGTCAGATTGTGAAACTGAGCCCAATTTCCTCAATGCTGTTCTTAGTGGCAGCTTGTTCCATGCTAAATATAATTTCCCCAGTCATCTTTCATAGGATTGTTACAAGGGGGAAAAGGCAGCCCAAAATGTTACTTCTTAAATAAAAGTGGTGATAAGCTGCTTTCAATTAATTTTCTTCACTTGTAGACATACTAATGCCAGGCATAGCCTCTGCCCGCCCACAGGCATGTGGCATGAGCAGAGGGTAGGAATGCTATTCAAAGAAAAGGCTGACCTGAAAGCTGACATCTCAGAAGCTGGGTGGGAAGGACCATCAGGGCTGGACTTTTCTTGCTGCCATTCCAACACAACCACATTTACCTGGCACATGGACACCATCAGTGCTCAAAGTATAATGGAATCCTTAGGCAACATAGAACCTCGCTTTCAGTTCAGAGTTACCCACAGGGCAGTTGGGGTTTAAGGCATGGTTCAATGATGAAAACCTACTGCTGAGAAAAGTTCTGGGTTTTATAACAAAATTTTCCAAATGGACTGACTTCTAATTAAATCAGACCTTTCCCCACCCTCTCCAATGGAATACTTATTGCAAAATCCAAAGAAATGGCTATTTATATTTTTTGTAAAAGTGTATATGATTTCCACAGCAAGTAATGAACATTTTTATATCTAGAATCTTAAAAAACGTTTTTAAAAAATGTTTAAAAAATTGAAAATTTTATCAAACAAATTCAGCCAAAATGTTGTATGATTTAAAGTATGGCTGTTAAATTAATAAAATAAATTTCATTTAGTTTAAATTTAGTTTAAATTATGGAAAAAATGTCACCTAATATTGCTGCTAGAAATTACTGCATTGACAGTGAGTTCATTTGGTACTGTATTGTGCAATACAATTAAAGTGTATTGGCATTATTTGGGAAGATTGTACATTTACACTGGTGTGCTTAACATGTTTTCATAACAAAGGAGCATACTCATAAAAAAGCAGAGAGGTCTGAAGGGAAGCCAACAGAAAAGTTTTCCTGTGACTTTAGTCCTTTAACCTACTGGTCGCTGCAGTTGATTGGGATCTGGGTCAACTGGTTCATTTTGTTCCTGGTGGCAAGGCAGGCTGCAGCTTTGCTCCCAGCAGTTACCAATATGGGCCTGTGGAAATGACAATTCGAGACTGGGCACTGGCAAAAAGCACCCATGTGACTATTTCTCTCTTTCAGTAACTGGCAAGACAAAGCCAATGAACATTTATTGTTCTGGAGATATTGGCACAAAAGCAAGACACTTTTCAGTGGCAAATACAACCCATTTTTCTCCTGAGGGAGGGGACTATTTGGTTTATAACTACGGATCTAGCCATGACAAAAATAAAATAAAAATTTCACAGTGGCTCCACTAAAAAGTTCTGCTTTTAGTCTAGTTCTCAGGGACTTTGTCTGCTTTTAGTCTAGTTCTCAAGCCACTTTGCTTTTAGGGAGGTCAGTAACTGACCCCCTGTGTACACTGACAGAGTGGGGTAGTTCCAGGGATTTCCTCCACACTCCAGAAGTACAAATCCCACTACAGGGGTGTGTGTGGGCACGTGAGAACACGCACAGATAGGGATGTGGATGCTGCAATCAGTAATGGTGCTAAGCTGGATTTTGTAAGCTAGAGCTACAATTTCCTTTATGCTGTATAAATAATAATATGCTCCTGCTCCCAACAGGGTTGTGTTCTGGATGAGAAAGTGCAGCCCTGCCCTCTTCCCAGGGCTCCTGCCTTGTCTTGAGCCAGCCAAAGCCACAGGGCTCTTCCCTGTAGACCCCAATGCAAGATGCCCCCATGACCCCAGCTGCCTCTGTAAAAATAACCAGCTGCTCCAGCCCTTTCCTTAAAGACAGACTACCAGCCTGCTTGCAAGAGGCAGGATATGACTGCTTGACAAAAGTGGAGCTGCTACCAAGCTGTGTGACACTGAGGCAGGAGATGTCAATCAAACACTATGATAAAAGCTACCCAGAAAGCTAAGAAATGAGCTCTTTTCACTCCTAAATCTGACTGTGGTGAGGAAAACAGTTCCCCACCACCACGAGTTCAAGCTGAGGTATCAGCCTCAGCAATTGTCTCCTTGCTTTGTAGCAGCGTCGTTACCACAATCCCATTCTTCGGCTGGAAAACCACCTGCATTAACAGGGGGCCAACTCTAGCCAAACTTGCAAAGTACAGAAGGGGACCAAGAACTGGTAGAGCACATAAGATACCACCTCCCTGCCTCAGGGGCCTGGCAGCCTCACTGTTCCCCAGGCAAAGTGTTCCAGATGATTCCTGAACAAGAAGAGAAGCATCATTAAACACTGGAATTTGTCTCCAGTAAATCCTTCAAAGACTGTCCTTCACAGTTATGCTTTCCATCCACCCTTTCATCTTCCATATTTGGTTTTGGTCCAATCCTATCTTCCTCCCCTCCTGCCAAGAGCCTGGGCCATGGAGGTGGTAAGTTAAGCAGTGAGTTAAAGCAGTGAAAGCATAGGCCTGTGCCAGGTACTCCTCTCCCTGGGAAAGGCAGAAGCAGAGAGACTGGAAGGTCTACTCACACAGTTTAAGTTAACCATCATACCGTTACACATCGCTAAATCAGGTCTAGAGAGATCTGTCCTGCAGCTGTGAGACCTTTGGGAAGAAGAATTGAAACAAGGAGCTCTGCCTAAGGGAGTGACCCTCACACTGGTCAGCAACAGAGAGCCTGTTCCTCAACAGCTCCTCCATCCTGCTCCCACTGAGTCAGCATTTTCTATTCCAGCTAACAGTGTTGTGTTTCTGTGGTGTGTCTTCTTGCTGGCCTGCAGAGAGCTGTGCTGCTGCGACCAAGGCATGACTGACGTTCATTGCAGTGAGGGGTCACTCCAGCAGAAGCCTCTTTACTTGTGACATGTCAAGGCAGACTGTATTCCAAAAAGACCTTAAAAGTAATTTATAAATGCCATGTGCTCTATAGCAGTGATAACAGTCAAAATGTAATGCAAATTGGCAGCTGCATGAATGCCACTCTTTTGGCAAATGCTCTTTTTTACTGATATACTACATTAAAGTATCATAAGAAAACATGCTGTTAAGACTAATCTTCTGAAACCACAAGGGACTGGTGATAATTTATTCCTCATCTGACCCATACTGTTATAAGGATTTCCTCAAATAAAAGGAAAAATAAAAATAAAAGAGAAGGCACATCAAAAAGTTTAACCATACCCTTTTGATGAGGAAATACATAAGTTACAACACCTCCTTTATAATATCAATTAAAGAATCATACTGAGAAAAGCAGTTTTTACAAGCAACCTTTGTATCTTTTTGTAACTGAAAACGTATACACTTAGGGATAATGACAACCATGTAATCTACAAGGTCTTTCTATTATTGTATTTATTAGGTTTTTTAAATTGAATCCTTATGGAATAGGAGCTTTGGCTACTGGTGTAACTTGGGCAAGAGTATGGAAGTTTCTTTTTATGTCTCATTGATATTTTCTTACCTGATGTATAATACTCATTTCACATTAGTCTTGCCTGGCAGTCTAATGCATCTAATATTAGCCTTTTTTGTTCTACACAGTAATTCAATTTGGACTAATTCAATGTATGTTGTAATTGAAAACTGCAGCTCATTAATTTCTAAACACTCTTTGTATTTCAGACTACACCTGCTCCTTTGGCATATTCTCTATTTTGAATCCATCCGCTTCTTCCTGAATAAGCTATGTTGCTATGATACGTGTGCTGTCACAGTTTCTTTCTCAAACATACTTTCAGTCCATAATCATACTTATTTAGCATAAATAAGACTAAGAATGCAAAGTCTCCTAATCCTTCCTCAATTATAATTTGATTCAAACCCATGAGTCAAGGTGAAAACAGTTTTTAACCTGAAGGAATACTACAGCTGACACATGGATATATACAACATTCTTGCAAAATTTATAATGGTGAAAACCTGATTATGGACCACCTCACTGCAAAAAAAAACGATAAAAAAATGGGGTGACCCCCCAGTGCTCACCAGCACTCCTTGTGGACCCTAATTACCAGTTTTGTAGGTCTATGTATGTCCACGGGCATAGCTGCACCAGTGCTGTGGGTCTGGGTCTATGCATTTTATACAATGAAATTAGGCAGATTTGGAGAATGAGGTGGGCTGATCACCCTTCAGATGAGCCTCATGTGGGCTCCCACTACCCTTGCAGAAATCCCTATTTAAATCAAGATTGCTCTGAATCCTGCAATGAATGAAACCAGAGTGGAATTGGCAGTGGAATTATACTCTGCTCCCAAACTAAAATTACCAGTTATTAACAAATTATCAGTTTATTTCCACTCATAAAATCATCCAATCCCTGATCACATAATCAGAAAAGGCTCATTTTACTTCTGTTAACCAGTATTTCAATTTCCTCCTCTCTCCTTTTCCACATACGGTTCATCTTTCCTATTTATTTTCCCTTAGTTTCCTAATTGACATTTTAAAGTGAACATTTTTGTGTAAGGGCAGGAAATATCCCATTTCCCTACAGAAAGCTATGACTGTTAAAAATTCTTGAGACAGGCACTCATGAAACCATCATCTCAAATGGTCAAACACAGCATCTTTGAAACAAATTTAAATAATGACTTGATTTGAAAATGGAATGATTTTGAATGATTCAAAATGGGGCTGGCAATGCAACTCCCCATCATAAATTTGGGCTATGCAGAATATTTACCTTTTGAGGGGGAAGCATTGGCATGTCGACAAGTTATACAACCTCTGTTACACAGGAGAGACTCCAGGGGGTTTTATTTTCCCACCTCCCCCAGCAAGTCTGTGGCTTCTTACAACATAATGTTTAGTTGATGTCTATTTTCAGTTGAAATGCACTAGTCCCAAGTCCCAATCAGTACATTTGGGATTCCAGATGTGTGCAATTTCTGAACAGCAGCTTTTATTGTGAGTATAGGTCACGTCAAAGCTAAAAGACTAAGTTTGGGGTATATTTCTATTACTTAAATTCATTGGAAATGAACAAAATGTTAAACCAGCACATCTGCTTCCTTCTTTCTTTGCATGCTTTTCATCTCATCTTACAGGGCAATTTTTCATTTCTACTGCCACTGTCAACTAGCACTTTAAATGACACTGCTTATTTCTAACACCGAGGTTGTTTGGATTTTCAACAACGAAAATAGCCCAAGAGAATTAACCCATAAGGCCTATAAAGAAAATAATTATCCAGTAAGCTCTCAGCATGATCAGCTTGCTGAGCAGTGAGTCTGCCTTGCGAACGTCAGTGTGGCAGACGTGACTGGAGGCTCCCAGGCACCCAGCTGCAGCACTGTGACCAGCTCTAGCAAGGATTTGGGTGGAGGCTGGAGGGAATGAGAAGTTGTCACTGAAGAGACTGAGCACTTGAAATTCTGTGAAACATAACAACACAGAATACTTTTTGTAATTTTTGTGCATTTGCATTAAACACATCGCTACTTTAATCATCAGCCAATTCACAGAAATGCCTGAATGCAAATGCAATTCACTACCATATTAACTGTAGGAAATGGCTTCAAGACTTTTTCAGCAATGTAAATTCATCAGAAATCTTCTACCAATAAACTATTTGATACATGATAGAAAGCATAGAGCTTTTAAAATATTTTACCATTACATGCAAAATGGAAATTGGGAACATAGCCTTTCATAGTTTCACAGAATTCCTCCAATCCTCTCTCAGGAAAGGTAAAAGCTGCTTGTCTCTAAGTGCTACTAATCTAATTCACAAATTAGGAAACATGAAAAAATTTATTAAATCACATACACATATGACTAAGGCTTAATAGAGGACATTACACTCTGTGATACTAGCTCTAATGTTCCTTAGGCAGCCTATTTCAAACTGCTTAAGCTCTAAGAAAATGCAATAATAATCCCCACTGAACAGCAATATAATCGAAGTGCATTACAATATGAACTTCACTATTAGAAACACATTATCCTGTAATTATCTTGGAAGTTGTATGGAGGAATATCAATACTAAGATGATGAAGATTAGAGCAAGAACTGCTCATCAGCTGATGAACCAGATCTTTCAGCGTGGCAATTCTTACCCTGCTTAAACATTAGGACTGTAGGAACAGTAAATGCCAAAAGCAACACTGTTTCTAACTGCTGATGCTATGCAGAAAAAAGGTTAAATATGGAAAAGTTTTATGTTCTAAAAGTTAATGATCAAAGGAAGACTTTGCAAAACTGTCAAGAGTTGCTGTCTTCACTGATGACAAATGTGACAGGTTTGAAATAATAGGAGCAAGTAGTTTATTGAGCTTAGTAACAAAACTGCTCTCCTTACTTTGTTCAAAGTCAGAAAACATTCAGCTAGAGACTAAAATTAAACATGAGGAGTTTCAGCTGAAAATATATTTTTTCTTGTGAAAGATTAAAAAGAAAGAAACAAGGGCCAGAATAGATCAGCTGTGGCATTAAGCAAAGGATAAACGGTTATTCTTTGTTATTTTTACAGTCTAATACTTCATTTAGGCATTTCTAACTGCTTCTCTTTCTGCTACCACTTCTAAAACAATCATTTCACTCTTCATGAGCCTTAAGGATTTGGTAATCACTTATGAATGGGCAATTACTAGTGGAGCAGATGCGCCTGCCTATCAGGGGATTTTCTAACTGGATGGAGGACGACAGGTGAGATCACCACAGCTTCACGTCCTTTCCATCTTTGTACGGAAGTCAAATGACGTGGATTTGTACTTGTGAGCATGTTAATAGTGACCAGTGTAAAAGGCCTTTCCTGCTACCATCTAGACACATACACACACACACAAAGCAAATGGTAAGGAAAGAAAGGAGTTTATCTGAATAGAGAGAGGGGTAAGCAGAGAAAATCTCTGTTAGTCAGACTCTGAGCACAGGTTTGAACAGGCTACACATTGCTGAAGAAGGTATAAAACACAAGACATATCAGACATTAGTTCACAGCCAAAGGTGCTACCAGCTGCACTTCCCGCAGCCCTGGCTTTTCCTTCGGCCTCTCATGTTCTACTTCTGACCAGACCTGACCCTGCCCAGTTTATGAGATTGGACACAATCGTAGCCCAAGGTGATTATCACCAGCTATACAGTGTCACATTATAAAGTCTAAGTGAGGTAAGAAACTTGTAAATAACAAAATTATCCTTTTATAGGGCTCTTAATTCAACAGTCCAGGCTGTTTCCTGTAGAAGTGATTAGTAATAGAAAATAATTAGGAGATGCCAGATGGGAGGAGGAGTTAGAAAAAAAAGACCCCAAACTCATACAACTAAGGAATGAGAACAACAAATGAGGGAGCTGCCAGTTAGCAACCCACTGCAGTCCCTCACCATCCAGAAAGCCCTTTGCATAAGCAATAAGGGAGAACCACACACCTGCTTTAAAGGCAGCTCGGAGAGAGACCCACCTTCTCCTTTCTTTGGCCACTGCATGCATCATTCAGTTGTGAGAAAGCATAAAAAGTCAAGGGTAACTATAGGGGTTTTTTTTAAAAGCAGGGAAAGAAATTAATAATTTCTTTATATATGTCTATGGGACTTCCCCACTGGACATCTAGACAGTCTTTTTGGAAACCTCAAGTATGAGACCCATTGGGAAGGTAAGAAGACTCCTACAGCATGCTAAGGCTGAAGCCATGATGGCTCTCCATTGCTCTCTGGGAATTGAGCTGGACCTCTGCATTTATATGTCCCATCTACCAAGGTCCTCCAGGATGGGAAAACTCTCTCATCCTGAAGAGCACCCAAAGAAAGCTACCATCTTTGGCTCTGCAAGAGCAAAGGGAGATTTCTTCCTCCCTCCCTGCAAGTCTTGCACTAGCCTATCCCAGTCAAAAAGGCAGGAGACTTCTGACAGTATATGTAAGAGGCTAGGGCTATACAGTAATTTTTGAGGGGCATTGAAACTGTAACCAGATCCAAACCACCGTTAGAAACCCTGAGAAGAACTGTAGTGAGGGCTTCACACTGACTGACCTCACAACATGGAGAAACAGGAACACAGTAGTTTATTCACTGATAATGGTTTCCTTTTATCAGTAACAAGCATTATTCTTCAGAATTAATTGCACAGCAACTGTATTGCTTTACAGCCTTTTTAACAGCTATGTACGCTATTCATCTTACAAAGGCTCAATCAGGCACAGGGCATATGCTGAGGGTAATTACCACGTTTTTGCTGAGGGTCTGATGTGTGAGTCTGAAAGTTTAACCCCCCAGCTGCCTGTCTCAGAATAATTAGATATCAAACTTTCTGAAGATTGTATCTTTGTGTACACATCTCACATGCCAGATCATAAGAGAGCCACACTTGGCTGAGAAAGTAATTTGAAAGGTCATCTCAACAAGCAGCGAAGTGACTCGTACCCATCACACAAGGCTGAAGCAGGATTCTCAACTGTGCTTACCTACACAGCAGAGGAAACACCTCTACAGGAGTCACATAGCAACAGGAGGTGCAGTTTGTGCTTAAAATGCAACCTGACCTAAGGCACTCCTCAGTGTCTGAAGTTTGTGGAGCCCTATTTGTTTTGAACCTTGTCATACTAGATCAGCAACATGCAATCAGGCTACCAACACAAACACATGACTTTTACTTCATGTTAATCCCACACGTTATTGTGTAAGCATTAAATTAATGTGCTTTGAAGGTACAGACAGACAGATCCCCCAACCTTCCCCCCAGAGGCAGGCAGGCAGGCAGGCAGGCAGGCAGGCTCACTGGAATCAGCTGGGATGCCATTTCCATGGCATTAGTAACCTGCAGGAACTAAAAGAGCACAGCTGAGAACCAACCAGAGCTGGTGTCAAGAGAATAAAGAATTTGGCCTGGGAAGTACAGAAGAGCTATGGGATAGTGTTTCGCATTGGAGTTGAGCTACAGGTCCACTTAGAGACCCTCAAAAAACAAATCTTGCTTGCTAATTCATCCTTTTTAAGCATGAGATACTGATAAAAGTAAACTAGATACTCTGTGTCTGACCTGGGGTTTAAATTAATGAAGTGCACGCTTCATTTGGAAGCTCTGAATCTTAAAACCAAGATCAGTTTATATAATTTCTTAGTGAATCAATTTTACTGCCATAATGAACATAAATAATGGCTGAAGTTACTCTTGGTGATTATGAGTAGAAAAATCACCCTGCAGTTTGGAGAAAAGAATTTTCTTTGTGCTGATGTCTGCACGCTGGGCCTCACATGCACTTAACTCTCCTTTCTTGGGTATTAATAAACATAGGGTTAAGTTAAAGACATATATGCCTATAAAAATGCATTGTAACCATTTGCAGTCTTAGATTGAACTGCATGTGCCATATATAAAAACATACATGACACTAGTTCCCCACCACCAGAAATGTTAATGCATAGAAAGGAAAGATGAGGAAGACTAAGGCTGGTGCAAACTCTTCTGAATACTGTGTTGCTGATATGCTGGAGCAGCTACCTAAAAAGTAGGCTTGTCTTTCATCCTGCAAAGAACTTTGTTGGTATTGACAAAATTGTCGGTGCTTTGAAGTCTCTGCTGAAAGATGGGCTAAACCCAGAAGAAATAAATAGAAGTTTCTGCCTTCCACAGAGTTATGTTTTATTTATAAATTACATTAAACTTACAGAGTGATTGTCATGGACACCCGCGCAGGGACTGGAAAGGAACATTGGTGAGAAAAGAGTTGACAATCTCCTCAAGTTAACCCATGGGATTCTTCACTGCTCAGTCTCCTGCATCTTTTAAATGTACTTTAAAGTAAACATTTCTTAGTTGTACTTTTCATAGAATCATAGAATCAACCAGGTTGGAAAAGACCTCCAAGATCATCAAGTCCAACCCTTGATCCAACCCTGGCATGGTTACCAGACCATGGCACTAAGTGCCACATCCAGTCCCATCTTTAAAACCTCCAGGAATGGTGAACCTACCACCTTCCTGGGTAGCCCATTCCAGTGTCTGATTATTCCCTCTGTAAAAAATTTCTTCCTAATATTCAACCTAAACCTCCCCTGGCACAGCTTAAGATCATGCCCTCTTGTCCAACTGCTGGTTGCCTGGGAGAAGAGACCAAGCCCCACCCGGCTACAACCTCCTTTTAGGTAGCTGTAGAGAGGGATGAGGTCTCCCCTGAGACCTCCTCTTCTCCAGACTAAACAACCCGACCTCCCTCAGCCTCTCCTCACAGGACTTGTGCTTGAGTCCCTTTACCAGCCTCGTTGCTCTTCTCTGGACCTGCTCCAGTACCTCAACATCCTTCCTGAACATTATTGCTTCATCACACCCTTGTTATAGCTATGGCTTGTTCAGATGTTGTATACATTATATGTCCATATTTTCTCTTAATTCAAGTAAATGGAAATATTTCAAACAACTTCCAGCATGAAGATTACTTCAAATCTCAAACCACAATTTCCTCCCTGATTATTAAGACCACGTCTTCTTTTTAGCTCCTATCAGTTCCAGAATTGGCATTGCTGGGCACCAAACAGTGCTGTACAAAGCTATCTTCCTCCATCACAGACCTGGAAAGGGTGCCTGTGCTTCTGTGACAGCCTGCTGTAACTTCCTCAGCTACAGTTTCTCATGCCCTTTCACTGAAGATAAAATAAAAAAACTTGGTGAAGGAAGGGTTTAAGGAGATCTTACCACCAGATTTGACTGACAGCAAAAGCAAAAAAGCAGTAGGGTCATTAACAAAAATATCAGTGTCAGTTCAAGGTTGGAAAGTGAGACTGGTCCATCTGCAAACACCCATAAGTATGATCCTTACCTTTGCATGTGGAGTCTATTATGAATCTATTAGAAATTTACACAGAGATTGCATTTAACTCTGTAATCTGGACTATTTTTGGAGGCAGATGTAAAAGCATGTTTTCTAGTAAAATGATTCACATTTCCAGATTTCTTTGCATGGGGTCTGCAGAAAATCACCCTTCATTACTATGGAGGAAAAAATGGTATCAGCACTAAGGTCATTGAAAACAGAAAAAAGATTGCCTTTGTTGGTTGTGTTGGGTGACTGGTGCCACAAACCTTCTCTCAAGTCCTTCCGTCTATAGGAATTGAATTGAGTGTAGTACAGTCTAAAAGGGGATTTAATTGGTTTGTAACCACTGAAGTTTTGTGAAGAAATAGTATACATCACCAAAGTAAACATGAATAAATGTGATTCAGTTGCTATCCTAATATTAACCTCAGCATTTCATTCTGAAATACAGGATAACTCATAACTAATGATTTCATTTTCTTGTAACAAATATTAAATCTTGAATCAATCACGCATATAACTTCTTACATTAATATAAAGAAATCAAATGCATGTCAAAATAAAAAAACCCCAAAACACATTTTGCAGGGCCTTAAAGAAGGACTTTGATATAGGTACGTAGATATTCACTAATTTCTGAGACCTACCATTTTTATAAGGTATTTAACTGAATCAAGTCATCTGCTCTAAGGTCATAATTACATTTGAGTGTGGAGAATGTTCAGAGATCCATCAGCATTCAAGGCACAGGAGGAATACTAAATCTTATGATACTCGGCTTTATTTCCGCTTCCACACTAGGCCATACAGATTGAGTCCACATGGGAAGCCCTCTTTCAAATTAATCTTAGCCCTCTCTTAACACACAGACCACGAAGGCTCCACAATTGAGTTCTGAACAATCTGCAGACTGTTTTGGGAACCAGCATTACCTTTTTAGCCCAGCAGCTAAAATGTCTATTCGGGGCACTCAAGCATGACAAGCATTCTCCTGTTTTTAATCTCCACTCCTCCAGTTATCTCTCACTGTTTATCAATTCCTTTACAGATTATGGAAAACATTAAATCATAAACCAGGAATTTTAATTTTTAATATATACTTGTATATGGTATGCAGTCATATTCCTTCTCATGATCAGTGAAGTATATGCTGTACAGTGGTTAGCTATTCTCATGCTTTTCCTATTAAAAACTGCATCATAAATCACACCACAGTATGGTCTCTTGCAGGACTCAGGAGTATTGCCATTTGTGTCCTACCATCCTTATCTAATGATTGCATAATTTTTGTCTTTTCATCTCTTATGGTCTTTAAACCTTTCCCCTTTACTAAGGCTCAGGTATTGCATATGAAACGTGTCACCCAAAACACATGCTGAATTCCTCTACTATGCATTAATTGCAGGAAAGAGTGGGGACCAAATAAAGTATTTCTAGGGCATGCTGGGAGGCACCTAACACTAATATGAGGCATTCCCTGCTACTGCCACCCCCAAACTGAAGACTAGGTGAGTGCTCTTTAATATTTCATTCCCAAGCTTGTGATGTGCTCTCTAGCTGCCCAGTTGCCATGGCAGAAAGTGAAACTCATTCCCACCAGCTGTTCCCCAGGCTGTGACTGTGTCTTTGTGTCTCTCCTTCTGAAGGGCTTATATTTCATACACCACCCACAAATGACTGGGCAACAGTTACAGGCACAAAGTTTGGATTCGTATCTGAAAGCCTCTGCAAATCCAGGAACATATTTAGGCTCAGGACCACCAGTGTTAAAGACCCAGGCTTCTTTCTCTCTTTACAGAGCAGGAGACATACTGTGTAGGGAGAAGCTGTGCAACTACAGTATAGAACTGATAAAAGATGCATTAATTGTCAAATACTGTACACCCTGCAGAATTTTCATCCTCACCATGGGGCTAATGGGCACACAGATTTTGCTGTTTGGATCATAATACAATGCTGTTGGGTTTTTTTTTTGACTTTTTGAACAATTTTCTTTGTATTAATTGAGATTCAATGGTACTCTCTTCATAATGGACAACAGGAATCACTCTGCCATCCCTCCCACCAAAAAGAAAAAAAAAAACACTTGACCTATTTATAAATGTCTGCTTGTTCCAAACGCTGAGATTGCTTCTGGGATCAGGTGTTGGTCATGGGGTTGAAGGCCTTACTCTCCTTGGAGATTGCTGGGTGAAAGGACAATGTGTCATTTTCCACCAAAACCCTGAGAGCTGCAAAGGCAGCAAAGATGTCACCTCTGTGCCATTCCACGGTGAGAAAGATCACACTGTACCTTTCCCATGCAGCCATGGGTAGCAATCTCAACTGCATAACGACTCAAAAAGTAAATTGAAATCTCCACAATTAACTATACTGTGATGTCTGTGTGCCTCAGTGTGTCCACATCAACATGGTTCCATGACAAAAAGGCTCAAAAGCTGTGCTTCAGGACAGAAAATACCAGTGCTGTTGAACCATGTTGTGGGTGAAGCCCCTTTAGTTGCTATTAAGTTCCAGACAAAGAGAGTGTGATGTTGTGATTACATGACTAACCTGTCTAAATGATTTTCACCTAAAATTTCAATTTTTGAGAAATATTCAATAGTCCTTGAGCTATTTAATGAAAAATATTTCAAAATAGTATGTATACCTTGTTGGTGACATAACACAATGCAATCTACAGATAAAACAGCATTCTTCAATACTAATCTTTGAAATTCCTTTACTATGAACACTTTTTCATCAATTTTAAAAATGTTGTAAGAGAACAGAGTTCAGTTGTCACCTGAAAGTTTATAAATGCAGGAAGAGTTAATTTTACCAAAGAAATCCAAAGCAGTGACTTCCAGAAGTCTTACAGAAGATTTTTACCCAGGCTTTGCATTATAATAAACCATCTATGATAATACGCAAAAAAAATCCTTTTGAAACAGCACACTGAAAGCAGCAGCTGTCAGGAACTGTAAGTGATAACTCACCTCTCTACTACTGGTACCCAACAGGCAAGAAATTGGATATTTAACGTGGCCAGCTAGCTTTAATATCCCCACCAGTATTTCTTTTGTCAAAATGATCTGATAACAGCGAAGATTCATACTCTAAGCTAAGTTAGGTGCTTCATCTCTCAGCAAATTCAGTGCAGAATGACAGATTCTACTGAAGAAGGATCTGAAGGACCAAAGCTACAAGCCTCCTCTCTCTGTGTACTCTCTACAGAGCTTACTTTCACTGTAATAGTCACGTAGGTTGGAAATTGTCAGTCAGACCTTTCCTCCACCTCAAAAAAACTAAAATCACAGACTAATATCTGGTTGGAAAGACAAAGGATCCCAACTAAGGTTAGCATTTCTTCCAAGCACTATATTAGATACCCCTAATATCATTCTGAAGTTTGTGAAATAGGGGAACATATCAGATTATTATACATGCATTAACACCTACACATGTGTAAAAATAACTTTTAAAAAGACCTTCATATGTTAGATTTTCAATAAACAAAGTATTTAATTTAACACAATGGAATTTACATTATGTTTTCTTTTTAACTTTAGTCACTGAAACACAAATTAAATTTTAGGCAGCTGCTTTGTCTGCCCATTACCTTCCCAACCTCCTTTAATATTTTTATGTTCACTGGTTCTAAGATTTCTTTCTTGTTACTTTTGGTTTTTTTGGGTTTTGTTTTTGTTTGTTTGTTTTTAATAATCCAGGACGCAATTACTTTCTCAGCTGATACTGCAACTCTCTGAAGAGAGCAATCCTTCTTTGTAAGTCTGGCTGAGGCCAAAAATACCTCTGTCAGCTTCTGACAGGCTGAACTTAGCCAAGTGAAATGTTTTAACATTTTATCAACTTAATGAACAGTCTTATTTATAATGTGGACAATTTCACTGTCATTGTATGCAGACTACTGAATACATTGTGGAATGCATTTGTTTGGGGAATGCTGAATATAATAGCAAATAACATTTTTGATCAAAATGCAGTTGTCTTATACATTGTAAACAATTTAAAGATTAAGTATTGTTTACCCATTTGAAAAAAAAGAATGGCTTAATGGTAATATCTATAACTGTAAACATACCTGAAGAAAGGAATCTCACAAGGACAAATAACTAACCGCCAAATCATGAAAATTTGCAATATGCAAAAATTACCACTATAAAATTCTATAACCAGGTTAAATAGTAACTTTTAATGTAACACTGGAAATTAATATGTAGACTAAATATCTGCAGATACTTTTAGTATTTTATAGTAAAGTGAGAAGGTTAAAAGTAAGAAGTCTAACAGAAAAAAAGTGTGGGTTAACAATTGCTTACCCTCTTTTCTGCTACCTCATCCTCTCCTGTAGACTCTTTGCCATCATGTTCATCTCTCAGGGTTGGCATATGCTTTTTGTGTGCTGGCTCTCTGTTTAAAGTTGTATATCCTATGTGTTCATAAATTGGATTTATTGTCATCTTGGAAATGTATTCAGCTGCCTTCGTTTCAATATAAAGAGTAATCAATCCATCTGTCACCAGGTCATGGATGGACTCAAAACGTTTCTCCCCAACAAAGTGTTTTCCATCGTAGTAGAGTCTGAAGTTTCTGGTTTGACTTCCAAATCTGCCTCAATGAAATGGGAAAGTGTTTTTTTTTAAAGAACAGTAAGCAGAATAAATAAGAGTAAGCAAGCCTTTGCAAACAATTAAAAACACTTTATCAACTTAGAGCTGTGACTATGCTCTCTCTGGTCCAGCCGAGTGGAGAACCACTACTTAGCACAGATAGGAAGGAGAAATCAACAACAACTGCAGATAGATAGCCAAAACAGTGACTGTCCCAGAAGGAGCTGTTTGTTCTCTTTTTCTTTTAGCCTCTCCATTATCCCACGGAAAAAGTGAAAAATTACTTCACACTCTTTATGGGATTTTTTAGTACATTACTACTACATCACCATAGTCAATTTGCTTGGCTCTGATATGAAGAGTTCTCATAATAGAGTCCTCTATTACCGTTGATCAATATGGAGTTTTGATGCCGTCTCAGACCTCTGTGCCCCTGCTTGCTTGCAGGAAGAGGCCACTCAGGGTTCAGCTGAGCTTCAGTGCCAACAATTACACTGAAGCAGAACTGCTGCCAGAACCAGAGCAGCATAGGACAAAATGGCACAAGGGCAAGCATTCTTTATTCCTGGCCAAAGGCCCAGGACTAACTCTTCAAGCTTTGCACAAAAGTCCTTCTGTATTATGCTTGTTAAGTCCCAAGCTTCAAGCAAATCTTTGTAATATACAGGATATATCACATGAAAGCTATCCAGTGCTGGTCATTCTGCATCTGGGTGGAACAGGATTTAGATACAGGCTCTTAGCAACCATAAGAATACCAATTTTACCTCAACGGTAGCATATTTTCACAAGCTGTACGTAGAATCTGCAACAATTTTCTGCCTCTAAGCAGTTTAAACATGTGAAAACACAACTAGTGTTTGCACTTGACAACAACCAACACACTTCCTGAGGAGAAGATGGAGGCAAGAAGCTGCTTTCACAGCTCACTCCAATGTTCTTCCTCGGTCAGCAGCAAGGGTACTGGGCACCCTTACAAGGTCAGATCTGCCAAATAAGTATTAAAACCTAAATTTGAAAGGATGGATTGCTTTCACTTTACAATCAATTGCTTCATAGGAGATGTTAAGAAACACAGTAAACACTGGTACTTTGCTGAAGTGGCTCCTCAATGGGTCCTTGCCAAACAGCAGAAAGTATTATTAATTTTAGAGCTTGCCTCAGGTAAAGTATTGCACTCTTCTTGAAAAAATGGGCAAAAATACATGATTCTGGGACCTGTATTTTCTTCTCTGTTCTAAATCAAAATACCAAAGTTTCCCATCCCCCTATCAATAGTCTGACAGTGACAGCAATTTCAGAAGCTGTTATTTCTACATAAGACTCAAATATGAGGGGGCTCTCAGGAATCTGCATCCTGCTCAGTAAGGAAAGAGAATACGATGTGTAGAAACTATGTGGGCATTTTACTGCAAATTAATAGTTACTTCCATGCACATTTTTATGCCGCGCAAACCAGAAGTTCATTGAATCAAACTGAAATGCAAGCAATTACAAAATGACAGAAAGAAATAAATTTTTACTTGATCCTAATTTCATCACAAGATGCAGTTCTGAGTGAATACAAGTAATTTAGAAAGCAGAAAGATAATGTCATAGGTTACAGCAGAAGGGGTAGATGTGTTCAGGCTTACTCTTCAGGGCATCTTTATACTCAACACAGTGTGTGGCAAACAAGCTTTGACCACGAGACGTCCTCCTTGTATACCCTTGACTGTCAGAGAAGTCAATATGAGCCAAGAGTGCTCAGCACTTTGCAGTGCCAAAATGGGCAACCTTCACTGTCATCTGCTCAAGTCAGTGGGAATAATGCACACTGAGCACATACAAGCACCTTGATGTTAAACTTCATGGGGAGAACCAAACAAGTTTGAAGGTGAAGAATAATGGGCCTTAAATGACAATATACATTAGAATTACTTTTATGAAGAGATGTAAGTGAACTGCTGCTCTAATCAGTAACATCCGCTCTGACAATACTTAGAGCAGAGTTTTAAAGAAGTTCAAGGTCACTTTCTGCTCTCAGCTTTCTATAAGAAAAAATATTACACTAATCTTATCAAGAGAAGATAAGGCACAGAAAAACATCTCACAGCCTATTACTAAGTGTACATGGTGCCTTGATTTTAGCAACACCTCTTGAAGTCTCAAACTAGTTCTGAAGAACAGGATGACCAAATACAGAGAACAAACGTAAGTTCTTAGAGGGTTAGTCCTCTTTCCATCAGGGTCAGAAGGCATGCACTCCTACCCCAGGTATGTTTTTCTAAGCAGCCACTAAGCTCTACATCTGTTCAGACTGCTGCACATAAAGTGTGTCTTTGAGAGATAATATAAGGAATAGGATTTTCAAGAGATGAATTGTTTGCCTTTATCTAATTTCCCATTTGTTCCATACCAAACTTTTTACTCTTTTTTTTTCTTATTGGATACATTGTGGAGAAACATACTGTTTTTCAAATAGAATCCTATTAGTAGCAAGGAGATAAACCCCCAAATCCCCACCAATCAATGAAACACCAATCTCTTACAGAAACTGCATTGTCAATAGTGTGTCTCAGAATCCTGTTTTATTTCCTTCAAATTAATTTAAGTTTTTTCCTGACCGCACAATGACACGTTTGATCAAATTACAATATAAAACCAAATATACACGTTCAATTGAAAATTATTAATTAAAATTTAATCTTCAGTCCCTTCAGTCTTACTCAAAACTATGGCTTAAATTTTTCCATTACCAAGACTGTTTCATTATGTTTACTTTCTATGACATTCCTGAAGTCTTGTTAATTATATATCACCGTGGCAACTAAGTAGAATCAAGATTTGATATTTCAACTTCCTGATGGTCTCTTCCTAGAGACAAGCACTAGTACCAGCTGGCTTTTGTTTAAGAAGTAGAAAGCAGGACACAGATAAAGTATGTTCTCTTTTGGTTTAAACAGGGGAGCATTAGATGTTTTTCCAAGAAAAAGAAAAAGGCCTCTGACATGTCAAACAGTCTCATTGTGTCCACTGTGCATTTGTTTGCAAGCAGCAGGACTACAGATAAAAGACTTTTTTTATTCCAAGTTGTCTGAAAAGCAATCACTTTGTCTAGTTCCTTTGGCTGCCAGTGGGGCAGAGTGGATAACAACGTGGGAAAATGTATTAAACGGTAGAGCAAATGTGGCCACTAACAAAGGACCGAGAAGTTGAATTAGGTATCGTAACATGAGAGAGACAGGCTTCAGAATCAGCTACCTACCCTGGATGCAGCATTCACTGAAGAAACAAAAGGAAGAAGTGAAGGACCGAGAGCCCATATATACTTTCTTACCATCTGAGAAGATGGATTTTGCAGTCCACATACAGAATTGTACAGTAGCTATTCACCACTTTCACGGGCTATTTTATGATGAGAAGACTTTCTAGACAAAGGCGTTATTTAGAACGTGTAGCTGCAACCAGACCACAAAGTTAATGCCCCTCAGGACTACTCGTGTCCTCCTTAGTTTTAAGTAACTTCATACACTGAACTTGGAAATGGTAAGTCTGAGCCTAAAGGTCACTTGTACTTAATCTTCCCTTGGAGAAAGAGTGCCTTAATGTGCTTTGTGGCCAGAAGGTAGAAGTCTTACTTAAAATCAGGTGCCAGAATTTCAGTTCTAACTTCTGAAAACTCTCAACCAACACTTGTGACTAGAGACTCGACACTCCATAAAAAGCCACAGGAATATAAGCAATCTTGCAATCAGGAATGTCTCCTAATCATGCTGTGTTCTTAGGAATGAAAACAAATTATTCCACAGATCCTCTTTTGGCCCATTTTCTTGTCAAACAAACATATAAGCCTTGCATGCAGCCAACACCTCTACACAGTTATCGCTGAAGGTCTCCAGCTCCTGAGAGCAGCTAATTTTTTTTTTTTAAATTATTTATTGGCAACAACATTTCTGACGATGGCCAGGAATGAGAAATTGTGGAACTTGCCAGCTTTCCAGAGTACCTGCCCGATAAATAACAGTTTTCAAACCTTAGCAGTATTTTACAAGAACACAATATGTATAAATGAAATCAAATGCACTAGGGATTGAAAGTAAAGGTGCATTTTACACAAGTGGGCACAAAAAGTCCTCACTGTCTGATATGGCTGGGAAGGGTGGCAAAATACAGTCACTATGGATAGTTTTCCAGTGCCGTTTGGAAGAGCAGCACCGGTTGGCTGACTGTTGCTTATGAACATGAATAAAGTATAAAGTTATCCTTAAAGCCTGGTAAGATCCATGCACTGGCTCAATGCATGATACTTTAGTTCAGCATGGAAAATGTATGGCATCCTTCAGAACAGCAAACAAATCCCAGACCTGGAACTGCAATGGGTCTATCCCATGCCAATGCAGACACAACCCTCAACTTCCTCTGTCTAATTGGGATCAAATTAAAAAATTTAGAGCTTGTGCTGTGCCACTGACAACAGCATCCCAGCAGTCTCTCTCAACTGAGAGACTTTTACCTGCATCACTGCTCAGACTTCCTTGTCCAAGTGGGAAAACAGTACTGTGCAGATAGTGTGCTACAAATACCAGGCAGTGAGGACCAGAGCAATGGCACTTCCCTGTGGATCATAAGCACTGTCAGGGACAAACCGACTGCTCTAGGGCATTGGCAAAAAACAATGAAGACAAAGTGTTATCAGCCCTTGTTACCCGTAATAGAGTGTTTCACCAAAAAAAAAAATCTAACAAAATAAGAAAAGTATTCTTTTGTCTTGATGTCTTATTTTACTATTAACAGCTGATTTTCACCGTGTCAAACTCTGAACAAATGCCAGCTGATCAAGGAGTATGTATGCTATTAATATGCAGTCAGATCACTTAAGATAACTGCTACCATTCTTGATCAATGATAAGCATTTGAAAATAACCTGTTTGCCTCAAACAGATGCATTACCTCTCCTTAGTACTGTGCTTACAAGCCCTATTCCATTTAAACTTGATATAAATTGCTGGGATTGATTTGATGATTGTATCAGAATCAATACCAGTGTTTTGGGCAATGTTTTACTGCCTTTTCCACCTTATGAAAGTTCTGTACTTCCTGCAAAAAGACTCACCGTGGTTAGAGGTTGAGACATATTTGAATTCTATATACATGTGGGAATGTATTAAAAGCCTGGTATCTTCTCTTTAATTGAAAGTATTTGGAAACCTATGCCCATTAGTCTGGAATAAATACCTTCAGGAAACATTACTAGCAGGAATGTTAGTAAACTTTCACAGTTTCATATTAAGTAAATAGTTACAGATCTTTACCAACCTTTTTAAAGAAATGTTATTCAAGAGGTAATTTTACAGTGTGACTTCATGTTACTAAGAGCTTTCATATTACTGTGTTTCAGTTCTTCTAAATTAAGGTATCAGCCCTCACCAGTGTCTGCTCAGTGAACTTCAAAATGCAATGCAAAAAGTGTATGCAAATTTTACTCTATGTATAAAGTTTTCATTTTAGGTCATATATGATACTTTTTTCTGGTATATATAGAAGTAGAACAACATTGAAAATGCAATGGAAATTCCACTGCAACTGTGTACTGTGGAGAGAGAACTGCCACAGTATAATGCTCAAACATGTTCATTTTTATTATTTCACTTAGAGCAGCTTTTCTTACAAGTACTTCAGTTCACAGAGACACAGAATGGTTTGGGTCGGACCTTTAAAGGTCAGCTAGTCCAATACCCCTACAATACACAGTGACATCTTAACCTAGACCAGGATGGTCTAGGTTAGAGCACCGTCCAATGAATGTTTCCAGGGATGGGGCATCTGCCACCTCTCTGGGCAACCTGTTCCAGTGTTTCACCAACCCCATAATAAAAAATTTCTTTTTTTTTATATCTACTTAAATCTTCCCTCTTTTAGTTTAGAAGTTACTCATGACTGTTATATTTCTGTTTTGCTTCTATAGACTTTCTCACATTAAAAGCAACTTTCTCTTAATTTGTCTTCCTAAAACAATATGCATATTTTAATTCAGTATAGCAAGGAAACCTGAGTGGAAGACATCAAGTTAAAACTCAAAGAAGTGAATGTCCTTATCATAAAATAGTTTTGCAAGAGCAAAAGGAGTTTTTGGAGAGCAGAGTGGAGAAACATTGGTTTTGTTGTTATTCCTGGTTTTTTGATTTTTTTTTATGTACACAGCAGGTTGTTGTTCAAGGTCTCAAAACAAACAAACAAACAAACAACAAAACCCTAGATTAAAAATACCTACAGTAAGATCTGTGTTCCAGAGAGATTTTGTCAAATCAGATTTGCCTTAAGCCACTGTTAATTTCAAACTTATAGTGAAGGTTTACTTAACTTACTTAAAGCAATTACAGCATTTGCTGCTCACTTAGCTTGTTTTCTCAATGTGTTCTATCTCTGATCTTCTGGTACCCATTCGTTACAGTTTTGCAAACAGTGAGATTCACCAGTATACTCGTCCTGCTCTCTAAAATGGTTTTTCCTCAAAGCTGCCTTCCTTAACAATAAACAAGCATAATAATGTAAAACAAAATGGTTCCTGCATATATAGCATACACTGTTAGAACTTTTGGGGCTACTAACAGTTCATCAGTGAAGATTGATAGCTTTTTTACTATTATATTCTGTTTTTCTAGAATACAATTTCTTCCTTCGTGTAAGCGCTAGCAATAGCTAGGGCAGATGCCAATTTATTACTGAAATTTATTACTAAAACTGTTAGAGTTCATTTACACATCTCAAGATATAAAAGAAAAAAATTAGCTTGATTCTCTTCCTCTTCCATCAAATCAGGAGGAACCATACTTACATCAGTGGAGCTACACCAAGCATAAAGGAGGGAGAAGGAAGAGGAAAACTGGGCCAGATAACATTTATTGCTGTCAGTTGTTTTAGTGTTTGAATAATTCATAGATGTTTTGATGAAAACAATTATGAGATTAAACAACAATAGAAGGCTATTGTGTGTTGTCTTGAAAACATGTTTATAAAGCATCCATGGTATCTAGACCTGAAGGACTTTTCTGCTTATTAATGAAGCACAGGAATCAAGGTGTTTCTCCAAATACAAAAATTTCTAAATATGTATTCCAAAAACATACAAAAGAAGAGGCCAATCAAAAGGACTAACTAGCATTTTTTAAAGGCAGTAGAGAAAAAGAGGCATTAGAACCCTCGGGAGACAGAAATGATGTGCATGCTTTTGACAGGGAGGAGAGTGCAATGTATGCCTTGTACTTATATACACAATTTAATTACCAGTTGGTTGTACCACAGTTTGACTTTTTACTGTTTCAACTCCAGCAGTGCCTAGAAGCTTCAAACCTGGCAGACATTATACACCATAAAAATAGCACAGTACAGCACAGATTCCTGCTCAGGAACTGTGACTGGGAGTAGTCTGAGACATGGGCTACAATTTTCAGTCTGTCTGGCCCATTTTTAAGAGATCCTAGACTTCTGTCCTGAACAGGCATGTGAGACAACAGGGGAGAGAAAACATCCTCTCTGATGGAGAAATGAGGCATGCAAAACTTAATAGCCCCAAGCCAAGTCATATGTGAAGCCAAGAAGTGAGCCCAGATCTTGTGAGCTCCACCCCAGTACTTCACCACAAGCCCAGTGCCTCCAGTGTGCAACAGATTACAGTAGATCTTCGTGGTGTAGAAGGAGCTACAGTCAGGGTGAAGGACACGACGTAAAATGAACATGAGCTATGTGCACTGAGCACAGACATGTTTTGGACAAGTTCTACCAAAAAAGTTCACAACACCACCGAAGCAGAGAATATTCCTCTGAGAAGCACTGAACTTACACAAGCAGGAGAAAGACTGCAGTAAACTGAACTGCCAAAGATAAATTAGACACTCTAGCCAAAAGAAAACAGAGCTGACAACAACAACAGATGGGAAGAGGAGGGAAGGAGAACAGGAACACAGCAAGAAGACATGGACCATAAGGAAAAAAGCATTCTAATATGTGGGAGGACCTAGGTAGTCAGTTAATTACTCATTAAAGTTAGTAGCTATTTATTATTATTATAAATACTCAAGTGAAGCCATCCTGGCAGGGCCCAGGTGCACTTACATAAGGCAGATGACATGCTGGACACCTATGCTGTTTACTGAGCTGAACCTTGTTATTGACAAACTAACAGAGTATATTATTTAGTGTGAAATTTTATATAGTGAAAGAAACTTTTTACATGAAAGATCATTTAAATAGAGGGTCAGTTGTTTTACTTGGGAGCAGTAAAGCAAGCTCCAAAATTTATCAGGGCATTTTCCCCTGGGTTTTTCAGCTAGCAACCAAGGAATATTGTGTGAATATTTTAGAAAGGTTTCTAGAAACTGAATTCAGCCCTTGCTACTGGCAGTAACTGCATTTGCAAATCAGGTAAAAAAATACACAGAAAGATATGTAAAGTTTAGTCTTTAAAATGGTCTTTATAATTTTTTTCCTACCAATTACCATGACAGAATACTGTTACCATGGTAAAGTGAAGGGATGCAGTTAGCTACTGTTTTGCTGAGCTCCTTCTGACTACTTACAGATCAGCTGTGGATTCAGGATAAACTAAACCAAATTTTGATACATCCGTAATTCAAGAAATGTAACTCAGCTATTATCACTAGAAAGTAGTTTCAAACATTTCTTCTTTCCCCCATTGCTCTCCCATGTCCTAGTCTGTACAACAAGGCTTTTCAGCAGAATGCAGATGTACAGTTCTAACCTCTGAACCGGAGAAGCCTTTTGCAGATGTTGAATTCTACATGCGTAAGTAATCCCACAGCAATTAACGCATGTTCTGGAACAGCACTACACATGTGTCCCAGAAGAGCCCACTGAAAATAAACAGCATCCAGCTACCAAAGCAGTCGTCCTCTGAAATTTAAAAGGTGCATGTGCAGCATTATGTTCTAATAGCCCACCAATTAGGTCTCCTTTTAAAATGCCAGTGGCTAGTTTCTTAACACAATTTCATAAATTAGGCAGAGAAAACATGTACATGTATGTGCATGTAGTTGGTCGACTAAAATAAAAATTACTAATTTTTGACATTTATTTCACCTCAAGAATTCTTTCCTGGTGCTACATAATCTTGAATGTGCCCTAACCTCTGAACATAAAGAAAACATGACTCATAATCACGGCTCACATTATTACCGTTTTTTTTAAATCATGCTGCAGAACCTTATTTTGATTCGTTCGCAGTATCACAACAATAGAATTTGCAGGAAGGGAAACCATGGTAACCAATTAAATGTGCTACAGCAGATATCTGCTCAAAAGAACATGCAGTACCATCACACTTCAACGCCTACCCACTAGTACAATCTCTACCCATTTCCTCTATATCCTCATCCTAATTATTAAACAAAATCTCCACCACAAAAGGCTACATTGCAAACCACATCTTACTGTTACTGTCATTTGCTGTAGGTCCTAACATTAAACAATGTATTACTCTTTTGTCAAATTTAAAATTTAAAAGCAGGCCTAATAGCTCCAGAAGTCAATAAGGAATTTTTATTCTTTTAATCTGTCTGGAACACTGAATTAACATTACCATGCATTTGGTATGTTTTTATTGTAACAGAGACTTGCAGATATATATGGACACAGATATATACCTGCGATAATTTTTCATGTTACTAATTTTCCGTAACCCTCAGGATTGCAAAACATTTTCAGTGGCATTCTCTGATTAATTAATTAGTAAACACCGATGAATGGATTTATGATTAAGTACAGGCATTAAATATAGTAGGGTGCTGATTTGTTGCTCTCATTTGTGTTTATGCTTCATTATCTGGTGTCTGAGCTGATACCATTTTACAGGCCTTCTTAGGTTCTGAACATCAGTTTTGTTTGAAGGACAGCTCTGACTATTTAGTCAAACTTACATACTTAAAACAACATTTAAATTATTATTTTCTTTTTCTTTAAGAACATACTTCTACGTCTGTTACAAATTCTGAGAAATTTGTTTTCTGAAAAAAACCACCCTCTTTTGTTTCAAATTTAGATTTAAAAGGTAGTCCGCCTTAAAAAAAAGTCATGATCCAAATTAATTGCACAATAATGGATGAAAGTAGACAAAAATAGCTCATCAGAAGATGATCAAAATGCAGCTTCTTATATAAGTGGAAAGCAGATTTTACAGAAACTCAACAGCAACTTTAAAAACTGAAAAGTTTTTTTTTAGGGTAAGAGTCACTTTCCCTACCTTATTGAAGAAAAAATATCAAAAATCTTCACTTTGAACTCAGTTAGCTATTCCAGAGCATTGCAATAAGGATATCTGACTGCCTCGTTTAAGTCTGCAAAAATATTATTTTTTGCTGTCCTATATTTGGTCATTTAAGCAGTGCTAGGCTACGTCTGTGGCTATTGCTACAGCTCAGGAAAAGGATCTTTAAATCTACTAAAACCAGTTCTATAAAAGCATCACAGCCTAATGCTTCACAGTGATCAAAAATTCATTTAGAAAGGTTTAGAGAACAAAGAACTCAAACACCGTGTCCCACTTAATCTTGAACAGGATGTGCAGTCCTGGCTGGTATGACCACACTTTTGAGATCTTAGACGTCAGCTACAATAGCTGGTGGAATCAAATTCAAAGTGTTCCAAGATGATTTGAGGAGTTGTCTGGCTTGGGTCCTCGGGACAAAGCACGAAAAGCTTGCTCTTTTCCATTGTAGAAAAGATGACTGGAAATATTTCATTACAGAGACATCATACTTTGCCACAGAAAGGGACACGATCCTGTTCCACTAAACTGCTCTTCACGACTGGATGCACTGGGTTTTTCAGGATTCCCAGGCATCCTCACACAAACACAGGAAGAATACATCTGCCAGAGCTGGAGTGCTGAGCTGTCCCGTATCACTGAATTGCCTCCCTCCCCAGCAGAAGAACCGGTAACTACAAGCCAGGAAACAAACCTGTCTCAGTGTCAGCATCAGCTGCTCCTACCCAAAGGTACCACAAGACTTTTATGTCTCAATGAACTGGCATTTCATGATGCAACCACACTTCAGAGGCAGTTTCCAATTTGCCCTAATCAGAACTGACAGACTATCAAAGACCAACAAATCAGGCAACAAACACAGTGAGAGATTGAATAGATACACAGAAATACAGAGGGAACCAAGTGTTTACGCCAAGAGTCAATGGGTACCCTCAAGAATTATAATTTTCCTTTTTTTCCAAAACATGCCTGAAAAACAATTAGAACACACGGATATTTAAATTTATGTTTTGTCACTATGCTATTTGTTGCAGAATTAGAGAACCCCTAAAGAATTTCTGGGTTAACTTCAAAAAATTCCATGAAACCTGTTCTGTGTCTGTTTCTTTATATAAAACTAAGTTTTCTTTCCTCCCACACCTTCTAAAGGGTAAAACAGAGGTAAAGAAAAAAAGCAAAAATCATACTCAACTGATCTTAAAATTAACATTACTCTTTGGAGAACAGAGGGGCACTTAAACCTAGTATGAAAATATTAAATTGATTCACACAGCTAGAAGAGAGAAGGTGAAATCAGAGACCCTAAACTCAAAGCCTTCTGTTGAACTTGGAAAGGTTTTGCTCATACATACCACCCTACTGACAAGATCCATTTTTGGCCATGGAAATGACATTCTTAAATTCCTGCTGGGATTATCTACATTGCAGATGGGACTACCTTTGCCGTCTGGCAGTGCAGTGACACAAACACAAATAATGGTCTCAAAAAATGCTATAAATTACACAAAAAATTACATAAACTCATGACGGCAATCACAGCAAACTTCTCAGTTAGGATGAACAGACTGCAGAAAGGACCTAGTCTTTAAGAGAGGCTACAATGTCAGCGACGCAGTCAGTGGGCACATTGGCTAATGGGTACATTCTGCATGTGTAATTCCAGGGAGAGGAAAAAGAGAAATTGAGCAAAACTCTCTCTCCAGTCAATGGAAACAAAGACTCCTGCTACACTTTCTAGTAGAGACGAGAAGAAATCCTAGTGGTAAAATTCCCATGTGTGGAAGACCTGGTACTGCAGTTCACAGAGCTCCTAAGTATGAGAGCAAAGACCCTCATTCATGCACTTTGAAGGCCAACAGCAAGACAACAGAGCATTACCCACTGTGGGATGGAAACCAGCCACCTAGGTCCACTGCCCTTAACACACAAGTCATTCAGGTAGCACTTAAACATAACGAAATGGCTGCAAGATGCTTCAGTTTCAGATTCTGACGTGTTTTGTCAAATGATGAATTTCCTCAAAACAAATCAGTGATAACACCTTTGCTACCATTTGAAACCTTTTCCCAAACTGACCACCAACAGCTATCCATTCTTTTTTTCTATTGGGTATAAAAATTTATTTTATTGCTTTCAAAGTTTCCAGTTGCTTTCAAGGTTTCCAGTTTGCAAGAGATATCATCAAACCTAGAAAAAAAGCCATTTTTTGACTTGCTGGACTGGAGGCGCATTTGAAAAACAAACTGTAGCAATACATCCTACAAGATGCTCAGCAGCTTTGTCTTTGACAGTCTATACACCCTGTGCATTCTGCACCATCAGAAGCAAGGGGCAGGAGCTCTGTCTTCAAGTCAGGCATTACAACAACTGTTTTCTTTTTAGTTTTAAATGAATATTTCAAGAGCAGAAGAAGACAAAATTGAGTATTGCTTTAATAAGAAACACCAAATTTACACTGTTAATGCAATACAGTGTGTCAACAATGTTTCTCTTTGGAATCTTATTAATAAAGAAACAAATATCCCCTTAAAATATATTTTTTCCCGATAAAGGAAAATAATTCATCACAATCTATTATTTCAAGATATCATAATTTTAATTAAACTCTTATCCATATAAAACTTTCAGTAACTTCTTTCAGCATCTTCTCCTTCAATGTTTTTCTCTCCCACTTAGATTTAAAACATTGCTAATAATCACCATATCCCATTTGAGTACTTAGGTGTGTAGCACAGGCCAAAATAACCTCCATTTTCTTAAAAGTAGCGGAACAATTTAAAACCTACATCTATTTTTATTTGAGCTCTTATTTCAGTCTTTTATTTCTATCTGATCCACTGGCCAGAATCCTGCAGAACAAGGAGGCAGATCTGCAAACATTGTTAGCTAGCAGGTGTTCAGACAAAAAACCCACCTGATTTATTGTCATCCCACAGAGGGAGAACTAAGTGCTCCTCAGCAACAGCTAGCTAGCCAGTAACCCACATGGTAGACTAGTCAGGGGAACTCATACAATGCCTTTTATTTCTTGATCACCTGCTCTCCCAACATCTGCATGGGATCACATATGTAACATAGTGGGAGAAGGGCAAAATGGAGCACCACCAGCAAAACCACAATTGCTGTTACCCTGATGGTGCAAACAGTAAGGAATGTTAGCACTTCAGAAAGGGTTAGGGAAATTCAAAGATACCAAATCTGTAATTAGGGTAAAAAAGTACCATGATTCAAAAAAAACAACAAACCATTACAAAGAAGTTTAAGATCTGAGGTCAACAACACAGTAAAGTCTTCTGAATATTTTATAAATTTAAAAATTAAATATTAATTACTGACCTTAATGCCAAAGTGTAGGTTCCAGGTTGCCTTTGGCTTTCACGAATGAGATAGCTTCCCTCTGCAACACTTAATAACTGGTCAGCTTCCTCCCTTGAGATCATCCCGTGGAATCTAAGGAACAAATTTTTTTTTGAAACACATTCTTTTCTCTTTTAAATCATCTTTTGCTCTTCTTTTAAAAAGCATGAACCACAGTAATTAAAAAGGAAACAAATGTTAAAATGACTGATTTGCAGGAATCTACAGCTTAAATTAATCTCCCTTTCTGCCTGTATTTGAAGTAACTTTAAATGGTTTAGAAAGGCTTCTAGGAAACAATATCTATGAAATAACTATGTTGCTTTTTAAATCTGCATCTATCAATTTAACATGTAGAAATAAATCCATTCTCTCCTGTTGGCTTCACATGCTTTGTGCCAGTGGCATGCAATCAAACATTTTAAAGCATTCAAGGATATTGTATGCAATCCCCAAGATTTTAGCAAGTTGCCATAATCTCAATAATTACTGGTGTAATAACCTAGCAACACTACACATCTTTTACCAAAATAAACCTAAGTAAGTTCTGCTTTGTTTCTCCACATTAAAGCCAAACATCTTTGCCTTAGCAACCTAAAACAGAAGACATATACAGACTGCACATATATTGCATTTGTGATACAAATATCTCTTTTCCTACACAGAAACACCTTTTTGCAAAGCCAGCTGGAGGGGGAGGGTAGAAAAACACAAGACTTTGAAAGTATAGAAACACATGTATGTTTTTGTCACTTAAAATAGCACTAGTGATATCCATATCCATGAGAACCTGCAGCTGTAATTTTAGGCAGACAAGAGTGATGGTACTGCAATAACAATCTGATGGTGAAGAAAGACACACTGCTGTAAAACACACAGAAGAAACAAAGGGCACAGAGTAAACACTTGCCACCTTCTGTAACTCAACCAACATGTCCAGATAAACCACTTTTAGAGGTGTATGTTACTTACTCTCTTCCATAATATTTGGGTCTGTTCTCTACCTAGAAGAAACAACAGAAATTGTAATATTTTATAACAAGAGAACCTATACAGTAAGCATACTGTCCACAATATAGTGTTAACAATAGAAAGGGATATAATGTGAAAGTACAGACAAAAATCATCTACTATCCAGAATTTCTCCTGTGACTAGAACAGAGGGAAACCATAGGTAGGCCTTCAGGAAACCCTGCACTTCTGAATGGCCTGGAGTGAGATAGGATGAGCCACTTGGATCATGTCATCCTCAGGACTCCGCATATACAAACTGATGGCATTGAATATTGCTTCGACAAACTGCCAGAAAGGGGCAACAAAGTTTGAATTTCATGCATGTAAGTGCATGGTATTGTTGAGTGCACTAATAGAGTGAAACATCTATAGAACACTTAAATTTATAGGTTACCTTCCATCACAGAGCTGCTGGTGAGCCACCGGTGAGAGAAATAAAGCCACTACCATATCCTCTTGGAGTGAGGGCAAATGGTTAATTAAAATGCCTAAATTAAAGTGAATTAAAGTGATCAAGTGCCTAAGCCTTGTACTCCTCAACTTCATTAAACTGTGTGATCTGTAGTATCAACTAAAAGATCTCAACAACAGGTATGCATGTGTTATGTTGTGTAACTCCAACCTGACTGTGCTCTAGAGGCCATACTGCATAAATGCACACAAAATGCAAGAGTGTCAGATTGCAATTTGTCTGATAATTATTTTAGATGAAATAATGCATCTGCATTTTTGTAGGAAGTTTAGAGCTAAGTGAGGAATGGCAGACCTCCCAGAAATCAGCTCCATAATTTAAACCACCAGATTATCCTTTCTTGTTAAATTTAAAGGAGAAAACTCTTTGGGGAGTACAATTCAACAGTTATACAACCTGAGCTACAAAATTATATAATAATTCAGCTATACTGAAACACAAAATACAGTAAACTGCCACTTCAGTTTCTTTTTTTCCATCTTTTCAATAAAAAGCCTATTAATATTAGCACTTCTCTCCAGTTATTTCAATGGAGTATAAAGATTTCAGATGTCCAAAACAACAAAAACCAACATACATCCTGAAGTACAGTCTAATAACAATTCTCCCACGTTCCCAGCAAATAAAAACCTATTGTGATGGTTCATCACTTTTGAAAAAACATTCCATCACTGGAAAGATTTATCTTGTTCTAAAAGATTTCCTTTTCCGTCATAACAGCAAACAAGAGTTGACTGGTGTGATAACTGTTTTCAAAGGGTCTGAAGAGACTTAATAATTTCAAAAAAGAAGAAAGGTCTTAAATATTTTTTGTTAAATGTAGGCTATTTCTTCAATAAGAAAATAGCAATATGAACAGAGAAAAAGTGAAAGGATTTTATTGTTGATATTATACAAACTTGCAACAATTCCTAACTAAAACCCTTAAGCCAAGACACTAGTTTCAGGCAGTTATTAGAAGAAGAATCCTGTCATGAATAAGATTTTGTTGTCTGTCTACTGAGATTTTATATTTATCTCAGTGAATTTATATGACAGAACTGGAAAATTTACATAAGCAAAAGCATTCCTTTTCAGAAATGGATTAGTAGTAATGTGACAGAGCATCTTCAGAGTACTTGCAATTCCTAAGATAATTTATAATATACTCTCTGTGCAAACATTTGAAAGTGTGAATTGGCAGAAGACTGAAGCAAAACATGAGAAAAAAAGCTCCACTGGACTTCCAGGCAATCGTAGCTGGGCTTCCAGTTCATCTTGGTGGATGATGAGTTAAAAAGGAAAATAACCACTTCTGTTAACACTAAGTCTCTACTGATCAGTTTTACCAACTTGCAAAACCTTTAGTATAAATGTTGATGTGCAGCACTGTCTGCTTATGTAAGACTTAGTGCAGCTGGAACCTCAATTCACTGAGTTTTATTGCCTGTTTGTGTTTTGGGGGTTTTTCCATTACTTTTTATATTTATGATAATATTACGGTTTTTTTGACATCTAGATTGAATACATACATTAAGACTTCAAGAAAATTCCATCAGAACTCAGGAGAGACCTTGTAATTCACTCAGAATTAGCTGGGCTACATACACAGTGCAGTTCATGTGTACTTAAAAAAACCACACAGATTCCCTGTAAGCCAAATTTACCATGTAAGACAGTAAACACTGTTCTCCAGTTTCCTACAAAAAGTGTTGTTACATCAACTATACTCCTAACAACTTAGACATAGTGTTTGTTCTTACTTTAGGTATCCTTAGCTGCACCAGAACCAGAAGTGACATGCAGCTTTTTTGTTCTTTTGTGTCTGCCTGGACTTCACAAAGTTCCTGACTGATCATATTCTACATAATTAATTCTACAATTTAGAATCACAGGCACCCACGTATCCTCCCATTGCACATGAGCACTGAAAGCCAAAACATTTTAGTTTAGAAGCTTCATTAGTCTAACTTTAACAGTCAGTCATCCTTAAGTTAAGGAGACAAAACCAAAACATCCATCTGAACTGGAACTAAAACCCACCTAAGAAAGGAAATACATTTTCAAATAAGATTAAAGCAATAGCAAGAAATTGGTCATTTTAGCTAAAACTGTTAGCTGAAAATACAGTATAATTATCCTCTGCAGAGTTTCTTTCTGATTTGTCAGTATTTTTGGACTAAAGTATCATTGAGCACAAGTAAAGGCAACCTTAAGTACTTCATTTTCTCTATATCCAGAAAAGATCAGCTGAACACTCTCTTTTGACTTCTCTGGACTTTTTGTTTAGGGGAAAAATTTCCTGTTGCTGTTTGCTTGGCAAAGTTTTAAAAATTGTTTCTAACTTAGGAAAAAAAAAAAAAGGAAAAAAAAGGTGAGATATTTGTTTTCAGTGTATATATTTGTATATCACTGATGCAGAGGCCAGAGGAAAAAAAAATAAGGTCTCCCTATGATACCTGCAAGAAACACAAAAATCAACAAGATATCCACCATTGTTTAATTTCCGATTTTTTCAAACTGAGGTATGAAATCAATGAAACCAAATTTATAAACAGATGGATGGGGGAGATTTGGCAAGTACCTTACAGTAGACATTCCTTTGGAAAAACCTGACCAAATATCCTACAGAAAAAGCCACCTTTACAAACAGTTGTAACCAGGATGTGCATTATATATGCCCATCTATATGTTTCTTGACTACTAACAGACAATTTTCACAATACTACACAGAGATGCTGTTTGACAGGCTTGTTAACTACTAGCACTGAATTAGGATGAAGCCTCCCAACAGGACAGAAAAGGCCAGTGCTTTTAATTATCTCCATAATATGTATTTTTTCATATAGTTATTTGAAATTTAGCATGGAATGCTTTCATATAGTAGCCAAGGATGCCCTAAATGTGCCTGCACATGTGTATGTAAAAGATTATATGCACAAAAAATACAAATTTCATGAAGGAAATACAATATTAATTGGACAAACAACATTATAATTTGGATGCAAGCCTCACACAGAAGTCAGATGTCCTTAGAATGTTATGGAACCATCAACTTTTAACCTCACGGAGTGTTAAAAGCCTTGGCTCTGCTGCACCTTCACAATAAAAAATCCCAAATGAATGCAATGCTCTTTTACTTCTGTGCCCCTCCACTGATCTGTGTGTTGCTCTGATATGAAACTGGTGTAGCAGAGCAGAAACTTGAATTCTTTGTATTTGAGAAGCATTTCATGTTAAGTAGGTCATTCTGTTGAATATGCCTCTCAGTATCAGCACTTCTACAACGCGTGCCTTTGCACATTAAATAAAAGGTTGGGGTTTTTATGGTGTGATTTCCAATTATTCTTTAACAAGTGCTTTTTCCCTTAATCATCACTTTTGCTTATGTCAACAAGTGGATTACAGTAAAGCAAGAAGAGTAATTTTCTTGCTAATACCTCACCAAATTACATATGGTTCCCTCCTACTGACCTCTTTGATGTTCTCAGGACCAAGATTCTTTTCCTAATATTTATGAATTTGTTTATACAGCTGAATAATTCAACCACTTAGGAAAAGATTCTGCTCCCCACTGACTCATGCATGGCTGCTAATAGAAACCCAGCTGAGAAAGAACAGATCACAAAGCTCAACACAAGCAGAAGAGGCTGAGACTAGAGGGAAAGGTTAAACAAGTTACTGCTCGCTGAATATATTTTCACTTCAAATCAGCTCAGCTGCATAAATTGTTCAACGCTTATAATGAAAACCAGTTATCTGCATTATAAAGAATTAATGCAGAAGTAGCAAAATGCACACTGATACCATATTCTTTCAATTTTACCTTTATTAGACAAAAACAAGCTTCAAAGAACGTTTTTTAAATTATGTGATACTTTAATGATAAAAAGTGTATTTAATATACTCTGTTCTGCAGCTAAACACCTGCCACTGACTGATTCTTTCACAGTTCCATTTTATCAACTCTCACTGTTTTCTAAATCTGCAGCTTTTAGTTCTTAGTTTCTACAACAACGTTCATGGTGCAGATACAGGCTTGTGCTGCAGAGTTCAAAAAACTTTTTTAAAATACAGAGTATCTCGTTTTTCTGTTCACTCTAACACAGGGATAGTTTTATACTTACCTAAAGTTTGTCATGTTATAATCTTGCTTTGGAATAAATTCATAGAAATATGACATTAAAGGCACTAATGTGTTGCCTTTCTTTTTTCAGTGATGACAGGACTTAGCAGAGTGTTTTGATTGTTTGTGGAACTTTTGCCAATCCCCCATTAACAGGCTATCAGTTCATAGAATTAGACCTGGAGGATCTCTCTATGTAGGGATGCAATAAGCTCAGGTACCCTCCAAAGAGTTTGGATGATTAGTTCATACAGGACACCACTGACCCATGGCAAATATTTCTTTATAAACCAGTCCAACTTTTCAATTTGCTACCTGTATTATAGCTAATAAAATTTTCTGATTTAAATTCAGTGATAATGAGGATGAGAAAGTTGTAGTAATCTGTATCTGATCAATAGTTGAAAGGTTTTCAGCACTCCAGAGGCAGGAGACATTTTTAATTTTCATATACTGAATACATATTTAGGTCTCTGCTTATTTGACTGGATAGGCTAATAGCATTGTGAGAAATAGTACGAAGGAGAACTTGGTCTAAAATTTGCTTGTGACTTTTTATCACCTAGGGCAAAACAACCTCAAAGCACTTCTCTATAGTCAGACTAGCATGGGATATAATGCCAACAGATCTTACTGAATATACCAGACTTCTTTATCAGTTTACAGTTTCTTCCTGACTACAGGGCACATATACTTTGTGCAGCTGACATGCAAAAAATATTTATGAGCATTACACTATAAGTCTGCCACTATGGGGGTAAACAACAGCAGGACTCTGAGATAAGGCTCAAAAAATAAAAGGCTACAGTGACTGTTGTACAGCTGTATTGTCCTCAATGAACGGTGTCAGAAAAAAACTACCAAAAATCCCTTAAGTGTTTTACAATATGCAGATGTACATACACCTACACATACTACCACTTCTTCCACCAGTGAAATACTTTTGATAAGAGGAAGAAAAAAGCAACTGTCCAGCAGCACTTTACAACAACAAACACAATCCATTGGAGGAAAGGAATACTTTGTCCAAGTGAGCACTCTGAACAATCAAAGCTTTCACAGATACTTTGTATATTAATGTAATGAAAAACACATAAAATAGAAACTTTCTTAATAATGTTGCAATGGTAATAAAAACTGGAAAACCTTCTTTTTCACAGCTCAGATATTCTGTAGTTATTTTTCCTTCAAATCTCCATCCCAATTTATTTGATGTACATAAGATACCTGCACAACAATTTTAACAAGAATACCTCTGCTTGGACACTCATTAACAGTAGAAACCCTTGTCAAAACAAAACTTTTTGCTAAAATTCTTGTAAAATTCATGTGTTGGTCTTTTCTATAGCTATATCTTGCCCAAGTGCAATAAGTTACAGCTATACCTTTTTTAAAAACATAAATCTATCAAATTCACAAAGGAAAGCAAGCGTGCTTCCACTAAGCGCAGTATTTCACTTCTGTTAAATCTCTACGTTTTATTTTAAAAATTTAGAGACTACTTCACAGAATCACAATTGGGCATTTGAAGGGATTACAAAGAAACACCCATTTAACTCTGTCACGTAATTCTCCTTGTGATCTAAACTATAAGCTATTAATGTTCTGAATAGTGTTAGATCTCTCTGTATTTATTACTACATTGAAGCAACTAACATATCTCAAAGATTAATTTTCTTTCTCTTGGTAAAGATTAATTTTCTTTTTCTTTTGATAAAAATACTTAAATTTTATCGTATCCATGTAATAACTTTAGTTATTCAGTAAGAGTTGTGTTTTGTAATATTGCTTAACATTTCAGAATTTTTGAAACTGAAATGCATGTTTCCCAGGTTCCTAACTGAAGCTGCAAGACAGATGTAGTTATCAGTAAATCTCGCTGGCACCGATGTTTGGCATCAGTTCAACCCTGAAGCACCACAGCTCTGGAGAGGTGCTGCTCTGCTGAATGGCAGCTCAGGGTACACTAGAATTTCGGGTCTGTCTCAACAGCTGACCCCATGAGCTGGTGCTTCTGTATCACTGTCTATCAACGGGATCCCATAGTTACCAGTTCAATCTTAAAATCTGTGGCTCTGCATAGCTTAGCTCTTGCTGTTAATGAGTCTTAAGTACAATGACTCAAATAACAGCACTAGGGTTCAGTCTTCCCTCTGCTGATTTATTTTACACATCTAGCAGTGATGTCTGAACAAACAGGTACATAGTCCCCTTCTACAGCTCTGCTCTTGTTTCTGTGAATTTCTGACCCAAAAAGGAGAAAAAAAAGTGTGTTTCCATGTATCTAAGAATCAAAAAGTATTAAATGATTCTCAGGCATACACATCATACTCAAAATGCTTTTAATTCCATTTTTAGACCAAATGCATTTCCAAGTACCAGTGTCCCCAGGGCTACTCACTCCAATCACAGCACAAAAAGTGTCCCAAAGAAGCACTCTTGAGGTTGGGCACAATTAAGTATAGACATGGAATTACTGGACTCTATAATTAACTTAATGTCATAATACCTACCTCACGAGTGCAGGTTATTCTTCTAGGATGGGGAGCTTCCTGTTGCAACTGATACACTGGGAGGAGGCAGAAGTTAACCTCTAATTAATACAGAATCATTGCATAAGTTCAGCATTTTAACATTAAATATTGCTGTTTAAGTAAGGAGACTTTCTGCAAAGTTTAATGCAAGGATATGAAGCATAACAAAGTCCCAAAATTTACCAACATGTAGTCAGAGAAAAGAATGTTGTTAGCCAAAACAGAATATTGATTTTATTTACAATTGACTGATCAAGTAATACGGAATAACTAGGTGAGACCAGTTAAGTTTCCAACAAGGAGATCAGAAAAAGAATCATACTAAACACAAATTAAAGTTTATTATATGTCAAATCAGGCTGCTGTCAGACTTTCTTCAGTAAACAGATGGAGCCCCATCCTACTATGCTGGGCACACAGTCATATGTCAAGACAAGAATCACTCAGAACTGTGCAGTATCAAACACTGCTTTTGCCACTGCTCAGTGATGACCTTTCTGATGAAAGAGAAAGATGGCCTTTGCATTTGCAGATCAAAAGACATCAGGAGTTGAGTAGCAGAGTAAAACAGTTAAAGCCCAAATCAGGATATACACTTACTTACATTTATATCTTCTCTCCTCCTTTTTCTCTATTTTTAAAATAAGCTTCATCACATCAGAATAGATCTTAGGAACCACATGCAAATGTAATGGTACTAGTATATGCAGACTTTTTAATATAATACCAAAGGAGTGACTTCCAACTTCTACCCTAACTGAGTCTAGTTTGGCAAGTCACCTTCAAAATGAGGCTGTCAACACTAAGTTAGTATTTGAACAGCACTCTAGAACTGATGAAATTGACATTTGGAATTGTAATCTTTCAAAATTAAATTTCGTTTCAAATAGTACTAATACCAAGGTCTAATAACATATGCTATCACCTTCTTAAGGTATTAAGACCACACATTAATTTAACAAATATGATTTGACTTCATTACACTTCTCATTTGATTACAAGTCTTTTCCACTGGCAAATGCTGTATTTATGTGCTACGTTACATGGGAATGGAGAACATGGCAAGATGCCAGATGATCACAGAATCAGAAGATAAACTGGAAAAAACCACTCCCTTTGTTCCACACAAAAAAAATCTAATGGTTTTTCCTGTTGTTACTAAGATCAATCTTTACCATTCTGTACTGGTAATAAAAGAATGATTTTTCAAGTGATGAAGAACAGCACATTGCTATATAAAATTGCAGTTAGCATTTCAAGCATAACGTGACCATTTGTTTTGCCAGTAGATTCCCCAACTTCTATTGTAAAAGTTGTATTTGATGGTACCAGGCCTTGTCCATATCTAATTCTGAGAACTGCAGAGCCAAGTTCAAAGAAAAATAAAAAAATTAAATTACAGATCAAGTATGGATTCTTCTGGATTTCAAGGAAGAGCAGTGGAGACTCACAATGGGCATGGTCTACAGAAATTGGCTGAAAACTGAGAACTATTTTCCACCTTACTTCAAGCCAGGCTGAAAAGATTTTCTAGAAGCAAATTATTTTTCACCAATGGCAGTACCCTTCTTTTCCAGTAAGAAGCACAGCAGATTGACTAGCTAAGTTATAGAACAGGATGCCTATTCCCCATCCTCTAATTGATGTATGCACTTCAAACTGTTCAACACCAGTTTCCTTGCTGTAATTATTGCCAGGGAAGTCAAACAAGACATTCCTCTTCATCCGCCGTGAGACAGAAATGTAATCAAATCCTGTGATTCTGAGTTTACTTCTGAACTACATGAAGGGTTCACCATGGCAGGCAAACAATGATGTTGTAGGGGACTGGGTGCATCCACATTTGCATGTGCCCATGCCTTCAGCTCCTGGCAAGGTGCCAATGAAGACTGGGTATTAGAGAGCTGGAACCTCCCTGTTACAGATTACAGCTGGGAATAAACCGAACAAGGAAGCAGTGTTCCCCAGTTCACAGAAGGTACACTGAAAAAAAATACTTAAAACTGCTCTCTTAACACTCACACTCTCTTTCTAACCATGGTCCCCACCAACCCTTTAAGAACACTCCCATATCTCTGACTGAAAAGTCTCCCACAGCAGGATGGAAACATTTTGAAATAAGTACATTTTATCAAGTGCTACATCTCCCCAGCCTTTAGAGGGGACATTTTCATGGTGTAAAATGTTTCTTGAGCAAATCCCTTTATCCAGCCTGAAGACACCAAGCTGAATATATATACAAAGTAATGCAAATATAAGTCTGGCATTCCTAAACTGTTAAGTATGTTATACACACAATCATTCTGCTTTTGAAATCTGCTTTTCACAGAAGACTCTTCTCTCTTGCTGTGTTTCTTTGAGTCTCAAAATGTCTTGCATCTTGGCTTTTCTATCTACAAAGAACTAGAATTTGTAGTGAGATACTATGGGAAGCTGTGACACCCTTTTACAGCGCCATTTGTCTCATGTTCTCTTCCATGTCCCTGAACCTTCATTAGCCCAGCCAAACAACACGTCATTCCTTTACGTGGAATTCTTTTTGTGTTTAAAAATGTAATGTTGGTTGTGCTTTTTTTGTGGGTTTGGGTTTTCTGCACAGTGTGAGCAAGCATTACACTTGCCTACACTCAGGCCATATAATCCTTACAACTAAGGGCAGCATGGTTATAAAAAGTAACCATATTACATCAGCAAAGTCTGGAGGAAAACAATTTATTTTGAGGTTTTTTCTATCCAGCTCAAGTCTCAGCTCTAGTGATGCAAGGTACTAGATAACAAGACACCTTAAAAGTTTGTAAGGATACCAAGTTTAAGGCATGAATAGAGTTTATGTAAGCCCTGGTCTAAGCAGCAAACCAATATAAGCCAGACCAACCAGGAGTGGGACAACTTAGTTAATAAGGTGAATGGAATCTACTCCTCCAAATAATCAATGCTCACTTGTCCTTGGGGATCGTTCAACTGCACTATCTCTAAGCAGCAAGGAACTCCTTGATGCTTCCTAAACTCGCATTCTGATGAAAAGAAAAATAAGTCTTTTAAAGCATCCAAGTGAAACTTTTTCAGCTCTGAGTTGGAAAAAAAAAAGTGTTGAGATACTTACAGTAAGATTTCCAAACAGGCGGTCTGTATTCATCAGTATCTGAAAGAAAACAAAAAATCTTAATGTTGTGTTGGAAACATATTAACACAGAAATAACCCTGCAGATGCACTTGCAGAATTATTAAGATAAATATTGTACCTAGGTTCTAAATTATTATAGAACAACCTGTTAAAAGTTCCCCCTCTTTACTTAAACTAAAACTGTGAAAAGGTATTTTCTTTATCCAGAGAGAAAAACCAAAGAAATACATTTGCAAAATGGCAAACACGCAGATCAGAAGCCAACATACTGTGAGGGGAAGAGGAATTAATATTATTAATTAATATTATTTTACTATACATATATCCATAAATTCTATTTTAAACTACACCAGAAGGATTTTTTTTAATCTCAGTTTATATTCTAATAAATGGGTTTCCATGCAACTTATTCCTGCTATTAGCATTTTCCTCTTCTGGACAGCAATTAACAACTCCTAAAATAAAATCAGAGTATGAAAGTACTGTGAAATATTTGGAAAAAAAGAAGGATTTCTTTTCAGACTGAGTACAATCTCAGTTTGGAAGTAGTGAGTATGTATTAAAAGTAACAACATAATTCTAATCTCAAATTTTAATTCTCAAATCATATTTTAAAAAAAAAAATCCCAGTGTCTTCTAAGTTTCTGTCACCCTTATGACTTGCTGACAATTAATCTGACATTTTGAGCTCAGGGCTATGATGCAAACTTCGACTCTGATCCACTGTTTTACAGCTATTGACCAGCTTCAGTTTTGATGCTACAAGTCACTGAGGCTTTCTGCAAGATGCTGTGCTTCCCTGCCTTGGAGCTGGTGAGAGTTACTCCATACTCATTACACTACAAGGTCACAAACTGAGCCAACCACACAGCCAGCCTTGCTGTCTCAAGCCTCTTCTGACTGCAGCATTCATATCTGAGCTCTGTTTGCAATTCTCTACTCGCTATAACTACCTGCTGCAACTCCCAAATTTCTAGTTTTTATAAGGTTACGTAAAGATCATGCAATCTGGGAACCTGGTGCCTGAATTTTAGCCTGAGTGGCATCTACACTTGAGAGCCCTTAAGGCCTGCAAAACCAAGCCTGAAGCCCGGAAAGGATTTTGCTTTGCCTCCCCTCAGGATAAGGAACCTGTCTTCTTCAGATACTTGCTGTCGTCCATTTCTCCCACATACAGTCATGCCAAAAATCTCTAAACCAGAGCTTAGTGGAACAAGGTATTTTCCAGTTTAATTGACACAGACTTGCTCAAACCCTCCCAGCACACTCTCTGCCCTGCCTGCACTACAATTTTGTTCAATTTTTTACCCTGTATTTTAGCTCTACACATTAAGAGGATGCAGTCCTTGCAGACTACCTTGGTGGCAGTAGGTTTTATGAATACAATCCATTATGACTTCATTATTAAGGCAGCACTCAATTAAACTGTCATCCCCCAGAATATGACGGGTTTTGATCTTTGGAAGGTCCTCCAGATGCTCTACCACGTCCTGTGGATTGACCAAAACACCTTGAATCTGCAGAGAGACCTTAAGCAGCTTGCACTGCACTATGGCAGTAAAAGCAAATCAGCAGCAACAGATGCAGCCATGGCTATTCATTCCTACTTTGATACCTTAATTAAGGCAGTGCAAGTCGATTCATTCCAGAAGCATTGTAATGTGATCCCTTAGCAATGCAATGTCACATGGAAAAGGGGTGAAATTTGTAAGTAAAAATAATGACTTTAGTCCCAGAGGACAACTCTTACCCCACTAGCTGAATTTGCTTTTGCTATACTCTGTTTTTTGGCAATACATACACTCACTAAATTTACAAATAAATAATTTAAGTAAAGGACAACACACACTGTATTTGCAAAATATGAACTGACTGTTAGGAAATACACATATCCTAGTAGTCTAACCTATACTTGCTCACACTCAAGCCATATAATTGTTACAACTAAGGGTAGCATGGTTATAAAACTAAAAAGCAACAATGTTTGTGCCGAACAAAAAACCTCAAACCTTGTTAAAGTCAGGCAAGAACAGCAGTAATGTTCATACAACAAACATTTAACATTCAGAAATAGGAAAGAATGATTTATGTTATGCAGCTGTGCACAAGGATTTTGCTAGGAAAAAAACCCACCGTGAGTTTTATTGCCTTTACAGTGTGAGAATACCCTCTGGCCATCCACATGAGGCAACGAAAAAACAAAAGGTCATTTCTGTTGTGATTTTTAAAAAAAGTTATCTAATATAAAACACTGTAGTAGCAAGTACAGCACAGTAACAGTGGTGAAGCAGAGGTTAGTTTCTGTGCAAGAATGTTTCTATTACTAAAACTATCCCACTACACAAAGATGAAATAGGATAAGGATAAGCATAAACACAACTCCTGTCTATTAGTTACCCTTTTAAAAGATTAACCTATGCGGTCATATTTAACACATCATCAGTATTTTGAAATGCATTATCAAGAGAAGGGTTTGATTTTCAGACAGTGCAGGCTTTCATGTTTGGCATCTCCAATTAGGCATCTGAAAAGCACTTTAAGGCATGATAAAAAACCCACAGAAAATGCAGAACCCAAAATACATTTTCTCACTAATGCTGCACCACTTTCTAATTAACACAATCAACTCTATGCTGTCAGTTCTCAGATTTTTTCACAGTAGTTCAGCTCTGCTGTTTCCATGATAAAACAATTTTCTATAAGTTGTGCATGTTTTATCTAACTGCATTTTCTGCCTTAAGCAAGATGCAATTCAGCTTAAACCTACTCTTCTCCAAAGGCCTAGAGCACTACAGATGGCATAAATACATAAACTGATGCTACCAGCTCTGTGATCCTACCAGCATTGGTGAGATTTTTGCCAGTAAGGGGGCACTCTGATCAGCAAGAACCTTTTAGATCACAGACACTGTCCATGTACATAAATTCAATTTCAAACAGAGACCAGTTTCAAGCTGACAGATACTTTCACTCAGAATTAGTAGAGTGAAACAGTACAGTTGACGTAAAAACCACACAGCTTCCCTGTAAGCTGAATTTACCACATAAGACAGTAAACACTGTTCTCTAACTGTCTATAAAGCTTCCAACTAGCATTGTTACACCAACTTTACTCCCAGCAACTTGGGCATAGTGTTTGTTCTTACTTTGGCAGTTTGTACAAGCAATATTTAAGGCCATCAGTTTGTATATGCAGACTCCCGTGGATGACAAGATCCAAGTGGCTCATCCTTTCTCACTCCATTTCAAGCCGTTCAGAAGTGCAGTGTTTCTTCAAAATGTACCTTTGGTTTCCCTACATTCTAACCACAGGAGAAGTTCTGAATACTCAGCACTTTCTTGCCACCATCTTCTTGCCTCACAAACACACTCTCCCCTCCTCTCTTTTCCAGGACTTTGCCTTCCCCCAGCCTTAGCACCCTTGATCTGCATGCAAGACCTCTCCCTGCATCCTTATAGCAGTGCTTTGGTTTGCTTCCCACTGTTGTCCTACTAGGACTCACCTACCCAGCCCACTCAGCATCTCATTCTCAAGCCATCTCGTCTATCTCACCTCTACTTAAAGCTTCCTTGAAGTTTGCTTAAGTGCAGAGAAAACAGAGACAGAAAGCCCAGAACAGCACAATAGGCAGCTTCTGGAAACAGCCGGACATGTCACAATAGGCAGGAGCACTGCTCTCTGGGCCCAGCACGCCCTCCTTTGAACACACCAATGACAAAAAATAAAGGAAACTATGATCTTGGACACAAATCATTGGCAATTAAGAACTGGAAAGCAAAGAGTGATCATCAGAAATACACACTTCCACAGAAAAGGGCTTCTGCCAATAGACAATCTACAGCCATTTAGAAGTTCATATACAGACACAAATAGTAGGAGAGCATCTCAGATTTTCCATAAACACAAATGTGACTAATTGTGGCGTTACAATGTAGTATTTTCCTTCTTTCTTACCCACTCCTATTTTATCCACTATATAAATCTGGAAAACTGCAGTACTTTCAGAGTGTACATTTTAACTGCAGATATGAAAACTGTTACTATTGCCTCAAACTGTTTAGAGTGCTTGTCTTTGTGTATTCCTTTTATAGAAAGAATAAAAATGTTTACCTCTGCTTGAAATGGTTCTTTCTCTCTCCCCATCGAAGATCAGCCAGCTCTAGGGTAGAGGAGCAGCAGCAATTTAACTCTGCATGGTGACCCCATAAAGCAATGTAGGACTTAGAGAGATTTCCTGTAGAGAATTCAGTTTTATTTGTCTTTTACTGGGTGTCATTCCCTGCAGCATGGCCATCTCTAACATCAGAGAGTAATGTTGTCTGGGAGGAAATAGTCTGCTATCTGCTGACACAGCAGCTCTTGCCCCAAACTTTGATTTTCTTTGATAATATGCCTATCGAACACAGATCAGGCCTCAGGTGATGAACTTTGTGGAAGAGGCCAGTTCTCAGTGATGTGGACCAAACACCAATATCATCAGCAAAAAAAAATGTTTTATTTCATGTTCTGAATTGAACTAGGGCCAAAGAATGGTGTAAGTCACAAATATGAAAAGATATAAGAAAATATAAACATTCTTCCATAAGCTACAGCCTAGGCACTAACCAGAAAGCATTAGCATATGTTGTGAGATGCTAATCTTGCTTTGTTTGGCAGCAGCATCTGTCAAGAATTAACTCCTGGAGAGATGCACAACCAGTGGACGTGGCCATTTGCTGACCCATAAAACAGACTCCTTTTTGTGCCTGAAAAACTTTTTCTAGAAAGTTCCTCCTTGGCCCCCAAATCTTCCTTATTAGCACCTTCTCTACACCCAGAGGATGCACATAAAAAAATCACTTGACCTAGAGAAACAAAGCCCTAATTTATTGGCTGGTGAGACTCTCAAGCCACAAAAAAACAGCACAGTTGAACAGAAAACATAATTTCATCTCTGTTTTTCAGAGTACAAGTGCCAACAGCATTTCAGAAACTAAGCTCAAGTCATCACAAAATGTTTTCAGCAGCAGCCAAGCAGGCCCTAGCAGTTAGGGCTTTTACACACTCCAACCAAAATAAAACTCAAACAGCACCGAGGTAATTAAAGGATGAATACAGTCATTGCCCTAGGCAGCAGCACTAAAACAGATGGGCTTCAACTCCATGGTTTGAGGGTAAATAGGAGAAGCTGATCGTTGGCTGCAGCAGCACTGGAAGCGTTCTGCAGAAGTCCCTGTGCAGCTGGCAGCAGGAGGGGAAGGTGATGGCAGACAGCTTCTGGGAGGGGGCAGCAGGGTGGAAGGTGCAGAGAATGGCCAAAATATCCCTGTCTCTTGCACGTGTACTAAAGAAGGAAGGGGCACACACCAAATGTCCTTCATCGCTCCTACACAAGACCTTGGGATGTGCATTTCTTTCTACAAAGCCCCTTTCCACCCCTGGGCTCCCAGCAGTGGTAAGTTAATGACACTCTGTAACGGGGCAGAAGCAGCACCTCGGTGCAAAGAGCAAGCACCACACACGGCTACACGCGTGTCCCACGAGGCCCTGTGGAACCCAACCCACCCCTGCCCTTGGCTTCAGGCTGCCACACACTGCCAAAGGCGGCAGAGAAGTTCATTTCAGTCGGTGCTCAATAAACAAAGAGAGAAAGCTGAGGTCAGGCTTTCTTGCCTGGCATGAAATGTTTTCTTAGAAACAAATACTTCTTCAGCATTCAAGACCATCAAACGAATACAAAAAGGGAAATGATCCTCTGGCTCAATCTCATCCTGTCTTCACCTTTTCATAGCATAGGGGTAATAAACTATTTCTGAACAAAATATCTTGCACAGATTTACAGCACTCTTATTTTTAAGAGATGTCAGGCAACTTTTTGGTATATTGCCTTTCTCTTAAACAAAAACTATTACATTGTTATTTTACAAAAAATGTTGGGGTTTAAAAGTCACTGAATTAAATAATGTTAATCCAAAAGTAATGTTGCTTTATTAGTCCCTTAAAACAAAGACATTAATGACAAGAACCTGATGGCACACATGGCCTGGCGCCATGTGGAAAGCACTTAGGGTTTCACAACTAGTGTGTCGCAGAATTTCCTTTGTTTATGGGAAGATCCCCACAGGGCTGAGAACACCCCAGGCAATAAGAGCCACATTTTCTGCCAATTCCTGAATATACAATATACTGTATGACACTCAGCAACGATGACTGATACTTCTAGACTGAGTCTTTGATGCTACTTTAATGTTATCTTTGGCACACAATTTCCTTTGAATTAGAAAAAAAGCTTTGAAAATTTTTAGACACATCAAGGCTCTTCCTAAGGCAGTCAGACACCATTGCTGTAAGGAGCTTCAGTGCAAAAGCTTCCAAAAAAAACACTACCTATTTTCTCCACCTTCTCCAGGCAGAGAAAAGACATCAGACAGGCATCCACTTTAACACTGGGCAGATGTAAGAGCTCGGCATGTGTCCTGCTAACCCTCCCAGTGGAGGATCCCCTGCTCTGAGCCCACTGTGCTGCCAACACAACCCACCCTGATGGGGAGCTGGAGCGAGGTAGCTGTTAAGTGTTCAACTAAATCCCAGTCTGAACACAGAGACAAATTGCCTCTAGGACCAAAAGGGAGCTATTGCCAGCTTACGTGGTTCACCTTCTGCCAGTGGATGGCCACTTGCAGGCAGAGGACGCAGGTAGCTGGCTCAAACACCTGTTTCCTGGGAAAGCTGGCACATAACAAAGGCTGTCCTCCACTCAAGCCATCCACCATCCACCCAAAGGGATGTGTCCAAGCCTTTGGGTAGAGGGGACAGTCACCAGCAACAGCTCTCCTCACACAAAGTTCAACTCCATTGCCTTGTCCTTTGGCACGGGTAGCTACACTCCTTAATGGTCATAAATTCCCATGAATGTGGTCAGCTTTGGACTTTTAAAATTAAATGATGTTTGAGTTATCTAAGCAAGAAAATAGGTGAGTGTATTTTCTTCTTTTTCAAAGGCATTTGTATCTAGGAGGAGAACAAGAGTACAATACAATCAAAAGGAAAAATAAAAACCAGTGAAAACAGGAACAGATAACAAAAGCATCCCTTTGGCTGTAAGATGGCACTACATCACCTACACTGTGCCCCAGGAATTTTTAACAGGACAAAAATTATTTTTATTTGCTCTTTCATCCTCACTTGTTTTTGCTTTTAGCACTCCACACAAGTACAGTTAGGTTTCTAATTAATCCTGGAGTTAAAATGATTAAGTGAAAGCCAGTGTGAACAATGCCTCAGAAAGCTACAAGGGCTAATACCATTTCTCCGATGTGACCAAGTGGGAGACAAGAAAGCACGCTCAGCAGAAATGAAGGGGCTTAAAGAAGGGCATGCTCTGAATAATTGCATCAGTCTTGAGGGGGAAAGAGAACACAGATCACACTGCCATCCTGGTTTCTACAAACGTCTGATCTAGCAACAATAAATTCTGTGGGAATGCTTCTAATGGAGTTGAATGAGAGACCCACTGAAAACAGACAGAGTTTAATGCTTTTTATTAGCAGGTCTACTATTATTGCCTCTTTATGAATGATGGGAAATTTTAATAAGTAATATTTTGCCATCATAAGCACTGCTGCTGTTAAATGAACTCATCTTCTAAGTGATTAGACCAGGTTGCAAATGATCTGTTTCTAGATTTTCATTTAACCAAAGCAAGGGAAGCAAGTATTCATTTTTCCTGCCCTTTGCCAGATAACTACTGGCACATGACTGCATGAACGATGATAAATAAAAATTTTTTAAATCCTTTACAACAAAAAAATTTAAATTAAATTAAATTTTAAGCTGGAATTTTCACAAATGCAATAGTAACAAGCAAAACACAGCTGTTCTCTTTGTCTTGACTGTAGTTTAATGGAGGGGTAGGGAAATACCCACCCCATGAGAGCACAGGTAGCTTATTGCTTAAGATAAATTTCAAAACCTCTAGTATTATTTCTTAGTGTTGTTGAATGTATAAAAATTTAGATCTCAGAGAGGTAAAAAGATAACAAGTGCCACCTTGTGGGCGTATAACAAAAACAGGATTTAATGTTGCTGTTTCCAAGGGGATATCTCAGCCTTCAGAGAACAGGCTATAGATGATTTTCAGTATTACTGGGAACACCACCTTTGCTCCCTAAGAAAAGGCAGACACGATGGGAACTGATACCTGAAATGGCTCTGTGGGTCAGCTGCAGGTCCAACAGCAGAGTCAGGCCACCACCCTCTGCTTTACATTGCCACAGGAGTCATGACAGCTCTAGACTCACAGGTATCCTGAAATGTCTAATTTTCACAGTAAAAAACTTCCAGATGAAGACGTCAAATCAAACATGCCTCTCCAATGTATCTGTTTCAAAGAAAAACAGCCTGTCAATTTATTTTTTTTAAAACTCATTGTGACAAAACTGTGTCTGGCTGCAGCCCTGAAGTGCTGGATCAATGAGTTAGGCAGTTCCCCATCCTCCCTAAGGGTTATTTGAAAGGTCTGTTGCAACCTAATTTTGAAAGCTCAAACTTGACAGAAATATGCCTTTATTGGATGAATCACATCTTTTAGATTTAAAGAGAAATTTGTCCAAATATCTTTTAAATCAGTACAGCAAACTCTTGTTTACTGGAAATTCAGAGTAATGTCAGGTAACACAAGCTTAAACACTGCAATCAAACTTCTCTGATTTAAATCCAGACTGGTTTTCTTCAGAGGCACTGTTTTGATCATGGTTAGTGAAGTTTGCTTGGAAGCCTGGAGAAATACCTGCTGGGGCTATTGCTCTTACAGTCTCCTACTCCAACCATGGCAAGGGATAATACAGGAGAAAATATTTAACCTTCGACATTTCCTTTCCTATTTTTTCTCTTTCACAAATCCTTCTTTGTCTCCTATTTTAAAAGTCTGCTGGCACAGAAATTGAGCTCATTTCCCATCACTTGCTTCACTTCTTCCAAACATTAATAATACTAACAGAGACACATCAGTTTTACCATAAGTTCAAACCAGTGACAACTGTTACAGCCACAGCCTCAAGGCATTCATCAAAATATTTTTGTCTTCATTTCTCTAACACATCTACCAGGGAATATTGATTGCAGCTTGATTACACAAATATTCTGAACAGTTGCCCTAAAAATGAAAAAGAACAACATGACACAGTATAAAAGTGTCTTCTAGCTCTAAATTAATCCTCTCCTCTGACTATGAAGTCTGTCCAGTCAAGGTTGAGTAGAAGAGGCCCTAAAAAAAGACAGGTTTTCAGGCACTTTTGAAATACAACCCCTCCATCCATTGCATAATACCCTAATTTTCTGAATGGCGAGACATGCTTTATCACCATTTGTGTGGTTGCTTTGAAATTTTTTTTCCACACAAAACACGGAAATAATGAACATAACTCCACTCTCCTGCTCTAAAATCCACTTCTAAGCGTTGTGGCTTTACCAAAAGCTGAACCACAACAAGAGCGTAACAATAACTCTGCCTCTCTATCCATCATTTAAATATCTGCTGAGAACTTGTCAGCCGTTGCATTTTAGGCCAAGAAAGCTGCTGTACATTCATCAGCCTCCTGGGGGGAAAAGAAACCCCAAACCAAACCACCCATTGCCAGCCCAGGCAAAAATCAGCATCATACAGAGAAAATTAAGAGCAGATCTATTTCTGACTGCTGTTATAACTGGCCTCAAGACAGACTTACATGTTCCAAAGAACATCTAACTGTGTCAGATGGTCTATTAGATGCTGTTGCCTCTCCTTCCCCAAACTTAACCCATTTCAACTCCTAGACTATCAAGTTACAACACACCTATTATGATTCTTATTACTAACAGATTTTTCATTTTCTAAAACAGTCGTCAATAACACACATCATTGCTCAGGCAAAAATGTGGCTTGTATTTATGTCCTTATTTCCAGAGCAGATGCAACTACCAAGTAAAGTATCCTTGCCTGGGATCATGATTGTTTTTTTTAATGTCATGAAGGAAAGTCCTAAAAAACATTATTGGCAGAGTCTGAGAAAGGGAAAAGGACACAATGTGGTGGGATACCTTTTCTTGATCTGGAATTTAAGTTATTACTCCAAAAGGCATTATCCAATTGCTGTGAGCTTCTCCCCAGTCTGAAAGTTGTGCCACTCCTTACCTCTTTCTGTGCTCATACAAAACATCTAAGAGGCCTCCAATGGCACAAAGTAGGATGCTCCAGGTAGAAAAGCTGAAAACTTCACATTCCTTTTAGGCAATTCTCCAGCTCACTGTTACAATTGCAGCCAAAGAACTATGGCAAAAGACATTTACCCAACAGGTCCTCTGTGTTTATAGCATTACATCCATCTTTTTCATAACTATTTTACTCCTCAGTAGGCTCATCTGCTGCACTAGGCAGGAAACAGAGAAAGGAGAGAGAGCAGGTGTGAGGGCCAGTCCACAGAGAAGCTGTGCTCTGCCTCCACTCCTGCACCACCCAGCACATTGTGGAGCTGGAGCAACAGCCAAAAAACCATCTCAGAGGTGCTTCAGTAGCTATGCAAGCTCTGAGAGGTTTTCTACATAGGCTCCCCATCTGTCCTCAGTTCCTTCTGTGTTTGGGAGGAGAAAATTAGATCGGGGGAGTTGCTGGAGGGAGAGCTGAACACAAAGGTTTGTCACCTCCCTGCAGGAATGCTGGAAAACCAGCTAGAAAGCTAGATATGATCAGTGCTCAGAGATATAATGGAAACTTGACTTATTAGCTCTTATGTTTTCATGGCAATGCATTAAACAGGAGGTTTTCAAAGATTATTAGCTGCATTTCTGGGATATCAACATATCCTTATGTGGAAATGACCACAAGTGAAAAGCAGTCTTTGTCCTATAGGACAAGACATCTAAACAGAAAATAGGAACAGGAGCTGGTGAGAGAAGCAGAGGCTTTTGTAGATGAGATCATCCTATAGATCAAAGAAAGATCAGTATCTCTATTCCTAAGTCTTGCTAAACCAATATTCCCCCAGCCAGCATTGTCTCTCTGGATAACAGCTCTTTTAGTGTCTTCAGCTCCACTCTGACTTTATAAAAAGAAGCTTATCATGGCAATTGACAGCACAGGAAAACACATACAGACAGACACAGGGATGTGATAGGATATGACAGATCAAAAATCCATGTTATAGTTTAAAAATGGTCCTGGCCTGACTACACGGCTTGTTGGGAACTGCTGGAGGCAGAACATTGCAAGAAATTGTCAGATTGTAATACACAGGATTTCCATACAGAAATAAGGGCAAATGCAGCTCTGAGACACTGCAAGCCCTGCCTGGGTCTTCCACAGCTGCTCTTGAGCAGCAATGAAGAAGGAAGATGCCATTTTCTTTACGTTTAAGAGTCATGACTAACAGCAGCACCAACAGCACCCCACCAACAAAGCAGAAAAAAAAAGCTTTCTATTTCTCACAGATCTTTCTACTCAGTGGAAAAAAAAAGTCAATAAGCTGAGTTAGCCAGTGTGAGCTCTGCCTCTGACTCTACCTCAGTCTACAATTCACTCATTTCAGAGGCTGCTTTGGAGGCATCCCCCAAGTCACCAGCCCAGGAGTGCATCATTCTCTGTCCCGCCCTGGAGCTCACCATGCTTTGGGACAGCTGTGACACAGGAGCTACATTTCAGCTCCTGCTAATTCTGAGCCTGCAAAAGAGCAAGTCAGGACAAAATGATCACCTTTAGTCTGATGCAGGAGGAGGTGGACTGGGGTGAGGATATCTTCTTATATAGTACAGTTTCAATGAAAGCTCAGGAATAAGAGACTCTCCATTGAGCTTGCTGCTCTGCCACCAAGGAGGGGCACACAAGGGTGCTGGGAGGGAGCTGTGACCACAGCTTGTTTTGACATGATGTGGAATTGGGCAGATACACAGGGCAGCCAGGAGTTCCCCAAGAACCACGTTAAAGCAACAGCAGAGCTGTATGCACATGAGCTCACCATTGGAAATGAACGCTGCGACAAGTTTCCTCTCTTCTTGTTGTTTTTTTTTTTCAGGTTGATTATTTTCCTTCACGTACTTTCAAATATTTACCTTGTTATACTAAAAATGTTATTTCTCAAAGAAATATCTGACATAGTTCATTTACCATGTAAATTTTGGCATTGAAATAATATTCAACACAAAGTTTCTGAATGTTTTCTCACCAGGAAAAGGAATCACTATTTCATTTCTAAATACTTCTCTGCTTCTGTTAAACCCATGAAGACTTTTCTCAGCACCTATACTCCTAAGAAAAGAAATACTGGAAAGGAAATCAGTAAAATTAATTGCTGTGTCAAAATCATGCTTCCTTTATTGGAAGGATATATCCATGTGTGCAAGTTTAGCGTGTAAGGCAGAGATGAGGAAGAATTACATCCTGTTTGGGTTTTTTTTGTGGGCTGTTTTTTGTTTTGGATTGTTTTGGGGTTTTTTTGTGGGTTTTTTTGGTGGTTTTTTTTGTTTTGTTTTTGGTGTTTTTGGTGGTTTTTTTTTTTGGTTTTTTTATGAAAAGTGATCCAAGATTGCACTGAAGCATTGAGTCCAGATTCATATGGAAACCATAAAGAGCAGCTGAGAAATCCTGGAAGACTGGCACTATCAAATAATTATCAGCAAATTTTATAGTCTGTAATCTGCTCTAGATTGTATAGGTATCAGATATTAATTCACCATTGAGGAGCCTGACTTGTACCCCGCCAATGCGAGAGTCAATGGCTGGTCAGGTACTGCACTAATGCACTGGGTTTGTTTTTCAGAACTGTACTATGACTCCCTTTTTCACAGTCCCCTATTTACACTGCACAAGAAATGATTTCATACCTCCTTATCCATTGCTGCAGCAGTACTCGAAGACTTTGCTAGATGAAACTCTTTACTGTGAGGGTGATGAGGCACTAGAACAGGCTGCCCAGAGAAGTAAGTTGTGGATGCCCCATTCCCAGAAGTGTTCAAGGCTAGGTTGGATGAGGCTTTGAGCAATGAGATCTAGTGGAAGGTGCCCATAGTAGGGAAGTTGGAACTAGATGAGGTCCCCTCTAACTGATGATGCTCTGTTGTACTTGCAATATAATTGAAATGGTTGCAGTTACGGCTTTGTAGCCGTGGTGTCACATCACAATGCAATGGGTAACAAAACAATACTAGCATTTAGGAAGCAGTATTTTACCTTTACCTTCAGAGTGAAATTTCCCTCAAGTAAGCTGTCTTAGGACATTCAGTTGCTGATCAAGATCAGAAAACATTTTAATTTCAGTTCTTAAGTGGCAAAGCTATCTACAAGCAGCTGCTCTTGTAACAAAGGAAGCAGGAAGGAGATGAAGATGGGGAGGAGGACTGCAGCAGAAAGGAAGTCACCACCTCCCGCCAGCACCAGGAATATCCAGCTGTTGATGTTTTCAACAGAGCCAGATCCTGCCACCTGCAGCAAAGATGGATGTGACAGTGGACTTCCTAACAAAGCTGGCAGAGACCACAAGGGCAGTTACCTGCTCACTGTGAGCAGAAAAGTCTTGCTTGCGACTTCTTCAGTGGTCCACAACCAGAGGATGCAGTTTTCCTAATGCATTTTCCCAAGGGACAAAGATTCGGTCACGTGAAAAACAGACTTTATCACATCCTATTAGCATTAAACAAAATTTTTAACCCAAATCTAACCAGTGCTGATATGACCAACCTTCCATGATGCTTATCACAGAACTACTAATAAAGTAATAAAAATAAATTTGGGGATGAACGTATCAAAATATATCATGGAAATTAGACTCCCATAGGAATAAATAGGATTTTATGAGCACAATTTCTAGTAACTACAAAATCACTTCAGATACATCACCTTTTTCATTCTGACAGAGTGTTGGAAATACCAAATGTCAATCAATTCTTACACATTCACAGAGGCTGCTGAACACACAGTGAACACTACTGGTTTCCCAGCTGGGTGTGACCAATCCTCCCCCTCCTCCTGACTAGAATCAGGACACTGACCAACCACTCACTCCACCATACAGTCAAACCCTCAGGAACAGTGTTGAGAACCACAAGAACTTCTTGCAGTTCTTTTTACCAGAACTTCTTCCCAGCATCTTCTCAGGTATGGCCAGCTAGGGTGTTTGAGGCCCAAGTGTCGTGTACTTACAAAGTCCTAGCTGTATTGTTAAATGCTTTAAAAGAATAAATATTTCAGAGACTTTAAATAATACTTTTCCTTGTTTCAATACAGACTCAAAAAAGCTAAATCTAGAGGGTTTTTAATTTTCTGTCATCATTTGTGAAGATGTAAAGGCCAAATACAATCCACCCCATTGAAAGAACAACCAAGCCAGTTCATGATTTTATCAGGGAGGAGAAAGCATCTCATAATCTGCTAATAACTACAAAAGTGCCCTTTGGCCAGATCTTGTGTCCGTTTTGTTTCATTACAAAGACATGTTTGTGCAGGGCTGTACAATCTCTGACCACGGGGTGGAGCAGCTCAATAGCCTGAGCTGCTGATGTTAATCCCCACGTTCAGAAAAAAAGAAAAATCATCTCACAATGCACAGTCAACTTAGTTTGCACAGATCAGTTACCTATGTCTGCACTCTTGGAGGATCCTGATTAATATTCTTTTATTTAAGGAACATAACACAGTTTTCCAAAAGCATTGCTCAAAAGGATTTGAGTTTACTGATTAAAGTGATATTTAAGTAATGACTATGGCACTGCCACTGTGTGTAAACACAGTCTTTTCTTGACACAGAGATGGGCTTTCTATCAATGGAAATCTTTTCCTACACCTAAAAAAACAGTTAAGAAGACCCCAAACCCAACAAGGCAGAAAGCATCAGCTGAGTCCAAAAGAACTAGAAGAAAACCCAGATTTACACCTGAAATGCTTCGCTGACATGAAGTGCACATCAGCAAGGCTTGGGAACTCTTCCTGGATCCTCAGATCCAAAGTGTATTTCACTTCAACATCATCAGATGAGATTCTGTGTTACACAGATTATCTCCACTTCTTAGAGGATCACTTGATGTCAAGGAGGAAGTGATACAATCGTTCAGTGTGCCTGAACTGACAATAGCACAAGAGAATCTCCTTGGAGAAAATTCCAGAATCTCATCATAATTCATTACTTGAGCACACAAGTGGACCTGCCCTTTCCTGTTTCAGCAACAATTGTCAAACCTCTGATTTCTTAAGATCTTTATACAATGTTCACAATTAATAGGAAACAAAACTTTATACCAGCCACTGTATGAAGCACATTCCTAGGCACTAAGCTGAGAAGCCATGACTGAAATTTTTTCATCCTTGTTTATAAGTGTTAGTGTCACTTCTCTGATATTTTGATCAATTGATACCAATTTACTAGTTAACAGATCAATCTCCTTTTCCCAGAACCTATGCAGGTTTTCCTTCCAATTGCATTGCTGGCAAAACCTTTCAAGGTTGCTCTCCTTATATGCTTCATTAGGTTCTATAAATCAGGAAAGGTTAGGACAGTACCTAGGAAAAGAAATTCTTACAATTCTCAGCACTTGGGCACTTTCCCTCCCAGACACACGAATAGGAGCCAGGAAGGTCTAGTTTCTCTCTACAATGGTTCCAATTTTTAACAAATCACCTTCATTTTTAAATCTTGTTAAAAAAACAAACCAAAACCGCAAACATTGTACTCATGTCCCTAATTTGTTTTGTCTAATTAGACTATCTGCAGTTCTCATTGTGACTTAGATGTTGAATTGCTTAAATCTCCTCTAAAATTAGCCTGTCAGTTGGTACTGAATGAAGCCCACATATTTTAAGCAAGGGCTAAACAGTTCAAGATTATCTACTGTAGCCAGGTTAAAAAAGATCAGTTTGAATTCACTCTTTTCTGGGGAAAAAGATCTAGCGCAGGCAGTGTCACATGTGGTATGTATTCACTTTGTTGCTCATCTTATGTTCTTGAAACAGTTCTCAAAGTTCTTTACACATTTTTTTTTAGCCTAGAAGCATCCATGATAGGTACCATTCCTAAAGCATCCCACATTTATGTTCGCTGTAGCGACAAAAGCCCTACTGTAAATACCCCAATTCCGTGACCAAGCTTCCGTCACCCAGTTCAGTTAAGGAACACATTCAAAGAACACTTTTCTGCTACAAACTGACTCTTTAGTTAAGGGGCTCTGTCAGTAAACTTTACTATCACATCTAGCCAAAAGTTTTAAGCATAGTTTAGGGCCACATATACAAATATAGAGAAGAACTTGAATTGTAGGTGATCTGTTTATTTCCTGTTCTTAGAAGGCTCTGCACACAAGAAAAGAAATAAGCAAACTGAGTATTTCCTATCCTACAGAGAATATGCAGGCATTATCTGTTGTGAGTCATTTTTTAGAGGAACACTTATTTTCTATGTACCTGTGCTAACCAAGCACTCTAAAATTTAACACCCTTTCCCAAGACAGCAAAACATTTATTTAGAGGAATTTCTCTCTTTAAGATTGACACATTAGAAAAGATGTGCTTGTGCCAACATAAGTATACCCTTCCTTTTGAAGCAGCCATGAGTCAATAAGCACAGTTTGCATGGAGAACAGTAACCACAGATGCATAGAACTTTAAATAGTAATTTATTCATTAGGATTTCAAGTATGGAAGAATTTACTTCAAAATGTTCACTTCATACCTATAGTACCAAATAGATTCATAGAAAATTAAATCTGTGCAGTAGGATACCAGAGCTCACAGCTGTGGAAGTAATTCTGTCAAATGAGCAAATTAATATTTACATGCTCTTTCAGAAATGTATGGACACCTGAAGAGGAGGAATAATTGGCTTTTTTGTCCCTACCCTTCCTGCCTGTAGCAGTGTACTGCTTGTTTCTTTTAATCTGATATTTTCCCTATAGATTTCTCTAAAAACTGCCCTTGTTCATCATCTCTTACATAACCATATCTGTCATGCTGACTACAGCTCTGTCTCTATTCCCATTCATCTGTAGCCACTCATCAGAGTGCAAGCACTTCAAAGATTAAAAGAGAATTGCTTCACTTTTCATTTCTTAACCACCAATATTCAGGGATGAGTTTTCATCCATTGGCAGGCTCTGAGCAAGAAGGCAAGAGCATGAATAACTAATGACAAATATGTCCATGAAGATGTCTCCTGGCTGTTTTGAAATGTCTTTGTTCACACAAGAGAGTTGATGAGCAAACAAATGAACAGAAAGGGAATTCATAAAACACAAGGACAACTCGTAAGCACTAAAATATAACAAAACTGTTCTTCTTTCAAGGTACAATGTTGACTTTCTTTAAACACTTCTCAGGACATTCAAAGACTCAAGCAAACAGTGGTAGCAATGTGATAACTTAATACTTCCCTCCTCCTTTTCCCTCTACATTGTTACCTTCCCATACTTGAATCATCCAAGTGGAATGGTGGAGTGGCAGCACACACTTCAGCCCTGTCGCTGTGCAATCTCACAGCTTAGGGCATTAACAGATGGGCTTTAGGAAGTCTAGAAACTTGACTGATTGTTCCTCCTGTCTCTAGGAAGCTGCTACCCCTTGCACAGATTCAGTGGAGCAGAACCAGTGGGTATCCCTCAGTCATCTCCCTGCTAAACCAGGCAAGTGGGTTCAGCCCAGCTCCACGAAGGTTGACCACTTACAGTCACAACAGGCCATTTCTGGCACCATAACTTTATCACAGAATCATTGAATATCCTGAGTTGGAAGGCACCCAAAAGGATCACTGAGTCCAGCTCCTGGTCCTGCACAGGACAACCCCCAAAATTGCACCATATGTCTGTGAGCATTAATTTTGTGTAGCTATGAACTCTGCTGGGATGGCACTTTTGCCTGAAGTAACCAGAGTGATTGCTAGGTAACAGAGGTACATTTTCAGCTAACAGCCTCCATGTCTCCCATCACTGACTGCTTCCAACAGGGGCTGCTCTTCCTCTCCGTATCTGTGGAACAGCTGAACTCCTCTTCCCCACAACCCACACCACAAACAGACTCGTCATCTGTACCACTGCACCATGGGAACATGAGTAGCTCCCTACTGATCTTCCATACAGCCAATTGTCAGCACAGGATATCTTGGAAGGTCATGACTGAGAGAATATGATAAAATGAAGAAAAGAATTTTAAAATAACTAAAACTGATAAAGAGAAGAGTCTTAACATTTTCCTCCTTTGTTCTTTACTGTTGCGTCCCAATCTCGCCAATAAGCTGTAACTGAAATGGAATAAGCCAGGAGACACACATAGTCCAAGGTTAACGGCCTTTTTTTGATACCAAGAAAATGATTAGAAGTTCTTTTCTCCAACCAGCTTTCTAAAGAGTCTCAAGGTGCCACCTCAAAGCTGCAAACCGCAGTTAGTGCTCCTGTGGCTATGTGGGACTGCCCTGGGTACAATGGCAAAGGGAACCTCCAACAGGAACAGGAAGCTCTCAACCACTCTGTCAAGTAAAAATAAGGTACACCTGACTTTTCAACTGCTTCATAATCCCATGTCCATTTTAACCCAGAATCTGCAACGTCACCCTGTCTCTAGACATATCCCCTTTTAGTGCAGTCTTTGGACTATGCACCAAAATAGCCATAAAACAGTGTCAAAGTGCATGGAGAAAGCACATTACGACACTTCCCATCCCTCTCCTTTCCCTTGCTGTGCTCATATACATACACAGTAATTGAAAGGGACTCAGAAAACTTGGTGAATTTTCTCCCTCATCCAATTTATCTCAAATTCTACATGCTTTTGGAGTGCAACTTTTTAGAAGAAACCTAAGAACGTGTGAAATTTGGTTCAGTGTGATATATCATTGTGGGCTAGGGGAAATAAAACTCTGACTTTGAGCCTAGAATTTATGTGAATGAGCAGAAACAAAGAAACAACTCCTTTGGGACCTGTTTGTTAAGGACAATTTTACTGGTATAAGATAGGTGTGACTTTAAAACAGTACAATTACAGATGCTTAGTCCCTCAAAATCGATACATTCATTCAGACACATTTATTTTGCCTTTCCTCAGATTTGCTGATGTTGTTTTGGTAGGGGTGTCTTTTGAAACAAACTAAACCCCACTCTTTTGTGGGTTATATCTTTAATGAGTTGCTATGGGTCAGCTGTAGCACAGTAACTGAAAATGCAACTATCCACAGGCAGACAAAATTCAAACTAAAGGCTGAACTCTGTCTTGAAGCTCAAAGCAAACACGTTGTGGTCTGTCTTTGTTATTTGCTGAGACAAAGTGTGGCAAGCTACCTCAGCTCAGAGAACACACAGCAACACAGTCAGCTGTGCTAGCTCAACCATAAGTTAAGCACAACAGCATCTGCAAACATATTGCACTTTCATACATTTCTGCATTTACACAACTCACATTCTTGCGTTCATAGTTAAAGACATACTCTAAAGCTTTTACATTTGTGAAAGACACCACATTCATTTGTTGACAAACATTAGCGATATTTGTTGCACTGTTTTATTGTCATTTTGTGTTTTCTTAAAAGGGTATAATCCTGAGGGTTTACCCTTGGCAAGATAATGTTTAAAACCTAGACACAGCAGAGCACTCCACTCTCTCTTCTCTTGACTCCTTATCTTTTACATGTATCAGTGTCATTTACTGTAACAACAGGCATGATAACACAAAAAAACTTCAATTTTCTTTGTAATGCAAATTTGTATTAATAGAAAATGTCATTCAGTAGACCAAACACATGCAAATTAGAAATGAATCACAGGAGTTTGGAAAAAAAAAAAAAAGAAAGCTACCTGATGTAGGAATGCCATGTTCTTTAAAAGCTCAAATTAAAATATTCTTAATTTTTGCAGACAAAGATTGTAATGACACTCAGCATGGAAAATGTGTGGATTTTCAATAGCCTAAGAATTCTTACTCTGTCAGTGACAACTAGAGTACTTAACTCCAGGGACTGTGTAACAAACTACATGTTTTCTTAACAATCTATTTTACAACGATACAATATAACATGTGCAGTGGTTGTTTTACAACAGCCAATCTACCATTTGATCTCTGTGTTCACTTTCGCTTCTAAATTAAAGAGCTCGATGCTCATTCTGCACCTGACAATGTGCAGGGCCTCCATACCTGCACCTCCTGAAATCTGGGGGCTCAAGTGAACTCAGGTGACAACCTCAGGCCTAAAGTGAGAGACACAGTTTAGTCTACTGTGACCTATGATCTGTGACCTTTTGCATCCTGAAAAACTCGAGCAGGAAATATAAATATAAGAGACAGCACTGTAACTAAATCCAATACTGCATAGATTTTATCTACAGAGAGCTATCTTGCAACACATGCTAAACTTGTTTTTAGATGGGGTTTAATATGCCACAATAATATAACAGGTGTCAAATTCTAGAAAAACCCATTAAACCGTTTTTATTCTTTTAAGAAATTGTATCAGCCCAAGAATCAGTAGATGAATGAAAGCAAGCCATTTGTTCACACATGAACTAAAAGCCACAGCCTAAACACTACGAATAGACTTCATATCCTCATTTAAACCTGTTCACTAGAAAGCACTTATGGTGCGCGAGCCTCTTAGGAGAGAGTATCCCGATTATCCTGTTAACTCTGTACTGACGTTAGTCATGCTAATTTCTGCTTTCCTTCGCATTGTTGCATTTACCTAATGGTGCTAGACACAGTTCGTAGCCTTTTTCCCCTCTCACTGTAAAATTTAAGCATAAGCAAGATTAATTTAATAACCTTACTTAGGAGCACCCGCATGTTCAACAGTTTAAACTACAGTTCTCCCACGCCGATTCCCACCACGCTGTGAAACACAGACGCACCGGGCTGCACTCGCAGCCTCCCGAAACCTCCTTTCCCGGACTGTGCCCTCGGCAGGGACACACCAGGTCCCCGCGGGCAGCGGCGCCCCGGGGGTCTCTCCCGAGCCAGCCCGCAACTCCGCCGCGCAGTCCCCGGCGGCCGCGGGCTTCCCGAGCCACCCTAACTTTTACCCTCCCGCCGCAGCCGAGCCCCGCCGGGCCGGCCCCGGGGCTGCCCCGCCGGGGCGCGATTCCCCGCAGCCCCCGGGCCCGGCCCTGCGGGGCGGCGCCCACGCCCAGGCGCTGCCGCGCCGCAGACAATGGGGGCGGCAGCCCCGCGCCCGCCGAGCCGCGGCGGCGGCGGCGCTTCACTCACCGAACAAGGTCAGAGCCATCGCGGCGGCGGCGGCGGCGGGGCGGGCCCGGGGGCGGCGGGGGCTGGCCGGGCGGCGCGGCGCTGGCATTGGCGCGGCGGCAGCTCTCGCATCAGCGGCGGGGCGCGCCTGCAACACAAGTTGGGCGCGGGGCTGTCAGGGCGCCCCGCGGCACCGGCGGCCGCCGCCACTTGCTGCCGCGGGGCGGGGCGGGCGCAGCCCGGGCAGGGTAGGGCAGGGCAGGGCAGGGCAGGGCAGGGCAGGGCAGGGCAGGGCAGGGGGTGTCGGGGGAGGGCGGCCGGGGACGCGCGGCACCGGGGACAGCCCGCGCCCGCCCCCCGCCCGCTGCTCACGCTGCGTCCCGCCGCCTCGGGGAGCCATCTTGCGCCGCACGGCCCGGCCCCGCCCGCCGGGACGGTTCCCATGGCAACGCGGCCGCCGCCGCCGGGGCACAAAGGGATGCGCGTCCCCTCCCGCCGGGCTCCCGCTCCCGTCCCCGCACACGGACGGCGCACCCGCTCGTCCCTCGGGCACCGCCGAGCCGTCCCGCACGCCTCTGCTCCTCTCAGGAGGTTCCCCGTGGAAAGCACCGCTGCCCCACGGCCGGTGCCTCCTGCGCTTTGGCGCGGCTTTGCCTGCCTGGTCCGACTGGAGAGCCAACGCTCCTGTGAAAAACATGACTCTTTTGAAAGCGAGGTGAGAATTGTCCCTCAAATGCCAGCAAGCACGAAGAGAGCAAACCCACAGTTTTCCCTTTAAAATCTTTGGTGCGAGAAATTTCAGTCAGCCCAGCTGCCGTCATTTTTCGCTGTCCAGGACTGTAAATTTCAGAGCTAAAAACATTTAATTGAAAAGACAGCATCGCGCCTGGTCTATCTCACTAGTACAATTTGCATTTTTAACCTGAAAACGGATACTCACAACAGAGGGTAGCGAGTACTCAGCAGATCCTCCCAGCACAAGCAGGATACCCAGACCCACCTCTCTTGGCTGCACAGAAGTTCCTCACTCGCAGGTACTTCTCCTCTCAGAAGCAAGCTGTGCATGCTGAGAATTCAAATCCAGCCTGAGCACAATCCACACAAGTTTAATCTACTACAGCTGCACAAATTCACAACCTTCAGCCGGAGGCTTTCAAGACCTCAGCCAGGGCAAGCAGGCTTTGCAGGTGTTTTTATGAACATCATAGAACCTGTCCCACCTTCGCTTGGGGCACCGTGGTGGCTTCTGTGGCGGGTGCGCAGTGAGAAGCCTGCCTTCAAGACAAGGTTTCTGGCAGAGCACAGCCTGAAGGAAGAAGAGTGTGTATACAGGCTGCATCCACAGCTGCTGCAATTAATGGTTCCAGTTCTGTGAACGGAGCTCAGGGTCAGCAAGTACATAAGACACATTTTCTTTCAGCAAGAAAACTAAAACAAAGGTCTGTCTGAAAAATAGGTGGTTTATGCAGCTAGCTGCACAGGTTTTCATGTTCAGAGTTCTACCTAATCTGTTTTGTAGAGAACAAAAGGAAAAGATAGCGTGGGAGATTTCAACATCTTTAAATCCAGTTTAAGACAACAAGAAAAATATGCAGCTTCGTTATGTCTGTCAAATATTTTAAAACATAGATTTTTATGTTGATACACTTTGTTTAGTATGCAAAGTTAAAAAAAAAAAAAATTATCCCAGACTGATCATTTCCTTCATTTTATTCATTGCCAAAGGAATTCTAGCACGATGGACCTGATTTCACAAACCATTCTCATTTTGCATGTATAAAGTGCAAAAGTTTATTGAGCAGCTGGACTACTAAGAAATAATATTTTAATTGCAGAGCTAAAAGGTTAAAAATAGATGAAAACTGGTTTGGAAAAAAGCAACACAATAAATCTTCACCATCCTGCCTACATGATTTGACCTTTGTGTGCATGAAGTGTTTTGCTTGGCTTTCTGGAAATAAGTTGGATCTTCCTACAGATTTTTTTCCCTCTTACATTTCCTGGAATTAAATCCTAAGCTTTCACTCCAACTTCCTTCAATTAAATGGCCAGTTTTTACTATTCCACTACTCCCAAATCTTTATTGCTAACTACTGAACTGTATGTTTACTTTAAAAATGCTTTCCTGTACAGAGAGTGTAACACAGGTTTTCATAATAGGCATTATCAATACTAGAGTTGTTAAGATCAGTCTGAGTGATTTGATTAGTCATTTCAATTCTCTAATAATGTCTTTGCTATTAGTGCAGTAATGGCTAAAACCTAGGGAAGTGTGTTGGTCATTTCACAGTTAGTTACTGGAGCTGTATTTTACTGTGCCTGGAAGAGTTCTGCAGAACTGAGCGCTGAATTCAGAGCTGATCTGAATTTTCAAAACAAATTGAGCTCAATCATTATCTCTGACTAGATTCTTTTCTTGGTTTAGGACGATATTTTGACCCAGGCTCCAGCACCCTGCAGAGAATAGCAGCAGATTTTGGAAGGACTTCACCATCAAGCTCATACCCAGTGCTCTCAACCAGCCCTCCCAGGTGTTGGCACAAGAAAGGTGACAGGAGTAGCAAGGAGCGTGTCTGTACACAGTATGTACCCTCTTACCCAATGGCAGCTCCGGCTTTTACAAGGGCTGACAGTCTTAACATGGCAGGAAGAAATCAAAGATGCAAAGCAGAAAAAAAAATTAGCCCAAAGTTCACCAGGCGAAGGTCCCTTCCACCACACCCTACTTCTGAATGGACCTGAAATCCTCATGGAGATTTCTGTTTAACAACAACATTATCTTAAAATTACATAATGCCTTATCGAGCCAGCACATCTTAGTGCACCAGCAATAACAATGATTTAACTGTAATTGTGGGAATTTCATTAGAGCTGGAGCTGGCCGAGCACTGACGCCTGTCGCCTTGCACAGGGGCAAAGAGAGGAAATGCAGATGTTTGGAAGCAGCTGAACCACAGCTCCCACCTGGCCCTGTTTGGCCAGAGGGGCTGTTCCTTCACAGAGACCCCAGAGCATAGGTTTGCTCTTTTGCAGGGGAGAGCACAAAAGAGAACCCCATTGTGCATGACCTTGATGTAAATGGCAGCAAGCATGACCTTAGTGTCTTGTTTCCCTGGATCTTTAGCCCTTGAAAAGCCCTCCTTTGCAAAACTGCCTTGTTAGCATCATTTAGCCTAGAAAAAGTGCTCTCATACTTGCCACCTCCTAGGAGTATTTGGGGGTGTATTTACAAAGTGTACCCCAAGGATAAAAGAGAAAGAATGCATAATATGCTATTTTCTTGCCTGCTCACTGTCCTTCAGTAGGTATCTTGCCTTGTCTCCCAAACCTCAAGGCTCTTTAAAAACTGCAGACAGTTACTACTGCTTCATTATTCAGGTAAAATTTCATCGCTGGGATTTGGGATTGGTTTTTAGTGTTTAGGTTTATTTCAGCCCCTCTCCTTTTGCTGCCTTGCTCTGGGTGCTGAGCACCATGGGACCAATATCCCATTTCCTAGTGGCCTTTCTTTGTCTGAGAGTCTGGTACAAAATTGCTTCTAATTACCTGACGTTTATTCTTCAAACCTTAACTAATTCACCAATCATATAGTGATAAATGAGATTTTTAAAATTCATCACTGACATTTTTAAAGATTTATATACAACTGGAAAAAAGGCTCCCAGCTAGTAAATATAATGTGTGAAGGAAAAAAAAAAACCACTATAAATTAAAGCTGTCCTGTATTAATGGGAAGCAGTAAAAGTGAAGACATGGTGAGATGTTACCTGATGAATAGGGGTAGCATCTTATCACAGTTAGTGTCTTCGTGCTACAGATCCCCTTGACAGCAGGAAAACAGCACTGGTAGAAGCCATGTCATGCGCAGAATTTAATTTAGCTTCTAGGGAGTTTGTGAGGCAGGTAGGGAGGAGGCCAGGGCTGTCTTACCAAGCAGACTCAGAGTTCACAGTATTTGCAATGAACATTTACTTCTTGGAAAACAGCAAGGCAGATTTCTACCACTTATTCAGTAAGATAAATTCAATTATTTTAGCTAATTTAAAAGTCATCGATTAAAAGTTTGAAGACTGACTACCAAGCTTGCTAGTTATAATTAATGTTTATGTAGATGAGGAGCCCCTGGTGGTCTAGTGGTAAAGGCGCGGCGCTATCACCGCGGAGACCCGGGTTTGATTCCCGGTCAGGGCCACTCCCGGGCAGGTGGGGCTCGTTAGCCCTTAAAGGCAACCCACCTACGTCCTAAGGACCTCGCTGCCACCGTCCAAGCTCGCTTGGCCCCGGCAGATGAACCTTAGGATTAAAGGGTGGGCTCAGTTCCGCGCACACTGTGTCTCACCTAAAAAATCCAATGCGCAGGCTGGAAGGTGGAAAGACCTTCCCTGGATCTTCGCTCGCGAAGACTGGCCATTATTATATTATTATGTAGATGACAGCTATTTAAATGTAGCATCAAGCCTTATCACCAAACCCAGGACTGTCATTGCACATTACCAGCATTTTGGATAATCTTTCTCCCTTTGATGAGAGAACTGGCATTTGAGCATATTGCTATTGTTTATTATTAATAGTAAAGTTATTTAAACACAATATTACCTAACACTGTTACAGGCATAGCAGGAGAGAGAATTCCTGCACCAAGTACAGCAGCTATGAGCAACTTTTGCAAACCAGACATAGTCAGTGTTTTACAGGGATCTATGCTACTCTGTAGATTTTGGTGGTAACTTTTTTTTTCTTTTATCTATGGGGTACAGACTAGCAAAATAATAGTTACCAACAACTACTTGCATGTTGAATTTTATGACCATTGTCAAAAAAAGTGAGATATGTGTAACATATCCACCATGGCTCCTGTTTGAAATCACAACTACCACATTAGGAACTCACATTTGGCATCCTACCCAAATCCATAGGACTGGCACTATGTCCCATAAAAGCTTGGAGCAGTTTAGTACACAGTAGGTGGTGTACACCAATGAAATGAAAAATGGGCTTAACACACCTGCTTTTGGCTCTCTGGGTCATGAAAAAATTTGACAGAAATAGCTGGCAAGGACAACTTTTAGAGCTGGATTTTTTTCTGGTTACAGTCAAAGTGAATGCCAAAAGATCTAAGGGGAAGCAGCCCATGAGCACAGTCACAGTTTTAAAACTAAACTAAACTAAAGCTGTTTTCTTTGAAACCTAAAGAATGTGCTGTGTTTAGACTAATGTTATGAGACATTATGACATTTTTGAATGGAACTGCATTGAAGAAAAAAAGCTCCCCCTTGCCTATGTTTCCTGAACACTCCTTTCTAAAAGAATTTTTAATGAATTTTACATCATGACTCCCACTTAATTGGATTTCCAAGATATGCATAAATATGGTGAGAATTGCATCATGAACAGGTACTATGGATAGGATATAGGTGATGCTACCTATGTACCTTGGCAAAATCATACAAGCTTAAACTTTGATGCTGACACGAGGGACATTTCTCTCGCAGCAGGTTCTCAGTGATATTTAGAGGTAGCAATATCAAAATAGGCAAGTGACTAAACTATTTATAACTGCAAAAGGGCTTTTTTTTTTTTATTATGTGCAGCTGGTCTGAATGTACTTTAACACCAGACTTTTTATGAGCTTTCTTACTGCTCATGTGCACAGTCACTAGCATATCCCATCAGTATAGACTTCTAGTGTGAGATCAGCTAGTAATAAAATTATTAAAATATTAGGAAATTTCAAAATTGCTTGCACTTTTGCTCAGATGTAAGAGCCACATACTCCAAGTTACATTTTTAAGGGTGCAAGAAACACAGAATGTTTTTGATTGCTTGTTCTATTAAGTGGAATGAACAGGTTAATTAAAGAAATTCCAGGAAGTTTCTGCTTTCTGTCTCCTAGGGACAAGCCTCAAGTGACAAAGGAGATAATACTGATGGCTATAAAACACCCAAGTGTGTTTATACTAGCTGTAAAATGCAGCTTATAGCTTCTATTTAACTTTCATAATATTTCCTTTTTATACCATGCTTAGAAATTCATATTAAGGCATTAGTTGAAGTAGTGCTTGTATATATTTGAAAAAAACCCCTGGTAACTGCAAGTTAAAAAACAGAAGGAAAGCCATTGGCAAAACAGTCTTGGGAATAAACCATTATGACTATAATTTCATCCATAAATACTAAAAACTAAGAACACGCTAGCCATCAAAAAATATAAAAGTCTCCAAGATACTTCTAGTCTTGTCTTTCAAAACGTCTTTAACCCTGAGTGATGATGTCCTACGCGAAGCCATAAGCTACAACCACAGAGCTGGTGGTGGTTCCGCAATCAGCTGAGACTTCTAGAACCACTGGATTCACTTGTAGATCCACTGGATGGATTTGAAGGACTGTTAAAGAAATTGAACTTTCTCATAAGCAACCCAAACCAGCAATTCTGAGGTGCTGTATAGAACTGACATGCAATTACTCGATTTTTTAATACCAGTCCTTCAAAGTAATGTCTATATTCTTAGAGAAGCCTATGTATGTGTTACTGAAGCTAGTCTAAAATAATGCTTTTAGTGAGGATATTAGTTATCCCATGCAACTTGCTTCTCAGAAGGAGTTGCATCTTCTAGACTACTTAGGGTTCTTTGAGATAATGTTCATGTTTTAGAGCACATGAAATGTTTAAGGGTATTTTAAGGCTCAATAAAGCACTTCACTTGAACAAAGATGTATGAGCCCTGGTAAGGCAAACTGCATCAGATTTGAAGTTCAATTTTATGTGATAGTTTAGAAAATGGACTATATGAATAAGAAATGAAGTTTGGAAAAGTTCTGAGGATTTCCTACTGTATAGACATATGCAATCTACTTATCAGGTGCCTTTGTAAAATGAACTTTAATGACCTGAAGACGCTTCTAAGTCCAAGCCTCAAAGTGTTGAGATAGCAGAAGCACTGGATAACTAATTAGCAGTTCAACAAGTCTCTGAGAGATGTGTTTAGTTCCACTAGGAAGGCTTTTGAAGGAGAATATAAAATCTTCAAAAACAAGTGGGCAAGCACACGCATTAGTGATATCTTTCTGTTCTAATGCACAGCTAATTGTGAGCAGGCAGGTAACAGCAGCAGGGTGCAAAAAGCAGCAGAGAATAATGTGGGAAATATCTTTCAAGACCAACACTAGTTCTTCAGGATCGCAGAGAGATGACATTAACCAAAGCAACTTCAAAGAGCTGAAGGAGATTAAAGTTTTTCCTCTTAATGATTCTAAAGTGCTATTGAAGGGATCGATAACTCTTCCTGTTAAACAAACTGTTCCAATCAAGTATTCTTGGAGAGGAGATAAGCCAGTCCTAGAAGTGAGATTTAATTAGGATTTGAAATTGTTCAGTATTCGTTATTTATCTGCCAGTATCACAATAGTATTAGTGAACTGTAAGTTTACAACAGTAAGACTCCTTATGAAAGGAGAAAATTATCTGATTCCTTCTGAGCCCTTTCAACTGTGCCTCAATTATTTATTATGTAGCCCACACAGAGAGAAAGGAGAAATTTCTCCTTTCTGTACCTGATGTCACTGTTTTTTTCTGGGGGAGGAAGAGAGAAGGAAGGGATAAAAAATCGTTACTTCCCCTTTCTTTAGTAATAAAATAATTGTATTCCATTGTTGTGCACGTTTTCCTTATTGTCAGCCAAGACACAGGGAAAGCCCCTCAACAAAGCAAAACTAAATTAGCAGATATCCAGGTCCCAAATTGGATGCCAGAGACTATTACTAAGACTTGGCGACTTTTCAGCTGTGCATGCAGCAGTTTAATTTAAAAAAAAAATCAGAGATCAGGTAAATGATCTTAGAATCTGACTTGCCTATCACAACACCAAGCTCAGATCTGGAATTTAACCTCATGTATTCAATTGTAAATTCATGCAATCCTCAATCAAACAGATATATAGGAAACTAATTCCTGGTTTAGTCCTTCCAACATCCAGTTCACAGCGGTTTTCTACACAGATTTGATCCCAATGCTTTCAGCCTACGCAAACACAATGACTTCAGATTTCAGAGTCAATCTGCACAAGTCACTAATAAGGGAAGCACTTTCCGAAGAGGACTGTTCATTTTTTTTTCTTAAACCCCAAAAGTCAAGAAAGTATGTTTTGAAAATACACAACCAAGCAAAGCTCTTAGGGAAACTCTATATAACACTGCAGGAGCAGGGGGATCCAGGCCCCATTTCGGTGTGGGTTGCAGCAACGTTTCAACTGCCAATTTGCTGCTTGTTGTCAGAAAACAGTTCCTTTGGTTCACCAAGGGAAAGCTGCTCTCCTTTGTGCTCCCAGATGGACATATTTTCCTGAAGAATGTGTCTTAAACTATTTTACGGGAACAAGGGCTTAAGAAATGTAATAAGTTTATCCTCAGAGTGTTCAAATCAAAAGCAATAATCCCAATTGTAATGTTATACAGCATTAAAATAATTTCCTCTTTATAGCATATAATTATTAGCCACATAAAGACATTCCTCTCCCTCCCAAAACCACTGAAAGTAACATTGTCTGTATTCTGTCCAGTTCTTTGAAGGAAGGAAAAATATTGTGTAGGTACTATATACTGTTTCACTTGCCTTGGTATTTAGCTAAATAGCTTCAAAAACATAGACACCAAGTTCAGGTGGATCATTAACAATCAGTTGTTTTCCCTATTCTTTCTCCTTTATTTCAAGATTTAATTGCATGGCCACTTACTCTTAAGATTTCTTTTCTTTCCTGTGTGCACAGCAAAACACCTTCTTTCTGACTCTGGAGAATCCTAACCTCTTTAAAGCATCCTGCTGCTCTGAAAACGTGAGAGTGAAGGGCAGATGTAGCGACAACAGCTGCAAGACTGCAGTTATTACTCAGAGAAAACCGCTATTCTAGCTTTAAGAAATCATCCCAGATCTAGGAATTTCGTCATGTATTTTTAGCAAGGACAAACAAGACAGATTTCTTGGTGCTTGTCAAACTGCATTTGCCATTGCTCCCTGAACTCTTCCTGTTCTGCCTACCTAAATGAGCTTCCATGACAATTTACTCGCACCAAAACCAGTGCTGCTCTAGTCCTGTTTCTGCTCCCTCCTATTTCTCTGCAGCTGCACTGGCTGTTGGCCAATGCCGGGGCCTAGGAAAATAACCAGCAGCATCCTAGAGGGACAGATGAGTGCATGAGTGCCAGTGCTGGCATCACAGCACGGGCAGGGACTCCAGAACAGCCCAAACTCTCAGAAGACCCTCTTGGTGAGCTGTGCTGTGAGTGCCCTTGTTAATCAGACTCTTTAGTCTGCTCCAGTTTACTTCAAGTACCATACAAAACAAGAATCAAAATGAAGGATTTCTTTATCCACCCACAAACTCTTTCACAGCCCATCAAACCAATGTCATGCCACCTTTATGAACTTTACAATGACGACAGTGGGACAGATTAGATTTCTGCACCAGCCTGTAGAACACACCCCAGAGACCCTTGGTCTGAGCACAGCCCTGGCGACTGCTGCTGCTGCAAACATCTTGCAATGGAACAGGGCAACATGGACCAGTAGATGGAGGAATTCAAATAGTGCATGGAAAAACATAACAACATAAACAACAACAACAAACCCCCTATCACAATGAAGTGCAAACTCATACAAAGATGAAACACTACAGAGATCTCTTCAGTCAGCTCCATGTATAAAGCCAGACTATCTCTGTCAGTGGGCCTATATCACATGCAGGCTTCTATCACCAGTTTACATTGATGAATATATTTACATACAATAATTTTTAAAATTATTTTTATTATTTATTCTTGCTGTACAAGTAAAAAGTTATTCAACTCTATAAGCCAGTTTATGGCAGTTACTTTTTCAGGAGTCTATTCTAGAAGTCAAATTTGCTAATTTTTTTAGTTTATATTCTACTCTAAGGAGTCAAGTAGGCAAACTGTGCCATTAAGAAACTTATACCATTCCCCGATAGTTCATTAGAAGAGCAAAAGGGATGGCTTCCCCTTAACTCCTTGCAGAATGATGAACCAGAGGGCAAAGCCTCCTACCAGGAGAGGGACAGAGTCAATGAAGCAGAGGTGATTGTCAGCTCCTTTCATACAGCACTGGCCAAATGATATTTTATTATGAAGTAACAGTAAGGTGCAGCCTACCACCTAGGTATGAAATTTTATTCAACCCTTAGCAGGGGAAAACTCCATGACCTACCTGGGCCCAGCTGCAGAGTCAGGCAGGGAGCTCCCAGGTAACACGGCAGTGCAGTGTTCCTGCCATGGCTGGCCCAGGCTGGGGGGACTGTACCTTCCCTCTCCTTCTTTATCTTCGTCTCTCAAGAGCTTAAGGCGCTGTATAATGTAGAATATTAGGAAAAAATATGAAAACTTGATGCCAATGTAAATGAAGTATTTTCTGAAAATACTCAGCAGTTACCACTAGATGGCATTTTGTTCCTGAGAAATTAGAAACTCCCAGAGTTTGAACTAGAATGTTACAGACAGCAGGAAATGGAATTACTTATCTAATTTGGTTAATAATTTATTAGCCATTGTCTTGTATAAGCAAGACATCACTAACATATTGTTTTCAAATTTATAAATTGCTTTTATTTAACTATAACTCTTCGAATGACTCTTCAGTCCTCTGCTCAGTAGGCAGGGGTTTGAGCTGTAGTCAGCACTTACCAAAAATCTCTTCCACACTTTTAAATGAAAGACAAATGTAGGCCAATTCACAGACTTTGAGCATGCCATGGAAATCTGCCAAAAATGCCTTGCTCCAGTAACTGTACACAGTATTTCCTGTGTTATTTTTGGATAAACCCTTCATACAGATTGCAGTACAAAAAATAATTCCCATTCAGGAACAGAGCTGTTCCAGTTTGCCTATTATGAAGTAATAATTTAATAATATTCACTTATTTATATTATATTTTTCACTGGTTCATTTTAATGTCAGTTTGTACAAGCTGTGATATACAAGGTGACATTTACATTCTTAATATTTGCAGGGTACAATGTATCATACCCAGAGGAGCAATGAAGCTCTACTGGGCACAACCTGGGGTGACATGTAGGTGGCATTGTTTAACACGACATTGTTTGACATCTGTAAGCCTCTCCACGTCAGTCTTAACTAAGCAAGAGTATTTCCCTTACTCTGCATCAAAACAGGAGACTGAGAAATGAGCTATTAACTTTTTGCTTAAAAGAGACTACAGTTAACTCTTACAGAAAGTCAAGTCTCGCATTGGCCTTTTTAGCCATCAGCGCGCTTGTAGCAAGCGTGGGTAGAGCCCTTCTCAAATCTTCGTTCGCGAAGCCTAGCCATGATGATAGAAAGCCAAAACTTTCAATAAAGGTCCCTAATTTAATTTTGCATGTATGCAAATATTAAGAGGATGTTTTTTCATTAGATTATCATAAGCACCGCTGCTCTGAGCATATAGCAGCCTGTTTAACAGTTCATCATAGCAAAATTTAGCAATCAGAATATTCATAAAAATATTCTTCATAAATACTTCATAATACTCTTCATAAAACAGGCACAAGTTTCTTTGAAGTTCTCAATGTAGGAAAACTACTTTGCTCTAAGTCAAGTATTTTAAGAGACAGTGTACTGCAATACTGGAATATTAACCTTTTGCTTGTTTTCAAATCACAACCAGGCTGACTATAAAGTCTGTTGGCATTTTAGAGGCAACCAGAATGACTGTATGTTATACCACTTTTAACAGTATTTTTCTTAACACAGCCTTATGAATAATAGGATGTTTATACTACTTACCCCAAGTGAGATCGAAGCATTCCTAACATCACCGTAAACATTTGGAAGGAATAGATCTTCACAGAATGCATCCTTGTGTCAGAGCAAAGGGCTGCTACAGTTGAGCAGTGAAAGATAACACCTTCTTGCTCAGAGGAAATAGTGGGCAATGGTTCAGATGTTTTCCCCCTGTTTCATTTTCCCAAATTATTCAGAAAGTCAATTTTTTTTGTTTGCTGCTAAGGCAGAGGTCTCATTCTCCCCTTGCTCATCTCCTTTTTCTCCTGATTAGAATCTCAGATGTAGCACATGGATATGATTTCTGATTTTATTTTTAAACATAAGCAAATTAGTAGGCTTTTTGAAATCATCCAGTTGATGAAATACATCAGCCTAGCCATTTCTCAAAGGCGGTATTTTTGCCTTCTGTAATGGCCTAGAACATTCAACTAAATGATTCAACTAAAGGGAGGGAAATACTATTTATGTACCATGGCTACAGTAGCTTGCAGCAAAACAAGAGCAGGAACGTTTTAGGCAGTACAAAAACCCTAGACTTTTATCTTTCAGGTAGCTGAACACAGCCATCAGACAGGCATTCAGTACATTCCATCCACGAGCACAGGACGGTGTTAAATGGAGGTGTAATAGCTCATGGTTGTACTCTGATGTACTGAGATAGCCACAGGTAAGAGTGAAACAAGGAAAATCTGGTTACCTGCAAGGAATCTGTGTGCCAGCTCTTCATTCCTGAAGCTCATCACAGGCTAGCACTGACAGACCTCCCTAAGCTAGGGAGTACTATCCTTTAAACTCATTAATTGTAAACTGGAGCATCACCAGGCCCTGCTGCCCATGGTGCAAATACTGCTCACTCCCTACCCTACTTTGTTTCTGCTATTGGTATTAAAAACAAAGAAAAATTCCTAGAATCATGACTCCTTTTCTTAGCTTCAAGCTGTTTTGCAACTTTTATATTTGTTACCATTTCTAGTTTGTCTAGGTAGCTTAAGCTATTGTTTCTTTGCAGGGACTACAAATAATAAATATCCTTCCATAATGATTTAAAAATACTTCTCTGATTAGCTATTTATTCCCAAATTAAATTGCTACGGGTAGTTTACTTAGAAACTTAAGAACCTTGTCTTCTGTCCCTTCTTCTTCCCCAAGAACGAATAGCACTGAGTGCCTCGAACAACATACATCATTATAAAACTGGTAATAGAGGAGGGATAAAGATTTGAGCAAGGCTTAGAATAAAATCATTAAATAAATTGGATCAAGTTTATGTGTCAATATTCTGTTGATAGCCACATGATTAGATGACAACTAACCCCATACCTAGGAAGTTTAAAACTCTCTTTGAAGAGGGTTGCACTTTGCAGAATTACGAAGCCATCAGCTTACAACCCACACTCAGTAGTTGTGCAGGGCATCTGTAATGGAATCTTTTGCTAACACTTAAAAGTCCCTCATACCTAAACATATGTATTGTAATATATCTTAGTTGAGGAAGATGTAAATGTCAAGATATCATAAGCTTCTCATATCTGTTTTAGCTGAAGAAAACAAGATATACAGTGAGCAGAAATTCCTTTTCTGACTACTAACTTCTCAAAATGGAAGTTTGCTATAGAGTTAACACAACCAAGGAGGAAGCAATATGAAAAAAGAAAGAATTCCACACTAAATATATAAGCACTTTCTGGGGCTCATCACCCAAAGAAAAATATTTTGAAGAAAGTGAAGGAAAAAAAAAAAGAAAAACAAACTCATATTAAAAGGACAGGAGACTTACCATTAAAGAATATGAAACTTTGAAAATTCCATACTATTGTCCAAAACAGCCCTACATAGAGCTATACAAGACACAGGTTAAATAAACCATACCTGTATTGCCATCGATCCAATGGTTAAAAATACATGTAAAGACAATGACAAGTCAATCACTCACTGTTCTGCAATGTAAATGAGCATGGTTCCAATTATGTCTCTACTGAGGGGAGCAACAGGCAGCATATAAATGCAAACAACCTTCATTAGACACATTGCCATAAGTATATTAATCATGTCAAGAAGCATTGCTGAAGTTTCCTTCAGTGCAATTTAACATACCTTACTTTATTAGGATGCACTCAATTTCACTATGTTTTCTCCTCATTATCATTTATGATGACCAATTAAAATGTTTGTGTCTGTCTCTAAGCAAATTACTTCTGTAATTCAGGTATCTGAAATCACCACTCATCCCACACTTCTGTCATCTCCTTCCAGTGTAATATCTTTCTTTGCCCAGCCTCTACTGGCAATTTTAAAGAGAAAAAAGTTTACTTGGACTGAGTAGTTAAGGTATAAACCAGATCATTTTTACCGCACAGATATTAAAAAGTGGTTTGGTTCTCCACCCCCCCCCCCCCTGCCCTGAGTATCCTTATTTTTCACAAGGGATATAGTCTTGTTTTTTCTCTTGGAGTGACAAATATAACTCATATAGTCAGAAAAACAACATAATGAAGCAAGAGGCCTTGGGCATTATTCTCAGATTGGGCTCAAAGGTGTGCATAGCTTACCTTCATTTCCTTTGGTCCATACAAAGGCAATAAAGGCAACAACTGGAAACACACAGCAGCTTTACCCTTTTGTTTCCTCGAAAGCCTCCGTACTGGGGTTCTGTCAATAGCTTTTCAAATGATTACAAAATGTGCCTCTCCATGTATGTTTCCAACATCCATATAGATGCCAAAACCATTTTTACTGTTCTGACAATCAGGCATGAGGGCATGATTTTCTATGAACCTTTGACAACACAACTGTTGTCAGCCGTTCATCTGAATACAGCTGTTATTTCTGCCTTCATGTATATTGAAATAACATTAAAATAGCTGGAAGTTAGCTGGAAATCCTGATTACATACAGTGCTTTTTGCTGTGGAACTCAGGGTAAACAGAAATGGCTGAGCAACATCTGGGATCACCAAGCTATGTTTATGAACTCATTTGTCTGTGGATTACCCTGGGCTCCTGGAACTAAAGACACAAGGTTTATTCCTCAGAAGCTGCTGGAGCCCAATTGCAGAGCAGTGGAATTTGCCTTATTTTCTATAGAAATGTACGTGTTCTTGTTTACATAACATTACACTGACATTAAAGTAATGACTTCCAGAAAAATGCTGATAACTGCAAGGGTGAAGAAATAAGTCTGAAGACAGTGCTGCCTTTTAGAACAATTATAATTTCATTAAAATAGGAACATAACTTAAAGATAGATTTTATTCTCTTGGATGATTTACTCATGCAAACTGCACATAAAAGAAAACAGTACAGTTTGTGAAACATGTCAAATGTAAAGACCCAAAATGCTAAGTACAGAAGTAGTGTGACATACGTCTCAAAACAGAATCCATGGTAGTACGGCTAATACCTTTTCTCTATTTGCTGAACACAGATTTTAATGGTTCTTTTTCCAGTCCCACTGTTAAATTCATTAACTGTTTACACATCTCCTATACACTTATGTAGACTTATTTTACAAGCGCAACAGTTTTGTTATAAAAAAAACTCCACTTATATGATTCAAAAGCCTTTGTGTTTAGGAGAGCAAATTATAGTATAATCAACGAGGCCTTATCTAGTCCACCAAAACTACAATGAAAAGTGACTGTAGAGCTTTCTTGCAGAATTCACACTTTGTGCCTATGTAATTAATTTCGTTCTCACAAGAGTTCCATTGTATTTCCCCATCCTGGAAACGTTTAATAACTGTTACAGCTTTTTATGTTGAAATTGGGAAAGTAAGACTTTTAAACACATGAGGTTATCAACACAACTTTCTTAGATTTAAAATACAAAATATTGAGAATCCTTATTATTTTCATGCTTAAAGCCCTGCAATGATACATATACGACTTAGATACTTCTTTGTCCAGCTTTCATTATAGTATGGTTGTATATATATTGCAGAAATTATGATTTTCCTGTGGATCAATTACATTTTTAGACTTAAAACTGAACCAAATAGAAACTTGATGGCACTGACACTTAAAAACACATGGTATAGTGTGGAGAAGGAAGAGATAATGAACTACACAACCCATTATAAATGCATTAAATCTTTGTTATATACATAATGGAATCCTGCTTTACTGCCAGTTGCTACTATGCATCTGTTTTTGCTATTATACAAAGTTTTCCGACCTGAAAGCACACATCTACTTTTTTTAAAACAACTTAATCTATTGTAAAATATTGAACTGTATTTTGACATGAGTACAGAATCAAAATAGATAATGGCACATTTAAAAAACTCAATATCCTACAGATGATTGGATAATGAGAAAAAGTGTACCTACAATCATCTCATCAGAAACAAACTACATCATGGAATGTTAGTTATCCAAGTTCGCACAGTAAATAACATTTTAAAACTGCAATCACCTATCAGCCAGCATCACATTGAAGGCATCTTTAAACATTCAAGCAAAAGACTGCTGGCATTAACTACTGAACCATTCTCACGCACACACCGCACACACCACACACACCACATTATAATTACATTGTTTCCAAGATACGGTAGATACTGATTTTTTTTTTTTCCACAAGAAAGGTATCAAAATTTTTGCTACTAAAAGATGACAGTGCTTACACAAGAATTAAGTACAAGTTAGCTTGCAAATACAAGACAATGACAAAAAAAAGTCGAGTTGTCTGAAGAAGGATTTTAGGCTTTTCTGGCATCCAAAACCATGAGTAAACTCCTTAGTCTGCGACTCAAAAATCCACAAAATATCAACCTTCTTTGGAATACTATGTATTCCATATCTGATAACCCTGTATTTTACAATATGCTTACTGATTTCAGCCTAGCAACAAGGGGTGGTTATAGACATCTATTCTGACTAGAGAAATAAAGCTCTTCTCCCACCAGAATGGAAGTGTTGGAGTGGAAAAAAACCCACCTGACATCAATTTAAAATAAAAAAAAGAATCAAATCTATTTAGTAATGATCCTCATCTAGGATTGGTATGTGCATAAGAGTACTGTATTTCATATACTGTACTGGCCCTATTAAAATTAAAAACCCCAACAGTTAAAAGCCAACCAAAATGCTATACATAAAACAACCCAAATGTTTTTCTCCCAATGTTCTTCCTCTCATAATGTGCAAAACAACAAAAAGGCAAAAAGACTAAAAGCAAATTTACTGTTACTGTCTTTCTCTTGCCTAGTGCTTTATGACCTTGCTAACATTACAAAGTCAATAGGGACTATGCAGAACTTTGGTATAAAAATGTCACATAATATTACTATCACAGTCTTGGGGATGACCTTCAGTAGTTCACCCCAATGTTTGTTGAAATAATACCAAATTAAAAATGAAATAAACCACATTGTACTGTACACACACTTTACACATTAAGCACAAAAAATAACTAGTAAAACTAATACTTGAAAAAAAAAAAAGTCTTTTGCCTAGAGACTAGAACTGCTGTTCTGTCTCATCTCCACCTGCCAATCGTTAAAGCCAAATTTAAGTTGGATTTTTAAAAATGAGTAATTTTAAGCTACAATTTCTCCTAGATGGAGACTGGTCTTTTGTTGGTTTCCCTTTAAAGTCACGGATGTGTATCTAAGAAACTGATGCAATGCAAGTTTTTAATCAACTTCCTGAAGGCTGCGACTGGGAGGGAGGCGCCATGACGATCTGGGAAAGCACGGGCTCCGTGCTCTGGTCCGCCATCTGGGTGAGAACGGAGGTGGCCACCGCTTCGGCCTTGGAAGTGGAGCTTACGCCGTTGGAAGTGCTGACAGAACTGTGCTGAATAGCTTCTGTGTGCGGACTGCTTGGCACTGATATGTCTTCCGAGCTGTCATCCTTATCTGCAGCTGAAGAAGAAAAACTAATTGATTCTCTCTCCCGGAATGCACCCCACCCCACCCCAGTAACAGCAATCAGTCCCTAAATGATTAAAATTCATAGTGCAATGCAGCACAAATGGTAAAACAATCTTTTTTTTTTAAATTTTTCTTTTTAATTATTTTTTAAAGAAAATACTACCTTGTAAACAAAAAACCAGACTGCAGTATGGACTATTCAGGAAACCAGAACTGATTTTCAGATCTTCAAAGCCATGATTAAAATTGCCTGATTTCCTCCTAGTAAATCAGCTGGTAGGTACCATGCCTAATTCTAATGATGCATGTTCACATCAGTAAGCAATATTCACAGACTAAAAATGCTACCAGACCTCTTCTTTCTATATGAAATTGCTTTGGACTTTTAATATATGCTATTTACTGCATTGCCTTTCAGTATTCAGTAATGAATACTCGTGATCATGAATAAGATATCTGAAAACATATTATTTAGAGCACTATATTAATTGGACAACACTTCCACAAGTTTTCAACCCGTGTCCTTTTAAGGAATGAAGTTCCGTAACTTCTTTAGTACACAAATGCCTCTCAATAGAGTTTAAAATTGTTAAAACCAATTTTAAAAATATTTTCAAAATATTTCAGGTGTTCTCCACAATACCAAAGTGAATTAGCCACAGAGTTACATGATTTTTTCCCATGACAGAGGGTAAGTAGGTCAAAAAATAATTTTCACTGTGCAAAAACAATATCCAAAATGAGCATAATTTAAAATGTCCTTCATGCACAAACCTCTTAGTCATTCTAAAATCATTCTTTTTTCCAGAATTGCAAAGGTTTGCCAAGGCATTATGCCAACGCTATGAAACAAAAAGCTGAGCTGAAGACTAAAAAAACAAAAAAAGAAAATAAGCCTACTGTTTTTTACTCAAAATTAGAAATATGAATGCTGAATTTCATTGCAACTTTTTTTAATCACTTTGTGTTACCTAATGTTTTCAAGTATTTTTAAAAACATTTTACATGCCAACTAAAAGCAGTACCCAGATGGAATACTGGAAATGCCTTATAAACCACTACTGACTAAGGTGATACACACAGAGCCAGAAGCAGGCATGAACCATTGCTTGTGACTAAGCAAAGGAACAAAGCTTCATTTTCTCTAGTCTTGTAGTTGAAATCCCTCTCCAATTTGCTTGAGATTGGTCTAAGAATTTAGAAGTGTCCCAGGGGAAGAGAAAGGATGGGAAAGGATGACACATGAGAAGACGAGCAACGCTGTGGTATCATATCTTTGTTTCCATAGAAAGTCAGGCTAAGAGCAGTAACAGAACACTAACCATCAACAAACAACAGTGAAATGAAGTCCATGTTGGACTGAGGTTTATATGACATACCAGCTATGGGTAAGAAAATCTGATAAATTAGCAAGTCAAGACCCCAACATAAAGATCTTTTAACAGCCCCATGAATACTATGAACACACTTCTCTTCAAAGCTTAAAACCAATTCTATTATTGAACGCTTCTGGAAAAGAACAGTAAGGTCAAAAAAGATGGGTAAGTAAGAAAACTGCTATATTTCTTTCTAAGAAATACTGCCTACACTATCAAAGAGGCAATTTCTCTTACAACTCTACTACAAGAGCATGGACACAATTGTTCGAAAGTTAGAATGTTAAGGTTAGCACAAGGTTAACTATTTTACAGATTCTCCACTTTTACAAAAACAGATCTTTCAAGCATTAAAGGAGAGAGGGACACATTGCACTGAGCTAGATCTGCTGACAATTACCACATAACCAAAGGTTTCATAGTAATTGTAAAAAGCATGAGAAAGAAAATTAGGACGTTTCAGAATGATATTTGTGATCCTTAACAGAGTTTGCCCATTCAAGAACAGAAAGAACCTGAACAAGTGTCAATTCAGTTAACAGTATTCAGCAGGATTTCATCTTTGCTGTACCTCTATCAAGATCTACAAGATCTCATGTGAAAACAAGAAGGAACACATGCAAACTTTGCTAAAAATAGAAACTCTAGTGCCACTTCCCAGAGTGGCATATTCTTCCCCTCAGACAGAATGAAATGCCAGCAAGTAGGATGACATGTATCAAATACAGTCTCCCTGCTGTAACACCTGCTCCTCCTCTCTGGAACTGCTGATATTCTCCTGTGAATCTCCATCTTCCTATCAAGCTTCTTGTGCTGATTCCCAATTTCCTTGTTGTCCAAATTCTCCTTCTACCCAAGAAAAAGGGTTAGTTTAAAACGCTATGAGCCAGAGATAGAGAGGAAGTTAAAACAGATCATGATTTTTCAGCCACATAAGGAAGGTCTTCCATTGTCATGCCTCCCTTAACATGTATGTTCTTAACTCCGAAGAAATTTCTGTAGTAAGATCACAGTGGTAAAGAACATGAGAGAGGTTTGTTTTTCTCACTTTGATGGGCTCAGGAAGACCCTATATGCGATGGAAGAAACAGTTATGAGTACATTTATGATCACCAACAGAAATGTTCATATAATTGAGCAGATAAACATACAGTGCTAAAGACACAAAAGCACATGATCCAGGTATTTTGAGATGCCAGGGGCTAGAGAGGGGAGCTTGGTGCAGACAGGTCATTATATAAGACACAGACCTAACACGACTTCATGGCAATAAATTGGACTGGAAACGTAAATCCTTGCAATAACTACAAACAAATATTTAGAAATGAGGTGGTATCCTAAATAGCTATTTTGCTTTTCTTTAATGTCCTTCCTAAGGTAGCCCTAACTTTACAGGAATAGTGGCCAAAAGCTGAATAAAAACTCCATTTGAGAAACGAAAAACCAAACAAGAAAATCACTCAATGAATATAGAAGATACTTAAAAGTCACCTCATTATAGAGGTGACTTGTTTTCTTAAGCCTGAAGACTGGGAATAAGAACAAAGGCTTTAAGAAGAACACAGAGAAGTCATACTTAAATTCTGATTTCTTCCTTTTTTCGTAGTTGACCAGAGAATTGCCAGACACAGGACTGTGGTTTCAAGAGTGCAGCTGATACATACCAGAATCATACTGCAACTAACAATGTTAAAAAAAAAAAAAAAAAAGCCAAGGCATTTTAGCTTTTTTCATGGCTCCTTCAGCTTTGCCTCAAACCAAGGAAAATGCACAGTCCAAATTAGAAATTAATCTACAGAAATAACGTTTGTTGTATATTAGAAAGTTGAAAATTTACAGCTACATCACATGAACTTTCCTCAAGGCCAGATAGTTCTTAGGCAGGCTGTGCCATGAGGAGCAAGCCGTTCTGGAAATGGAATGCAATGTGGACTAGATGAGCTATAGAAAAGAATTAAAAAACAACAAAAAAGCAGAGATTTTTGAGGATGCACTAAAAAATACCCTTTTAGAGTACTCAAACTATTTGTTTCTTAGCACTGCTTACCAATGGCTTTCAGTCAGGCAAGCACACTAGGAAGGATTTCAGTCTTCAGAAGAAAAAACCCCAGCAAAACAAAAGAGTACACAAGCACCGACATGTGATTCTGAACTCCTTCAGTCCCCTGATAATCACTAGAAAGGAAGCCTCATGGTAATTTTTATTAGGCCTTTCAAGGACTAAAGCCTAGTAATGCTCATTTCCAGTGAGTTGGCCTTTATGAATGTCCCCTGCAGTCGCTGAAAAGCTGTTCCTTGTCCAGAACAGGCTGCAGGAGCGCAGTGGTTTGAGAGGTTCAAATCATTCAAGGTCTGAAACCAGTTAGTCACCTTCTACCATTTCTTTAAAACTAACTAGAGAAAGAACACAATCCCCCTCATTTAATATCACCTACACTGCAGCTTCTATTTATCTTCATTTATACTCAGTTTAGAACAAATGTTCTCAAATATTATAATGTCCTTGCCAAAAATATGAAAAAATACATAATAACCCCTTTATTTTTTAAAAAAACTTTGATTTTCGCAACACATTTTCTTTTCACAACTTCTCACCTTTCTCCTACTATAAGTCCAGAAAAATCCTGAGAAAATATAGGGTGTATTGCAGAAGACTTTTAGAAATTGTCTAGTGTGGAAAAGATAACATGAAAAATAAATGAACAGCATCTAGATTTCTTCTATACACAGCACTTTCCCTGCCATGGCTTAGGATGCATTTGGAACCACTAGCATCCTTCCTTGGGATATAAAAAAATTTAAGCTGGCTGAAAACTCAAACATTGCAACAGAAAATACTGACTCAAAGTGCAATAACGATTTTTCTGGTTTCTCTGTCCTGATGACACCCTCTTTGAAGCAGGAACAAGACTTTAAATAAGGAAAATATGATCCCAAGAACAATCTTAGAAGAAAGGGGTACCTGCACTGGTCTGCTTTTCATTTGGCCTGTGAAAAAATTGCCTGGAAAATTGAAAAGATCTTAAAAGATATGTAAAATTAAGTGCCAAAAATACCATGAAAAGTGATAGATTATTTGTGCCTATTTAAATGCATAAAAATAACACGAAAACCCATTAAATTGTGGACTTAGCTGTTAAAACAGCTGTGGTCTACATGGTCTAAACTAGCATTTTTTATGCAGTGCACAATACTCAGCACTGCAGGAGTTCTGTAAGCTGAGGTCTTCAATTCTTCCACAGAGACAAGACTATTAAACCACTCACTACATTTTTTAAGCAATTCAACTTTGATTACTTGATGAATATAATATGTTTATTTAAATATACTTTATAGGAACACCATTTTCATGAACATATTGACTGAAACAATTTTTTCCTCTCATAAATTGTACTGTGGGTATGTCACTTAGCCAACATGCTTTCCTAACAATATTCACACAGAAATAATGTGACAAAATCCTGTCAGAGGGATAGCATTACAACTATCATTCATGTTAGGTTTTTACTTTCAAGAGACTTTTCAAGAAACTAAGTGAGCTATGCTTCCAATCTTCTTGCAGACTATTATTTTTTTCTAAAATTGCTTTTGCTACTAATTAGTATTTAGGTCTAATTCATTTTGCATTCTTCAGTAAATCAGAAGCATTATAGTCCTTTTCTGAGGGCAAAACCCCAGCATTACTAAACAGGCCATTTGCTAACTCTTCAACAAAGAAATCCTTACCATGTAACCAGTTTGGCAGTTTATGACTTACAATTAAATATTTTTCATGACAATTCAGGAACATGCATCCTCAAAACCATCAAAATTTAAGAAACCTACAGGGGTTTCTTTGTTTTGTTTTTTTAAAAGACCTTGCATGCATAATGCTATCCCCCTAGCAGCTTCCCTATGAAATTATGCTGTTCTGTCAGACAGGAGCCATAATGGCCTCATCCCTGCAGCAATCATTGTTAATATAAATCCCAAACATATTTCTATACTGTTCCAATTTACTCCAAGATGCTATTTTCTGTCTTGTCAAAATGACTGGAGATCAAAGGACCAAGATTTATAAGCTCAAAACTGACAAAATCAGTATTCTAAATATATATGGCAATACAGAGTTGCTAAATCTCCTGAATCTTTTAAATTAAAAAATATTGCCCATTCTGATGGAATTGCTTACAATGACTACAAGTAAAGATGGTGGCCATTAAGTTTTATCGCAAGCACCTGAGGATCTGTTTGCATGCAATACAAAATGTTCCTTTATTCTCCTGAATTACTGACACTGGCAAATTAAAATGAAGTGGCTACATATGGCAGAAACAATCTTCACATTTACAAATATCTTGAAATATCACTAAATCATAAAAACGAAAGCTGTGGGTTATATATTATGAATGTTGCCTAATGCATTCCCAGCTCAGTTATTTGTAACAAATTTGTGTACAATGGACAAAATTGGCCATTTATTCTACAGCAGCAGCAGCAGCTGGTTCTGGCACTGTGTATCACAGCCAAAAAGGAAGTTACAAGACAGGAAAGCATAATTAACCTTTAAAATGCTGGAAGGATAAAAATCAAAAGGACAACCTTAAGTAAAAATATGGATTAGAAAAAACTGGTACTGACAGTCTCAGTATTCCCATCAATATTAAAACTCCTTTTAAAAACACCCTGTTTATAGAACAGCAGTCGCTTAATGTGGAAATCAAAACAATCTAGAAAACATTGTACAGTAGGAGCCATGAACCTGCATCTGATTATTTTAATGGCTCGACTGATCCTGGATGCTATGGTAAATGAGGACAGCTGTTATAGTACCTCTACTGAAATCTCATTATGAGGAAGGAAAAAAATCCACAAGGACCTTTCACTGTACTAAGCTAAGATAAAGTATAAAAAATGGTTTATCATGTGCTCTTAATACTTTAATTATATTTTCCAAAGCAGGTGTAGTAACCGATAGTCCTTAAATGCTAATTATCATATGCATTTATTAAGCCAACATAAAACCTTCAATGTTATGCAACAATTCAATTTCGACTTAAAAATGTATTTCTAAATCTCACATATTAATTCCTGTCTTCCAATAACCTTTGAGATTAAAAAAAATCTTTAATGTAATATATGTAATATTAGAACTGCACTTCTCAATTTTAATGCTCATTCAGTTCACTTTGGCAGTATTTCATTGATGCAGCCTCGGGCTATAGGTAATGGAACATTACTCACTATGATAGCCAGATTTCTTCTGCATGGCAGTTACAGGGCAATCTTTATGAGCCAGAAGAAGCTGTTTCAGCTGTGCCACTTCATTTCTCAGCAGGGTGACTTCATTCTAAAGGAGAAGAAAGTTATGTACTTTACCAGGCTCAAACTACACACGTTTTGAAGGTAAGCATTAAGTTTTATAGGATTTTCAGTTGTTCATTTAGGGGCAGCTAAAACACAAGAAGTTTCCATTTGGTATACACTGCAAAAACATATACATTCCTTTTATCTCACAAAATGTAAACATTAGCTGAAACTTGGCTAACTTTATTATTTTCTATAACTAGGAAATGCTTTTTAAAAAAAAAACAATGTATGTTTTTTAGTTTGCAGATGCAGAGTTCACATATAGTTTCATTCACATGATCCAGCTACTGAGAGACTCTTCTGGAAGGTTTTCTGATGAATCCTAATCAGAGTAAACCTACATTTAGCTACACACATTTCAACAGATGCCACAGCCAACATTAAGAAAAGGGAAAAAATATAAAATAAAATAAAATAAACCAATGCAGAATAATTTTTTAGTGACTATATTTATACTTGGACTTCAAAAAACAAAATCTCATGTAATGGAAAATAATTTAGCAAATATTTGCTGATCTCCAGACTGATTTTTTCTTTGGTAGCCACACATAAATGTCCTGTATGAAGGAATCATTGATAATAATGACGAAATCCAGAGATGTCAGCTTATGCCACTGAAGTGTAGTGCAACCCAGATGACAGCACCTGCAGAATCTAGTGACTGGGTTCATTTCCAGACTGTGCCTTTCCACTACTGGGTGACCTTGAGCAAGGTCATTTTACTGCTTTGTGCTTCACTTTTGCCATTTATAAAATGGAGGACAGCAATACTCACCTTCCCTGTAAAGCAGTTTGGTGTCTGTAGATGAGAAGCGCTACATAACTGCATTACATGTGACAAATCTAAATTAAGAATGGTATGGCATTTTGATAGAACCCAATTCACTTTAAACAGTAGAAAAATATTACTAATCAAGTTATCTGTAATGCTATGTGATCCCCATATCTTGACAAAATATGTGTTTTTCATGGGTTACTTTATTTTAAATATAAATCCTTTCCACTGACACTTGGAAGTTACTTCAAGTATAAGAACCTTTGTACATTAGCATAATATATCACACATGTGGCATAATTGTTTGGTAAAAGCTTATGTTTACGCATTTAGGAGCAAGTTAAAATAAAAGTAAACACAGGAAAACTGGATTGCAACTAAAATTATCTGGAAAAATAAACCACAAAAAAGTCAACCTATTTATTTGTAAGCTAGAAATAAGGCGATGCAGTCAGAAATGAGGTGAATTACAAGTACAACGATTCCAAAGGAAAACAATTTTTTCAGAATAGAACTTACTAGGTTTAATTACACTAAGTAACTAAAATACTAGATTGTTAAAAGAAAAGCTCCTCTTTGTATTCTCTCCCTCCATTTAGAAGACAACAAATTTCAAGACTTTTCAGTCATTTTATTGTGTAAAATATCTCTTTTAGAAACTTTATATGAAAAGCAAAAGCTGAGAGGTGCCAAAAATCTGACTTCACAAACGTTTTTAACGAAAGAAAAATGTGACTGCAAACAAAAAAGGTTGCAATGAAAGAAACCCAACCAAAAGCCCCATAAATTCTCTGCCAGCTGGCACTACACGTCCTGAAACCTTAGGCTGTTAAGAAAGCACACTACTACGGCCTCCAGCTCTCAGTCTCCCCTTAGTTCACCATGTTACTTACTGAGGAGCCACAAATCTGCAGGGAAAGCAGGGAGCTGCACAGAGCTGACATAGTTGGGGGGAATTAAAAGCCCGCATTGATGCAGTTTGGAGACAACTTCTTGATAATCTACAGAAGTAACAACATCCAAGACTATGAAATATACTTCTGTTTAGTTTAAAGGAACTTTGGCAAAAGAAGTGATCAAATCAGGAAAAGGTTTCCCGGAATTTTCTATCTTGTCTCCCACATTTTAAGAAGGAATTGTATACAGAAAAAGCACATTTAAGTATGAAGTTGTAGTAAGTAAAATAATATTTATGAAAAATTTTTACAAGTTATAATTATAGATTAATGTCAGCTGTAGTAAAAATATTAAGGATGTTGCTAGTATAAATACAAAAAGCAAATATATTATCTTACATTAAAGCAGACTTGAAAAAAATGGAACAGCATTCCCATATAGAAAAAAGGTTGAGGTAATCTCAACAATGCTAGCTGTGTATTCCATAACATGAACACTTGTGCCAAGAATGCTATATGCAATGCACAAATCACTCCTGAAACTAGAACTGAGTTATGTCTGCTAGACACGTGGGATGTGGAATGTCACAAAAGGCAATCTAGGGCTGCCATTTATATATTACCACTTCTAACCGGTAAAGAGGGACTGTTGAAAGCAATTCCTATACCCATTGTAGTTACTTATCTTGTATGTGATTGATAACAGCAAGTGTTTTTCATCTTGTTCAAAACACATTAATGTTACTGTGTGGTGGTCATGTAACATGTGGTTAACCTGTTGAAAACAGGCTAACAAGCAACACATGGAATAAACACTTTAACAGTTGGCATTATTTAAAGTTTTCACACTGGAAAGGCCCTCCTCATTAATAAGACACTGAGTTAAGTGTAGGCATCAACACTTCTTTAAATAAGCATGAAATATACCTCACATGCTGTCTAGAAGAATTTGTATGTTCCCGCATTTCAAAATGTGCCAGCATCAGAAGGTTTCTGGAGGAAAGCATACTGACTTTTACCTGCACTCCATATTTCAAAAGATGCTTTCCCTTCTATATTCTTATGAATATGTACCACACAGTGTACAACGCATTCTTCCATATCTGCCTTTTTCTCCTTGCATCCAAAATGCATATGTGATGGTGGGACCAGATTAACCCTTACTCAGCAAAGTGTGGGACAGTATTTGTGATATATGTTTACCAGAATTATCATCAGAGACAGGCAGATGTGACTTCTGGGGATAGGGTATTGTCTGTGGCTGAGTTAAAACAATGCTCTTCCTGCTTCTTTTTGGACAACTTCCTGTATGCGAAAGGATCTTTACTTACAGGCACACTTTCACAATTCAGCCTTCCTAAAGCAGCTTCTGGAGCATCAGTACAAACCATCACTTGACTGCTGCTCATTGAAAACCCACAGTGACCTCATGAGGAAGGCAGCCCATTCTTCTTCTAATACTTTGCCCTCTAAAATTAAAGCAATAGGGACCAAATACAGTCCATATAATGCACTTTGGCATCTGATGCTGCAATATGGCTGAGTGGCCGCTGTGGACACACTGTCAATACCTTCTTAATACATTATACAGCACCCCATACCCTGCAGGACTGTGCAAGGCATATAAGCCACTCAAGGTGATGAATAAAATTTAAGTCAACGCATTAGTAGAACACACAGTCAACAAAACAGTAAATAAACTTTAAATGCCTGGAAGCATGAAAAAAATGTACATAGCAGAGCCTATAATAAAAACAGCCTGCCTAACCTATGTCTGTTACTAGTGTGATGTCACAGATGGAAATTTTCCCTTAAGCAAAAATTTGAAAAATACTGCTTAAAAAATAAATTACCTTCAAACTTTTAAAAGAACTTGGCATAAGTTAATCTACAGAACAAAATACATACACCAACCAAGTAAACCTCTTCAAAGTACTGTTAGCAAGCTTTCAGCCTTAAAAACCTTCCCATTGACATCAGAAGCTTTGACACAGACGTTACAAGAAAGCTACTGTGTTGAAAGGAGTCATAATTGTTACATGAAGCAATGCAATGCAGTCACTTCAGTACGAACCTGCTTTTGGAAATGTGACATCTCAGTAAATTCAGCTGAGCAGGCCACTTAGACGTTAAACAAAATATGAACTACTAACCCAAACACTCAGTCTATAAAACTGCACTAAGGCAAAATTCCAAACTTATTAAATTTTCTATTAAATATAAAGTAAGTAATCATAGGTCATTACTGTCCACTGTGCTGATCAGCTATGTTAGCCTGTCAAGTGAAGAATTATTATGAAAATACAGGATTGATTAATGTTTTCACATAAAGTACAATTTAATTATTTCTCTGACATTCAATTTTCTTTACAAGTCATTCTGTTCTTTACAGTTAACAGTTTTGCTTTTGGTAAACCATAAAAAAACCTTTCTTGAATTCATTATTACTGAGTTAACTCTTGGAAACCTTTTGGTTATGGTACTTAGGTGACATTTTTGTTGTACAAATTTATATTGTATATATATAAGTGAAAGGCAGTTCATGTGATACAAAATATTATTTTCACTAAAAAACTGAACTATGGCTGATTTTTTTCATTCTCCTTCACTTGTTTCTTAGATTATTTAAGCTACAGTGTTATGTACAATTTTGTAATTATTTGACTTAATTGAGGACTGTGTGTGAATTAAAGGAACATGTCTAAAAACTGTGAACAGGTATAAGAATATATATTTGCAAGAAAATTTAAATAATGCTGGTGCAGTGTCATGATCCTTGGAACACGGGAAACCATTTCACGGTGTGTGCTTAGGTAGGAATTTTTTTACATTTTAGGGTCTGGGATGCTGAGTATTTTTAAAGACATGAAGATGACTGATACTGTAATTTTGATGACATGATAAAAAGTAATCTCAACATGCCCTACTGTCTTGTTAGTAAAACGATGATGTTTTCTTCACCAAACAAGTAAAGAGAAGTTCTCATAGGAAGGAGAAGATATGTGAATTTGACTTAGTGGACAGCTCAGATGAAGAAAAAGAAGTGAAAGTTTAACATACGAAAATACATGTCACTACATTTTCTAAATAAATGCTTGATTTAGGAAATGACATAACTTTTCCTTTCAGGAATTTTCAAAATGAAGCTTTTAGACTTTTTATTTTGAAAACAATACTTTGTGCCAATTCTTCTGTGCTGCTGGAAAACATTAGGAAAGTATGCTTTAACATTTAACAGTAGTTTAAATAGAAGGATCATGGATTGTTCGGTAGGGGAATAAGTTTGTCCACGTGACAACTTTCCAAGATTGACAACCTCAGATGAGGTGGAAAAATGAGTAGCAGCATACACTAGCCTACCCTCTTACAGTATACTTCCATTTCTATGGGATTTATGCACACTGGGAGGGCAGTGTGGTGAAATTTGCACTGCCGCTGCCTGTGTTGTACCTGTTCTGTGGACAAAAGAGGCCTTCAGTTTCCCATGATGTCAATCTGGCACCTTTCACGAGCACTACATTCACTTTAAAGGAAAAAAAGTGAAGTTTAAAAGAACCACATGAAATAAACTCAAAATTTACTTAAATAACTCAGGTTGTGAAACAAATTATTAAGAACAAGATGTGTTCAAGGTAAGACTATTACATTGCTAATAAGCCTTTACTCCAACATATCTAGTCATCTTTGTTTAGTATCCTAGTCTGAAAGTGATTGAAATGGAACACAGGATAAAAGGGAATGATCCTGAAGTTCACACATTGTGAAAGAGGAGTATGCTCTTACACTCTAACTTTACTGCTATATGCAATTAGTGCTGAATTTTTAAGTCTGATCTGAGCCACCAGTTACAAAACCATTTCAATTTCAGATTGCATGCAAAGTTTTAAGTTCCATTGAGAATCACTGTCTAAGAATGGAAAAACTTAACTCATTTTGACTTGAAATAAAAAGTATACCTGTAACTGGCCATTTAGTGAGCTCAGGTCCTCGGCTTTTTTCTCCAATGACTGCACCCAGACTTTCCGTTTCTGTCGGCATCTGGAAGCAGCAGCCCGGTTTCTCTCCAGAAACTTTCTCCTTTTCTCATCAGGGTCTTCATTGGCAGCTCTTCTTCGCCGACCACCTGTATTTGGTGTTTGTGGCGTAGGCTGAGCTGGTGATGCCTAAAACCAGTAAAAACTATTAATTATCAGTATAACACCTCTCATGACTTAACCTACAGCACTAATATAAATAGCCATCACAGCTTGAGAAAAGCATTCAGTGCATTTCTAAATACATCTCTTCTGTGGAAAGCTGTGCCCATTTAACTCTACAGCTATGTTTTTAAAACGAATTTACACTCCTGATCATGTTACATTAACATAGTACACCCAAAGTAGCTTTCAAGTTACATTTAGTAGGAAATAAATGTTATATTTTTGACTCTTCCCAAATAATCTTCCCATAAACCTAGTCACGACTGAAACACGACACAATTGCTAAAGCCCACCACACTGTTTTGAAGTTGTATGATAAATGCTGCCAGTGCTGAGACTCACTGATCCCTGAATCTCCAGATAGCAATTTCCTACTTGTTTATGTGTTCCCCACCACTGAATAGCAATTTCCCTTAATCCACCCACATATTATGACAGGATCAAAAAATTTCAGTACTTAAATTATTTCACAGCTGTACACAGAACCTAAACAAAGATTTAACAAAACATGATAACAATATAATGGATCTTAAAATCCTTTAATGGGATAGGACAGACAGAACATAACTGTCTACATGACATATTCACAGGTGCACCTGCACATTCAGTCTAGCACAATAGGAAAGTTTTTCTTAAAATTAAAAACCCCAAACATGTATCAGGTGGCATATCAATTTGGCATAAATTCTAGATAGTTAATAACAAAAAAAATCTGGGAACTCGAATTAGACTTTTAAGAATGAAACACTTGCAACTTTTGATTAATACTAATTGTGAAATAACCATAAAATAATCAAACAGCAAGATTTCCATCTTGAAAACTCTGCTATGTGATATTATGAAAATATTCTTTTAAAAACTGAAGAAGTATGAGGAACAGCAGCCATAAAAAGGAGATAATTTTCCAATGGGTCACCTTTTTCTGCTCCAAATATATTTCTTTTGATGCATTATCTGACTTTACTGACCAGTTTAAGAATCTGAGGCTTTCACTGCAGATACAGGTCCTTTCGGTTCTGGGTCAAGTGTGTGACTTTTATAAAATTATTATTATGCTACAAATTCTGAAAATAACTCTCATATACTTTTTAAAAGCATTTTGAAAACACATTCCAACTGTTTTTTTTAGAAATAGAACAGCTGCAATCCTCCAGGATTCACCCAGGGAAGTCTATCTTTCCTCCAGCAGCATTCCCACTTCCCGTCTGACTCAGAGGTCTTGCCTTTTACTCCCCTGTTCTCATCTAACATCCCAAAAGCACAGCACAGCACACCACACCACACACAGAGCCCCCCTTTCAGAACCTGATATAACACAGTACACTTAATCATAGAGCTGAAACTCTTCATGTGACAGTCCAGAAAAGATCTTTCAAGTAAATTAAGAAAGCATGATACCTGATGGAAATAAAAAATTTCTAAGAGCATTTATGATATCAAATATTAAACATACAACATATGCAACAGAAACACAAAATTATTTTTTCCAGTATATATATTGACCAGCTGTACAAATTTCAGCTACCACAGAATCTCCCAGTAATGAACTCTAGAAATCAGGACTTAGTTCTAAATTTGAGTAGATAGATAATACTTATTTTGAAATGATCATCTTGGATAACAGATTTTAGAAGCATTTAAGAACATGTAAGAATTATAAACATTTTACTGCTACAGAACTACTGACTCCAAAAGGAGTCCATTTATCTCTGTTTGACAAATAAGGAGTAAAGAAAAAATATATTTATTTGCAAAATAAAGAGAGGGTGTAAGAAGTGTATGTCCACTGTGTTGTCATACCGGTGTTTCAGTTGTTGAAGTCGCAGGCTGTTGTAGTGACTGTGGTCGTGGTTCCTCTGACTGAGTCCTAACCAACCCACTTGGATGTCCCTTGGCAGTATCTCCATTTGTTACCTGAGGGTGCTGCTGGGTCAAGGCTGCTTTCAATCTCTGAAAGCAGAAGAAAAAAGAGGGGGGGGAATATTCTATCATGCTAACTTCAGCAATTAATTATTTATACTAACAGTTACTTCCATTTTGGAAACAGGAGCTCCACCTCTTAAACAGTTGCTTCTTTTAACAGGCTTTCAACAGTGATCTAGGTATATACCTACTTTTGGCAAGCATGACAATAGGAATGAGGCAGCCTCCTTCCTGATGAACTGAGAAATCTCCACAAGGAGACTTCGGGAAAGCCACGAACAAACACTGCTGAGACTGGTAGTACACAAAGATGTGCTACCAGTAGTTACAGGTGTAACAACCACACATGAAGGAAAATAAGAAAAAAGAGAATGTAAACATCTTTCCATGTTAAAAATTCTGGTATTCTCTACCCACTTTTAAATAGCTCATTGTGCCTCCACTTTTTCATGGTGTTTACAAACACTCACCTGAAATCCTTCCCATAGTAATTAGATGAAAGCCAAGATGTTTGCTGAAACATCTTAAAAATGCACAAAATACTTGTACAGGTTATATGTAAAGACTATTTATGTTGACATATGCAAGGTAACTCTTATGGTATGCTATTTTACAGTAAACAACTGCTAAAAGCTTTGATGTTCTTCCTTTATTGTACACAGCCACTACAAAAACCAGGAAATTTCCCAGAATGAAGAAGACAGTTTCAGAAAAGCACACAAACCAAATTTACTGCAATTTCCCCAGAGCTCAGCTTTATAACAAAAATTTAGGATAGCTGCAAGCATTAGGGCAGGGCTACAAAAATTTTTAAGATAACATATTCATACTTTTTAGTATATGTACAGCACTCTGAAAGCCCATAGTTATTTAACACTCAAGAATTAATTTGTACTTTCCTAATTCTTCTTGGAAAAACAACCTAACAAAAAAGCCTGAACAGGGCTGTGACTCTGTGGGAAGCCTGTGATGGAGTAGGTTTCTTGTGGGACCTATGGCCCCATCGAGAGTGAACCCCACTGAGGAGCAGGTTTGCTGGCAGCACTTGTGACCCCACGGAGGACCCGCGCTGGAGCAGTCTGTTCCTGAAAAACTGCACCCAGTGGAAGGGATCCATACTGGGGCAGTTTGTGAAGAACCCCGTGAGGACTCACACTGGAGAAACAGATGCAGGACTGTCTCGCCCGGGAGGGACTCCACATTGGAATAGGGGAAGTGTGGACTGGATGAGTGGACAGTGAGGTGGATTAAAAACTGACAGAATGGCAGATTCCATAGGGTCATAATCAGTGGTGCAGGGTCCATCCAGTTGGAGGCCTGTCACAAGTGGTGTTCACCACTGTTCAAATCCGGCCCAGTTTAACTTATTCATCAATGACTTGGATGAAGGAGCCTCCTCAGCAATTCTGCCAGTGACACAAAGCTGGAAGGAAGAGGCTGACACTCTGGAGGCCTGTGCAGCCCTTCAGAAGGGCCTTGACAGGCTGGAGAGATGGGCAGAGAAGAACCTTCTTGAAGGTAAATGCAGGATCCTGCACCTGAGGGAGAATAACCACATGCACCAGTACAGGCTGGGGGCCAACCTGCCAGGAAGCAGCTCTCCAAAGAAGGACCTGTGGATCCTGGTGGACAACAATCTGTCCATGAGCCATCCATGAGTGTGCTCATCATGTGCCAGTTGTGCCAAGGTGGCCCATGGTATCCTGGGGTGCATTAGGAAGAGCATTCTCAGCAGGTTGGGAGAGGTGATCCTGCCCCTCTACTCAGCCCTGGTGAGACCACATCTGGAATGCTGCATCCAGTTCTGGGCTCCCCAGTACACGAGAGACATGGAGCTCCTGGAGCAGGTCCAGTGGAAGGCAATAAAGCACCTCTCTTAGGAGGAAAGGCAGAGGGAGCTGGGCCTGCTCAGGCTCGAGAAGAAATGACTGAGAGGGGACCTTTCAATGTCTGTAAGTATCTGAAGGTGGGGTGTCAAGAGGACAGATCCAGACTCTTCTCGGTGGTGCCAAGCAACAGAACAAGAAGACAATGGGCAGAAACTGATTGGCAGGAAGTTCCACCTGAACGTGAGGAAGAATTTACCTCCTGTGCAGGTGACAGCAAACTGCAACAAGTTGCCCAGAAGGGTTGTATAATCTTCCTCGCCGGACATATTCAAGAACCCTCTGGATGCAATCCTGTGCCATGTGCTCTGGGATGACCCTGCTTGAGCAGGGGGGTTGAAACAGATGACCCACGGTGGTGCCTTCCAACCTTACCTACTCCTCCAGAGGAAGAAGCAGCAGAGACATGCGATAAACTGACCACAACCACTCCCCCTATGCTGCTGTGGGGGAGGAGGGAGGGAAAACTTAAGCACAGGAAGAAGGGAAGGTGAGGTGTTTGTAAGTTTTGGGTTATTTCTCATTATCCTACTTTGATTTAATAACTAATAAATGAAACTAATCTCCCTAATTTGAGTCTTGTGTTGCCCACGGTGGTAATTTCATGAGTTTGCACACCAATGTGCAAACATTTAAAGTAGGACTTAACTTTCCCTACTGTAATGTTAACATTTAAACATTGTAATTCTGTAAATCCGTAAGTAAATTAACTCTTTTTGAAAATTGCATTGTTAAATGTACTATGGAAACAGAAATAGAAAATAATTGGGTTTAGTTTTATATTACAAAGTTTAAAAGTTGAAATTCAAGTAGTGAGGATTAAAATTACCCACAAATGCAGACATATCATCAAAATCAGAGGAATATTTACAGATTTTCACAAGGAGATATCCAGCTCATGTGTTTAAAAGGTTTCATATTTTAAAAAGTACTGCTGGAGTAAAATACTATATGGATGTTGTGCTTTCTGTGACTAGGGAGACAGTTACCCCAAGTAGAATGACAATCCCAGTTTTAACAATCAGGTATACCAAAACAAATACTAAAATAAATGTGTGTAAGTGTTATTATGTGGGGAAACCTGACGGCAACCAAGATTTTTTGATATTATTCGGTTATAGGCAAACTAAAACCGGTATTTTCAGATAGCTTAATAGCTTTTAAAGTCTTGATTAGGAGGGTTTTATCATTCATGTATATCCTTGAAAACAAATCCTCACCACATCTGTCAAAATTTGGTAGGACTAGATCATTCCATCAAGAGCTCACAGAAACAAGATAATATACTGCAGAAACAATTTGTGAAAAACTCAGATCCATATTTCATATCTGCCACAAAAGCTCATCAGAGTAATAACCCTCCTTCTCCTGGGTGTTATCCTACCATCTGCTGCTCTATTACTTATCTTTATTTTGCAACTAATTAACAGCATAATCTTCTAAATTCAGCAAGTTAATTATCATTATTGTGGTCTTTGCAGCATCATCAGTCCTTATGAAGTCTTGTCTCTCCACCCCCAGAGAACATATGAAAATGAAGTAGGTTGTGAGAGGGTCTGTTTCTTTAGAGTAGGCTCATTAGGTGTTTGCTGATTAGCTCGGCATGCAGAGAGACAGGTCAGAAGAATTCTGCTGAACACAAGGTCCCATGCCGGGCTCCAGCAAGTTAATGTCAGTTTCTGAACATTTGCCAAACTGCCCTCTGTCACTTCTCAGTAGAAACCTCTGTGGAAAGTCTACTGGTTGCCCACTGAGTGCAAGGTATTTCTCAGATTGTGACAAAAGGTTTTATATGCGAAGAAGGAGACTGAGGAAAACATTCAGTGTTAAAGCAACTTTTAAGTTCTTCAGAAACTTCTGCAATACATGCAGAAGGGTCTGAACATTAAGTCTGCATTCACAAGCTCTACACCCAGAAAAGGATGTTTTACAGCTGCAACTCAGGGCTCAAGTTTCATACACCGAAAGCATACAATTACAGATCTTCTCACAAGAAGATCAGAAGCGATTCTGCAACATTTCGAATCATGCATCTTTATCTCAGTGACAAAATTTTTTTGTTTTGTTGGTTTTGTTTTCTTAAAGACAGCTATTTCATCTACTTCTAGAGCCTCTCTAAAATATCACAAAACTGACTTATACATTTGATATTATTAAAGTATGTGAAAGTTAGTTTCTTTAGCAAAACCAACACGGAGTCATGTCAGAAAAACTGACAATTTATATTAAGTGTGCCATAGAAATCTCAAACTCCTATTGAATTCCATTCTCAGTACAAGATGGAAGGGTATTTTCAAAAGAATAGCAGTAAAAGACAGTTTGTGTCTGAACAAAATCTCTAGTCATTTTTCACTTCAGTTCTACTAGTAGGAGAAAGAGGACACAAGAACATTCAAAACTGTAGTAACAGTGCCTTTCACAGGTGTGACTGGACCAGCTATATTCACTACAATAACTTCACTGCTAGGCAATGAAATTAAAATGCAATCTAATTTCATGTAATTCTTCCACAGCACTGAAACATGTACAGCACTGTACATATCTCTGTGGTGAACCAGACACTAAGATTATGCTTATTGCACTCTTCCACTAAATGTCAGCTGTTTCAGTCAAGAGCCTCTTGCAATAATGTCACCAATCATAAGGATTTGGCTCACTGCATAGCCAACTTTTAATTTTTTGTCTGTCATCATTTTATGATTTTTTTAATGACTTTTTTTTCCTCCCAGTCATTAGTCCTTGCAGTTGACATGTATTTTTCTATCTGCTATTTCACTCAGTGAACTGTTCCCAAATGCAACTGTCCCTCTGAATTCACATGGTCATTTAGTGTCAAGCAACTTAAATAGTAACCAGAGAAAAGACTATTTCAGAAAAGAAAGAATGGAGTTCTAGAGGTGACACCTCAGTAACTCGCTTTACATGAATAACCAAAACCGCCACGCTGAAGGAGTTTGACACTTTAGATTGAAAAGTTTATCAAACATAGAAATAAATACAGTTTTGATTATTATGTTTGGATAGTCTAATCTAAAAACACTTTCAAAAGTTGTAAGAGAGCCCATGTACCAAAGGAAAAAGTCTCCAAAAGCTGCACACAGTGGGAAAAATTACTCAGGAAGTATCTTAGTTCCCTTATCCTAAAAAGTATTTTAAGACTTATGACAGCTGAAGAAAAATTCTAACTGTGCTCTAGGAAGATATCCTATGCCCATTACCAAAGATGTCTTCTACCAGTTATTTCAAGTTTTAGCTTTAAAAAATGAAAATATCAATTTGTTTTACTAAGGTTCAGTCATGACTTTATAATGAAAAATGTACACTGCTCTTTGTACAATTTGGTACATGCAGCTCATAAAAAACCAACAGGTATTCATAAAAATAGAGAAAAATGTGTTGTTTTCATGTTAATAAAAATCAATAAATTATCCAAATTAATATTTAAATAATTAAGTTTCATACCATTAGAAAATAATGGCACTACAATCTCTAATTTGACTTTAATTAGCTCTCACCTTCACTTAAAAAAAAAAAGAAGTTACACAACAGTAACTTTCATAAGCAGGTAAGAGAGAAGTGAATGAGCGATAAGGAATGAAATCAGAGCAGGAAGTGCTTTTCTGACTGCAAAACTACATCAGCTCCTTGAAAAGTCATGCAAGACATGAACTGCAGAAATAGCCTCTGCAAAGAAAGGTCCAAAGCACAAAAGCCTTTCTAGCCACCTGGGCTCACTGATGGCTCATATTCAGTTGGCTGCTGACCAGCACCCCCAGGTTCTTTTACAAAAAGCAGCTTTCCAGACACTTTGCCCCCAGCCTGCAGTGCTGCCTGGGGTTGTTGTGACCCAAGTGCAGGACGAGACGCTTGTTGAACCTCATACAACTGTCTTCAGCCCATGCATTCAGCCTGTCCACACCCCTCTGGAAGCAGAGCCTGCAAATCAACGCTCTTGCCTAAATTGATGTCACGTGCAAACTGACCTAGGGAAGGCTCAACCCCGTCGTTCCGATTGTTGATAAAGACATTGAACAAAACTGGTCCCAACACTGAACCCTGGGGAACCAACTGGATTTAACTCCATTCATCACCACTTTCTGGACTCAGCCATCCAGCTATTTTTTTTACTCAGCAAAGAATATGCCTGTCTAAGCCATGAGCACTCAGTTTCCCCAGGAGAATGTTATGGCAAACAGTGTCACAGGCTTTAGTGAAGTCCAGATAGACAACACTGACAGCCTTTTCCTTGTCCACTAAGTAGGTCACTTTGTCACAGAAGCCAAGCAGGTCAGTGAAGCAGGACCTGCCTTCCACAGATCCAATCTGGCTGGGTCTGATCCCCTGGTTTTCCTGTATGTGCCATGTGATGGCACTCAATCATCTGCTCCATGACCTTCCCCAACACAGAGATCAAGATGACAGGCCTGTAGTTCGCTGGACCCTCCTTCTGGCCCTTCTTGAAGATGAACATCACATTTACGTTACATTACTCTGGTCACCTGGGACCCCTCCAGTTAGCCAGGACTACTGGTAAAAGACTGAAAAGAGTTTGGCAAGTTTTTTCACTAGTTCCCCTAGCTGCATAACCTCACAACACCCATGCAGTCCTCCTGAGTCACCTGCCCTTCTTCCATAGGTTATAAACTTTCCCTTTTCTCCTGAGTTCCAGTCAAAGCTCTCTGTTCAGCCAGGCCAATCTTCTCTGCTGGCTCATGTTCATCACAAGGGCATGGCCTGCTCATGTACTTTTGAAATTCTCTTCTTAAAGGATGTCCTGAACTCCTTTGCCCTTCAGAATTGCCTCCCAACATGAGGGAGAAATGTGGCTATGGCAGGGAAAGGGACACAGGAGGTGTTCTCAGCATTCTGCTGACTTAACCGTACTAATAAATCCATAAATTGCAGTATACCATTAACACCATTCATTTATTAAATGTCAATGTAACAGCTTGTATTTCAACACTAAATGTGAACTATTGACAAAATAAAAAGTAAACTGTAAAACTAAATACTAAGTCTTCTGTTGGCTTAACCAGGAACACAAGTGAAAAATAAACCTGGTTACCATATCTTTGCAGAACTGAGTATGTAGCAAGCAAAATTATTTTCAAGAAATGCATGAAAAAGAAGGGGAACGATATCACTAAGACTTAAATTTTAAAAATTAAATGGAACTTTGCATTCAATAAACCATCACATATCTGCCAACAAATCACATGGCACAGAGAGTTAATCTTCCTGTTTGGAGGCTGTTCGACATAAACATTAAGTTTCTCATTAAACTGCTTTTACTTTCAGAGTGATAAGAAATTAAGTTTTTTATTTGTGTGAATAGGCACTATATAAAAGTAAATGAGTGTAAGAAATATACATAATTCTGATATTCTTGAATTCTACTTATGCTTGATATTAAGTGACAAGAAAGAAGAAATACTGCAAATACCCTTTTTACAGTCTCACTTTAAAAAAAAAGATAGGCAATCACTGAAGTGCATATATTAGCTGAATTGTAATGAGAAGGCTAATGAGACTGTTAAATTTTAAGTCTAATGATCTTTGTTTTTCTTTGCATTTGAGTGATTGCTTCTTTCAACTTGAGATCAAAGTCTTTACCACATCCATGTATTTCCCTTCTGCCCTTCAAAGCTTTTTAAAAGCAAATCACTCAGTAATACACTTAAAAACCTAATTTCTTGCCCATCTGAAAAATTATTTGAAACCAATTACTCCTGGATTTCACAAAGCAGAATTCAGAGCATAAAGCTCCTAACTTTAAGACATGCAGTTTCTGAAAAAACCATTCTTGTTTTCACTTACATTTTTCTTTCCTGGATTTAAGGTAAACTCACTTCATCAGAGCTTGTTACATTTAAATATTTCCTCAAGTATTAAAAGATTCCTTTTCCCATCCCCAGAGGGACAAGGATGCACAGAAACACACCTTTTTCCTTTCTGTCCCTCTCTACATGCTTTCAAGTCCTTGGGTTCAACAGAGGAGGAAACTGAAGGGAGACCTGACAGCATTAGGCAAAGTCAGTAATCACCTCCTCACAACAGTTTCAGTATCTGGTGAATGTGCTCTAGTGTGCCTACTCTACTGGAATCCCATTACTCCAGACAGCGGAATAACCAGTATTCCCAGACTCATATTGTGGATTGAGAAGAGAAAATGGGTAAGGAAAGACAGCTCACAGGTTTAGGACCAGAGAAATGAGATATTGAAGAATGTTAAGGGCATCCTCACACTTCCCAATATTAATGCAGAAAAATGTATTTTATCTAGCAGGTGTTCCTGATTCTTTTTTAGCACAAAGTAAGAGTTGAAGTAAGACAAACACTATTTCAGAGGACAGATATACTGGTTTTGGAGGCATCTTGTAAATATATAAATGGTTAATTATTGTTTAATAGTAGATTTTCTATCGCTTTAGAACAGTTGGAACAAACAAACAAATGAGACAGCAAAAAAAGAGAAGCAATTACCTAATGCTGCAGAAAATGTTTCAAGAAATTGATTAATTCAAACTACCACCATAAATGGATCACTAATGTTAAGAAAAACAAACAAACAAAAACAAAGACAAAAAACAACCCTAAATTTCTTTTGCTTGTTTTACTAATGATTTTTCCAAATAATCCTCAACCCCCCCGAAAATACCCAACAACAGAAACAACCTCCACACAGAACAATTTGTTAACTATGTCAGTAATACATATCTAATTACAAAACTCTTGCCAGGTGGACTATATATTCAGTTGAGATTCTGAAAACGTTTTTAAAAACCTTTTTATTTTCCTAGTTTTTAAAGCAATATCATGTCCTTTGGGAGGAAACATATTCTGCTTTTCAGAAGGAAACGCTCACTGTTAAGATGCTATTAATCTTGTCTTTATTCAAACTAGTATTTCCCATCCTCTGATACAAGGAGCAAGAAGGAGTTTAGTTAAAAATCTAATGCATTAAAAGAATGTTTAAAAATAAAATCAAAATGGTCATTAACAACAGAACTAACAAAGGCTGAAATTGGAAAGAGCGGTAAAATAAATGCAGTTGTTATTATTCTGCTTTTATTAAACCTGTACTTGCAGAATTTAGACTAACAAAGAGAAAACTAAAGCTGTTTTAAAAAGCAATAGAATTTAATTAATTTCTGAAGTTATTCTTCTTGAGGAATAATGGAGTTTTTCACTTACCAATTTAGCCTCAGACTGCACTGGCTGTGGGGAGGAAGGCCCTGGGATTCCTGGGATACTAGGCACCATGGTGACAGGTCTAACAAGCTGACCAGATAAAGTATAAAAATGAAGAAAACCTGAGTATGTTATCATAATAGAGAGCATATGACAACACTACCCTCTGAAGCCAAAACAGCTATCAAGGTGCTTATAACTAAGATCTATGCTGCACTTATGCAAATCTGCTCCACTTTCAAATTAATATAGCATCATGCTTACTTACTGGAACTGCAGCAGGGACATGCACATTAGAATTTGTGATAGATGCAGGAATAGCAACAGGCATGGTTTGTCCATTAGGAAGATGTAACAGCAGAGGAAAAGGACCTGGAACTGGACTGAAAAAGGAATGAACTATATAAAAGAAAACTTATCCAGAGAAGAGAACAAGTTTACATATTATTTTAAATTGGTTTGTTTCTTTACAGGTGTAATGTAATATTCATTTGGAGACCAAAAATATGAACTTAGTGATGTGGAGAACATGGCATTATATCTCACATGTAGTGAAAGTTACATGTTTCATGTGCAGTAAAGCACCACACTACACCAAAGCATCTCAAATTCATACATTAACTGCAGAAACTGTAACTGAAAGTAAACAAGATTTTCAAATTCTGCCAGAAAACATTTTACTAAAATTTATGTAACTTACACTACTGGTCTGTTAGACGATGGAGCCTGGGTAATAACAGTACTAGAAGTTGGTGATGGTATTGCCTGTTGAATAATAACACTCGAGTCAGAACTCGTAAGCAGTACATTAGGAACTTGTAGTGATGCTGGACGAACTATTGTTGATGTAGGCTGTGCAGTCTGCTGCAGTGACACTTCCTGAGAAAAAATAAAGGTTAATCAGTTTATAAAACACAATTACAGACCACTAATTCCGACTGTTAAATGAACACAGTTTGATGGAACATATCAGAATTTCAGTAATATTATGCAAGTAGAATCAGTTATACAATTAAAAACATTAAAAAAACCCCTCTGGATGAATCATTCAAACCATCAAAGTAAAATTTGTTCCAACAACAGTGATTTTAGCTTTATGACAAACCTGGCAATTTATGCTAAGGCTACTATTACTTATAATTCAGTTTTGATCAAATTTTAATTTTTTTCCCAACAAACCCATGGTGCTATCAGCACCATCAAGTTTACCCACACTTCAAATAAGGAAAACGTTTTATGGTGTCCTTATGTGCATTTCAGTTTCAATCCATTGTTCTGGCTTTAAACAAGAGAAACAAGAGTTTTATGGTTCAGTAACAATGAAAAAAAAATCATTCTGTTTTTTAAGCTTTTATCCCTCATCCATGAAGGTCTCTTAACTAGAGTGATAAAAATATTTGGAGTGTTACATTTGGAACTCTGCAAAAATATACGTGTATCCTGATGCAGAAAAAATTTTTTGAGCACAGGATTTAAAACTTTTTTCGGTGCAAATAAAGAGTAGACAGAAATTACCATAGTTCTTACCTTAGCAATCACGTAAAGTACATTATCAATTGACTGTCATACCTACATTTGCTATTTCTGAAAACCTGAAAGGCCTTATTGTAACCAATGCCTTCCTTCTCAGAAAACCCTTGATATTGCCAGACTTCAAATTTACCTTCTGATAGGCTTTTTATAAGTTATTTATTCTTTTGACAATACCTACTGCAATCAATGACACAAAAAATCACATTTTTAAGACCAGCAGACCTTTGCTCTGCTATTAAAACATAATTCAACGAGAACATCTCATACCTGTTATCATACAGGCTGCACTGATTATTATTTCCTCTAAATTAAGCTAAAGTTTTGAAAATTCATCCACAGAGCTTTAAGTGGTAAGGTCTTAGCTCTCTTAACAGATTGTTTTTCTTTTTGTACATTAATGTAAAATGTGTGTCCTCCTCTGAGCAATTTGTAGAACTGCTAGTTTGCAGGCAAACTGTGGCCTTCACAAAGGAAAGGACTTCCGTTGAAATTTTCTCCCTCCAACAGCTGGATTTGTCATCAGGATTCATTAGTTCATTCATTTTCCCCATGGGACCTAAAAGACTATTCACAGCGAATGAAGAGTTTTTGGAGACTAACAGTGAGCTAAGGAAAGCAGGAATTTTTTTCTTTACTATCAATCTGAGATATAATATTTGAACACAGTACCTGGAATTACAGAGAAGCATTCAGTAAAAAAGAAGAAAACATCCAGTATAGAATGGCAGAAACAGAAAAAATCAGAGCCCAACGTGTACTCTTAGGACAAGATTAAATACTCCATTGCAAATCAGGAGTCTGGTAGAACAGCTATACAGATCTTACTCCATGAGAAGAGTCGCAGGGAAAACATAAATGAGACCGAACTGCTTGACTGTGGGACATTAGAGAAAGGCATAAGGGGAGAATATTTGCCCTGATAATCTTCTGGCAATGCCCAATTCAGAAATTAGCATTGTGACATTCTTCACTGGTTTCAGCTTACCCTTTCCTGCCTGCTGTTTGCCACTATTACCTCTCTCATTACTGTGAGCAAGGAGCCACTAAAAAGTCCATTCCCTTTGTAGGATCTTTATAGAGGAACACCCATATTTGCCTCTAACAGCCAGTTGAAGTCTTTTCCTTGTTCCTCCTTCCATCTGAAACATCTTCATACATGGTAACACATATATAGAAAAGTATATGCATCGTTATAAATGCAGGTATATGAACACTCCAGAATAAACAGTTGTTGCAAAGAAATTCTGAATTCCATAAAAGAGGAGAAAAGAAGAGTTGAGCAAAAGCAGCCATGGAGCCATGTATACAGCTTTAATACAAAAATGCAAACTAACCAGAGATTCACACATTGTCAAGAACAGTAATGCTATAACAGCCCCTTCTGAGCGGGTTTGTCCCAGTGGCTTCTCTACGTACCTCTGTGTGTGGACAGTGAAACAGCTATCAAAAGATACAGGAGGTCAAGAAAAGAAGTGCCGAGAGGCAGCATGTGCAAGTCTCTCAAAAACAGATAAGCTCCAGAGAAAACCATCCTTGCAACCCTTCACGAAATCAGAACACCAGCTGAACCTGTATGCTACCATGAACATGCTACACAATTCAGACAACATTCAAAATTATGGTGGTTCTTATATGCAAAAAAGGACTACAGGACTATATATACACTGGATAAAAAAATGGAAACTTGGAACAACTTTCACAGAATCATAGAATGGTTGAAGCTGGAAGCGACCTTTAAAGATCATTTCAGTCCAGCCCTTCTGCCATGGCTATGAACATCTTCCACTACATCAGGTTGCTCAGAGCCCCAACCAACCAGACCCTGAGTGCTTTCTGAACACCTACCTGGAAGTCACTGGCATGTCAGCAAAACCTTCTACCTCTCAGCAAGCAGCTGGGATTGGTCTCCCAACTGTTGCTGCAACCAGGTACGGATGTACGAGTGAGCAACTAAGTTATGGCAGTCTGTGAATACTTCTTTGCTATTTGTAACAGTAGCTTAATTAACAGGTGTTCTAATAACTACTGACTGTAAAACTGGGTCTCTCCCTGGCTTGAACCCCTACCAGGAAAAAGTCAATTTGCAACTTTTAGACAAAGTGCTCTACGAAAACCAGATTTTAGCAAGAGTCAGAAGATGCATGTAAAAAATTCTGAAATAAATCTGTAAAACTCTGAAAACGGAAACCTCACATACACACAATGTTATTAAAGACAGTGTTTCTGTTTTGGTTAAAAGATCAAAAATGATCTTCGACCATTAAAGAAATAACACGTTTAATGATGAGTGTGTTTATGCAGCTGAAAAAGTATTTTCAGCTTCCTCTTCGCACTAACTTGCTCTATGCTATGCTGAGAAACGCATGCAGGTGCTAGTTACTGCAACAACGTGGCACTAACATAAGCTGCAGATTTAGAAGTATGGCTCTAAAGGAAGCTGACATTTTATGAGCATATGAAAACAAAACCAAAGGCCCACCAGTGTGACGGAAGATACTAATTGCTCACCAAAGCATTGCACTAATGAAGTCTAAATTTTGTCTGGAAAAAAATACATTGAAAATATATTCTGCTGAAGAACAAGAAAAGCAGAGATGAATTTGCAATCATGAGACTAAGTCAAAGTAATCTCTACCTTTAGCCACCCATACAAAAAAGTTTAAGCCTATTCAAAGGTATTAAAAACTTACTGAAAGGACTTCTCCAACTACTTTATTCTTGAAGCTAAAGCTCACTGAATTGGAAAATACTTTACAGAACAGGATAGCTACTTCAGTGTTTTCAGATGTACATATTTGCAATTATTTTCTATTTAAAAGCAAATATCACGCAACAACTTTCTAATGCTATCAATAAACACACAGAATTCTTTATACAGAAAAGTAGAGAACTAATACTGTAATTCATCATTACTGTAAGAAAACCGGTTTTCAAATAAATAAGTTAGGCAACTACCTGAAAACAACTAAGCAACTTTTAAAACTCTGTTGAGCGTTAGCCTTTAAAGTACTGTTAATAAACAATTATAACATTTGAAAGCTCTCACTATTATTTTAAGTTCAAGATTTTGTATATTTCTATTGAAGTCTATTCAAAGCTGAATATCAACTCTTACTGAAGCCTAATAGATCTCATGGAACTTTTTGAAAACCAGGAAAAGAATTAAGCATTGTTTTTTAAGAGTCTCCAAGGAATTCTTTTGACAACTATAAGGAAAATTAGAACTGCCTTGCACACACGTTAACAGGCTGTAACCATTTGAAGCTATTAAAATATATTCAGCCAATGAAATAATAACAGTGGTATACATATTTTAAAAACAGCTATGGCCTGGAAAAAAAAAATTCTCTCCTTCAATAAATCTAAAGGAGAATACAAAAATCTATCTGAGAAAACAGCAATACACTGCTCATATTTCTCAGCTTCTGCAGGCCACATTCAGCAGCAGCACCCTCCAAGCAGCACCCTCAGCCTTGCCCAGCTTATCTCTACAATCAGACATCAGAACAGCATCGAGCAGCAGCACTGGTACAGTGATACACTGAAATTATATCATGAATGAGACAAGCTTATAAATACTGCCAAGCATTAAGATATAATTTTCACTTGATGCTAATAGATACTGAACCACTACTGTATAAAGATATTAATACTATCTTCTGCCAAAATTAGACTACTGGGAATAGGTATTTGCAGAAAAAAAAAACCAACAAAACAACAAACTAACCTCTGAAATAAAGAAAACTTTGGATTTGGACTGTGATTCACTTAATCTAAGCAACTCTTTTACACATATTTCTTTAAACTACTTTTACAATTTTTTGAGACTACATGATTGCCTTGATTGCCCATGATCACTCATCCTTGCTAACTAACAAAACTGAGTAAAGCTTTTTAAGGACAAATCTGAATGTCACACACTTGAGGCTGTTTTCACATTGGTTCCAGTTGGCAGTATAAGAGAAAGAGCTGAAACTAGAGAGGTTCAGACTAGATCCAAAGAAAAACACTTTCCTCACAGAAATGGCTGGTACTGGAACAGGCTGCAGTGAGAGGTTGTGCAGCTTCTCTCCCACAGAGGTTTCAAGATTAGACTGTAAAATGCTGAGTAACATGGTCCAGTGTCAGAGCTAACTCCTGCTTTGAGAAGGATGTTGGACCAGGAAATCCTGCAGTCCCTTCCAAACTGAATTACCCTGTGATCCTAAAAAATCCTGCTGATTTTTGGGAGTAAAGTATTTATTGAAGTAAGACTAGAAGCAATTAATTAATTTCACTAGTTTTGCTTCATTTTATTCTTCAAGAGAAGTCAAAATATGAAAACACTGCAAGTCACATATTGAAGTGATTATTACCATTAAATCATTTATTTATTCATTAAAGCAGCAGTTCTAAAACTGATTTGACTACAAATCCCCTAGCAACAGACAATACCTCAGTCTTCTATGAGTATTCAGGTAAACTCTGAATAAGCAAATGTCTGGGAACACTTTTAAACACACTGCTATATCTTAAAGAGTATAACATTTGAAACAAAATTATCTGGTGCTTAGTTTTGTATATTTTTGTAGAACATCCCCTGCTGTTCTACAAAACAATTTTTGGTAAAACATAGGCTAAACAAAAACATACACATGAAGACTCCCAAACTGCTAATGTTACTTAAAAGAAAAAACAATAAAACAAACAAAAAAAAACTTTGAGTTTTTTTAATGAATGATGATGCATAAACAGAAATAAAGAACCCCTTTAGCGTTTTCTAACATCGCATGAATCTTAAATTTGACTTCCTTTCTAGTTTTACTGGAGGCAAAGAAATAATTGCAATGAACAAAGTTAACTAAGGAATTGGACAAATGACCTATATATCCACTGGAATAAGGCAAACGAAAACTCTCTTCCTTTCAACCAGCTAAGTGTTGTGGCTATTAACCATGCACAACAAACTTAGAGATCATCAGAAGATTAGAAAAATAAAATTCCCCAAAGACAAAAATAAAGGTTCTGACCTTTTCATCATTGGTAGTAGACTCTGGATGAGGTAAAGGACTATCTTGATGAGTTGTCTCTACAACTGAAGGTTCTTCAATCTTATTTCTTATAATTGGTGTTGCAAGAGGAGACAGATCTAGAGGCATCTATGAGAAACAATGTAAACCAAAATGATTCAATCTCTAAAAAATTAAACAAGGCAAGAAAATGTAAATGACTAAAGAGAAATATCAGCCCCTAACAACACAGAGGTGCTGATGTTTGAAAGATGATGTTTGCAGATGCATTACCAGTCAAGGTTATTTTACCAGCAGATGAATGAACAATAACGCCAATGGCAGACTAAGTACTTTCTTCTTGAGAATTAAAAACATTCCTAAAATTTTCCTTTCCCAGGAAGTCACAAGATAAATACAGGTGAGGAAGGACCCTGTTACACTTAAAAAATTACAGCTAAAATAGGGTACTATCCTTCTATAAATTACTAGCCCTCATGCCACAAAGCACAGAATCCTAACTATATTTCCAAATCAAGAAAAGCTACTATGGACAATTAATTTCAAGCTTATTGCAGCAAACAATTATTGAAAAAGCAATTTTTATATCCCTACACCGGTAAAATCCACTGGGACATCTGAAATGCTACAAAGAAAGTAAATTACAAAAGTACTTTAAGCAATACTATAGATTTGAAGGCCTACACTCCTGTCTAGTCTGCTGTCCAGATACTTTCGGAAGAAATTTTCCCCAAAGCTCTCCTATTTAAGTTCTTCCAGATGTTTTTTTTTTTCAATTCAGTTCCTAGGTTTCCTATATATTACTAATAGAGAGGGAGGACCGTTAGAAGTGGAATCTCTTTTCATACCAAATGTGAACATGAAATACTACAGAAAAAAACAAACTATCAATCCCCTAGAAAGTGTGCTATTTTTCCACACTTTACCCTGATTGTTTATTATATAACTGATGTAGAGATATGGCAGGACTGAGTTTCTTCTTGTAACAGAGAGGGCAGGTTGGAAAATTAGTATCAATTAAAGAAATAAACAAAATGTTTAAAATACTTTGCAATACTCACAACCTTACCCAAGACAGCGGTGAACTCTACAGAAAATACAGTCTTAGTAAATTCAAAATTGGTTTTACCATAAGTCATGTTATAAAAGCAGCATATATCAATGAGGAAAAAATAGAACTAAAAATCCAGGATTTGATATAGTTGTGGCAACGAAGTAAGGGTGAGGCTTACCAGGAATGGATAATAATCCATCCCATTCAGAAGTACCTCTAAAAATCTTTATTGAAACAAAGTAACATGAAGCTACTGATTCTGTAAAATCTGTATGAATGAGTATAAAATTGTATTTTTTATCACTTCCTATGGAAAGCAACCAGGTAATCAACTAAAGGCAAACCTATTCAAAGGGGACAGTGAACAAAATCTTTTATTTGCAGAAGTATTTAGACTAGATACTTTAAGAGCTAACACCAAGTCAGTGTGTCCCATTGTCCATGCTAATTATGCAAAACTAACCTTCAGAAGAGTAATCATAGATTTGTATTCTCTCCATACAACATATATAAGCAGCTAACAAATGATTATTGGTATAGTTTGGAAAGCAATATATAAATCCAAAGTTTGCTTTTTGAATGGAATTTCTGAATAAAAAAGTAGAAGCTCTGAGAAGAAAAAGTTTTTGAACATACTTTCTTAATGTCATCTTCAGAAGCCTTTTTAAACTCATTTTCAAAAGGACTTGCTAATTCATTGAATAAGCCCACTTCTTCACAGTTCTTCAAGAATCGAGTTGGTGTTGGTGTCTGATCTGAAATGAAGTGTAGAAAACCCCCGCAATTTTATTTTTAAAATACCATTTATGAACCTACTTATCGTAAATACTTTTCAGGATACAAACAAACAGAAAGAGATGAGGTGGTTGGGAACTCTTGTGCCTTGCAGGCGGCTCCGTTCTGCCCTGCAGGGAGGTAGCCAGCAGGCACACTCCACCTGCTGGAGACAAGCAACTGGAGCCTGCAAAGCAGTAAGCCCCTCACAATTCTGGAAGGGTATCAAAGCAACAAACCACAGGGGAGCAATTCTCAAGTGCACAGTAGATCACTACAGTGAGCAAGCAGGCTCTATTTTCAAATAAAGATAAGGTCCACATGAAGGCTTTTAATAAAAAATAAAAAAGGGAGAAAAGTGCACAGCTCACAGCCAGTTTGCTTCGTTCTTTTCACAATTTGATAGACATAGTGACTACTTCCAAGCGTATGGAACTCTAAAGGGAAGTGAGATACTGTACACAAGGTCATATTGACTCCTATGATGCCTGTATTACCAAGCTGGAATCACAAGACTTCTGGCATCTGGGTGCCCAAATAAGCACTTCATGAAGCAGTTTCAAAAATGTCTTTATATAAAATTCGTGTACTATGTAAATTTGCCTTATTTTACTGTCACTACCAGGTCAAAATTAGCCACATTTGCCACAAGGTTACCTGCATTTAAAACACTGTAATGTGGCATTATGAGTAGTTACTAATGTAACCTGGTGTTTACCACAGTTCCTGCACTGGAATTTGGCTGCACAGAGACAGACACTGCCATGGTTTCATTCTGAAACACCTGACTGTCTGACAGGTCCCCTTTCTTACGGGTATAATTGCCAAGGAGCATATTAATAATTTTAAAATTTCTAACCGCTAGTTTAAGAGCAGTATTTTTTGGTCTGCTTCTGTCTCAACCAATTAGCCACTTACAAGGTAAACAAATAACCAGAAAATGTCTGAAAGCCTTTGTGAAGTTCATTTAGGCTGCTCCACCACTGAAAAAACCCCAGCCTGACTGTAACTTTAGAATACTTAGCACATGCTATCTTTATTCAAAAACTTTAAAATTTATAATACAATCAATCATCCATTGGTGATTACTTTTGATCCTGGACAAACAAAAAAGTTAGTTACAACTGACCAAGGATATATCATAAATTCAGAGGTGGAATTATAGTAAATGTATTTTGAATTTAAGCTAAAATGAAAACAAAAGATTTGATCTTTCTTCTACTAACCCACCTGAAGAATAATAATTACTAGTTCATTCTTCTAATATCACCATTATATGCAAAAGATGCTATATCTTCTAAAATTTAAGAGACAGGTAATATCAATCAATAATTAAAACAGAGATACAGTTTAACTCAGTTACAGATCCTCTTAGGCATAGCCTTTATTAGCCTGTTCTTACTGAATGCTTTTTACATGATTTAATCAATTATTTCAGTATTGATAATTTAAAAATATTTAGATTATATATCAGAGCCAAATAAAAGTAACTTATGGAGAATAATACTGGCTTCAAGTTCTGACACAAATGAATCATGTAAGAAAATATTGCCTAAGAACACACTGTAGTGAAGAAAATGTTTCATATTCTCTTAAGTCTATGCATTATGTACAGAAAATTCATAAAACATATGCCCATTGCAGCAAAAAAGTGAACAAACTAGTTATAAAAGTATATACTAACCAGCCACAATGACACTATCATTACGAGCCGGACCAAATTTCAGTGTCATCTCATGTTTATGTTTATGGACAGCCAAATGATCCTCATTGGTAAAACGCTGCAGCAGAAAGTTTTAAGAAACAGTTGTAACTCTGAGTGGGAACACAGTAAATGCCATTCCATAGAAAGCAACTTTTAAAACACGTAAAACTATCATTACAACATTAAAAGCCAATCCTCTAAGTCAGAGATGTCTTGCTCCTTGGTCAACAGTATCAAGCAGAAATATAAAACTCAAATGATGTTCACAGTAACTAAATATGATATCAGGGAAATTGTAGTATAAGTACTTGCATTCATTCAAATTCCAAGATGGAATTTGAGAGTGCTGCAGACTCAATCAACCATCAGCAAACAGCCATCTGCTATATTAATAGATCTTGACAATGTCTAGTAATTGATTAACACTATTTCATTACTGCATTAATGTGTATTATCACAATAATGAGAATTGATCTGTAATCACAAACTTCACTGTATTTAACAACATAAAGATAAAATAAACTATAGCTCCTGCTCCCTGACCATTTACTACATAAAATAAGGGGCAGAACACCGGAACAGTTGTCAGACATCTGAAATGCTGTGAAGGAACTAAACTTACCAGCACTTCCAAAATCTATCAGGTTTTCAAAACTATGCTAGTTTTGTGCATACTTTCCCCAAAATCCAGGGTATATGCTATAAAAAAGCAATAAGCAGGCAAACTAGGTGCTGTTAAAGAAATATTCTTATTTCGCTAACCTGAAATTTGCTATGCCTCTGTAACTGTGAGTAAAGTTAGTGTTTCAATTGACATAATCTAAGAAAATGTTTCCCAAGATGCAGATTTCCTAAAAGAAATGCATTTTACACAAAACACTGAAATTCTCACTTTTATTCATGAACATTTGAGCCTCAAATTATGTTTCTGGTTATGCCTCACTAATTTAAGTCACTCCACACATATCTTGTAACACATAAAATCAGGAACGAATACATAAACTTAATTGACCTCAGAATACAGTAATTCAGAATGTTTCCGTGAGAAAGGACATGTGTATGTGGAACCGGGAGGGAAGTTAAAAAATCCAGGATCGCTGTAGGACAGGGTGAAACAGGCCAGGGACTTTTTCTTGTTAGAACTCTGTTTCCCAGGGTTCCAAATGCTCAGCTCTCTGTAACTCCTGTGCTCTATCTCTACATACAGCATAAGACCGGACATAAATCTCACGTTGAGAGACTTCAATACATCTTTCTGTTCCCACTAAGTGACAGACAAGCTCTTTCAGAGGGAAGAGGATCTCCAGATCCTGATTCTCTCTATTCTGCAATATGAATTCTGGAGAATCCTGTCTATTCTGGAGAAGCCTTGCTCATTTTCAGGGACATGAACTTTGTTCTTCACCTTGACCGTAATCCCATGCTGTAGCCCCATGATGTGTTTTCTATGAATTATTTACCAAAACACTTCTGACAGAGCTTACATCACAATGAGATTCAAATAGGATGGGGACAAACATGCTGCTTAGGAGAAAGTAGTCCTCTTCTCCTACTTTTGATGTCTCTGGACATAGATATAATAAGAAATCTTAGTCCTTTCCCACTTTAAATACAGAAGGTCCCATTAATATAACATTAATGCTGTCATTCATCATAAGAACTAAGTTTTCAGAATAAAAATGAGAGTATTTTGAACTCAAAATCCAACTAAATCAAAGTGCACTAATAAAATGAAAAACATCTTGTTAAGAAATCTATTCTGTATAAACACAGCAGCTATAATATAATGAAAAGATTCAGCTTATGAAATTCATTCTATATAAAGGATGCAGGGATGTCCATCTCATCCAGCAGATAATGCAAATTCACTTACTTTCAGGTTACTAAATTAAAGTGCTAAGACAGCTTCCTTTTAAGCAACCATCTGCTGGAACACTCCATAATATTTTTACTTTTCTGCTCACATTCACCTCTATATATACACTAATGCTATTTACTAGAGCTCATTAAAACTACAATTTGTGGCATGAATACTGTTAGCATCTTCCTATAGACCAAAACACACATAAAACAAAATGATGCCATTAAATATTTGCAATCACCATAGCTGTAAAGACTAGTGACAAGCAAGCTCCATGCCAACACTGAAGTACTCTGGAAAGTACAGGTTACCTGATACAAATCAGGTTGCTTCTTGATTGTTTTTTTTTAATGAAAGTGAATGGATAAACACACAAAATGCTACAAATTCTTGCTGTTACCTGCTCTTCAGCAAAACAGATACTTTCTAACAGTTACCATCATCCCCTTTTCTTCAATCTCTAAAAATACATTTCACTGTTTAAATTTTATTTGATTAATGTTAATAACTTCAGTTCAGACCATTACCTGGCCACATCCAGGGGCAGTGCATAAAAAGGGTTTGTCATCACTCATATTCCACAGGTCGTTGTGCTACCTGTATTAAAATTAGAATTGAAAAAATTTTACAAATACTGCAACAAATCATCAATACCTCAACATCCACGGGGTATTTCAATAATCCATGGGCAAGAATTTCTGCCTTGTGGCTATACTAATATCCTAAATATCCAGGATTCAAAGAGTACAGATTTCAAGCTATGTCAGGAAGGTACAAAGAACCCAACAGAGACACAGCAGGTTTTGAACACACAATCAACCAGAAATGCAAGTGTTCATATGTAACATGACTAACTGCAGGAATATAAGAAAACACAGTAAGATAACTTGTCACCAGAATCAAAGACATTGTAATAATGATCCAATTCCCACAATTAAAAAAAATACAAAAGCAGTAGACAACGCCAAGTAGTCAAGGTTAGGGATCCAACAGAAGAGGAAGAAGTGTTGATTCCTTAGTCTTTTCACAATCTTTATTTACAGCTTAACTTTAAAGATAAGTTGCTACTTAGTACTTTGCATAAACTGTTATGAATTTAATTACAAAAAACTTAATTATGTCAGTAATTATTAACTATGTCAGTAATGTTTCAGCCACTAAATTATTAACAGGTTAAAATATTTAAGAAAGAAGCAAGAGATATTAGTTATATTTAGTGCTGTTTTGCATACTCACCCCACGTACTAATACACATACCTGCCAGATTTCACATATAAACCTGTTTCATAGGGTAAACTATCATATCCTCCTTTTCATGGCAATGAACTGTAAATAAAAAAAGATATTAATTATTATGCATGCTAAAAATCTAATAATGCATGATTTTGTAAAGATAAATGATAAAATACCCACTATTCACCCATGAAACACAACAGTTTTTCAAAGAAATGGTTACTTCAATACATCCTCTCTAATTAGTTGTGGCATCTGTGGCTTTACCCTGGAGGAAATACATTCATGCTTAAATGTGAGTATTTGTATGGAGAACTAGCAATGTTAGTTCTGAACACTATTTAGCTTGATGAAGCAAATAAAGATAAATAAAGATGCCTTTATGATTAAAAATCATAAGCAGAATAAATCCATCTCTCCCCCAGCATGCTGGTCATGCAGAGTTGCAAGGTTTCTAGAACTAACCATCCTAAGAATGTACACTTCTAGTACACCACTGAACACTAGACACAAGACAAATCAAGTAAGCCTAAGCAAATTTCAGACTTATTACCTCAGAGATCTGTAGTGAACACCTTATCTGATCCTTTTGCCTGTACCTGTACAGTAAAAAACTGTATAGACGTTTTGGATATTGCTTCAAGGAGGAAGAGAACCCAGTGCCCTTGGACATGAACACTAAACAGCAAAGAAACAAAACATGCAGTGGAGGAGATTCCAAACTGTCACATCTAAACATATATGTTTAACAGAATGAGGATACTGAGCCGAGATCACAAGTCAAGAAGAGACGAATGGCTGCCAGAAACTTCAGAGTCTCTGGCACTGACAGCTCAGGGAAACATTTACGTCTCAAAGGAAGGATGCCAAAGCAAATCAGGGATGGAGACTGTTCTGTTGTTCTTTGCAAATAGTTCATAACCTGTCTCAAGTTTCTGAAAGAATATTTCTTGAACTGTTCAAATATGAACTTCGTACTTTCACTAAGAAAGAGTATTAACAAGTTATGGGCAAGTCTGACTACTCATGATTATGGCTTCAAGGTAAGAGATAAGGTGTTCATCAGTGAAGCTTTAGGATTATATCCTTACAGTATGTGGAACTTCAACAGACACTTTAAAGCTATCCTACAAGCTTATTATCCTTCTTCAGCTATGCAAAACCTTACTTTTTTAAAATGTGGGTTTAAACCAGAAGAGTCTGTCTCACTGAGATCTCAAAAGGAATTCATTTTTTTTTAAATCAGTGATCAAAGGACACCATAAAGTTATATATGGCTACATATGCCACCATATGCCAATATACACATATGGATTATGGGCAGAAGAGTTAGATCCACATCAGAAATGTGTGATGGTGTAAGAAACAATTCTGGTTTTGGTTTTTTTTATCCAAAGGATGAAGATTCGCATTAACAAAACACATGTAGGACATTTCTTCCCCTGTTACTATATTCTGTTGTCAGTCTCTGAGAAATGCATAGTATCAGCCATAAAATCTACTCCATCCATACTGTTAGCATTTTTCTTAGGTGATAAGATGCAAAGATCAATTTTTTAAGTCTTTTCATTTTCCCTTTTAAAGAAGTATTACCAAAGTATGTATTTGCATATGAAGCTGTTGTCTGGTTCCAAGTGATGATTTGTGAAGCCTGTGAATTTTGAATGCCTGATATATAAATTAAAAATCCATCCCTGTGAAAAAGGAAAGCATTGCTGTCTTCCTGGCAAACTTACTGGAAAAAAGTTGGAGATAAATTCATGTCCTCATCTTTGTAACATTATTTGACTACATGCCACATGGAATTTTGTGAGGTAATCCCTTGCAAAAAGATTCCAGCTAACATCTGAAGAAAAAAATTATCTTGAAGCACTGAAATTTTTGCACCTTAAAGAGTGCTCAAATTCCAAGTATGACCTCTGACATTTTAAATCTAAACAGAAACTGGATCTGACAGGATGGGAAAACAAAGGTTTTGCATTCATTAGTGTTGCCAAATTGACAAGAATTGTATTTATTTATTACAAAGACAAATGCAAAGCTTGCACCTAGAATGAAATAACTCCATGCAGCAGTGGAGGCTGAGGGGCAACTGCTGTCAAGCAGCTTAGGGGTAGAATCTGTAACTCCTGATGGTCAAAAAACTGAATGTGATTCAGCATCATGTCACTTGCAGCACTGAAAGCCAACAGGCTACTGGGATGAAAAGGCACAGCCATCAGATGAAGGGAATTGATTATTCTCCTTTATCTGGCACTCATTAGGCTACAGCTGGAGTGCTATATCCAGTGTTGAGGCCCTCAAGACAGTTGATGAACTGGAGAAAAAACACCTGGGGCCCCATCAAAACAGGAATATCAGGAAGCAAAGGTTGTTCAGAACAGAGAAGGAAGGCTAAGGAAGGATATACTTGCTGTCTTGTACTATCTGATGTATTGATATAGAGAAGACAGATCCAGACTTTGTGTAGAGTACAAGAAAACAGTGGGATGCAACATTCACAAGGCACACTAGGAAAGTTAAGAGCAAGGTACAGGCTGGCCAGTGGGGCTGTGGAATCTCCATCCTTGTAGAAATTCAAAATTTGAGTGGATGAAATTCTGAGCAACCCAAGATAACCCTGAAATTTAAAGTATACCATAAAGATATCACAGCCAGAAACAGAGGTGAACAACCGCAACAGACAATCCAAACTTAGGAAATGTTCTGACAGCTTTAAAAGACTCTGTGTGGTAAACTTCACAGCCCAACAACTAAAGCTGTTGCTGCTACAAAATACAAACAAACCTTTGCCTCCTCTTTTCCTTCTGGATTACACTGCCTGACAGGCACAGCAAGACTAACACACAGAAGGCAAATTTTCAGAAAAAAGTGTTTGTAATTCCCGCTCTGATTTCAAGAGTCTCTGTTGGAAACTGATTGCTCAATGTGAAAATATCACAGTAAGAAAGATGAATTTATAAAATACTATACCCCGAAAACCAAAATAGCAACTTAAATGCCATCTTGACAAAAATGTTACTCACCCAACCAAATGAGAAATAAATACATGAAGTGATCGCCCTGTCAGTAGAGGTGAATTATAGACACCTTGGACTGTTACCCAGGCAACAGCAAACACCTTGATCCATAGAAAAAAGGATGGTTCCTGAAGGAATCCAATCTGAATGTGAAACTCCAGCCTTAACTAACCTCTTCAGATAAAATGAACATTCAGTGACATGATTCTTACTACAGTCCACTGAACTGCAACTTTCTTCTGTAAGCTTCCAAGCCTACGTTCCTTTCAGTAGCATAAAGAAATCCATACAAAGAATTTGAGTCACACAGTAACAGGATCAGAGCTGAACACAGGAAAAACATGAAATAATCTTGGTACTATAATCACCTTCGGTACAAAAATCACAAAATACTGTCACTTTTTCGGTGTTTGCTCCATACTTTCAATGCAAAAGTAAAATACCTTCAAAGCATGCCTATTTAAAACATCATAAGCCTCTTTTATTGCTTTTGGAATGTAAACAGTACAGTAAAATGTATAAATAAGTATATATAGGTGTGTAAATACATCTTCAAGATATACATTATACAGAGAAATAAAAACAAGGTTTGCAAGTAATTCACTAATATTTAGGACGATGTGCTTATTTTAAAAATATAGATGTCTCTATAAAATGCTACATTAATGTTTACGTAAATGTGCTACAAAAATAGCTTCAACAATTACCTGTATTTTTCTACAAGATTTTAATTAAACATCTTGGGTACACTTTGTGGAAACTATTACTATATAGTCTGAGGCTTGCTTCCAAAATACCTTTCTGTAGACAATTCATAGAAGAATAGAATCATACACTGACTTAACCCACGTCTTATTGGCTCATTTTACTGGTGAAGGTTCTTCTGTCTTCTTTTAATTTCCCACATACAGGAGCATGGAAAACAACTGACACCTTGTTTCAAAAATTTATTTTCTATTTACCATTTGAGTAGCTTTTTAAAACGTATACATATTGATAGTCCTTGCAAAAATCTCTACAAATTTATTGGGAAAAATAATTCTTTGCACATCTCTAGTAAAGATTCATCAGACTTTTAGCTAAAGCCTCTGTTTTACCTGAAGAAAGCAAGTTTTGTGCTGAAAGACCTCCATGCACGAGCCTGTTCAGGGGCTGTGCAGTCTTACCCTGCAATTACTTATTTTAAGCACTGTAGCAACACAGAGATTGCCCTCCTGTAACGTCAGGGCTGACACAAACAGCATGGAGGAAAACTGCCAGAGCTGAACACAGAAAAGACAACTCATAATCACACATAATTCCCACAAACAAACAGAAACCTTAAAACTTTTGAGGAAGGACAGCATTCCTCTACTGGCCAGCAAGCAAGAAGAGATGCATATTCTCACAAGTGTGTCACCCTCCAAACTGGACAGTCCCTAGAGGACAATCTGTCAGTCTGCAGCTGCAGGAGTAGCTGATTTATCTAAGACTGCCCACATGTGAAGCACACTCGAGCTCTGCAGCCAGACTGATCACTTGCATGGGGCTCCAACTCAAGAAACATCTCTACATTCTGGTTTGAAAAAAGATGAAAGTTGGACAAAAACTATATTAGGCCACTGAGACAAGTCAGAATTATAGTAAGTAGTCCATCCAGTCTTCTCTAGGTCCAAACATTATGAAGTGCTTATGTTACAGTATCAGTGATGCATTTTCCTAGGGATGTTTGCATTTCCTCAAGACTGATCATGTCTAATCAACATTTCCTTTTCTTCTTTACATTTGATCTGGGACTGTGCTCCGTTTTACTCAAGATACAGTAACCCTACTGTACAGAGAATTATTAACTCTCACTAAGCTTTTCTGTAAATCTCATCAAAGTGTGTAATTACTTTAGATAGTATAAAACTTTACTTTAAACCTTCATTTTATAATAGGAAACTGAAGCATAAAAGGATAAGGTCAAAATTTTTCAGTCCTTGTCAACTTAAGAGCTCTACTTGAGGTACATACTTATTCAAAGTGAAGTGAACTGATCATATTTGCCATAGTAAAGGATCACATTCTCTTACTGGTTACCTGAAGAGCTGAATTTAGTGTTTTGCTTAGCTCCTTTTAACATGCTTCTTCAGCTGAGGGGGAAAAACCCACCAGGCAGCTATTTTTGTTTTCCCAATTTAAACATCTCAAAATTAAGAGATGGCTTTCTCATGCAACCAAACAAATCAGCACAAATCAGAATGAACATGGTACCTTTATAATTTCAACACTTGCATACAGTATTCCCAGCATAAATTTTAATCACTTCCCACATTTGAGTCTATCTTTATTTCCACAATTTTCTGTAGAGGTAGACCTGCAAGTTTTGATTTCAGTAAATATCAGAAGTTACTAGGTAGAATATACTACTCAATATGAAGTGACATAAATTTAAAAAAATTAAAATTTTGTATTTTAAAGGGGATAAAAGCATTGCTTCACTTACCCGGAGGGACTGCAACAGCTATTTTTTTCTGTTTCCTATAAAGCAAAAGAAGAAAGGTGAAGCAAAAGCAGTGTAATTAATACTTGGCCGTTACTGTGCACTTTCAGAGGCAATCTAACTGTATTTGTGTCACACTGTAGAATTCGGTATTTCTAAAAATTAAAACTGATCAATGAAGAAAATGGAGGAGATAAAATTTGAAAACCAAAAGCATTTGTCCTCATAACAAAAGTAAGATTGCCACAAAGTAGCTCAGTAGATTCTGCAAGGAAACTACAACCCACTGTCCAGAATATTTAAAGATTGTAAATATCAAAAACTGATGAACAGGAAAACAGGAGCTGCTTCTTCAGACTACACTGCTTAGTAGAAAGGTTGTGCTATTTTGTAGAAGACACGTGATCTGCTTCAGAGAGTTATGGGGAAGAATAAGGAAGATTGGAAAGCCTGTAGCCTAATGCTCAGATTTTTTGTTTAAAAAAGTCAAATGTCAGGTACTTTTTGCTGATATCATTAGTTAACTGCTTGCATCTGATGTCTACAGTTAATTCCATACCTTCCATGATTTGTCTAAATTCTGTAGAGGGGAGAGCCTCTGGACAAGAAGAAAAGATCCAAGAATCAACGATGACTGACTTAACGAGCTCAAATAAGAACAAGAAAGTCAGCTGGGCAGATAGTTACGTATAGAGAAACAAGCAATTAAGTTCCTTCACCTCTGCTGAAGGAGGAGGCTTCTCCTACAAGACACATTTCTGGTAAACAGAGAACACTAATGGTGTTAAGAAAGGTCCTTAGGCCAAATGCTTCCTATTGGCTGAATAGGTGGCTTCTAATTCAACCCTCTGGCTTCAGTATTTTTCAGAGGCACCTTGATCTTTCTTTAACTTATTAAAAATTCAGGCTGTGTGAATATAGCTCTTGTAGATAAATGAAAAGTCAATGAACCTCAGAGAAGAAATACAGAGGGGTTAATATTCCACCCATCTTTTTACAGTTTGCTTACAGAGATATTAGGGCTTACTTTCCCCAGCTCATTTTTCTAGGTTGGGCAATATGAAGATTGTCCCATCAATCTAACCAACATTAGAAATCCAACCTCCTTTTTCTACACTACTTCCAATAAATTAAATAAAAGCTTAACAAAAAGTTACTTCCTTTTTCCATTTTCTCAGACTGCACCCCTGAATTATAAAATTGAATACAATAATTAAGAATTTAATTTTTAAAAAATCCTTAAATGTATCAAAAATATCCCACTACAAGACTCCTTCTGCTAATTAAAAAAGAATGATCTTCTTCTTTTCTATAAGTAATTATATCAATGACCACTGGCATTTGCCTAGAAAAAAAACATACAACATTGCTTGGAATGCTTTACTGAAGAGAAGCTCTCATCTGAAGTGAAGCTAATGGAAAAGTTCTCAGACTGAACTGAAACTGACACAGAATAAAGCTGGAAACATACAGCACTGACTTGAAAAAATATTTATTGCATGATTATTAAATATTGACTCATATTGCTACCATTAACTATATCCAATGCCTCCTTAGAGTGCACATCATATGTGAACAAATGTAGTTGAGTTATACAGTAGGACAATGATAACTTGATATCTGCTAATTGTAAAAAAAAAAAAAAAAAAGTTAAAATTATTGAATCAAGTTTGATCCTCTGAGAACAGTTAATGCATACTTTTTATACAGAAATTCAAGACTATTTTAAGAAACCATTAAAAATGTCAATACTAGACATAACAAACTTTTAAAGTTAGTAAAACTCCTTGGAGCAAGAAATGTACGTTGGTAAGTTTAAATTCGTTAAGAGTGGAAGAAAAAAGAAAGTTGATGACAGAAAAGGTATTTCTAGCACTATGTACATCCAAAATGTAATGAAACAATAATCAGAATAATATGATATTTCAAGCTGTTTAATATTTTGTCCAAAGAGAAAACAATACTTAATAAAAGTATGTATGATCAAATTTAAGAGCTGAAGGCACCTTATGTTAGATGCTGCATAGTCTAGAATTTTCTGGAAAAACACGTAACAAACATATTCACACTTCTAGAATTTAAGTTAGGATAGAAACATCAACTACATTGTGAAGATCAAAAGCTCAACTAGTTGATTAACCATTAACATGCAATATCAGTATTGAAACATAAAGTCAAAATGGATTTTTAAAAGAGCTTTTTCACTTTATGGACACATTAAGGTTTTTTATTATTTCACAGTTCTTTTGATGCATTATGTAACAACCAATTCCTGACAAAGTTACTGTTTTGTTTTTTAACAAGACAACAATTTTGATTCTGGAATGCAGAATTATAAACACTTAAAGAGAATTTAAGTGAATGCCTAACTCAACTATAGTTTGGCCCTCTGAAATTATGTCTGCAACTGAACGTCCATTAACTGACAACAACCTGTGTCAGGGGATGGATGGCTGAAGAAATCCCATCTGGAACACCTGTAGAAGACCAGGTGGTCCTCATCCTCATCCTATCAGCTGGTGCTGAATTTAGCATCTATCCCTGATCTAGCAGTGTTATGACCTTACCTTCAGGAACATTTGCTTTTATTAACTTACGCTCAGCAAGACCTGGGGCCATGACATTCACCACCATTAGCAGAATTTGACAAGAACAAAAACATTATTTTAAAAGGTGGAAAATAAAATACACTTGGGCCATATTCAGGGTCACTATTTGGAAAGTAACAGATGGTTCAGAATTTTCAGCTTTACTTAAATTTCTTATTCCAGTGCAAAGAAACAGCAACAGCATCACTATTTGAAGACAACCATCTCTGGGAGACAACGACGCAAGGAAAACCAAATGAGTGACACAGAGTGCATGGACAGGACATGAAGACACACTCATGGATCTCCCTCCAAGAACAGGGATGCAGAAAGGCTACAGAATGAGTAAGACTGCAGAAGCAACATGGCAGCACACATATGCCCATCTACAAACATAAGGTTGCATCGTAGCATAAAACATTTGTGCCTGAAACAGCGTGCAGCCATCGCTGTTCGAGAGTCTGCGATGTGTCTTTTTCACGTGAAAGCACGATAACAGGCAAAGTCAACGAGGCAACTGGTCGAGGAGGTCCACGTCCACGGCCAGAGCCCAGGCAGGCCAAGACCTCCCTGTGGTGCAGAAAAGCTGCTCGCAGCCCCCGCCCAACGCCCTCCACACCCGAACCCCTCTCGGTACCCTCCGCACCGGCACGGACCCGATCTCCTTCCCGAGCAGAAGATGGATGCGGAGGGAGGCCTCCTTGGAGCCGAGCCGAGGCGGAAAGGCGAGGCCTGGCCGCCCCCTGCTCCCGCCCTGCGCCCCCCGCCGCGGGCCGGGGCCGGTCCCGGCGCTGCCCCCGCGGGGCTCCCCGCTCCCGGATGCGCCGCAGCCCCCTCGCCCACCCGCTCGCCCCGCAGGCCCTACCTCCGGGCGGGTGCCGGTGTCCGCGGCGCCGGCCGGGCCGCCCCGCCCCGCTCTAGGGGCGGCGGGAGCCGCAGGCCGCGCTGGGGGAGGGGGCTGCCGCGGAGAGCGGCGGCGGCGCCATGTTACTGCCTCCCGGGCATCCCCCGCCTACCGCCGCGCGGGCCGCTCCCGCCGCGCCGCCCCAGCGCCCCCGCCCGCCCGCCCGGCGCCGCCGCAGCGCAGGGGAGGAGGAGCCGCGGGCCGGGCCGGGCCGGGCCGTGTTTACAAACTCACCCGCAACGCGGCCGCACCGCTCATTAAAGGCCGGGTCCCCCGCGGGCTTCCGTCACCTCTCGCGAGAGCGCCGCTGACACCTCCGCGGGGGCGGGGCGGTCACGTGCGCGGGGGCGGGGCCCGCACCAAACAGGGCAGCAGGGGCAGGATCTCTGCAGCCGTGGCGGCCGGGAGAGAGGGCTGGGAGCTACTCCCAAGGGAAGGCAGCAGACAGCAGGCAGGGAGGGGCTGAACCAGTGCCAGGCTGTGCTCAGTGGCAAGTGTTCAGGTGCTTGTCACATCTAACTTTTGGAATAATCAGACCTCCAAAGCCCGGTACTGGCTACATTCCCTTGGTTTTCCCATTTCTCTGCACACAGCTCAGGACAGGAGCTTGCCGTGGTTCTGCTAAACGTTCACCGCAGCTGATGTATCAAAAATGCTGCAGCACTGTATAATGATGGCAAGAACCTCTATTTTACACAAGATGAACTAAAAGCATTCTGGATTAATTAAAAAAAATATAACCCTACATGGCAACACAGTTTAACTAGTATGTGCTGTGAATCACAGATGAAGTTTTAATTCTGTGCCTGTGTATCATTTCAAACTGTCTTGTTCTGAGACTGATCCAAGAATATGAGACTGTAACAATATTTCTAAAAAAGTAGTTTGTCCCAGTAAAATACATTTCGTCTGAGTTTCTCTCAACTTGCAAAAGACAATACCGTATGTTTCATTTCTTGTGTATGTTTTGGTAGGCACTATACAGTAGAGTTCTTTGAGATGGTAGGATAAAAAGCACTGCATAAAAGCACACTGTTAACTTAAAGGTAGTATTATTCTTTTAATGTAGCATGTTTCAAAGGACTCAAATCTGAGTGCAGAAGAGAGGAATAGATATTTTAAATACTTCTTTCTTCACAGAGCAACTAAAAGCTGTACTGGAAACAAGTATTTTTCAATGGTTTAGCTCCACCATCACATGACGGCAGCAGTCCTGAGCCTGAACAAAAAAACCTAACTGCAAGTGCTTTTCTTCAATCTGAAACTGGTGCAAAAAACAGAGGAAAACCAGGGAAATGAAAAAAATCAGCAGCAGAACGTTCACTTTTACTTGCAGCAACAGATGAGTCACTTTTACCTGCAGCAATAACTTAAAGAGCGTAATTGGTAACATAAATATTTCCTTCATCATCCATTAGAATGTGCACACCACTGCCAGAGGTGGCGTCAGGTCTGATCTACCGGGACAGCAGGCAGAACAGTTATTCAGAGACAATGAAGATCGCTGCTTCAATTAGCTTCATCTTCAACAATGAAACATGAACACAGTCTTTGAGTCTGGAGAACCTATAATACAAATTTTCATGAGCTGACCATCTCTATGGTCAGCACAGATCACGTCAGAAGAAACTGTGACAAAGGTTTCAAGGAAGTAAAGCTTACAGTATCACCTCACAAAATTTTAAATTTGGTTTCTCTGACTTTCATAAAGATTTTTTGATGTAAACTCTTATGGAAAAGGTCAAGGGACCTTGGTCTATTGCTGCTCTATCAATCCAAAGAGGTTGGATTGGGGGTTTTGGTAAAAAAAAAGAAGAAGAGTCTTTTACACATTTACAGCCAACACTTCTGTGAGCATTTTAGGAAAACAGAGTACTCTTTGTCAGACCACTCAAATTGACCAACTAAGCTCTGTTTTTTAAGAATAGGGAAAATAATAATAATAATGGCCAGTCTTCGCAAGCGAAGATCCGGGGAAGGTCTTTACACCTTCCAGCCTGCGCATTGGATTTTTTAGGTGAGACACAGTGTGCGCGGAACTGAGCCCACCCTTTAATCCTAAGGTTCATCTGCCGGGGCCAAGCGAGCTTGGACGGTGGCAGCGAGGTCCTTAGGACGTAGGTGGGTTGCCTTTAAGGGCTAACGAGCCCCACCTGCCCGGGAGTGGCCCTGACCGGGAATTGAACCCGGGTCTCCGCGGTGATAGCGCGGCGCCTTTACCACTAGACCAATAGGGAAAATAGAGGAACAGCGAAAGGGATTCAGTGTGTCCTGTGATAGTTCAGCTGTCAACATCTGCCTATCACTTGTTAACTCTAAGCCACTTATTGTCTATAAAGAGGATAATCCTCTGTGTGAATGTTTGTTGTCATGTTTTGAAAGTCCTTGATTAGTCTTTATCTGTTAGATCCAGATCTGATTCTTTCACAATGGAATAACCAAACAGCAATTCTGCTTAAGTTTAGCCTATGTTCACCAGTCTAAGAGTGATTTAGAAGATAACAAGCTTGGGGAGATGCTCCTACTAAAACAAGACTTCACATCCAGATACAGGAACACCCAAGATGTCTGCTGCCTTTCAGGAAAGGCTGATCACACAGAAAAGGGTACATGTTGACAAGGTGAAGCATATGGGAGATGATGGGATGTAAATCCAGAAATTGTTATTCAAATCCGATTCAAGTAACTCATGGTGACTCAGGCAGCTTTTTTACTGAGGTTATGGAGCAATAGCTTAGCCAGGTCTTCTATCTACACCTAACACACAACTACAACTCAGCATATACATTTAATTTGCAAACAAATTCCTAAGTAGAATTAACAGAGCTGGAGCTAGACTTGACTGAGACAAGTTTGAAGATGCCTGTTTGGCTAAATCCCAATGAGAAGGAAATCTGAAGCTTGAATTAAGCTAGTCCACTAAATTGTCCGTGATTTTAGGAAATGTAGATTGCCACATCAGATACCTGCAGACATCTCTGCTGTACTGGAAGAACACAATAAAGTTCATCACCTACCAGGACAGCAGTACGCAGATGAGCTTTAGTCTAGATTATCTACCTTTCAACCAGGGTAAATGCACTGCATGTCAGCTCTGCAACCCAACACCTTATGAGAACAGGTAATAGCAAGTTCCTAAAATCAACACTGCATGAGTGTAGACAACATGGAAGATGCCTGCAATATCCTTCACCTCCTACCCCTCTCCACAAAACCCTGACTTCCAGATCTTATAAGACACTACTAGTATTGTGATAAAGTAATACTTAAGAGATGCTAACTCTGCACTCCTGAAATACACATACATAAAAGGACGTTCTCCGTGTTAGAGATGACTGTTTTCTCCTAAGAACATGTGGAGAAATCTACTTCTCATGCTAGGTCCAAGTTATGTTATCATCACATTATGTTAATCACAGAATCATTTAGGTTGGGAAACACCTTTAAGGAAAGGTCTCTTAGACCTCGAAGATCATTAAGTGCAACTAGTAACCTAACACTGCAAAGTCCACCACTAAATCACATCTCTGTAAACAACAATTTGGTACTTTTTAATTCAGATGAAAAAAATCTTACCTCTATCTTGCACTGATCTGAGAGTCAGTAATCCTCTCTCCATTTCCTACAGGATAGGCAGATTAAAGTGTTCTATACTTAATTCAGTAATTACACATTTAATAGGAAGATGACGGAACATTTAACAAGCTCTCTCACATTCTTACTAAGTTCAACTTGTATTTGTCAAATGATCAGATTATTTAATATTCTGAATAAAGTTTGAGATGGGATCAACCCCCAACCAGATTACTGTAGAAGCACACAGTATTGTGCTCCAAGTGTAGATGACACCATAAATGCATTTAGATTGTTACAAGATTGTTACTATGAGAAGGAAAAATAGATACTAGCAGCAATATTTTTTAAACAAAAAGGCTTTGATCCTAATGTTCTTAAAAGAATTTGCAAGATAATGCAGGGCTGACTTTATAAAATTAGGAAGCTGGAAGCTCTTCCTTTCAATCAGGTGTAGCCAGGAATGCAGTAACTAAGAGTATATTATCAGTGTGTCACAACTAAATGCCTTGGACCAAACTGAATCAATCATTAATTTAGTTCAATGGGGACACAGGTCAGATTCAAGTGGAAAACTTCTACCACGGCAATCAAAAATTTTTGTGTAGCTGAAAACTGACACAAAGAGAACTTTTCTTAAAACTTACATGGATTTGTGTTTAGCTCCTTCTATTAAGAGGTGCCAGAACAACTTCCGTGTCAGCTAGCTTGAGAAAAAAACAAATTGTGCGCAGAAACAGCTCTGGAGGTTTAAAACAAGTGAAGGAAGGCGGCCAGCAGTGCAACCTTTCACACTTCATCTCTGCATCCTTTGATCTTTCAAAGATATGCCACATGGATTTTAACAAACAAGCCACATGACCATCCATATTAATAAAATGTTTGACTTGAAGTCATAGTTTGAAGGGTCCCATGCAATATGTCATTATCAGGAGAAATCCACAGCGACTGAACAACAATATACCATCTTCCAGATATCCTAGTGAGAAAGACAATAAATGCAGGCAACAGGTTGACAGTTAAAGTTGTTATCTTTAATGAAATGACTTTGGAAATAGCATCAATTTCCATGACACCAACATTTTGGGAGTCCCATAAAATGCAGTTACATTCGAATGCCAGTATTTCAGGCAGATCTCCATTCACATGGCAAATAGGATCAAGAAAGCAACCATCAGACAGAAGAGACCCATGGCTTCAGACAGGGCGAATCCCAGGATAGCGTATGAGAACAGCTGCTGCTTCAGAGAAGGATTTCTAAAAGAAAGTGAAGGTGTTTTAAGACCTTTTTATCTTTACAATTAAGATGTTTCTCATACAATCTAACCTCATACTTCCTTGCTACAGAACAGGAAACCCCAATAAATCCAAGCAGAACTATTTTTTTGCAAGGATTTCACTCAAGACAAATGAGTTGGCAATTAAGGCTAGATTCAGGTTACACGGATGGTACAGGGGTTTTCCAAATGACCAGTTTTTGTGACTATGCTCATATATACTTTTGAATTTGGCTTCTCTACATCCTCCCATGCAGAAACTATCAGCACTATGCTTTGGACATTTATTTCACATCTGTGACACGAGAACTATATTCTAAGGAAGTTTATAATGTTTTAAGTGGCTCAAGACAAATACAGGAACTGAAATCACTTAGAGCAGGGAAGGGGGGAAGAAATTTACAGCAATTTCTTGCAAAAATGCAATGAATATACTTTCAAGAAATGAAAGAAAAAATATTCAACTTAAAACTATGAAGTAATGTTCTACTACTTCTTATTGACTTGTTCATGCCAAATCCCAAAACCAATGCATTAATTTTGTATTGAAAATACTTGTTTCTTCAATGGAAAATGAACCTGTCTTTGGTAGGGCTTAAAAATCTTTGTTAATAAGACTTAAGTCTTAACTCGTTGAAGATTAATGAAGAACATGAAACCTTTTTTATGCCTGTATCAGTTCTGATCTTCCACGATGCCATGTGAACTATTTATATTATAGGAGTACTGCAAAATTATGTGGAAAGTCATCCCTACTACAAAATCCCCACCCTCACTCTCTTCAGATCTCTAGAAGGAATAACTCATTTGATAAATTATATAATCTGAGTGCAAAGATGAATGTGTTAGAAAACCGAATTAAACATCCATTTATTAACAATAATCCTAACTATGAAGACTAAACCACACAGACTCACATTCCTTATCACCGGTTTTCAGACCAGCTTTCTCTAAGACTTTTCCCCTCACATGGGAAGACCCAGGATGGATTTTTAATTCAGTTTTAGGCTTGAACGCTGAAACACTGAGCTTCAGTGACTGAAAGACCAACCAAATCTAAAGGTGCAATTTCTTTCATGGCTCTCCTCCAGGCAGAGTGTACAAAGTTCTGAATTTAACAGAGCCATCCTGATAAATACAGTACAGTTTCATATGATTCTATTCAGCCGTGTTTATCAGTAACAGTAATCATTAACAGAATTTATTACAGTGTCAACACCCTTACTACAACTTGGCTGATCTTGGGGTTCTGTCTGAAGACACATCTGCATATAACTTAGGACTTTTAAAAGAGAGAGAGATGGATTACCTGGCATAACCAATGATTAGACTACCGAAGACTGTTCCAATACCAGCACCAGAACCAGCCACACCTACTGTGGCTGCACCAGCACCAATGAATTTGGCAGCAGTGTCAATGTCCCTGCTGATAGCACTAGTCTGGAATTCTCTAAGTGCTAGTCGGGAGACAGTATTTTGGGCCCCATTAACTGTTGAGTTGCCCTAAGGAAACAAAACAAAACAAGAAAAAGCATTATATTCAGACACAAGACCATGGGGTAGTGTTATTATCCAGTATTAAAAGTTGTATTAGATCCAATGTCTAGCTCTTCTCCCAAGTCATGACAGTGTAAGAGTTAAAAACTTCAGAATGTCACCTGTTCCACCTGAAAGCATCAACTTTAAATGTGAAAGACTTCTCAGGGGAAACAGCAAGACAGCAACACATTATTAGGTGTTTGACTTAATTTAACTTTCACAGTATAGGTATTTGAGTTAGTACAAGTGAACTCTAGGTTGAGGACATTTAGGCTCACCAGGTAATTTAAGAAGATACAGAATTTTGTTTATAAGGTACCTCTCCATTCTTGACCTCTGGCCTAGACAACACAGATGCCGAAATTGGTCTGTACAAGACTCTTGATCCAGCACGGATCTGCAAGAGGAGGGAAAAAACTATAAAAGAAGAAACATTTGATCACAGCTGTTCTTTACAATAGTCTGTAAGATTGTAAGGCTATTAGCCTCTAAACCATTTGTCTTCCTTGAAAGATGGCCATCTCTGCACAGCTGGATATAGAATCAATGGTACAGAAGCAAGCTCTGTCACACAATCCGACAGCATCGTTCTCAGCAGATGTTACTGCAAATAGCCAGGTCATTCAACAACTCTGCACATGCATTATGCTGACAGACAATGCACCAAAACAGCAACAAAAAGGCCCAACAGATCAGCAGGCAGTGATGTGCGTTTTGAAATGAAAAAATGAAAGCCTTCAAAATTAATTCCAAAATTGTTAAATGCACAGGTGTAATCCCGACTTTTAAATCTGGCGAAGCACAAATGAATGAATCCTCTTTCACAAGAGGCCTGCATGTGTCCTTGGGCTCCCGGCAGCGTAAGGTCATATCGGCCCTTGCACAAAGCTCTTCCTGCAGGGCAAACCTGTACCTGCACCATGCAAAACCAGACGTTCTGCAGACCAGAGGCAACGTTTTTATGCAGGACAGTCTCTTGTCTCCGCAAGGGCAAAAAGTCCTGGCCTTGCACAGGACAAGCAACAGGCTGGAGTTTGACCTACAGCGAGGCGCTGAGCGCAGCAGGCCCAAGAGCTGTCGGCTGGGCTGCCCTCCCCCTCCGCCGCCGTGCGCGGAGGCCCCTCACCTTGGCACTGGGCCGCGGTGCCCGCCAAGGGGGCGGGAAGGAGAACGCGGCCCCGCCGCAGCATGACCGCCCCTCCCTCGCCCCTCCGCACCGGGGCGGGGGGCTCTCGCTACGCGCTCGTCCCGAGGTCCCGCCGTGGGGCCCGCAGGTCCGCCCGCCCCGCGGGCGCCCCGCCGCCGCCACGGCCCCCGCCACCGCCCGGGGCGCGGCTGCTGAGGAGGCGCGGGCGCCCCCGCGGGCCCCCACTCACCAGGGAGGGGGAGGCGGCGAGCTTGGCGCAAGCGAACATCTTAGCGGGCGGCGTCCCGGTAGTCGCGATCCGGCGTCTCTGCGGAGAGAGGGAGAGGGTGATGGCGCGGCGGGCGGGGGCGGCGATGGGCACGGATGGCGCGGATGGCGGGGATGGCGCAGCGCTCACCGCGCGGGGCTCACCGTGCGGCTCCGGGCTCGGCCGAGGGCGGGCGGGCTGGGCTGCGCTGCGCAGGCGCGGCGGGGCCGGGCGGCGGAAGGGGCGGTGCGCGCCCAAGGTCACTTTGTGCCGGCGCCATTGGCGGTCGCGGGGGGCGTGGAGCGCGCGGGCGCGCGCGCGCCGCTGCTCCCGCGCAGCCGCAGTCGTACAGCGCCCGCCGGGGGCGGGGCAGGGGCGGGGCAGGGGCGGGGCAGGGGGCGGGGCGAGCGCTGAGGGCGGGGGCGGTGTCGTGGTGTGAGGGACACGGTGTCGCGATGTGAGGGACACGGTGTGGTGACGTCAGTGACACGGTGTCGCGATGTGAGGGACACGGTGTCGCGGTGTGAGGGACACGGTGTCGCGGTGTTAGTGGCAGGGTGTCTCGGTGCCGGTGTCGTGCTGTCGGTGACACGGAGTCCGCGCTACGCTGTCGGTGTCGCGATGTCGCGCCCCCTCCCCTGGGCTCGGCTCTCCGGCAGGAGAAGAGGGCGCGTCCCAGGTTACCCGCTGTGTACTCGGACGCACCTCCTGTTTAATTAATAACGCCCAAAACGCCCCTCCAGGATTATCGTCACTGAGCTGGGCATGTGTTCCAGAGATTCCCGCGTTAATCACTCACATGTGCTTTGGTGTTTTTCATTTGATAACGGGATCATTATTTTAATGGTAATTTGCCATTGTAAGTAGTAATAGCGTCAACTAGTAAAGATGCAGAAAAATGACGTTTTGTGTAAAACTTTGGGAAACATATATTTAAGTCATTGCACAATTTTCATTTGATACAATCTGTACCATAAAAATAAATTCCAAAATAATCTGTGTGTTGCACACTGCCTCCAAGGGAACAAGTAAGAGGATATGTGCACTGTGTTTAGGGATGGGAACATAGCACAGTCTCTTAGGACTCAGCTGCTGGCCTCCTGCAAGCCTACATGGACGATTTATGTTGCTGTCACGGATTAAACCACACGTGCCACATGCTCCATATCAGCAACTTGAACACCCACCACCAAACACGATCAACAGCTACTTTCAGCAGCTGCATACTAATGTTAATGATAATTTTGCTTTTATAAGCTACAATGCAGTGTCTTCTGATCCTCAGGTACAATGGAAGTGTACTCAGATATAGGTCTGAAAGTGAGCAACAACAGTACAATTTGAATTTCCCAGCCTTTTGCTCCCTGCCTCAATCCAACAGCAAGCTTGGTTTGGTTCCACTGTTCATCCAGAATCAGTAACAGAGCAGTAAAAAGTCATCCTGTAAAGGGCAGCAAAAGAGGTCAAAAGTTGCCAGTGGATATGTATTTTTTTTTCTCCTTTCACAGCTTACACCCATTCTTTGGGAACTAAGGTGCACATTAGCAGATCTGCAGTGCCTGCCATGTTGTTCTTCCATAGTCAAACACTGAGAAATAAGCATCAATAGCAAAACCCTTTAATGGTTAGGCAGAACTTCTCACTTAAAAAAAATAAAATTCAATTTATAAGCTATTGTGGGAACAAATATTTCCAGCACCATGAATAAAACCAGAAAGCAAACATGGATGCTGCAGAGTTGGAATGACTTAGATGTGACATGGTGCTGTACACGAACATGCAGAGTACACCATTTATGAAGTAGTGTACTTCACCTTAGGAAGTGTAGCAGTGAGCAGGCTGTTTGCAACAAAAGAATTCACTTGTTCAGGGAAGGAAGTGCAGCACAGAGACATGTTTTCTTCTTGGGAAAGTGGAGGTCTAGGCCTCCAGGTGTGACACAGATCTTCCTCCAGCTCTCAGGAATGGAGAGGACACTATGCACAGTACAAAGTCACATGGAATAAAAAATGCATTAAACGGAAACCCTCTTCATTCATGAAAGAAGTGCCCTCCTCTGTCATGATTCCCACCTTGGAATGTTTTGAAAAAAAATGCATTCACAAGTTGTTGTGAACAACATCAAAACCACCATTAAACATTTGTTGATTGTTGTTTTTAAGGCATAACAGGTTATTCTGTATTTTGAATGTGATTCAGCTGTTGCTTTCAGGAGGAGTTAGAAAAGCAGTTACTGATCTCTGGTGGTCATGTTGACTTTAATTCAAGTAGATCTTCATAAAGAAAGACTTGTAATCTCACATCACTTCCTATCTGATTGACCTGCTGTTAGGTCCCCAAGGAAATGCATCAATGCACTAAAGACAGTGTAATTTCTAGTCACTCATTACATTTCTTAAAATCTATTCTACTTGGAATATTATCTTAGGCTCCCAAAATCTCTTAGATTCCTAGTTTTTCAACTGTCTCTCCCAGTCAGGACCACTTATGCATGTGCACAGTAGCAAAGACTGTCAGAGGAAGTTTTCTCCCCATTTTGCCTCTAGAAAGGAAGATACTTGAGCAGTAGAGAGTCTGAGTAGTACATGGTGCCTGAAGGGCCAGTCCACTCCTCTCCCACTGCTTTGTACTGCTTAGCCAGGTTTGGGACAGGACAGTAAGAACAGAAAGTGACCACTAGCTGTGGTTCACTAGTGTGGTATTCTCCTTTCCCAGAAAGGGAAGAGAAAAGATAATCTCAGATTTCACGAGCCCTATAGAAACTTCCCCTGAAACCATAAAATTCTCCCAGTCCTTTTGTCCTTATTTTTAGAAAAGCAACAGCCTGTTTCACCGTCACTGTCAAACAGCCCATTTCTTAGGTACACCATGTAATGACTCAGTCCTATAGGGACATGCAGTTTCATTTTGTAACCCTGAAAGGAATTGGTATCTACACATATCAGGCTCTGAATGTTACAACACCCCACGATCAGATGTTGCATTCAAATGGCATTTTTCTTGTGACTTCTTAAAAGAGAACTATCTAAGCCTTATATCTGTCCAGAAAGCAGGTATTGAGGAAACTGGACATAGTACCCTTAAACTTGGAAAGCCTGCCTGGTAAATACGGCTTGGTTTTCGTCTGGGTACAGACAAATGATGGCAGTTGCTTATTGGTTCATTTGAACAAGTAAAATCCTGTTCAATGCTGAATAGATGAGCATGTCCTGAGTGCTTTGCACTGAAGTGTCCGTCAGAATTCAACATTTATTATTAATAACTTATAAAAGATAAATGTCTGTTCTACATTTGCTGAAGGAGAACTCTTGGCTAATCAAGAGAAATCCCATTGTCCAAAGCCTAAATAAAATGTTCTCCTTCTAGACTGAAACCTATTCTTTCAGGTTAAATTTTATCTCCCAGCAGAGGATTATCAACTCAAAACATGTCATATGTTCATACTAGTCTTTTTTTTTTTTTTTTTTTTTTTTTTTAATCTGTTTTGAGGAGGAGATGTGTCTGGAAAACCAATATATTCCAATAACTCTTAATTGCTGGAAGACCCCCCAAGGATGACATTGGATCAAAGGCCTCCTGAGATTGTCTTAACGTTTGTGAAACGTTTGAAAACTTAAGGTGGTGTTATTACCTCAGGGTTAGCCCTCTTGAACGTCCAGATTTATGATGTACTTTGCAGGGCATTGATTGATATTGATTTACAAAGTCAGGGGTTTTCAGCATTTTTCACAGCCTGAGCCATGTTTCAGTTCTACCTCTACCATTCACAGCTGTGTGGTTGAATCTTCCCGTTCAGGACTGCATAGGTCCTCTCATATAACTGGAGCAATGGCCTGTAGAAAGAAGGTATATAGAGCAGAATTAATACACTCCAGAGTATTTAAACCATTTTAGCTGTGGGAAGAAAAAAACAGAGCCATTATTAGTTAGTTAGGTCTGCTTTAAGGAGAAATTCTTTTTGTAGCACACTCTTAATACCTGTTTACCTTACTGATTATTAGTAGTTGGCAAATTTTGATATAAATAATGTTGCAAGTTTTAACTACAGAGTTGACGGGATTGTAAGAGATGCTTTACAGGAATGCAGAAGATAAACTTTTTCTCTCCATATTCTAAACTTCTCCTTTACAGGAGAAAGGGAGAAACTATTTCTTGAGTGATCTTTGTCCTCTAGAGTACTTACCCAAGAAAGTTTTTTCTGAATTTATTTTTTAATAGTCTCAACAGCTCCTTTTGGTAGAGAGCAGGAGGCAATTGACAAAGTAGAGCTAATTTAGGCTGTAGAGCATTCTGTTTAACAGTCCATTGATTATTTTAACACCTGAGTCCTAGAAATAGATGACATTAGCCACAAACATCATACCATGTTCATACTAGGCAAGATCTGCCATGTATGCTAATATCATTGAGAACAGTAATGAAATTTGAATCAAAAATCATGATAATCCTTATAATGTAATTTTTGGGTCTTTAAGATCTGCTTTAAATAGCACAATGATTATATATGTAGGGTCTGCTACTACCATAGCCATTATACATCAAAATGGGATGTTGTCAAGAGGAAAAACATTCTGCTATAGCAGAAATTCAGCATGGCAAAGAGGTGTTCTCATTCCCATCCTAGCTATAGGATTCTGGTGCAAAGTGAGATCAAGACTCCAAGGAATCTTGCCAGAAAAGACTGGTAGAACTGCTCACATTCTGGATAACAAGCCCTATTGTCCAGCATTCAGGTTCTGCTGGTTACCTTCAGGATGATCTACAGCAGTGTAAACATGTTTTACCCTTCTATTAAACACAGCATGTTACAAGGTAGAAGATAATCTTGTATTTTTAAAATTAATCTTATATGTCAAAAATTATAATTTGTATATAAACTTATGCTTCCCTATTTTAATGTAACTTTTATTTGTATTTTATTGGCTAATAGAATTGTTAAAGTTGGAAAAGACCTCAAAGATCATTGAGTCCAACCATTAACCTTTGCAATGTAACTTGAGTGAAAGGAAGTCTTAAGTTCATGAATAGTTTCACTTTATGCTTCACATCTATTACACTGTGTGTGTCAGGATTGCCACATTCAGAGTGAACTCTCATATATTTAAAAAAATCACTATTATGTGTCTATCTAGTATTTTTCAGAAATGGATTTTTGAGGGAAAAGCTGTGATAAAACAATCCACTGATTTTTAATCATAGTAATTTTTATAAATGCACAGAAAATTCAGGACATTTAGAATGAATGTATCTCTTCATATATTACTTTAGAACATAAACTGTATTAACTAAGGTTTCCTACTCAGATGACTCATGATACTACTTAAGGCTGTGTTGCAAAAAACAGCTGATTCCTGAAATGGTCAGTCAGTTCACTGGATAACGCACATGTAGATTTTGAGTTTACAGAATATCACTGGATTAAATGAAAATAAATTCAGCAATGCTTTTTATTCCTACTAATAGTATTAAAACCCTTTTGAAGAGAAAACAGAGTTCAGCTGTAAGATGACACTATTAGCTGCACCAGTTAAAACACAACATCAGCAACCCAGTTATAAATACCTTTCATATGATACACAGCACAGACAGCAAAGAATTTGCCCATATTAGAGCAAATACTTTTTTTCAGAAGTATGCATAAATTTTGGTTGCTGAAGTTGAACAAATCTAAAATGGAGGGATGTTTTGTTAGTGGGCTCTTCTGGAAGTCCAGTCTTTTTGTGCAGTGGAAGTTGCAACACCAGATTCTTAGTTTTTGAACGGAAGTATCCAAGCCATTTTTGTTAGACTGTTTTGTTCTTCCTGTTTCTCAGAATCACATAAATGATCGTAGATAAGTCTTTTTGGGTAATATATTTTGGCTGTTCAAAATCTGAAAAGAGAAATAGGAATGGTAGCTGTTCAGTGCTCAAAAAACCCATAGGAATGAGTAATTCTTGTTTGAAGATTGAATTAGTGTTTTGGATAACTGATCCATTATGGCCATTTGTGCCATGTAAAGGGCAAAAGCAGGATACACATGTATCTGTCAGGACTGTGGCAGAGGGATTTTGCCTTCCTCCACCCTTTTCACAGAGACTATAGTTCTAGTTTATGATCCCTGGGGGAGAGAGGAGATGGGAGATAGGACTGTAGCCCATTAATACATGCAAGATTCATTTGCTTAATTGTAGATGATGTACCTCCCAGTTATAACTTTACATTCTCATACACTTGCAAATTGCTTTGGGCTCACAGCCTGAAAGGCAGTGTATAAATGAACAATATTCATTATCATCCAAAAGCTTTTCAGTCCAAACCACTCAGGAGAAAACCCGTGGAATCCTTTTCACTCTGGTACATGGGTTCTACACTCTAGGACCTGGTGCCAATCTGAATCCAGAGAAAAAGTTATTCTAATTCAGCTGACTACTGTCATGTTTTGCATGGCTCAGATAAGCTATTTTTAAGTGACTATAATTGATTTTGCTCATAGTTACAAAAGAGATCATATATTCTTATAATTCGTACCTGAAGTAGAGAAAGTCTGGACAACCTGCCATTTCTAAATTCTTGGAAAGGACTCTGTCCCTAATACTCAGACTTGATGAACATCCTGGTTCTCTGGCATGCCTGTATTCATTCCCATCTGTCATGCTGGCATTGTTCCCACTTGGAATTATCTGTGCCAATTTCAACAGGGCATAGGTGCTAACCAAACATGGTTTTAGAGGGACAGCTTTCACAACACAGCAAGTGCCATCTCTTTTGCCAGGAGATCCTGCTGTTTGCAAATAATTGCAGCTTAAGGCCACATGCCTCATTACCTAGGATCACATCTGTAGATGCTTGTGGGCACCATAAAAAAAAAAAATCAACAAATGTCTACTGTATTTCTCTTTCAGCTTGGCTTAATGCTCCGAATTTTGCACGTGGAGAATGAATGCTCTGCACCTTGTTAATAGGAGTGAGCCATAGGCTGTTATATGCTCTGAGCAGTCTTAACAGGTTGCTGCATCAAAGCTGGGACAACAGACAGCAGAAGTTTACCAGAGCTGCACTGCTTTTTCAGGTGGCTTTTGATTGCTTGGTGTCTGTGGTGTATTCTGAAGAGAGAATGATAGACCACTGCCTCTTTGCACCACATTTGGCTTTCCAGATTCTCAACATATTTGTGTAAAAGGCATATTCTGTCCCCACACAATTGTAAAGTGGCACATATGTATAACAAAATTATACTGCTTATTGAAATTTTTAGCTATATACAGCTCTATATGGTACATTACATTATTATCATATAGTAGATCATTAGTATCATCTTAGTATCACATTGATATATTATAGCTGCACTTGACTACTGTTTTGCCCCACTGAACACATTAGGTGCGTTAGCAGAATTACTCTGTACTGTATAAGGCTAGAAATGGCTTAGAAATGGCTTAGGAAAGAGCAAAACCTGTTCACAAACCTCAGCTCGACCACAACCCATGCTCAAATTTTAAAATATAATTTTGTAGTTAAGCAAAAGAATATTTTGCCCAGAATATTTCTTGAAAACTACGATTTGAAATAAAGTAAGATCCAGGGTACAAAATTTCCAGCCATATTTATCTAGTCATAATTAGACATTGCACTGTTTAGCCAAGATCTGTGGAAAATAAATGAAAAAATGCATTTCCCTTGACACCCATAATGTTTTGACAGTTCTACACTCACAGTATAGCACTAGGAAGGACCATGCTCATATGCTGTGCAAAAAATGCATTCTTGCAAATTGTGAAAGGTATTTTCAGTCATTCCCTTTATTAGCAAACACACCTAAGGCTGTTTTTAGTTATATTTTACCTCTCTCTAAAGGAATGATGAATTTAAGAAAGTTCAGAAGAGTTAGATGTTTTTTAGAGTCCTAACATTTTCAAGGATGCAGACTGACAAATAGACACATGAATATACTGAAAAATTCTGTTGGGAATCAAGGTCTAGAATTACCAAACATTTATGCTGAGTGTACATTTCAGAATAGTAGTGTGCATATTTCTGATAATTTTGTTGTCGTTTAGCGTGTTTATGCACTTGGGTACAGTTGACAAGCATACAGTTGTGAAGCATACTTAATGTGCTTCTCCTATGCTATTGAAAAGCCCAACTTCAAAATACTATACTGAGCTCAAGAAACAAAAAATAACCAGCCTAATTTCACAGTACATTACTATATCAATTGTTACAAACCTTTACCTCTTCTCACCTGTCTCGTGTCCTTAGTCTTTTTGGCAGCTAACCTGACCTCGTGGACTGTCAGCACTGATTTGTTTTCCATACCACTTGGACTCAGAGATATTCTTTGTGGTTTTTCTTCCTTTTTTTTTTTACCTTCTCCTGTCTCCTAAAAGTGCTCCCTCATAATAACTGTGTACCTTAGAAATCACCTGTTCCTCAAGGGCAGTGGAGTGGCAGAAGAGGGGTCTGTTATTAGTGCCACAGAATAAAACAAACCTCAAGGCAGATGCTTGAGGGGGTTTTCCAACCCAATAGCTCATGAGGGGTGGAAAGAAGGTTCTACTCCAGCACAGTCAGACCAGGAGATGCCTCATATTGGGGCTATTGGGGTTTTGGGTGAGTGTTGTTTTGATTGTTTCTTACCAGTCACAACAGCAGAGTTATAAGGCTGCCTGGTCAGAGCCTTAGCTACGATATGTTGCAGTGAACAGCCAGTCCCTTAGCTCTCTATACAAACCTCAATTTTTTCCCATAAAATATGAAGTCAGACATGGTACTCTTGCTAGGGAGTACCTAACAGTGGCACTGCCAGGGCAGGCAGTTGAGTAGTTGTGAAAAATGACCAGTGCGTGTTTAGGCAGCTTGGAAATGTTGGCTTATTGAACTGCTATCTCAAGAACACCGATAATTAAAGAGAGCTAATTGGAAAAAGTCATATCTGGATTGCTCCAATTCATGGCCGGATTGTGTTTTTAATGCCTCTAAAATGAGTAATAGTGTGTATAAATAGTGACATCCAGTGTTCACTTAGATCAACCACAGGTCCGTGTTCCGTAAGGTCTTTCAATTAAAAGATTTATTACAGACCCTATTTAAAATGCCTGTGTAAAGATAGTAGGGTAATTTGAATATTAACTACCTGCCAACTGCAACACACCTCCACAATAAAAATTTGCCTTCCTGGCTCGTTGGGGAACAAGAATGGTGTGGCTCTTGTATAATGCTTTAACTTTCTTTTTTATGACAGCAAGCGTCTGATTATTCCCAGGTGTTCTTGATTTATTCTTTCTCTGCTCCTGTTTCTGTGAATGTGGCCATTAGGGCAGCAGTCATAAAGGATGTGTTCACCACTTCCTTCTCTGTTTGTCTCTTAACATAGCCACAAGTCCACCGTCTTCCATCCACATTAATACCCTGAGGTATCCACACAGTATTTGTGTTGACTGCCTTAATTTTGGTCTTCTCTAATCATTCCCTGCCAGATGGCAGTTAAATTTTAATGGTCCCTGTAAAAATAGTTCCCTTTCTTCTTTTAATCAGTCACGTGTGTTTGCTTAGCTAACTGTTAGATGTTCAGAAAGCATGAAGGGACCACCAACACAATTACTTCAAAATACACATCCGTATTGTGATTTCATTGTTATGTAAAAGTGAAGGGTTATAGGGTAAGCAAGATTCCTGGAAAGTAGCATGGGCTACTTGACCTTAAATTTTCTTTGTTTCTTTAGATTTATTAAAAAGATTAAAACAATAATTTGTGATCTTTCATATAATCAAATGTAGTTTATTTTTAGTATCTTCTAGGCTCAAATGTTTGTTTTCTGTGCTAGAAAGTGTGTGAGTATTAAGCTCTCAGGGATGAATTGAGTGATACACTTAAGCAGATGCTTAACTTCAAGCACATGTGTATGGCTAATGATAGATAATACAGCCTTGAGCAAGGTACTTTGACGTATGCTTAATGTTATGTCCCTAAGTAGTTCCACTGAAATAATTTACCTTCTTGAATGTTTAAGACTATGTACTAACACCTAATGACACAGAATCTGTAATACTCCAGTATGTGTTTATTTGATTGAAGCTTATTAAAGGTTTGAGGCTTTTGCTGAATCAAGAATTTAATTCAATTGCATATTCATGATACACCTAAGTAGCAAATCACTTTAGAGGGAAATGGTTTAAGCTGTATCAGACACCTATGGAGTGAGCAGGTAATATTGTACCTCTGAGGAATATGGAGAGCCTGGAAAAGTGACAGGCTAGGAGTCTAATCCAGCTCAGAGTACTGCCAGAGAAAACCGTGCTGCGGAATTAAATAGAGACTGGATCAGGCTCTAAAATGCCTTGCCTATAGCAATACAGGAAATATATAGCAGAATCACTAACAGAACCCAGATCTCCTGATTCAAATTAGTCTTCTTTTGTATCTAACATCTGTGTATGCTGCAATTGGATGTATCATCACAGACTGTGCAGGCTGGCTTCTATACAAAAGCTTGCGTGATGACTCCTACGCATACTGCAGGAATCACCCCACCTACACATCCCAGTAAGATGAGGCTGGCAGAAGTGCAGACCATCCTCATTATTCTCCCTGGTAGAAGACTGAGAAAACAGGGATACTTGTACCTTCCTCCAAGCATGTTTTAACAACCATCTTCAGAGACTTGACAAAGTATGCACTGCAACAGTATTCTGGAATTTCTGATCACCTTAGTACTTTTTGATTTCGCCAGTGAGTTGGACAAAAGGAGTTGCTTCAAAAGCCAGTGAGTAGGACAAAGGGAGTTGCTTCAGCTCCAGTTTTTCCTGTTATGCCTTGATTATGAATAAGCAATTTAGTTCTAACATAATAGAAAGTTTTACCTGAAAGGAAAATTCTCTGTGCTCCATCTAGGTATTTTTCCTCAGTTTCTTTTTTTTTTAATATACATTTTTTTGGGGGGAGGGGGGCGGGGGGGAAGATTTAGGCCAGAGAGCAGAGACATAGATGGGACTGTTTGCATTATGTATGCTAATAAGCAGATGACCTCGTTGAGATTAGGGCCTCAGGGTACTGGATGCAGGCAAAAATGTAATAAAAGTCAATCCCTGCTCAAAAGGAACATAAAGTCTAAAAACACAAGCTATTTGGTAACTCTGGGACAGAGAGGCTGATTTGCCCAGTGTCAGGCTGTGCCTGTTGCTAGTGACTCGCCCTTGATCTCTTGTGCCTTTGCCAGTGGCCTTAACCCCAGCAGCGCTCTTCTTCTCTATTTATAAATAATTAAAAGCAGAGCCCAGCTTTGCTAAGTTTTGGTATGTCTGAAGTGTAAAATCTGTCAGCTGTGGAAGAGTGGACATACCTTTATCTCTCTTTCTATTAATTTTCTCTGCCGTTTCCATATCATAGAAATGTACACTGGTTCCTTCCTTGCTTGGCTAAGGATTGTAAATATATAAATGAGCCAAGCAGAGCTTGCTGGGCTGATGATGGCTAATAGCAGGTGTCAAAGTGAAGGCATTCCTCTATGGACACAACCCATCACGGTTGGGCTGATGCCCAGTTCATAGGAGGGAACATGAATCTTTCGAATGGAAAGGGAGATAAATTACATCTAAACACTCTAATGATGATAATGTAGAGAGACAGATGTGGTAACTGAGTGTTAGGATCCCTCCATACGCTCTTTACTTCTATGATACTATCACATCATATGTAAGCCAGATGCAAAACCAGAACGTTGAGTTTATCCTCTCGACTTCTCTGGATTTGTGCACCTTTTAGCTAGAGATATTTTTCCTTGGCAAATTGACACAAAGGTCATTTTTATGAGCTTGTATGAAGAGTGAATTGGAAAGAACTCACTGGCATTTGTTTCAGCTGCACACCTTTTGCTAGAGCATTCTTTCTATAAAAATCAAGACAAGCACAGCTCAGAAATCCAGAATCTGGGCGAGGAATTTTATTTCGTTGTCTGTAGTGTGGCTACTCGCACCCTTGCAAAGAGGGTGGCATTCAAAGTCTTGTAATTCAGAAGTGGTTGGGATCCACCTTACATAAATGTTACCGACATAACGATTTCACAAGGTGAAAGGCAGCAGAGGAGGAGATGCAGAGCACTGCCAAGTGAGGCTAAGCATGAAGAATATGCAACAACGGTATGCAGAACGTTTATACACCTGACACAGTACATGCCAGTAGCTGAGGCAGAAAGCCAAAGGTAATGAGCACTGTGAGAATTACAGAAGCTCCTTTTTGGCCCAGGTTCTCGCTTGTAATTGAAGCGTTATCCTCTACTGATCCTTCAGGTGTTATTGGAATGATTTTTTCCAGGTTTCAAGGGAGAATCAATCCCTATTGAGTGAAGGAAACTCACTTTACATTATAGCTCTGTGCTAGAAGAGAGCTATGGATGTGACTCATGAGTATTCTTAATAGTTTTCAAAGAAAGTGAAATTCCTAAGTGAAGTTTTGATTTTAATTTAGAAAGTGATTTTTATGTGTGCTCCAAGATGAATAGGAAATCACAGGTATATTTACATATTTATGTTATTAGGACCTATAACAATTATTTCTATATCTATAACAAATATTTCTGTACAGTATTAGGCAAAAATAAGGCAAATAATAGCCATCCAGGAATATTCTCTATTGGTCTGTACTCTCTATCGATTTTAAAAATAGGCTATTTTTTTCCTTTAACCAGATTCTAATGTATTCACACACAAGGAATGGTTATAAGACATTGTAATCTCATTCCTGGATAATAGATTTTAGCTTTTATATATCTAGTCAGCTCCTTCTTACCTCCAATATTGAATTTCAAGGAGTTGGTGGCTGTTCTGTGATGCTGAAAATTTCTTTCTATATCTCTTTTAGTTTCCAGCCTTGAAATCTTTTTGAAAGATAATCTGTACTTGAGAAAATAGTCAGACTGAGAAATCAAAGACTAACTTGGCAATCTCATTAAAGTGCATGTAATAGTCACTTAGCTTTCCTTGCCTTCTCCACTCTTCCTTTGTATGTTTTTATTTCAGTTACAAACTGTTTAGGACCAACACTTGTTTTTACTTTTGAAAGAGGATTTTGGACAATTGTGTCTTTTCTAAATAATCAAATTTATTTTTATTCTATTCATTTTATGGATATGGGCATCTGAGTTCAGAAGCATCCTTCACAAATGTCCATTTTGGTAAAACATCCCAAAATTTTAAAGATAAAGCAGTAAACCTGGGAAGCACTGAATGCTTAACTGACAAATCAAAAAGATAAGCAAAATAATTATTGGAGCTGGAGAAAAGATGCAAGTTTACAGAAAACTATCATGCCAAAACTGCTGATAGTTTTTTATTTTTAAAATTTTTTTTCCTGGGAGTTCAATGATGTAGCATAATGAAAGAGAGGAACTGTTTAATTTGAAACTGGAAATTAAAAAACAATGGACTTTACCACAAATTGGAAACAATGGAAAAGCCCTCTGACTCAGTCATTGAAAACCAGACTGGGAAAAGCACTACACTTGATTGCACACCTACAGGGATGAGGCAAACTGCCCTCTCTGTTACTGCTGATATTTGTCTGGGAAGACACCTACTTCATTACTACCATAAATACACTATTTCTTTTACAGGGTAGTGCCTGTAGTTGCTAGGCAAATTATGGAAAGGACTTCCCCTTTAGGTGTCCTCAACTGCTTAAGAGCATCAGGTAGTTCCTTTCTCTGCTTACCAGTAAGACATTCTTTGAATCATACAAAATGATTACACTGGTAGAATAAAAAACCAAAACACCACAAACAAGAAAAAGGAGATTATACTAAATTATACTTCAGATACTAGTGGAAGTAGACTAACAAGTCTAATATAAAATAATTTTCCATACTACCTCCTATCTTTTTACCTTGTGATAACAGTAAGAGGTGGTTTTCTTAGAAGGACATTTGGATCCTATTTAATGCAGAAGGCTTCTTTGAGAAACAGAAACCCAAATTATAGTATTTGCTCAGAGAAATTCAGCAAAGAAAATTCATCTTTCTCAGAAGAAACAACGTTAAAGAAAAATTAGTGGCTGTATAACGTATCTCTGCTTCTGTCAGAGTTCTTAAGTGGAAGATACTGTGATATATTAAACTGGTAGCTTATTCCCTTTGACTATACTGTATCGACCTAACTCATGAGGAAAGCACAAGAACATTAAAGAACTGCTTTTGCACCTGTTATATCACACAGCAGAAGCTGTTGCTGTTCAAAAATCTTCACCAAATGTCCCTATGCAGCATGGGAAAAGCTGAAGTCATTAAATTGCATATCATACAACAGAATCATTTTTGCATTTAATTACTAGATTTCTAAAGCAATTACTAAATTTGGACCAAGTGCTAGCCTAGAGGGAAGCCAAGTTTTTCACCTGTTTTGAGAAATTAGCCTCCATTGTGTGCAGTGAGAGTCCTGACTGACCAGCATGCAGGATGCCACACAGGATGTCTGAGCACAGACGGGCACAGTGTGTGTAGGAAGACCTGCCCTGATGGAGCAGGTACAGGGGGTGGCTTTCCCTGCTCAGCAGGCTGTGGGAAGGACTGGGAAGGACAAGTTAGACTTTCTGCAGCAGGTAGAAACAGCCAGCATTCCTTTTTAATTGTGCATAACTATTTGTTCTTTACAGAGTCTATGTTCTTGAGTTTTTCTCTTATTTTTCCTATGTTTTCCCATGATAACTTGACACAGAGTGAATATAAAATTTGTTTTTAACTCCAAAGAGACAGTTAGTAAATGACAGAAATAATGAAACACTGAAAGTTTGGAAAAAGACAAACAGCAGTCGTAGCAAAAGTGTATTAAAGAAATTGGCTCATCTAATCTAAAGTACTAAAATGACCAAGTTTCAGGGCTGAATTATTCACAGAAGTAATACCATGACTTCACTCAGGAAGCATTACTCAGTGGGATTATAGCCGGAACATTTGAACTTTAAAGATTCATCTTCAGAAACATCATTCTTGGAGTACAAAATATCCTGTACCTCCCAGTCCTAAAATAGGGTTCTCTGTTAGTAACTCACATTTCTGCATATCCTAAAGTTCAATTTGCTTGTGAGTAATTTTGCTCTTCAAGAACCATGTAAAATGTTGATTTTATGTCACTAAGGGTTAAGAGTCCGAGGAATTAAGCTTTCATTTAAGAGTGGGATTTCCCTACATTCTCTGTCTCCAATATTAAAATACTTCAGGTTTTTTCCTATGGCAGAAAAGTCCTTGCAGTTACTTATGGCCTCCCTGTAAGATGTGATAACCTACATCCAGAGATGAGAGATAAGGTGGTCTCCTTGACCAGTTGACTGTTCAGTGTGGTGAGGAAAAGTTGTTTTTGTTTATTTATTTACAAAAAAGTACCCCAAAAATTGACACTAATTCAAGCGTGTAAATCTGCATAACATGAAAAGCTTTGGGGAGCTTTTTCCCTTGGTGCTTCAGACATGCTATGCAAACTTCTTGCCTGGTGAGATAAACTCATGGATTGACTAAAATGCAAACTCTACCTAGCAGGAATTGCTGTAAAGCACTGTCTTAGCCCAGAGTGCATTAGAGTAAACATCATGTTCATAGTATCCTGTCTTTCTTTCTATTACACAAGAAATCAAACTGACCAAGAGTGTCCTTAATTCCACTCATAAATACTGTGTCAAAAGCTGACAGTACTCAAGCTTTTATTTTTCTTTAAAACTGATGTAGGGGTGGTGGTCTTGAATAAATATTTTCATCTGGAAAAACATGTGAAGTAATAGTCATTATACTAAAAGTTTAACCTCATTTAAACCTTTTTTTTTTTTTCTTGAATGTCTGCCATTCTTATGTGACTGTGAAAATGTAGTGTTTCCTTGGATGATCACTGCCCACATGGAAATATTTCATGGGAATTAGGTTAAAGTAACTTGTTCTTATAAAAGAAAGAATCAAGAAACTGGAACTATGGTTTTCTTTGCATTCCTCTCAAAAATACTGTTGCTGCCACTAGTGGTGTGTTTTTTGTTTTTTTTTTTGCTGGACAGCCAATGTAACAATTACGAGTAATTGGAAAGGTTTCCTGTATTTGTGAGAAAACTGTATTCTAATGTTAGTAGCTCAGACCACTAATCTAAGCCTGTCTCGTTGTGTACCTGCATGAAAATGTGTAGTCACCACTCCTATTATCACCTCACTGCTTCCAAGTGTAGCCTTGACAGATCACAGCCACAAATATTGCTTAAGGTGGAATTAATTTAGTTATGTAGAACTCCCTATTAAGCTCCCAAAAAGCTCAGCTTAAATAGAGACTATCAACTGAGTTGAAATGTTTTTGCAATATGCACTGATGTGAGACCAACAAACCTATTTTGCTTAGGTGCCTTAAGTAGACTTGGATCTTTAGTTTTAGCTATGCTGTTACATTTCCCTGAAAGCTTACTTATCCATAAAAACATGAAGTAGCAGGGGAAACATATTTTCTTGTGACCTAAAGGCATTTGGCTGTTGGTATTTATGTTTTTCAGTTTAGAGAATAATGTATGGGAAACATACATGCCTTGGGTCTGAATGATCAACACTTTCACTGCAGTGTGCTTTCTCACTTGTGTAAAGGTACAAGCTGTGCACTAAACATTAAATTCAGACTCACGTTCTTCTTCCAGATGCACACGTGCAACTTCTATAGCAGTCAGCAAAAGGTGCATACACAAATTAAATTCTAAAATAATATGGCATTGCATCCATTTGCCTTGGATGAGAATTTTAGTTTAGAGAATTGTCAGTATACTGTAATTCAGTCCTTTACTCCTTTAGCATATTTATATTATGAAAATAAGGAGACCTTTTTCATGCACATGGTATTAAAAAAAGATTTAGTAGGAAGCATGAAGTGGTATTGTCTGGGAAAACATGTGAATGCTATGCACATACATCTCCTGAGTAAGCTGTTTATTGTTTCAGTTATTGTACTCCTGAACAATTTCTGTTGGCAACAGGGTATTGGCCATACATTCACAGAGTTTTGGGCAGAATCCATTCTGGATGCTAGTTTGCATCCTGATTTTTCTCTAATGGTTGTTTCAAAATGAGAGGTTTTTTTACATGAGATAGTTTAGTACTTTATAAAAAGAATCATGGTTGAAAATACATGAAATTGCAGTAGCTATGCCACACTGAACACATCAGATAAAACAGAGCTCAAATTTACACAAAAACTGTGGATATTAGCTAATTAAAAATACTCCCAGTTTATATGTGTATTTTGTATTATGGAACAGTTATAAATCCATGATGTTGATTGTAATTTCAACTTTCACCACCAGCAGAGGGAGCACCAGTGATAGAGCTGCACAAACGTGGGGGTTTCGAACACTCAATAAGCCAAATTCTCCCTGCAAACACCCTGACAAAATTTCTAGTGCTGTCAGCAGGAATCGATGTCTGAGGTTAGAAATGATCCTTGAATATGTTTAAATAGTCCTATTTTCTTCTAAATAAACTCATGTCTACCCCCCAATTAAATCAGTAGCATCACATCTACAATTGTGAAAAATACATGGCACACAAGTGGTATTTGGAATATAATCAGAGACCTGACTACACAGGCCATGGCCATCACATTCTGTAAGCTGAAAGCTGCAAGGATGTTTAGCAAACTCTGTTTCTGATTTTGCAACTTAAACCACAGTTCTGTGGGAAGACATATTTCAACTATGAAAACTCTAGTTACTCAAACCCTAAGATTTTGAAAGATGTTGGAATGTATTTTCAAGTCACCAATTGTTACAGCTGAGTGTCAGACAATGTTTAAAAGTGTCAGAATTATTTAATCAGTCCTTAATAGACGTTTTAGCATTTTCGTTCAACCAGTCTAGCAGAAAAATGGAAATTCACGGCTGTTAAAAACACACATAAAGAAGATTGGATGTAAAGCAGTGTAGCTCATCTCCAAAGCTCTAGATTTTAGCACTTTCTCCCAGGGAAAGGAGAAGAGACAACCTCTGTTAAACAACTCCTAACTGAGTCCTCATATGCCAGCGAATACATTAGTTGGCTCTTTGACATTTTACCCATTTCAATAATCATCTTCACCAAATATGAACACCTACATTGTTGCCATTTCATATGAAGTAATATAAAGTTGCACAAAAAAACCTCTATATATCAGCTTGGATTTAAGTTCATTCTCCCATATTTTCTCACAGCACAAAAGTATTTAATAGCAAGGAATTTGAGAGATAAACCAATAACCCAGACAACATGACCCTAATAAAGACGTTGTAGACTAGATGACAAGGCTGTGTACATGAATTCCGTTTTCCTTCCATCCTATCAGCTCTTCTAATGGAAGATGCTCTCACTACAAACCTGACGTGCTTATAAACACAGCCAAAACAAAGCCAGCAGCTCAGTTCCTGCCCAGGATCATGTCATCTCATGATCAGTTCAGCTCATCCCAAAACCAGCCATCTAAAACTGAAAGCCTATGATCATCAGCCTTTTATTACATTATTTCTAATGAATGTAAAGCAACAATAACATTGGGGAAAATGGTAGTTATGGAAAATTTATATTACAGGCAGAGAAAAGATTAAGGGGTTTTGCTGGTGGTCTTGCTTGAAAAGAAGTAAGGGATCTCAGAGTTGCTGTGGGTTTTCCATCACTGTGGTATCACACATCTGGCTGTTGCAGACAGTGCCTAAGGAAGCTACGTCAAATTACTTTCAGTCTACCTAACCTGCTAAGGATCCAGTCAGAATGCCTGGCATGTGAGAAGTGGACACATGGCATCTGAAGTGTTCACAGTGTTGTACAAGTAAATTATACTTAGTCACCAAAATCAATTTCAGTAATCCACTCTCAGTTTCCTTACATGTCATTGTCACTCCTGTGGTCTTTTCTAAGCTATTTGTTTCAAGAATACGACAAAATTAAATCTTCTTACCTTGGGTGGCTTTACAATAATGACAAATGACTCTTTGGAATCCAGATCAGTAAAGTCCTCCCAATTACTCATTTGGTTGAGGGCTGGGCATTGACCAAAGATTTTTAGTACCTGCAAAGAAGGAACATTCATATCTTTCCTGACCAAAAGTTTCTCTGATAAAGATCAATGTTACTGTGTCCAAATAGCTTATTCAGTGGGCTATGCTGCCATATGAGTTAAACAAAAGTCACAAGGCTTTATTTTGTTAAAGAAATATTATTTTAGCCAGCTTTGAAGAAAGGGCAGAGGATGTATTACAAGTGTAACTCTATCATGTCTTTTGTTTATCACCCTTACAATACCTTCCAGTACTTAGGCTAATTAATTACGTGTTCACACATTTTCAAAAAGAAATTCCTGAAAATAGCAATGCTGTTCGGTTTGCAGCATATGATATTATTAATTCATGTGCATTCATATTAAGAATTTATATTAAAAATCACTGTCATTGATTTTTGCCATTGGATTCCTTGAAAGGAAATTTGGAGCACACTTTCACTGCATATTTAACATAGTCCATTTTTCCATTTTGTTATATGTGATTCCTTTTGAATTTTTTAATAATTTTTATAATTTGCTAGACTTGTCTACGATGTAGGAAAAGAACCAGCAATTGCAGAATTCACAAGGCTGAGTAAAACTATTAATAGTGATACTAATCATAATTCAGTTACTTAAGTTCTGAGTATCTCTCTTTCACATAGTTCTAGTCACCGGATGTTAATGAATTACATATTTGCTAATGTAGCTGAAATGGGTCTGAGTTGTTGGATCCATAAGCTATTTTTCTCTGCATTCTGCAAAGGTGACTATATGTCTTTAAAAAATTATTGCTCTACAATGTTGCTTTCTGATTACTGGATGTGTCACTACTTAAATCAGAAACATTTTTTGCCACTAGTACTGAAGAGTTACAGTTTCCATGGGCTTTCAGTGCACACATATTCATCAGCAATATGATTGTTTACTTTCCTATACCTTAATTTGCCCAAGTGTAGGGAAATCTGCTCCAATGTTTTCATTGAAAATGACAAATATGCAATGATACTGTAGGCTGTCTGTTTTTGGTTGTGATCCATAAGTGTATGTGCCATTTAACAACCAGTAAAATATGACAGGCATATACAATTCTGTCTGAGCAGGAAAGGAAATTTTATTGCTCAGGTTTCAGTCACACATGCCTTACATAAAGTTGTACAGTCAGATCAGTATTTTATTGCTACTTACCATATGTGTTACACCCCTTAGGCATGAAAGAGCAACTTGGAAAGCATTAACCTTATCTGCAGAAAAAGAAATGACTTCAAATAAGTTTATAGTCAATACAGTTTCTCTTTAGGAATAAAATAAGAAAAACTGGAAACAAATCAACATCTCCTAGACCTCATTCAGAGATGAAAGGAAGCAGTCTTACAATCTTTGTTTTATCAGCTTCTCTCTTAAACACCATATCTCCTCTTACACACCAAAATACTTCATGATGCATTACCACAGATCACTGAAGTCATTAAGTAAACTGCTATCTGCCATCTCCATACCCACTGTATCCCCTCAAAACTCCTGGTATTAGGGTCTTGGCCTCACACAGAGAAAACATTCCTAATCTTATAACAAGGGTGTAGGCATAAATTTATGCACAAATTTATCAGAATCACCAGGTATGTTGTTCAGGGATAGATCAGTGGTGAACAGAGAACTCCACAGGACACATTTGCACTCTGTTCACACTTCTCGGGTTCCTTGTACAGCTCAACAGGAGAGGGAAAAAGGAGAGGTGATGATTTTGAGGCACTTCTACAGTTATGGAAGAATTTCAAAACAAATTCCACTGTCTTGTTATTTCAGAATATACAGATTATATTTTCTTTAATACACATGTGAACCAGAATTTATTTTTACGATGTACTACCGGAGTTTATCTCCACCAGTTGAAGAAGTATGCTAACAGCCTGCAATGCATTAGAAGGGCAGGATATGAACCTACACAGGATATGAATTTATAAATGCCAAAGGAGTGTAGTAGTAGCAACATGTAAATCAAAGTTCAGAAAGCCAGGAAATCTTACTTTAAGATCAGCTGATACAGAGTAGCAACATACTTATTTTTAGGGAAAACAACAAGTAGTTTTGTGGCAGCAGACTGAGAGACTGGATGATCAGCAGGCAATGACCTGACAATGATTGATTCATGACAGAAGAAAGGGAGAGAAAATAAGCTGTATTTCAGACTCCAGCATGCAATGTACCAAAAACACTGAAAAGGTCTCTGAAAGCCAAGTAAGGAAGCTTGTCAGCTTTTCTGTTTTCTTGGGCACTTTATCTATCAAGACAAACTGAAAAAAGGAAGAGCTACAGTACCTTAATTGAATATGTTCCAGGTAGCCATCTGAGATATTTTTAAGCAACACTTAGAGAAATCATGGAGGAATGAAGAAATAGCATCTTAAAGACATTTATCCTGGATAAAGTTGCTAATCTCAAGCTTCAGATAAACTAATACTGTGCTTGCCCAGGCAAAACTTCAGTACAAATTCCTTAGAAAGCAGTAAAAAAGTGTGATTTTTCTCTGCAATCACATATCAACAAAGAAATAATGTATTTGTATATGTAGTTAATGCTTGATGATTTTATGGCGGCTGACTGTAGATGTCTGAAGATTATTGACCTTTGTCTGAAGAGCAAACCCTTGAATTTCGACAGATGAGTTACTAGTATTTTTTCCTGATTCTATACTTTTCTTTATATAAAGTGATTTTAGGCTTGTGAGCAACTACTCATAATAAGAAACAATCAGTTTGAAACACTGGAGAGTGTAAGTAGAAGGTGTTAATTATAGCTAAATGCCCAATTCCCCTCCCCCGCTCTGGGCTAAACACTACAGTTTTAGGCTGCTTTCATTTCAGTAACCATTTGATCTTTCCCAGGAGAGGGTTTTGTACTATTTCTTTTAATCTTCTCTGCATGTAGTTCAAAACTGGCTTGCTGAACTCAATTTAAATTAGTGTTTGCGTTTATGGGCAAAAGATCGCAGGGTCTACAACAAAACAAATAAAAATAATGTTTATAAATGTCAGTTAGAGAAAACTGTGAAGTAAAATTAGAAGCATCTATACAAATTTTAGAATGATGCTGCTCACTATGATCTGCAGCAAAAATATAATTTAGAAACCTCAGACCTTTGGAAAGTACAATAAGCTTTTACCATAATGCCTTTTCAACTAGTGAACAATTAAGAAAGTAATTTTAGAAATATGTTGAAAATTATACACATTGATGTTTCACTCTATGCATGTGAGGACCTTCAGTGACTATAAATAATTAACCAGACAGAACAAAGTTAAACAAACACATTAATCTTTTCAGGGTGGACATTCTATGCAGTAAATAATGCAACACGTCCACTATCATCAGATAACGCTGCACTGTGCTAAATTCCACTAAGTGAGATTTTGGAACTAGCATCAGTGCCAGATAGGTATATCTTGTAACATTTACCTTCTATGGATCAAAAGTCTCCAGAAATCAAAATGGCCCCATTAAATCAAACTAGATGGGATTTAAGTTAAAGTGGGCCATGCAGTTAGCTAAGAAATGGCAAAACACATTTACCCACCTCAAACTATTGCTCCATATCTCGTTCCTTTTGTAATAATGTTTATAAATTCCACAAAAATTATTTCCTACATCCATTGTTTTAATAAAGTTCCAAAGAGATGTTCATTTCTCAACTTCCTGCTAGCAATGCAATAGCAAAATACACTGCGACTGCTGGACACAGCCATGTCCACAACTGGGTTCAGATGAAGTGACAAACCAGCTGTAATCCAAATGCACACAGAAGTCACAGCAATATCCTAATCATGCTTACAACAGAAAAATACACTGGCAAAAGTACTGAATAAATACTTTGCAAATAAAGGAAAAATCAAGATACAAGGAAAATAACAATTAGAAAAAAGAAGAAACAAACCTAGCACAATATGTACTGTCAGGAGCCCACAGAATAAGGATTTCCATGCATTAATGTAACAAAAACAGTTGGTAACTTCATTCAGATTGCCTCTACCAGTCCTAATAAAACCTAGCAAGGCAAATTTATACTCAGGCCCCATTAAAACTGACTAATTTCAGAGCTGTTGAATTTAGGAGCATTGTATCCTATAACTGGAACCAGAAGTTAATATACTGAGTGTTGAGTTTCACTAAGATGGAATATTAATTCATGTTTATTATGAATGTTGATTGTTTTAATACCCTGAATTTAGATACAGAATATTAGACTTAATGGGTCGCTTCCATATGTCACAAGTAACCCAGTTGCTCTTATAACGTAAATTCTGCAGGCATTTGTTTTGTTCTTACCTAGAAATTCAACCAAATTATTTAAAATTAAACAATTTTTCCAGCACCTGTAAAAATGTGCAAATGATAGAACTGGCAGTATGATGACTGCTTTACAGATAAGCATTTTCTTCATCATCTTCAAGGACATTCAGATTTACGACCCAATCACTCAGCCCTTTAACAGGATGCATTTGAGTTTGATTAAAAAAGAAAACAAACAGCAGTGCAGATTTATTAATGAAATCTGGGTGACCTTTTCACATATGGAACTCTCTCAAAATAGCAAATTTAAACCTGAGTATAGTCTCCTTAGCTGCTTTAGCTTTGCCCATCCCAGCATGTTTTTGGTGAGCTTTTTCACATCAGCAAGTGCAAATTTTGGAAAACCATTTCCCCCTCCCCCTCCTTGAACTTTAATTGCTTAACCTACATCCTAATTCAAGTTGCTCATAAACCTTAGCCTTTGTTGTAGGTCCGACAGCTGCATTATGTCAGTAGCAAGTAAAACCTTCACAAAGTTCCGGAATGCTGCAAGACATTTTATGGGTGCTGCAATAAAAGGCAAATTGAATTTACAAAAATGCATTTGTCACTGATTAAAAACTTACAAAGTTAATTGGAAACACAGTGTAGGTGTTGCCACACAACTAGAGGTGCAATTGGTGGTTTTAATTCAGTTGAAGCACAGGGGAGAGTAGCTGTTCATGCAAGGCCAGCAGTCTTATTCATATTTCTTTTCCCTTGAAGAAACAGGGCTTTACTACTGGAAGACTTGCATGAATGGTCTACAGCATTAAGATGTTAGCTGAGGAGTAGGGACCACTTCCATGCTCAGTTTTCAAGGCTATGTCAAAGTAAAATTTGCAAGTACCAGTCAGTGCCTATTAGTAATTGCAGCGTCCTTTGGGAAAGTTTTCCAGGCCTTTTCTCACCTTCTTGTCTTAGGCTGGCAAAGCTGACACTACTGTAACAATCACTGCTTCAGCAAGTGAGGAGAGGAGAGGAGAGGGAGGTAACCAACAGCCCTGGCAATCAGCACCCTCCCCCTGGAGCTGAGTGAATTATCTCCATATAATCCACTTAACCTTTGCCATTGTGGGACCTGGGAAGCTGAAGGTATTTTTAAACTTGAGTCTTTTAATTGCCAGTTTATTGTGTCACTAGTCCAGCTCAGCTGGAAGGAGGATGATTGGAAAATAGTTCCATGAGGCAATAGCTTTTCACCTCGGCTAGGAGTCCTAATTATTATTAGTTTTGTGGCTCACTGTCCTTTAAGACTGTGGGGATAGTGATCTACAGTGAATCCACTGTTGATGGAGTTTCTTTAATGTATCACTACTGCTAAACACAGTTAAAATCTCACAGATTCTAAACCACTTACAATGTTGAACTTGGGTAACAAACATAATGTCATCAATAGTCAATATGCAGAAAAATCCAAACTAACACCAGATGTTGTGGAAACAGCTCTGCAACAATAAGGTTGAGTAACATGAGAAAGCTCCTTTGCAATTTCTACTCTTAGGAATCTCCACTTGATATTAAATTTATTATTTGATTATTTACTTGATATTAACTTTATTAAAATCCCATGTAATTCCCCTATCAGAAAAACAAAAAATGGCTTAAATGCCATAGAATGCTTCTGGGTAGTTTTCCAAGACAATCTATGGAAAATTTGATTAGGAAGTGATTAGTTCACTAGACTGCAATAGTCTGTGAGAGCCTTCCGAAATATTTTTGGGCATGGATGCTTAAAATTTAAATAGTGCTAATCTATTTTATTGATAAATATTCCACTGTGCTGGACTGTGTGTCCAAATTTCAATGACCACCAAGTCAGGCAATGAGCCATGCATGTGTTCTTCACAGAGACACCAAGAAATGGGAACTGCACCTTTTCCTTGATTTGGAATTTTCATAAAAGCCCCAAAGAGTTAGGCATTCAGCTTTGTAAATCTAAATCTCAGTGTCACTGGATGATATAGGTCCATCTTGTCCCTTCAAGATCTCTGAGTAAAAATAGGACACCGATACCTTTTATTAATACTTCAGCAAATCCTCAGTCTTATAATTTTTACTTCTTATTCTCTTCACAATTTTAAGTTTCCTACACACTGGTAGAGACGAAGGGAGCACATGGATGTCTTGCACTGCTGAGTGCACTCATACTTCACTGTGCAAGAATGTGGCAGACCTATAATGTTAGTTACTCTTCAGCAATCCAGATAATCAATGTCCATCATGGTGGTACTGTATATAGCAATCCAAAAAAACCCCAATGGTGCACACTCTCAGAGCTCTTCTGAAGAGGAATTACTAACTCAGCCATCTCCTTCATTAACTTTCTTTGGCACACACTCAACCAATAGAAAACCTCCCTATGTGATACCTTAGCATCAGTACAGAAAGAGAATTATTCTGGGAAATTTGTGCCAAAACAGACTTGCTGTTTCTCACAACACTCTCTGTGTCATCTCCTTTATCTTTTATTAATGATAAGGAAGCGAACAGCAGTAGTCAGGATTCAGAAGCAGCAGCAGGGATGATCCAAATATTCCATTCCTACTCCTGCTATTCTAAAATTCAACTTTATATCTGGGAAAGTCCACATTACATTATTTTTCACTTGTAATCTTTGGAAAGAAACACAGACTAGAATAGGAAAAACAAACAAACAAAAAGGATTTCTAACTCTAAATGTATACTTTTATCCAGGCTTACTGAGCAAGAAAGATAACCCACTTTCTTGGGTATTCCTTCACACGTTCATATCTCATGCTTGGCTTTTCAAAGAACTTAGAAAACTGAGAGAAAGAGAGGATGCCATGGCAGACTGTAGTCATGTCTTTTATTTAGTTATGTCCTCCATTGTGATAGTTCTGGCCTAGAATTTCATCAGATTTTTTGGAAATTCATTCTTCTTCACCCATATACCAGGATGACCAAACATATGTTGTTAGAAGGAATAAATGGGATTAAATAAAAGAGAAAGTGTTCAGGTTACTTTTCTAATTTCTCTGTTATTTGTGTAGTTAAGACTTTAATGGAATGATCAGCACTAATATGACATTTTGCAATCAAAGGATAGGCAGAAAGACGGGATTAATTTCCCTGATGCAAAACCAAAGGAGAAGCACATCAGCCATACCTTTCTTTCCACTGGACAGGTCCCAGATATAACATAAATTAAACAAAACTCGGTATTTATCTTGGTATTGGGAGCACTCAAAACCAATTTAAAGATCTGCTCCGGTTTGGATGCTAATTCAGTTTTTTTAGATGAGGATTTAGAAACAGAGAGAAATTTTGTGAACAAGTGGTAAAGTTTTTCTTGTTTCCAACTCAACCTAACTTTTTTTAACTTCCCACCTCCTTTCCTGTTTTGATTAAAAAAACCCCTTGGAGGTAGTTTCCAGGTTATACCAGAAAGATTTAAGATTTCTCCTCTGAAAAGATCACTTTGTGTGGGGCTATGGCACAGTAAAACTGTGGCCATTACAGATAGATGTGAGTCTTAAGTACCTTCCCCTTGTTAAAGCCATGGAAGAGCGTGGAAAGAAATGGAAGCTCCAGCCATGTCTGCTGGGACACCTCAATGCCTTTTGAACTACCCTGGCATTAATGAAGGGGATTGTACTCCTACACAAATGAATATTGGTAACTGATACTGAGGGGTTTCACCTCTGTTTTAAAAACAAAAAATGGACAGATTTCCCCCCAGGTGTTACAGTCTCCATTCTGACCCTCTGTATTATCCCTAAAGCCTCCAATGGTCTCATGAATGGGAGATGATTTTCTGAATGGAAGTGGGAGGTGGTGCAATCAGCATGGTGAGGGTTTTGTCATGGCTTTCAGCTTCTCATCTTTCCTGAACAGCCATGAGCATGTAAAATATCTTAACTTCATGCTTCCTCTTGTAAAAATGGTCACAGAGACAAAGAAAGAGAATATGCTTTAAGAGCTTTACTGGTAGCTGCTGAACATGGAAGATGATGTTATCTGTAGTGGTATTTTATACAGCTGCAGAAAAGTTCCTTTTACATATATGTTCTCCTTTACCATCTTTACTACACTTGAAGCTGATGAGATGGATCTTTCAGAGTCACAATAAGATTTTATGATTTCAGTCATATTTTTCCCTGCAGAGGAAAAACACCTCTCACAGTTAGCTGAAGGATTGTAACTCCAGATTAAAGTGAAAGAGCAGAAATGAAGCCTCTATGAAGGAGCATGGTGTTTCCCTCCATCCTGTAATCGGTTGCAGCTGACTGAACAGCAGACAGACAGCTCCTAAAATTGTACATGTGCATTATACCATGAACTAAATTGGAAGTTACATCCCCATATACCCACCACTTTCATCTCCACCACGTAGGTGCATACATTGCTGCCTCTCCGAGCAAAAATTTTTGACTTTGATATGATTGAAAATGCCAGGATTGTGTAGCACACTGTTGAACAATTTAGCCAATTTCGTTCATTCATTCATTCTCCTGCATATGAGACATGGTTTACTGCTATTAATTTAAGAATGTTATCCAAAGGTGGTAAAATCCTCATCATTGCTGTCTGATCTCAAATTAGGGGAAAACCAAATCACCCATTTCTTACATGAACCTTATAGTAAAGTCAGGTCAGGGTGCTAAAAGAGACATTCATTCTGCAAGATCCCATGGACATGGGCTCAAACAGTTTTGATTAATGAACCTAAGTCATGAACTGCCATCTCCTTTCTATTGCCACCACCACTATCATTAGCACAATTCACATGCTTATTTCATGTTTGCAAATATATGTATGCTGTGATTGCTGATCTAGTCAGTATAAAGTGTGAGGGAAATTGCCCAAACAGAAAAAACTCCCAATGTAATTAAGAAATGAAATATTTTTTCCATCTCATGATATCACATTTCCTTCTCAGTTGGAAGATATTGTTTTAGTAGAGAAGAGAATAATTGTGACTGCATTTCAACAACTAAGGGCAGATATCGTACATTCACATACTGATTTATTTCAATTTGCAGGAAGGGTTGGGTGGGGTTCTTTTCACATAATATGTACTTGGGTATAAGGAGTAATGGAAAAAAGAAACAAAGGAAATAATGAAGAGCTATGGGTAATGCACTAGCCGTTAGAAGGATGGAAAACAATGATGCTTGGAAAGTAGGGACTAGGAAGATATGGAAGTCATGGCTGAAAAGCAGCTGGGAAAGATGTCACAGAATGGCAAAGAAAGATCTAATGTGATTCTTCAAGATGTAGATGGAAATACTGGGAAAAATGGTAATAATGATCATATACATGAAATCAAATCTATTTCTGAGGCAGGGTGTTTGGCATGAGATACACCCACCCTGTGAAAGTATGTTGATGTATCAGAAAACCTCTGAGAAAGAAAAACCCTGAGAAGTGGGAACCCAGCTTTCCACAGAGATTTGGAATAAACTCAATCTATTTAGTTCATCCACAGTTAATTAAGAGATAATTTGATCGTGGTCCATAATTATCTACAGATGAAAGCATCTGATACCTATAAACAGATACAAGTACAGGAAGATCTAATGACTGGAGAAAAGAGCAAAGCATAGAGTGAGAATGAAGTGCAAAGGGTACTTAAACATAGGAACTATTTCCACATGGCAGATTATTCTTCATCTGAAGATTTTACATCAAGCTTAATGTCAGTCTGAAGAAGCAGGCTACCTCACCAAGAACTTAGAGGCTTGATGCATGGACCGTGAACTTCTGCTGCCTCTTTTATCCAGGAGGCCAGGTAATATCAGATCAGTGCAGGGTTGATGTAGGATTAATAGCAGCTTGTGATCCTTGCTGATAGAAGTGAGGTCCTAGAGAATGAGTGTATCTGTCTATCCATATAAAGATTAAAAAAGAAATGTTGAGGATGTTTATTGGTTTGTATGAATGAGCTGTTGTTCAGTTATATACCACAAAACTTCATTTTGAATCAGAAGGTAAGGCATATGATAACCTGGTTGCAATTTTGGCAGGAGCCAGTTGTCCATGAAGTACAGCATATTAACTAAGCCACTAAAAAAAGGAATTATCTAAATACTTACATACTTTGGAATTCCTGCCTTCTAGCTAGCTCTCTTGTTTAGCCAGAATTCTTTGGAGTCTTCATCTGGGAAAGCTGCTTCAGGATGCTGAGATTCTAATAAAGGGAAACAAAAGGATGAGCATTCATTCTAGAAGGAAAGCACACATTATTAATGTATTTTTATGTTGATTAGAGACAAGTTCTGGAGTAACTTTCTACTATACTCAGACCAGAATAATAAGCTATATCCAAAACATGAACGTCACAGGTCTAATCAGTTCAGTATTTTCTTTGAAAGTTCTTTCCAAATTATTCTTGAAAGAATTTGCTTTATGAAAAATAAGGAATACTAAATTAATGGTTTTATAAAGCAACACAATCCAAAGATCTCATCTTTGAGTGGCAGTAGTTTGCTTAGAGCTGATTTCTTCATTCTTCTTTTTGACCTTATTTACATGAATCTCAGCTACCATTTTATTGCCCAGACACATATTATGACAGCCATAGGCAATTTGTATTTATGGTTTTACCTTTGACTGTTCTCAATAATAGCATATCTTCAAAATTTGTTCTTTAATAATATGTATCCTTTTCCCAGCTTAGTTCTTAATTGAAAAAAGAGAGAAATAAAGATAAATATTTTTATATATAGGCAAATATAGAAATATGTACATCAAAACACCATTTCATCTGCTACTTTTCTTCTTTTAATTTCCCTCAGAATTTTTTCTGGTTTGTATTATAAGGAAGTTCCAATCGGTGTGGAAAATTAGTGACAACTTATGAATATTTCTTTAGTCACAAGTTCTGAGTACTGGTAACAATATTTCTAAGGTATATGCTATCTGACTTACAAATCTTACATTTTATTGGCTGTCTCATTTTGTTCTCTTTCATATTTCACATTTATGATATGTTCAGACATACCCCTGTTTTGTTAAGTAGGAATCTGTGTGGTCTTTGATATAAGGCGTAATTTATTTGACAAGGAAATATGAGATGGTGCCCTGAATCTGCATTTAATTGATGGATTGAGAATTTTTAGCATTGCAACAAGACAGATTCTTATCCAAGGTGTCATGGAAGGAGCGTTCTCTTAATCTGTTCTCCTGTGAATTAAAATACATGTATATATATTTTGAGGAGTGATTTTTAAAGTTCTTTATTGAAGGTAGTTAGCAGGGTTTTCATACATATCTGATATCCAAATACTAAAAGTGATTTATGCTATTATCTGTTCATAAGGGTATTTTTATATCCATGAGAAGTGAGTGCTCCATTCTGACAAGTCTTCAGAAAATATCACTAACATTGCCAATAAAGACTAGCCCTTGGTAGCGCATTAAAGCTGGATATAAATATAACCCTTTATCATCAATGCAAACTCGATGTGAGTTTGTGCTTGTGATTAAACTTTCTGCCATCTAATCATCAATCAGCCCCATTAAAAAATTAATAATCAGTAATTGCATTATTCTTCCCCATAGTTTCACATAGGCTGTACTGCACAACAAGAGCTCTCTGAGACTTCAGCAAAGTGTGGTGTTCTTGAATGTGCTGCCTTATACAGTTTTCTGCTGTTTGCTATTTCTTTTTATCATCTTTGTAACTCTTCCAGCAATCACTTAAACTTATGGAATGCCCTCAATCTGAGACAACTGTCTTTTAACATTTATTTATTTATTACACCAATGCAATCTCTGGTTACTGATAGTTCTTGTGAAATTTTAATATGAAATACAAGGATAGGTTTTCGGTCACTTTCTTTCCTGACACATTTCTGGTTCTTAAGTATTACAGAGCTATTTTAGAGCCGTGGGGATGCTGGCACCTAACGAGGCCTCTGAACAGCAGGTTTACAGTAGATGTTTGTCTAGTTTTTGTCTTTGCAAAAGGAAATTTTATGCAAACTGTACTGCCTTCCTTCCACTTCACCCAGCTAGAATTAACCAGGAAAGCACTACTGGCCTATGCAAAGTGTTCTTTCTTGACTGGCTCAGCCTTTTGGTGGTTTGAAGGGTTTTTGTATTTGGTATTTTCATGACACCTTAGAGAGCCTCTAGGGATGGATCTGGTGATCTAGAAATCCTTATTGTCTGAATAAGGATTGCAAAAATCAGACTGTATATTTCAAAATTAAAATGAAAATAAAGGAGAAGTATTATACTGCAATGGCCTCCTTCAACTGCAGCAACTTCTCTCTGGTTTTTACCTTGCCTGCAGATTTGTGCAATAAAATAATTGACATTTTTCATCATTATGTCTTTATATCTTTCATGAGAGAACAACCCAGCTAGTTATCTTTATTCGCTGAAAAAAAGAAAAAAAGAAAAAAAAAAAAAAAAAGAAAATATCCCTTACTTCATAAAACAATGTGTTTTAAAAGCTTTCATTTTAGAGCTAGTGTTAGGCCATGATGAATTGCTGAATGGTTGATTTCCTGACACTGTTTCTTACTAACCTTTCCTGACAGCTTCTGTATTACTCTACCTGGTAATTTGCACTACAATAATGGCTACAGTGAGATATCTCCTAACTATTTCCTTTATTTTTAACAAGATTCTTAACACCCTCTGTAGGTGACAAAATGCACTTACAGACATGAAGTGTCCCCCTGAGGATGGTTGTTCACAGATGTCACCAGTACTTTAGTAGTGCAATTGTTAAATGAAACAAAAACAAAGAATCAGATTCTCTAAACATTCAGTTCAAATAAAAATTTAATTAAAAGTTATGAAGGCATTTTATTGATTAACAATCTTAGTAATTAAATAGTGTCGTTGACTTTTTTTTAGTTGGATTTGTTCTTCCTTGGAGATCTCTAATTGTGGTATGGCTTTACATTTATTGATAACTCTTTTTGATGAATACAGATGCCACCTTTTATGGCAGTCGTTGACAGAGTAATCATATTGTGAGAAACACCAGGCTTATGTAGTAACAGGTGTTGCAGTTATACATGCTGATATCCACTGGGAAAATGTGTTTGCTGCTATCATGGGTACACAATAAATGGGAGGTGCAATAAAGCACAAGCTAACATTTTGAAAATCCTTACAACTCTAGGAACTTTATTGCAGATTACAAGCACTTTGATCTCTGTCCAGTACTTAAGTCTTAATTATCAGACTAATTGCACAGACTATGTTCATTTTCAGTGGTAATTCTTTTGTGAAATGCTATGTAAAATGACGTGCTATGGAGGAAAAGGTTCTGTAGTTTTGCCCAGGGCCACTGCAATCCAACTGTTTGAAAGACTACAAAGCAAATGCAGAGTTGTCAATGCCCAAGTGTGTAGACTCTGCCAAAAAGCCAGATGCTGCTATGGGAAGCATTTTGTATCTTCTCTAGCTTTGCATCTGGGTCCTGCTATGAGCAGCCATGTCTCATGTCTGCCTGTAACTTAAGATTCTGCTACTGCATTAATAATGGCCTTTTTGTTGGTAACATATAGAGATAAAGAATCCCTTCTAACACTTCCTCCCCACCATTAGTCATTCAGATTTCTTCAAAAGCAAGCCACGTGCGAAGTTCTAAAATATGCTCTCTTTGACAGCCACTCTGGTAAGTGTGGTATCTGTGCTCACTCCATATATATTTTTCTGTTTCTCCTGATTATGGTGAAAGAACCTAAAACTAAACTTCTTGGAGACACTCTTTTTAACTGAATTTTTTAATTCTCTATACAGTTAATTTGGGGTTAAGACTTAACTATTAGTTACCTGCCGTTAATGAGGGCTAGTAACTAATAACCAGGTACTCAAAAGACATACAAATTAAAGAGAAAAGTTTATTATCTCCCACTCATATCTAAGGCAGCAACAATATTCCCATAACTTCACTGGAATTAATATCTCACTTTCAAAGAAAAAAAAGTCCTCCTAGGAGTTAGTATAAAATAGCATTGCCTCTGTCTAAGAGTTTCCTCCAATGTGTTGCTTTTCTTGTATTACTCAAATGATGTATATAGTGAGGATGACTGAACTATACTCTTTCCTGAATGGAATGGAGATAAAAGCAGCATTGTATTTGAAATCAATAGAAGGAACTTGTGGTTTGTGATGGGAGTGTCTGGCTCCAGAATTATCTGATGCTAAGTGCTGACAATGCAATAGGATCTTTACAAGACATAAATACAGCAAGGGATCTCCAAAAGCCTAATGCTATACTGGAAGGAGAATCTGTTGAGGCTGCCTGTATGGGTTGTGCTGGGAAGAGACTCACATCCACACTTTTCTGAGACAAATGAAGAGCCCAAACGGAAGCATCTCCTGTCAGATAGAGAATGAAAGGCTGAAGTGCTCTGCATTAAATTTTCCACATGTGCTATTCCAAGCACTTCAACCAACAGCAAATTTGACTGAGTTCAGAAAGTTGGGAGTGGTCCAGTGATTTGAACACATTTTCTGAAACATATTGACTTTCAGATGTTGGTGAATTTGGGGATTACCTTGCTTGTAACTGCAGTACTCTGATGATTTTTGGTAATTTCCTGTTTGGTCTTACTAGTCTTGTTTGCACTAACATGCTGATATTAATTGTTGTTTACAGAGTCATAGTTACCTAATTTTTAGCTACCTGCTAAAAAAATTGAAAACTTAAGGGGAATAGCGATGCCTGGGTTAGTCACTTAATAATCTGAACAACAGGAACTGTATATAGAGGAGACCTTTCCCTTTTCACTGACTGCAGAGAAAGATGAGCCTGTCTGCATTAAAGGCTGGTATCTCTCCACAAACATCTTCCTCTGTCCCTCTCTGTATATGCCAATTAATTCGAGTAGCTGCATAGAGCCACTTCCCAGGGAGGTGCCAACCCGGGCAGGGAGCCTATAGGTTTCTTTTGCTACCCACAGGGAGATCTAGAAGCAGTAGGAAAGCCATGACGTGGCACCAGTGGTATGAAGGCCATCACCTGGTGTGGAGTTTGAGTCATATTGGACATTAGTGAGCTCCAGTTACTCAATTAGGATAAAAGAATCATGGATAGAAACGAGCACATCCGCTTCACTGAGGGACAGTCACGGATACAATTACGGATATGAAATGCTGCCAAAGCTACCTGCTACTAGAATTACCAAACCACAAGAGCAAAGAGATCTAGTATAGCCTCCAGCTATAAACATACAGATAAAGTACCAGAATGCCTGCAGTCAGGGAAACAGATGCTGTTCTGCCATCTTTTTCTGTTGATAAAGACATAGAGCACCGGGCTACCCAGTACAGCTTGTTCAGTCTCACTAACACCATGTGTATGACACACAGGAGTAGTGGGAACACGGGAAAAAAGAACGCTAAAGGAAATTCTGACAAAGGAAGATGATACTAAATAATTATTCCCCTTAAAATCACAATGATTATTGAAGGATATTCCTTATTACTACATTGTGACCTTCCCAGGGAAATATTTTTTATCTCTGTATATTTGATTGTGCCTTCACTTCCTATATTCTTAAGCATAAAGGAAACATTATATTCTTGAGCATAAAGGAAAAGCCTTTTCTTACAGAAACATTTACCTGTTTGTGAATGATAAAAGGCAAATATTCTTGCATTCTCAGCAGGCATAAGACAACTAAAAAAAAAAAAAAAAACAATGTTATTAAGAAAACTGAAATCTCCTTTTATATCTGCAGTCATCACCACACTGTGTCAATACCTGCTGCACCTGAGTGGCCCTGGATGACCTACTGCAGTCTAATCCTCACCTCATCTATTCCATAGTCACCTGCAACTTCTGATAACGCACAGAAATCAAACTTTTAAACAGAAAACAGTATCCAGATTTGCTTTTCTTGTTTTCTGTTTCAATTTTTTTGGGGGAGGAAGTGGTGACCAGGAGAGAAGCCAGAGGAGGTCTGCTGGACTGGTAGATCACCTAAGTAACCCAACTCAAAATATCCTTTTCATTCCCATCATAGCTAGGGATGATTACACAAGTATTGGGATCTATGTGATCTTCCATATCTCTTACCTAGCTGACATCCATTTATGTATTTTATTCACTCTACAGCACTATCCCAGTAAATCAGCAGGCATAGTTATGTTTCCAAGACCCAAATTCAATATGATACTAAGACCATGCTTAACTTTTACCATGAGTATGAATCTACTAGTTAAGCTTTGCTACAAGGCTAATAATATTTCTATACTGAGTGAAGAGTAACATCTTGGGAGTATTAAAGCATTTTAAGTGATAATACAAGAATCCCATATTCTTATGAGAATTTTAAAACCACCCTCAAATACAGGTAAAGTATGTCAGTGCTCACTATAACTGTAAAACTGAATAAGGGAATTAAAATGAGTGGGGAGGTTGTTATGTGAAAGGAATTACTGAAATTCTGTCCAGAAAATATTCTTAAGCACCACATTTAAAATAGGAGATAATGATAAGCAATTGTGCTATTTATCTACTGAAAGTGGAAAATAGCTTTAACTCCATATTATAATAGATGATAATCAGACATTTTCATCTGGATGCTCCCACACTAAGAGAAGCTCCTGGAAAAACAGGAGCTTTTGTCCCTGACTGAATTCTGATTGCCTAGTTTTAGATGGTTGGGATGTGGCTTTCTCAGCTGCACCAAAGCAGATGTAGCAGCCTATCATGTTCCTGTTGCTGCCAGCTCTTTGCTAATTTGTACAATGATAAGCACATATTTCCATTGCTCCTGGTAATCTTGTCATTTCCATGATGTCATCAGCGCAAGTCAGAAGAGAAAAGGTCAGTGGTACAATGATGAACCGTATATAAAATGAGCCCTTTAAAAAAAGAAAAATGGCTAGACATTTAAAGGCCCAAGCTTGCCACAGCACAATAACAGCTATCCTGACCATCTCAGGATGTATTTATTATGTTATTCCCATCATAAGCAAAGAAATTCCCTCCACACTGTATTTTCCCACAGTGGTACAGTACTGCACAAGGGAGTCCAGCTATGCCCAGGGAGACCAGTATGATTCTGGATGAGTATACTTTTAATAACAGCCACTATGTGTATTTACTGAATCTTCTGAGCATCCATGTTCTCCCTTTTATTTTATCTAGTGTCTATACTACAGAAATATATATTTAAATGTGGTGTACAGATTTTTACTCCCTTTATGGTTACTGCTCAGCCTGCAGCCAGACCCATGCTTAGGCATTACTCGAGGCGCCTAACATTGCTCTTGTGTTACTCTATTGTCAGTGAAAGCAAAGCTGGAGAAAAAAATTATGGGCAGTGCTCATTTCAGAAGGTAACCAGCTGCAAGATTTTGGCTATAAGTGAAAAGCCAGGGATTGAGGTAGGTGAGCCGAAATGTTGCTCTGTCCTTGGCTGCAGGGACAAGATCCAGCAGATCACAAACATCATGTTCAGGACAAGAGAAGTGCCTCTTTGTCAGAGCTTACACACTGTTTAGGAACAGAGAGCTCAAGAAATTCCTAATATTACTGGCTACTTTTCTCTGTCCTTTTCCCTAGCCTCTCTCTTTAGAATTATGATTCATGTCTTTCCAGCTAACTTCAGAGCACATCACCCTGCTCCACTTAGCCTGAAGCTTTTTCCAAACTGACAGAATCAGCAGGATGCATACACAAGCATATTATCAGCATTTAAAATTCTTGATAGTCACAGTACTTTGTGGATTTCCATCACTATTGCTTTCAAAACTGGTGATAAGAAAAATATATGATTTAATTGTCCTCAAGTAGATGTTAGACTCACCGATTTGTTGCTACATTTCTATGAGATGCTGTTGCTGAAGTTAGGAAGTGAAAGAGTGAACAGCATAGTGCTTCTCTGTGCCAGGACTGAGGGATGATCAGCAATATGCTGTGGATAAGAGTGAACAGACGATTGCTCTCCTGGCTAATCCTGGCACAGTAAGGCAGCAGATAGTACCGTGTGAATAACATATTTTATTGCTTTCCTTATTTATCAGTGATCTTTGGCCACAGGAGAGCACTGAGGTGATAAAATGCACAGATTACACAGGTAAAATGCACTAAATTATTCAGCTAGGTAAAGACTAGGGAAAGCTGTGAGCTTGAAAGGAACCTAAATAACCCAAATAAGAGAAAACAGTGGTTGAAATCCAGTGCCAGCCTATGGGAGGTAACACACAAAAGAAAGGATACCCCAGGCTTCTCACCATTTGACTCCAATCACTTAGGAGAAGGGTTTGGGCATTACTTGGGTGAATGTACTACTGACCCGCTGATTCAATGTGAGAAAAACTAAGGGACCTCCTCCAGGTGGATGTTTTATGCTGTGATTCTCTGAAACTCTAGGTTTTGATGTCTCCTACCAGGTGGGTACTGCCAAATGCAGCAACCAGTTCCTTTCAGGAGTATGGTCCCTATATTCTTCAAGTTAAATATAGCCAGTTTCATACCACGGCTTGTACTGCACATCTATAATTTATTGTTTTCTTTTTGAAATGTGGTGAAGTCATATGATTTTTATGAAGACTACACCACCAGTTCTATTTGTATTGTATTTTTAGAGACATTGCATTGATTGAAAGAGAATTGGCTAATCTGAGATGTAAACAATGACTGGCATTGGCCTTAACCCATGTGGTTAATATCACTGATTTGTCATGCTGAGTGATATGAGAAGAGGAAAAATTGGTTGCTGATAATTGAACAGCTCAACACAGGGCACATTTGACACGTCAGAGGAGAGGCTATTCTAATGAGCTAGTACTGCTGCCAATTACTTAAGAGCCAGTGCCTCCTCTACAAGAGAGTTTGTACATCTTCAAGATGTTTAACTAAATTCTAGCTCAGTAACAGATTGCAAATAAGATGGTTAGATTTGAGGCTCCATGCATATATATTCCTATAATATTGTCTCACATGCACCTGTGTGCTAATGGAGCCCTTCATTCTCTGGTGATGACTAATTAACATAGCACACAGCAGTCAGCTTAAGAAATGTTTCCTTCTTTGTATAAGTTGACAGACTTGTGTAATTGAAACATCTCCTTGTACTTTTTATTTATTTATTGGATTCAGGAATTAAAATTTTACCAGCCTTGAAAATTGTTAGAAGACCAATTTTCTCTTCTTTCTGGGAAGAGACATCTCTAATCGTGTGTGGCCCATTATAATGACACAGTTTACTTTCAGGTCAGAGCTGTAGGTATTAAATGAAGTATGACAACCAGTAAGGTGTGACTATTATATCCCTGATTGTATCTCAGTACCGAGCACGGCGATCATAAGTTTCTGTAATTCACTACCAAGTATCTGTAATATCACTATCAGACAAAACTCCCATTTCATATTTTAAATTTTTCTTTTACCAGTAGCATAAACATAAACCTGCCTTAAACCAAAAAAATACTCCAGCCAGATGCATTCAGCTATTCAACTACCTCTGCACAGAGCATACATGAAGATGTGTGATCTTGGGATGCAAACACATGGTTCAAAAGACTAGTACTAACAGCATTACCCTCAAATATTTTTAGTCACTGCTGATCAGGAATTACTTTAACTGACAATTAACAACTACCTAACACTTTTCTGTTTCAAATATGTTTAAGTCACTTAAAGCACCCAAGTTAATGTAGGCTTTCTAGAGCATCTAGTGTGCTCATACAGACATGGGACCCTTGGTGGTAACAACCTACACCATGTGCACAGGAGTGCATGTGTGCATAGGAGAAACTGTTTTCCAGTTTCCCATGTATTTTGTTGGGTCAAACCAGTAGCTTACAGTAGTTGCCATGGTAGATGTTAGTAATATTAAAGAAGCAAAATCACATGGTGATGTATTCCTGACAGAAAACATTACCAAATTACAATCAAAATAATATACATGATTAATTTTATGTTGATGATGGGGCCACGTACTCCTTCTAATAATGGGGTCATAAATTTTGTTTAAATAGATATTTAAAGTTTTATTTATTTATTTAAATCTAACAGGATAACTGTACTTGTCCAGGAAACTCCAGAAGTTACTTTCTTTGTAGTTTTATTATGCTATCTAGAAAGTCAAGATAATAACAAAAACCAGTCGTCATTTAATTTGTAGTCTATGTTGTTTACATTTAAAAGGTTCTTTATAGTATCTGTCTGTAAATTAAATATTGAAGAAATGTGAGCTTTTCTGAGACTGATGGATCTAGATAGGCTCTGTGACCAAGAAGTTAAAGATGCTTCAGTATTATGTCTGTTCTGGTCACATATGCCAATAGGCATGCTTTGTGGCAACCTGCACAAAAATTCTTGCTGACTGCTTTCCTCCTTTGATGAAAGGTAATATGTATTACACCTGAAAACCTCTCTTAGTGAAATCTCACTGCAAATGGAAGTTATCTTTGGGTACACTAGCACTGTAATTTGTGGCTATTAAAATTAATAATTTTCTTTTACTTTTCCTCTAGATTTGTAGGATATAAAAGTCTCAAAAAAAAAACCCCAACTGTTTGTGATAATTTGTTTGGGGTTCTGCCATTGAAGTACCATTTTTATTTTTTCCTCATGAAATATTTGCTGCTTTCAATCACCTGGGGAACATTACCTTGATGAAGCCACTGAAATATGCTCCATCAGTCTCAAAGGGTTTTCCTAGCCTACTTTTCACCCTCTCCTTGCCAATTAAGCTGCCACATTATGTATGATAGTGAGGGTCACTTGTTTTTTCCAAGTGTTATTCTGAATTGGTGAAGATGACAGAAGTATGCTGGTCTAGTGAATAATTAGAGTGTCTTAAACTCCCAAGTCCCCACCTTGCACTGCCACATACTATTTTTAACCTCAGCTCCTGTCTTCTAGCAGGCTACATGTGTTTTTGCTAGGAAAATGTAATGTGGTATTCTGTTCTGCATGCCTGTATTTTATACTAAAGATCTACCAGATAAAATAACTAGAGAGATGATGCTGAAAAATAGAAAACATTTGAAGTAAATAAATATGCAATGCAGGGCTTACCTCCACAGGGCAAAACAACATTGCTCTAGGACCTCATAGCATTATTTATATTGTATCTATCAAATATATATGGGCAATCTTTCAGGTTTCGAATTTGCATACACCAGCTTAAACATGGTAAAAAACCAACTCTTCTCAATGCTTTAGAACCATGAAGTGCTATTCTAATTATGCTAAAGCAGTAGTCTCCACTGCACTCAGAGTTTTATACCCAATGGCAATTATTTATTATTTTTTTAAAATAACTGACCCAAAATTTCTACAGAGCATTTTTGCCACTGCACAACCTCAGAACAATCTGGAGGCCCAGAGCAGGATTTAGTATGCTCCCTGCAATGAAAGAAGTTTATGAGCTTAAACCAGACAAGTATCTTAAATGTTCAGGCTTAATTCACTGCCCAAGACATTTAACAAGAAGGTTTAAAGGGAGAATTACTGACACTGGGTGAAGTTTTAGTGAAGGAGCAGGGATGTTTCCCTCACATAGCTATTAACAAATTCTCTGCAGGAGCTATCACCAAAAACAAAGAAGAAACAGGTACAGTAACAAAGGGCTGAGTAGTGACCTTTCTCTCTCTTTCCCCTCATTTTTCAAGTTAGGGCAATGATGCATCTTGTGACTAAACTCCTTAATTGAGCTCTAATTTTCTGCACAGTGTGAGAACTAGATTTGCAACATAGATCAAACATTTAAAACAAAAATAAGTAAGATTAGCCACCAGGAAGTACTCAAGTGGCTTTTAGTCATCTTTTTCTTTTAATTTGTAGCCACACAAGTATAACTTCATCAAACCTCACCCTCTTCTTTGTTACACTCTCCTCCTAAACCTCAACTCAAGGTAAGTTGTTCTGGAACTGTTAATTATTCTTGGTTTACCTAGGTCTGGCATAAAAGGATGTCTTATACTGAGAGGGTCCCTGGACTCTTATCGCAAATACAAGTAAATTTCCATAATTTACTGGAGTTATTCCTCTGAAGTGCATGCAGCCTGTGATTTGTTAACCAAGAGGCAGGCACCTCATGCTAAGGCAGAGGACTACAGGTTCCACTTGTCTTACACCTTGGGTCACCTTGATTTTTCAGCTACAAGAAAACACCTTCTTCTCAACTCTGTTGGAAATAGGGCTATTTGTTACTTGCAGAAGTGGCTGGAAAGTGGAAAAGAGACAGGCCAGTTCACAAACAGGGAGATTCTGGGCAGCTGATAGCAGAATTACCTCTCAGACCATGACCTATGCCTCTTTCAAGCTATTGAGGGCTGCACTAAGTCACCCAGCCTCAAATATGCAGATCCTCTCAGATCTACATATTTCAGATCTACAAGATCCTCTCAGCTTTTAAAGTATAGCACACCTTATATTTTAATGAGTTTGCCATTTCCCTAATAAGTGAAATTACATTCAACTCAGCATCCTTCCAATAAGGAGATTTCAATACTTGTTTCTATGTGTGAGTTTACCTTCTCCAGCTAGGATTTCTGGTTTTATTTGTTTCTCTCCCTCTTGCTTAATACAGTTTGAAAATATACATGTGGCAACAATACTAAAACAGAGTACAGGCAAAAACCCCCATACTCAACAAGTCCACATCAACGTTCATATTCTGGTTCTTTAAGATATTCTGAAACAGCATAGTAAGGGCAATAGCAAGCAGGTAACTTGGATATAATGTTTATTTTAGAGTTAGTGATAAATCACTGTGAGATAATCATGGGAGCATATGTCTCCAACAGCTTTTCAGAAAAGGTGTTCTATTCTAAATGTAAACTAGTGGACCAAAGAGATAGTGAAGATTTATTTCCTCTTTCTTGGCAGAAATAGATTTAATTCCTTAGTATATTAATGATGATACATTAAAAATGTTTACAAAATACCATCACTTGAAATTATGAAATGAATGTAATTAAATTGCCTACAAGCCCTTAGGGCTGTGAACACCAGCTTAAGCATTAGTGAGACAGATTGCAAGCCAGGATTCTAGTTGTTTCTCTCATGCTGAGGAGAAATGGAAATATTATTGCAACTGAGAGCTGTACCACTGCATGAAGTGTAACTCTGAAACACGGCAGTGAGGAAAATGCCCAGCAAAAGCTATCACCAACCTGAAAACCTACCCACATGAATAGCACCAACAACTTATATCCCTGATCAAGGTTATCCAGGAGAACTAGAATTCACTATCATTTATTTGCTAAACACCTAAATTTGGACTTCCTATGGTTAGACTGCAAATGGCTTTATTTGGGAAAAAAAAATAAAATAGGATACAGATCTAAAAAGAATCTTTACCTGAAAAATAAGTTTTCCCAATGAATGTCATCATCCTCTTGGCATGAGGACAGAGCCAAGCTCTTCCAGCAAGACCTCGTGACTAAATTAAAAAGTATCTGCATTTACAGTTTCTGGAGTCACTACTCTCTTGTGGTTCCTCTGGGTACTTATTGTCACCCATGTCTGACCCAGCTTCTCAATAGGGCTGATAATTTTTTGGGTGACTGGTTCCTTCAAAGTGACTTCTGTGAGCTAGAACATAAGATGGGAGATCCTCTATCCACTGCTTGTCAGACATGATTGCTTGTCAGCCTTGACTATAAATAATGGGAACAGCAAAGTGTTCCAGTCACCAAAGAATAGAAAGTGAAAAGAAAGTCAGGAGATGAGGTGGGAATTAATATTTTCAAAACAGGATTTAACTATTAAGACCTCATTAACAAGTCAACACCAACACCTATAAAACAATATTCTTCCACTTCCTTAATACTACTGCTTTGACAAAGAGTATGATCATCCATATTAAAAGCACCTACTAGCTCTGGCAGAACAGGTTACCTGGTGAGAGAGAGGGCACAGACACCCAGTGGCCCCCTTGGTTTTAGGTTTCCAGCATTTCCAGACCTGCCTGGACCCAGGCAGCAAAAGTCCCCTGTGTCTGTAGGTGATGCTGAATGGGAAGGGAATAGAGTCCTTCCTACTTCATGACAGCTTGGCATGCTGGACTTTGAACTGTTGCAGTTCCCCTCACATCTAGAGGTCTGACTGAGACCACATGCCTCCACTTTGAGTGTTTGACAGTTTTAGGCTTAAAAGCCAAAACTCCATGGAAATCAAGAGACAGAAGCTGTCTGTACATGATGTATCTAATTCTGTATACATTAGAGTCTCATGGAATGCACCACATTTTTCTTTTAAATTTTACAGTATTTAATATTTAAATCAGAGAAACATCTAGCAGAAACAGTCCTTATATATTTGTTGGATAGGTCCCTATAATTTTTTGGATAGGATTACTTCTGTCCTTATTTCTGTTCTTACTTGAGCATTTACTATTGGCCACTGTCAGAGACATGTCATTTGTTTGACGGTTCTGTACTTTTATTTTCCTCCAGCTTCCACCCAGAATGCTTTGAAGAAAGGCTAAAAATTGTTTGAGTTCATCTTAATATGAAGTAAAGAATTTTAAACTTGTACTTACTTTTAGTATTTGTACTCTAAGACATCTCTGCAGAACTGCACAGTAGAAAACATTCAAAGGATCTCCCATTCAGTGCAAAGTATGAATACAATTTTCTAAAGATATGTTGGGGAGAATGGTCTCACAATTAAGACTTACCTATTCCATCTCAGTTTAATGGTTGTCTCAGCAACAGCACAAGTGTTGAGTAATTGAAAAACCGATGAAAAAAATTTCCACAAGAAAGCACAAATTGCTGATCATAATTTCTCTTTTGTTTTTTGTCCCCCAGTTTGGCAACCATGTGGATTTTAAACATATTAGACATACACATAGTTGGAGTCAAAAGATCTGTAAAAAGAAGGGTAGGATGTGCCAAGAGCAGGAAACACCAAGTTTAAAATTGAGCTTTTTTTTTTTGTTGTTATGTACTCCTCTCAGTCAGTCTTTTTTTTTGCTTTGTATTCTTCATGAATACAAAATGAAAATAAAGCTTATAAACCCGTGCTTCAGAGTTACCTTGCGGTTTAAAAAAGTGATGCTCAAGCAGTTCTTTAAAAACAGACTCAGTCTTTCCAAGGATTTGCTGAAAGAAAGGTGCTTCACATTTCTGAAGAATATGTCACAAGTGTCCAAAATTAATTGAGATTTAATCTCCCTTTTTCAGCTTGACTATCTGCCTTTATAGTATAAAGGCGATTTCTAAACTGAATACATTAATGACACCAAGCTGTAACTCTGCAAAACCCCTACAGCAATGATTCCTTCATTAAGCACTTGTCCCAGCTCTTGGGAAATATCCATTCAGTGGGATTGGAGTTTTGTGTAAAAATTAGGCAAGACAATGTAATGAAAGAGTCTGTCACATAGGACATGACCCAAAAGGGTCAGACTTGAATATGAATAAATTATCAGTAATAAGTTATAACTCCATAAAATCCCTGTAATTCCTTACCTAGGTCAGGAAGTGAACATCAGCCAGACTGGCATAGACTCACATAGCAAACAGAATTAAAATTGTGGATTGCAGGAGCACTACATACATTAACAATGACACTACATCTATATTCTGTATTACAGCAATAGTACCTCATCCTCTGATATTCTTGTAAAAGATAGTTTTAGGGTGAGTAAATTTCTGTTATCTATATAGCTAATCTCAATGTGGCTATAGAAAACCAAAAAGAACAGAAAAAAGTATCAGATTACTAGCAGAAGTTAAAAAACCAACAACAAAAAAACCCACCACCTTACCGGTTTTAGTCCTTTGTAATCAAAGCATTCTCAGACTCTAGAAACACTTAAAAGTACTTCCCAGATACCTGAGAAATGCAAATTCTCTCTTCTGCAAATTCATCACTGCAGAAATGGAGCAGGAAAAGCTCCACATTACACTTCGAAAATCACTATTGTCTTACTTTAATACAAGTAACATTTAGCACACTAACTTCTCTAACATGAGCTTCTTGAGTTACTATTACCCATTTGGTTTTGTTTTGAGGACTAAATCCAAGGTGCTGGGTCTGATTTCAGGTGTCAGTGCTTAACTCGTAATTAAGAAGGTTTTTCCCAAGACCAGGTTTTACCTTCATCTCCATGGAACTGGTACAAAACTTCAGTGCATCAGGTTTCAGAGAACAATCTCAAATACCCAAGGGTTTCACCTGTACAAAGGCATGTGACAAACTTAGTACAGATCCTGACTCCTAATAACACTAAAGCCAGTGGTTGATGAGCAAGTCCCCGTCTTCCTGCTCTGACTCAAAAGGTGATCTAGCTGACTAGGCCAGGAGGAAGCCATAGAGTTATGTCCTTTGAGACAGAGCTGTAGAAACACTTTGCATCAAAAAAAATCTGGGAAAATATATTCATTTAGCTGGTCCAACATGGAAAGAGGTCCTCTTGCAACAATAAAAATTTAGCTAGTTTCAGATCAAACAATTCTTCATCTCTATGTCAGGCTCTTTTAAGGAAAGTCAGGACACCCACTCAGAGCACCAGCACCTGACCATGTGCTTCCCTCAGATGACTGTTTCCTGCAATTTATGTTTCTCTGGCCGTAGTCATTCAGCTTTGGCAGCTGTAGAGTTTCAGGGCTCAAACTTAAAACTGCATGAAATATCTAGGGTAGCTTAGCCCAACATATGCTGCTGCCTCCTGTTGGAAGTTCCTCACTTTCCATCTTCCTACGTCAGGATGTGTTTGGCCATCCCTTGTACTCTCCAAGGAAGGCAAGTGGGCTGGGCGGGCCCAGGGCTCCTGGCAGCTCAGCTGCTCTGAGTCTCCTCTGTTCTCTTTGGAAAGTCATGCCTTTCTGTGCCTTTGAGTACCCAAATTAGACTACCAAGTGAGGTGTGGAACCACTAGACAATAGTTATCTCCTGCTGAATGTGGAAATATGTGGTTTGGAGTAGAACCACAGAAGTAGAAAATACCGAGAGCAGCTCCTCTTAGAGTAACCTTACTGTTGTGGTTTCCAGGGAAATATTTAATTCCTGCATTCTAACAAGGCAACCTAACTTAGTCTCCAGTGAGAACTTTATATCTCCTGGTTTATAGGATTAACAAAAAAGGAGAGATCCTCCTCCATTTTATGAGGTTAAAAATAAAAACATGGCCAGTCAGAAGTATCAGAGTACTTAAAAGCACCACAAAGTGTTTCAGTTCACCTGGAAAAGCTATTTTAGGATATAAAATAATTTACAAGAGCATAAAAAGTACTCTACCCTGAGGGAGTGACATGAATTACAGTTACAGCATATCTGTATCAAACTTCGAAGAATCCATACAGAGGGTGTCTGTAAGCAGGTGTGTACATTTTGTGAGCCTTTGGACATAGATTTTTGATCAGAGTTATACCTTTTTTCATGTTGTGTTCCAACACTCCTCTGAGGCTACTCATGTACCATACTGGCTTGAAGTGGTACATCTGTTCCTTCATTATGCTCTGCTCAGGTCTTTAAATACCTGGAGCAAACCCCAGACTCCAGATTTACCTGCTATTTTAATATAGCTGAACTATCTTTTCTCTACTTGGCAGTCACTGTTATTGCACAGGCTGTATAGCTGAAGATCATAAATTTTTCTCTGTGCCCAATAAATGCGTTCTTTCAGTAGGCTAATGTTTGTATTCTGCAATTATTCCAAACAGGTGGGCACTCTGACACTTGCATTAGCCAGTCCACAACACACAAATGTATTGATCAGGGCAAAAATGCACTTCTAACTTGTGCTAATCAATGTATCAGTTCTCTAAGGGTTTTTACAGTGTAATGAGCAGGAAATATATATACCACTGCTAAGTTTCTCTCTCTTCAGGGAGTCACTGAGTGCACTTATAGAAGAGCTGATGTACTGATATGCAGTAAAGCGAAATGACATCTCCAAATAAAATTTTAATCTTAAGTATGTATGTAAAGTTTTGAGGAAGACTGATGGGCAAACTTGCAAAGTTTGCAGAATTATAGGGCGTAATATACAGCTATGGAACTCCTGTGCAATTGTACCTTTTATTGTGAGCTTTCCAAAGTTAACTAGAGTTCAACCTGCTTTTAGCCTTCCCCAAGGAAGCTAAATGATGCCATAGGAAGTGTTTTTTTATGAGGAATTAGTAGTTCCTGTTCCCACCAAGCTGGAGTCACATTCCTCAGTGTGTTCTTCAGCCTTTAGCTTTTGGAGGTGATATTGTCAAACCCTGTATCAGGGGCTGATCTTTAATTTACTACGTTTCGCCTTCAGTGTTGACATTGCATCTATGTGTTAACAGTGTCAAGCAACAGCCACACACTTTCTGTTTATTTGAACAATATACTGAAATGAACAAATCAGTTCTCTGTACACAGACATGAGACCCACACTTGCTCAAGACTGGCACTGTAATCAACTACATGCAAATTTACACCTAAGACTGAAGACCTCTTTTTCACATGAGATTTGTTAAGTCACTCTCTACTGGCTCTTTCCTTCAATGTTCAGAGAATAACACAACATATCTCCAGTTAGTGGTGTGATTTGCCACCTTCAGTAAAGTTTGATGTGCTGTCTCTGGTAAAGCTGCAGATAAAGGGTCTCAGATAAGATGCAGTCAGGATTCTGAGTCAGTGCAAACCAGTGCTGACCCTAAGGGAGGTCATGAAGAGTATCTGAGATTACCTAAGGTTTAAGTAGCACAGCAAAAAGTGATGTAGAAGGGAAAAAAAAAATCCTCTAACAACTTTTGTGTACAGTGAACCAGTTCACCTGAAATAGATGACAAAAAGTATACTGTAATTAATGTCTGCAATTTTTACTGTAGTCTTATATTCTGCTCATAATGACAGGATGGGAATTCAACAAGTGTTTTTGTCTGGATCTCAAAGTGCATACACCAAACACGCAGGTTTGGCTGTTAAGTATCTCTGAACCAATGTTTTTATAAAGTCTTTTGATGCCTGAACTTATACCAGCTTTATGTAAAAATACAACGGAACACTGTTACCAGCTGACCCATTTCTCATTGCCTACTCTATTCAGGGGGCAAAACTCCTTCTGAGAGGCACAAAAGGAACTTAGGAATTCTTAATCTCAAAATTCAATGTGTAATCCACCAGCACAGCATGAGTCACATGTTTTAATGGCCAGTGTACACAGACATAAGTGTACAACTGCAAGCAGCTAATGGGTTTACTCTTTTAATGGAGGAAGTCGGCAGCTAATCTGAAGGCCTGGGGTTCAAACCCTACCAATGACCCAACTTAAATTATTGTTTTATTAAGCAAAGACTTAAATATGATTGATACAGTTTAAGCTATTTAATCTTCCATTATAGAATGATTAAGATTCATCCATCTGTTCTATAATCAAAGATGTTAATAAAGTTATGAAGCTAATAGTATAACAAGTGTTTTTGCTAATCCCAAATTGTTGGGATAGTTCTCATTGGGGAACAGTGAGGGACTCAGCAGGGGTAAGAGTCCATCTCTATTAGGAGTGATTAGTACAACTTTAAGCTATAATTACTTGGATACGTTCACACAGGAGACTGCTATCCAGCCATTAAGATCCTTAAGAGGATGATCTTTTGTAACAAAAGGTCCAGCAGTTTTTCTGACTTTCCAATAGTTGAAAAGTTTATCTCCACCAAGTGCCCGAAGGGTGACTCACATATACAGAGTGCTTCAGAGGTGGTTGAGGATTAAAAAAAAAAAACACTTGATATATCATCTTTCTAAGCTTGTTTCTCTAAGGGGACGCCCAGCAGTTATGTAGCATGAGGGTTTTACTGAGCTGAAAGAACCTTATGTAGCCTACTATCTCCACAGTCACCCTGTAGAATTAAGAACAACCCTGGCTGTTTGGCATTGCCACTTTTGCAAATGAACTAGAACAAAACCAATGGAAAACACTTGAAATCTCAGGGGAACATCTTCTACCCTACTGTCTGAAAACCATAGTGTACAGCGTGACATTCTTGGGTGCCTGTCATGAACAGTTCCGGGCAGTGTGGACCTTGCAGCTCATGGATATCTATCGATAAAGCCAGCAAAATATGACACTTCATCCTTTCTAATAGCAATGCATTCTCCTTCCACAGTGCTGGTGCACTCCCTCAGCCATTTTTTGCTTGAAGTCAGTTTGCCTAAGCATTCACGAAAAATACTCTGAGCTCTAGAAATCAGGAAAGCTCTTTTCTCTGCACAGATATACAAATAGAGGATTCAAAAGGTAAAACTTTTATCTCAAGAACCGCATTTGTGAGACTGTGAGTCTGGAAAAAGTTAACACCACAATATACAGAAGAAAGAGTTTCAACAGTCTTTTCTGTATACTGAGTTTACTGGTCAGTTTTGATTGGAGGTGAATATGCACACTATGAAAAGATGCTACTGCAAGGTAGCCAAAGTGTTAAATGAAGAAAACATCACCTTGGAGGGCTTTGAAGCCATAAATAATGATGTCATTGTAAGTGATCCTTCTTGAAAATCACATGTTTCCCACACTCTGTTTCCCTTAAAACTCAGGTTTCTGGTAAGTTGGATGGACTTTCCTCTCATTTTCCATTTAAACTTTAGATTGGCCTGAAATTAGTATTTTTCTATTTTTAAATGCAATATTATTTCTCTTTGTTTTTATTTCTTTGCTATATGCAAAGCCAGAATCATACATCCTCCTCAGCTTTATTTTACTAGGCTACACAAACCTTGTGCACCTGGAATATACCTATATTCTGAAATATAGTAATGTCCAGAAACATAAAGGGAGCCTGAACATTTATATCTCCACTAGATCTGTTGCATTGGTGGCTTGGACTTGATATATGCTGACTGATTAAAGATGACTTTCACTTCATCTGATATTTCTAATGAAATTCCAGTTTACACACAGAGTTCTTTTTACTGTTGCATTTAGATTTTTATATTTCAAACTTTTTTTCCCTCTAAGTTCTGACTATGTAATATTCCAGACATGTTCCAAACCAGCAGTGCCTTCCGAATTTGCATTATCTACAGTGCTCGTTAACACATCTGTTTTGTGTCAAGGTAGTCATAAGAACATTCTTCAACCCTTTAGATTTGATCAGCCTTCAAACCAACCTCTTTTCAATAACTTTCCCATTCAACTCAGCTAAATATCTACTGTTTGGCCAGTTTCTTGCTCATCTTATTCTTTTACCAATGCTCTATTAAACATGTACATGAGACATTTCACTAAACCTTAGCCAAACTGCTGGTTCAGTAGCTTTTACTCACAGTGCCACATTTGACTTTTCAGTCTTTTTACGTTCAGGGTTCTCAATTTTTCTTAAGACTGTATTCTACTTCTTGTGCATTAACAACTGGAATTGAAGGGAAGTGAAAGGACAACAAAATCATGCTCATCAGAAGAAGAAAAAGAAAAAGGCAGAAAATATTTATTGTTCCTTCAAAATTCTGAAACTTTTTAGAACTTAACTAAAGTACAGATGCTCAAAGTAGAAGTGTAGAAATAATGAATAAAAATTAAGATATGAAATGAAGACATGTAAAATAGAAATAATAAATTTAGAGTCCCCTAGAAACTTCTCCAGTGCCTTTCCAAGCTTGCTACCCTCTGTTCATGTCCTCATAGGCTTTATTGAGTTTCAAATTTTTTATTAATTTTTCCTAAGAAATAACTGAACAGAAATTGACCCAGGGCTACAGTTAGTTTTGACATCTTATTTACTCTATAGTAAGATAACTTTCAGAGATAAAATATCTATTTTAGTTTTCCTTCTGAATAAGTAAGCTTTGTGGGTTTTTTCCTACTTACCTCCTTTCCTGTTTGCAAGCTGCATCCATTACTGCCACAAAGAAGGTTTATCTCAGGAACAAAGCATCAATGTTCATGTCTTTACCTGCAAAGGGTCTTTTTCTACCAACTGTGGAATTAGCAAATGGATCTTCCTTTATTATATAAAAAAATCAAATATATTTAGAATTCTATACTTATATTAGTTTACATTTTAAGCCACTTACTCTGGTGGTTGTTTTGTTATAATTGAAAAGCATCTCTCAGTTACAAAGTTCTTGATAAAACTGATAAAATGAAGCCTTTCTATTTGTAAGCCAGTAAAACCAGATAACTGCAATTTAAGCAGAATGTCAGCCTTTTTCTCTTGCCCTACAAGTGCTCAGATCTGGATATGTATCAAAGAATCACATGCATGGATTGTAGTAAATGCAATAAAGACAGTAATATGACACCTGGTTTAAATTAAACAAAAATGCTGCTGTGGTACAGTGTTATCTCTATTACTTTGACTGCTATAGAAAGAAGAACACTTGTTTGAGAGGAAAAGGTGCTATATGCCAGAAGACTGCAAAGCCTTCCTGCTCCACCTTTGCAAGCAGGTGGTTATGTCAATCCCTAGGTCTATACAGAAAATCCACCATAAATTGTCTCTGTAGTTAGATGTTGTTGTTTCAGCAAAATTAAGACTTGTAACATACTCCATCAGATCCAGCTGAAACACTGAATCTCCCAGTAGAAACAGCCTGATACAGGAGTGTACCCTGCATTCTGGATCACCATTGCCAAAGCTTTACTATGGTCTTATCTATTTGCTTATTGTAACAATCATGAAATGCCAAGTGTTCTCTGTGTCTCTATGCATTGAGTTACAGTTTGGGCTAGAGCCTGAATCCAGAAGATAATAAGTACTCTCATTGCTGCTCTGTTTAGACCGTGTGAGATTAAGGCCTTTTGTTTCAGTTCTTCCATTAAAAAAAGAAATAAATGGAGCAGTTTATTCTACAAAGATCCTTACATTCCCAGAGCTTTCTGCGTCATCCCTGGGGTAAGTATCACACTTACTCTCTGCTGTGATGCTCCAGAAGTTGTTGTGTCCCTCTGCCCTAGAGATTTGGGCTGACCTGGAACAGTTAAGACTCACAGTCCTATTCAGTGTTTGTTAGTCAGCCAAGGTGGCAACTTAATACCTGTTTTAAAAAGCCAAGTGGTCAGCTACAATGCCTATATATTGACAAAACAGAGTACTGTGGCCTTCTAAAGATTAAATCATACTCCTAACAGTGATCAGGAACATTTGATTAGTTGTGAATTTAAGATTCACAAAACAATTCATGGTAGATATTGGTAGTGCTGAACTTGTTCCCATTTCTTCATCTTTCAGTAGAAAGACTTCCCATTGCAGTGCATTGCCATAGGTGAAATAAAAATAATTCCTCTATCAACACAGTTGCATAAATATGTCAGAACCACTCTGAACAGGAAAAACTGCTAATCAGCTCACATTATAAAAACTAAATATTGGACCAAAACACTGAACACTTTGCAGAGTTTTCACTTTTTGTCTACGACAGAGATTAACTGGATTCAAGGTGGGCTTGCAGACAGGCTATTGTAAATTGGACCAGAAATCATCAGCCACCTACAGTCTGAATTTGACCCCATTATATTAAACAAAGAGCCACAAGAAATAATTGAGCTGGAAGCTGCACAACAGCCTAAACCCCTGCTGGCTGACAGTGTCCAGCAGAGAACAAATGAACCCACTACTAATGGTAGTCAACAGCTTCTTCAGAAGACTGAACTTACCAGCCTCTAAAGAAAAAACATTATTCTGCATGGTCTTTAAACAACCAAAATGATGTAGAAAACTAGCCAAATTCTCAGCTACTGTAGGTTGTTAAAGCTCTTCTGAATTAAAAAAAATCATTGAGAATTTAGCTTATGATCTTGTCAACTTCTCCTTACCTAAAAAATGAATATATGAAAAGAGTAACAAACAAACTGCAACATTATTCAATGTGTAGGACCTCACTTGCATAAGTATTATAGATGGGACGATCTCTCAGCAGTCTGGGTGCAATGACAGAATCCCCAGAAGCACGGATGCACGATTATCATACGTTATCACGCACATGGGTTGACTGAACAGGTGTGCTCCTCTCCAGGTGAACATGTAAGTCTCTAATGTGCCAATAGCTCATCAGAAAACGCTGTCACAGGCTCCGAAGTTAGTCCTTCCCCAGTGATGGCAGCTGTTGGAGAGATGGAGGCAAGATCAGTTTTTTTCACTTTTGCATTTTTAACACAGTTAAGCATTAAGTAGCTCCTGCTCTAGAATAAACACTGCTATGTGTTTTGCAGGCATAACAAGGAGTACTGTGAATCTACAAATATAAAAGTGTTGGTGACTTTCTGGCAGATAGCACCAACCAGTGCTATCAGCTATGGTTGGTGACATTCATACTGCAAGTTAATGGAATAAAAACAAGCATCCTAGCTAAATTAGTTGGGATACGAAGCCCAGCTGCTATGCGGAGAAATGAGAATTAAATAAACCATGCCCCACTTAAACTCCCCAGCGCACCATGATTTCTCTCTGAAGTGTTACCTCTCAAAAAAATGCTTTCATTCTTTTGCAGAAGTCAAAAGAGCAGGTAATTAAACCAGAATCTGAAGGTGCTTCCTCAAGCCAGGCCTGACCTACTGCTCCCGTGGTACTCAGGCAGTTTCCCCTGGGGAAGGACAAACACAGACCCCGTGTGACACTGCTCTCTGCTGAGCTCTTGGCTGGGGACAGGGCAAACCCATCTGTCTAGTCAAATACCATGGTGGGAATAAGGTCCTCCTTTCCCACCTGGACCAGTTTCAAGCTTCAGTCATTTCTCCACAGAGGCCTGAGCTGTCTGTAGGATTCAGCTTTGTCAGGTTTTATACTGGGGTAGATGTTGGCCAGCACAGAAATTTTAGCTAATCCATGAAAACAGCTTGTATGTGCTGGGAGTGTCTTGCATTCTGTGAGAAACTTGTTTTATATTTAAAGTTTACAGTGAAAAATTTTTACTTGAAAAATTGATCAGTTGATGTCTTCTCAGGTTCTTACAACTGCCCTTCTGAGTACTGGAACTTGTGGTGAAGTTCTGAATTTCAGCACAGTCTGATGCAGAGACAGCATATCCTCTGCCGCATGCATACAGGGTATGCTGATGATTCTGGCACCACGTAGCAGGTCAGTCTGATTAGAACTCTTTTGTCATACTCTGTGTTTTGTCTTTTTTTTTTTTTTCTGCAATTGATCGGGGATCTCAGAATTAATTAAATTTCTTGATGTACTTAGACAGTTTGAGGAATAAGTGGTAAGATGTTAGAGATACTGAACTTGTTCATTTGATTTCATCTCTGTAACCTGAGCTCCAATTTAATGCTGTACTTCTACCCTCTTGAAGATTAATTACTGCACTAGTTAGCAAGTCGTCTCACCAGCTTTCATTTGTGAAGAGTTTAAGTCAGTAAAAATGTAACACAGGTATTACTCTGGCTTTGTACATGACCGGGGAAAATTCAGTTAAATATTTAACAGTTAAATATATTTAACACTACAACACTCTTTTCTTGAAGCCAGATCTAGGGCCAACTCAAGCATGTTACAGATGAAGGAATATGGCTCACATTTAAATTCTGCTTTCAGTTCTCTCAGTATAGACAAAGATGCTCTCAGTCCCACCTGTCAATATAAGAGGAGTTTTCAGGATTTACACTTGTGTTAGGGAAGAGATGGTAATTATTTAGATTTTAATTTTTCAAAAACATATGAAGGCTTTGTAGAAATGACAGCCTTAACATTGGCAGGAGCATCACAGGACTGATTTTACAGTTATAGCACACGACTCGCCTGTTCCTGCTGGCTCTGCAGTGCCGCGGTGATGCAGTGGAGATCTTTTCCAACCTAGCTGATTCTGTGATTCTGAGCTACAGAATACCAAGGCTTCCTGTTTGCAGGTACCTCTGGTGTGGACTCTTCATCTGTCTAGATAAGATGAAGTACACAGAGAACTTAATGAGACTCCACGTTCTGATAGCTCTGCCATGAGAAGGCTCCAGCACAAGGTGACCAGCTAGCAGCAGGTTTCTGCTTGTGCCAGGAATACAATTCTGGCAGTGAAAGAAAGCACAGCAACTTGAAAACAGAACGAGATAGAGACAGAGGAAAGCAGAGCAGTACAGGCAGGCTCTTCAGCTTAAGAATGACACTTTCAAGATCTTTTCAGTTGCTGGGCAGTAACTTCTTTAAAAATTCTTGGCCAGAATAATATTAATTTTAATTACTTAGATTAAAATTCTCAGACAAGATTCTATTGTCAAAATGAAATTGATTGACTTCCATCCACTTTCAAAGTGGGATAATAGGTGAAAATCTACCTTAAACACAACTGAGGTTTCAGATAGTCTTGGTTAATGTATTTAAGTCCAGCAAACCCAAGTACTAGCCACATACCAAAAGATGTTACATGCAAGCCCAAGTAAAGCTAAGGCTGCATCACAGCTTCCCCAAATGTCCTTTCCTTGCTCCCAAGAGTATAGGTAGCTTTGTAGACAACTACTCCTTATAATCTTGATACTTGTTACAATTATACATAATACAAAAAAAAATCCCCCTCCAAACCTGTACTTCCTTATGTGCCAAAACCCGACGAAGCCCTAGTGGGCACTTTTTATGCCATTGAAACACTTGCCCACCCCTAAAATCACTGTAGCTCTTAGCTTTACTGTTAATATTGTCATTGCTTCTTGCCATGCCCAATAACCTTGTAATTCTGCATAATGGCACCAACATTCCCATCCTCAGTATCTGACATACTTACACACTCTTTTCACAACACAGACACCAGTTATTCTTTCTAGAAGGCCTTGTTCCAGGAGGGCCAAAGGTGGCTTCTCGATTTATGCCCTTATGGTTAATAGATTTTTCCGATGGATTGTTACCTCCAGTATCCAAGCTCTGCGTTGTTTCTCCTCACAGCTTCGAAAGGGTTGCTTACAGCACCATCGAGAACCCACAGCAGTTGCCTTCGGGAATAATCTGACTAGGATTTATTTTCTTGAGTTACTTTTAGGTTCCTTCAGTTATACACCCTAGAAATGCATCCAAGCACAAGCATCGCTGTCTGCTTTAGCAGGGCACCAGGTTGCCTGTTACAGACAACATGCAACAAGTCTTGCATTAATTCAGACGTCCATCCCTTATCTTGACATCTGAAAATGGCACCTTCTGGCAGCTTCCCCTTTGGTATTGTCTTTCCTTTAAGGATGATGTATAGTGGCAATTTTGCTTTATCTGCTAAGACCACCAGCAAAGTGACAAACCAGTTTTTTTCATTGGCAGTGCTTTTGATAAGTGATTTGGGCTGTTTTAGTGCACAGTAATATGATGTCTGAAAAACCCAATGCATGTCTAAATTAAAAAGGAGATGTTTGATTTGTGTTGTCTTTGTGCATTAGTAAGTATTTGTGAATTTTCTATATTGCTGAACAGTGTTGAAATTCTAATATTTTTAATACAGTTAAAACAAACTTTATATCTCAGTGTTGTCTTACATCTAACATCTCTATTATTGCATTATTTGTATATACCTAAAAATGCATGGTTTGACCTTCAGTTCAGCAAGATTTATGCTGTAAAGTAATTTTTAATTGTGATATGAACCCAGAAAGGACCCCTTTCTAAAACTAATGAGAAATTTTTGATAGAAATTTCTTGATCTGAATAACCTATTCTGTAGAATAATATTTTTCTTCTTTGTATAGAACTTACAAGAAGAAACAGTCACAAATCTACAAAGAAGTTTTCATATTTCTCATACCATGAAACATAAGGTTTCCAAAGCCTCTTCAAAAAGCACAAATCTACTTCTTAAAGTACTCAGTAGCAATGGTAATTGAGATGTTTTCAGAGACTAGGGAGAAAATTACATATATAATATAAACTATATTATCTGCAAGCTAGGACTAAGTAAGCAGTAGAAGGAGTTCACTCTGTTCTCACCTTCGAAGAAGCCAGAGGCTGAGAGCAGCTGCTTTGGCTGCTTTTGTTTGTCATACTGAAGAGGAAGAGCAGGAAAGTAGGAGCTCTCAGAGCTGTTCTTCCCTGGGGTAAGAGGTGGAGGCTAATTAGGCAACATTGCTAGTGAATGGCTATACTGGAGTAGCTAAGGAAGATGTCTGTCATTTTTTACCATCTTAATAATGCACCTTCTTATTTCATCTTTTCTAACATCTGCCTGTTACTGTAAATTTATGCTTTCAAATGAGAAATCAATCCTACAACATAAAATTTCTACTAATGTTCAAACTAATAATGCTTTTGATTTTCCCAGTGTTGACATCCTTAAAATTGGGATGATAGGCTTCTCCCTCAATATCCAGCTTCCTGATGTATTCCTTCACAGTGTTAAGAGATGAGAAGACTAATAGGTCTTTCCCCTTGAATGATACAGCCCAGTTTGTGAGCTGGAAACATAGGAAAAAGCAGCTTTTACCTGCCATCATCACACATTGTTGTGTTGTATGATCTCATCTCATCTCACTCCTGGTCTGCAGTGTCCTCCTTGAGATGAGGCAGAGAAGGGGATTATAATTTTTCATTTTCTGAAAGAAAAAAAAAAAAAAAAGAAAACCATAGTCCAGCACTACATCCTTGCTGCCCCCAGCCTGGCAGCTCCTTTGCTTCTTCCTTTGGTGCCAGGTTAACTAATGATACCTGCCTCCCCAGGCTGAAAGTATCATGCAGTTTCATCCAAGCATCTTGTCTGGTCTTTCTTACAACAACACAATTATTACAAGGCCTGAAGCAGAAATACATGTTTGGTCATCATACTGAGTTGCCTATGTTTCTTTGTCCATGGTTTTGTCCTTCAGTCCAAATACTCCCCAGGGATTTGCAGAGTTTACGTCTCCGAGATTGTTCTACCACGTTTCCTTACAGCATCTTTCACTAAAATTTGTGACCCAAAAGATACTACTTACAGTCTTGACTTATTTTGTCAGACCAGCAGCAGTGAATTAGCCAGAAAAATAATCCTGATAAATCTATTTTTATCTTCCTGTTTTTTCATTCCAGTAAGTAATTGAAAAAAACCCTGAATTGTCAGAATTTTCTACAAAATGGAAATTCTGGTTCCTCACTGACACTCTAAATGAGTGTTGAGACTCATCTTCCTGTCAATCAAGTAGCTTCAGCTTTTTCTGTTTATAGTGTCATTTTGTGTCACTTACGAGCTGATAATAATCAGAAGGTATCTGTATTAGGCATGCCCACACCTGTCTTTTTGGGAAGTTTGAATTTTGATATGGATCCAAACTTTGCACCTGAGGCCCACAGCTAGGAGATGTAAGCAGGTTTTGGAAAATAAAGCTGTGCCATGATGATGAATATCAAATTAGATCGCCCTGGAAAGTGTAGCAGCAATGACTTCAGCTTGTTTAAAGTTTTTGAGCACAGACAAAAGCCAAAGTTGGAGGAAGTCATCCAACCTTACTAGGGCTGAGTAAAGGCAGGGTGCTTGCTGGGGTCCCAACCCTGGTGCTGAGGTCATTGAGAAAACCAGCTTTACTAAAGGTGTTACACCCCTCCAACCTATGTGTCTGACACAGAGGTGAGGTAGCCAAGCCGCCCAGTAAAGAAAAAGCAGAGCCCAGCAGGGAGAAGAAGAGGGAACTCTGCAAAGGCTGCGAACACTAGATGATGTAATCTGGGTGGGAGCTCTGTCCCACCCCATCAGACACTCCAGGCACCACTCTGAAAATCTGGAACCCCATTACAGGGTACACCCTGCAAATAGCTGCACTGTCTAGTCCTCCAGGCAATAAGATCATTTCCCCACATGTTTCAGGCTCAATTCATCTATATATGGGAGGAAGTGCTTGCCATCAGGACAGCAGTTATGCTAGCATGAGACAACTGGACTAGTGTAGAGAAAGGGCTCCAGAATTCCACCTTACAAGGCCAATATTGTACGGATGTGATATGCCTTTGGGTGATTACGGTTGAGAACCCTTTGTATTTTAATAAGGGAAGGACTACACAAGTTGGCACAGTGGGAGTTTTGCCTGAAGTGTGAGAGACTGAGGGTCCTCAGAGCACATGGCGTGCTCTGCCCCACTGCCAAAGCTCAGGGGAATTAAGCCCCTCGGCCCAGTTCACAGGTACAGTTGGGAAGGCTTTCAGGCGCCTCTTTTTTGCAAACAAATATGCCCCCCTGCCCCTTCCACTATGGCAATGCAGTGCATGGTTGTTTTTATTATGGTTCTGTCACTTCACACAGTCCGGTTTTATTTCAATATATAAAAATATAGAAATATAATTAGCATCTTTGTTTTAAGGCACTGAGTTTTTAAATTACCATGTGTGACAACTGTTATGGCAGTGAAATCGTTAAAATCATGTAAATACTTAAACCATGTAGGCCTGGGAGATTATAGTTTCATTAGAGAAAAGGCTATAAAGTTAGACCTAGGTAATTACCTTTCCCATTAATGCTTGAAAATTCTTTGCTCCACTGAGAAGTGATTGTGGTGCATCATGCCTTCTGTGCTTTTACATTCAAACTGCAGGAGCTTTTATTTCATCAGCACAAACTGCAAGGAAACAGCGGCAGCCTTCCAGGTGTACTTTGCAAATTGGGGTTTAAATGTGGAACACATCAAATTAAAATTCAATATTAATTATTTTGTCTTGCTAGGAGCCTGAGTAGTTTAAAGCAGCAAGGGTAATTGTCTAACTCATTGTATGTGTCTACAGCGAACTTAATCATTATGTCAGCTTCCTAATAAAAGGTTATTATAGAAACAAAGATCCCAATTTTACATATGGTAGGCAAGGGAGAATTCGAAGAGCTAGTCTCCAAGGTAGACTTGAGGTTCTTGACAAATGATGCCCATGCTGTGATCAGATACTTAACAAGAAATCTCGTTATTAACTAGGCCTGTACAGATAATTAGCACTTGAGCTTCAAATTTTAAATCTGGCTTGAGATGTATAATTTATCAAAAGCTCTAGCTCACTGTCAAAGTCCTATAATAAGGCAGTGTTATTGATGAATTGAGATTAAGAGCAGATTGAAGAGAAAATTAGGCCACTGGTTAGTCTGAAAGGTCTGATTTCAATATTTGCAGTACTAATTTGGTATTATTTTGGTAAATGGATATGTTCCCCAAGTGCTAGACAGTATAAAAGAATAAACTGTAAGTCATTATTCTAACAAAAAAAGTATTGTTTACTGTATGTTGAATTTTGCAGCACTAGCAGTCTGCTTAATAAGCTTCTTTAGAGGATAAGTGTACCTGTTTTTATTGCATTAATTTATTATAACACATAGAGAATGCTGGGCTTTTATTCAGGGTTAGAAAATGTAGCTTCTTTACATTAAAGATTATATTACGTTAGACTAATGATGATAGAGTATGCCAATCGCTAGTTTAGCGGTTTCATTTATATCTTTGAATTGTCTTTGAAGCATTCTTTACACTGGAATGCAGATAAGTAGCATTTTATATATCCAAGCTACATAAAAAGAGCAACCTTTTTTTAATGATCGCCGGTAGCAATTCATTGCTTGTAGTTCCAAGTAAAAAAAAAAATTAAAGACTGACTGTATGCAATCTATCTACAGTAAGATGCAGCTGCAAAGGTGTTAGATACATATTCATGACCCTTAGCATACTAAATCTTTTTGATATACATAATGAAATTATATTTAGGGCAATATCTGATATCCAGAATTATATTAGGTAAAATGTAAGGTTGGGACAAATTCTGTTTGGTTTTGTCAGGGTTTAATTCCTAGCAGAAACACATGGATCGTATAAAAAATGTGCTGTTATACTGTATATCCTGTCAAATATATATCAAATGCAACCATGTATCATTGTATGTATCTTATATACCGCATCAGTATCCTCCAACAAAATAATAACATCAGTCGCTGCCTGTTTCCAGGAAACTTTGCACCAACAACCCCTTGTAACCCGTTATTGGCAGCAGCTCCTTTCCTCTCAGTTTCCAGCTGGCCAGTGGGGTATGCCAAGTCACAGCAGGACCTGAGGAGTGTTTGTATTCAACTGTGGCACTGAGCTTTATGGAGATTTGCCTTGTATATTGTGCACTTGCAGACAAGCGGGATTTCCAGGACCCAGCGGGGCTCCCCGGTGTTTATGCTGAGGTGGTTAGCTAGTTGGCAAATTGCTTTGGGCCAGAAACGTGTGACAGAAGAAAACGTATTGCATTAGCTTTTCTATCAATAACATCTTAACGCTGACTTACAGCACAATTGCTTTCATGCTGATCCAGCCTCCTAATTTTAATTTTAGGACTGATTGAATTTTGCAATCAGGTGTCTTTGGCTATACTGGAAAGAAAAGCCTTTTCCTCCTTCCTTAGAAATGATATACCATTAAAAACATAAGCAACAAAAATATAAACAACTTCTACCACTCTAATAAGCCATTGACTTATTTACACTGGTCTGGAAAACATCTAATCTTTTATACATATACTACAATCATTTTAGAGAAGACCTAATTTATTCTTTTAGCTGTTACTTATCTATATGCACTGGAGAAGCATTTTGCAGGACTGCTTGAGTGTTAGTAGATTTGTAAGAGATCCGAAAAAGGAGGGTACTGCAATTCTCAGAAGAGAGAAATGCTGATTTGGACTTTTGTGGGGGTTTTCATTCAGTCATTTACATGCATTACTCACATATTATTGACTGCTCCTGATCTTGTTTATGCTGATGGTACTTCTGCAGTTTGAGATCGGAAGACTTTCCCGGTTGAACTAAGACTTACATCAGTGTAAGAGGTAAATCTGAAAAGATTTAGGGGTAATTTAAGGTAAAAGTAATCAATAAGCCACAGTCTAACGTTAATGAGAAAAATAATTTAGGAAGTATTTTATAACTTTAAATGGCATTTTCAAGAATACTCAAAGCTAAAAACATTTAGATATTTCACAACTGGGGAGAAAAAATGAATACATATATGCCAAACAGAAATATGAGCTACATCTTAAGGCTTTGCCAATTTTTAGGACACTTTGAAATACCTCAGAAAAGGCTTTTTTCTAATAAGCTTAGCTACCCAACCACCCAACTTTGAAGTCCTTTCACATGAAACATTCACACAGCTTGTAAGGGGAGCTGTGCACACAAAAGAGTGGCAGTAGAATGCATGTTTCTATACTTGATTATATTCACATCACAAATGTAATAATGATATAACACTGTTCATCAATTGAGGTATGAGACAACAGCTACCAGTGATCACCAAGTAAAAGAATAGAAATGCTTAGAATATGATACCTGGCATCATGCATTGCCTCATTAAAAACAAATGGGTTTGGTACTCCGGTGGTTTGTACTGTTGTTCCTCAGTCCCCTTTTTAATGATTTCGCAGTGTTGGTGTAAATGCCATTGGTGTGTGAATAGTAACACAGAAGAGAACTAGGATCAAGGATTCCTATTGCCATAATCACAAACTATGACAACTTAGTGCAGTGTGGGATAGCAAACCAGGATTTTGCCAAGACAAATTCCTCTAGCTAGCCCAGACAAACTCCAATGCTATAGGTATTCTTGTCACCCCTGTTATAAGATTCCGGGAAGAGAACTTCCTGAGCTTGGAGTGCAACAGAAGGAATGCAAAGCCATGTCCCTACTCAGCGTGCTCCCCCACCAGTTGTTAAACACCAGCTTGGCGTTACCAGCACAGAACGGGGGTCCAGGAGCAGGGGCTCGAATGGGATGGCAGGCACGCACCTGAGCCGAAAGGAACGCGTGTCGGGAGGGGCCCGGCAGCTCCGGGCGGTGTTGGCGCGGATCACGGCTCGGTCTCTCCCCGCCCGCGGCCCGGCCCGCCCTTGCGGCCGGCGGCCGACAGGGGTCCCCAGCGCACCGCGGAACCGCCCGGCGGGGCCGGGCCGGGCCTGGCCGGCCTCGGGAGGGAGGGAGCGCCGTGCGGCACCGCCGGGGCTCGGCTTTCCTTTCTGTGCAAAGGGCGAAAGCGGCCGCCCGGGCAGGAGGGCTGGGGTACGGTGCGGACCCAAACTTCGGCAAAATGAAACAGTCGGGACACTGAACGAGGCAGAACAGCGCACGGCTGTCACCGAGGGTGTTCCCTTTGGATTGTGATTAGCCAGCCATCTCCAGTAGCCCTGGCGCTCTCCGGAGCGGTAGTGCTGGCAGCAGGAGTCAGAACAACCCAGTTCGGTACAGGCGATGGTAAAGAATAGTGTCATGCGATTACAGGAACTAGACAGTCATAGTCAGTTTTTAAAACACACGCAGGGTTTGAATTCTCTCCCCACTTCCTCACCCCTCCTTTTTTTTTTTTTTTTTTTTTTTTTTTTTTTTTTTTTTTTTTTTAATTAAATTATTCCGGAAGACAACTGCCCGGGAAGCTCAGGGCATTTTCCAACTAGAATACAGCTCTATAGCCTGTGACAATGCACAGTGGTTGATGAGTTAGTTCTAGAGGCTTCTGAATTTTAATGATGTTGGAGATGATATTGTGTGTCCTTCAGCTTGTTAGAGTGACACTAGCACTCCATAAATCATAATACCTGTGTATTGTAAAATCAATACAAAAGTGCTATATCAGCGCTAAACCTTAATAAGTTTTTCAGTGCTCTAACAGCCTAAACTTTGCTGTAATGCCATTGGACCTGTAGGTTGGGATCAGAGCATGCTTAATTTATTTTGTAATAGAGACTTTTCTTTAATGAAGGACCGATTAGTAAAGCTTTGGTTGCCACTCTGGTGATCAGTTGGCAGAACAGCCTCTGCAATTAAACTCGTGTATCTCTGTCCTGAAGCAAAAAAGCAGGCTTAAACAGTCAATAAATGTTAATCCAGTCAGAACCTGTCTGTGCCTTTGAAGGCTGCCCATGAGGGGTTTTTCAAATCACATTTTTTTCATCCTTTTAAATATGGAGGTCCCCATAGAGCTGGTACGTAGTGTACAAGGCCTCCCACAGCTCTGTAATAAGATCTGGCATACTAACAGCTCTCTGTACAGATCTGTCATCTTTAGAATTGTTTGTCCCTCCCCATTCCAGTATACCTGTCTGTACAGTTACTAGCCACAAAAAAAAAAAAAATTTGCATTTCTTCCACATGAGAGCAAAAAGGCTGCTTCAAAAATCCTTATATAAAATATGTCACTATGGATGCATATAATTTTTATAACTTACAAATATCTTCCCAAACTTTTTCCATCTTTATTTGTTTCTTTATGGGATGATATTCGGGGAGGAAATCTACGTTCATGCATAAACTGCAAAGTATACATGGGAAGTGTGGAGCTGCCAAACAACTGTCCTTAAATCAAGCACAAAGGAAAGCTGAACCTTATCTAGATTATTGCTGCTCTCTAGGATATGCTTCTCATGAAACTGCCAGATACTTATCCAACTCTATTTTCCATTCATGTCTGCTTGATTTCTTTTCTTATGAACAGCATAGCAAAAGCAAGTTGATAACTAAAACTAGAGGCAGGGCTAGCAGAAAGTTGTTTGACAGAGTTGGGAGGGAAACTCTTTTAGAATAAAAGAATGAAGCAATTGCTAGTCTTTAAATGCTTTGGATTGGGGGAAACACAGTCTTTGCTATAAACTTAATTTTCTCCCCTTACCCAGACTATTCCTCTATCTATCCCTTTAGCTGAATGCATGATGTACATAAAGCATTAACATACAATAGGAGACTGTGTTAATTTTAGCCTAATCATAACTGGCATCTCCCTTATGTTGTTTTGTAGGATTTAGCTTTTGTTCTTCGTTGTGAGACTGAGAGCGTCAGACAAAAAGATGAAGAGACTTGTATGAGTTATTGGATTGGAAATGAAAATTTCCTGCTGGAGAGAGATAGAGAGGGAAAAGTGGGGTTGTGATGGTTTGGACGTGGTTCCCTGCTAAATGCCCAAACTCACAGTAACAATCCCTTCTCCCTCCCTTCTTCCTTTAGGGCAAAGAAAAAAACTGTAAAAATTGAGGAACCTGAAATCAATCTAATTATATAAAAATAGATATTTTTACGTATATTACAGTTATATACAATTAAAATACTATGTACACAGCGAAGGGATTCCAAACACCCCCCCAAGGGAAAGGGGGAAAAGGGACAAAAAGGGACAAAACCAGAATAGATATGCACAATCAAACCCAAGAACTAGCAAAATAAAGAACTAGCAAAACAAAATCTTACCACGTCCCTCAGAAAAACAAGATCACCAGACACTACCGGCACTCTCCAAATCTCCCACGTGGTAGACCAGCGGTCACTGCAAGCCTCAACCTCCAGATAAGCAAGACCAACTCAAGGACCCACTGCTCCTGGACCTCACTGGAAGAGAAGAGAGGAGGTCTCTAATCTCCAACTTATTTATACCCTGGTTTACGTAAAAATTGTATGGAATACTGGGTACATGGCCACTTCCTTGGTTACAAGCTGGTTACCAGGAAGGCCTAGGCTAAAACCATCACAGGGATATCACTCTCTTTTGCAAAGGGCCAAATTCACCACTAGCACAACATTCTGAATTCCCCAAAGTCACTCTATTCCATGCCAGCATGACCTGGGAGGGTTTGGAGGACACAAACTGATGAGGAAAACTTGTGGACCTTTCGGACGACACAACTGGTACAGAGCAATCATGCAAGCTTTTGGCAAAGGCAGTAAGTGCCAATTCTGTGATGGGATGTTTTCTGCTCTTTCTTGTTGGCAGTCAGAACGGTACAAGCCACCAAGTCGGCTTCAGTTTAGAATTTCCCAAGGAAGTAATACCTAAGTGTAGCACTGTAGGCAGTATTAATTACATTCATATTCCTTACAAATATATGCATATATCCACCACATTTACTGGTTGGTTTTAAATTATTAGATTTTGATGACGAATATTACGAGATTTTTTGAAATACAAATATATACATTTTAAAACTACCACTCTCCCTTCCTGTTTTTTCAGCTCTGGCCTTACTGCAAGACCAGTCACAGGCAGTGACAGAAGTCATGATGTAACCATGCAGTGTTGGGTCAGGTTCAACCCAAGGTACACATTTACTGACAATTGAAAGCCGAAATGCAATAAGAATATATTCTGTGCTATCATTTGCTGTATTCCCCTTTTCATCTTTAGTTTTGATCATTTAACTCAGACTAGTTTATGATACAGGTACTTGCCCTGACTTACCTGTTACACCACCTCCAATTTCAGTCCTCTGTATGTATTTCCTTTAGCAGCCAGCATTGTGCAGCCAAGGTCTATCTTGATTTTTGTCCTCCTTTACCCTCCTGTGATCTCAGCAAAGTCACTAGCAGCAAATCTTCAGTCCCTATTCAGTTGGGTTCTGTGCAGTGTTGCAGAGATCATAGAGGAGATTCTTGTAGAAATACAGAAATCAAAACTGCAGGAGAAAAAGGAGTCAGTGTCTTTCAGGAAAAAAATAGAACAAGCAAAAGGATTCCAAATAGGTAAAGGATATCTTTAAATATTGGGAAGTGCTTATTCAGCAGATGAAGCTATAGAGGCCATACAGTCCTAGGCAATCACAGCACAATAAACGTGGATACTGATGGACTGAAAATCTTACAGATCCACAAAAGATATTTGTAAATTTTCTTCCTCTACTATAATACATTAATTTTTGCATGTAAAAATCATTTTTAGGTGTTGTTTTGTTTTTTCAAGTGGGATGTGCTAATAATTTTTTACATTTCTTTCTTTTAATTTTCCAGCATTCCACCATGAAGCAAGGGGCCACACGTTTTTGACTTCATTTGGTTAGTCATGTACTTTAGTCAGCATGACCTCAAATTTAAGACTTGAGTCCTAGGACTTGACTCCCAGATTTTGGACTTGAGCCTGCAGGCTATTGAGTATTGCCAGAAGAAAATCAAAGACAGCAAACACCTCTTGAAACAAAACTGTACATGAGATACTTACTATCATAGAAGACCTACTAAAGCATGAAGAAACACATAGAGCATTTAAAGAGGGAGAATGTCTTCATGCCCAGAAGCTCTCTAATAAGACAGAAAAAAGTGGACATGAGGATGGACAGAGACTAGTTGTGGCCTTGTTTGGCTGTCTATAAAATCTCTCTAGGTGTTCTTTGATGTGTCTGCTTACCTAGCCCTGCATTGTATTTAAGTATGAACTAACCTCACCAGAAAACAAAGCTCAGATGAGCAGAACTGATGGTGATTTCTTAGCCTCGGCAAGTGAAACTGGCTTCTGACAACACAGTCACAAACCTGGCTGTGTAGGGTCAGTGGAAAGCAGCAGGCTCAGGAAGCAATGCATACCCTCTCCATTCCAAAAATTCAGCTTATGGGGTTTTATTGGTTCTGGGCCAGCATGTAATTCTGCAGAACTAGAGGTGTTTGTGTAAAGGTGAGTTTTCTATTTAGGCTGGGACTGGGGTGGGGAGCTGAAGGGAGACACTAAACACTAGATTTTGTTTGCTTTCCACTGAGTACTAGTGCTTGCTGAACAAAAACTGCACAGTCACAGCCAGAGCATTATCATTTTTTTGTAATGGGAAAATAAATCAGAAAATTTAAACCAGTTTTCAAGGTGACAAATGGTGCCACGTGCATTGCACACTCTTAGGTTGCCCACAGGCCAAAGTCATACCAGCTGTTCCGAGTGGGTGCTACCTCAGCAGGTCGAAAGAGTAAAAAGAAATTTGGAGCAATTCTCATGTGAGCCACAGTGGTCTCAGCAGCCTCTCTAATTGTGAGACACTCAAAGACTCTCCCAGAAATTTAGGAGCCTCTGTTTGTTGTTTCAGTGGACTCCCAGGGTCAACCATGAGTGGCTGCAGGAGGTGAAACTTTAAGCAGACTATAGCCTTATAAAATATCAGCAGACACGTACTTGAAAGCCTAATGATCAGTTTAGCTTGGCTTAATTGGGTTTATGTGTTCAAGGATATCCTGGCAGCTACTCTGGGAGAAAATTAAAGCTGGAACCAAATTCTGTTGATTGAAGGAGAGCCTGAGCCTACCTCTGTGTGAGAGGCAGCTCTCTTAGCTGACTCCTTTTACTTGGGGAGATGGCCCACCCCAAATATTTTATTGTTCATCAGCCATAAACTCTGTTTTTGGGGAGTGATAAAGCTCTGTGCTTGGGAAGCTGGGGAGTCGGCTCAGTGCTGCTTACTCACTTGCTTTCTCTCCCTTTCAAGTCTCATCCACCCTTTGCAAAAATGAATCTATGATGAATAGACTTTTGAATTGGTTTATAATTGGTTATTCTACTCTATATTATTAATTTTCATCTTCAACTGTTCATTGATTGAAGAATACTGGATGTGGATTGTTAGTTTTCTTTGTGACACTTATATTGAAGAATGATTTGGAGAGCATGTTAGTGCATATTGATGATATTCTCCATCTTCTATGTGTTTTTAGAGTATTTCTCTTATTTTCTTTCTTGGAAGAAGCAAATTTAGCTTCCAAGGCTTGCATGTTTTACCTATCTTCTTTTAAATCATCAACTATTGTTCACTTTTTAAAATGCTGAAAAAATCCCAAAACATGCAACAAAATCTAAATGCATTAAAGTGAGGAAAACTCATTGAAAAAAAAAAAAAAATAGGTCAGTCTTACCAGTCTTTCTGATTTGCTTTCAAATACTTCTACTTCTCTCTCTGTACTGCAGTGTTTCCAGGTGCTTGGTAGTGTCCTGACTCCTTGAACATTTCTACAGAGCACAGTGAAGCTGAAACAGAAACATTTGCAGTCAAGATTATTTATGCCTGTTAGCTCAGTGCAAAATTGGTGGATATAATTTGTTACGTGAACACTTCTGAAGCAATAATGCACCGAGGTCATCCATAATATGTAAATTCAATAAACAGTGGTTTTGTTTCCAAAAACTGTAAGAGATGACTCAATCCGATCTGTGACACAAGCCTGGGAAAGGCTGACATTGCCACTGCTACGGGCAAAGTGGAGAAGGGCTCCACTTGAGCATTTAGTGGCCTGGAGACTTCTGCAGCCCAGGGGACACTGATCCTCCCTTTGGCACAGCTGTTCCAAGGGCTTTGGGGGCTACGTGCCCTCACGTGAGCTCCTTTTTTGAGCATTTTCCCATCAGTGCTGCTTGGTGTCTTTCTTGGAGTCAGGATCACACCCTGTGAAATAAGTTCATCATGCAAATGCAATAACCTGTCTTCAAACTTCCCTTGAAATGATTTAATTTCAAACAAAAAAGCATCACAAGGCTTTATGCTTCACACTTCAAACCTCAATACTTTTAACAACTTGCTTCAAGAGCCTGCCAAAGAATGTAACTATGTTAATTTAAAAATTCATTTATTTTATTATTGTCTTCCAAGAAGTGGCAAAACTAATTTTAATAAAAAATGTGTATTTAGGAAACAATCAACAAACCACACACATAACCACATGCACAGCTTGATTTGCTGCTGGAGCAAACCATGGTATGCCAAGCTTCAGCCTGAAGCTAATTTTTTACAGCCACGTTATAAAGCCCTGGAAAGGGGGGTTTATTGTGGAAATGCTGACAGAACCATAGTGGTGCTACTGGCTGCCTCTCTAATTAGTCTAAAGAATGGAAATTTATATTTTGCAATACGTGGTAAGCACTCTTGTCCTGATGTTGCTGATTTATGCCAAAACTAAGGGATTAATTTGGTGTTATTACAAGTTTGAAAAGATGTCTTTTGCTGTCATGAAACTTTAGCACTTTACAGCAGCAAACTGGATTTGTACTTTCAATTATATAAATATTAAAAGGTGCAGTTTGGATTTGGTTTTGGTGACAGTAGGAGATCCCCGCTGTGTTCGCTCTACTTTGAAGAAGACGTGGAGTCCACGTGGTGTTTCTTGCATGTTTTCCAGAGACTACTTTTAAATTCCTTCAATAAAAGTTACCTTTATTCCTGTTTAAGTGTTTTGTGGCAATGTTTACAGACAAACATCCTGCCAGCAGACTAAAGTAAATAAAAGACAGGACACCAGTAACATAAAACACATCATTTTACTACTGTTCTCCTACCACCTGCACTCCATCTTCGCCAGAGCTCCCCACTTGTAATTACATCTACCTGCTCTTGTTTCCACTGGTTTCCACTTTTGCTGCGTACAATGAAGGTGGCAGAAGCCATTTACCCTGCCACCTTCGTTGTCTACTGCCAGGTTGCTGTAGTATCATTGGAGTCAAGCAATGTCTGTAATTTACCATCTTTTCAGCAATAATTAGTTATTTTTTAACTAACACTTTGTGGCTGTGCACGTACTGCAGTGTTTACCAGCTCTTGCTGCAAGCCTACACCTCCTGTGTCAGCTACCCATGACCAGTAACAAAAGAGCATTACTTTCTCCAAAGGTAGGGCAAACATAAGGGAAATGGATAGCTGCAATTATAAGATTACACAGTCTTGTGACATACCAAGCATATCTTAAAAACATGCATAATTATACAAAAATGAGTCAACCCACTGATTTAAATGAGACAACTATGTGATTAAGTGCTGTGCTATACTTTCATTTTGCTAATTTGTTTGCTTGGTTTTTTTTTCCTCCTAATACTGTACCCACGGTGTCTTGAAAAATGTTATTCACAGTTGCTATATAATTGTTGTTTCTGCTATTGTTAGTGTGCTGGAGCTGGGCACAGGTCTGTGCATCAGGGGAGGGCTGTAAGTAAGGTTCTAAAAACTCGTGTATATTTGTTTAAAATATACTGCTATTCCTTCAAGTGCCTACAAATCCTCATTAGTTATTATACTGTCAGAATAAAGTGTTATGTTTACACATGAAATCAAGCCATTGCAATCCCTCTCTCCTTTTTAGATAAAATCGTGAATTCCTAACAGTCTCCTCTTGTAGTCCACATCATGCTATTTGGTACAAGGATTAATTGAGAGACGATATGAAATTAATCTATTCTCTTTCTTCTAGTCCCTGCTTTCTACTCCCATCCATTTGCAAGGAGTGCCTATGTCTGTTACTTGACAGTACCTGCAAAGGCTTCAACGCTGAATTTAGTATGTCTGCTGAGATTACACTAAAGGCAAGAGTGGATTATTTTCTAAGTGCTAATCCTTAATGCAGAAATTTGTGCTTGTTCAGCAAGGCAAGGTCTCCAATTCCCTCCTTCTTTGTATTTTATTTACTGCCACCTAGGTGGGAGGCAAACCTCTCAGGAACGATCTGATGGGCTGATGCATCGCAGTTTGACTCAACCAGATCTGACCCAACAAGCAGTGCTCAGAATTAGATCACAGCCTCTGAATGCATTAAGATCTACCACCTACAGCAGCTCCTTTAGTCTGCTGAGCAACCAGACTGGCTCTGATTGAAATTACCATTTTGATGCTCTGACCTTCAAATCTCTTAATAAAGCAGAAAAAGACCTGTCCGCTTGTCCTTCTGGCTGTGGGGAGGCAGAGTGGCACCAGCTGAGTGAGACAATACAAGATTTAATGCGTGCTCTCAAATACAGCATCAAGGCAAGAAGGAAAAAAATTTGAGGAGGCTGATCCTCACTTACAACAGGCACTGCTCCGACTGCCACAAATGGAACTTCTGTCCCCTAGAGAGGGTCAGGAGTGGTCCTGCAGTGCATGGGTAAATGGTCAGTAACAAACACCTCCTGCTTCAGCTCCAGTAATGTTTTTAAAGCTACCAATCCCCCACTGCAACATTCACTCCAAATATTTTGTACTTTGATAAGCATGTACAGATGTCTGGCCAATGTTAAATCGTGAGCTCCTCTTCAAAGCTCAGAGGAGAAGGAATGGAAATGGGGAGTTTCTTCAAAGGTGGTGGTTGTAGCTAAGGGGAATAATTCTTCTGTGCTAATCTGAAGATCTTGAAAGATCTAGGTAAATAGAATCAGTGATATCCATCCTAGGGCAGTTGTACCCCATGAAACCTGGAGGAAAAGACAACCTCATCTTTAAAAAATAAGTTCTTCCTTTAAGAGCTGTGTCATCATTTGATGTTAAGTAGTAGGTATACAGTCTAGTATAAGCAAGAGAGAATCCAACAAAATAAACGATGTTATTTTATATCTGTTTACGTTGATTGCATTTCCAGAGTAATTACAGGAAAATATGAAGAAAACAGCTTTCAAGGACAGTAGATTGCAAGATTCTTTTTCAAAAAGGAGTAATAATAATAATTATGTCATACTGTTTGCAAAAATCACTGAAACAAGCAACACCCATTTCTCTGCCAGACTGGCTCACAAAAATAAGTAACCTTTCTGCATGAAACTACTCATCCTGAAATTCAAAGGAAAAAGAGTAAAACAATTACCCAAGGTCTATTGTAAAAAAAAAATTAACTAAATAAACTGGAGAAACAGTAAAAGCAAATTGAGAAGACTGCTAAAAATAAAGATGAAATGCACAGATGTGTGAAAAAAGATTTTATGTTGTATTATCCATGATGCTGATAATTGGATCTTATTTATTAAACACTGTCATTATTAAAACTAAAATATATTGATGTTTTTCATGACAATCTACAAGTATTTTTATAGCTTTGTAAAATAGTATTGAATTTTACTCTATAAATCTAATTTGTGTATAGATTTTAAGTGTGTTTGCTCACACATATTTATAAGGATGCATAACTAATTTTGAACTGTACCTTTTTTTATTTTAGTAAAAAACAAATCTTATACATTGCAGCTGACCTAGTTTTGTTAATAAAAATTTGTAATTGCTACTAAATTGTATCTAAATAACTTTGCTCTGGAAATCTTGTAAGAGTAGAACTTGATGTTAGACTTACAGTTATTCCTGATTTCAGGCACATGGAAATACACTGTGTGTATCTTTCCCATGCTGTTTACTCTTCCAGATGAAAACAGTAAGATTAATATTTAGGATTTTTATTATAATATATTGTCAAAGCAGATGAAAAGGATGATTAAGTAAGCACTGAAGAATTGTCTGAAACATATCAATGTTCCAAAGAGTTTGATTAGCTGTTGAGAAAGGACCTGGTTCAGTTTGACTAATTTTCAATAAAGGTTCCGCTTCTTTTCACCGACCAGAGATAAGTACGTGATGAAGACCTGATAGCTGTACATTCAGACTTTCTGTGTTTGTTCAAGTGTTACACACCGCCTTTTTCCTGGTAAAGCAGGAAGAAAAATGACCAGAGAACACAAAGTCTCTCTAAGAGGTGCAGCATTTTGTTTGCCACAGATGCAAAGAACATCACAGGTAACACAGAACACCCTGAAGGTGACATCCATCTGGAATCACAGTACACTGATAATATCCTCAGGGAAAGGGCTTTGTGCCAACAGATGCACTGTACCAGAAGGGTCAACAGAAAGGAAGCACCTTATCACCATCACTCCTCCTGCTGCCTAAAACCACCATGAGCAGAAAAGGGCAGCAGTGCTTTAAGGACAGCCTGGGCATCTCCCCCACTCCGTTGCAGAGTCCCAGCCAAGGGGGTCTCCATTGCCTGGTGCTCCTGCTGTGCAGCAGTGCAGCATTTCTGTGCCTCCTGCTGCTGGGGCTAAGGCTGCTGGGCTGCGACTTCACCTGATCTGTGGCAACACCTCTTGGATGGGAAACTGAAAGAAAGGGAAAAATTATGTGTGGGGAGAGCACTAGACTCGCCTGAGATGACTAAGGCAGCAGTTTGCCTCCAGAAATGTACTTGGGTGACAGTGCAGGGAAGTAGCCAGGATGACTTCAGCTCCAGCCATCAGCAGCATTGTTCCGTGGGCTCCCAGGCACCAAACCAGCAGTGTGCTGAAGCCAGCACAGAAATAAGGTGATTTTTAAAATGCTCTGATGCTTTGCTCTTGGAAGTTTATTTTGTTTTCACTGAGATCAATCACACATAGCAAGAGACTTTTGTGGACTCAAAATTAAAGCTAAGAAGGGTTGTTATATGCTTCTTTTTTTTTCCCCCAGAAAAATTGTTATATTCCTGAGACTTCTCTCAGGAAGGGAGTGCATCATAAAAATTTTATGTGTATATTAGTATGTTAAAAGCACTATGGTAACAAGCCCTGTATTTTAAATAAAGTATAAATAGTGAATCTCATATTAGAAATGGAGGTTCACAGGCTCACTCTAAAAATTAAGAACCACTAACTCTAAACCCAAACAAAATCCAGGGAGCTGGGAATACCAGAGTGATTAATAACAATGGTGTTGCATCCACAATGAGTTCAGTTGATCATAGACAAAAAAGATTCACCCAAACACAACTGGGATTTGGAAGCTGCATGAGGGCCAGCAGAGCAGTGAAATAGACTAGACTCAGTGGCATTCTCGTCACTGAATGAAGCAGAGGAGATGCAGACTTCTTGTCCGTCTATCAGCTTCCTGCTATCCTTATGTGTCCCTGCTTTCCCTGTGTCACCACTCACCCATGACCTCGTGTGTGTCCAACCTCAAAAGACTCTCCTTACTCACAGTGGGGCCCCACGCAGACAGAAGGAACCACAGCAGCTTGCAGCCTCTTCTCCAGTTCTCTGTTCTTCCATCGCTTTCACAGAACTTTGTGTCAGATCCCTTCAGGATAGCGTAGCCAGTTCCCTGCAGGGGAAGAGGCAAGAATTATTGCTAGCTGCCACACGTACTTTCCACTGGCATAATAACACTCCAGAGCAACACCATGGGTTCCAGTGGTGTTATTTTTGTGACTCAGAGGTCAAAATTTTACACTAGTGAGCCTCCAAGTGTGCTATGCATAGAAATATTAAGAACTGCTTTCGAGGCAAGACTCACCAGCAATGTACATTAGACCTGTAGCTGGACAGTAGTTGAGAATTCAGCTTACTTTTTGTAACTGGACTGACTGTTGTCTAGTGTACTGGTACCTACAGCCTGACTCTCCCAGTTTACCCTTCTCCCTTATTTATCCCTCTGCAAAAGAATTGCTACATGGATTTAGATGCACACCATTCTAATCCGATAGGCTTTTATCTCCCTTTTACATTCTTTCTTCACAACCACAACCCAAAATATTAGGGAGGCAGGTTTATATGGAATATATATTCAGTGCTACTCAACATTGCTTTTACTGAGCACTATGATAACTGCTCTACTTCTTTGTTAATCAACAGGGAAAGAAAAACAGGCAAAATATGCTTCAATAAGCAGAAAATTCATTACCCCAAAAATGAGTAGGAAGAAGAAAATACTTATTATTATGCTTTCCTTCTGTTCCTTTTGAAAAATTCTAATGACACGTTTCTAACGTCTAAAACATTTACGAAAAACATGGGAAGCTATAATCTGCATACTGTTCTTTTAGGGCTCTTTAACACACCTTCTAAGAAGTCCCAGAGATGTTAGCCAACCCATTATGTGTAATGAATCTTGGCATGAAAGAACAGCACAGCAGCAGCTACACATGAAGCAGCCTATACCATAAATTATCTCAAATACAAACCAAATTCCCCTTGTTTATCATGTATATAAAGCACCAGCATTCAAGATTCCCTCCAGAAGTGCTGGACTGTGTGTAATATTACTCATGGCATAACAAGGTCTAGTTCTGTCACTGCAATTGCTTCTTTCCTCACATGATAAAGTGCAGACAGGCAGCAATAGGAAGGCTATCCAGAGAAATAAAAATATCAACAAGTATAACAAAAACTCTGGGGCAAGTGCATGAAGAGGTGGAAAGGTGCCACTGCAGATGTCTTAGAAGTATTTAATTAAGTCATCAGTGCTGACAGAAGTTCTTTGCTGGTGCAGCACAGTGTAGTCCTGTGGACCTCAGTGCTGAGAATGGGTTGATTAAGAGTAACTCAAGATCAGAATATAGCAGAGTGCTATATGCAGTGGGTGCAAAACTCACCATTCTGCATGGAAATAAATTTCTATCACAAACAATGCCCCTTGGTACCAATATTCAGATGCCTGTGCTACCTCCAAGAAGGAATCCACACATTGTCTGGGACACTGTTAAATCTGACTTTGCAAATAGCCCATTTTAGCACAGCCCTATCTGCTGCAGCTATGCAGAAATCATCCCACCAAGGATCTAAGGGATGATTTAAATCTCTAGGAACCAGAATACAGGCCTGGAACCCATAAGAGTACAGAAGCAGAGAAGTTGCTGAACAAGGAGCTCTTTTCTTGATTCCCACAGGCACATATTTTTAGACAGGCAGGCAGTGCTGACATGATGCTCTGCCAGAAGTTTAGCTATGGTTTGTAAATGTATTTACTTAGAAGTGCAATGGAAACCACATCCTGTACATGTTGCATTTGCACCTCAAATGTTATTGGTTTGGTGGGGTCTTTCTGTTTTTCTTTCAGCAGTCGAGGTTTCTCTGCCTTTTTAAACAGCATGACTGGTACACTGCAGGTGGTGGTTTCCCCTAAACACCTGAGGTACGAGGTTATACAGGTGCAATCAAAATTGCATGCTCTTCTCAAGGAATGAGGTGAAGCCAATGTTGTTTGAGAAATGTATGCCCCTGTAATTATAACATTTCCTGTGCTCGGTTAGTCAGAGTTTTATACTCTGGATGCACACTATACTTTTGATTATTGAAAGGCCAGCCAGAGACTCTGGATATGAAACTGGCCATCAGGGCAGGTGGCTCCTCTGGAAGTCAGTTATACGGTGCAAGGAAAATGAAAGCACTTATTTATCAGGTTTCTTGGGAGAGAAAGTTGTAATTAATTGAAAGCCCTTGGAGGTTTGCAATGTCAGAAACAATTCCCAGAGAGGAAGGTATCAGTCCATAGTCTCAAAAGAGTTGCTGACAGGTATGTATCGAAGGTTTCTGCAACATTTATCTGCCAGTAGTGTCATAAAGTGTGTGAATTTGTGTTTTTCGTACAAGCAAATACAGTGTAGTTTTATTGAGTATATTTATATGTACAGAATATCCATCTCCTAATAATCTATCGTCTGTTCAAGAACACACATATAAATGACATCCTGTTGTAATTTAATTACAGTCAAATTTGAGCATCTGCAACATCTTTTTCACTATTATATGTTTCTTGAAAAGAATTCTTTTGCATGATTATTGCCAACCCTTAAAAATAATCCCATGGAACAACAGTTTATGAAGCAGATGCAGCAAATAAGAACACAGAAAATTTTAAATATTTCCACAGGACTCATGCTACTTGGCATTTTGTTACCTCTTGTAGCTGAAAGATTCTCCAAGAATCTGTGTATAAACCATGCTAGTTTTCTGTGTCAGGATTTGTACATAATAGCAAGTTTCTGGATCTTGTTAGCTCAGGGTAAAAAGTCATCTTTGGAGCAGTTGCCCCAGCAGGAGGATAAAAGATGATGGTTGGTAATTACATCAGGTTTGCACTGTTGAGCAGATGTTCTGGCAGATAGATTTTGGCTGGCATTTGCAGAACATTGCTAGTGAATCTCATGATAGCATTGGACGAAGGCTGCTACAAGTGGATGGAGCTGCTTCTAATAAAAAAGATTTTGAACAGAAGAAATAAAAGAAAATAAGAAAGGAATGAAAAATGTACCGGATAAACTACCTCAAAAACTGGTTTTTCTTTTTTAAAAAGAGCTAGACTTCACTATGAGTCACCTGAATGTGGCCCAGCCAGCTAGACCTTGGCTTAATAAGCTATACATGGTACCAGTTTTCAATATCCAGAGCCCTCTGTACAGGGTCAAAATTAGAGACAGGGAGGGAGATTCAGGGCTGGCGAGTGGGGCAGCAAAGTAACAGAAAGGTAAGAATATTGCTTACCTGCCTATGTCTGACAGCAGTTTGAAGAAAATTGGACAGCAACCAAAAATTCAACATAAAAATTGTTAGAAAGAGAACTCAGTTCAAGTTCCATGGCTGACTTTATAGTGATAGAAGCAAATTACTGGGAAAAGGGATTGTACTTACATATTTGCAGGCAATTCCAAATATTTAAAAATGTTAACTACTTATAAACCAAAATTATGCATCCTTGAGATGGAGAGGCATTATTTTCAAACTGTATGTTTGGAAAATGAGTTGTTGAAGCCCACACAACAACTTGGCTGCAAAAATGTAATTGTGGTTCAAGATCTGCCACCCTCAGCCCTGTGTTCAGTTTCTAGATAGGTTTATGAACAGGTCCATTTATAATTGTTAAGCTCAATGTAAAAAGCAGAACAGTGAAAATATGTCACAGCCTTGGAAATACTCAATATTTTCACTGAAACAAGCTTCTGAAGACTGAACACATTTTTAAATCAGCCAATTCAATGTATAACTTTCTACAAATTTTTGTACTTTGAATGATGGAAATATGAAATTACAACTGGAGCAGGACTCCAAATGATTTGACTGTGCTGTGGGCTGCCAGCATGTCTGTTAATGGAAAGATTTATTGACAAGAAGTGTTTTAAAAACAGGGCATTTACAATTAGATTAGAACCATTCACCTTCAATCTACCTATCCACAGGAATGCTGACTTTCAAAATCCCCTCTTCAATGTGTTGGGTGAACGATGCTAAAAAAAGCTACAAACCTGTCCCTACTGACAGGCACCAGGTTGCAGAATCGGGTAAGTGTGCTCCATTTGCTTCTGTCCTGAACAGGGCATCAGACACTGCAAAAAGTGTCAGATGGAGTTTCCTGTGCAATAAATACCAAGGCTGTTGGGAGTGATAAAAGAGACTGTGTGGTTACCATATGCTTTGGTTTTAGCTCTGGTTTCCAAGAGGGAAAAATTAGTCCAGTAGTCAAATTACAATAAATTCACAAGATTTCTGAAGGTATTTAAGGCTAGTGAATGCCTTATCTGAAGCTAAAGGTGTGGTTTTTTATACTCACTCCAGGACTCAATTTTGCTGCAGTTCTTCAAAGTGAAGAACTGTGTTCCTATCATGCAAAAGATCTGAGTAAGAAGATGACTCAAGAGAGGTTACCAGAAAAAGACGATATCTACCTATTCAAAACTTGAATTTTAAAAAGCAAATAAAAAAATAACTCCCAAACATCCCTCTCAGATTATCAACTTTTATTTCTTTCTCCCAGTTGCAAATTGAACTAGACAAGAGAATTGCAGAGGGGTGCATTGCCTCAGGGTCCACAGTGGGGCCATGCTGGTGCAGGGGGCTCTAGTCAGTATAGATTTCTAGATGGAGAAACCAAGCAACCCATCTGGGCCTCATATCTGTAGTGTCACTGCTCATAATGTGTATATGCCTAAACAGCCAGAGGAGAGAGAAAACATTTTCCCTCAAGATTTAACTGACATAATAAATATTTTTTTTTTCAAATGCATTTGATAATTTTTAAAGATGTAAACCACAAAAAGGAATGTAGCAACTCACATGGGTAGTTCCTAATGCCGCTGTGGTTTTCTCATTGTCTCTGCTGTCCACTGGCAATGTGAGCTCATTCTGTCTTGCTTCTTTTCAATCCTCTTCAAGTGCACTGAAGTGCAACTGGTTTAGTTTTCCTGGGAATCTACAGTCTGAAAAAGAGGAAGTGCAATTCAGGTGTTACATGAAAAGACATCCCAGGGAAAGCAAGAGGATAAAGAACCAAAATTTGGAGGATAAAGAAAAGGCTGGAAATACCTTGCTTCAAAAAGAAAAAATGAGATCACCTTGGTTATGATGAGATCCACACAGTGTGTTCTTGACCTTTTTTGAAGAAATGGTACTCAATACACCATATCATGACCTATATTAATAATAAATCAAATGACAGAAAAACAAATGTCACTTATTAGAACATTGAGGTTTACTGTTCAAGTGATTAACTGAGAATCATTTGTATGATTAAATGCTGGAAAATAATTTGATTTCACCATGAACCTATTGCATAGTTCTCATTACACAGAAGCACTGCAGATTAGTTGAAGCAAATTAACATTCAAAGACTTTCTGGAATGGCTGCTAATCACAGGCTGTTAATTACTGTCATTACGCTGGACTGCTGAGGAGACTAACTGAGGAATCAGTCTCATGATCTTGGTATTTGAAAGTGATCTTCACCAATAAAAACACGTCAGACATACAGAAATTGCAAATTGCTGAATTTGCTGATGCAGTGGAAAATTCCGCTGACTATAAGTACCCATCTGGTGATAGATGCATTCTTGACACAGTTTCAGTGTTTGGACTTAGGAAATAATGAGTATCAATGTCCTAGCTAGGGAATATGCAAAGATGAAGGAGCCCTTTGTATCGTTAATTAAGGAAAGTAGTAGCATAGCTCGTTCGCAGATAAGTGACTGTACATAATAATCATGTATTTATGTGAGGGACTGTTATGCTATATTACTATAGCAGCAATTAGGTTTTCACAAAGTAGTTTTAATAAAAGGCATACTTACGTAATAAATAAACAATTAATTTCCCTGGCAGATTAATTATACACGGCTTAAAATGGTCACTGTGCTAAGGCAGAGTGTTACAGATGCAAATATACAACTACACGCTTACAAGTGAATGTATTCTTCACTTGTAAATCAAAAACCTACATGCATGAATTTCAGGATGGATGCCTCTGTATCAAGCAGACTCATACATGATTTTTGCATGAAAGACTCAAGCTTACTGTACTCAAGGGATGTGGAAGGCCAGCCTACAAACAGCCTCCAGCAAGAGAGGAGGGGGCTCTCTTGAACATGGCAGACGCCCTGCTTAGAACGTGTAACCTGATGATGTGAAAGATCTTTCCTGTGGGGTCTTCTAACAACTTTTTTTTAGCTTGGTCTTTAGCTTACAGTAAAAAGAACATGGAAGGGACAGCTCTATTTTCATCCATATGCGGGCAACCGTTAACGCGCTTTCTCTGACACAGAGTAGTCCAATAGAATTCAGAATTAATATATTGTCTACATAATTTCTCACATAACTCTAAATTATATTCAAAAGATTGCAATGATATAGCAAAGCCAGATGCTGTAGTATATTAATATTTCATAAAAATATGGTTTAACTCTTTTTCAGTTCATGAATTATCTGTAAACAGACAACTGCCTTCTTGAGTACATTCATTATTGGAAGTTATTGTACTATAACACAAGGAAATAATTCCTGATTAGTTGCTTGTTCACAAAATAATTTGTTGCAGATACTCTATATTCCAGTTGATGGCATGCTGCAAAAGCCAACAAGCTTTTCTGGACAGAAATAGGGGTTACTGCTCTTCTGAGATAATGGTCACCTACAGACAACATATTGAGAGAGTTTTTCATGCTACAAATGTTTAGGAATTCAAAAAACTCAATTACATTTCAAAGAAATTCAATCTCTTATTGGGTGTTATTGGGTGTTATCAGTAACCTTCATGGGAAGGGGTACACTGGGAATAAAGGCTTATGAAAATGCATGCCAAAGTAGCATATAAATTTAGTAAGTTATCCTTCAAAGGAAATTCATGTTGTGTATTGTCCATGCTGTACTGATGGACGAACATGGATTAAGGTCAAAATCCTGCCTTTGAATGTGCACATGAAGCTCCCGTTTGCTGTAGTTTAACAAACAGTAATTATTTTCTGTACTTGATTTGAAATTTCTTCAAAGAGAATCTTAGATATGATTCTTACTTTCCTGGCTACAAGGGAAACCCTTTATTTCATCCACAAATGGTGCTCCAGGACTTATGTTGAGATACCTAGCTATTTTGAGGTGGTGGCAGTGTTTTAGGTTTTGCTTTTGTTTGAGTCCCCTGCCCCTACACTCCCACAGATTTGAAACAATACATAAATAGAAACTTTCAAATTATCTCAGTGGAAGTGAGTCAGGTGATACTGGCATGATTTGACATTGCACCTGAAGAACTTTATTATCTAGTAATTTAATGAAATGTGGCATCTACATCTTTTCTGACGGTTCTAGCTTGCTCTGGAACACAGAGAACTAGAACTCAGCTTACCCTCGTACAAGCCAGTACAACTTAGGTAAAGTCCAACTTTGAGTCATGTGTCCAATCTGGCCTGTAGAAATGTCTCTATGTTACCAAAATAAACCATTAAAGTAAAAAAAAAAGGACACATATAAACACTTTTTTCAAATGTTTTATAGAATGAGGATTATCTTCGTCCTAAGGAAATCTGAATTACTGTCCTCAGCAGGCTACCCAAGGATGACAATGTCAGTA